>NC_135376.1:66105659-67528818 GCF_049243985.1 Paroedura picta | reverse complement strand
GGGGGGAGAGAGAGCGTGTCCCGGGCTCACAGGGCACGGCCCAGCTGCTCGCCCGTCACGCCCAGCAGTTTCAGCCTGCCTCCCTCACAGGGTTGTTGTGGAAGGAAGAAATGGGGGACTGTCAACTGCTGCTCTGATCCCCGTTCGTTTTTTGTTTTGTTTTTTGTTTTGTTTTTTAAGGCAGTTTCATAAACAAACATATTTGGGGGTCTAAAGGTGCTACCAGACGCCTTTGCGTGCCTGCTGCAAGTGCCGTCCTAATTAGAGTTACACCTTTTTAAAGCCTATTGACTTCAATGGACTTTGAAGGGGGTTTAGGATTGCACAGCTGCAGCTTGCCCGTCTTCTCCGCTCGTATAGTTTCAGATGGGAAGCATGCAGCTGTGACCCAGATAGCCCAGGCTAGCCTGATCTTGTCAGATCTCAGAAGCTAAGCAGGGTCTCTTGCCTTAAAAACCCCAGTGAGCGATCCGAGGATTATCTGGCAGCCAGGTAAGCGACCCTCAGAGGTGGTTTGCCACTGCCCGCCTCTGCATCATTAATCCCTAGTGTCCTTGGAGGTCTCTCATCCAAACATGAGTCAGGTTCTGCCTTGCTTAGCTTTTGAGCTCTAGTAGGCTCAAGTTTGTCTGGGCTAGGTAGATGGGCAAATGGGACCAGAGGGAAGCAAGCAAAGGAGCCCAGCCCTGGTCAAGCTGTTGATTCCTTTGGTGTTTTATACAGCACAGGATCCTAAGGAGGTGGTGAGCTCCCCCACACTGGCAGTCTTCAAGCAAAGGTTGGATACACACTTTCCTTGGATGATTTAGGATGTTTTGGGCTGATCCTGTGTTGAGCAGTGGGTTGGACTAGATTGCCTGTATGGCCCCTTCCAACTCTGTGATTCTATCCTGGAATTGTAGCCTAGAGCTGCACCATGCCTGCTGTACTCCCATGCATAGATCTCCAGTGAAGCTTTTTTCCAATATCTTTGTTTGCTTGGGATTTGCTTGCATTGCCTAGAGTCCTTGTTGCTGCATCTGAGGCCAGAGAAAAGTGAAGAAATGTAAAACCTCAATATAGGCAGCAGCTGCCAACTACTTGATCTGATTGTAAACAGAGCAATATCTCATACCCAGTATCTGGGCCATGGAGGTCTAGTCTGGTCTTTACAGCTCAGGGATTTTGGCTGTCTCTTGGCATCCCATGTTCTTTGGCAAGCAAGCAAGCCAGACAGATGCTGGACACCCATTTGGGTCAATAAAATCAGAGTCCAGTAGCACCTTTAAAACCAACAAAGATTTATTCAAGGCGTGCAAGCACTCTTCTTCAGAGCCCTTTGGGTGAAAATCCTACTGTTTATTATCAAACTCATAATAGCTGCTAGCAAAAAGAGAAAGCAAAGCTATTTGCCAGGAGACTTTCCTTAAAGGACAACTAAACACACTGGAGGAGCCTAGTTCATAACCAGTGGACATTTTCTAACTGACCCCCTTGTTGTGCCTGTGGAGCAAGTTGCTTGCCTGTAATTTCTCCAGGGAGTTAATAAAAGTCTGAAAACAGAGAGAAAGGTGCTTAGAAGAACTAGTGATTGGCCGTGTGACATCATCATCATCATCAGTAATAATAGTAAGCACATCAATGGCTTCCTTTGGCCCTCCTAAAATGGTTAGCCATGGAATAAGTTGCTCCTGCTACTCTAATTTGCTTGTTCCAGTTCAGAACCAGCGTGGTGCAGTGGTTAACAGCAGTGCCCTCTAATCTGGCATAAATCACATAAGGACAGCAGAAGTTAGGAATGAGCAAGAGGTGACTGAGTTAAGGAGCAGGCACTTGGACAGAGAGTGAAGGCTGATGTTGAGGCTAGATGGTCAGACTAGGATCTGGGAGAACTGCATTTCAATCTCTGCTCTGACATGGAAGCTTCATGCGTGGGCAAGTCACAGTCTCTACCTGCCTAAACTCACAGGGCTGTAGTGAGGGGGATCAAGAATGAGAACATGGAGAGGAAAGTGAGGAACAAACCAAGTGAATAAGTACTCATCTTGTTTAATCACAAGCATACTTTTATTCACTCACTTTCCTGAATTGTTACCCACAGTTGCTTTACTTCTTACATTCTACAGCAGGGGTAGTTAAACGGCAGCCCTCCAGATGTCCATGGACTACAATTCCCATGAGCCCCTGACAGTGAACCCTGGCAGGGGCTCATGGGAATTGTAGTCCATGGACATCTGGAAGGCTGCCATTTGACTACCCCTGTTCTACAGTTTACTCTGTCTACATTGACTAATGGGCTATAATCTCACTCAACCCTTTCGTTCACTTTCCTCCTTCCCTTGCTCATCTACTACATTTTCTTGCTCTCTGGACTTGTTTCTAGTTTACCTGTTCATTTCCTTGTGTTGTTTACTTGGCTTTCCTACTCGCTACCTTGCTCATTTGCTTGCTTTGCTCCCTGGCTGTCGCATTCCAACTCGGATGTCCACTTGGTTCATGCAACGTGCTTTCTAGTGAGAATAGTGTGATTTTTCAGTTGAGTAAATGAAGACTGCTCAAAACTTCTGCTAATCAGTCCTGGTGCATTCAGATGTGAAAAGCACGCACAACACAGAATACCTGTATGCTGGGAACCGTCACTGCACTCCAGAGGCTGTTAGGGAAGGGCAATAACCTGGATTGCACAGAGGAGGAACCAAAATCAAAGCAAGATAGTGCATAAATAATAGACTTATTCTTATTACGCATTAACCTTGTGTTAAAATAAGAAACAATTGGGTTAAAGTAAGCTAAGTCTTACTTTATCCCAATTGTTTCTTATTTTAACACAAGGCTAATGTGTAATAAGAATAATTCTAAATAAGCTAAATCTAAATAAGCTAAGTCTTAGAGCCTCTTGTGGCGCAGAGTGGTAAGGCAGCAGACATGCATTCTGAAGCTCTGCCCATGAGGCTGGGAGTTCAATCCCAGAAGCTGGCTCAAGGTTGACTCAGCCTTCCATCCTTCCAAGGTCGGTAAAATGAGTACCCAGCTTGCTGGGGGGGGGGGGGTAAAACAGTAATGACTGGGGAAGGCACTGGCAAACCACCCCGTATTGAGTCTGCCATGAAAACGCTGGAGGGCATCACTCCAAGGGTCAGACATGACTCGGTGCTTGCACAGGGGATACCTTTAACTTTAAGCTAAGTCTGCCTTGTCTTTTTTTCTTTTAAAGAAATATTACCGCCATCTTCATGTCATACACACACTTCTGTACTGGCAGGCTTAACAATATGGAAAGAGGCAGTCCTTCAACATGGGAGACCAACATGGGAGCCTTTGCTGATATGTATGTAATGGTAATGAGGGTGCTATGGGTATCTTCTTCCTCAGGGAGTTACATGTTCAAGGGTGCTACCCTTCACTGAGTACTAACCAATTTCCTAATTTTAGCATGGAGGGGCACACAGGGAAAGATCTCAGGTTATAGAGTCAGCAGCCATGCAGGTTGAGATAAGTGAAGATGGTCCTGCTGATATGCTGCTCCCAAGCCATTTAGACACCCTAACCAGAAACAGTGGGAGCGAGTGCTGATTTTGAACGGTAGCATCCTGAATAAATTGACACCACTCTCAGCCTAGCTTACTTTACAGGATTATTGTGAGGATTTTAAAAGGGCAAAGGAGACGCTACTGGGACACCAATCAAATGAGGCACTTTATACTGTGAGCATCCTTAAGCGGAGCCAGATCTAACAGCACCTCCGAACTGTGAACGTGGACTTTTAGAAACAGGATGAATGTTGCTTCTGTAGTCATTTCTTCATCCCCAGCTACCTTTTAATTCAAGGGACAAGTGTGGTGTAGTGGTAAGAGGGTCAGAGTAGAATCTGGATTGGTCAGATTCAAATCCCCTCTCTGACATGGATGCATGTTGGATGAATCTTCGGTTTAGTCACTCTCAGACTAAACTACCTCACAAGGAATTTGAGCGGGTAAAATGGAGGAGAGGAGATCAATGTAAGCCTCGTGGGGTCCCCAAGGGGGAAGGGAGCAAGGCAGTATATCAATGAAATAAATATATACATAGTATTCAAAATAGGTACTACTTCTCTGGGTTGATTGAAAAGGAGAACTAGAGATGGGTATAATTGGATGAATTAGTGTTAATCTCTGCATCTGGCAGATTCATGTAGATTTTAAAATGTGTGTGTGTGGGAAACAAAAGAGATCTATGTAGGACCCCATAAATTATGTAAGATGCAGGATAGAATGTAGAACCTCCTTTCACATGGTGGCAAATTCCACTGGAAAGAAAAAGCCACTAGTACTTCATTAAATTTATGTTTCAATGAGATTTTTCAACCTTGAAATACTGAAATCATGCTGTATGGTAATTTACTACTCACCTTCTCCCCATATGTATGGACTGGTAGTATCCATTTCATTGTATCTGAAGAAGTGTGCATGCACACAAAAACTTATACCTTGAACAAAACTTTGTTGGTCTTAAAGTTGCCACTGGACTCAAACTTTGTTCTTGGAATACACAGTTTCTTCTATATACAGTTCAGGCTACATTATTAGTTGCCTTGAAGGATTATTTCAGTAGTCAGTAACCTAAAGGCTACATCTTTAAAGAACTATCTAGGCTTAATCAGAAAATGTTATGTAAATACTAAAATGCACTAAGGAATTTCAAGATTAATATTCACTCTTTTATAGCATTCTGAGGGATGAGTACATATATTTTATTTTACTGATTAACCTTTTTCATGTTTACTGATCTTAGAATCTTTAAACCTCTTCCCCTTTCCCAAAACGATTGACCTACAATTCTAAAACCACTTTATTCTGGAGTAAATGGTGAGAGTGAGGTGACAAAGCCTTTTGGAAAGGCTAATCGGTGTCCTTCTTCATCCTTATGAGGTTTCCATAATAGGTGAGGCTTTCTTACCGTTAAAGGAGAATCAAAGACTTGTTTAGAATTCAACTGCTTATGATTATTGGCTTTTTATGTAGAAAAAAAGTGACAGAAATTTGAGTGCATTTAAATCCCATTTGTCTCTATGATGTTTCTGTATATGTAAGTCTCTGGATTACATCATACATATTTAAAACATTTTGTGGAATTCCACCAATTTAATTATAGCATCTTAAAAAATGTGTCCCTACAGTGATCCATGCAATGGTCATTTCCATGCGGGACTACTGCAACTCTCCGTACACAAGGTCCTGATCCAGAAAATACAGCTGGTACAAAATGCAGCTACATGAGTTTTTATGGTGTCTATGTGGAGGGCCCATATTCAACCTACCATCTAATAGCTGCATTGGCTGCCGGTTGAGGTCCAAATCAGGTTCAAAGTCCTGGTATTGATCTTCAACCTACATGGTTTGGATCCTGCATATCTGAGGGATCTTCTCTCCCTATATGCTCTGCAGACAGCACTACACTCCAGCAACTAACTTGCTAGTATGTCCATGCACTAAGGATGTACACCTGGTCTTGACCAGAGCTGAGCCTTTTGGGCCCTGGCCCCCACCTGGTGAAATGAGTTGCCAGTCAAAATCCGGGCCCTGACAGAGCTGCTTCACTGAGGCATATGAATATGGTAGTCATGTCTGGGTTGGAAAAAGTTTTGGAGACTTTGGTGGTGGAGCCAGGAGTGAATTGGGGAGGGACCTTAATGAAGTTCAGCCTCCAGAGCAGCCATTTTTCTCCAGAGGAACTGATCTGTCTCCTGGAGATGAGTTGTAAAACTGGTGGATCCTCATCCCACCTGGGGCTTGGCATCCCTACACATGTGGGTCCTAGGTCACATAGTGCTTTGTAGGACATTACTCTATACCTTGAACTGAATTGAATTGCTCCAAAAACTAATTGGTAATGGTAACCACTGGAGTGATTGCAGAATTGGCATAGCATACACACTCTGCCTAGATCCTGATATTAATTAAGTTGTGGAGTTCTGCATGGACTGGAGTTTTGGGATTGTCTTCAAGGGCAGACCCATGTAGAGTACACTACAATACTCAGGCCTTGAGATTACTGGTTGCAAGTGATGGGGTTTCAAGGAGCATTGTTCCCCCACATTTGCTGATGCTGTCTGAAGCTCTGACCATGAGGCTGGGAGTTCAATCCCAGCAACTGGCTCAAGGTTGACTCAGCCTTGCATCCTTCCGAGGTCGGTAAAATGAGTACCCATCTTGCTGGGGGGTAAACGGTCATGACTGAGGAAGGGAATGGCAAACCACCCTGTATTGAGTCCGCCAAGAAAATGCTAGAGGGCATCACCCCAAGGGTCAGACATGACTCGGTGTTTGCGCAGGGGATACATTTACCTTTACCTTTTTATGGCTTTCAAAGAAATTGTAAGAAACTGTTAAGAAACTGTATTCAACTAGTATTCAACATTTATTTTACTGATTTTGAAATATGCATACAAGCAGTAATATGAGTACTGAAGAGAAACAAAGTAATTGCAAGTCTGTTTCCATGCCTTGGGCTCCTGATCAAGCAAATATTTGTCACCTAGAAAAGCTTTATCACAGAAGCAGAAAGATGCCAGGAGCGTAATACATAGGATCTCCAGCAATTGCACTGGCCTGTTACTCAGAATATGAGAAGTACGACCCAAGAATCTTGTGCTAAATTCTGTCCTTTTTCCTTACATTTCATGACTATTTCATCACTTTCTCCTACAGCTCTGCAGCTATGACTCACCCAACTTGTCTGTCTGAAACTGTGCTAGGAAATAGAAGAGAAATTGATGGTTTTTATATGCCCCTTTTCACTACCTTAAGAAGTCTCAAAGTGGCTTACAATCTCCTTTCCTTCCTCTCCTCACAATATGGACCTTCTGAGGTAGAGGTGGGGCTGAGAGAGTTCTGAGAGAACTGTGACAGGCCCAGTTGACTTCATCTGGAGGGGTGAGGAATCAAACCCAGTTCTCCAGATTATAGGCTATTTGTTAGTGTGTGGAAAAACAGGAGCATACAGGGAAAAGGAGCATACATCTAATGGTTGTTTCTATGCATGGATTCATTTTTCAGCTGTCATGATCATCAAAATGTCTGGTTTGTGAAAAAGTTCATGTGCATAAGCCACCATCTCCCCTCCCCCTCCCCCATATAATTATTATGGGGAGAATATACAACAATGGGGAGAAATAGTGCAAATTGGAAGAGGGTAACTCATGGAAAAAGCTTCACTTTTTGTCATGAACAGCAAGGCTGGAAAATGGGCAGCCATGACTACAGAACTATCAGTGGCTGTGTCTTCTTATATAGCCTGACCCATGAGTCATACTTACCATAGAACTAAGTACCTGCAAGCACGCAATCATCTACATAACTGGACATATATACTATCCATATATATATATATACTACACAACCCTTTATCCTAAATCTGGACTGAGCATAAACCGAGAAATAACTTGATTGTACAAATCAAGCTAAGGCACATTGACTTGAGACTAGACTTGAAGTAAATAGGACTTCCAAGTAAACAGGTCTGTTAGGTGCTTAGAATTAAAGGGTCAGGTTCAGATTGGAAGAACAACCGTGATTAAGATTCTATAGCTGTGGAAAGCCGTTTTCTGGGAGTCTTCTCAAGCCAGGGTATTATTTGATGACCTAGCAATGCAGTATTGTTTGTCCTGGTTTCTGGTGACTGGAACCACAGATTGATTCACTTTTGTACATGCTGCTGATGTAGATAGCCTCTATGTTTTAAACTCTGGCTATCCATCTGACATCTTCAGGAAGTGGACAAATGGTCCACTGAGAAATATTTGGTTATTCCCCCATGTATTGTGATACACAACCTTATTTAGAAAGAGGAGCCTTGAATGTCCTTCAAGAGACTCTACTACTGGATAATGTTTGTGACATCATAGTGCTCTTTGTCTGCTCTGTTAGATATTAATCCAGGTTACAGCCATAGCACAGTTTGCAAACAGAATATTCAGGGAGGAGATGATACTGACTTGACTCTTGTCCATTTCAGGTAAAACACAGGTGTATCTTCTGAACAAGACAATGGTGCCATCCAATATAAAATGTGGCCTGAACACGTTATTTATAGTCTTGTGTCAGGATTTTCAAGACTAAAATATGGCAGGCAGGGAACATTTTGAGCTCAGAGTCAGATTAAAACAAATAGCAAGCAATCATGTTATCGCAATAATAGCAATAATTTGTAAAGGGCCTATATAAAAATCAAAAGTGAATCCAGTCTTGCCTGCAGTTTTACAATCTTACTGTAGATATATTAGTAAGGGGAGGGGAAGCATATGAGCGCTGCTTCCATAGAGGTGTTTCACCTGGGCTGAATCTGCACTTACTTTGTTTATTCCATTGTCAATCCTGTTGAATTCAGATTGATTTGAACTCGGGTCTTCCTCTTCTCCCCCCTCCCCATTGAAACAGAAAAGTGTTTTGCATGTGCTTAGGGAGGCTCTGAAGGGGCTTAGGGAGGCTCTGTTTTCTTGAAGGGGGGGAAGAGAGGATTGGAGGAGCCAAGCACAGCTGAGCCTCTTTCTTTCTTTTCTTGAAGGGACGGGGGGAGGATTGCAGACAGCAGAGAAGGGAGAAAAAAAAATCCAAGATGCAAATCTCTATGACAGAAGTTACTTCTGCTCAGAAATTAGGGGCTTCCCCTTTAAAGCAAGCTTGTCACCTGAGCAGCCTTGGCCAATCAGGGCTTCTCTACCACGGAGGTCATGCTTTCTCAATCTGATTCTGAAAATATTGAGGGTTATTTCCACTCTAGGATATTTCAGGATAAAGGCAGAGTTACTCTGGATCAATCATGTTTGTTGCAGAGGGAAATTTTAAATCGGAGAAAATCAAAATGGGATTGGAATAAAAGCTCCATGCAGAATGGGTCCTGGTGTTACACAGCATGGCCTTGATCTATTAGGGAGCTTTTGCACAACACAGTGCTGTTTCTAAGCATGGATTGTGGGGCTCCTGGGGCTTCCATTTTTAAACTGGAGCCAAGAAAAACCCCTCTTTGCTCTCCCTTGAAGGGGAAACAAAGCAGTGGCTGTGATCAGAGCTTCCATGCAAAGGCTTGGTCTGTAGACAGACTGCAAAAAAGGGATTGAGCCACTGAACTGCTTTCAAAATGGCGCCACTACTTTCCAGCATTTCTCCCAACTCCGTTAGCCTTATAACAATAGCAACAGCAACAAAACCCTCAGTCATGACTTAGCTCCTAAACATGGTGGGAGGTTTCAAAATGGTGGTTAGGGAGAGACCTCTTAGCCTGTGTCTGCCATTTCTGGCTCTAAGTGAAGAGGAAAGAAAAAGGGTTTCATTTTTTTTTAAAAAATCTAATCTTACTTGGGCAAGTTGACCCCCCCCCCCGAAAGTAGCCAATGATGGTCCTGGATGGGATGGGAAGGGGGGCAGCCATTTAAACCTTTGCCATCGGAGGCTCCTATTATTTCAGTGGGGGGGAGTATGGTAGGGAGGCATGGCTACCTGACATCACTTCTGGGTGCCTCAAAGCCTGAAAAATATTTCCTCGGTGCCTCCATTGCCAAAACTTTGAAAAGAGCTGATTTAGCTGATAGGGAAAGGGGGGTTGCCAAACCACTGGGGGATCCAGGAAAACTCTTATTAAGTTGGTGCTTCTGTGCTGTCACAGCGAGGAAGTATGTGGGGAGGGGCAGGTGGATGTTGTCCCTGTGCACTGCTGTTGCACTTGCTGGGCTTCCTCTTCCTGCCTCACCTTCCTCCCCCCCCCCCATGTGAAACCAGTTAGTCAGGACTTGAATGTTGCAATGGATGAAAAGAGCACAGTGTCCGGATGGCACTCCAGTGGTAGGATCGATGAAGGGAAAGTTATGCAGCCAGGGAACAGAGCAAGCTTTGGTTTAACCGGGGAGGCAACAGCTACAAGAGGAGCCTATGAAGAAAAGGCAGACAACAGGAATAGAGGGTGCTCTCTGTTTAGAGGAAAGCAGAAAAAGCAAGAGCAAAAGAAGGATAAGCAAGACGAGGCACAGAATAGCACAAATGTAAATCTTCAACATAAAGATGGTGAAAGACATCATCAAATTGGAGGAGAATCTGAAAGGAAAAGAGAAGAGGACTTCAACTGATCTCACATCAAGAACCTTTAAAAAGACAAAGAAACACACACAAGTCTTGGGAGAAAGATGTTATTTAAAGGGCTGAAACCTAAAGTAACATTTTGCTTTTAAATCAACATTGACAGATATGATTGAAAAGACTGTTGATCTGCATATTTCTTTGGAAGATGCTGTCTGTCTTAGCGACCTCATGAACACAAATCTTGTATTTATTTTTAACGAGCAATTAACATTTTATGTCTATAATTCTTGCCAATTAAAACCACACAGAATTGCCAAGATAAAATGACAGAAATCTTGTTCTGCCAACCTTCTTCTGATGGCCAAGATCTATAAATATATAATTAAGATACTTTCATTGCTAAAACAGTTATGGCATAAACAAAGATTAGGGCCAAATTAACAGCTTTGAATATTTAAACATCTTTCAAAAACACTTTTGAAATATGGAGGTAGCAGTGCTTGAACTGCACATCTTTTCCTTTCAATAAATAATTACAGAGTCTTAAAACTTTCAAACAGGAGGTTCTAAATCTTGGGGAAGCATGTGGTTTATAGTTCCCCACAATCTACATGGGATCCTGCCTAGTTTTTTTTTTTTTTTTGGGGGGGGGGGGGTTGTAACCGGAACAGCTTCCTTAGGAAGCAAGAGTAGAGGTGAGATATTGGGGAGTGGGGATTTAGTACTTGCTTATTTACAAATAAGTACAAAAAAGCAAATGCTTTGGGCACTTCTGCACATTGAAAAACATAGTGTAAGCCAGCGTAATGGCACAGCACTAAATATTATCATGCCTCCAGCCATTCCTCACCATCTTGCCATCTTGCTGTAGTCTGCTGCCTTTTCATGCTTCTTAAACTCTGCAAGGAGCAGCGGGTAAATAAATAAATAATAACAACAACATGATAAATATCCTTATGCTGTGGTGACACCATTTGCTGAAGCAACTTCTTAAATAATCTGCACAGTCATCAAGAACCTTGATAGGTAAAAGCCTCAATTGGTCTGCCCACTTTATTAAAACACTTAATGGTCTCCAAGAAAGGTGTGATCAGGTGCCATGGTGACCATGACTCCATATTGGAGGTCTCTGTTGTAGCCTTTGATGCCTTCTAAGGAAACAGCCTTATTTGTTATACAAAATACAAGAATACATGATAGCATCCCAATTTTATCGTTTGTGTATTCTACTTGATTCCTTGGTATTATGGACAGATCCCATTTGTTATATCGCAGAGTGATTTAAAAAAAAATTTTTTCCTTAAGACAAGAGAACATGTGAGGGGACTCTGTGGAAACATTTTAAGTTGATTTTTGCCATTTGCATTTTGGCACCCCACCACACATTTCTATTGGCATGGTTGAGTTTTTTTTCTGTTGCAAATAATAGCATAGCCTGTCCTAAATTAACCCAGAGGCTCACAGTGAGAATAGAACATAAGTGTGTGGGAATGTATACAGACCTAAACTTCTTGGTATAAAATTATGAGAACTAGATAATAGGGATGTTGTTTACCTTTTCTGCTTTAAATTGCCCAGAGCAGTCAACAACAATCAAACTATGTTCAAAACCATTAAAAAAATCATTACACTCAAATGTTCACAGTAATATTGTGGCTGTCTATCTAGTTTAAACTGCTTTCTCATCCCCAAATTCCTTGCAAATGTAAAAATGAACCAAGTGAATTTCCATTAATGTAGCTCAAGAAAAAAAAACAAAACACACACTACTTTTCTATTTCCCCCCAAAAGGGTATGAATGTTAAATTCTTCTTCTGTTATCTGTTTTCTGGTATGACTTCACTCATAAAGACTATTATGCAGCTATAAAGCTATTGTCTGTATCTTAACTCTGTTATGATTATATGAAACTATGTTTGAAGTGCGATCAATCAAAGAGGTGTGTGAATGTGTGTATAGGAATGTGAATGTGTGTGTCTATATATATGCACACACACACACACAGACATACTGCAGTGTGCTTCCCTGAATAGTCATTGCTCTGAATACATGAAACAAACAGCTTTGCTGTAATCTCTTATTTCCATTTTAAATAAATGTGCAAGCAGCCATGGGGAACAGACGAAAGGGGAGGGGGAGCAAATCATCCAGTGTTTCAACTAATAATGAAGGAACATAAAGCAGAGTTTTCATGCAGATTGCATTTTGTTCTTGACAGAAATAATTTTAAAGACAATACATAAGGAAGTTAAAGTCATAAAAAGAACGGAAACCTCTTATCTTCAGGGAAATAAATGAAAACCCTGTGCAAACACAGCAGAACTGCTTAGAGGCATCAGACAATTCATAGCCTGACCCACCAAAGGACTGCATGGAAGTCACATGGACTTACCCATCCAGTCCACAATCCTCAAGTCATTTGCTCCTCAGTATCCCCCAAAGTTCTTATAATATTCAGGAATGACGCTTTGAGAATTGCTGCATTATATTTGACCTAACCAAACATGCAGCGTGATCCTATCATTGTTCATTCTCTCATCCAAACTAAAAATATCCATGACGCTTCTTCCCAAATAAATGTGCATAGGATTGCAACCTCCAACAATTTGCCCGTCTGTCAGTATCATCCTTGCCTTCCAGCCATCATTCCATGGTGGCCTTAATGATGATCAGCATGGTGCAGTGGTTAAAGAGCAGTGGATTCTGATCTAGATAACTGGGTTTGATTCCCCACTCCTCCACGTGCACCCAGCTGGATGACCTTGGGCTAGTCACAGCCTACTGAGAGCTGTTCTCATAGATCAGTTCTCTTAGAATTCTCTCAGCCCCACCTACTTCACAGGGTGTCCATTGTGGAGAGAGAAAGTACAAGGTGTTTGTAAGATATTTTGGTATTCTTTCAGGTAGTGAAAAGCAAGGGTATAAACAAACAACTCTTCTTCTTCTGGGGCACTAGTTGATATCCAACATATAGAGAGGAATCTAAAACAGTTCTAATCGAACATAAAATGGGTCAGAGTCAATGGTGCTTAGGGAAGCATTCTTAGAACTCCAGCTGCATTGACATAAAAATATTTAATTCACTGGGCACAGATCCATAAACACCTTGCAGGGAGAATGGCTTTATGAAAAGGGAAAGAACCCTGGTTTGTAGTAGAGAGATGAGGGCAAATAATGGCATTTAAATAAGCTGTAAAATTAACAGTGCTAAGGCAACCATGGGCTGAGGACACCCCAACCATAAGGTCATCTTTACTTTTTGATAAGAATGTCAAAAACAGATGGGAAAACAGGATTGTATGTAAGGAACCATTTATTTATATACAATTAATAAAATTTTGGAAAATCCACTCTGTCAATATTCTTTCTTCTACATGTTTAGTTTAGTTTAGATCATGCCCCCCCCCCAGGGCTGGTGTTAGCACCTGGGCATTGCCAGCTAGGCCCCATCTCCTCCCCGATAATGGGTATTAGTCTTGGGTGCAGAGCTTGTGTTATTTATCACCTGTTTGCTATGTATTTTTATATTGTATCAGTATGACCTTTTAATGAGGGTTTTAATGAGATTTTTAATGAGGACCTTGTGACCCACCATGAACCATTGTATGGGAGTGGTGGGAAATGAATGAATGAATGAAATAGTTTTTAGGTCTTATGGTCATTAGCCAAATCAAACAATTTAGATAGTAATTAACCCATATCAGTTGGATAATATAAAACATAAAATAGACTATGCGATACAACCTAGACTACAACATTAACAGTTAATATAAAATATCCCCAGTTATGATTTAACACATATAAAATCATTATCATATATTTAAGATGAATTAAATTAGGCACAACTCTAATGGAATTCCCTAAGTTCTGTCCTAATTCGATAGGCCAACCATCCATACTTGGGAAGCTTCCATGTCAGCTTCTGTTGGTTATCAGCTAACATAGATTTATATCCTGCCCCTCTATTTGTCATTGAAAATATAGCATGCAGACAAAGAGAAATGAACCTTTACTGCCCCTGCTTCACCTTGCTACACACTGTTGCTTCAAGAATTATCCTTCTAGCCTGGCTCATTTCTGGACTGAGAGCTGGACTGGGAGAAAAATCTTTCACACAATGGTGGTGACTCTTGAGGTAAGGCAGGGGAGAGGAGAAGGTTTGACCTTCCCTCACTGCACACTTTGTTCTCACAAAAAAAGAAACCCTTGCCTCCCCCTGCTTCCCATTGGACTGAATAAACACAGGAAAATGCAAAGATTTCTCCATCACTTCCCATTTGAACCCGGCAGAGCCTATTCTCAAGAGCTTGTGAACTGAACTATAACAGAGAGACATCAAAATCACATCTGTAGAACCAGAACACTTGACACAAGCATGTATCATAAAACAATGTTCTGATTGCTGTTTTAATGGTCTTTTTGTATATATTTCCATTTTGGTGTTAATTGTCTTAATGATGCATGCCTTAATTTGTTGGCCATCTTGGTGGCCCTTATGAGGACAGAAAGGCAGGACATTAATCTTGTAAAATAATCAAATAAAGGATAGAGCTGTACTGTCCACAAGCACTCTACAGTGGTGTTGAATGGTGGACTACATGTTGGCAGAGTAATTAACTGAGCAATGGTACATAGCCTGATCAAACTGTAGATCAAGGTTTATTTAGGAACATATCTTTAACCGCTCCTGCGGAGCGGAATAAATAAAAGAGTAAGCCTTAAGGGGGAGGAGAAAGGGCGGGCTGTGTCCGGGATAAACACTCAGAGGGCCCAATCAGGAGCCGCGGCTCCTGATTGAGCCCTCCGAGTGTCACTTCAGGGCCAAGCAGCCAATGCGCGGCTCCCCATTGGTTGCTTGGCCCAGCTCGCCTTGCCCACCCGGGGACTCACCGCACAGAAGGAGAAGCAGCCTTCCCCGATGGTGAGTACTCCCAGTGGCTTCCCCTTACCCTCGCAAAAGGATCAGGAACGCTGCTCTCTGTCTGCCTTTCCTTCTTACTGCCTTACTTCCTCTCCCCCACCCCACACATCCACACACACACTACTCTCTACCCCCCTTTCCTCCCCACATCCCCCTCCCGATTCACCCCCCATTCTCCCCCAACCTACGCCCCCCCTGTCCCCTCCCCTTTCACCCACCTCTCTGCCTGCCTGCCTTCCTTCCTTCCTTCTTACTTCCTGACTTCCTCTACTTCTCCCTCTCCTTCCTGTCTCTGTCTTTCCCTCTCACTTGCTTCCTGTCTTTCTCCTTTACTTCCTTCCTTTCTCCCTTCTACCCATCCCTTCAACCACCCCCTGCCCTTTTTTCTCCCTCCCCTTCCTCCTTTCCTCTTCTTCCTTCCTTCCCCACAGTCTGTTCTCCCCCTCTGCTAGGGCCCGCTGTCTTTCTTCAACAGCGGGCTCATTTTCTAGTTTGATAATAAAGAGGAGAGGAAAAACCAGGTTCCTAACTGGATCAATAGCTGAAAGAGAAAGACTGTGGAACTTCTAAGAAGAAGCTGGGAATAGCCCTAAGAACAGCAATCTGGAAACGGACAAGGAATGACACGTAAAGAAGAGAAGGTGCTGACCTCACTATCCTTATTGTCTTCTAGCTGACCCCTTCGGGGTCTTCTCTTCATCTTTGTCCACCAGATATTACCATTTCCTTCCAACACGACTTACAGACTTCAGTTTTACTTACATCAGGGATTCCTAACCAGGGGTCAGTGGACCTTTGGGGTCCATGGAAGCTCTGGGGGAGGTCAGTGGCCTTTCCCCTCCTGCCTTAATGCACTCCACCAGAAGCTAGGGGGTTCCATTCTTGTGGTTTCTAGTGGAGCCTGCACATCTACTCTCATCTTAAACCCCTCCTGTCTCCTTCAGTCCTCCTTGAGCCTGCCTGTTAATGTGGGTGGTGATGTCACTTCCAATGACACGGCATCTTCCTAGGGGTGTGGCAGGGAGGTGTGGCCAGCTGACATCCCTTCTGGGGTTCCTTGAAGCCTGAAAAATTATTTCAGAGGCCCTTCCATGGTGAAAAGTTTGAAAACAGCTGACTTGTCTAAATATCTACTCAACTGTTTTAATTTCAATCTTTAAAAAAAAACAACCCTGACTGGGATGAATTTGAGTACCCGACTACCACCATCAAATCTTAACAAATCTGACAGCACATTGCCTGATGTTTCTTCTTCAGGCTTATATTTTAACCCACCCCAAAGGATTATTTTATTTCTCTTCATAGCAAGATTATAGCAATGCAAAAGGTCAGCTAAACAATGACTAAGCCACTTGCTTCCTTGATCGTTTGTGACTGGCAGTATTAACCTTTAGGCATATCTTCTGTTTAAATAGAAGCTCCTATCGGGGGAAAATATGGAACAGTAGCATGAATGCTTTTTTTCTACAGCATACCATTTAATATCACTGTCTTCTGTTTTTATTAAGGCTAGGGTTTGATCCATGCAACAAAACCATTTTTCCATTTAGGAGAAAGGAAAAAATATTAGGATGCTTAAAGGAAGGCTAGAAAATAATCCAAGGGGCTTTGCTAATCCAGGGAGTCAGATATTTCCACTAGCTGCTGTAGCAAGTGGAAGAACAGAATGGAGGACACATTGGAACAATTTATCTGGAGGAGAATCTAGCCCATAAGGTTGTTGTGATGATGAAATAGAGCAGAAGTGGGGGTGCTAGGTTCCCCCTGGCCACTGGTGGGGGAATCAGGGGGTAGGTTTGCCAGATCTAGGTTAGGAAACTCCTGGAAATTTGGAGATGGAGTCTTGGGGAGGACAGGGATATCAGTGGGGTACAATGCCATAAAATACACCCTCCAAAGCATCCCTTTTCTCAAAGGAAACTGATCTCTGTAGTCTACGAGTAAATTGTAATTTCAGAAGATCCCTAGGTCCCACCAGAAGAATGGCGTTCCTAATTAAAGGAGAGCAATGTAAGCTGCTTTCAGACCACGAGAAAGGTAGGCTTACTTCATTAAATATATGGCACCTGAATTTGTTCATCTGGATACTAATCAAAAAGAGATAATACTGCAACCTCCCCTTTTATAAAGGTAAAGGTAAAGGTATCCCCTGTGCAAGCACCAAGTCATGTCTGACCCTTGGGGTGACGCCCTCTAGCGTTTTCATGGCAGACTCAATACGGGGTGGTTTGCCAGTGCCTTCCCCAGTCATGACCGTTTACCCCCCAGCAAGCTGGGTACTCATTTTACCGACCTCGGAAGGATGGAAGGCTGAGTCAACCTTGAGCCGGCTGCTGGGATTGAACTCCCAGCCTCATGGGCAAAGCTTTCAGACGGCTGCCTTACCACTCTGCGCCACAAGAGGCTCTTTCCCCTTTTATAGCTGCACCTTATTCAACTGGCCTGCACCTTATTCAACTGGTCTTCTGGTCCCACAGTCCATTGCTTCCCCTTGTGCCTGTAACTCATTCCCTAAGCATGTATGCAGTAATGTCTCTAATCCTTCTGCTTTTGGCTTAAGTCTTCACCTTTAACACCAACTGGGAATTAACCTAGTTACATTTATTCACATCCATTTTACCTATGCTGTTCTCTTCTTCTTCTAGGGATGCTAGTTCCCAGGTGGGACCTGGGGATCCCTTGGAATTATAGCTCATCTCTGAAGAAAATGGCTGCTTTGGAGAGTGGACTCTTTAGCATTATACTCCACTGAGGTTCCTTTCCACCCCAAATCGCACCCACTTCTGGCTTCAGTCATCATCATCCCCTGTCAAAAGTTAGACTGAATCAGGAAGGTGGCAATCCTTTTTCTTTTCTTTTTTGTTTTGTTTTCAAAATTCTATAAAATATAACCCCCACCACTATGCATCTTGTTTTATTGCACTACCATTGCAGAATTCCCATAATCTCTGAATGTACATTTAGAAAAGGAATATGTTCACCCCTACCCTCATTTAGACATTTATCCTTATGTTTGTTTGCATGAATAACTCATTACTACACACTCTAACAAACTTTGCCTTTAGCGCGGCTCAAACATCCCTTCTGAATTGATGTCATTATGATGAGAAAAATTCTGCACTCTCCGATCCATCTCTGATGGTACTTTTGTTCAGCACCATGGTTTTGTGAAATATTCTTTGGCTCTGAAACATGCTTGGCTGATATACTGTGAAAGGAGTCTAGATACAACAAAGCTTTATGTTTCAAAAGACTATCATTCAGGTCCAGTGGCTATTAGTAAACATGATCCAGATGCCCTTTGTGATTATAAATGATCTCAGCTCAAAGTAATAGTCACTGGTGGTGTTGCTTTCTTGTCACATCATTTTTTTTCCACCAAAGGGCCAAAGGCACATACATATGTCAGTGCTAATAATGCCTGCTGGTGCTCTTTTATTTATATAGTAAGCTATTGATCACTGCTTTTGTTAACAAATTGCTTATTGAATGTGATGATTATGTATGTAACATGTCATTATTTGTGAAATACGTTTCACTGAGAGTCTTATTTTATAAAAGTCAAGCTGCACGCCATAGCACAATACTACAGCTTTGGGCAGTAGCTGAATAACATAGGCCATTCCCACACAAGTAAAATGTTCCGGGACAGCCTTGGCATGTTGGTGGCATATATACCCCCTCCACATGATGTCACCAACATCCTGACGCTGTCCAGTAGCCAGGTCGCGATTTGGCTATTTTTAGATTGTGATTTGGGGAATCCAGAAAACTGGATTTACTACCCTAAATTGCGCAAACCACTGGTAAGCCACCAGTGAGCAACCAGGGATAAGGCTGTATGGAGGGAGAAAGGTGCAATAGTCTCAGCGGCTTTGTCCCACCCTTGCTCCTGCCCTCCCCTCTCTATTTCCTGCTTTGAGTAATTTTTGTTAATGGTCCAGTCCGTTTTGCAGTGGGGCCACAAACCTACATTATGCGAGGTGAATCAAATCTTCTTTAAAGCGTCCACTGTCTTCTTGGGATCAGGAAGGCAAAACACAGCCCTGTTTTTGTTTTCTAAAGGTGGGAAATGAGCTAGCAAAGTGAGGGTCAGGTGATCCTACAGCTTTCTCCTGATCATTCAGTGATATATGCACTTTGTTTAAGCCTACAATTTGCAGAAAATGTATTTTTGGGCTTCAGTTACCTGTCCAGACTTTTCGCAACTCAGACAGGCAAAACCAATCCCATTTGTGTCTTCTGGAGGTGGGAAATGAGCTGGGTGGGTGGTGATCTGGCTGCCTTCTGCCAATCATACAGGGGTCTGAGCAACTTGTTTTAAAGCCAACCATTAACACAAAATATCTTCTTGGGCTCCAGGGACAGTGCAGAGATCCACGCAGACAGAAATAAAGTGCAAAAAAAAAAAAATACAAATCCCCCCAAAGGGGGGAGAAATGCTGTATCATTCTGGCATTTCTCTATAGCAATGAGGCAGTGTTGATTTTATTAAAGATGCATCTGTGTTATGGCATTACGGCACAGCAATGCGAAAGTGCCTTTAAAAATTTAATTTGGGGTCTGGAGGGGGAGAGAAAGTTTCAGTCCATGAGAGAACTGCTGTGCTGTGATTGGTGGCTTGCTATGATTGACAAGCCAAGGAGTGGAGGGAGAAGTTCATTTTGCTTTCCCTGGCAGCCTCATCAGGAGGCAAAAAGCTTCAATGGGGCAGAGGGAAAATGCAGGAGGGGTTTCCCCATGAGGAGAGCTGCAAACCCAAGATTTACCATCCCATGTTTGCCAGCGGGAAGCCACCTTTAATGAGGCTATGTTTTAAGCCTTGGATTTTTAATTTTAATATATATTAACATTCAATTTTACTTTATATTCTACCCTACATACAACCTTGGTGCAGTCCTTTCTTTTTTTTTTTATAATGATTTTTTTTATTTTCATAAAGATAGAAATATAATCATCATTTGAGAATATACGACCCCACATTGACTCCACAGTGATATAAACTTTTGCCCAAAACTCTAAGAGCCATGAGTCTAAGAGCCGTCCACATTTCCACTACATTTAAAAAAAAAAAAAGGCCTGTTTAGATATACAAAAGAAAAGTTATTATTAGTCAACTTACTTGAGAGATCGTAGACCTCACATTAACTGCTTGATACAATCTAAGAGCTATCCTAGCAGATATTTCTAGGTTTGAGTTAGATGCTTAACATTAAACATTTCTTATAGCACAGTATGAGTTTTGGCCCTGTATCAATACCCTGATGAAGGGAGAGGAAAGTAGGGCTTTGCCTTAAAGATGTACAAAGAAAAAAAATTACAAAAGGATTTCATAATTTCTCCTTATCCTTAATACAGATACATCTACAAACCATTTATACTTGACCCATTCTAAGAGCCATCCTGACAGGTATAAGTTGAGAGCTTTGCATTTTCTACAGATCAATATGGGCTTTGGCCCTATAACAATACACCAATAAAAAAAAATAATAAGGGGGGAAAGCCCCATTTTATATTTCCAACGCTAACGATTATATTACCTATATGCCTACTAAGAAAAAGAAACAAGAGAGAAAAAAGGCACTGCTTCCCCTTTTTCATAAAAATAGCAATGTAGAATACAGTATATGTTGTTAATACAGAGAATAATAAGATTTCCAGGTTTAGATTAAATGCTTAACATTAAACATAAAACAATATAAGCTTTCAGTCTTCTATAGCTTCTCCTTATCCTTGGTTCTGATACATCTACAAAACAATTTATGCTTGACCCATTCTAAGAACCATCCTAACAGATATATTTTCAGATTTAAGTTGAAAGCTTAACATTAAACATTTTCTACAAGTCAGTGTAGGCTTTAGTCCTAGGACAATACACTAATAGAAGAAAGAAAAAATAAGGGGGGAGAACCCCATTTTACATTTTCAGCACTAATGATTATATTACCTATATGCCTACAAAAGAAAAGAGACAAAAAAAAACAAGAGAGAAAGAGACACTGCTTCCCCTTTTTCATAAAAATGGAAATATAGAATACAGTATAACATTAAACATAAAACAATATGAGCTTTCGGTCTTCTTAAGGGGGTCTCATCTCGAGGCTTGCTACATCTTGTCGTTCCCGTAAAATTATATTCTGTCCCATTGGCCTTTGGCATAGAAAGTGCAGTTGTACTCTTTCCCGCAGAGTATGCATCGATAAATCTTGAGGCCGTTGCACCTCCTGGACTCCAGTATCAATACAATTTTTTCCCCAGAGAGATCCTTTAAATCGGTTACTTTCACTGCAGATCCATATTTGTTTTGATTGATTTTTGTACACTGTTGCTTTGAGATGGCTGTATGTCTTTTTAAAAAGGGTGTCCTTATCTGGGCTGCAGAACTCCGGCATCCCATTTTCCGTCTCCAGAATTTCAGATTTCTCTTCTACTGTTGGTTTTCCACCTTGTTTAGAGCTGTCATCAGCCACTGCTATTGATCCATTATTCCTGTTAAAGACGTCTTCCTTGGCATCTTGGATCTCCTTGAAGATATGAATTTCAGATTTCTCTTCTGCTGTTGGTTTTCCACCTTGTTTAAAGCTGTCATCAGTCACTGTTATTAATCCATCATTCCTATTGAAGACTTCTTCCTTGCCATCTTGGATCTCCTTGGAGATATTTTTGATCAATCCATCTAAGAATACTTTGTAATCTTGGGTTTGTATCTCTATTAGATGAGCCAATCTTTTTAACATAGACATGATTTTGACTTTAAAAAAACCCGGCCTCAAACAATTTTACAAGTGGCCAGTAAAGGTCCTCTGTTTTATCCTCTAATGTTCCGGCACAGGCATGTGGCGTATTGAAGTCAGTTAAGGCAGAGATTCTCGTACTGGCACAGAGTTCTCGTGAGATTTTCCCATTCACAGCTCTTATCTTCTTATCTTCGAAAACCAAAACAATTACAATAAGAGCTTTTGCCAATTAATTCGAGTTGATTTGAGTCCTTCTTCTGCTTAGTTAGGAGAATTAGCCTGCCTCTTAACGAGGTGGCTTCAGGCAGAGCAGAGTAAGAGGAGGGGGAAAACAAAGGGCTTTGATGCAGGAAGAAAGACGAAGAAAAAAAAAAAGAGAGATACTTGCAGTAAATGATGTTTTGGAACTCAGCCGATGTCCTCCCCTCAGTTCAAAGCGTTCATTTGTGGTAAATCATCATGTAGGGTTGAAGCAGATACTTTAAGATTAAAGAAAGAAAAGAAAGTCCGAGGTAGAAAATGGCAGTCGTCCTCTGGACCTGGAACGCTGACAGCCTATAATCCAGGGAGATATACTCCCTAAAGGATTGGAGACGGCCCCAAGAACTTCCTGGGTAGAAAGGTGAGGTGGGGTTTGCGTACCCCTCCTCTTTTCTGCCAATTGCTTGCACAATTGACCCCTGTCAGGCTTCAGAGATAGCAGAGCAGATGCCCTGCCACCCTCTCAGGACGACATCTTTAGCCACACCCCGGTGCAGTCCTTTCTTTATTAGGAACCAGTCAGTGTCACCAAATGGTATATGGTCAATGGCTTCTTTCGCATAAAGTATCTGCATCAATTTGATCAAATGCACTGGCACACCCACATTTTTCAGGGCTTCCCACAATTCGTTGTAATCCACACAATCTTGTAGTAAATAAAGCAGATGTAGACATCCTTCAGATCCAAAATCCAGCACAGGTTTGCTATGGGATCACGAGTATGATCTGAACTGCAATCGGCACTTGAATATGTTTAGTCAGCAAGGATTGAACTGGACCATCGTCGGCTACATAAGATATAGTCTATTTGGTTCCTGTGTAGTCCATTTGGTGATGTCCAAGTGTATAGGCAATGTTTATGTTGTTTGAACCAAGTGTTTGTGATGCAAAATCCATTTTCATGTCCCAGACAATCACCTATATCATTTCTTTCTCTAAGTCTTCATTTGCCAGTAATATCTCTCTCTGCTTATGTGCCAACTTTTACATTAAAGCCACCCAGTATGTAAATGACATCTTTCTTGGGTACTTGTTTTAAAGTGTCTTGAATGGCAGTATAGATGTCTTCAATTTCCGCCTGTATTCCATCAGTTGTCAGAGCACATACTTGGACAGCTGTGCTATTTATTGGCTCGGCAAAATTTGAATTGTCATTATTCTATCATTGATCATCGAAAAACTTTCCACTGCTCGAGAAAATTTTTTGCTTGCAAGAAATCCACACCGTTCCTTCTCATGGAGTTCTGAATAGTAGATGGTAACATCCTTTGATTGAAACCATCATTTGTCCAATATAATTGATTGATGTTAAGGAGGTCAATGTTCATCCTGATCATTTTTCTTTTGACAGTTTCGAATTTTCCTCAAGTCAGTCCTCTAACATTCCAAGTGTCTATTTGGTGCATCTTTGTAAAGCACAGACCCCTTTCTCTCACCATTGACAGCATCAGCAATTGGGGTTCCTGCTGGATTTGCCTCAAGCATGTCATAAAATCTAGGGCTGCTTGTTGAAGGTCCTTGCTGCTCCCCAGTCACTTCTTGGGTAACCTCGTTTGAGTAGCTCACCACTGGGCGCCATATCAAAATCATCTGAGAGCTGTACCATAGGATTTTCTCGACAATTTTTTTCCAAGGTAGGTTGCCAAGTCTTTCCTTAACCCTTAGTAGGTTGCTGAGTCTTTCCGCATTTACCCGAGCTTGGCACCAACAGATGTGTATGGCTGAGTTCTTTCATAGTCAGCTCATGGTAAAAGAGTATCTGCTTCCATTACAGTTATATTTTGTTTTTATGTATTACACATTACATTGCAACAAATAATGTCATTTTAAAAAACAAAAATAGGCTAGTTCTAGCAATAAAGAACCATGGAGGTATTCTCAAACAGACCAGCATTCTTAAAAACAGGCTCCCTTCTAGACTTGGCAACCTCCAGTTGGGGTTTGGAAATCTCCCAGAATTATAGCTGAACTGCAGAAAATAGAGATCAATTCCCCTAGATAAAATGACTGCTCTGGAGGGTGGACTCTATGGCATTATACACCGCTGAGGTTCTTCCCTTTACAAATCTTGTCCTCCCCAAGCTCTGCCCCCAAATCCCCAGGAATTTCTTCAATTGGTAACCCTCTTCTTTTCCCAACTCATACTAACATATTCTTTTTCTGCAAAAAAAAAAAAGATACCTCCATTTTGACATTTGATTTAGCCACCAAGCTTTTGGAGATATAATCCTGACATGTGTTGGTGTTAGAAACTCCTCAGGATCCACCCCCCCCCCAAATCTCCAGGAATCCCCCAACCCATTATCTATTAACCATTAACTGCTGATCCCCCTCCCCCATGTGGATGTCAGAAAGTCAGATATTTGTCTTTAACAGTGAATCATTTGTATAATACTAACAGTCTGCAGCAGAGATTCTGCAGTATTAAAAGTAAGCCTAACTGAAATTATTTCTGCTTGATTTGGATGTGTTGTAGTAGCTGACATGACAATGTCTTGTCGGGGTAGTGTGCACACAAACAGGGCCAGGCTTTGAGTGACCAAGGGAGGAAATATGGCAGTTTTCAGCACATTTGCGATGCAGCCTGTCAGGTTTAGGTGGGTCAGGGGGTGAGTGACTGAGCCTACCAGGAGGTAATAGCACATTGTTTGACAAAAACATTAAAAACTTTCTGGCACAGATTATTTAGTCGACAAAACCTGAGGCAAAATACTGAACAGGTTAGTAAAATATGCAGTTCGGCAAACTGACTTTTGCTACTTCTGAAAACACTGGCTTCTTTCCTGCAGCGTGAAACTCTGCCAGCGTATGGGAGACACCAGGGCCCACATTTGCCTAACATGGACTAGGGCAGATGTTTGGAGCTGTCTTAACTGAGTAAACGTCCCAGTATTTCAAAGCCATCCATCTGGGCAGCCGCAGAACAAGCACATTAATCATAAACAGGCAAATGAGGCAATGAACAGCAACTCTCCCATGTGTGATTGCTAAATCAGTGATTCTTTAGTGAAGCATGAAGAGGAGGACGGAAGGCGACAAGCTGTAAGATTTGCATGAGAAGCTCGAAGCGGAACACGTACTCGACCCTGCAGCGGCCAACGCTACAGCCAGGAGAGAGAAAGCATTTATACATAGGCAGAAATAGTGTCCTGAGCGACGCTCCGTACTGCAGGGAGGCGGAGAGAACTACGCGTGCGAGTGCAGGGCCGATGCGGCGTTGCTAGGAGACCGAGGGACGCGGAAGAGCGGAGGGCTTGAAGCTAGACATCCGGGACGTTTCGGGGATCCTGGGACGGGGTGAGAGGGGGCCCCTCTTCTCTTTGGCATCCCAGATCACCCCAGGCCACCAGTGGGGCGAGGATGGCTGTCAAGGGCAGGGGGCACGTAGGGGCAGGGGCGAATGGAAATGAGATGTTAACCGTTTGTTATCTGGAGGGTGCCTGCTTTTTCTGCTCCATCCTTTGCTGAGACCTGTTGCTAAAGTCTCGTGGAGCGGAGAGGAACAACACAGGATGTAGTTATTTGTTACCTGTATATTCATTCAGCAAAGAATTTGAGGGTCTGAGCAGGCGCATCTAATTTTGTTTGGCCTTTGGCAGCCAAGTAAAGCGGGACTTGGTCCTAATGTGGCTTTTATGGATAGAGGATGCATTAATTTATATAGAGTGGAGTGGATATAAACTTGATCTTTTAAAAAAAACACAAAATACCCTTTCCATTCTATACAAAGTAATGCATATCTATCCATCTATCCATCCACCCACACACACACATACATACATATGTATATACACTATAGCTATATCTCTATATATCTATATATAGTAAGGGATTTAAAGTATTTCTACATATAAAATGTGAAAAATAAACAATGTGGCTCAGGGAGATTGATGTACCAGGGTATAATTCAGTCATGTTTTTCTCAAGTGAAAAATAAATATTTGTTTATTCCAGTTCTTCTGGAAATAGTATCAGGAGTCCCCTAACTTTTCGAGCCTGCAAGCACTTGTGGAATTTATACACAGCATAGTGGCCACAGCCACAAGTGGCTGCTACTGGAGGCAGAGCCAGCCATAAATGGCTTCTGCTGTTTACCTTCACTCACACAATGCAAATCAATGTGCTGACATGACAGCTTCTGCCAAAGCGATTAAATAAATGCACAGTCAATTAATTCTCTAGTGGCCATTCAGAAGTCTTATTGGGCAACAACTCCATATGGCTGCACTCACTTTCTAAAACCACTTGCTGGGGTCAGGAAATATATTGATGGTTGCTATGACACCCTTGGGCAGCTCGTTGAAGATACTTGCTATGCATGTTTGGTCCTTGTGTATTGCCTTCTGCTCTAATTACATTTATTGTTTTAAAAAAGAAATAAACCATAGTGTAAGTCATTAGAGGGTTGGCCTGAGATTTCTGTAGCATTGGCATGACTATTTTGTTAATTGTTCTGATTTCACTTATTCATATGATCTATGCACCTGTCCCCAGTTTATAGCATTCCAGTTTATAGCATTCCAAAGCTTTGCAAAGTCTTTCTCAATCAGTTTCAATTTTTTAAATATAGCTTTTGTTACGGAGAATTGCATTGATAACCTTCTTGTCAACAGATTTCAGCAAAGAAGACATGGAGTTGCTGATTAGGCAGAAGCTGTATGATGCTCAGAATTACCAAGGTAAATAATAAAAAATTATTATTAGGTGTATGTGTGTGTGTGTGTTTATTTATTTATTTATTTATTTATTTATTAGTTTGCATGTATAGTGCTAGTGGATATGTTTACTCTGTACATTTTAATGGGTTAGATACTCTTTCCTAATAATTTACACGTGGGATGGTACTGTGCACACAAAAGCTTATACCTTGAATAA
The DNA here is from genome assembly GCF_049243985.1 of Paroedura picta. NCBI lineage: Eukaryota > Metazoa > Chordata > Lepidosauria > Squamata > Gekkonidae > Paroedura > Paroedura picta. Next base: position 67,501,996 of record NC_135376.1, on the reverse strand, counting down.
AATGTTGTTGGTCTTGAAAGTGCTACTGGACTCAAACCTTGTTCTACTGCTTCAGCCCAAATTTATGCCCACTCAAAGTTAGCTAAAAGTCTTACAGTATCATCCTGAGCAGAGTGCACCCATCTAAATCCATTGAAGATAATGCATAGAAACTTAGAAGGGCAGAAGTTCATTTTGGATGGCACTGGTACTTATTTAGACTGGTACTTTTTATTCACTTTAGACTCACTGTTTAGCCCTATGTAAATGCATTGCTCTGAGTAGAGCATATATTTCTTTGTGAGCATCAGTGTAGTACAGTGATTGACGGCCTCTAATCTTGAGAATCTCTAATTGCAGCATTTTGATTTTTCTCTGTAAAGTACACTGAATTCTAGGGGATTAATTGGCTGTTTTGACAAAGGATTATCATTGGCTGTATTTGGTTGTGACACAGATGTAGCAGAATTGATTTTTGCTATATATTCTCTGTCATGTAAGAAGATCATAGTCTGACGAAGGGTGCTTGCACTCAAAAGCTCACGCCTTGAATAAATCGTTGTTGGTCTTAAAGGTGCTACTGGACTCTGATTTTATTGTGCTACTTCAGACCAACACGGCTATTCAATAATCATAGCATAACAGTAAAAATATTGTAAGAACCAGGGCTATTCTGTACCTGATATAGTGAAATACTCACCTTATGCAGATGCCATATTTTAGGCGTATTGCACGACGTTGCCAACATCCAGCGTCCATGCAGCAAACTGGTAGCTACATCCTCCATTTTAAAATGCTAGCTGGAAAATTGCATAAAGTGGATTCTCCCAAGTAAGAAGTACAAGCTAGAGAGCAACCAGCACCAGAAAGTGTGTGCACCCGAAAGCATATCCTTATCCATCTATGGTTCCTCTATATATTTGTGAAACAGCCTGGGGGATGGAACGTGTCCAGCTGTCCAAGTTGGAATAGGGCCAATCAATAGGGCCCTGCCCCTGCAGCTCCCGTCCTCCGTCCCTGGACTTTAGCCTCTTTGCTCTCAGACACACCTCAGTGCCTGGAGCCAGCAGCAGGTAAGGGGAGAGGGCCCTGGGCACAGGGTCGTGGTGGAGGGCCTGCTATCGAGGGCCTCTTGGCCTGCTAAGCAGGACCTGCTAATGAGGGCCTCTTGGCCTGCTAGGCTGTGACTGCTAATGAGGGCCTCCTGACCTGCTGACTGCCTGCTAAGGAGCTAGCCAGCTTCCACCCTCCCCACTTTATCCGGCTGTGAGCTGCGGACCAAAGCCACCTAAAGCTGCCTGGCTGGGGGCTAGGGGAGGGGGCCCTTTGAAGGCACGTTCTTAGGAAGCTAGTACTTTGAATAAAACATTGTTGGTTTTAAAGGTGCCACTGGACTCAAACTTTGTTCTATGTACATTATTAATCAAAATTAGTCTATTCTCCTATAGACTGAAGCAAAATATTCTTTCACCTAATTTCGGTGTTCTTCTTTTTAAGACACAGAAGCTTTACAAGACACTTATGAGTTGATTAAATCTGCTAATGAAGGAAAATCAGCCCTTGATTCCTCAGAGAGTTTCTGCTCTGACTTGTATGTTTTGTGTGCGGAACAAGCACTTCAGGTAACAGTACATTTGTTAGGTTGGTGAATAGCATTTTCTTTGTTGGATTTTTTTTCATTATAATTACACAAAGAAATATGTTTAAATCTAGATGGGATTTCTAGAAATGAGCAATGAATGTCTACAAATGTATTTTAAAGGAAGGCCTCCAGTTACCCAGTTTTTGGGTAGAGCATACTTGTGTCAGAGCCAATTATACACTCCTGTGTCTACTGATAACTTGGTAAGTACATGCTGTGAGAGTTTTGATATTGTTAACTGTAAAGGTTTAGTTGTGAATGAATGGATACATTTACAAGCAAGACTCTGTTAAATGATAAACATTGGGTTCCGAATCCTTTCTTTGTTACAAAGCACTAATGCCAGGGCAGTGCAATGGGGGGGGGGGGTAACCTTCCTCCTACGTAGTGAATCTCTTCCGCAACTGCTTCCCTTGAGTCCCTTTCCCCATTGTCCTTCAAATGTATTATGAAACTGAAAACAAGCTTGGCTGGATTAAAAATGGTAAATGGGCTACAGGGCAAAGGATAAATTGTTGTCAGATTTTGTTTTTTACAAAAGAGTATTCCCACTCCAATAACCTTTCTTTGCGTGCTCATGTTTGGAAAACACATGTTCACTGAGTAGTTCAACCAAAAGGTGAGGCCATTTTAATAATGTTAATTGTTGATGTTTTTTTTTCCAATATGGAAAGTTCTGGTTGAAGTGATGGAACTTCTTAGCTGTAAAACACTTTTGATCCAATCCATATATTCATTGAAGCATCCTGTACGCACAACTTGTGCACGTAAAAGAAAGTGCAGACAGATCTGCACCTTCCATTCAAAAGGATGGTAAATCTTTTCATGGCAGGGTAGCCTGTGTGTTTGTAGAAACTCCAACATTTGCAATAAATGAATTGACCAGAATGAGTGGTAATCAAAGCTTTTTCTTGCTCTCAGTTGAAATGTTTTTAATACTGTTTTAGGAACAATTTGAAAAATTTGTTACGAACCTGGTGAAAGCAGTAGACTTTGCAATAGGGGAGGGAAGGTGAGTCTTTGATAACAGATCTCTATTTTGACTATTTTGAACAATATCATCCTGACTCCATGCCAGGCTACCTGTTTAGGTACTTATGACACTCTGTCAACTTACCTCCCTCAGAGATAAGATTTTCCCTCTGTTTTTCTGTCTCTTTACTGACTGAGCTGCCATAGTTATGTGTTTTCTTCTTTGCTGAAGAAATCTAGCTGGCTCACTGTGTCACAGTAGAATATTTTGGCTGTTGGCTCAGCCCAGTAACCTGAGGGGAAGGGTCAGGAGCCCACTTAAACCACTGAAAATGGTACTTGAGATGTTTTGAAATTCAAAATTAACAAAATTAACAAAATATTATATTCAACATAGAGGGGAAATCTGGAGTTAAAACCAGTACACACACAGATTTTAATTATTATGTTTCAGGCTAATGAGAGTTTCTTAAGCTATTCACTGTTAGTCAAATCTTTATGTTGAGAGGCTTTTGTTCCACTATTTTCTGCAACACTTCAGTATACTTTCTTTGCGTTTTCTCTGACTCTTGATTTCCAGAAGGCTGGTATACTCTTTCCAGTACCCAAACACCTCTTGAAACATCAGTACTTGCCTTGAGTTTTTAACTGACCCTTAAAATATCTCTAAAGGCAGCTTCTAACCACATCACACCAGGGATTTCTGCACTCTTCAGAACTAACTCCCTGTTTGACTAGGTAGGGAAATTCTCTCAATTTCTTTGGCTTGAATGGAAGTCGTTGCCAACTTACCCTCTTTGCTGTGTAGTTCAGAGGGTGAGACTTGATATTAAAGTCCAGAGGCCGTTCCTTGCCTATTTCTGTTTTAGAAGATGGTAATATCTTAATGTGTACTTTTTTTTGCAGGTACTATTTTTTGATACATAATGCTTCAGTTGTTTACTGGAGGATTATAAGGCCATTTTTAAAACCCAGTTTTCGGCATTTTCTGATTCCAAGCTTGTCCCAAATTGTATTTGCACTGAATCACCCTGATGATCAAGACAAGGACTGGACGGCAGAACTCATGATGTAAGTTGAATTGGCCTCTTTGTTGACGTTCTAAGGCAGCCCTTCTCAATGATTTTACTGTTGAAAACCCCCTAAAACATTCTTTAGACTTTGAGAAACAACAGAAGTGGCATGATCATGCAGAATGTGGTTGGGAAGCATAGCTGTATACCTGCCCACCCAGGGCCCCTCCCCTTCCCACCCTCTCCAGACCCATCATTGGCTGTTTTGGGAGGGGAGGGCAAGGTTGACATGACCATATATCATCTGATAAATATATTTAAATTAACTCCCACCCATTCAGGAAACCCTTCCAGGGCTGTCAAGGAACTCCAGGGTTTCACAAAAACCTGGTTGATAAAGCCTGCTCTAAGGTAACTGGTTGGCCTCTCTGTTAAACAGGATGCTGGAGTAGAGGGACCAATGGTCCAATCCAACAAGCCATCTATTATTTTTTATGCTATTTTAGGGGGGAAATTGTTCTGTGGCAATTGGTTATCATTTGGTTGCTACTGGATTTTTGCAACTCTATATATTGGTTTTTCATAGGTTTTCATAAAATAATTAAATTGGTAAAATGGCATCATTGGACTTGGAAATTATTTTTGGTGACATGACTTAGAATCATTCTGGTTAAGTAGCAAATACACTGACTAGCTCAGTAATGAAGACTGTGATGTAATGATTGATGAGACTCTAGTTCTTCTTTAGAAAATATTTACAAGAATATTCAAAGCTTTTTTTTTCAAAATGCTGTGTACACACATGAATTTTATCAGTGTTTCAAGATATGCATAGGGTAAAGCAACCCCAGATAATGAATACTATCAAAATACCTGGATTCAAAACATCCAGTCAAGTAAAATTTCTTTGGGTGTGCTTAGCACTTGCATTAGCTCAGTATGACCTCAAGAGTCTCCCACCCCCATCACAACCCGCTTATGAATGTTTATTTACTTTATTGCTTATTTCTAAAATCTCATATCTAACGTTTTACTTGAAGGTTCACAGCTGCCCCAGGATTCAGATGTGACTTCTCACATGCTGGGATCAGGGTGGGAGGTGAGGGGAAATGAGTTGAAAACATTGGTGAGCACATTGATTTGGTTATGTAGCTGTTTGGATTGCAGGTATAATAACCAGAAGATGCCAATGAATGCATAACTAAAAAAAAGAAAGAAAGAAAAAGAAACTGGGAATGTATTATAATTTAAAGCCTAGTTATTAATGTGTACGGTTATTGAACTGAACATGAAAACTTTAACACTTGGTTGTTGGTGATGCTTATTACATCAAGGTTGCAATCCTAAGAATTCTTTACTGGAGTAAGCCTGATTGAACAAAATGGAATTTACTTCTGCATGGAACTGTTTAGGCTTGCACTCTCATATTTTTGTTGAGGGACAACAAACTGCTGGAGCTGTTTTTGCTTGTAAATTACTAATCCACGAACAGTTCATCTCAGGCTAAATGATTACAGTGTCTCCTTTTCCCCTGTGACACTTACTTACTCTGTCAGTGCAGTGCCATGTGGAATGTTACCCGTAAGACCACTGAAATAAGTGGACTTAAACTGGTATATATTTAGATTGCACTGACAATTTGATAGATTGCACTGGAAATTAAGGGAGTCTAATACATTGCATATATTCAGTGTATTTTCCAACTGCAAACTGATTTCTGACTGTTTTTCCTATTTTGCTGTATTCCTAATCCCTCTATAGCAACTTGTTCATCCTTATTACTTTTTTCCTTGACACACACCTGCAGAGATGCCAGCTTCATCCTGGATATTTTTTCATTGACCTAAACAGATCAGACATGTTGTTCTTTTGTTGCCAGTCAGATTACTGTCTCTTTCAGATGAAGCAGTTTGAGGCCATTGTGTTCATGGGGAAATCATGATGATGTCAGATTTTTGTCTGATGTTAAAGATAGTTCTTCCTAGATTAACAGAGCATTCTGGGCCGTGGGTGGGATTTGGAGCCAACTGAGCCCTATGCCGGCAAAACTTGTTGTCATGCTGGAGTAACAGCAGTTTATGCTGGAGCAACAGCACAAACCCCACATCAGATTCAACACCTTTCCAAATTCATATTCTGATAAATAATTAAGAACCCCTGTCAAGTAATTCTCCAATCAATCAAATGTTATATATAATCTAATTTAGATTGCTATGAAAAATCAATTGATATTGTCTCAATTATCCTTTTAAAATTGAATGCATGCTGCAGAACCAAAGGTACTCTTTCCTTCTTCCCGATCACCCATTAGCCATTTTACTTTACTGTACACATATGGTGTATGCCAGAAGTACACCTTTGTATCCTTGAGTGGAGTCCTGTCCCCAAAATCCACCTGGAGTTTTAGTCCTGAGCAATCAGACTGCTTGTTCTGTAGGGAATATTCCAACATTATTGGCTTCAACAGAAGGAGTTGTACCCCTCTTCTTTCCTCCTCCCAGGTCTGTCTTATATTTATTGACTCTTACGTCTATTGTCAGTGTCAACAAAGTTGGGGAAATGGTTGGAAATTACGGTTGGTTACTGACATTATAATGTGCTGAAGTAACTTGTAGCAATTGCATCAGAGAGCAAAGTGAAGTTCTAAGAGAATTTGTAAACGCATCTGTGCCCCCTGCTCGTTAGATCTGCAGCCTCTGGACAGCTCTGTGTCCAGCTTGTTTTAGAATTATCTGAAATGTTTATCTGACAGCCTTGAGTACAAATCTATGAAAGGAAATTGGTGCTTTTACCTGGCTTTCTCAAAAACATGGTATTTGATTACATAAGCTGATGTGGCTCTAGCCACACTTCTAGAAAAAAATCCATAGAACTGGTTCATGTATATGTAATTAACAGAACCAACTCAGTTCTGAATGAGATATGACTGATGAGAGCTTGACGATTGGCCAGGGTGAGGCCTGAAGACTCTTCTTGCTTCATTCTCATCCATTCTATCACCATTTTTTCCTGGCCCCTTTGCTTTTTTGCTGCTTCCATTCATCATTCATGGGAACCAGTGTTCTCAAAGACAGATGTAAAGCCAATTGAAATAAGTTTGGAATTGCAAAGCCCCCACCTACGTGAACAATTTGCTCTACAGGGATGTTTGTACCAGTGGACCATTGTTAAGTCACTGCTCAGTTTTTTGGAACATATGCTAGCAGCTCAAATCATGAGTGTTTACTTCACAATAAGTCCCATGAAAAGTAATAGAATTTACTTCTGTTTAAGTAAATGTAAGCTTGCCACCTAAACTTTCTTTATTTGGGTTACATGTATGCCAGCCCATGCCCCCACTGTCATTTGATAGGTTGGTGGCGGGAGGAATGGCATGAAAACTGGTGGCTTGCAAAGAAGTGATGCCACTTCCTGGAGAGGACCATAAAGGTTAGGTGTCCACAAACTATAAACAATCAACTTATCATTTAGTGTGCACAGTTTATAAAGTTAAAAAATTAAAAACATTGACAAAGCCCATAGGTTAATCATTGAAATAACATAATGTGCACCATGCCGTGGTAGTCTTGATGCGTTTCGACCCCAAAATAAGACTTCCTCAGAGGTCTGATCCTGAACACACATGTCATGCTGTAGAGAATGCAGATAGCAATGGGTGAGATTGTTCAAAATTCAATGTATTCTCTATGAATAATAAGATCAATTAAAATGGAGCTGACAGGAGATGTCCATTTCTCAAGCATAAGCATCCTTCTCCAAAGCTGCTAAAAGGTTCTGGTATGCGTCAGTAGCTTCTGTGCCTGTATGAAAGCAAATGTTGGGCCGTAATGGCTTGTTGGTTAGGTTTGTTGCTTTTTGTTTCATAACACTTTCCTCTTTTGGGTTTTCTTCCTGGACGTGCCGTAAAGTAACATCCTCTCATCTTCATGACATTCTAGGATTCACTTGGAAACTCTGTGGTAAAACAGTGGTATGTCTGCTATATTCTAGTGTGTCACCAGGATGTGATGATGTCACCCAGGAAGTGTCATGTCTCCACCTTTCCAATCTCCTGCTAGATTACAGCCACTAGCTAGCAACCCTGGTAAAAGGTCTGAATTTTGGGTTAAGAAATGCAAATTAAGAACTAAGCAAAAATATCTCTGGTTCTGTACACAGCTTTGATAAATGTATTTTAATAAAATAATGTGTAGGTTTTGAGTGCACTGTATAATGGTTTAATAGTATTTGTAATTTATAGCAGTCTTGCAAAATGCTGTGTTTTTGTTTACCTTACAGAGAGTTGCTTGAATGTTTCCTGGATGCTTCCAGAATAGAGGATGCTATGATTTTTTTGCCTACTGCAGAAGAATTCATTAAAGAAAATGTTCCAGAGAGATATAAAACAATATTTTCACTAATGGTAACTTTTGAATACTATATAAAAAGCAATTTAGGAGTGAAATCTTCACCTAGATGCTTCACAGTTTATATTGCAATCCTAAACAGAGTGACACCCTTAAAGACCTTGATTGAACTCATGTTTATTGTAGTCCTTTGCAGAACTGATCTCACCTAAAACCATTTCTGATCTATAATAAAATGATGTTGCTGCAAGGGAAGTACAAAATGGATTGTAATATACTCATAAAACAAGAAATAAAGTCAAGGGTGTACCAAGGTGATTTGAATAGTGCATTGTGATATGTGATACTAAAGATCACTGAAATACTATGGGTTGTATTCCATGAACCGTCAGTGGAAAGAGCTGACTACCTTCCCACTTTCACTTCCCCAATGGAGCTCTTTCCAACCATGGGAAATGTACTACCTAGGTGGAGAGATTCATGTACACCAATAGCTATGCTGGATGAATGGCTGTAGTGGGAAGGGGAGAAGGAATCAGCTCGTCTTTTCTGACTCTTGGTGGAGCTCCACTCTTTGACAGGAGTCCTAAGCATTGCTAACATGAAACTAAATCAGCAGGGATGAGCTGATTGGCTCAGCCTCCAGTCATTTTGTTTAACTCCCATATAGCCATCTCTCTGTTGCACAAGGCTAATGACTGTTCTCCCCCCTCATCACTTAGACTGTGTGGTTGCTTTTACACCAGCAGTGACCAGAGGATTTTGAGCCCAGAGTAGCCTCCCCCTCCCCCTTACTAAAACACAGCTTTACAGATAATAGGGAACACTTTCAGCTTGATCACAGTGTGAGTGCCATGCTGAAGACAGCTGAAGTTAGTGATGAGCAGAGAACAGAGATTCATCCCCATCTTCTTATCGTCATTAAGGCAGACACAGCTCTAAAGCTATCCAAACATGAATTAACTTACATTAAGAATAGAGTTCTGAATTCATAAATTTTTTAAAAGCATTTCTTTATGACATTTTTATGCCACCCTTCCACCCCAACGGGTCAACGTGAGAACAGTAAAACATTACAGTTTAAAACATTTACAATTTAAAATAGTTCAATAAAAACACATATGCATATAGCATCAGAACCAGGGAGGATGGCCAGTAATCATTATTGAAGGTTTTCCAGATGAAAACAGGAAAGTCTTCAGCTACTGGCAGAAGACATCAATAGTAGGAGAATACAAGTCGGATGAATGCAGGTCAGATAAATGGGGTCACCAGCACTCTTGATCTAGCAAGCTGTACTGACAGAAAGCAGAATCACACGCAGAGCTGCAGTGTTGATAATAGATATGGCAGTGCTGTTCAAAGAACTGCCTGCAATGGTGCATGAGCCAGGCTAAAATGAGAGAGCTGGAAGCTCACAACAGAGCAGCTAGATGCACACTGTTGATTATACTGTAAGCTGGTTGGCACTACCCTGTGAATGGGTGCATTCTATCCTTTATCTTTGTTAGAGGGTTGCCTGGAAAGAATCAAAAGACACAAGGACAGTGATTCATAATAGTAATAAGAACAATTACAAGTTAGCATTCTGTGCATGGTCAGAAAACTGGCATCACTAACCGTTCTTTCGATCCTTATATCTCTCCTCTCTCGTTCCTTGTGGATTCCCACGAAGTGAGATTCATCTATCAGTGGATATACTGTAGTTACTGTTGCCTTGGAACTCTGTAGTTTCATTTTGGACTGCCGGACAAGACTGATCCTGCAGTATAGGAAGGGTCATGATTGTTTAGCTAGCAGTAGCAATTGTTGGAATGCAACATCGTGGTGATGTTATGCCCACAAAGCTTTAAGGGTGGAGGGCACTTTCTGAGATATAAATGTGCTGACCAGGGTCTTCTGAACAGTTCTTGCATCCACGGGGGCTTGAGAGAGCTGCAGCATTTTTTTTGGGGGGGGGGGCACGGGCCAACTGTGCCTTCCACACACGGATGGTAGAGAACTGCCATTTCTTAGACTAAAATAACAATTGCCAACTGTCTCAATGACCAAGACAGAATTCTTAAAAACCTGGCTAATTTAATAATTGAGCTCATAGCTGTAAATTCTTTCCTCAGAGGCTATTCCCCCCCCCCCCATAGTATTAATTCAGAACCTTTTAACAAAAATACCATTTTTAAATTCAAGGGACTGTCCCTGGTGGCTTAGATTATCTGCATTTCTATAAAGTGGTATAGAACAGTATAGATTAAAGTAAACTAGCACTTTATTATAGTCTGTTTTGTCCATATTTTGTTTATTACGTATATGACATGAAGTAATGGGTACAACCAACTATTTAGTGCTTCATTGCTAGCCCCTGGGAAAAATAGATTTTAATTCTCAGAAATAAACCCTGTTGAATGCAGTTGTTAATGAGAGTATTGCATATCAAATATGTGCCTGTACAACAGGAGCCTCTTGTGGCGCAGAGTGGTAAGGCAGCAGACATGCAGTCTGAAAGCTTTGCCCATGAGGCTGGGAGTTCGATCCCAGCAGCCGGCTCAAGGTTGACTCAGCCTTCCATCCTTCCGAGGTCGGTAAAATGAATACCCAGCTTGCTGGGGGGTAAACGGTAATGACTGGGGAAGGCACTGGCAAACCACCCCGTATTGAGTCTGCCATGAAAACGTCACCCCAAGGGTCAGACATGACTCGGTGCTTGCACAGGGGATACCTTTACCTTTTTACAACAAGTTCTGTACAACTTTTCCACCTATGTGATAGCTGTCCTGTTCCGTTTTCATTCTTATTTTGTTTCCTTCCACATGACCCTTCCTAGAATAAAGGAGAATATATCTTGCATAACATCTCTCATAATGAAAAATGTACTGAACTTCCCACAGCTGTAATATTAATAAAGCTGTAAGAGGAAAGAAAACTAGGTCATGTATTACATGCTGCTCAAAAGTACCTTGAGCAAAGTTGCCTTACTATAGTCTTAAAGTATAATACCAGTTTAAAAATTGCTGTGGAGCTCTGTGTCTGATATGTTCTACTAATCATTTCTTTAACCAACACCCATTATGGTGATTTTCAAATAATGGGCTAAGACCCTGAAACAGGTCATTACTTTCTCTCAGGTGGGCTGCGGAGCCAGGTGATGAATGGTGGAATGGGGTGAACTGGGAGAAGAGTCAGTTGCAAAATTGTACCTAGGAATACATCCTGTTGCACATTCATGCTATATGTTCATAAATACTAAACATAACTTACAAGCGGGGGGGGGGGTCTTCAAGGTCTTGTGGAAGGAACATCTAATTTTTTTCCTCCCCAGTACCTCCTCTATCCCAACTAACCTGTTTTTATCTGTCCTCTGTCTTCAGTTTACTCTCCTTCCTTCTTTGGCAGCTTTTCTTCAGGGAAACTCTGGCCAAGTGTGTGATGCCACCTAAGCCATGCCCTGTTGTGTGGTGGAGAACCAGCAAGGATCTGCAAGGAATAGTTCACTTTCCCCTGTATCTCCTCTCCATGCCATTTCCTCTTTCCCTTCTCCTGGCAGTGCCACTATTCTCATTTTCCCCTGCTTCCCTTTCTTCCCACCAACCATGGACTCCTGTCTTCAGCTATATTTATTATTTATTTACTTCATTTTGTATCTTGCCTTTCTCCACATTACATCATTCTCCTCTCTTCTGTTTTATCCTCACAAGCACCCTGTGTGAGGTAGGTTAGGCTGAGAGTGGGTGACTGGTGATCTTTCACAGCAACCTGGCCCTCTTGGATTCACCACTAGGATAGTAGCTGGTGAATACTAGCCAGTCAGGCCACAGCATATACCCTCAGTCTCCATGAATTAAAAACTTTTAAAAAAGGATTTTGATCCTTGTTATCTTGCTCTCTGCTGATACGTCCCTGTTGCTTGAAGCAGTGATAAAGCTATTGTACTTATCTGTAGGTGCGTCACAAATTAGTAGACCCTATAGACCTAGAAGAAGATATTGAAAATTCGGTCAGTCTGATGATCATTTATAAAATCCAGACCATTAAAACGTAAGTATTGTACTTGAATGTCTTGAGTCTCCTCTATATCTCTAGATATGGGTTTGGATCTGAAGGGCCAAGAATGAATGGGGGGGGGCACTCTAGGTGCAGGCTGTACTCAGAGACAGAGAGAATTTCCATGCAGCACTGGAGCCATTTTTCTCTCCCTGATCCTCCTCCGTATTTGTATCCAGCAGCAGTGGCTGGGAAGTTACATGCATGATTTGGATCATTTTGTACTCAGTTGCTACCTTGTGTGCCAATTGTGATACTTCCCAAGATGAGCAGGTGATGACTTACCACAATCTTGATTTAAACAAGGCAGACCAATGTACCTGTAGTGAGTATCATGTCTTCTCTTGCCTTAGCTTCATTTGGCAGGCACTTATTAAAACCTTGGGGTTTTTTGCTGAGTTACATCTTTTCACTTGACAAAGCCAGATGTTTTAACAACTAGAGAACTGATCCCCAACATGGCAGTCTGACCATCATGGTGGTTGCCTCTTAGCACCCATGTGCTTCTCCAAAAAAAGTGTTTTCTCCAAAGTGAAAAGACATTTCTGGCTTTCCTCCATCTCGTTGGAGCAGGAGGTGCTTCTGAAGAACTTAGGAGCACTCCGTCATCACAGGAAGATGCTAGTGATTGGCTCAGAACCCCATCACCATCTGTGGCAGCCATCTTATCCTCAGAATTCCAAACTCAGGTTCAGTAAGATTATAGACCCAACGACTAGAGGAAGAAAAGAAAAGTATAGTTATTTGAATTATTTTTGTTTGATTCATATTCTGCTCATAAATCACCTTGATGGAGGAGAAATGTGGCAGAATTCATATCCAGCAGTGGATACCCTTCAAGGCCCAGGAGAGAAAGTGTGCTTGCCCACCCTAGATGGTGTGTAACTGATGGCTACACAATCCACTAGGTATGATTTTTGATACATCCCTATCTATGGAGACCCAAGTCGCCAAAGTAGCACAGCTGGTGTTTTACAATCTTTGCCAAGCTAAACTACTAGCACCCTACCTGTCCTCTGAACACCTACCACAGTGATTCATGCAATGGTCACCTCTAGGCTGGGTTACTGTAACACACTCTGCAGGGCCTGTCTCTTATCCAGAGATTGCAACTGGTTTAAAATGCAGTGGCATGGGTTCCCACCACAACACCATGGAGAGCCCACATTCAGTCTGTTCTCAGGCAGTTGCATTGACCCCTGGTTGAGTTCTGGATCAGGTTCAAGGTTTTGGTTTTAACCTTCAAGACCATTAGTGGTCTGGGTCCCATGAACCTGAGGTACCACCTGGCTGGCTATGCCCACCCCCCGTAGAGCTTATTCCAGCGGCGATGGAATCCTATGCACTTTATACTTTTAAATTGTTTTAACTGTTTTAATTGTCTAATGTTATAATGCAATCCTTATATATTGTAAACTGCTCTAAGCCAGTATCCGGAAGGACAATCATACAAATCCAAATATAAAATTTAAAAAATGCTTCCCCCCCCTAATTTGTTAACCATCTACATGTCCTATGTACTTGCAGACAGTTAGATGCAAATGAGATTCCAGAAACAGCTGGTGCAGAATTGACTCATATATATGAATTGTTGAAAGAGAATAGAAAGAAACTAACTGCTAACGAAAAGTAAGTTCGATGTGTTAAAGTTTTGGCAGCTCTGTCCATATCTGTTTTATTGATTGTTATTTATTATTTATTGTGATCAGGAGAATAATCAGGTCAGGCCAAATTATCATTTATCATTTGCCTTTTGGCCACAATCTCTTCCGGCGCTTAAAGAAGGCTCCTTCCCAAGGACCCAATAAAAATAACAGACTTACTTTATAAGGTGTCAGTCAAGGAGTAACTCAGCAGCCAAGTGACATAAAGAGAAGCTGAAAAAGCCAAGCTAATAATGGCAAAGGTTCTGTAATATTTATTAAGAATGTGCCAGAGTCAAAACAAGTCCCGGATTATGTAACTCGTTTTCAATACTGTAATTTGTCTTCTTCATAAATTTACTGTTTATTTTATAAATTTACCAAAAAGGCTCCTCAAGGGGATTGTTAAGAATTAAGATGCAGAATTAACAATCTTAATTGGGAACCCATGGACTGTGACTCAGATTTCATTTTGCTGCTTTCAACCAATACAGAATTTACTTTTGCCTTTCTGCATTTCCCCCTTATTTGTATAATCCTAATCCTATTGTATCATTTCTTGAAAATTTCATACTACCTGATTGCTTTGTTTTATACTGTGTAATCCACCTTGAGTTTCAGAGGGGAAAAAAGCAGGCTATTAAATAAAGTGATGGGAAGCAAAGTTTCTGAGCAATGACTGCATTCTTCAGGCCACTTAGATCATTTCAGGAGGCTTATATTACTGTGCAGTGTGTTTTCAGAATTGTTGCTAACAATATTTTTAGTACGGGATGCGCCATTCATGAATATTTATTGGTGAAAGTGAAAAGCAACCATTTTTAAAAATCTGATAAATATTCTAATCAATGAGTTGATCCAGGCTCCTCCTCCTCACTACAGTCTACTGATCTCTACAAAATGCTGCTCTTGGGGGACAGGAGAACCTGAGGAATGGTCAGAAGGGGGAGTCTCTAATGAGAAGGAGGAATAAATAGACATTACTCATTTAATCTGCACTACTGTGGAATATCCAGAAGTACAGGCAGGATTTCAAAGAGGCAGAGGAACTAGAGATCAAATTGCCAACATATGCTGGATCATGGAGAAAGCTAGGGAGTACCAGAAAAACATCTACTTCTGCTTCATTGACTATGCTAAAGCCTTTGATTGTGTGGAGCACAACAAATTGTGGCAAGTTCTTAAAGAGATGGGAATACCAGAGCTTCTTATTTGTCTCTTGAGAAACCTATCTGCATGTCAAGAACCAACAGTGAGAAAGGCGGGGTTAGATGAGTCACAAATTGGGATCAAGATTGCAGGGAGAAATATCAACAACCTCAGATATGCAGATGATACCACTCTAATGGCAGAAAATGAAGAGGAACTAAAGAGCCTGTTGCTGTGGGTGAAGGAGGAGAGTGCAAAAATAGGCTTGAAACTCAACATCAAGAAAACGAAGGTCATGGCATCCGGCCCTCTCAATTCCTGGCAAATAGATGGGGAAGAAATGGAGGTAGTGGGCTCCAAGATCACTGCAGATGGGGACTGCAGCAAAGAAATTAAAAGATGCTTGCTCCTGGGGAGGAAAGCTATGGCAAATCTAGACAGCATCCTAAAAAGCAGAGACATCACCCTGCCAACAAAAGTGCGTTTAGTCAAGTCTAGGGTATTCCCAGTTGCAATGTATGGCTGTGAAAGTTGGACCATAAGGAAGGCCGAGCGTCAAAGAATTGAGGCTTTTGAACTCTGGTGCTGGAGAAGACTCTTGCAAGTCCCTTGGACTGCAAGGTGAACAAACCAGTCAGTCCTAGAGGAGATCAGCCCTGACTGCTCCTTAGAAGGTCAGATCCTGAAGATGAAACTGAAATACTTTGGCCACCTCATGAGATGGAAGGACTCCCTGGAGAAGACCCTAATGGGAGCGATCGAGGGTAAAAGAAGAAGGGGACGACAGAGAATGAGGTGGCTGGCTGGAGTCACTGAAGCAGTCGATGCAAACGTAAATGGATTCTGGGGAATGGTGGAGGACAGGAAGGCCTGGAGGATCATTGTCCATGGGGTCGCGATAGGTCGGACACGACTTCGCACCTAACAACAACAACAACAACAACTGTGGAATAAGAAAGAGTGATTTAGAGATTGCTTGTGAAAATGGACTGTATGATATATATATTAAAAAGACAGCAGAATTGGTTGAAATTTGTGAAGGCACATAAATTATGCCTTCACAAAAAAAAAAAAACTTTTTTTCATTGTATGGAATGAAATCCCCAAATGTGAACAATCCACATAAATTCTAAATGGCAGGCAATCATAGTGAACCAAATTGTCTGCTGAACAGCTTCTGCAAATTGCTGTACTTCATCCTCTTGCCTGAGATAACCTTTTCCTTCTAGTAAAAATATACAGCACTACAAAGACTTT
This sequence comes from Paroedura picta, assembly GCF_049243985.1. Lineage (NCBI taxonomy): Eukaryota > Metazoa > Chordata > Lepidosauria > Squamata > Gekkonidae > Paroedura > Paroedura picta. Next base: position 67,485,957 of record NC_135376.1, on the reverse strand, counting down.
TGGCTCCTTCAGACAATAACAACAATAAAAAAAACCCAAGTAAGTACATGCCCATAGAGATATGCTAGAGTGGAGAGGAACACAAGAAAATTCTTGGTGCCATGGTCAGTGTCAGCATATCCTGAGGTTGGGGTGACTCCCTAACAATGCATACCACATTTTATTTCAAGTATTCTGTTTCATTTACATAGCAACTTAATGCACTAGCTATCCAGTACATTTTTGTTCCACCTTTTCTCCAATGAACTCTGTACAACCATTCTGCAAAGTATGTTCAGAGTGTGATCGGCCAAAGGCTCTGCAGAAAGAGTGGAGACATGAACCAGGGTCTCCCAGATCATAGTCCCTCCCTCTAAGGCAGGGGTAGTCAACCTGTGGTCCTCCAGATGACCATGGACTACAATTCCCACGAGCCCCTGCCAGCATTTGCTGTCAGGGGCTCATGGGAATTGTAGTCCATGGACATCTGGAGGACCACATGTTCACTCCACCTGCTCTAAGGCACAAGTTCTAATTTGCTCAGGTATAATATTAATCACCAGTTTTACTCTAAATGTTTCTATTTTTATTCTATTTTTGCAGATTTTCTTTGCTGATGGAATTGGCTCGTCTTTCCTTGAGTCTAGGCTGTGTATCTGTTGCATTTTCATGTCTATCTGCTTTACAGAAGTTTAAGATTAAAGTGAGTCTTAGTTAATTCTTTCACCGCTGTGTTTTTAAGGAAGCTGTCCTTACTGTGGTACATTTTCTTCCTTTTGTACATGAAATAACATGCACTGAAGTAAAAATAACATATTGACCAACCAGAGCTATCTCCTGTTAATTATTATCAGAGACCATGGGAGGCACTGTTCCCCAGAAACATTAACTGCAAATACTAAGTAAGGGGAATGCATCTTTGAAAACATTAAAATTTACACCTAAATGGGGCATCCATAAGTTTTAGAGATGGGAAAGTTGTGGTCATGCTGTACTTATGCTATACATAACTGCACAGGAACTAGCTGTAACATGCATCTTGTAATGGATTAGTGAACAGACCGTAAGAAAACCACAGCTCTTCCACAATATGGCGTATTATATCCAGTCATGCCTCCACAAGCCCTTGCCTTTCACAAAGCCATGTGTGCTGATTGGTGTCTGGCCTGGAAATGGAAGAGGTAGAGGCTGTGAAGTGTACCCATCCTTGTGCTACTTGCCCTATCCCCTTGATACTTAAACACATGTTAAGTAATAGCATGTTAAGTAACTAATATACATTAGTGAAGGCAGCAGGTCTCCTAGCACACATATCTGTTAATGGGCAATCTCCACCCGTATCAGATGGTCATCAAGGTTGTGGTGATGCAACTGTAGGCTAGAGTGTTTGCACAATACGAAAATGCCTACCTGATATGGTGACATTTTTCAGAATGCTGGTAATTTTGCCATTGTGTGAAATAAAACTTATATGAGAGTGCCTGCAGCCCACTTGTTCCTAGAACGAGAAATGAAACACTCAGCAATTAAAACTTCTAAGAGCATTAGAATTGAACTGTGATCATTTGCATTCATTGAAGTGACTTTATTTCTATTATTAGGACCAAGGAAAGCAAATTGAATTAGAATGCTTGGAATGCGACTATGAAGTACAACAACTTGGAGATAAAATTGCAACTTATTCTAAAAGTGTTGTTGAGGTATGTTCATTCCTTTGTTTGCATTCCTTTAATTGGTACTGCTTTTATGCAGACGTTAGCCTCCTCAATCCCTTTTTCTAAAGCATCAGTATAGCCAGGGGCAAATAAGAAAAATGTTCCAGCTACCAGGGGAGAGGAAAGTGGAGTTTCCAATGGTAGTTTCTGGAGACTGGGAATTCTGCCTTGTAGTGAGCTGTCTGTGAATAGGGAGCACAATTTCTTTGACGTATTATCCCAGAGAACATTCTGGGATCCAGAGAACATTCTTTCTATGGGTAAAATATATTGTTCATTCTTGTAGGTTCAACTAAAAGTAATACAGAAACTTGATCTGATTTTGATTCGTGCAATTCGTCTGAAAGATTCAAATGTTATTCAGGCAGTCTGTGCTACCCAGTGGAATCTCTGTTTACCATTGCTGCAACACAATTTGCAACAATATGTACGGAAATCATTGCTTGCTATAGCTGAGATTCTGGAAAAGATTGACAGGTAAATTGGGGCACCATATGCACTCTAATGTGTTGTTTTACAATACTAGGTAACCCGTGTACAGACTTTTGAATCGAGAGTAACTTTATAGTGAATCAGAGAATTGATCCATCAAGCACAAAGCTTGCTGCTTTGATTGGCAACAGCTGTACAGTATGTCAGGCAGGGTTTTTGGCTAGTCTGGTTACATTAAATTATTTGAACTTGAGGTATTAGGAATTTAACCTGGACCATGTACAAGCAAAACATGATTTTACTGCTAGAATATAACTTTTCTCTGATAGATTGTCTATGAGACTTGAACAAATTCATCTAAAATAAAATTGGATATTATACATTCTCCTGGATACTTTGAAAATTATGGCTTCATTCAGGTGTTATGGCAAACTGTAAATGAGATTTGAAACAACAGGAACAAAAACAGTTTATTGTGCCCATGTGGTCCCCTTATCTCTCATCTCCTCACCTTCCCTACTCATCCCTTCATACAATTCATATTTGAATGAAAGCTCCTATGTTAACTGGACTTGGTTCAGTTCCCACAGACTATGATTCTAAATTGGAATTAATCAAAATCTGAATAAGGAGGGGACTGTGAGAATAAAGAAAGTCTATCTTAGGGAAACTTCCCTGCCTCCCTACTCTTTTCCTACTGCCACATGATGGGGCTGCTGAGAACAAATGTTCCTGGGAAAGTGGCTCACCACTTCTGCCAAGTACTTGGAAATGATATCATGTCACGTCACCATGCTTTTACCATAGTTTTGGCAGATTTCATGCCAACATGATTCAGATTCAGAGTACCTTTATTGGCCAACATGATGACATTGTTTTGGCTCTTCCTGCTCCTTGCTCCAGTTTCCAATGCCTGATTTCATACTTTACCAGGAATTGCAGGTTGTTTGTAGGTGTCTTAGATCAGGAAACCTTTATCAGGAAAAGTGAGAAGCAAACAAGTGTGTCCATTGCAGCTCAATTGAGTTGCAATTTGTCATAACATCTAAAAGGTAGTCTATACCGCTGTTTGAGAAACAGTTCTTGTATTTAAACTCTATAATGTCATCATTACCAGGCAAATTCTAATATGGAGAAATCCTAATAGTGTTAGGATTTGCATAAATATAAAGCTAGGTGTAACAGTTTTAAACCATTTTCATTGAAAATGGTTATGGTTGTGTTTCCTAGCATGCTGATACTTTTACGTTGTCAAGTTCACATGGAAATTGCTCACATTGAAGAAAAGGGAGACAGAATTGAGGCTGCTATGGAACATTTGCAAAAAGCCATCTATCTCGATAACAACGGACAATATAGTGAATACCTTAAAATGGCGTTCCATCGACTTAATTTAAACACCATTTTGTACAAGTCACCAGAACGTGTAGAAGACCAAGCAAGTTTGATGGTTGAACAGGTAACAGTCAGATAAGTTACTGAAGAATACCAAACAGAGCCAGAGTCACTGCATATTTTAGGGAATTCTTGGATATAACAACAAAATTTGATGCCGATGGCATCTTTAAGACCAAAATATTTTGGGCTATTACTGACCAATGTGGCTATCCTTGTTAGACATAACAGTAATCATAGAATCATAGTTTGAAGGGGCCATACAGGCTATCTAATCCAACCCCCTGCTCAATGCAGGACCAGCTTAAAGCATCCATGATGCTATAATATAAAATTGTCTATAACTTGATTAGGATTGGGTCATTTGAAATTTATTTATATAATTTTATATTAATATTATGCCCTATCTCTACAGACTTTGGGCAAACTAAATGCCAATTATGTGCTGCTTCTACTTGACTTTGGAATTGTTTCCAATGACGTTAATTTTTAACATTTTTATTGTTTTGTGAGCCACTTTTAGAATCTTATGGGAAGGGTGTCCACGAACATATTTTAAATCATTACAAGTTATTAAATACCACTTAAGCTGCTACCATATAATAATTTATTATTCCATTTGTATAGGCAAAGAAAGGAACACCAAAAGATAGTGTGAGGAAAAAAAGGTCTTTGTTGGTGAATGCAGGCCTCGCACTGGCTCCTGAGGCATTTCAGATTGTCCTGGATAGTGAAAACGAAGCTAAAGGTAATACATGTTTGTAAAAAGATTAGGTAGGAAGTGATGTGAAAGACCTCAACCCGAGAACTGCTGCCAGTCCAAGTAGATGATAGTGACTCTGATGGACAGCTTCATGTGTTCATATGTGTACTAGATAGAATATTAGACATGGACTATAAATGCCCAAGGTCTTTCTGTGTCATGGGTGACTCTGGGTTAACCCAAGCCTACTTCTTAATTTTGTTGTGAGGGTAGTCAGAAAAGGACCATGTGCTTTGAACTCCTTGGAGAAGAGACCCGTGTGATACAAGTTCAGTGATCTTTGTAACACGTTTTATTATCTCATTATGAAACAGTTCACAATGTGGCAGATTCCAGAAGAAATCCTGTTTTTCTGCTTCTAGCCTCCTCCTCTGTGTATCGTTAGAATACAGCTGGTTCTAGTATAAATTAGGAAGGGGAAATGTAGTCTGGTTTTTCTCTTCAAATGGGATAATACCTTAAGACTGTCACCTATCATTCTTTAGTGCTAGGTGAAGCTTGTTTTCAAATGTTGCACTTAAATTAGTTTTACCTCATTCCAGGACAGTTTGATCTCTGATAACTATCACTTGGGCAATCTAAAGTTTTTCAGTTTGCATTTAATAGACTTTGTATGAATTAGAGATGAGTTCTACCACCAGTATTGAGTCTGCCATGAAAACACTAGAGGGCATCACCCCAAGGGTCAGACATGATCCAGTGCTTGCACAGGGGATACCTTTACCTTTACCTTTACCTTTACTAAAAAAGGTAAAGGTATCCCCTGTGCAAGCACCGAGTCATGTCTGACCCTTGGGGTGACGCCCTCTAGCGTTTTCATGGCAGACTCAATACGGGGTGGTTTGCCAGTGCCTTCCCCAGTCATGACCGTTTACCCTCCAGCAAGCTGGGTACTCATTTTACCGACCTCGGAAGGATGGAAGGCTGAGTCAACCTTGAGCCGGCTGCTGGGATTGAACTCCCAGCCTTATGGGCAAAGCTTTCAGACGGCTGCCTTACCACTCTGCGCCACAAGAGGCTCTTTACCTTTACTAGTTGCTACTAAAACATGGATTCTTAAAACTGAAAATAATGTTGCTTTAAATGTAGATTTCCACTTCACCTAGCAAAACACTCATTGCCTTGTTAAATAATTAGCTGTTTTTAAATGACAATTACTAACTGCTATATTGAACCAAATATTTGGCTTGGTCAGTATCTTATTTTGTCCTACTTGAATTCCTTAAAAAAATACATTCCGTTTGTGTGGTCTTGAAGGCACGGAATAACTGTTTAGTAGTTTTAAATCAGTAGCATATCAATGTGGCAATATTCTCAAACAATTTAGCTGAATTCTTGTAATTTAAACCAGTTAACCTACCCCATACATTTTTCTACATAGGAAACAACCCAGCCCTTTGGCTGCCTAGGGTCACACTATATTCAAGGATGTACCGGGATAAGAAATTTGGGGAGGTGGCATGGTCTGTTAATTATAATAACAAGTCAATGACCATATTATAACCATTTTTGCCCAAGAATTATTTCCTTTGAGGGTCAATTAAAAATTCAATAACATGTGTTTTGCGAAAATTCCCTGTGTACTCTTAAATTTATGTGCTTCATAGTTTCCAATTTATTTTAATCAATGAGAAATGAAATAATAAATGGTCTATATATGCTAAGAGCAGAATGCAGGTGAGAGAGAGCAGGCTACTAAATGAACAGCAGTGGGTTGGTGGAGGAGGGGAGCATGCATAATATTCATTAATTGCCCAATTCAGCGCATCTTCCTGATCTTTCCTATGAGAGCATACAGGGAAAGGATGCAAAGCAATTCTTATCTGCTGAGTCCAATCTTGTACACATGTGAGAGTTTCTTTGCTGTTGTTTCTTGCAACTTGGAGCAGATTGTTATACCAAGTTTGAAAATTGTCTTAACAATACAACTATAAACTGGTCTGTGGGGATGAGGTGTTTAATCTCTATTCCGCTCTCCGTTCTGGAGAAGCCAGATTGTCCTCCTTACTACATAGAGTATACATTTGTGGCAAACCTTGATTGCATAGTTAATAGATATTTTCAGACTGTGTTATGGGGAAAGGTTGAAAAACATAGTTTGTGATGACTCTCTGCAACTCTGATTTCATGTGGGAATATTTTGGGAGGCCTATTCAAGAAAAACATTGTACCTGCCAAATATCTTCCATCAACAGGCATTTTCACATAGAACTATTATTCCTTATACTTTTAGGGGATAGCTGGCTGGCTATCAGCTCTGTGACGCCTAATATGTCATAAATATGCTAAAATTCCATCTATTTTAAAAGTTAAAGCTGTTTATATAGCTTGGCAGGTTGCTTGAGGTTCAGATTAAAACTTATTCAGCCATCACAATGTCAAGGACTATAAATGAAAGCTGTTCAGGGTCCTGCCTCATCAGATTTGTTGGAAAGCCGCATCTAGTATTCTTAGAGGAAGTATTACTGTGGTGTCATTATACTGCTGAAATAATCCATGTTTGACATGTCTTCATTGCAAGAGTCATTTTCCACCTGAGGGCTCAGCTCAGTCTCCTGTTGTATCTTGTATCTGTCAGTATAAGTTCTTGTCTGTATCACTTGTAATTAGACTGGTAAATAATTCATTTCCTCCCTCACATCCTCTGTTCTCTCTCCGTCTTTCTCTTTTTCAGTAGCTTTAAAACCAATAAATTGCAGTGTTAGTATCTGTGGAAGAACAGTGTTGAGCCCAGAATGGGGACAGGTCAGGGAAGAAAAGGAGCATGACAGAATTGGGGGAAACTAGGCCTCAGCTTTATTGATTTCATATTCCTCAGGTCTTGACATGGTTGCAGTTCAGTGAGGCATTGTCTGGGAAACAATGGGTGCGGCTGAGAGCCCAACTGTGCAATGATCTCCACAACATACCTCTTCAGGATAACCAAACAAGGAGTGCTGGTATTAAGAAGAGAAGCCATGGAAACTACACTTCCTATGCACCAACTTCTTGGGGGCAATGTTGATAACCCAGGTTATGAAAATGGCTGCCATATATCTAACCCCCACCCCACAGAGCTCCTCAAGGTCACTCCCTTTTTGGGGTCCTGCAGAGATCCCACCCCTGCATAGCCCTGTAAATTGTTCCCCAGACAAATGTCTATATACTCACCAGCACAGAGCAGAGCGTAGTAGTCTCACCTCCATCTCCCCTACACTTCCTTTGCCTGTCCCATAACCATACACCTTGCAAAGGAGATAAGGCATGGGCAGCAACATGGGATCCTGCAGGCAGGAGTCCACACAGGGTGCCACCACCCCAAATCAGTCTTCTTTCTCCTGGGGCAAAATGGCAGGGAACTGTTAATGCTCTTTCAGCACACATTATGCAGATTGAGATGGCGTATAAATTCTTGATTTGATCACTCTGAATTTATTTCCTGCTCTTGAATTACCAGTCACAATTTTGCTCTAACCCATGAACCACTATGCCTCCACAGGATTTGTCCAACTTTTAGTCCACAATTATTCACTCAGTATTTAAGTCATTGTAGAGGTATGCTTGTGAAATTACCATACTATTATCATAGTGGGAAAATGTATGCGTTGTTATCTTTTTTTATTCAGTTGCCTCAAGCAAAAGTAAGGGTCAAATCAGTTACCTCTGTGCAAAAGCTGAGCATCATAGCCGAAGTGTTCAGAAAGCAGAAGGACACTTGAAGCGAATGCGAAATGAGAATGAAAAAGAAAGGTAATTATTGTAGACAACTGGTAAAATAAATGTTTTTGGTGTCTTTCAAGGGCAAATTCTTGCAAAGGAAGAGGTTCTTGATAACTGTTAAACATCGAGGTCTTGCAAAGGTGTATTTTTTGTCCTGGAAGCATATGTAATCTCCCAGTACCATTCATCTCATGAAATGACATTACTATCCCCTACCTGAGTCTCCTTCCTTCTCAGAATGCCTTTCTTGATTGGGACCAGTTCGTCTGCTCTCTTTACACATCTTGCACACAGATATAATGTCTGAGCTTGGCCCACCACACTGCAGAAAAACTGAATAATGACCTTAAATTGATTTGTCCGAATGTATTTGGATGGTCAAAATCATGTTCCATATAACATCATCAGAAAGCTCTTGCATTTAAATAAATGTGTAATCTCCTGATTCAGTTGTTAGCTATCTGTCCCTGAGATACCACTACTACTTAGAGCCACACCCTTTTGCTTCAAATGGTAAAGTTATTGAGATCAAAATGTTAAAGGAGAAATTCTAAAGCTTTAGGATCCTTATCTGTTAATTACAGAGTTAGCTATCACCATATGTATGTGGGAGGGGGCTACTGGACAAAACGTAGACCATCCTTTCTCAACTTTTTTACTGTTGAGAAATGCCTGAAACATTCTTCAGGCTTCGAGATACCCCAGAAGTGGCACAATTGTGCAGAATATGGTTGAAAAACATAGCTCTGTACGTGCTCCCCTTCTCACCCCCTCCAGGCCCATCATTGGCCATTGTGGGAGGGGAGCAGGTTGACATGACCATATATGTTCATATTGCCCAATAAATGCTTAACACATCTTTAAAATATATTAAAAACTAATTAACCCCTACCCATTCAGGAAACCCTTCTAGGGTTGTCAAGAAACCCCAGGGTTTGCAATAAAACAGATACTTTGAGGTCACCTATTGAATGTCCTGGAAGGCTGAACTGTTCTTCTATATGTTTCTCAGTCTCATGCATAACTTTGGAACTGGATGTCATCAATAAACTGATTACGCCAAGCTCTATCTGTCTCTATCCAAATCTCCTGCTGCTGCTCTATCCAAATCTCCTGCTGCTGTGGTAGAAGTCTTGAACCAGTGCCTGACCATTGTAGTTAAATGGCTAAGAGAGAACTGAATCCTGATAAAACAGATGCTAGTTGAGAAAGCTGAAGCCTTGAAGGACATTATACTTTTCACCTTTGATGGAGTTCAGCTGACCCTTGGTGACTTAGTTAAAACTAGGGTCTATACTGGATCCAGCAATGCTGCTGTAAACACAAGTTCATGCAGCTACAAAAATGCTATCTTTCAGCTTTTCAAGCTTGGACTATGACTCCCAGCTTTGGCTCAGCCATCTAGCCACCTGCATCTATGCCATGGGTCTGAAGTCTACTCAGAGACTCCAGTTAGTATAGAGTGCTACAACTTGGTTATTACTTACACATTACTTGCACATTACTTCCATTTTACTGTCACTCAGTTGGCAGCCCATTTTCAGTTCAAGGTGCTATCACATACAAAGCTCTGCTTGGCCTTGGGCTCTCATATCATCACCTCTCCTCCTATGTAGCACCACAACAGATTTTATCATCTGTTTAAGTCCATTTGCAGATACCACACCACAAGCACAGAAGATCAACAGCCATCCCTATGGGTGCTTTGTCCGGTGTGACTCCAGACTGTGGAAGTCAGGAAAGCTCCTGTGTTCTTGTCGCATTGCAAACTGTGTAATACAGGGCAGCTTTTCTATAAATAGTTTAGAAAAGTGCTTTATAAAGGGAATGTATATATGAATTATAGAGCCAGTTTGTTGTAGTGGTTGTCTTCATTGTATCTATGCTCAGTATCTTGCCTAATATAATGTGCTCACTTTGATTTCAGCTACCTTAATCCTAGTACATTGTTCATTCGATGTCTCCTCATATTGATTGTCTCAATCTACATATGTCTCTTTGTATGTCTCAGCGAGGAAAGCAAACTATACAGTTAACAACAATGAGAAAGAGGAGAATGTTAAAATACTGTATGTTTGGGCATTGTTTGTTCCATCTTTTTTCCTCCTTGATATTACGGAATTATTGAAATTTTTGTATTGGTATAGAATGAGACTGTGGTCAGAAATAGCAAAAACCGCACGGAAACAAAGTGTATGGGATGTGTGTAGAGCTGCATGTAGATTCTGTCTCTTATATGATGACAGCCGAATGAAAAAGGAGTCGAAACGCAAAAAAGGTAATCACCTCATCCGTTATATTTTAGGGGGTATAAAAGCGAAATGCATGATTATGTTTTCCCTTAATGAACAGAGTAGAAGGCTGCATAAGATGTTTTAATAAATAAATAAATAGGGAAATTACAGTCACCTGCCTCCATGCCTATGAGTACATTAGCAAATCCATGTTTCTTGGCAGCTGAGACTAGGGACGTGTGATTCAGCTCAGATAAAAACTTGAATCAAAGCGGATTTAGGGCTTTTTCTGGCTTATCCAACCTGAATCGCAATACCCATTAGCTTAAATCAGGAGTAGCCAAACTGTGGCTCTCCAGATGTTCCTTGGACTCATGGTAATTGGGCCCATTAACATCTGGAGAGCCACAGTTTGGCCACCCCTGGTTTAAATGAACCAAATCATAGAAGCCGGAAGCAATTTGGGCTTGATTCGGCTGATTGAGAAGGACCCCACCAAACAGCTGATCCTCAGGATAAGCTGTTTGGCAGGGTCTTTAAATGTCTCCCGAACAGACCTGTTTGAAGCTGCAGAGAGCCTGCTTTCCGCAGCCTCAAAGGGGCCTGCTGGGGAGAAAGACCCCGCAAAACAGCTGATCCTTAAATATCTCTCCAGCAGACTGATGCTGCAGAGAAAGCCAGCTCTCGCAGCATCAGCTGTTTGTCAGGTTCCAAACCCAAATCATGGGAACCTGAATCAGTGTGCTGAGCCAGTGATTCGGATATACTTTAATCAATATGGGATGCATCAAAATCATGCAAATTTTTTTTAACATGCACATCCCTGGTCGAGACTTACTATAGAACCTTCTGCTTTTGTTTCTGCCACTCTCTGGTTCCATTCTGCCTCCCCTCCAGTTCTGTTCTGGACTTTTTCCTTGAAGTCAGAGGCTCTATCCTCAGACCCTGCTCATGTACAAGATTTCTTAACTGGCCATTAGATTTAGAATTTATAGTTTGTTTTTAAGAGGTTGCTAATGTAATGATAGCATAAATTTCCCCTTAAAAAAAGAAGAATTCAAATGAGAACTTTGGGTTGCACTATTATATAAAAATATTTTGTTGTTGAAGCTGGAGGCTAACATTTCAATTTTCAAAAAAAGGCATATTGTCAGTATTACAATTTAATTTTCTCTTAGTATTCAAGAAGAAAAGTACAACAGAAGTTGACCAAGAAGAGAATGTACAGACAGAATCACCCTTGCCCAATAAAGTATTCTCTCTGGAAAGAGATTTACTCAGAACATTAGCAGAAATAAGATTCATTAATGCAGAGGTAAGTAGTTTATCTGTGTAATTCTAAAAGCACCAAGGAGTCAACTCCACTGAATAAGCCAGAGTAGGATTCTAAGTAGGCCTGTCCAGGATTGCTAGTATGTATCTACATGCTAGTTTAGCTCAGGTGGCTACATATGGAAAAAATTGAACTATTTTGACACAAAAGTCATTGGCTTGTGCTGAAAGAGACATGAATTTAAATAATTAACCAGTCCTAAACAGAGTTATACCCTTCTCCGTCCATTGATGTTAATTCATGACAGCTGTTGAGCCAATCAAAGGAACCAGCTCAGATGGAGATTAACTGTTAAAGTGATACTAGGTACAGATGAAAAAATAGCACTTTATTATTGTTTTGTTAAGGTAAAAGAAGCAGATCTTTGGAATGATTGTTTGAAATGAAAGGAGGGGAATGTCAAAAGTTAGAATTACACAAAAATAGCAACAAAACTTAACTTTGGAACCAAAGTTATCCAAAAATTTAACATTATCAATATATTGTTATATAAATACTACAAGGTATCACAAAATAAGTTTCCTACAATTTAATGAATTTTCTTAATCTGTATATTTTCTTACAATAATGAATAAAATAAAGTTTGTGACACTGAATCTGAACATTTTGAACCTGACAAAAAAAGGGGGGGGGGATTGCTGGGTGGACAATGTGCTAAATATTTGACTAAATCTTCAGTACAACCACGTTGACATATACAGTGTATCTTGAAATCAACTTTAAATAACAGAATTAGATATCTTGATGAATCAACTGATTTTAATAAAATATCTAAAAGGCAAAAAAGAATCAAATCCTTCCACAATTAAAAAAATAAAATTGTGATTAAAATATTTCAACTTTGATATAGATAGTTCGTTAATGTTATTGTTACAATTGTTGTTTTGGTTTATCATTGATTAGATTATATACTATTGTATGATAATAATAATTATAAGTAAATCTCCAGGATATTTATACCTTTAATTCTCTAAAGATAAATATTCCAAGAATATATGAAGACCATATTTTATTTAAGATATATTTAAAGGAGATGCCATGCAGGTGCACCAAAATCGGCATCTGCTTCCATATATATCTGACATGGAGGCATGGTCAGCCTGTTTCTCTGTGGTTAGAGAGCATAGCTTTGGTAGTTCTGGGCTTCAGAACGGTTCCCATGTTCTCAGTTCTAGGTGGATCTTTTTTACATTTGTTTCAACAGCTGAAAGAAATCCAGCTTGGTGTTGTGGTTAGGAGCACTGACTTCGGTTTGATTCCCTGCTCCTCCACATGCAGCCAGAACGGTGACCTTGGGCTCGCCATAGTTCAGTTATTCTGACTGAGCAGTCATATCAGGGCTCTTTCAGCCTCACCCTCTTCACAGGGTGCCTGTTGTGGGGAGAGGAAAGAGAAGGCGAGTGTACGCCACTTTGAGACTCCTTCTGATAGAGAAATGCAGCATATAAGAACCAACTCTTTTTCTTCTTCATAGAGTCACAACTAGGTACACAAGCATCAGAATTCTGGGTTTAGGATTCATAGACTCATAGAGTAGGAAGGGACTTCCAGAATCATCTAATCCAACACCCCCCCCCCCCCGGTGAGATGCCTTTGTTATGCATTCAACAGACCTTTCAGTAATACATCAAATTTTTTTAAAATAAAAGGACACGTGCCTGTTTTGACAGAATTCTTTTAAAATCCAAAATCTAGTTTCAATGACTGTGTTCAAGCAGCTACCTTTTCAGTGATATGTACATTGATATTGCAGGGATTAAGGTTGAGCTATAAACATTTCTACTGATTTGAGGCGCTGTGTATTGTAGTTTTCTGCCTACAGATGTTTAGACAAAAAGTAAGAGCAACAGTTGTGCAAAGGAAGGTTATTCCTTGACTTACAAACATTTCAGTTGTTCACTACCATATGTTAGTGTCTTGGCTCATGTACAGGAGAGGGCAGCTGAGGAAAGTAATAAGGAGAGAACACATGTCAGCTGTTACTGCTCATAATGCACAGTTGGACTGAAGTGTCTTGTTTCTCTGTCTTGGAAGGTAAAGGAGCATACAAATCTAGTGGGCCCCAAAGATTCAATTGAACTTCAGAAGATTACCTGATAACTTAGGCCATAATATAATTCTAGTGCAGGTATATGAAATCAATTATTTATCAGTAGACAAAAGGTCAATTTATATTTCTTTTCCTCTGCATCCATGCTTTCAGGCTACTGTTCATTTGTTAAGAATGGAAGGCATCCAACTCAATGATCGCGCTGCCCCCCCTGGAGATACAAGCCAGCACTCTATAGGACAACCTGCGCAACTTGAACGCGACACAGAATGGAATACATACAGGTGGTTTTCTTTGAAAAATTGTATACCTGTTTTGGTTTATCATGCTTTCAAGGCAGTCAGCTGTTAAACTTAGGGCCAGTTAGATAAGTAAAATGGTTTTGGATATGAAGTATCAATATTTGTATTTGAAAGTTTCCTGTAAGCATTTTAGAGATGAAGAAATTCTAAATTTCAGTAATTATGAATGTTGTGGTGTGTCATATCATCTCAATTAGTCATGTTTGAAAAAGGAGATCATGATTTCTGGACCATTTTTCAGAGTCATTTTTCTTTCTACCAGTAGAAAATGATGTAATAGATGTACTATCAAAATTGCTGCATATGTGTTGGCCTTGGTAGAAATAATTCTTCTCCCAAGTCCATTCCTTGCAATTTCACTGTAAGGTGGTTGAAAAATTAATTACATTTCTGTACCACCCTAAAATTCTGTGAATCCACTTGGAACAAGATCTCACTCAAACACTCTGCCATCTGATATACCATGACATGCCATAAGGAAGCAATCCTTAGCAGGTCTACTTAAAGTAAATCCAATTTTACTCAGTACAGCTTACTCCCAGGAAAATTGTTCTTAGTACTGTAGCTTGAATAATTTTAGGCAATTAGTAGAAACTATTTTTTGGTATTGCCCAGTGAACACTTGAAATAAATTTCTTGCTTGCAATGAAAAAGAAGCAAAGATTGCAGACCAACTTGGAGATATGCACTTGATAAATAACAATGGCATAAGATGCATGGGCATGCCAGTATGAACGTCTGCCATTGGAAATGCTGCTTGGAGCTATATGGCTGAATGTTTCATATTTCTAGCAAGGAAGAGCAAAGTGGTTCACTGATCTTTCGTGTCCTGGAGGGACCCTGTCATTGTAGATAAATTAGACAGAATCCTGTAGAAGCCGAAAAGCTGCAGTCCCACATTAAAATAATTAGAAATCTATATTCAGTCTAACAAGACATTGCATGGAAGAAAGGCATAGTAATAAAATAATTCTTTCATCTTATATCTGTTTTCCATTCCACTTATTATGGTGAACACAGTTACACCCTAAATTTATATGTATGAATCTGTTTGCAAGAAAGGGCAATGTGTATTATCTTTACAAATGAAACTGAGGAGCCATACTTAGATAAATGCAGGGCTTAAATCTCATGGTGAGCTGTACATGTGTTGAACATAACACAACAACGACCCAAGGAATGCATAAGGAAAAATCCAGTGTATACTTTACGTGAACTCTGCATGTGATCTCAGTAACCTGTGGATAGCTCTAATATGAGTACCTTTCACAGATGTGGATGGGATATAGAATTTTCTTTGATCCAATTCCATGCTTATGGAAGCTCCTTTTGAAATATACATGTTGTTCTACACCAGCTTGATATAGTAGTTAGGAGCACCAACTTTTAATCTGGTGAGCTGGGTTTTATTCCCAGCTCCTCCACATGCAGCCAGCTGGGTGACTTTGGACTTGCCACAGCACTGATAAATCTGTTCTGACTGAGCAGTAATATCAGGGTTCTCTCAGCCTCACCTACCTCACAGGGTGTCTGTTGTGGGGAGAGGAAAAGGAAGGCGATGGTAAACTACTTTGAGACTCCTCTTGGTACAGAAAAGTGGTATATAAGAACCAACTCTTCTTCTTCTTCTTCTTCTCCTTCTCATTCTTCTCCTTCTTCTCCTTTTAATTGGTTTGCCCTCGAATCTGCAGGTCCAATTCATTCAATTCTGTTGATAAATGAGACCTAGAATAAAGTGGAGTAGATATGTCTTCCTATTGACAGTCTAGAAGCAAGAGATACATCTAGAGTGCAAATGTATAGTTGCATGGAGTCCCCCTACCTTTGGCTCGTTCTGTAGTACTGACAATAACCTAACACTAAAGCAGAAGCTTTCAATGTTACATTGTTAGGAAGCAGTATCAAAGGCAGGTCATAGGTTCCTGGCCTGTGCATTCTGACTGTAGTCTGCTTTTTTGTATGTGAAAGCTGTGGGATGATTTTGGATCTGCATGCAAGGGTTGTGTTTTGTGTGCACAAAGCAGAAGATCTGGATCTTGATCTCAGAATGACAACAAAGGGAAGAAGGTCCTAAGGATTAGACTATGGAGGAATATTTGAAAACGATAGTCTTTCAGAAACCGATATGATGCCTCTTAAAGGACAAAGGATGTTTCCCCTTCCCCTTTGATAATTTAAAATCTCGTATTCATTTCATAGCACTTGGATCAATGGCTTGTCTCAATATGCAATGGAAAATTTTTTGCGGGCTGCTAAAATTGGAGAAGAATTAAACGAAGCATGGATTGTACACAACGCAGTGGTATATATTTTAAATCACAATAAACATCTCATTGCTTCAGGAAGACAGAGAGAAATTGTAGATTCCTTGCAGATCCTTTTTAGCACAATTAAGAATACTGGACACTGTGGGTAAGTCCTGAAAGACTTTTAATGGGTACTTCCTTTTTCTTTTTGATACAAACAAGGACAGAATGTCAATTTAATTTCTTTTTGGTAGTGCTGCCAGTTTTATTTTTATTCTCCTTTTCCACTCATGGATTTTAGTTAGCACTTTGTTGGTGTAATTAGGAATGTGTTTCTACTTCTTTGTTTTTATCTATCTACATCTCATCATTTTCGAAAGAGACTAAGCAAAGCATTTATAAGTGTCAGTAAGAATATAAATGGGGATCTAGTTGTCATGAAATTCTGTTGTGCTTGATCAAAAGAAAAATATATTATGGATGCACCATTTGCTAGGTACAGAATGCTTTAGCAGTTAGCAGATCTTGTGGGATGCAAAGTTATTTCATGCATATAATTCACTTTTGATATTTAGTTATAGAAATCAACTGTATATGTCACCATCATATATGCCATTATGAAAGATTAATTGATTTATCACTGTATTTTGTCTCCCCCCTCATACACAAATATTGATTGATTGTTTTGGTCATTTGAGATCTTTGCTAGTTTTCCTGGCCTAAGCATGCCTCCAGGATCAAAATCCAGCAGGGATCACTTGGATGTTCTGGATGTATCAAGTCTTTCCACAGATGAATTATTCAGACAATCATCATAGTTTGTGAGTAGGGATGGGCACAAACTGGAAGATAAACTCAAGTTTATCACGAATTTTGGCCAGTTCATGGTTTGCGAAGAAATGTTCACAGCATGAACATGATCACACATGATCATGATCTTTCACAAATTTTGATGTGATTCATAGCAGTTTGTGAAGAGCATGAAACAAGGGTTTAAACCCCTGTTTTCTGCTCATCACAAGAAAATCAGCTGTGTGGTTTAAATGTCTGAGAGCCATTTAAACCACTGCTTTCTGCTCCCTGCTAAAAAAAGCAATTTTTAATGGCTCACAAACTGAATTGGTTCACAAATCAGCCTCCTAGTTTAGTTTGTGGTTCGTTTGTGATTCAGTCACTAAACTGTAAAAAAAAATGCAGTTTGTGCCCTGCCCTCTTTGTGGGACCATAGCAACCATTTTTTCAAGTTGTAACAGAAGTTGTGGCAGCCACATGTATAGGTCTTATCTCTATATACACAATTGGCACCTCTGTGGTTCGAGTTGCAAAAGATATTAAATACACCCCACAGGTTGTTAAACCACATCTCATTTTCTTAGGATCTGGTGTATTTCCACTTTCGAGAATTACAATGTATAGTCCCCATGTGAAATAGGGCTATCCCATCCCCTCTTGTCACTATGTGTGGAAAAGGATAACCATGTCATATGCTGACTGGCTAAAATAATGCCAGTGTTGTATCCTCCCTTTTTTTTGTTAAAGAATTATTGAAAAGAAGACAAGGTAAGAAAGGGCCTGAAAATGCAATTCTAAGTAGTTTGAACCTTACCCTGCTTAAAGAATGCAGTGTGAAGAACACAATTGTTAGGTGAGGCAATCTGCCCTTTTTCTCTGTTAAGATATCACATAAAGTGGGAAGAAGTCAACAAGGTCATTTTTAATTCTGATAAGAGTTTAAGATAGATCAAGGCTTTTCCCAGCTTGGACACTGGTGTCAGCACCTGGGCGTTGCCAGCTAGGCCCCCTCTCCTCCCTGATAGTGGGTATTAGTCTTGGGTCTGGGGCTTGTATTATTTATTGCCTGTTCACTGTGTATTTTTTATATTGTATTAGTATGTCCTTTTAATGGGGGCTTTAATGGGGTTTTTAATGAGGATCTTATGACCCACCATGAGCCATTGTATGGGAGTGGTGGGATATAAATCACATAAAAGGAAGGAAGGAATATTTAAATATTAGCATATTCACATCGTTTCTATCTGTTACCTCACTATATTATGTAAATGTCATGCTGAAAAACAAGCTTAACACTGAACTGCATTTTAATCATATATACAATTTAAATGACTATCACTGCAATCCTAAAAACATTTTCCTGGGAGTAAACCCCATAGTTTATGATTTGCCTGATTTTTAATATTTAACATGTTGATTTAACTGTTAATGTAATAGAACATTCCTTTTCTGTGTTGGTACCCCCAAGGAATACCTGAAGGAAAGGCATCAAATGCCCACTACTAGAATTTAGCCAAATGTCAAGAGATGCCATGCAAAGCTTTTGTGTTCTCCAGAACTTTCAATCAGGCTGGCTGTTCAAATACAAAAAGGGCAGAGAATCAAAAGATATTGGAGGCTATGATGTTGAGCTCTCTTGTCTGCCTGAGATGATGCTGGGTGGAGCCAGTGTCCAGTTGTATGTACCATGGATATCTGGGTTGTAGAAAGAGGGGAAAGTCAGCCTCCATTTGAAAACATTAAAAGCAGTAGCTGCTTGAAGTTGAAGGTGACCATTAAAATATAGAAAAACAGTAGTTGTGTGTAACCAGCAATTTACTCATGTGAATTGTTCTTTGTGTGTGTGTGTTTTATTGTTTTGTTTTTGGGTGGGGGATATTTTGATCAGGAACACAACTCTTTTAGCGACCTTATGTAATGGTCTGGCTCGGGGCCTAATTCTTCCTTGGATTCCAAAACCAATTGCCAAAACTGATGAAAAAAAAGTTATGGAAGAAGGAATCGCAAAACGTAAAAGGCTTTCAAGAGCACATGAAAAATCGGTTGCCACGTTGTCTTTGTCTGTGGATTCATCAGGGTTCCCTGACATTAAAGCAGCCTTAGAGGTATGTATTTTTCATTGTATGGACCTTTTAAACGAAGAATGGGCTGTATAGAACAGCAATGGCTGCTTACTGAACGCAGAAATAATGAACTGGGAGGGGTCCCAGTGAAGAAACAAATATAGAAAAATATAGAAACACTGGGAAACCAATATGGGAATAAAATATCCAAATTGGACTTATATAGAGTCTTCTCTCTTCAGTATTTCTTTCATTCTTATTATTTCACACAAGTCCCAAGGCATTTCGCCTTACAGCTTTTTCAAGGGACGGTTTAACAAACTAACTTTAGCTATTGTGAGCATGACCTTATACTCTATCAAGAGATTCCTTAATAAGTTGAAGTTGGTCCTTAAATATAAAAACGGTCCCTTGAAAAAGCTGTAAGGCGAAACGTGTCAGGACTTGTGTGAAATAATAAGAATAAAAGAATTACTGAAGAGAGAAGACTCTATATAAGTCCAGTTTGGATATTTTATTGCCATATTGGTTTCCCAGTGTGTCTATATTTTTCTATATATGCTTACTGAAGGCAGCACACTTTGACTCCCAGCTGTTTAGTAGCAGAGTCATTAAAAGTTAAAAGATACTCTTAAAAAATGGTTCTTGAAACTAATAGCAGCTAATAGAATTTTTGGAGAAAATAAAAATGAAACAAAAACCTTTTTTGTTGACATTGTTAATAAATTTAAAATTTAAATTAAGCATGCAACTTTAAAATAAAATGAATCTGAAAAGAGAACATTCAGGAATCTGATAGGAGTAGCAATATGTTTTTTAAATGGGTCGGGAGAAGAAAAGGCAGCAGAGTCCCATAAACTATATCTAAGAGAACCTTCTGAGATCCTTCTGCTTTTCTTCACATCTCTTCCTGGAAAGTAGATAAAATAATTAGGTCAAGAATGCAGAGGTAGAAAAGGAACATCAAGTAGCACTAGTCTGCTTCCTTGTACAGAAATGGGCATATTGAATGGGGAGTGTTGTCCCTGCTAGCCTGATACAACACTTTTGCATAGACAACTAGTAAAAAGCTGCAGAATGTAGATTTCCCCTTTTTTTTGCTATGTGAGTTGGCATTCTCCTTCAATCCCTTTAGAGTCTGTACTTGGCTCTTCTCCCAATGACCTTCCAAGATCTAAGGGATGAGGAGGAGACAGGTCTACAGATCTCTGCTTAAAGGTCAACTACAAGCAGCCTGTGTTGGGAAATCCCAATGTATTCTTCTAACTATTCAATATAATTGCTTTTTTCAAAAAAAGGAACTCAAGATAATTAAGAATCTGTTCCGCATAATATATTTCTGGTAAGGCCACCCAATCACGGCAGTTGTCCCACCCTTGAGTGCTGCCTCCTCCAACTGGCTTGCCTCTCTGTCCAGAAGCCAGCCAATCGCCTTCCATCCCCCACCCCTGATCACCCCCTCCTCTTTCCTCTGAGTCTCAGAAGCTACAGATCCCTGCTGCATGAGAGCTGCCCCTGCCGGTGAGTTCCCTACCTGGGGGCTCCAGCCTGCAGCCTTTCCAGGTCCTGGGGGGAGGGAAAGACTATCCACAGAGTTCTTCCATCCCACCCACCCCCAATCTAGCACCCATTGTATTCCTGAATACAACGGGCTTGGCTCCTAGTACAAATCTAAATGCATAAACTCTGGCCAAAGGAGGGTTACCTCGCTGTCCTTCCTTCCCTCTCCTTCATTGTGGTTGGCCACTAGTGTAATCCAGAAAAAAAAGAGGTAGTTTACCAAGCAGGCTGATGGAAGGAGTCTGGTTTCTGTATCGAATAGCATCTTCAGTACCAACATCATGTACCCACATCTGAGCAAAAAGGTAGAGGAATTCCCCCCATATGGCATGATGGTGCTAGGAAGCCCAGTACAACAATGAACTGGCTGCCAGAAATCTTAAAGTCTCTAAGAAACCATTTAAGGATACTGTTCATAGAATTCCACTTAGCCACCATTTCAAAATTTATAGCAGCAGAGAAATATTTTTTTCTTTCCTTCAAAGTGCTTGTAATCCACTGTCCTCTTATAACATATTGCTTTGCCATCAAAGGCAGACCCTTTACTTTATTTGTCCCTGCAGTGTTTGTTCAGTTTAGTTATTTGTTTATGTATATGATTGTTGCCTAGCCAAAGGCCAAAGAATAATTAATATCATAAGCATCACCATGCATTTCTAGGGAAAGCATACAATAGGTGAAAGCGTAATAATAAATCTGATTTCCCATTAGTGGTTCCACATTTGTGAAATATTCATCTTTAGGTGTGTGAATTTGCTATGAATTTGCCAAGTGGAAGTTATGAACTGGTGCCTGTCGCTGTACGTCAACAGATTATTGCTACCTGGGTGAAAGCGAAACAGTTAGTTCAGCATCACATTGGAAGTCGGCACGGAACAGAAGATGAGGTATCAATTCTGTCTAATGTATAGGAGAACCTATTTGTCTGAAAAATAACCATTAGACGCTTCATTATGAATACCAATTTCATTGTAGGATGGAGCCACAGTCTTGCCTCCTGAGTACAGTGCTCAGTGCCGCATAAGGTTCCAATTTAACCTCCCGTCACCTCCCATGTCTGCTCCACACTCTCCTCCTGAGCAAAGTATGGTCTGACTCTGTTGGTACTTTACTTTAAACACTGGCAGGGGCTCATGGGAATTGTAGTCCATGGACATCTGGAGGGCCGCAGTTTGACTACCCCTGCTTTAAACCAAAGTCCTCCTATACTTCACATTAGATGGTTCGGCTGTGGGCAGTTATTCAGGCCACTGTATGCTCCTTAGCTCATCTTTCTGCTGACAGCAACCTGGAGAAAAGGCACAGGAGAAGTACTGGAGGATTTTTTTTCCTTTTTATTGCATCAATTGCAAGGTTTACCAGTTCCACAAACCATCAATATAGATAAAATTATACAGAAACAATCTAATTTAGCATTAAAATACACCCTTCAAAACTTCCAATATGAGGATTCTCATAATGTGTTTCTGAATGTTCTGCACATTTCAGGATGAGTTCCACTGCAACTAGTGAATTACTGCTTTGTATCTCTGTAACTGGCTGCTGAATTTAATGTAAAGTGAATGGTTTGCTATATACACAGCAAAGAGATGATGGGCTGGCATCAGTCCAGTAAATTGAAACTTTACGTAGAACTGTTAGGCATCCCACTCCACTCTAAATTGGTTGGTTGGGTTTTGTTTTGTTTTTAAGGAAAAAAATTGATGGGAACAGTTGAATGTTTATTTAGCATAATTAACACCCTGTCTCTACAGCATGGAGCTGGCAGTCCATTGAGTTGCCAGGAGGGCAGAAGGGTGGGCATTGTTGGGGTTGTGTTTTAAATTCATGAGCTGGCGGTCAACAAATACAAGAAGTGAATAAATAAATAAAATAATTTGATGCCAGGTTCTGATGTTATATAAAGTTTATACTGTCATCTTAATTACTGCAAAATGATCTGTTTAGTTAGACACTGCAAAGTGTCTAATAGTGATATGACCTGCAGAAAGGAGGGAAGTAAAATTGCCCTCCTCTTTTCTTCCAACTGAGAAAAATTAGCAGAGAAAGCTACACTTGTGGAATAGGCGTTTCACCCAATTCTTCCCCCTTTTCTAGCCCCTCCACCACCACAGTGCAGTTTGTCTACCAGAATCCCTGACCCTTGCTTTTGGGGGAGTTCTGTGCAAGTGGAGTGCACTTCAACCTGTCTTCTCCCCCCCTCCCCTGTGCCATACCCTATGCCAAGGGTAGTCAAACTGCCAGTAAGTGCTGGCAGGGGCTCATTGGAATTGTAGTCCATGGACATCTGAAGGGCCGCAGTTTGACTCCCCATGCCCTATGCTGTTTCTGGAGGGGTCTCTCAGTCTTCAGTACTGTCTATGGCAAGGCACAAGTATCTGCGGCATCAAGAGGGAGGTGATAAAGTGGTTTTTCATAGGCTAAGATGTCCAATTCAATTGTATTGTTATGGCTTTAGACCAGCCACAGACATCTGCAAAATAGCTGAGCAATAAAAGAAATTCACACGAAAATCAATTTGAAGAGACAACAGCTGTCCATTAAGTGCCGGTTATAAGATGAAACAGTTAAAGTAGCAATATCAATAAACACCAGCTATTTGAATTATTTTGTGTAAAAAATTAAATAATTTAAACTTAAATTTAATCATCAGTCTAATTCCTCCAAGATACTCCAATAGCAAATTTTGCCACAACATAAGATATGGTAACCTCTTTATCTTCTAATAAGAATTTGGTCGAGAACAACGGCGTGCATTCTGAGTTGTTCAGATGCTTACATTGAACTAGTAGGGGAGTAATTATGCTGTACTTACAGTTCCCTCGGTCTGGCCCTCTGCTGTGTTAGCATTCTGCTATTTAAATGGAAATTTGTCTTTAATCCATTTTCTAATCAATTTGTCTTTAATCCATCTTTGAGTCCCACAAGTAGGAATTTTGATCTAACTAACAGAAAACTACTTTTCAGGGATGAGAGTCAGCTACACTGTTTCTAACTGACTACTGCTTTTTTGTGCATATTAAAAAAATCAGTCATGTGAACCCTATCTGCAGTATGTTGAGACCAGGTTTACCACTTCATCTGCTGTTTGGGACAAGTGCTCATTTGCACAAATACAAGGAACCCTATATGGGAAAATAATAGATTTCTACATCTGAATTTAGAGAACTCTAGTATTTTCCAGTTACAGAAGATGATTTTGCATGGACAACCTTTATCCAAAATAAAGAGTTTGTGATAGATTCAGTCCTTTAATTTGGCCAATCAATGACAGGTGTTTTCAAGGTAGTTATCCTATTTGACTGTGGTTAACCTGTGATGTTTAAACATGCACTGCAAATTGTGTAAAGACCCTGTCTTTATTCAGTCTACACTTCAGTGAATTCCTAAACATCCTGTGCTCTTTGTCTTCAGGTGTAACTCTGCTTTGCTGGCTATATGGGGGAAAAAAACCCTTAATTAATATTAATATTTCTTCCCATTCAGACTAACGATGAAGGGCCAAGTTCTATGACAAAAGTTTTTATTGGTCTGGAAATGTACTCATGCAGTGGTTTGGGTCTGATGGACTTTACACTTCCTAGTTTGCCTCAGGTATATATATACACATCTACATATTTAAATTTATTCATATATCTGTTAATAGAATCTACCATTCAAAATAATTTATATAGATAGTTCAATTTCTAATTCAATTTTCTAGTATGGCTATTGATGGTTTAAAGGTTTTTTTAGTTATTCTTCAATGGTTCTTTAGCTGATTATTCAAGTGATTTCATTAAATTTAATTTAAAATTATTATCAAAAGAAATCAGACTTATAGCACTGGTCTGATTTGAAAATAATTATGAAAATACTGTCATCTCCAATAGCAGCAGCAGTAATACTAAATGTGACTTCAACCATGTGTGCAAAATATTAATCAAATAAATATGTACCATATTGATTAACGAAGGCCAATTTTAATCAATGAGTGCAAGCTTTCATTGATGAAGTTATGAATTAAAGGCACGTTGGAACCTTCTTTGATTCATACATGATTAATGCACCTATCTACTTATACTGAGAATTTGGGAAAATGCCCGTAAGTGCAATCTACCCACCAGAGCTATTTTACTAAACTCATATGCCGCCCATCCATATTTACCCTGCCAAGGGAAACATACAGACAACTCATCTGTTTCTTCTACATATTAGGGAACATTTGAGGCTTTAAAAATTGTATCCTCTGACCTTAACCTGGATCTGAATCTGCCCCCCCCCCATGATGCTATTTAAGAATGGAAAGCACTTGGGTGATTTATTTATACATTTCATCTTCTCATTTTCTCTTGTTGACATTCAAACAATTTCTTTTTAGGGCTTCTCATAGTGTATCAGAGTTCTTGCCTTATATTTAGGTGTGTTGTACATATTTGCCATGTCAGGAAGAATCTAGTATTTAACAACCTGTTAATGTTTCTTTTTTTGCCTGCCAGTGGATGGCGAGACCTCAGTAGAATTTGAAAACCTGTTGGCAGTGTCTTGCAATCGCTCTTGATGGATCTGCATGCAATAGCAGCAGCCTTATGTCTTCAGGCATGTCTCTGCCAAATACTCCTGAGGCAAAAGCAATTACAGTTGGAGAAGCCATTGAATTCAAAGTACAGGAAGACAGGAGAACTTGCTTCACTTACCTTAGCTACTTAAAAAAAAAGATGGAGGGGGGGCATTAAAATCATTAGGACCCCCACTATTAATGCCCCTACCTTTCATCATATAAGGTGAACACTGTGAAGCAGCAGGTCAGAGGAGAGTCTAATATTACACCCATAAAAATATGTGAGTTCTGTTGTCATAGAATTGCAACTAAGGTTGTGCACCAGGAAACAAAACTGGGTTTTTAGATGAGGGCATAATGATCAATGTCCTGGATTATTCAGATCACCAATACTGGTTCAGTATCTGGATACAGGTTTTTTGGGATTCCAAAATTATTTGGATCCATTATTGTCTATGGTAATGGGGGGGGGGCGGGACATTGAAGGAGCAATTTTTTGACCAAATAACTCCCAAATCAGTGCCATCTATTCACTAAAGAATCCCCATGTTTAAAGTGAATTGTACCTCTTGATCCACTTGATCCCCCAGCCATACTCTATTGCTTCTTATGGGGAAGGACAAGTGATCACAGACCAAGTGCCTCCCAGTAGAAACAGAACCAACAAGCCCAACTGAACCAAGGAAAGCAAGTCTTCCCTAATTGAATCCTGGTTAACTACAGAAGCAAAACAGAACCAAGGGCAAATGTGGTAGCACAAGCCCAACAGAATCAATGTTAAACAAGAGAATCCCACTAGAAGCAACCTGGCAAGTTCCTTTTCCTCCTGATGCAAAACAACAAAACAACAAAAACTACACCATGAATTAGGATATCTAATGTGAATCCAAATCTGAAAAATACAGGTAAAGTGCTTTGGGAGTATATTCTTGGACTTGATATATTGGAGAACACATCTCTAGTTGCAACATGGAAAGACTGGTAAAAATATTTAGAGGCCGTCCAGTGGAACTGCACACACTAAGATGCCTACCCCATCCATGTTTGTTCAGGTCTCTGCTACATGTGTTTGTAGTCCCTTTGTGCATAGTAACTCCAACTTCTCTTCGTGGGGGCCCAAAAGAACCTTGGAAAGGAATTCAGACAATAGCCTTGCAAAACTAATTTTCTACCCCACATTTCTTTCTTGTATTCTGCTACAATATCTTCTCTTGGGTTCATGATCTCTTGGGCCTCAAAACCAAGCACAGATAAGGTATGATGCTTTTAGAATTTCAAATAGAAAAGTTATATAGACTAGTTTTCCTCAAATCTTTACAACAGTGCACCATACCTTCTTTCCTCATTTCAAAAAGGATGTTATGTGCTTAAAGATTCCTATCGCATTATCTTTTGCAGTTGTTCAAAATGACTTTAGAATGCAACTGGCCAGATCCTCTTGTGGAACTTCAGACACTCACCAGACTTGCACATTTTGCACACAGTGTCCATGACCATGAATTAGTGATGACATGTTCTAAGAAGATTTTGGAATTAGATCATGAATCACTGGACAACACAGATGCTAATAAACAAGGAATGTAAGTACATATCTTATGTATAAATATTATTTTTAAAAAACAGGCATAATTAAACATCTAATTTTGGGGCTGGCCCAGATGCAACAGAGTCATGAGATGCAGGCACTAGATGACTAGATCCTATGATTCTTAACCAGGTTTGAAGGGGAGCATTTGCACATGCAGCACATATATACAGATGTACACACACACATACATGCACACATGCATTTATATGTGTATACACAGACCAATCATTGGTGGCAATTCTTTTGCATTTTAATCCCTGTGGTATTTGCTTAAAAAAACATTTATTTGAACCCCCATTGTTATTTCCAACTTGATATCA
Source organism: Paroedura picta (assembly GCF_049243985.1). Classification (NCBI taxonomy): domain Eukaryota; kingdom Metazoa; phylum Chordata; class Lepidosauria; order Squamata; family Gekkonidae; genus Paroedura; species Paroedura picta. The sequence goes on along the minus strand of NC_135376.1, from coordinate 67,458,946 downwards.
GTACATAAGCTTTCTCATTCTGGAATATTGTTTAGTGTATGAAATATGCCTCAGGATTTGAAATATCTGATATAATGATGGAGTGCAAGTATAATTAGAATTATACTCTTCTAATTCCGTTGACTCTGGTGGCCTTAGAAGGGTGTAACTCTGCTTTGGATTTCACTGTTTAGATGCAAGAATTCTTCATGCTATTTCTAATTATAAGTCATTGCAAAAGGTCACTATTAGGAAAATTGGAAATAGCGGTTTGAGCAATTTCTATCAAAACACGGAACTTTAGTGCCCTCTAAGGTACACAACGATTATTGCATTTTATTGGTTGTAGTAAAAGACAGGAGTATCAAGATACTTTGCTTCTGCTAGATGGTGGAGTCTTACAGAAGATCAACAGGGAGAGAAGATACTTCATCTTTATCCCATTAGATTCTCCCCCATGTTTAGTATTGTGATGGGAGATTATGGGGAACTGTGCATGTCATGTAATTTGGACTTCAGTAAATCTGTTGGTTGATTAAACATTGATACATTTTTTCTTTTTATTCCATTCAAATTTACAGGAAACTATTTTGGGGGAGGTCACTGAGTTGCTAATAGGGAATCCTTCATTTTTCAAATATGAGTTACTTGCTTATGTATTATTTGTGTTTCCTGATTGGCTAGATTTTTCCTTATATGGGGGCTGTGCAGCAGTACAACTCGAGAGGCAGTCATCTCAGACTCCTGTTTCTTTTAATGTAATACATACAGTTCTTTGGCAAAGTTGAAGGTTTCTTTGTTTTAAGAAATGTGCTGAAGGTGTTTTGTAGTTGCAGAGAGCATGGAGGAAGTAGAAATATCTCAGAACTGAGTATATAGTTCTACTGCTAACCTGATGGACCAAAGTGTTTACATTTGTATGATTTCAGCACACCATGACTCATCTTGGGTAGTGTGCCAAGTAGCACACAAATTTACTTGTTCTGCATTTACTGATCTGGAACTTTGTTTTCTCCACCAAATAATTATTATATGGAAGTAGTCTTTTTCTACTTCTTTTCCCAATGTTTATAAAAATCTTATGCTTTAAAATTTTGAAAACAGTTTATGGAGATGGGGCATGCAACTATTCCAAATACTTTTATAGTCAGTGTCTGCTAAACTATTGCAAAAACTGAAGTAAAGATTTAAAAGCTTAAAAAAAAAAAGAAAAAAGGAGCATGCCAAAGAGCGGCTCCCTCCCTATGCAGGCTTGGTAAGGCCAGTTCGACCAGATATTGCTTGAAATCGCCCCCCTGGAAGACTGTTGGCTATGTGAATGGGGGTTGGGGAGGTGGGAGTGGGGATGTCCTGCAGATCGGGATTTTTGCCAACATCATGGATTGTTGTGTATTGTTTTTATGTGGAGTTTTTAGATTTTTATATAAACCACCACAAGCCAGCTAGACCCGGGAGTGGTGGTCAACGAGTACAAATATAAATAAATAAATCTTCAAACCTTGATAGGATAGTAACATAGATCGTTTTATTGATACATAAAATTGCATTGCAGCTTTTGCAGCTATTCTCGATTGTATGCAGATGGTGTGTATTCAAATATCTTTGCTAATGGCGGATGGCATCCTCTTGAGGAAGATCCTTTTATCCTTTACTCTGTTGACATTCTCTATAGATTTAAAAAAAGAGAACATTAACTTGGAACTGAGGGACTATATAGACATAATAAATATTTCCTGAAAGACATTCATTTTGAAGACTGACTCTGTTCTTCATGATGCAAGGAATTTCAGAAATCTGGATGAAAGCTGTGGCACCTGACCCTCATGCCTATAACAAGAGGCAGCCTCTCAAGCTGTAGCATAGGACATCTTGAAAATGAAAACACTCAAGCTAGGAGAGAAAGGCTGCTAAGCGTAAATCTGCTGGCACTTCAGGCTGGTATTTTAGGCTTTTGCAGATGGTGTCCAGAATGGCCATGTGCTGTTTCAGCCAAAAACCCCACCATTGACATTTATATAAATGGACAGGAAATTTCAGTGTGAATTTAGATGCTCCAGATTCCTCCACAAACACAACAGAATTAGCGAAGTTGGCAGTCAGAATGATTAAAATTAACACCTTATGTTTTAATGTGTAAGAGAACCGCCCTGAACCTTTGGGGAGGGCAGTATATAAATGCAATAAATAAATAAATAAACAAACAAACAAGTCCCAAATAGCCTTGATGTTACTTTTGAATATGGAAAAGACCCCATGGTTATCTTGGTAGGGTTCAAGGTTTGCTGTGGCAGTTTTGGACAAGGAGTATATTAGAGCAGCCATGCAGGAAATGTGCTACTCTCTCTCCTTTTGAAGTAGTGGCCAGTGCAGATGGTTAGGACACAGAGGGCATGCTGCTGGCTCATACTCCTTCCTTTCTTCTGCTCTCAAGTATGGCTTCTCTTGTCTTTTCATGATCTAACAACGGTATAGTATTGCATATGCATTATTGCCCCTATAAGAAAGCAGTTGAGAAACAGGGTGTGCTTAAATAATAAATAATGAGTAATGCTGGATAGGGTTGCTATATAGTTAGGATTTGTAACCCCACTTCAAACCTTAATTTACAATGAGGGAAACCCTAGTTAGCAGTAAACATGAGGTTGGATCCTGTGAAGCATGAGTTTAAAGTACTTGCAGAAGCAGATCTTCTCTGGTAGTACCTCCTGGTTATGGCCAGAGACTTTAAGCTGACAGACACCAAAGGGAGGAGTTTCCCCAGAAGTAACTAGACCAGATCTTTCTGAGAAACAGACTGTAGGGTTCTAGCTGTTGGGAAACTGTTAGTTGGGAAAGTTTTAGTTTGCAAAAGAACAGAAGAAAATAGTTGCATTGACAAGAGACACTGCTATGTATAGAAAGAGGAGAAAAAAGAGTCCCACCAACTTTCTGACTGTTGTCTGCGGTAATTCATTCTGTTACGGAGGCAAGCAAAGAGAAAGTACGCTCAAAGGAGCAGGAAATCTCTTATTGAGCCAATCAGTACACTGGAGGAGATTATTTGAAAAACATCTAGAAGTTCCTATGATAACTATGCCATCTCCTGCAATACCCCTGGCAGGATATTCTTCATAGGTTTTTGAATCATGCACACTACAGATCTTGTATATTCCAGTACTAGCATCACCACTACTGGAGCTCTTAGAATACCAGTTTTGTTAGGGTAGAGCTTCCCTTCTTTTCTCTTTCTCATCCCTTGTCATAGGGTCATGAGTTCAGATAATCTGTGATGTCCTATTCAAGTCCAGACCACATCTACTCTCATCCCTCACTTATCTCTTCATCCCCCACCCTGGGCATATTCACAGCACAGATATCAGTAGAAAACCTGGCTGAGAGAAAATCATAGAATCATAGAGTTGGAAGGGACCATACAGGCCATCTAGTCCAACCCCCTGCTCAACGCAGGATCAGTCCAAAGCATCCAAGAAAAGTGTGTATCCAACCTTTGCTTGAAGACTGCCAGTGAGGGGGAGCTCACCACCTCCTTAGGCAACCTATTCCACTGCTGAACTACTCTGACTGTGAAAAATTTTTTCCTGATATCTAGCCTATATCATTGTACTTGTAGTTTAAACCCATTACTGTGTGTCCTTTTCTCTGCAGCCAATGGGAACAGCATCCTGTCCTCCTCCAAATGACAACCTTTCAAATACTTAAAGAGGGCTATCATGTCCCCTCTCAACATCCTTTTCTCCAGGCTGAACATTCCCAAGTCCATCAACCTATCTTCATAGGGCTTGGTCCCTTGGCCCCAGATCATCCTGTCACTCTTCTCTGTACCCTTTCAATTTTATCTACGTCCTTCTTGAAGTGAGGCCTCCAGAACTGCACACAGTACTCCAGGTGTGATCTGACCAGTGCCGTATACAATGAGATTATGACATCTTGTGATTCTGATGTGATGCCCCTGTTGATACAGCCCAAAATGGCATTTGCCTTTTTTACCGCTGCAATATATAAGCTGAGAGATAGTGTTCCATTGTGCCAGTTACCCTTCCTCTTCTCCCAAATTCTGGAAGCAGAATTTATTTACTAGATTTTTTAGTCACCACTCATCTGAGGGTCTCATGGTGCCTTACAACATAAAAACAAATACCAAATATGAAATATTAACATTATAATATTAAATTATTAAAATGCCACTATTAAAACAGCCCAAACATGCCATTACCCTCCAAAGGACAACCTTAACAATTCAGCCTTGCATGCCCTGCAGAAACTAAGCAGGTCTGGCAGGATAGGGGTGCCATCCAACAGTGCATTCCACAGCGTAGCGATCACAACTGAGAAAGCCCTTCTGGTGACAGCTGTGCCATCCTGGAGTTAGGCACTTATAAGAGACCCCTAGATGATGAATTAAAGGAGAGTGGGGGGTTCCAATCTGTGTGAGAGGGGGAAAGGGAGGAGCCGAAACAAGCCATATGAGGTTCCACATGATATTCTTATTGACAACTTGGGAAAATAAGTTATGGATCCTCTTACTATTAGATGGATTGAAAACTGGTTGACAGATCACACCCAAAAGATGCTTGTAAGTGGTTCATCTTCTTGGAGAGGAGTGAAGAGTGGAGTGCCTCAGGGATTTGTCCGGGTCCCTGTGTTGATCGATATATTTATAAATGATTTGGATGAAGGAATAGAGGAGGTACTTATTAAATTTGCAGATGACATTAAACTGGAAGGGGTAGCAAACACACCAGAAGACAGAATCATAATACAAGATGATCTTGACAGGCTAGAAAATTGGGCTACAGTGAATTTCAATAGTGATAAATGTAAACTGAACACAAGTCAGTTTGGTAGCTAAAAAGGCAAACAGGATTTCGGGCTGTATTGAAAGAAGTATAGTGTCCAGATCAAGCAAGGTAATGTTACCACTTTACTCCGCTCTGGTTAGACCTCACTTGGAGTATTGTGTTCAGTTCTGGGCACCACAACTGAACAAAGATGTAGAGAAACTGGAGCATGTCCACAGGAAGGCTACAAAGACAGTGATGGGTTTAGAGACCAAGCTGTATGAGGAAAGGTTGAGGGAGCTTGGTCTGCTTAGCCTAGACAGAAGATGACTAAGAGGTGATATGATAACCATCCTCAAATACTTGAAGGGCTGTCATAGAGAAGATGGAGTAGAGTTGTTTTCTGTTGCCCCAGAGGCGTGGACCAGAACCAATGGATTGAAATTCACAAGAAATTTTGACTAAACATCCGGAAGAAGTTCCTGACAGAGCGGTTCCTCTTCCTTGGGAGGTGGTGGATTCTCCTTCTTTGGAAGTTTTTAAGAAGAGGCTAGATAGTCACCTGACAGAAATGAAAGCAAAGTAGCAAATATAATGGCAAATAGTAAATAAAATGAGAATCTGTGGTGATTTGTTTTGTTAGAATGCTATTTAAAGTTCCTGTTCTAGGCAAATTATATTATTTCTTTTTAAAAAATTAAATGCTCAGAACCTACTAGTTAAAGGTTCTCTACTCAGAACATGAATAGTCTGGAATGCCATGTTTTGAAAGTCATGTTTTGGTAAATAATGCTAGACGTTCAACTGGAAATTACTTTGGTTTTCTGTACAGGGATGATTACCCAGTGAGACAAGAAATGCTATGTATTGCTGCTTGTACACGAGGGAAGAGTATAATGGAAAACTTGGCAGGAAAAAAACAATTACGTTTAGTAGCATCAAAATCCTTTGTTAAAAGCACAAGGTATGTTGCATAGATTGGAACACTACAAGGTATTTTAGAGAAACTTTAGCTTTCATAAAATAGCAAATCCAAGTAATATATGAAAGTTTGCATACTGAATTTTATTTATTAAAAAGAAACGGCAGGAATTTGTTACCTTCAAAGTATATTCATGAACATGTAAAATGTAATGGTTTGCCCATAGAATGTACATGTTTGTAGGGGATTAGTTAATCCTAACAACAGATTTATTCAAGCTTTTGGGGTTTTATTATAGTCTTTCTATTTACAAAAACATATATTGCTTATTCCTATTTGATTATACTATTTGATTATACAGCCAAAAAAGTTGAGAACTATGTTCACTGGGAAAAAGAGGTGGCTCTGTGTGTTCTTTATCTTCAGCCACTAATAAATGAGGAACAGGATCTGTTGATGTCATGAGACTAAATACTGAGTCCTATTCATATATTTATCTGACGGGAAGCACTGTCTGCTCTACATGAATTGGCAAGAAGAGGTGAAGCTGTTGCTTTTGTGGAACCAGTGAGATCAGGAAAATTCATAGTATAACAATCCCCAAAAATCTTGTTCAGTTCTTTTAACAGATTTTGATTTCAAGTTGGATGGCAAGATATAAACTGATGCTACTACATCATTCCCCCTCCCCTCTGAATCAGGGATTAAACTTTCCAGTTCTATAAATGATATGGACTTTAATGATAATTTATTTATAGCATATAATGGTAAAGGTTCAAGTTATAGCAAACTACAATAAGAAATTGACTAGCATCTTTAATAATGGATGCAGTGTATTTTTGCAACTGGCACGGTGTATATACCAACTGTCAGTCAAGATATTTTTCTGTGAGGAAGTCTTTTACAGTGTTAATGAATCTCCAACAGATTTATAAATACTGAATATAACAGGAACTCCAAACTGGATAGAATTAATAACAGCAAGACAGTTTAAAAATTCCAGAATCTTAACATCCAGGAAACATAGGATTGGGTGCTTCGGCGCCCAAAGCGGCTGGTCTTTTCTGGTGCAGCTAGCGCCGTGCCACGGGGGGGGGGGGAAGCGCGGGCATCGCCGTGCCAGCGGGTGCACACATGCAGGCATGGAGCTTCATGCCTGCGTGTGTGCACCCACCGGCACACTGACGCTCGTGCCTTCCCTCCCCCCCCCCCCGCGGCATAGCGCTGGCCAAAGTGCCCAAACCTAATTTGGAAATACAAAGTTTTCTTTACTCCCACACAAAATATAATGTATTCAAGAATGATGTGTTTTTTTTTTATTGATATTACTGAAAAGAATTAAAAGTTCATTTAAGAAATCCGTAACATGCATAGATCAGCCATTCTCAACTTTTTTACTATTGAGAAACCCCTGAAAAATTCTTCAGACTTCGAGAAACTCTAGAAGTGGCGTGATAGTGTAGAATATGGCAGAGAAGCATAGCTAGGTATATACAATCATGTGGACCCTCCCCTTTCCCATCACCTTCAAGCCCATCATTGGCCATTTTGGAAGGGGAAGGTCAACATCCATAAATTATCATATCACCTGATAAATATTTAACAGATTAATAAAAACATTACCCACTCGGGATACCCTTCCAGGTCCATCAAGAAACCCCAGGGTTTCACAAAACCCTTGTGGGAAAAGCCTGGCATAGATTATCATCTTTATAACAGGGAGTGTTACCAGACAGAAGTACTGGAGAATGAGCAAGTTTATACTGTGTTATATTAAATGACAATATGAACAAGACATGTGGAACTTCTTTAGAGACATACACATCAGTTTAAAAAGCCAGAGTCTGGGAAGCTAGCAAACCAAAGGTAGAAGGAATCAGATTATATTTATTGGTGCATTTTAGAGGGGGTGCAGAGAGACAGGAAATAATAGAATAATAAATAGTACATTGGAACATAAATGAAACAGGAAATTGAAAATTTAAAGCAGATGGTAGATTTGAGAATTCTACCTATTCCATTTATAAGAACATAAATTATGTAAAGGAAAAAATATTGGAAGAGCTAATAAAGAACCCAAAATGTTACCTTACAAATGGGAGACATACAAAAACAGAATTAATTTCTCCCATAAAACAAAATAGTGGAATGAATATGCTCCTTTGAGAATTCTGAAATATTGGTTCATTGAGAACTATCCTAGTACTTTGTGTAAATTTGAGCAACTTAATTTAAAAAGTAATTTTTAATTGAAATATCATAATTTACTAAAATGATCAGAAGCAGATGAAAATTCTCCAGATAAACCCATAAATAAAGAAGTAGCATTTAAAATAATCAGCAGATTAAAGAGAAGCAAGATGTCCGAATGGCTTGAATGCCTCATTATAACACTTTTGAAATATCAGTAGAACTTTTTTTAGATATAATTAAAATTTTCTCTAAGGAGGTTATTAAATACATGGGGTCAGTAAGACACGGACACTCAACTCCAACAACCAAACAACCTGAACCAGAAATACTGGACCTCAACAATCAGAACTGTGAACTTATATACACATTTGTAGCTCCCGCCAAGACATGTAATTGACCATTAATGGAGGCCTGTGATTGGACCGTAAGTCTCTTCACTGATTGGCTGGGCCTTGGAAACCAGCAAATCCTGAACAACAGTTTCAGATCTCAGGCTCAGCTTCCAAGCTCTAAGTCTCTGAATGACCACAGATGCAACAAAAGGCTATATTCCAGCCATGGATCTATCTAAATATCTCAGTAACAAATTTAATAAGGATAATGTCTTAGCAAGGACCCATTTCATTGCTGTAAACTAATTGCAAAATGTTTATATGCATGTTGCTTCATAACCCTCACTAAGCAGGATTTGTTTATGACAGCAGTATCTGAAGAAGTGAGCAGTGACTTATAAACGTTCGTACCCTACCACAAATTTTGTTAATCTTTAAAGTGCTACTGGATTCTTACAGGCCCATCTTGGACAATATCTGGTAGAGTCAAAGAAATTAGTCTAAAAATAGTTAATTCAGCTCTCTTACCAGCACACTTGTTCTCCAGCCCAAGACTCTCTGACCAGCTGGCTGTTAGTGGTTAAGTGAGGGGGGCTTGGAGTGGCAAGCAGAGTTGCTAACTCTGAACTAGGAAATTCCAAGCAATTTAGAAGCCTGGAGAGGGCAGGGTTTGGGAAGGAGAGGGACATCAGCAAGGTATAACACCATAGAATCTACTCTCCAAAGCAGTCATTTTATCCAGGGGAACACTTCTCTGTCATCTAGAGAGCCTTTGTAATTCTGGGAAATCTGAAGATCCCACCTGCAGGTTGGCAATTATAGCTGAAAGCTGGTCTTACATAATTCCTTCCCTCCTCCTCCTCAGCTGGCCAGCAGATATAAAGTTGAAACTGTATGTGCATGCATGCTCTCTTCTCCAACTCCTTTTCCTCACTGACTAGGGGAGCTAGTATGTATGTTTTCTTCATTTTTTAAAAGCCTTTTGTTTTGGGAGATTTTTCTGTATATGGCCTTACTTGGGTTTGGGTTTTTTTTCACCTATGCTCTTAGGCCAATTTCATAAAGAACTGTAGGATGGCTAAAGGAACACATTTGGTAGGAACTAAAGCATAGTAGCATGTAATCATATTGATGTAAAGTGATCATTGTTAATTATTGGACCGAGACAGAATATACTGCAACAACTATAAACCTAAAAATGCATGTTTCTTAACTCTTCTAGAATGCTGGCAATATATATTACAGTCAGGGAAATTTTATATATGTACGCACAGATTATCTGTAATATTACCATATTAAAAACTGTTATAAATACAAAATTGCTTTAGAGAAAATCCACAGGTACGTTTTTTATAACATTGAGTCCATTCCCAATGTGATATTTTCCTTTAAAAATGGATTTTTTTTCCAGAAAAAAACAGGTCAAACTGTCAGGAAATGTGATATCTGTTGTAGTGAGGGTGCACAGAGGGAATAGTGGGTTGGTTTCGCATTTATTTATGTTTAGAGTTATATGACTGCCCCTGCTGGTGAGCTGGCTCAGGGCTGTTTACAACTCTGTTTATACTGTTTACAACATATAAAAGATTAAAAACAAATTAAAACAAAGTGCAATTTCGAATTCAGTTCCATTACAGTGCCAGTGTATATGAGCCTGCCTTCAGTACCTCTCCCATTCCAGAGGGGGTGGGGTGCTCTTGTAAGATGTTGTTCTGCTGTTCAGTGGCCCCAATCAAAATCCTGGAGTAAGAGCTCTGTCTTCCAGGCCTCTGGAACCTGCTGCTCTTCCGGGAGCTCATTCCACCAGGGGGGGACCAGGAGCAAGAAAGCCCTGGACCTGATTGAGGTCACACGTATATGTCAAGGGCCAGGGATCACCAACCTGTTAGAATTAGCAAAGCAAAGTGCTCTTTGTGGAGTAGTCAGTTAGGCGGTCCCTCAGGTATGTCCTTTCAGATAATGATAGCAGATGTCTACTATATGCAGTAAACATATGATTATTGTGTGTATGTGTTTTCTCCTTCCAAGTTATGCAGCAGCAGCAGGGAATCTTGCTCTTGCGATGATTGCCAGTAGACATTTCTGGAACACATGTTTATCTTTCATTGGTTCTCCATTAGACAGACAACAGCTTAAAAAGCCCACTGAAATCATTCTCAAAAACATCATTAAAGCAGCAGAAGCCAAAAATAAGCAGGTAATAAATAACAGTCTCCAATAGCTAGCCTTGTTTGTACCTGAAGTCCAGGTATTAGCTAGTTAATTCATATTAATATATGAAATCTACCAAGAAGGCCTGAATTTACTGACAGGATGGGATAAATTTTCCTTTAAAATATAAATAATGCAATTCTGCCCATCCTCATCTTGATTCCTTGGCCCACAGACCTTCAAACCTCCCTTGTCTTCTGTCAATAGGGTTCAACTTCTCCTGTGTCTAGCCAATCACTGATTTCGGGCGGAAGGTTGCTAACCATTAAAATTCATGAGCACTTTTTTCATCTCTGCCCAACGTTATTTAGGGAAAGGAACATTTGGTATATTTGCATCAGTGGCCTACAGCTGAATTTCAAAGCAGCAGTTTGTCAGATGGGCATTTTTATCCAGGTATGTCATTTTGGTGATGGCAATCTTTTAGTAAGCTGACTTAGTGTCCTTAGCATTAAATATTGCCTTATTGTATTTTCCAGGTGCAGATGAGGATTTGACGCTAAGGACGTTTTTGTATGTATTGCTATTCCATGTGTATGCTGATCAAAATGACTGGGAAGCAGGCCTCAAAGTGTTAGATGAAGCTGTTCAGTATCTCCCTCGAAGTAAACACAGACTGTAAGTAGTTTGGATTGTTTTTGCTTTTTTTCTTACATATGCATACACACATACAAACTTGCAGAGTTGGTCATGCAGTGCAATCATATCTATGTCTACTCAAGAATAATTCCCATGCTGTTGAATTGTGCTTACCCTCGGGTAAGTATATTCAGTAAGTCTGTCATTTATTACGGTCCTCAACCAATACCAAAACAATACACAATTAACTATTGCAGTTCGAAGTATAAAATGTGCAGTCCAAATATCAAAACGTGCTATACATAGTATTGTACCCTTAGGCTCTATGGGAATGATTCAGATCATGGCTTAGAGGCCTGCTTCACCTTTTTAGAGAGGGAACTGTTTTATGCACCTTGTTCTCTATAGGCTACATGTTTTTGCTGGTAGAAACTCCATTATGTTCCTTGAATCGACAGTCATATAGGAAAGAACTGCAGTGTGGATGTAATAAGCTTACTGTACCTTTTTGACTTTGTGGACAAGCTAGGAACATAGGAAACTGCCTTAAAATGAATATTGCAAGTATTACAAGTATTGAAGTATTACAAATATTGAACCTAGCCTTTTTCATGCAAGCTTGAGGTTTACCACTGAACTATGGCAACTGCCCCAAAACAGATATATACCTGCACAGAGATTTGAACTCTGCATCCTCAAACTCAAAGGCTATTGGTTTGCCTGTTGTGCCATCCATATTCCTGGTGGTTCTCTTCATTGTGTTCATAACCTCCAATCTGGAGAATATGAGAGCATAGATTGGTGTGACCAGGTCAGAAGAAGCAAGGATGGTAGGAAGTTTTCTAATCAGATGCAATTAATAGTTGGGAATTTTGACTATGCATCAAACTGCTGTCAAAAGAGCAACACAGAATACAGCAGCACTTCTAAACTCTTCAAACAGTATGATAGGACCAACTTGCTTATGCCCCCCGCAGGGCTCTTCGCTCTGTGGGTATGAACTTACTGGTAGTCCCAGGCCCTCAGGGCACTCACCTAGCTTTGACCCGGACCAGGGCCTTTTCGGCCCTGGCCCCAACCTGGTGAAATGAGCTCCCGGAAGAGTTAAGGGCCCTGTCAGAGCTGTCAACTTTCCACAGGGCCTGCAAGATGGACCTCTTCCACCAGGCATACGGTTGAGGCCAGGGCGGGGCCCGCTATTCAATCTGACATCCCCCATGTCTATCATGTCCATCTGTTAACAAATGGATCTGTATCCCCACTCTGACTAGTAAGACAGTCAGAAGGTTGGCCCTGGCTGGTCGAGGGGGTGAGCTTAGTTAGTAGTTTTTTAGCTTGCCGTCTTGTTACCTTTAGTAATTGTAATTATGGGTATTTATGGGTTTTATTGTGTTTTTATTCCTTTATTGTGTAAACCGCCGTGAGCCCAATTTAGAATGGCAGTATATAAATTTAAATAATAAATAAATAAATCTGACAGTCCCAAGGACACTTGCTTTCCTCACCAACATCACTGTCCTATGTTGATTTAGTTTCATAGGCCTGAAAATATGCTTTGTGCAGTGTCTTGTCAGATTTCCTTCAAGTCTTTCATTGCCATTACTCAAGCCGACTCCCAACTTGAAGAAATCCTGGGTTTACCAAATCCTGGGTTTACCAAAGGGCTGATGTTGTTCAATGAATGGGAAGAGGGCACTGGGAAGCAATCCTGTCTGTAACCATAGTGGCTTGCCATTCCAGGCTTTCACTAAGGACTCAACAGTTGATGCTAAGAATACCAGAGTCCCACTGGAACCATAAATCCCAGGGTGCTGAAGGCAAAGCAATCTAACCCATGCCACCCATCAATAAATAATTATCTGCCCAAAACACATATTGAATTCCAGCCCTCCCACCAGATCACCACCAATCTCCTGTTCAGTGCAGAACAGTAAATTCAGTGTATGTGTTTTTCATGCATAGGACTCAGTACAATCTGGAGAGTCCCGAGCATGTTGATGTCCCCCAAAACAACCATCCTGGGGATAACCAATTCCCGGTTTGAGTCCATCTCTTTTATTTATTTATTTTTGCATTTCTACCCCGCCACTCACTGGAGACTCGTGGTGGGTTACAGTAAATAAGACCCCATAAAACCCAATCACTATCAGACCCCTTAAACCCCCCCTCCCAGTAAAACAAGACTGGCAGCATCACACACACCCCGACCTCATAAAAGCCTACCCTGGGGTGGGGTGCACAAGATGTTAGTGTGTAGCCTGAATACGGGCCTCATTGGGACCTCTGCCAGCTTAAAGGTTGGAAGACCAATTTAATAGATTGACTCTTGGGGGGAATTAATTGGCATTCTCCTCCAAGGAACCCCCTCTAGTCATAGTTAGCAAACCCCATATATAGAAGGCACGTCACAGTATGAGAGGCAAGCAGTGATGAGACCAGGAACAGTGCAGAATTCAGTTCCTTTTCCTCATTGACTTACCCCCCCCCCCAATACATTTACACACTGTGGTGCATTCTGTATAAAAATATTCCCCACTGCTCAGCTGAAGAATGAACATCTTCCAACTCCTTTCCTTACCAAAGATCAATCCATTGCTTTGCCTTACTCATTTACATTTGCTGATTGGATTACTGCCATCTCTATAGCATAGGGGCAATGACTTCTAATTCCAAAATGCTTCTTTAGCTTAGATGTATTGCGTTCTGATTCTAGCATATATTTATATGAATTTGTTAAATCACTTGTAAACATTATATAACTCTTTTCTTTTGTAGTCCAATTTTCAAACATATGTTATTGGTAAAGGCCAGACTTGGACGTAACTATATAATGGAAATTCAGAAATTCAAGGATGAAAGTGAGGACTACTTGTCCTATATGTGGCATCGTTTGGCACTAGTGTCATCGGACCTTGCGGGACAGCTGTCCTGTTACCAAAATGCAATAGAAGTTTTACAGGTCTGTATCTGTCCTCATTTGGAAGTTATTGTTGGTTGATCACACTTCCAAATTTCTAAAGGCAGTTTTTAGATGTCTGTTTTTAGATGTCTCTCAGTGATGTCTGTGAAAGCTTATGAAGATGGATGTTCAGTCCACCTCACATTTGAAAATACTGACTACTGTCAATGTATCTGATTCACAACATGGTCCCTAGAAACTTAGATCTGATGACAGGGAGCATGGAAAGACAAGACAGATCCTTCTATAAACCTTAGAAATTCCCAGATTAGCATTAAAATATTTTTAGAAATTACACTGAAGACTTAAAACCCTTCAAAATGATAGGATCAGTGTATGTAGCTATAAGAAATTAATGCCTTCAGTGGCTGTTCTTGGGCAATAACAATGATATTAACAGCAATTATGACTTGGTTGCTTTCATTAAAAGGCAGGGGGAGAACCAAGCCTGTTTTGGGTTTTGAGGAAGGATACATGATATCCAGGCATGGCAACAACCACTGGACAATTTGACAAATGGTGGTAACACAACTTGCATAACTCATCCATGATGGGCTGCTTACTACTAGTTAGCAGCAGTCACTCAACAAAAGCCAGTATGGTTGAAATCTCCACTCTGCCATGAAAACTCACTGCGACCATTTATGCACTGGAAATTTCATGCCAGGCTGCAGGCTGGAGTTTCAGTCGTGGCAAGTTGCCCCACCTCTTCCTCCATCCACACACGGGAGCATTTGGCCCAGTGCGCCTTATCCGGCCCCGATTTGTGCTCCTGTACGGGTGCTGGGACAGTGAAGTTCCCAGTGCGTAAATGGTCTGGGTCAGTCATCCACTTTACAGGGTTCTCGTGAAAATAAAAAAGAAGAAAATTATGTAATCTGCATTGGGTTTCCAGTGTGGAGAAAGGCAGGGTATTAAGGAAATAATAGATATAGTTGAAGGGTCGGAGCAGGTAAAAAGTGGGTGGATTTGTGGGTCGGTTCCCTGCTTCTATTTACTATGCCTAACTTTTTGCTTTTATGGATTTTATTTCAATTATATCTAAGAGAGATTTTTAGCAAGTATCTTTCTAATTCAGTCATGAACTGGATCCAACATACATCTATCAAAAAGCTTGTGCTGGGGATCATGGTACCTTCCTGGCCAAAAGCCATGGTCTGGGTTATAATAAGGAGAGTGATTAAATGAGATTCAGTGAAAAAGTTACTGGATCCAACCCATTTAAAATTATACCTACCAGTGTCTGACCCTTTGGTAAGAAGTTTCTAATTGTACTATCAGAGTCTCAGACTTTTAATGTTTTGGTGCATCTGTTTGAACTCAAACTTCCATCAGATAGGATCCCAAAAACTACAGGCAAGTTCTGTTCCCGGAAATGATCCTTGCCACCCCAGTCTATGTATGCAACCTCCTGTATCAGTCCAAGGGCCACTCTGACAATTTGGAGGAACCCTGAGAAGAAGCAAAAGAGGAGGCAAAGAAAGCTGTAGTGCAAGGAGGGAATAGATGGAAATTGTCTTTTCTTCTTGTTGTCCTGCCCATGTCATTCATTGTAGGCTCAGGTCCAAACCATACTTTTAATTTTGACATTATATTACAACTTTTTTGAGTGATCAAGAGGAAACTGTTTACAATATTGCTTTTCTAATGTTTTCATCAGAAATGATGCCACAGAAGAGTGCTATAGAGGATACCATGAAAAATTATTGCCAGATGTCATGGAAGGGTATTATAGATGGTTCCATGTTGGCTAAAATGCATTTTTTTATAATGTGCTATATCCCTTTTTATCATAAAATATCTCTGTTGCTGAGACATCATGCAAATAATGTACTTTTTTAGAGGATTTTTATTGTTATTTTATTTATGGCCTGTGCAGATAGCAGCTTCTTTGAAGTCTGGTTTAGTACAGTGGTGGCAGGGTATAGAGGTTCTAGAAGAATTATATAGTAACTAGCGTGAATTTCTAGCTAGACAACATTATCTAGCATCACATTTATTTTTGACCTGCCAAACCATTTCCCCAAACCATTGACCTGCCAAACCATTTCCATGGAATGGATTTCTGGTTCGCAGGGAAGAGAACAAGCTATGCAGTGCAGTTTGAATGTATTGGCAAAATATGGCTTGTTGCAAAAGTGGAAGTTTTTACTTTAGAAGTCATGTGCATGAAAGACGAGCACAATACTATGCCACATGTTCATTTGTGTAGAGGCAAACCATGGTTCATTATTGCATTTGAAGCAGTCAATAGCAACTTGTCTAATAATGTATTCACCATCATTTTTATAGAAAAAAGAATATGAATTAAAGAAAGTTGACAATTTGTTAGAATTTGCAGAATGGCTGTATTGCAACGAGTTTCCTCTTAGTGAAGCTATTAAGCATGTGGATTGGGCAATAAATATTTTGCTTCATCTGAGACCTTTCACAAAGAGCCTTGATGGTGAAGGTAAGAATTTAAATAACCCTAAGGAAGTAAAAAAAATCACAGCTGAGTTTCTTTCTATTATTTTTGTGATTTTTGTGACATTCACAGTTTATAGAAAGAATTATGCAGATGTCTAATTAAAGTGACATTTTCCAGCATGGTACAACCATTATCTGCAATTGGTTTTCTCCTTGTTAGTCCTCTCCTTTTCCTCCCATTTTCATTTGAAAAAATATTTTGCTATTAAATTATGGAATCTTCTGAGTTGGATGTCAGCACGCTGTTGCACTATTGTGGCACTTTAAATGGGGAACAAATAGTAAACAAAAAAAATTCATTTTGACCCCTAGGAACAAGCGGCGAAATTACAGTTGGAGATTTAAGAAACATAAAACAGTTAGAAGCTTTGTTTAGAGCTCATACGTTAATGGCTGTCATTTCTGGACATGGTTCGCCTTCTCATGAGCAGCACTGTTTGATGGCCTACGCTTTTGTGATTCGCATATGGCAGGTGAGAAGATAAAGAAATTATGTCACAAAAGAGATCTGAGACACCAACAGTGAGCAAGCAGCTCCTTCACACTGGGAACCTGTTCATGCTGGTGGAGGAGTGTAATCCCTTCAAACTAGAGATGTGCATTCAGTTTATCTATGCTGGGAAATAGCAGAAAAATATCTTATTTATTATTTTCTAGCTATTATCTCAGCTGGATGTAGATTGGGGTTGAATTTCACTATCCAAAATGCCCAAGCCCCCAAAATTCCAAAACTATTCTGAAATTTTTCAGGACAGCCAGATAGTCAGATTTAAAGGGATTGCAACCTCTTTAAATGCCTCCCACATGAACTCACTTCTTGCAGAAGGCATTTAAAGTACCAGTGAGCCTTTTAAATGCTTTCAGAGTTTACTCATGGCATGCAAAAGGCATTTAAAGGGGCAGTATTCCCTTTAAATACCTTTTTTCTCCTTCCATTAAAATCGTGTGGAATGTCTTTTTGGGGGGGGGGGGTATTTACCATATCTAAATATCATACCGGTATTGGGATTCAGGAATATCAGGAAATGTCCTAACCTGAAAAATATCAATTTTTTTGCATGTCCTTACTTCCAAACAATAGCATTACCCATCAATCCAAAATGACACACACAAAAGGTCTTTTTTAAAGTCACAGTCAACCAGGGGAATGTAAGTACAGCAAAGGGGGCAAACTAGGCAAAGCTTTCTGCTTAGGTGGGAATAGACAATAAGGCAGGTTGGAGAGGGCAAAGGAAAATTAGGGAAATCACCTGGCTTAATATACAGCTGCAATTCTTTGAAGTGAATGTAACTCAGGTTTTTAAACTCAGGTGTGTCCTATTATTTACAAATTTATCAAGTCTAGATTGGTTCTTTTTACTATTTTGTCTTATTTTTTCTTTTTAACTTTTTAGCTGTTGATGTATATGATTAGGAATTATATTTTGTATATTTTTTCATAAAAACAATTGTCTTTTTTAAAATTTAGGTTATATTGTCTTCAGCAGGATCTGTTTTGAAGGCATTGGCCAAAGCCTCCCCACCACAAACAGCCACTCCCAAAAAACAAGGAAAAAAAGATACAAGACGAGTAAGAGGTTCTTCTATGTCCAAAAGCTTACTTTTCTTGTTTATTGAAGCCTTTCATATCTCACTTTCTTTGTAAAGCTATATGCTTTAACGGTTTCAGATGGGTAGTCATATTAGTCTGAAGCAGCAGAACAGCGTTTGAGATCAGAAGCACCTTTTGGGGGGGGGGGTGCAGTTAATGACTAATGTAAACAGCAATGCCTAGTAATAAAATCAACACAACCACCATAGAAAATGTCCTGTCTTTGGTCTCCACTCCACACCTTTAAATTTTTTCCCCAAGGTGGTTTCCAAATTTTTTAAAGGCATGAAATCACAAAACCTAGTACCAATCAAACAAGTAGATGACAGAATTAAGGAGGAGATTGAAAACCTGGGGGGCATATGTTACAAAAGACTTAATTAAAACTTTGAGCAAATAAAACCCAATAGAGAAGATCACAGCTGAATCTCTCAGATGTGTATTCCATAGCTGGGGTGTCAGTATTTGCTGCATCATGTGATGCACCCCATATACCTAATTGGGAATTGACCTGCTGTGGGCCTAGAAGTGGAGGAGAGATTTTAAATGGACAGTGAACAGCATATGTCTCTGAGGTTTTTGTCAAATCACACAGTACATGTGGAATTTCAAATGCAGAGGAACGTGTGTGTTAAAACACTGTCTGTATTAATAGCAAACTATCAGTGGACAAAAAAGGAACCAATACTTTTTCTTTTTTTAATAAGCCTTTTCATTTTTTCTAACAGAAATCATCAACAAGCCCTCCTAGAAAAGACAAACTCACTAAAGACACCAAACAGGTACATTTCTAGGTTTTTTTGCAATATATTTTAAGTGGTTATTTTTCATAAAAATTCAACAGGCTTCCCTTTGATCCAGTAGACATTATATACTTGAACTTCCAAAAGACTTTTTTGGCAATGCACTTTCCGCATAAGCTTCACAGTCACAGGATAAGAGGATGGGTCCTTTTGTGGATTAAAGATTGATTGAAGGATTGGAAATGTAGAGTAGGAATAAATGGACAGGTCTCAGCGTGGAAGGAAGTGAGCAGAGAGGTCTCAGAATTGTTTTATGAATTAATTTATTGATTTATTGAAAACGTTGCTATTCTACCTTGCCACTTAAGGGTTCCCAAGGTAGGTTGGTGTTGAGTTCAGTGCTATTTTATTTGTTCAGAATTTATCAGATGGCTTGTGAAGAGTTACAGAAGAATCTCTCTAAATAGGGTGAATGGGCAACAACATGACAAGCTGCCGTTATTGGTATGAGTGATGCACGCTGGAACTAAGAATTGTAACATTAAATATAGGCTGACAGGATCTGAGCTGTTGAGACTGAAAATGAAAGAGATTTGGGGGTTGTAGTAGAAAACGCAATGAAAAGTTTATAGGCAATGTGCTCAAGATAAACAATCTCTATTCAATGAGTAATTCATTGTGGAATTCACAGCTGATGAACATAGTGATGGCTTTAAAAGAGGTTTAAGCAGATCATAGTCCCATCAATTATTATTAGGTGTGGTGGGTAAGGGGAATAGCAGCAGTAGAAGGCATTATCAGGGGAAGGCCTTAGCCCCCCTGTCCTGTTGGTGCAGCTATTTTGATGCAGCTATTTTGACTGCTGTCTGAAACAAGATGTTGGACTATGTGGTTTGATCCAGTAGGGGTCTTCTTATGTCCCTGTGTTCGTTACAAATTTTTATTTTTGCAGGTGCAGTCAGAGAAGCCTAAACGGAAAGGACCAATAGAAGCCTTACCAGCAAATGTGGAAGAATGGGCAAGCTATGATTGCCCGGATGAAATTAGAGATTCTTTTAAACAGGACTCAAGTAGCTTTGCTCTGAGCAGCTGCAACATTTTAGCTCCTGTAGGTAACATTTTCAAAATGATACTTTTAAAGATTAAAACTAGCATTCTATGGATGGTAAACTGGAGCAGAGAAGTAACAGGCACGACATTTGGTTAAATAGTGTCTTCTGGCCTTTTCTCCATGCTAAATTAGCTTCTCCTGAATTATCTACACCAGTGGTCCCCAACCTTTTTATCACCAGGGACCGGTCAACGCTTGAGAATTTTACTGAGGCCCGCAAGGGGGGGGGATAGTCTTTTGCCGAGGGATGTCGCCGCTGCCTGAGCCCTTGCTTTCCCACCGGCACCCCTGACTTCCCACCGCACGCTGGGAGGCACTGCCAGCAGCAGCTGTGCAGTGCCACACCGAGGGGAAGCCCCAGCCATGGCGGCTGCCGGACAACACCAAAGGTGAGCCGGCAGCAGAGTGGCAGGGCAGCCCCTAAGGCAGCAGCCGGGGAGGAGAACGAAGAGGAGCTGCGGCCCAGTACTGACTGATCCACAGACCCGTCCCGGTCCCCAGACCAGGGGTTGGGGGCCACTGATCTACACAAAGCAACTAGTGAGAATGTGTTACATGTGCTTGAATGGAATATGTAGCTTAGCTCTTAAATTAAATATCCAAGAGGTTTGTGGGTTCAGCACTATATCACTGTTGATTACACTTGCAAATGCCTGAAAACTGACAAATGAAGAGGGGAAAATTGTCTGCTATTCTCTTTTTTCCCATTTTAGACACGTACATTGTATTACCTAGACCTGTTAGTTAAGGAACTACAGACCATTTTGTGTATTCACTTAACTCTTCCGGTTCTCCATCTGGCTGAAGTCATCGCTCATGATGTCATAGAAAGCAAAAGTGTTTCAGATCTCTACCATCTTCGGTTTGTATCCATTGCTTTGTAGTCACTTCGCGACCTTTGAGTTCCTTTCTTATATTCCATAAACTTCTCTTTGTACTTGCATCCTGAGGCCACCAAGGCAGCAAATATATTAAAAAGCTACGTAATAAAAACACATTAAAACCAAGCTAAAATACACATGAAAAATATAAAGACAACAAGCAAAACAGTGGGCAGAAAAAAAGAAATCACTGAAAGAATGCCAGATGAACCGAAAAAGCTTTCATCTGCTGCCAGCAAATGGCAACAGGGAAAGCATTCCAGAGGTAAGGTGTCAAGAAGGTTGCTACTTGTCTCATCTCAGAAGCAGGATTCCAGAAGATGGCCATAACAGCCAGGTAGATATGCAAGGAAATGGGGTCCTTCAGGTATGCTGGTCCCAAGCCATTTAAAGATCAACAGCAGCACTTTGAATTGTCTCTAGAAATAGGTTGGGATCCAATTGAGCAGGGGGTTTGACTAAAAGGCCTGTATAGTCCCTTCCAACTCTGTGTCTATTGTTCAATGTAGATGACCCACTCCAGTCAACATTGTGATTGCAGCATTCTCTACAAATCAAAGTTTCTGACAGCCCCACCTAGAATATATTGTTGAAATCTAATCTACATATAACCAGCGTATATAGCACAGTGATAATTTCTACCCAGGGAAGGCTGCAGCTGGCTAACCTGTTGAAGCTGATAAAGGGCACTTCTCACCATAGCAGCATGTCTGTTTATCCAGCAGGAGGCCTAGATCCAAGAGCACCCCAAATATTATTCCCAATAAACTATTTTAGACCGTACTTCTTTTTTCTATAGCAGTGAAGAAGAATTATGTCTTTTCTTTTCACAGAATCTCTTTTGTATGTTTGGATTTAAAATTGTATCAAGCATCAACTTACCATGAGAAGGCAGTGGGTGAAGTATTCATTAATGAAGTAGAACAAGGAAGGTATGCTATTTTATAGCAAAATTCTATAAACTGTTCAGGAAAGGACAATGATGTAAGCTGCTTTGGATCTCCATTATGGAGAAAGAACTGCATAATTAATATAGCTGATTATGAGGGCAGATAAATGGTTTATTGGCTGGTGGATAGGAAAAGAGAAGGAAGCAAATAAAAAGTGAGGGTTTCCAAGAAAAGGTAAAAATGGGAAGGAGCTACAGAGGGAAATGAAGTGCACCTCTGCAGCTCTTTGCAGGCTTCCCACTGTACAACTGGGCCACTCTTCCTGGGTAGAGGCTGTCAGTGGAAAGAAAGGAGGGAAACCATAAGACAGGGTAAAGACAGATTTATTGGTGGGTGGCAAGCAGAGAAGGAAGCAGGGAAATGTGAGAGGCTATATAGGGGGGTTTATGGAAAGGAAAAGAAATAATGGGGCAGTGAAATGTGATGTCCTTGGCAAGTCCTTGTGGGTTCTTCACTTTTTTCTTCTAATAAAGTTTTTTAAAGTAATTAAATTAGATTGTACAAACCATCTATTGTGCATTCCATTACTTCATATGCACTGTTATTTTGAGAAAAATTATATTAAAGCACTTTGTGCTGCTTACATTTCCCTTTCTGCACATCACCAAAACCAATGTGGGATAAACTTTTTAAAAAGGAATCCATATCAACAGCCCTGTCTTTTGACTCAAAAAGGGAAATTGTACATGCAGGACCTATTTGCATGCTTAGTTCTCCATAAAGCTGCTGTTTGTTCTATGTTATACTAATTGCTAACAACATAATGGAGCCCAAGAGATTTTTTCGTGCACATTACCAAAATGCAAGCATAAAGCTGTTTAGCATGTTCATTCATTCCTAGACCATTTCCGCATGGAGGCATAAAACATGCACCGCCTCCTGCTTGCAAATTTGTGATACGAACCCGTGCATTTGCATGCTTCCTGACAGGAGAACCTTCCTGCATTATCTTGCCACCCCGTCATGGCTTTTCCCTTCCTGAAGAGGCGGTGGAGAAGCCTAAAGCGTAAACAACCCGCACTTTCCCCTCCTCTAATTGTCAATCAACGTAAGCCACCAATCCCTTCGCAGTGGTTGTTTTGGGGACTCAAATTTCCATCCCCCTGAGTCCCAAAATTAATTTTTGTTAAAAAAAAACTTCCACAGTGCTATGGAGAAATGCTTCAACAGTAAAACATTAAAAAAACTTTTACTTCCATGTTGCTGTGGGATCAAGCCACAACAATAAAACATTTCCTTAGATCCCTTTTTGGGATACTTTGTATAATGGTCTCTCTTTATGTTTGGGTAGATTTGTAATAGGCTGACCATGGTAACTGGATCCTGATGGTTGTGTGTTTGCAATAAAGATTTAAAACACAGAGCACAGGAGCTAATAGGGAGATGGCTGCTTTATTACACGCACACCCTTTCTCCATTTGTACTTCACCACCAATAAACACAAATAGGAATGTGTTTTAGTTGCTCAATCCCAATATTACTGTACACTCTGAAGAGAACATTTTATTTGTACTGAGGGCATGTCACTTGGTCCTGTAGCAATGCGGACCGCACCATTAAAAAAAAAATTTGATCTGGAAATGGAGAGGGGAGGGTGGGGGCAAGGGCGGGCAAAATGCTACTGACATTGTCACATTTATATGGGCTTGTCCTTGTTTGCGCCCCAATATGCAGCATGACAAGAAAGGGAAATATTTTGGGGGACTTCCCTCATCGACAAAAGCTCGCGCAAACTCCTGCACAGCTGCGGGTTGCTGCCGACATCATGTGGAAGCAGCCCTAAAACCTGCAAGCAATGAAGGGCTGTGTAGGGGCAAATTCCTCATGTGGAAATGACCCTATAATTATAGTTTCTATAAAATGTGCTAACCCATTTTTTCCTCCCCGCCCATCTTCAGGTTCAGGCAAGAGATTGCACTGAAAAAGGAGAAAGAAATGCAGACTAAACAGGCAGAACATAAATCATTTCACTGCACACAGCCAGGTGATAACCAATATGAAAAAAGAGTTACTGCAAAAGAGCAGGTAATTTGCTTTTATCTGCCCTAGGAGTGAAAATTTTAAACAATTTTCAGCCTCTAATTCTTGATGGTTTTTCAGTGCAACGTTAATTATATGAATTACACATGCCAAATTATCTGTGTCTCCCATGTTTATTTTGATACTAAACTGATGACCTAAAAATTATTATTTAATCATAGCCTTACAATTCTAATTCTAATGTCCTGTGCAACATTTTAAAATCTTAAAAAAAAAACTAAGAGTAGTTCTTCAGATGAATTATTTTACAGGTCTTGGAAATAAATAGTATGACAGGCAAAGGCATTAGTGGCCTTTCGCTTCCATACCTGTGGATGGACAAAGCTGAAGTACTACTGCACCTGTGTTTATATCAGCCAGCAAGACTTCTTCTTTCGGAAGCACATCAAGCAATCCAGGTAACTTGAATGTTTCAAGAAAGGTTTTGTTCTGTCCCTGTGGTGTTATAAATCACAGTTTATCTATTCAGCTTGTAACTCTTCTGCATTCCTTGGAAGCCAGATGTGCTACCTGGGTACAATCTATGTCATTCTGTGATATAGGTTCTTCTACATTATAGGTATTAGTAATTCACATTTGGCTAATCCAAGTTAAAAAATATTCAAAAAAATATCTTATCAGTATTTTTCATTATCCAGATCAAACTAAATTTCAGCTATCCAGGACTGCAAAATAGGCAACGTTAAAAGGTGTTTAAATGGATTGCATTCCCTTTAAACACCTCCCCTCCAATTGGAAATAATGAAGGCACCTTCTTTGGGGGCCCATAGATGGGTCCAATAATTTTGAGATTTAGGAATTTATTTGAGGAGATACAACAGCAGCTATTCTACATATTTGGTGTTTCTACCTCAAAAATCATCCCCCCAGCATCCCAGATACCCCTGGATTGATCCTCCATTATACCCTATGAAAGAACATTGACTGTAATTGTTTCCATAGGGTATATTAAAGCTGAAAAAACTGAGATTTCCAAATATTTACTGAATCCAAATTCATACCAATATTTTTCAGGTTCAGTATACCCCCCCCCCAAAATACCATGTGTTTTTTTCCCACATACCCCTAATAGTGGGCCAAACCCCCAGATTAAAGCCTGTCTTCTAGCTATTGATCTTTCGGACAATCTACCAAGGCAAGCTTCTAGGAAGTCTTATCTGCTTTCCTACTTGTCTTCTTAACCCTGTGTCTGACAAACAGATTTTGTGTGGACACTAAATTTACTTGGCTTAAAGCAAGCGTTTATTTCTCTCTGCTTCTAGATGATTGTATTCAGAGTGAATTGGGAATGGTTTAATAATGCTTCCTACTCTGAAAGAACTTGCTCATGAGGTGTGAGGTGAAGACTGACACCATATTCTGCATTGTCTGATATATAAAAACTCTCTACTTTGAGAGAAGGTGGCCACCTCATAACATTTCCATTTTTGTACAGAATGATAATAGTAGATGTGTTATTTTTAAGATTCTGCAATTTGTTGTTCAAATTGCTCTAGCCATACAATAGTGCTAGACTTCATTTAAAAGTGAGTGCTTTTAAGAGATTTGCTTCTGACTTTGTTTTATATTTCCTTTCCCCCACTTAGGAAATGAATAACCCATGTGCTGTAGCACGGTGCCTTTATCTTCTTGCTGTGCTAGCTAACTTTGAGAAGAACCACGGACAATCAAAAGTCTTGCTTGAGAAGGCACAGATGATAGGAGGAAATGAGCGTTTTTGGTACAATAGCACCTTGTGTCTTACAGATGCAATTTGGGGGGAAGATAAGGAAAGAAAAGAGAAAATGGTAAAGAAGTAATCATGATCTTTATCACAGAAAAGTGTATAGATTTGGTGAAGATTGTGTAGTATGAAGTATCTTTTTCATCTAAGCTAGCTATGTATACTTTTCTCACCTACAGCAAACTTTATTTACAAAACTATGGCTGAAGTGTTCAGTGTTTTAATTTCACAAGATAAGGTCCTGTTTAAAACAGTATTTAGAATACTGGGCATGTGAAAACAGCATTGACACTGTTCTTGGATTATGAAAATTGAACAATAAGATTCATTCAACAATAACACTTGTGCATTTTTCTGCTTTGTTGTTGTCTCAGGAAAAAGATTCAATACTTTTGTTGTTTTTGTTCTTTGATACTATTCTGAAATGCATTTTTAAAATTCACAGTGGTGATGAGCACGACCCAATACACGTGTCTCCAAGGGCCAAAGGGGAAAAGGGTGGACACTGGACGGGACCCAGAAATGCCTGGAGATGGTCAGGCATCCCTGCCTTTGCTTGGCTACCTGGCTGCCAGTGGTGCCCCAAAGTTCATCGTGATGACTCCTGGGGAGAGGGGGGCTGCTGTGCTCTCCACATGATAGATTCAGAAGGCCTGCCTACAGAGTGCGGGTTGACTGGGGGGGTCAAAAAGCTTGAAGGGGCCAGTATGTGCAGTAGCTATCACTGTATTCCCTGGGTCTGGTGCTCATAGGTGTTAGACAGGTTTATAAATGTAGGTAGGCAGGTAGACGGTTAGGTAGACAGGTAGAAAATTGGTTAAGTTGGTAGGTAGATAGTTGGTTAGATAGATAGGTAGAAAGTAGGTTAAGTTGGTAGGTAGATTAGATGGGAAGTCAGAGCACCTGATCCAGGACCCAGGCAGCATGATGGGAACTATATCCCATCCAGACCAATCCAAGCTTGTGGACCCTCATGTTCATATTCGTGGGCACCACTTGGCCCCCATGGGGCCTCTCGATGCCCATTTCAGTCATCATCCATTGTCCATAGGAAACCTTGCTCCTCTCTAAAACTATGATATGCTGGATGCAGAATTTCAGCCAAAAATAATGTTAGAGGAATGGGAACAACTTTTGTGTGTGTGTGTGTGTGGGGGGGGGATTAAACTAACAAAATAAATCTATGACATGGGAGGGTAGGTGGGTAGGTGACCACTTCCCAGGGCCAAAGGGGAAAAGGGTAGACACTGGATGGGACCCAGAAACCATGTCCATAATGAGGTGATACAGTCTGGGGGCTCCACAGTGAATTTCTCATTAAAGCACCCCAGGAAACAGCTAAAAATTAACAAACTCAAGCAAACACAAAGGTTTATGAAAATGGGGGGGGTCCATGTAAGTTCGGGGTTTGTGGTTCGTGACATCCTCCCATTTCTACATTGTGAGACCTTTAATAAACCTATATGTTTTATCTATCTATCTATCTATCTATCTATCTATCTATCTATCTATCTATCTATCTATCTATATTGCATTAAATTGCATTAAAATACTAAAAACTTTTTTAAATTTTATGTTTTTTCCAAAGATGCAATCTTGCCAACTTTTGCAAAAAACTGTAAATGTCATGAGACCATTATTGGTGGAGAGACCTAATAGAGCATCTGAGCTAGGTGTAGTAATTGCACATCTAGAAGCCAGGTAATCAGTTATGTATTAAAACAATTATTATGTCTGTATGTTAATGGGGAGAACATACTTCATTTATTCTCACTCTCATAGTTCAATTCGGTTTTAGAATCCCAGTTTATTGGTAATCCTCAATTTCTTCAAGTACCCAAATTTAAACATCATAATAAAGTATAGCTAAATTAAAGACTTCCTGAAACAGGGAGTCTTCAGTGGATTTGCATGTACGATAGTGGATTCCATGGAACAATAGACCTTGTATCAGCAGAAGCAGTAAAATTACTCCTCACTGTCTATTTGTGCAAAGGGAAAGTTACTCCCAGGAATCATGAGCCATGTTTATTTATTAAATGTATAACTCAATCTTCTGACAGGCTTCTGGTCATGAGCAAACCTCAATTTGTAATGTATCTGTATCATCTGTTTACTAATCTTAACTAATTCTGTGAACTGACACATGATATGTGTTAAGTATTGTCAAGTCATTTCCCTTATGGTGACCTAATGAATTAATGACCTCCAAAACATCCTTTTTGGTCCTGCACCAGCCTCGGCTCCAGGGGAGGGGAGGGGAGGGGAGGGGGCAATCCTGGTCCAGGATACTTTTCCCTTCAGGCACAGGTTTGAGAAGTTCTGGAGTGTCTAGAACAGATGTTGTGTAAGCTAGAGACATCAAAGCTGTATGAGACTGTCCCTGGATGCTCCTCTACAAGTTTCACTTCCACCATTGCTTTGAAGTTGTATAAACATTTTGACTGAGTGAAGTTAGTCTGGAAACATATATATTCATGAACCTCCACGAACAGCTTGAAAGTTTGTGGAAAGTTCTTGATGTTTGATATGCCATGAGCTTCACTTCACAAACCATTAACCAGCCAGAATTAGTCAGACAGTGGTTTGTGCCCATCCCTAACACACCTAAGAATCTTTTGTCTTCCTGATGTTTAGCTGTAATCCTGCTTTGGAACTTTCTGCATTAATCATCATAGTCATTTCAAATCTTCATTGTTTTATGCCACAATGTGCTCTCTTCTTAAAAATGATGCAAACAGTACAGAGAAAAGATGACAGAAATATTGCATAGTTGACCAAATGTGCAATGCATTTTTCAGAGTTTTCCACCATTGCTATCAACATATTTTTCTATACAGGAAAGCATACATTCAGATAGATTTTGTCCAGGATTTAATCAATACCAGTCATCAGTCTACTGAATTGGCAGGAATGCTACTGGAGCCTTATGATAAATTGATGCACATTGAGAAGGACTACCTTTATTATGGATATAAAGACTGCAGTGCGGAGACCTTGATGACACATGCAGTTATTCACAGGTAAGCTTGCTGTTTTTTCTGGAAGTGGGATTTAAATGTGAAGGCTAGTATAGCCCTGGGGCTTATGGTCACAAAATAGAATTTTTAAACTTTTCTTTCTGCAGCACTCACACATGCCATATCATAAAATGCTTTTGCACTGCTAATACCACCCAGCCGTCAATTTCAGATACAATTTGCCATGCGTAATAGAGGAAGGAGAGGCACTCTTGTCAAGAAACATGACACTCATGTCCCAGAAATTACCAAAACTGAATAGCAACAAGCACTGTTTGTTTCTGATTGTCATTTTCACCATCAGATGGATATACAACTATATAACTGCCCCACACTACAGTCTAATGAACCATGCAAAAAGCTGTAGTAAGAGACCTCCTGGGGGCAGGACCCAACCACAACTCTGCCCTGTATGGCTATGGGAGAAAAAAATAAGACAGTAATTGCCATTAGTCTCCAATTTTACGTCATTTCTAGAGTGAACCAGAGAGTTTCTTGTGAATGCTAGTGTGGGGCATTGACAGTGTTTTACTGGCCAGCAGCTACAGAGCACATAAAACCAGAAATTGAGCTTGCAAGCTAGTGTCATGCAACAAGTGGTAAAATTTTACTTTTCTATGATTTCTTCTTGAGAATACAAAACATTTTCTAACAATAAAAGTGAGAAGCTGGCAGCTTATAGATGAAGCAGCAGATAAAACCTATAGGCACCATGCAGACATATAAATGCAAACATATACTGTGCAAATAATATGCAACCTGTCCAGGTGTGAACAAGAGCCAAGTGTAAAAAAAATGTGCAAATGTTGGAGTGTGTGCTAAAAGCCAGGGCTAGAAGAAGACCTAGGATGGCAACAGTGGAAAAAACCACCAGCTTGAAAGCCTTGGATGACCTCTGCTACAGTAAAGGGAAAGTGTCACCATCAGCTCCTGCCCAGAACATAAAAGGAGAAGTAACTGAGCCATGAGAAAAGTCATATGCCAGCAAAAAGCTTCAGAAGATGTCTGAGTCAAGATCACACCAAACAGGTCTCCAGGCTTTAGTCAAGAGCAGAAGACCACTACCACAAGACCACAGAACCTACATAGCAAGACTATACTGTCAGGAAGGCAAAGGTGAAGAGAAGGAAGAATGGATTGTAAAATCCCAAACACCTGAGGTGGAGCAGGTTTAACCAGCCATTTTTAATGAGTGGGCATCTCCTTTGTCAAAATTAAAAGCTGCTCAGAGATAAGACAAAAACATCCCTAGACGGAAATTTCCTAGCCTGTTAGTATCAAAACCAGGCTTGGCCATCTACTGAGAGAATGTGTTAGGGCTATTTCATTTTATAATCAATAAAAGTTGCAGCTTCATTCCCAACAACTATGAGTCTCTGGTGTTTCTCTCTCCTTAGGTAACCTGCGGCTCAACTAATGAACCTTGTGCTAAAATTGTTGAGGTTTCAGAGGGACACCTAAATCAATTACTCCTTTGATTCTGAACACTCCTAGAATGTATTGCTGACATAACATCACTGAGATATGAAGAAAGGTTGGGGGAGCCTGGTCTGTTTAGCCTAGAGAGGAGACGACTGAGAGGGGATCTGATAACCATCTTCAAGTATTTAAAAGGGTGCCACATGGAGGATGGAGCAGAATTGTTTTCTCTGGCCCCAGAGGGACAGACCAGAATGAATGGGATGAAATCAATTCAACAGAAATTCCGTCTAAACATCTGGAAGAAGTTCCTGACAGTAGAGCGGTTTCTCAGTGGAACAGGCTTCCTCAGGAGGTGGTGGGTTCTCTATCTTTGGAAATTTTTTAACAGAGGCTAGATAGCCATCTGACAGAGAGGCTGATTCTGTGAAGGCTTAAGGGGGTGGCAGGTACAGTAGATGAGTGAAAGGGTTGTGAGTGTTCTGCATAGTGCAGAGGGTTGGACTAGATGACCCATGAGGTCCCTTCCAACTCTATGATTCTATGATTCTGAAACAACAACACACTGCCCATCAGTCTTCCACTAGGTGCTAGCCATTGTCTGGCAATTCAACATGTGGTCTACTCACTGTCACTTTTGGTAGTCCAAGATTCATGAGTATAGGCAGTTGACATAGTATAATAGCCAAAAGACTTTGCTCTGTATCAGGAAGTCCCTGGTTTGAATCTTGCTTCTGCTTTGGCAAGCCAATCTCTTGACACCTCAACCAACCACATGAGATAGCGCTGACCCAACTTTCATGGATAGTGTATGAATTTACAAGTTAATGTACATAAAGCATTTTGAAAACGAATGTCACTTTTTAGTGTATCTAAGGACATCTAACTGTACTGTAAATTAATAAAACTATGAGCAATTTAATTTCCTAGAACATTTTAAACATTTTTTTATAGCTTTTCCTCCTACAGCAGTAGAAATTTGAGGGGACAGTACGATGTCTGTCTCTTTTTTCCCCCTGGATCCTCACATCATCATCATCATATTTAATATTTTTGTATTGCTTTTCTTACAGGATGCTTGGTAAACAGGCATCATGTGCTGTAGATAAGCAGACTCATTACTTAGATGCATACAGATCAGCTGAAGAAGCAACATCCCAAGTGGAAGAGCTTTATCGGTACATTAATAATTTGTTTCCAGTTAATGAGGTAAGTAGGATAGTGTTAATGAATTTCCAAAACGTGAAGGTTGTTTCTAATAACAAATATTGACAGTCCCTAACCAAGATAGTAAATATCTGACAGGAAAAAAAATGGATACTTTTCAGATTTGGCTCCAATTGATTTGACTGAATCACCCAAATCACTGGTTCGGTATAGTGATTGAATTCTGATGGTTCAGATTCAGCAGAATTGATTCACTGCACAAACCTATTGGACAAAACAGGTACCAGAAAGCTGATCTCCAGGGATCAGCTTTTTGGCGGCTCTTCCCCCCACTTAGCCTTCCCAGGCAGCAGTGTGCCTGCTGTTCACTGCCTAGAAAGGCTGTGGGGAGGCATTTAAAGAGTCTCCAAACAGCTATTCTATCATGATCAACTGTTTGGTGCCTCAAAGGGCAATATTTTGTGATTAATATTGTTTTGTGGTTTGGTTAGTGCCCATCTGTAATTATCATTGAACTTTGATTTCATTTTAATTTTTGTTTTACATTTTCAGGCTAGAAATATGAATACCCCTTTGATGAGAAGACTTGCTAACATGAAGTTGAACTTTGTGGAGATCATGTTGGACATTCTCGTTCTTATGAACATTGAGAAAAAAAAGAAAGAAGCAGGGGAAGGACAAATTGAGCAAATTATTGAGGACTTCGTAAGATTTACACCAGATGCTGGTACTGTGGAGCAGGTAATTGCTTCTTCTGTTATCTAATTTTCTAAGCAGATTTGTCCTTCATACTTTCCTCTGTCACGGAAACTTGAATTATGTTATTGCTATTTGTTATGAAAAGGGTTGGAAAGGTCTTTTAAAATAATAAATATGTACTTCATTTTTTTAAAAGATAAAATCAGCTCTCAGTTCAATCTAATAGCTAGAACAAGGGGGGCTTATGTAGTCTCATTTTACTCGCTGGTAAATTCCTGTTTCT
The DNA here is from genome assembly GCF_049243985.1 of Paroedura picta. Lineage (NCBI taxonomy): Eukaryota > Metazoa > Chordata > Lepidosauria > Squamata > Gekkonidae > Paroedura > Paroedura picta. The sequence goes on along the minus strand of NC_135376.1, from coordinate 67,426,897 downwards.
TGGTGGGGGGATCTGTCCTGTATGTTCTTTTCTCTATCTAGTGGTCAATTTGATATCACACAGATTTATGTCCAGAATTAAAACCTGCATTTAAATCTACAGGGAGATATTCTGGAAATTAACCTGTGTGAAGAGAAACATGTGCAGAGTGGGGGGCATGGGGGGATCTAAGAAACGAGAGAGTCAAGTGAGAATGTGGAAAAGACCAAGGGCTGGTCAGAGATGGAGATGAAAAAGGATTCCAATAATACTGTGCAAAGCTTTACCCATATAGGGATGCATTGTACCCTTAATTTTTAATATTTGCAGCTCATTAATAACAATATTACCACAGTAAATGTTTTTGTATTGTGTTCTGGCTTGTTTGACATTTATTTTGTATTCAACTGGAAATTTTTTGCAGAGCCAAGGAAAAATAATAATTCTGTGCTTATTTGATGCATCTTGTAGAAATCTGAGATAAAACGTTGGCTTTTATTTGATTTCCACATCTTTCTTACATTTGGAAATAACACAAACTGCTGAAATGTTGCAGCTTTGCAGAGGGAAGTCCTTTGAATAGATAGATCCTTTTCCTCAAAGCTTTCAGCTGTGCCATTCATTTGTCAGGGGTGGGGCGTAGATACTGCAAAGATGAAGAGAACAATTCAAAGATGAATGTAATAGAGCTTCAGTTTCTATTTCTAAAAGTATTTTCTCACATGTACAGGTGTCCAGCTTATTTGAAAACACTGATTTGAACATATGTTTCCTTGGTTATAACAGGCATGGCTAACCTTAGGCCATACTATCAGCCATAATATCCAGGCTCAACTAACAAGTCTGCAGAGCCTGTATATGGGCTGTCTTGATATCAAGGCCAAATACCTCCATCTCACTGGGAGACTTCTGCGTCTACTTGCTGACCGAACTCATCCTTTCTCTTCTGATACTTTCTGGTGTGAACGTACCATGGTATGGACATACTTTTACTAAATATAATCAAGCTACTGGAGGATAAATGGCTTCAAGAAGCTGTTCATAGCTTTCTATTGCTATTTGTTACTTTATGGTTTCTTATTATATTTTGTGATTTTAAGCTATGTTGGTTTGTTTAAAATAGACTTTGTCTTGAGTATTTGAAGTGGAAAAACAGAATGCGAATATTTCAGACAACATCCATTGTGTAGTCCTCACCCTTGTCCTTGTGGGGCTATATGCCTGCCTTCCCTGGGACCCTACTTTGGTTTCCCAGGGCTGTTATCCACTCAGACCTCCCTGTCTCCAGTAGTCTGTTTCCAGGAAGTTTTGTTTCTCCGTAGGGTTATCTGAATATGCTTGTCTGTTTTGTCTGAGGGCCAAATGGCAATACCAGCTTATTGGCTATACCAGCTTATTTGCTCTGAGTTTGCTTTGAAGATAAACTGTGTTTTGTGGGAAAGTGCTTTAGTGCCCAAAATGTGTGATTGCCTATATGAACCCTGGGTTTTCAACTGACATGCTGTTTTTAGTAATGCCTACCTACCGCAAAGACACTTTTACTGGTTTCTGTAGATTTCAATAAACAACTTTTGGACTTTTCTCAAAGAAATACCTCAGCTTATTTTCTGCATCTCTTGGGATTGCATCTAGGTCTGTGGCAACACCAAAAAGAAGTATTCCTTTATTATTGTTATTGTTGTTGTTATTATTGTTATTGTTGAAACTGAGAAGAAAATACCCTAATGAATCTTGTAAATTGAAATTGACGAAGTGAGAGCCAGATTAGATGCAACGGGAGCATCTGTCCCATTCTCATATTAAGTGAAGTCGAAAAAGGATCTGTACCCTCCCTTATCCCCTGCCTTACTTCACTCTTCCTCAGTGCTTCAAATACTTTCCCATTGGGCTGAGAACCAATAGCTTCATACAATGTGGGGTGGTTCAGTAAAGGAGGAAGAGGACTGTTTTGTTATGTCTAGTATGGCCTTAAGAGGTAGTGCTGCCAGAGGTCTTTTGGGTGTTGAGTGTCTTGTTGTCTAGCCCCCTCTCATTTTGTTTTAACAGCAGTTGGATTTCTTGCCATGCCTCCTTTATCTTCTGAGTCTATTTACTCCTTGTTTAATAGAACAGCAGTCCAGAGAGTGGAGGAAGGAGGTGGGAGGGAACATGCAAACATGCCAATGAATTGCGCTCATGCCCTTCATGGACTTAACCCAAGGTTTCTCAAGACACCTGAACACCATAGAAAAATCCACTATTAGCACCAATGAGACCAAGATTATACCAGTATCCCTGGTTCCTGGTATGACCAAATGGTCTTGTAGATGCTATACTGTTGAACTGACTGAAAATAGTAGGCTCCTTCTTTATCCCCTTAATGGTTTACTGCTGCACTCTACTGGGCAATGGATGAACTTATCTGTGTGTTCGTTGTTTGACTTTTTATTTTCATTTTTAAATAATGCACAGGACAAAGTTAAATCTAACTCTGTGAAGTCTGCCACAACAGAAGTAACTCCAGAAATTCAGAATTCAGTTTATGCTACTTGTTCACTTACTAAAAAACTGTTTGATGAGTACAAAAAGAAGGCCGTTGAAATAAAGGTATGTTTGTGATATTTGAGAGCTCTTTGTTTTTAATTCCCAGAAGGAATCTTCCATACGAGTAGTGTGATCCTAAACAAAGTTAAAGCCCTCTATTAAAGTAAATTAGCATAGAATAGTGTAATGCTTTCCTGGGAGTAAACCCCATTAAATTGGTCTGACTAGGGCTGCTTGGGAGGGACAGCAGTGTGGTACAGCCCAATCTCATCAGATATCAGAAGCTAATTTGGGTCAGTCCTGGTTAGTATTTGGGTGGGAGACCTCCAAGGAAGACTGCAGAGTAAGGAAATGCCAAACCAGCTCTGTGCATGTTTGTATAATTCGTGTTCTGGCTTGGGCTTCTTTGCTAGGAGTGATAATTCTGTTGGATTTCTGTGTTACATGTAATAGAGTCATATAGTCATTTCCCAAGCAAAGACTTGGCCAATTTGACAGGTCTTCAAAGGAGATTCCCCATTGTATCTTTCCATGAATCACTGCTCTGTTCTCGCCTCCTTCCAATTAGGATGGCCAAAATTGTGACTCATGTAGTAGATGAAAGAACAAGCTGCTCTGATGGGAGGGAATTCTTATACTCTACCAATAAACTTTTGGGGGATGTTGGAAACAAAATGCGCCTTCAGTTTTAATATGGCTCAGCTATTAGAACATTAGAGTATGCTGACATAGGCAAATGGCATCCTAATGATCTATCTTGAACCTGGGCTCCAATAGGAAACTATGTTTCATGAACTGTTACTCCACAAATCCCTTCCATTGGGGACTTTGTGACCAACGTGGCCCCAAACATTTGTTGCTATTCTAATGAAGACTAAAGAAAAAACAATTTAATACTTCAGTTAGAAGTATGATTTTTTAAAAGAGAATTCACCTCATCACAGTGAAAACCATACATTGGTAATATGTTTATGCTGTTTAACAGTATTAGATGCAAATGATTTTTATTTTTATTACATAGAAGAAACAGACTTTGACCCAGAAATACCTTTTGCAATCAAGTGAAGTTTTGCTACAGTGCATTAATGTTGCAATTAATAATAACCTGGTTAATGTCCTGGCTGCTGCTAGTTTGGAAATGGTGGAGTGCTTAGGACAATTTGACCCAGTTACAGCAAGTCAATTTTTGGCCCTTTATCAGGTATGGCAATATTTCCTTTGACAATCTGTATAATTAAATAATGAAATAAATACTAAATGAAGCTTTGAAGACTTAAAATATATATGATCCAATCCATTCCATCCCATCCATCCATTTATTTAGTTTATATATCACCCTCCCTCATGAATGTCATTGTTGTGTGTGGCTGCAGGGAAAGTGAGTTGGGTTGGAGGAACCAAGACCCAACTTGCTAAAAACAATAAAGTCTAGTTTGGCCTAAAGTCTGGTGTAGATGTAATACTGGCAATATCCTATCATTGATTAAGTGGTGCAACTGCTGCTCCTCTCCACTAATCAGACACAAATCCCACTCTGTTCCTATTTAATATTACCAGTTGTGCAGTATGTGCCTGTACTGCCTTCTTAGATGTTTGATTTCCTCCATAGGTCCTAACTTTCCTAGGTCATTCAGCTTGTCCAACTTCTGAAAGCAGTTCAGTCAATGGTCGTCTGTTTCTCTTTGACCAATCCCCCCCTCCAACTCCAATTCTCCCCCTGTCATGACATTAGGGGATATCATCTGTGACTAATTGCACTTTTAAAAGCTTAGAAGTACTGTGCAAACAAATAAATGTCTGTGGAGTGGCTGTTCCAAAAAATCTGATTGGTTCACATCAGTTTAGCAGAGAAAGACTTCTGAAATGGAAGCTGAGGAAAATTGAGTCTGATTTCAGCCCTACCTGAATTCAGGCCTTATTGTTGGCAAGGAACTTTGGGAAGAAGGCAAAGATACCCATTCAGGCCAAGGAAAGGGGATAGATTTTATAGAGAGAGAAGAAAATTTTCTACCCAGGCAAACAGAGAATTAGCTCAGAAGAGTGCAGAGATCCCTGGTCTGGTCTGGTTAAAAACTGCCTTAGACCGATTCTGGAAAGAATGTACTAGCCTCCTGGAAACCAAAAGAGTTTGAGATTATTCAAAGAAAGTTTATTGAAGTGTTTTTGGGGAAACACTGGAATAAAAGCCTGTCGACATAAAGATTTAAGTCACTCTGAATAACTTAATAAAATCAGAGTCCAGTAGCACCTTTAAGACCAACAAAGATTTATTCAAGGTGTGAGCTTTCGAGTGCAAGCACTCTTCATCAGACTAAGAATTGACCATCATAAAAGTAGGAATATATAAACAAAAGTTAATCTTGTTACATTAGTAAACTGTGTCATAGCATCCAAACACAGCCATATAACTCTCTGCCAAACCAGAGTCATCAAATGGCTGTGTTTAGATGCTATGACACAGTTTACTAATGTAACAAGATTAACTTTTGTTTATATATTCCTACTGTTATGATGGTCAGTTCTTAGTCTGACGAAGAGTACTTGCACTCGAAAGCTCACGCCTTGAATAAATCTTTGTTGGTCTTAAAGGTGCTACTGGACTCTGATTTTATTGTGCTACTTCAGACCAACACGGCTACTCATTTGAATCTATGAATAACTTTAGAAACTCTCATTAACCTCAAACATTAGAACTAAAGTCTGTGTGCATACTGTTTTCACCTCAGAAATTTCAACCCTAATTCACCTGACTATCCCCCTTTATGTTAAATAAAATATGTTTATTTTTTAATTTCAAAATGCCTCAAGTGCTCTTTAAGTTGTTTCAGTTAATACAGGCTTCTGATCCTTGTCTCAAGTTCCTGGACTAAACCAGCAGCCAGAATAACATGCTATGGCATGGTGGGACAGCTAGAGTTCTTTAGCAAAGAAGAAAACACATTACTAGGGTGGCTTAGTCAGTAAAGGGGGGAAAATGGAGGGGCAACGGACAAGTTATCATATCATCCAATTGCTAGCAGTGTATATCTCTGCTTAGGAGAGCATGGTTGGTTAAGAAATGTAAGTTATCACTTACTGGGCTCAGACGAATGTGTCACTGAACAAGATTGATGGCAAGATCATTCCCTGGAAAGCAACAATAGTTGAGAAAATCTGTCATATTTTATTTTCAGAGCCTTTTCACCTTACTGTGGTTGTAAATAATAGTTGTATATGTGTTACTTTGTTTCATGTTCACTGATAGGATTTTTAGTAATAGTCTACTTTAAAACATTTGTCAAACCAGACTAATATTAAAATATTACAGAGCTGTTCGGCATCAATGATGATAAAAAACATCCTGCTGTCAGCTACCTGGAATACTAGCAGTTCACAACTGTCAGCAATGGTGCATCTGCAGCACCGTCTTCAGCAAAGAGGAGATATAACAAGCAGTCTCCTAAAAAATGTGGAGCAGAGGTTAGCTGCTATCTCAAAGGTAATTGAATCTGTTAAAAATTGCAAATGTCCATTCAGTTAGGGATGGAAACTAAATAGGATCAGAACACTTGTTCTGTGGAGAGCATATGGTCATTCATAGCTCAGCCTCTGTAAAATTATTCCAATCTAAGTGCACTGATTTTCATGGGTTAATTGTTGGGATTTTCTCTGCTGGTCTCTTCCTCCACAGGTTATATCTATATATCTCTAAAAAGAATTACTGCAAAATCATTCAAGGGCTTATTAAGGTGCCATTTTTGTCATTAATCAAATGAGCCACCAACAAATGAATTAAAACAATCACGGGTTATGTCATTTCTGATTTCTGTTTGCGATTTTATAACATAGCTAGTAGTAGGATCTACCTAGAAAATACTGAAATTTCTTTTTAAAACATTCTGAAAAGTAATGTGTTATTTGACTTGTTTGTGTAGGCGTGGGGAAACCTCTGCATTTCTACACAGCATTTTAATATCATGAATGAATTGCCACCAAATTTTCATGTAATCATTCTCCAGCATTCAGAAGACAGGTATGAATAGAGTTGTCTATTGTGCCTCTTTATTTTATACTGTCCGTTTGATAGTAATTGGCCCAATCCCAGTACAGACCCAACCCTGCGTAAGGTCATCCGCTTTAATGTATCATCTGGTTTAATTTACCATGTTAAGTCCAGTCACCATGGAATTGTATAGAAGCAAAGAGCAAAGTGAACCTATACAGCCCTTCCCTATAGATGATTTGTGTATAATTGCATGCTAAATTCCTGTTGATCAAATATTTGGCAGTGCCAGTTTTGGTGGCTGGAGGAAAAAGCGGGAAATTATATTCAGTCCCATCACCATTTCCCAATTTATAGCCCACCTTCTTCCTTGGACTCAAGGCGGATTGCATGTAAAAAATATCCCCATAAAACCCAACCCTAAAAACAGCACAAGTCCAGAAGGAGTGGTTAGGAGTGCGGACTTCTAATCTGGCATGCCAGGTTCGATTCTGTGCTCCCCCACATGCATCCAGCCGGGTGACCTTGGGCTTGCCACGGCACTGATAAAACTGTTCTGAACGGGCAGTGATATTAGAGCTCTCTCAGCCTCACCCACCCCACAGGGTGTCTGTTGTGGGGAGAGGAATGGGAAGGCGACTGTAAGCCGCTTTGAGCCTCGTTCGAGTAGGGAAAAGCGGCATATAAGAACCAACTCTTCTTCTTCTTCTTCTTCTTCATGGTCAAAAGGTTGAAAAAGTCTGAAATAGCTTATACAAATTGTTAAATGAAGATTAATAGTTTTTAGAATAGGACTGTAAATGCTTACCGGCAGTAAATGCTTGCATATAAGTAGCAGACATCTTCATTCTGACGAAGATTTCTTCAGCAAATCGGTAGTAAGAGATCTCCAAAAAAAAAAAAACTTCTTGCTTTCTAAAATGCATGGGTCACGTGAACTTCCTACCTTCCATGAGGAGGGTGTTGGAGGTATCACTCCCCCAAGCAAGGGAATCATGGGAGCAAATGTAAAAAAAACTCCTTATCCTGATGCCATGATCCCAGAAGTCATGAACAGGATTTTTGTCCCTTCCTCAGATCTCTCCTGTATGGTGCAGTTCTTGAGAAAGTAAAGTTGACCAATCCAAAGGAGCTGAGAGAACAGAAGGATAAGGGTGGGCAACAGAAGGAGAAGAGTGGCCAGCAGAAGGAAAAGGCTGGGCAACAAAAAGGAAAACCTGCTCAGCCTACATGTAAGTGTTTCTAGGAGTGCAGATAGGACTGTATTGTTCTCAACAGAACAGTGCCAAATGTTTACACACAACATTTTTAGCACAAATGGAATCAGATTGCCTCCCTAAGCCCCTACTCACTTTTTCACATCCCATTTGTTGTAGAGTAGATGTCTACTTCATAGAATCATAGAATCATAGAGTTGGAAGGGGCCATACAGGCCATCTAGTCCAACCCCCTGCTCAACGCAGGATCAGCCCTAAGCATCCTAAAGCATCCAAGAAAAATGTGTATCCAACCTTTGCTTGAAGACTGCCAGTGAGGGGGAGTTCACCACCTCCTTAGGCAGCCTATTCCACTGTTGAACTACTCTGTGAAAAATTTTTTCCTGATATCTAGCCTATATCGTTGTACTTGTAGTTTAAACCCATTACTGCCCTCCTCCAAGTGACAACCTTTCAAATACTTAAAGAGGGCTATCATGTCCCCTTTCAACCTCCTTTTCTCCAGGCTGAACATTCCCAAGTCCCTCAACCTATCTTCATAGGACTTGGTCCCTTGGCCCCAGATCATCTTCATCGCTCTCCTCTGTACCCTCTCAATTTTATCTACATCCTTCTTGAAGTGAGGCCTCCAGAACTGCACACAGTACTCCAGGTGTGGTCTGACCAGTGCTGTATACAATGGGACTATGACATCTTGTGATTTTGATGTGATGCCCCTGTTAATACAGCCCAAAATGGCATTCACCTTTTTTACCGCTGCATCACACTGCCTGCTCATGTTAATTTACAATCCACAAGTACCCCAAGGTCTCGTTCACACACAGTGTTATCTAGAAGCGTATCCCCCATCCAGTAGGCATGCTTTTCATTTTTCTGACCCAGAGGCAGAACTTTACACTTATCTTTATTAAATTGCATCTTGTTCTCATTTGCCCATTTTTCCATTGTGTTCAGATCTCGTTGAACTCTGTCTCTATCTTCCGGAGTATTTGCCAGTCCTCCCAGCCCCCTCATCTAGATCATTAATAAATATGTTAAAAAGTACCGAGCCGAGCACCGAGCCCTGAGGTATCCCACTACTCACCTCTCTCCAGTCTGATGAAAAACCATTGACAACAACTCTTTGAGTGCGGTTCTCTAACCAATTCCCTATCCACCTAACTATCTGAAAATCCAGATTGCAGTCCTTCAATTTATCCATCAGAACATCATGGGGAACCTTATCAAAAGCTTTACTAAAATCCAAGTAAATGACATCAACTGAATTTCCACGATCCAGCAAACCTGTTACTTGGTCAAAAAAGGAAACCAGATTGGTCTGACAGGACCCGTTGGAGACAAATCCATGCTGACTTCCTTGGATCACCAAATTGTCCTCCAGATGTTTGCAGATCGCTCCCTTTAATATCTGCTCCATTATCTTCCTCACAACAGTGGTCAGACTCACTGGTCTGTAGTTTCCCAGGTCATCCTTCCTCCCTTTTTTGAAGATCGGAATAACGTTTGCTCTCTTCCGGTCCTCCGGGACATCTCCAGTCCTTAAAGAGGTCCCAAAGATGATGGACAAGGGCTGTGCAAGTTCTCTGGAAAGTTCTTTGAGTACTCTCGGGTGCATTTCATCCGGCCCAGGAGATTTGAACTCATCCAGTACTTCATTACTGTTTTTCACAGCATTTTCTTTCAAGGAATAAGTGATTCCATTCACTTAAGGGACCATGACATCATTGTCATTCATGTTGGATATTAGTGACCTAATCCTGTTTGAATGTTACCATAGGGCTTGCATTTTACAAAGCAAAACTATATTCGGTTTCCTTTTTAGAATCCAAGTAGTTATCTTTGCACATAAATACTATATTATAAAGCTGTCACCCAGTTTACAGAATAAATTATTATGATAATTTGTTCACTTTTGTAGTTAGATCCTTTTACACTCATCCATTACAGAAGTATGGGAAGACAAAGGCAATATATACTTGAAATTAAAATGTATTTAGTAGGCTTCTGTTTTTCATTATGATTAGTACAGGCTAAAATTGCCCGGTCTCCTGTGAATTTTGACACATTCCTCGATTTGTTGGAGAAAGCAAAGCTTTTCAAACAGAAGATGAAAAGACTTGTGAAGTACGTATCACCAGAAAAGCTTGAGGAAGAAAAAAATGAGTTACAACAAGGGCAGGAGTCACACATCAAATTAGACACGGTAAGATAATTTATTAGAAAATTGGTAAGTCGTAAATGACTGTTTTGAGTGATATAAGAGACTAGAAACTAAGCCCGCTGTAGTCCAAATACAGTGGGCGCTAGCGGGCCTCATGAGTGGGGGGGGCGGCTCTCCAGCTCTCCGTCTCCCGGGCCCACCATCGAGTCGTGCCGTGGGGCGGCCTGCAAGCCGCCACCGCCTCCTCCTTCCCCCCCCGTCCCGGCGCCTACCCTCAAGGGCATCAGTGTTGTGGTGGCTCCGGTGCCGGTTCCGGCACTCCCGCAGCCGCTCTTCGCAATTGGTCCCTTGCCGGCAGACTGACAATCGGAGGGCCCAATCGGCAGACGCGAAGTGATTGTCAGTCCAGATTGTCAGTCCACAGGAAGGGGCCTATCGGCACCCTTCCTCATCCCAGACAGGGCCCGCCCTCGGGGGCACTTACTGCTTTATTTATTCCACTCCCCAGGAACGGTTAAAGATACCTTGTTGAAAAACTACTTTTTACATTTGAATTGGCTTGAAAACTGTGGGTATCTGTTAGGCTGTAGTCCAGAATAGTTGCATTAAGGTAGCAAAAGCACTCATTAGGGAATGGTTTTATAATTATTAACATTACAATTATTGTGCAAATGCTTCCTTTACATAACTGTTTTAAAAATTAAGAACTTGGATCACAACACTGATTAAACATGACAGTTCATTTTATATTTGAGGTTATTCCAATATATCACTAATTCTGCATGTCTTTCCCTGTTGTATTTGATCTTTATGTAATTCTTTCTGTTCTTGTGAGTCCTATGCCTTTTTATTTAACTCATTTTTGAATTATTTTATGATAGAGTGTAGAAGAAGAAAATGAATATTGTACATCAGAATTCCAAGCTATATTGAAAGAGATGGAAGATTATCTGAACCCTGTTTTGTCAAATTTTGATTTCTCTGAGCTGAGGTAAATTCTTACCATCTTCTCAGTGAGCTGTTATGTGTATAAATTATTGTGTGCCTACTCTTGAAAGTTTAATATTCAAGGCCAGTTCAAGTTACCAGCTCACATGTTATTAGTTTGGGTCCCATAGGTTCTAGTTTCTCCTGTGGAGAAGTGAGTCACATGAATGATTAACCATGTCCAGTTCATGATTCTATATTTGTTTCTTCACTGGGACCCACCCCTCCCAGTTCATTATTTTTGCAATTCATGATTCAGCCATATTTTATTAGCTGGATTAGCCCTGGTTATGAATTAAGCATGAGTGCTTAGAATGAAGAAACAACTTCAATTTTAAATTTGTATATATATCTTATTATAAGAAATTCTTTGTTATCAGATGTTTTGAAGGTGCCTTCCATGAATAAATTTCATAATTTGTGATGATGTACAATAAAGAATATACATTCTTAAATATATGCAGTATAAATCTCTGATGTCCATTCTGAGATGATAAAGCAATTGGGAAAAGAGAGACTTTCCATCCTCAGATCCTTCTGAGGGCCAAATGAGTTGTAACTGTGTGAGAGCCGTGATAAGGATCTCACATTTTTAAAAAAATACTAGAACTTAGGGAATCCAATCTTGATTGAGGCTAGTGGGCTTTAGTACTCTCTCCCCCCCTATTTTCCTGATTTAAATTTTCACTCAGACCTGCTGTTTGTCTACAAAACAGGGAAGAAACATGGCAAACAGCAACTGATTAAAATCATGCAGGTGTTATGGGGAAAAAGGATTTTTAAAGTCTTTCTGTATACTCCTATTGCATATTAATCAAGTGCCCCCCCTCCAGTTTGTTTTAGTATTTGAAAAAAAATGAGGTCTTCACCACAAATTTCTCATGTCACATGTACTTTGGCTCTGAAGAATACAACAGAACTGTAAAACTGTACTTTTGCCATCTTGAGTTGTATTTTTAGGTTTTTGTTTTTTCAGGCAGCCAAGTCCAGCAGTTTCTCCAGCTGATTCAGTAAAATCCAAAACTGCTGATTCAGTCAGGGCCAAATCTGCTGACTCAGGAAAGCCTAAAACAGGAAAAGGTGCAAAAGGTGACTCTGGAAAAAATAAAGTAAATGAGCCAGGGAAACAAAAAAACAAAAATAAAGAGAAAAACCTTACAAGTCAAGGTATGTCTTAAATTTCAAAGTATACTGACATTGACAAATTATTACATAAGATTCCTACTCACTGAGTAGCTTCTCACAGAATAAAATAATTGTATATAGGAATGGGCACAAAGCTGAAAATTCTGCTTCAGTTCAAGGGTTGATGTGTTCCCGCACTGAACTTTCAAACCCACTTCAAAAAACAAACTGGTCAAGGGTTCAAGCTGGTCTGTTTCACTTCTCAGGGAAGGGGAAAGGCAGGCTGAAACTATTTGCACATGCTGCTCAGCTATCAGGCTTAAATGGCTGCAAGTGATTTCAGCAATCAGTTTCACTTCCCCCTTCTTTGAAGTGGGGAGAAGCAAAATCTATCTCTGAAATATCTTACAGCTATTTCAGCCTAATAGTGTGTGTGGGGGTGCCACTCTGCTGTCAGTCTCTAATGGCTGGTAGGTTTAGCAGCCATTTTACCCACCCATTTTTATTCCTTCCCCTTAGAAAGGGGGAGGGGAGAGTGAAATTGATAGTTTAAATGGCTTACAGCCATATAAAACTGACAGCTGAAGTGCAGACCGCCCTGCTCAGATGCTAAGTTTAAATGTTCCAAACCCAACTGGGAAAAAGGTCTGGTAAATGTTTGGGGGCAGCCTCCTCCTAATCAGGGTTGGGGGGGGGGGCAAACCAGCCAAATTCATGATGAATTTGAGGTCGTAAACCAGTTTGTGCCCATCCCTAATTGTATACTCAGGTTTGTTTAAGTTATTTGTACCATTGGTGGGCATGCACTCTCTAGGACTTAAGTCGCTGTTAACTATCATTGTATCTGGAGATGTTGATTTATAGCTAATTCTTTTTCTTGGGAGTTCTACTCTTCCCACTCTCTTAATGAAGATGAAGGGAAAGTCTGCTTTAAAAACAGCCACAAAACAGCTGTTGCTGTTAAAAACTCTGATGTTAAATCCTCGTATCTCTGTAGAAGACATGTCCTTTAAAAAGGACTGCTCCACTCCTAGCTGCCCCGCCCCTACTCATGCTTCAGTTATGCAGGTAAGCAAAACTGTTGCTTCTGACTATTGTCTACAGCTGAAGAAAGTGGCTCTGCTTATTGGGAATCAGAAAATAAATGTTGGTAAATGGGACAATAAAGAAGCTGTGGATCACTCACACAGGCAGATCCTGAATTACTACAAGAAAGATCTAAGAACAGTTAACATCATGTGGCTTCCAAGTATTGGCCTTCATAAGAGACTTGTTATCTCCTTTAAATCTACCTGCTCTAAGGAAATTTCAAATTTCTCAGTGGTTGAGAAAAGCTGGATTAAAAGCTCAGATGGAGGAGGGTGTTTGGCAGAAAGCTAACCTTCTCCCAGTGTAAAATCAGTTATTCTTGTTTCTTACGAATTACTGACCTATTCATCTTACCTTATATTCAGCTGGTACTCCAGACGTGGGAGAGTGTGTGATACTACTGGCAGACAAATACCTTATGGAACTGCCTTTGGAAGCTCTGAGTATTTTTCAAGACGACGCAATAAGTTCTGTGTCGAGAGATTTTTCTCTCCAGTTTTTGTATAACCGCATACATAAGGAAGAATCAGGTATTGCAAAGTTGCCTTACTTTTTTCCTAAATGTAAGGGCCATTATGACACCTATAGGCATCTGGTTGGGGATCACTAGTTAAATCATATTTGTTGGAGTGCTCAGGAACTAAATCTAAAATCTCTGAAATGCCTTCAATTTCAGCTGGATATAAACACCTAAGTACAAACAGTCATATGTTTCAGAATAAATGGCTTCATTTTCAGAAGGCCAGGGAGAGTTTTCAGAGGAGCATGAAAAAGAGGATGTCACTAGCAGAAAAGAAAGGGGAAAGAGGGAATACGAACTTCTGATCTTTCCATCTTTAGTAATTACCTTGGCCCAAAGTGCAGAACAACCCCTCTAAGATAACAAAAAGAAAAAAAAAACCCACTAGCTGAAATGTAGACTAAATTTCTAAATTCATATTCCAAATACTAAACGGCAAGTGATTGAGTGTTTACCTCAGGTTATGAGGTAACCCTGCTTAGGCTTGTTTTCTGAGCTCCTCCTCAGAGACAAGCTGTGTTAGTGGTTTTGTAGAGTTGGTTCCCCACAACCACACAGCAGTTGCAGCAAATGGCTTCTAAAAACATAAAAAGGAGCATCCAAATTGGCCCAGAATGCTGCCATGGAGGGAGGAAGTGCTCCTGTCTCCCCCCCCCATCCATTTCCTTATTTCTGCTGTGAAACAGCAAAAAGGGGGGAAATAACTGCCCCCCAGCACTGTTTTGGCATGAAATACAGCTTGGGGGGAAGACAAGAGCCCTGCCTCCCTCCATGACTCTGTTCTGAAACTATTTGGACTTTCCTTTTTATAGTTTTGCTTTCAGTCCAGCTCAATGGTGGGCTGTCATTGATATTCAGTGTTATAAGTTTAACACTGTCTGCATGCAAGTAGTATAGGAGGGCTTCTCTCATTCCCTATTTAACATCACAAACTCATACAAATTATTAGAATATTTACTATCATCTTAAACTGAGCCAGTGGGCTCAGAGAGTTAACTTTGCTTAAGATGGCCCTACAAATTAATCTAAACAAACATCTGCTAAGCCAAGAAGTTCTTGCACCAAGTAGTGCCACAGAGTTTAAGACTTGGATGTTTTAAATCTGCAGCTTGGAGCCAGTGGGTAGTATTTGGCAGTTTTGCCAATGATTATGCTATTCCAGTATGGGTTCCTGGTCCCCTGCAATTATTCGATACAGTCTTGCTGAATTTTTTTCCCCAAATGTCTTGCTCTTCCTCATTGTACCACCTTGTTGGTAATTCGGCTAAAGCTTTATCTTCCTCAAGTTTTTACTCTAACCTGGATAAAAGCCTTTAAATTTAGAACTTGCCTTGCTGACCTAGATTCATTTCCCCATCATTTTTGTTTAGCTGTAACTGATTTTTCTTCCTTATCCTAGTTCAAGGTAGTTGATTCAACACTGGGCTTGCTGTTTCCAAAGCCAGTTTTAATATTGGAACCCCTGCCACCTCGGAAAACATTTTTTTTAAGACTGTGGTTTGTTAATTACTTATGCCAAACATAAATGCTGTCCTCTATAACAATGTGTTTAAGGGAACTTTTGCTGTCCAATCTTATTCAACAGTTCCCAAATTTAGACCAGCATGTATATTAGGAAAATATAATGCTTTTAACTCAGCCAAAAGAATGGGACAAATTTAAAATAATTCTCCAGAAAGCTGCAGTGTGGGGGGGGGGGGTTGTTCTCACCTACCAGAGTGCATATTTGTTATACTGTTGCCATTTTTTAAAGTACTAGATAGGAGGCTTGATAAACATTCCCAATGTTCAGAAATTGACATTCTTATTTGCCTGCAAAAGAAATGCATGGTAGACATTGCTCTATTTTGCTATATAATTCTGTATATCTGACAAACCAAATTTATTTTACCAATGCATAGCCTTTAGGCTGTTAAATCCAAGGAAAGGCTATATAAATTTGAATCTCCAGATTTGTTCTGGTTCAAGTACTAACTTTTAAAATGCTCAGTAATTTAGACTGATTGTGCTTTTTAACAGAAAATGAAATGAAAAAGGATACAAAGAGTTCAAAAGAGTCAAAACAAAAAGGCGATTATAAGAAGGGCAAGCTGGTAAGTACACATTTTTGTGATATTTCAGAGGGATACTGAGCTAAACCTAAAACCCCTAATCATCAAGATATCATAATTCTGTCATTTTTCTTGTACCACAATTGGTGGCCCATGCCATTCATTACATTAGGACACTGGTACTACCAAGTAAGATGAGGGAGGTGTCTGCAAATCCCAGGGAAAACCTAGCTGTGTAGAAAAATACTTTCCCATAGCATCCCAGAAGGGGAGGGGAGACAACCAAGTTAAGAACATGGGCTATCCAGTCCAACATTCAATATATGGAGCAGCAAAATACTAGGGGGTACCACACCCAGAAGTTAATCTGAGACATGATCTGCCCAGCTTCTGGTTGGCAGTTAACCACTGGAATTGTTGTCGTAAAGGCAATTAAAAAGCAGTGGTTACATTTGTAGTATGTCAACTAGTCTTTGGCACTGTGGAAAGAAGATGGCACCTCCTAGGAGAATGAAGTACTGTGGGTTTCACCGTCACTTCCTTTCATTTTTTTCTGAAGAAGTGAGCAGTGACTCATCAAAACTCATACACTGCCACAAATTTTGTAAGTCTATTAGGTGCTACTGGACTCTTGCTGTTTTCTGCTGCTGCAGACAGACAAATGTGGCTACCCATCTTTATTTATTCCCTTTTACCTTGTCACCTTTATTATCATTGGCCCTTTAATGATTTCCTGATCTTACTTTTGATTTATGAGTCTCAGAATGAGTAAATGAGGCACATAATTTGGTGTTGTTCATTTTAAAAGGAATTTTATGTAGTGCAATTTCATTGCTGCTGTACAACAATGAATGCTTCATTAAAAAAAAAAACACCCACAATGCCAGTTAAAAAAACAAACATTTTAAGCTTATGCTTCCTGCCATCTCATCTCAATTGTTAATACAACTGGCCAGTTAAGACTTCATATTTTCAATTCTTCTTTGCAATCCCATTTGCTCTTTATTTTTTTTATTGATAATGTGACAATTGTGCAACTTCCCTGTTGCCAACCAATAGAACTGCAAGTAAGAAAAAAATATTTGTACTTACAAGTAAAAAGAAAGATGTCAAGCTTTCTCTCACATAGACAATTGTAATTTTTCAAACAAACTTTCCCTGATCTTGATTCCTCTTTTCAACCTTTGGCTCTTTAGAAATAATGAGAGAAGGGACCCTTTTGCATGTTACTTTAAAGTACCAATGGAACTCAGAAATGGTGGGGCATTAACAACCATATTGTCAATGCTTTTAGTAAAGTGTACTAATGTCCTTTGCTAGTCCGTACCAGAGCTAGGCCTACAGTTTGTTCAGAAGCAAAAATATTCATCACAAAGCAGTTTTGCAAAAAGGAGGAGGTTTGATAACCATGTTGTATAGATTCTCTTGAGACCCAAATACAAATGAGATCAGATTTGCAGACAAAATTGTGAACGTGGCTGCTTCCAGTGTCCATCGTAAGCTGCATGTAACAGGAAAACAGAGGAAAACCTTCAACAGTCCATCAACTCCATCATCAAATTAATCTTATTTGTGTTCTTGTCATTTTGTATTGATTTAACGTAGCTGCTTTATGCAGTGCTGATTTTGTTGGGTGCCTTTTGCATGCTAATGAAGAGGCAGGATATAAACTTAATAAATGTGAAGCTGAAAAGGAACTGCGGATGATAAATCGCTTGAAGGGAGAATGCGGTACAATGGCTTGGGTTTTAAATGTCACTTAAAAAGAGGTACTGTGTTGTGTTGTTTGATCAATATGATGTCTTCTCCCACCTCCACCTGACCAACAGGTCCTAAATGCCTTCTGAAAGCAGAAATTCTCAGACAGGATTTGAAGTAACAGGGGAGGGGGGGGGGGGGGACGACCATAATCTTTATTAGCTGACTTGAATGAAATAAGGTTGTTCCGTGCTAAAACCTGAAACTATATGCCAAGTATAAGCAGAGCTTTTTTGTTCAAATAAAAAGGCCTCTGTACTTAATAAATAAAGTTGTACTAATTTCTAATTCACTCCTTAGGACTTGGTAGAACACACACACACCTAAAAAAAGAGATTCCAGTATTCAGTACCAGTGAATATCACTACCTAACCATAACACTGTAACATTTACGAGACTCACAAAGTTATAGCACTTCAATTGTCAAGATTGGGTTGCAGAGAGTAGTTACCAGGAAGACTTTTTTACCCTACCCCAGCCTTAAGAATCTCACTGTATGTGTGCGCTTCTTATGGAAATTCCAGTAGCTTGGCCTGCTATCCTAGAAACCTAGGCTTTTGAGACAGCAGTTCTCGTGGAGCAAATGGCCACTTTGGAAGGTGGATTCTATGGCAACAAACCCCACCAGATCTCACCTTTCTCAGATTTCATCCGCAAAATCTCCAGGTATTTACCAGTTTGGAGCTGGCAACTCTATTCCTCTTTGAAATGTTCACTGAAATGCTTTATCTGATGATCCAGGGTCAGAAACATTCAGCGTCTCATAGAATCATAGAATCATAGAGTTGGAGGGGGCCATACAGGCCATCTAGTCCAACCCCCTGCTCAACGCAGGATCAGCATCTCCTAAAAGAGTCTATCTTCCCTCCTCCTCCACCTCCTCCTCCTCCTTGTCCTCCTCCTCTGTAGGCACAAATCTTATCTGAAAACATTCACTGTTTTAGCCTGTTTATTCTCAAACCAAACTCTGAGACAAAATCGCTCCAGTCTCCCTTTCTGACCCTATCTGTCAAAAGGCAACAATGTAACATATTTTCCTCTTTCATTGCTCCCTGTCATCTGGCTCCTTCAGCCATCCACAGTTCCTGATTGGCTCTTACCTGCTCAACACACATACAGAACAGGAGTGCAGGAAATTATTGACTTGACAGTAAGGGGCTGGACTTTTTTGCCATTGCATCACACACTGGTCTCCCTTTATTCCAACCTTTGTTTCTGCAAGTCACTGTTTACTCGAGTGTTGCCATTTCTCCTTGCTCCGTTTAACTATATGGCTTAGGGCAGTGGTCCCCAACCCCTGGTCCGGGGACCTATGCCAGGCTGTTGATCAGTCGGTACCGGACTGCAGCTCCTCCTCATCCTTCTGCCCGGCTGCTGCCTCGAGGGCTGCCGTGCCACTCTGCCGCCGGGTCACCTTTGGTGCTCTCCAGCGGCTGCCATGGCTGGAGCTCCCCCACAGTGTGGCACTGCACAGCTGCTGCTGGCAGTGCCCCCCAGCAGGCGGCGGGAAGTCAGGGGTGCTGGCGGGAAAGCAAGTGGAGCAGGGGCTCAGGCGGCGACAGCGTCCCTCGGCAAAAGACTACCCCCCCGGGCCTCAGTAAAATTGTCAAGCGTTGACCAGTCCCCACTGATAAAAAGGTTGGGGACCTCTGGCTTAGGGAAAGCATTGGATGAAGACTAAGGAAACCAGAGTTCAAATTTCTATACTGCTATACAGCTCACAGAGAAACCTTGGGTCAACATAACTTACTTCCAGGATTGTTAGAAAGATAAAATGGAGGAGATAACATCCTGAACATCTTGAAGGAAGCACAATAAAATCAGAATCCAGTAGCACCTTTAAGACCAACACAAATTTATTCAGGGTGTGAGCTTTTGATTGCAAGCGCTCTTTGTCAGACTATGAACTCCTTACATGACAGTTCATAGTCTGACGAACAGTGCCTGCACTTGAAACCTCACGCCCTCAATAAATCTTTGTGGGTCTTAAAGGTGCTACTGGACTCTGATTTTATTGTGCTACTTCAGACTGACACGGCTACCCATTTGAATCTTGGAGGAAGGATAGACAACAAATCAAATAAATGAATGGGTCTGTAATTGAGGAAAAACCATCCAGAAAATGTACAATTTCTCCATGGCTTCCATGGAGGAACAAAATTAATTTTCACCTAGTTTATCACAATAACTAGAATTGGCCTTGTTGGGTGGAGGTATAGGAAAATGCTGTACGCACACAAACACGTGCATGTGTGAAATAATTCTGCAAAAACTCATCCTAGTTGTGGCCTGCTCACTGTGACTAAACGTAAGTAGCAGTTGGAATTGCCCAGGAAAAAAAATGAAGCGGTTCTTCTTCAGCTTATTTTGAGAAAAAAATATGTTATATAATGCAATTTAGAATCCAAACTTTAAAATATTTTCACTGGAGTAAGCCCTAAACCTGCTTTCATAGGAATAAGTGATATATGGATGGTTCTATTACTGTTCCAATTTTAAACACGTTTACAAAGAAATAAGAAGTCCTACTGAACTTACTGGGTTTTCATATGAAGTTAAATGATACTTGTATTGGAGTTTGTTTGTTTTTCAAGGTATAATTCTGTTGTATTTAACAGTTTTCAGTTAACCGTGTTCTGCCTCCCAACTGCTTTTCAGTGGATATGCATAATGTTAAATGTATCCTTTCAAAAATTACTGTTCATCATATCAAACACCTGGAGTTGTGTTTTAGACTGTCAAAAAATTTAGCCTGAGGGGTTCCACTGTGGCCCAAACCATTCCTGCTGCTCACAAGATTAATGGAATCACTTGCCGGGCTAGGAAGTGATGCCCTTTAGTAAAGCAGAAGATTTGTCTATCTGTGTGTGTTGTAACTTGCCTATTCAGTAGTACCTATGGTAAGGAGTGTGGACAGTATGTAGTCTGCAGGTTGCCAACATTGGCAGGCCAGGGAGAAGGATGTAGTTGGGGGGCAAAGGAAAATGAGATTTTTAAATTATTATTTTAAAGATTATTATTAATTCTTTATTAATTAATTATTAATTATTAATTAAAATATTTAAAAGAAAATACATCAGTCTAACAATAAAAAGGAACTATAAATACAAAAAAACGATGTTATAAAAAATCTCTGTAAATAGCTCTAGTATAGCCTTTTTTACCATGGAGAACCCCCTGAAACATTCTTCAGGCTTCGAGAAACTCCAGAAGTGGCACATTCATGCAGAATATGGTTGGGAAGCATAGCTGTGGACATGCCCACCTGGGGCCCCCCGCTTCTCACCCCCTCCAGGCCCATCACTGGTCATTTGGGGAGTGGGTCTTATCACACAAAAATGTTTTAACATTTTTTAAAATAGATTAAAAATCAATTCATTCCCACCCATTTGTGAAACTGTTCCAGGACCATCAAGAAACCCCAGAGTTTCATGAAACCCTGGTTGAGAAAGCCTGTTCTAGTACGTACTACTACTTTTTTAGAAAGATGCTGGAGGATTGGATGCCAAATAGAGGGGAGTTTAGTACAGTTGTTTGGATTAGCAAGTTTTAATAGTCAATTTAGCCATTACAAAATGGTCCCAGTGTTTTTTATTCCACAATTCTAAGACTGCGGGGGGGGGGGGATTTGGATTTTTCCATAATGTCACTGCCATTAATTCTGCAATGGCAATAAGTAAACTAATAATTTCAGACTTTTCTCTTTGCATTTGCAAAGCTGGCCAGTATGTCAACAGAAATGATTCTGGAAGAAATGGTAAATCTACTCGCATAATATGTAAGATCAACAGGTGAATTTGATGCCAAAATAATCCCATTACTGACCATTCCCACCAATAATGTAAATATGAACTGAGGGAACTACATCCCTTCTAACAGAATGCTGAACTAGATTTATTAATACCAGAAATCTTTTTTGTTGTGAGATACCATCTAGTATACAACTTAAATCATTGCAGTCTCTCAGAATTACTTTGGAGTGATTATTTGAAATATCCAAACATCAAGCCACTCTCTTTCTTCCACCCTACCCTCACAATCCAGACTCCAAGCCTTCTGGTAAGAATGCAGATAAGGGCAAGTGAGATGTTTAGGCCAAACATGATGGGTGGCAGCTGAGTTGTAATGTGTGAGGGGTTTATGAAAGGTCAAACTGTGGACAAGAACTTTGATTGTAGTAGAAGTGGGGGAGGTTGACACCACTTATGTTCCTGCCCTTAACTGCATATCTTAGATGTTGTTGATCCATATAATGATGTAGGAGAAACAGGTAACCATTTGCAAAAAGCATTCCTTATTGTAACAAATTAATGTATGATACACGCAAAAGTTGGGGAATCTCTTACTGTGTGTTAGATCAGGTCCCTCGCTCCCAAAGAGAGAGCTCATTTAGCCCATATGCTGAACAGAGGATGGGAGATTAGAACTCTGATAATATTGCCATCTTTTAATGTATTAAGGGGGTTTTATGGCTTTGTATTCTATTTTTTATTGTTTTATTGTAAACCAGCACAAGACAATATTGAGAGTGCGGTTTACATCAGAGCTGGAAAATATAAAGTGTATAATCAATTTTCTTTAAATTATATCTCAGATCCAGAAAGTCCGATACAAGTGTTTAAGTTAATCCAAGACAAATATGAACAATTTACATTTCGCTGGGATGGAATTCTTGGTATTACGCACGTTCCAAGGTATGCGATTACATTGAATTGCGTTCAATTGTCCAATTAATTTTAGGAGCTAAACAAATGTCTAAAACTTTGTCTATATATTACCAAAGAAGAGTTGAATCGAAAGATCCAGCGAAACTTAAACAGTTTTGAGTCCTTTTGTTTTCCATAAGCATGTGCTGAAGCATCTTCTGTCGATATGAACAATGCTAAAATTCAGCTACATCATGCCAGCAGTGTCCCAACCCTTCTGATTGTGAAAAAAACTAAAATGGAACTTGAGAAAAAATAACCTGTATCAGTGAGGAACTAGTCATGAGAGAACTAAGATATATCTATAAATAAGATGACTTATTCCTTCATTGATCCAAGTGGGAGCCATGTTGGTCTGAAGCAGCAGAACAAACTTTGAGTCCAAGGGCACCTTTGATTTCACCAGTGAGTGAACAGCTTAACAGTGAATGGAGATCGTTGGGGGTGGGATAGTTATTAGTACTCGTTACTTGGTGCTTGTATTGATGTTTTATTTGTATTGTAAATTGCCCCAAGCCTGTTCGTGGAGAGAGATGGTAGATAAACCCAACTATAAATAGATATAAAATAAACCGACAAAGTTTTATTCAAGGAAGTCTTAAAGTGCCACTGGACTCAAACTTTGTTCTTCCTTTATATGCATTTTGCAAGAATTCTTGCAAGTATTCTATCCTACAAGTAGGGTAGAAACAAAAAACAACTGGTGATTTAGAAGTTGGTGACCAGTGATTAAAAAGACATCATGGTACAGTGGTTAGAGCATCAGACAAGGATCTGTGAGAAATTAATGGGATACTGTTTTTGCAATTCTGCTGAAATACTTTTCCAATGTTGTACAGATTAAAATCCCTGCTCTGTCCCATAAGCTTGCTGGGTGACCTTGGGCTAGTCACATTCTTGTCAACTTAAACTGCCTCAGGCATAAAGTTGTTGCTAAGATACATTTATTTTTTATTTATATTTGTTTGGCATTGCTTCTGTCGCAGCCAGCTTGCAGCAGCTCACAACAAGACTGATTACAAATTTAAAATACAATTTAAAACAGTAACCCCCCATACCCACCCACTCCCCTAAACCCTCCTCCTCCAGGTGCTCACCAGCAGCCCAGGAAGTCATGGTGATTTCATCAGAAAGTAACAGGAGAGACCCACTCTCTTCCTCAATTGGCAACCTGGCTTCAACCAAAAGCCTGGCAGAAGAGCTCCGTCTTACAGGCCCTGCAAAACTGCATTAGCTTTGGCAAGGCCCTCAGCTCTTCCGGGAGCCCATTCCACCCAGCAGGGGCCAAGGCTGAAAAGGCCCTGGCCCTGGTCGGTTCCCACTGCAGATTAATCTGAGTATAAATGAAGTAGATAAATTAATACATTTTTTTCTTGTAACTGAGCAAGTAGTTCTCTAAGTAACAGCTTTATAATCACAAAAATAATTTTATTAAATACAGTGTAAATGACATATAGTCATTCTTTGCTCCAAAATACCCCTTTATACTGAGCATATTGTTAAAATAAAGTTTTGATCTATTTTTCAGTCAAGCTGAATGGGAATACTTATTGAGTAACTGCAGTGCATTTCTATTCTATGGAACGGAACGCTTGTTCGCTCATATTTTTCTGGACAGACTGACTGCTATGAATATCACAGGTGACTTAATGAAACCAAACATGCCCTCTTTGCAGAATGTAAAACAGCCATTCTGTATGGCTATGTAGTATTCACTCTATGTGAGGCTTAAAGTATGTTTCTGTAGTCATTTCAGACACCAAAAACCAGTGTGGTAACTTTGTCATTCAAATGTAGTCTGAAGTGATCCTATTGAGGATCCCTTATCATTGTATTTTCATGATATTTGTTGTAATAAAAATGACATCAAAAACTCCAAACTTCATTGGAGTAAGGTATAGCTCACACACGCCCATACACAGGTGCCCCTGTTTCGAAGACAGACGCAATGCTAGAGTGTGTCAGTGTGTCTCATATAGACTGGAGCTTCCGGGAGAAGGTTCAGGGCAAGGAAAGGATCCATGGAGCACCAGTTTCTAACGTAGGGCAGTTGCATTGGAAGAGGCTTTTGTATGTAGGCATGTCTTGAAGGAGGATGGTGTCCTATTCTTCCAAGGGGATGGGATACCAATTAGTTTGCATGAAAGTGAACCCACCCTAGAAGATTGTATAGCTTTCGTAACTGGCTGTTAGCTTCATTGCATTCCACACAATGTAATTTTATTTAAAACTTTTACTGGCAGTATGTTTGCAAGATGAAGCTAGCAATAGATTCTTCTCCATAATCAGTAGGTAGCTCCTTAGAGAAAGATGCGTATGGGACCATTTCTGTCCATTTTTTTGTTTTGTATTATAAATGCTAGTGAAAGTAGCATCCAGCTTGTGGTTCTTTTTTCCCCCTCTCCAGAATGTCAGATCATGATACTTTTAGATCTTACACATACAAAAGAGAGCAGCGCACGGGTGTCAAATCTCTATGAAGATAAAAGGTAACAAAAAATCCTTGATATTAGTTTCTCAGTAGAAAAACCTTGGCTAAATCAGATCATTGTAAAGCATTTTACTGTGTGAGTGTAACGGCTTTTCCATAGTTCTTCTCCTTGAATAATGACAATAGATATTTTAAAATAAAAATATGCATGCAAAATGTTTTTTTAATTGTATTATTCTGTGAGCTAAAATTGTATGATGAGCTGTATGTTTAACCTGAGAATGAAACCGTGAAATGGAATGAGCTAAGTTGTAATATAAGCTACATTTTAACTCTGCGTATAACACGTTAACAATGTCATCCGAAACACAGCCACACAATTGCCATCCCACTGTCCAAGGGAGCAGGAGGGCAATGAGGCAACTCATCAGGCGACAAACCACAGACACCTTGCTGGAATGAATTGGCCACAACTTTATTGGTTACAACTGACAGGGCCTTGGTGCAGCATAGTGGCCATAGATTCGGACCTCAGCTGAACCACTTGCCAATACGCAGACCACCTACCACCAGTTGGGGAAGTACAATGAGGTGGCAGTATGCAGAAGACCTCATGGGTGTAGACCACTGTATGGCTCCCTCTGCTACTTATAGGGAGGTTACTTTGACACCTCCAAGCTGGGCATGTCAGTCCTCGGCCAAAATCCTTTAAATATAATCCCAAGGAAGGGGAGCAAGGGCATAAAGGCCAAATTTCTCCCCAAAGTGGATCTGTTGGAATAAGAAAAGAAAAAAAAAGGGGGGGGAGAACAAAACCAGAAACCTTCATAATGCAACATAGAGTGTGATGAGTGGGATGATGTCACAGGGCTAACTTACTTTGGTGGCACAGAATAGACTCTTTAAAACCTAGGCAGGTAGACCTGAGAGAAAATTCTCTCACTACTGCCTGTCAACCCTAGCCCCACCTCCTCCCCAGCCATAGAGGGTCATGGCTGATTGGCCAGCTGGAGAGAGAAAACACCTGGAAGATCACACTGCTGCAGAGGCTTCCTCGGCCATTTTTGACTGTGAGTCAAAATGAGTCCAGGACTGTGCTTCTAAATCCATAGACCTCGCTGGAGTTCGTCAAGAGTAACTTTAGGATTATACTCTTAACATTGGGAGATCCAACTGGCAACTATAATACATTGTGCAAGTTCATAGTTCGCAAACTGGTTACTTCATGCAAGACATGCAGATAAGAAACCAGCAGGAAACATGTGAATAACCCTAGATTTCCTCTTTGTATTCAGAATATTTGGGAATACTAGTCATTTGTATTGATTATATTTTAACTTCCTTATTGTCTTCCATAGTTCTTTGCGCCTGTCCCTGGAGATGCCAATTGAGACAGCAATGATTCTGAGCCTTATTGGAGTACATGCCATTATATCCAATCAGTGGTGTACTACCATGGGAGGGAATGCAGCAAGATTAGAAAGACTGTGTGAGAGTATGTACTTAATACGAAATGTTTTCTAAAATAGCTGCTGTTAAGTGTTTCATACTTTCCTCTAAACACTACAATTAGCCTCTATTTTTAGTTGGCATATAGTGAATCTTCTAGACTTATAGAAGTCCCAGAGCAGTGGTTTTCAAACTGCCTTCCTTCAGAGAATCCGTCTCTGCTGATTAGTTTGCTGAAGATCTCTGTTGGGGATACGGTGAACATTGTCGAGCAGAGGTCCCCAACCCCCGGTCCTGGGACCAGGTCCGGTCCGTAGATCAGTCGGTACTGGGCCGCGGCTGTTCCTTTTGGCCCTTGTAGGGCCTTCTTCAAAGGTCTGGTTTTAACGCTCACCAGTTCTTAACATATATAAATTTAGAAAAACTGTGTATTATGTCCTAAGTCAAGTGCTTTGTATTTTGCTTTGTATTTTCTAAAATAAATGATACCATTTTTCTTTCTAGATTTGTTAAAAGTAGGCAAAACAACTGGACAGACTATTCGTGTTCTTCAAAAAAGTAAGACTGCCATCGAAGAGTCACTGAAAGGTAACATCAGTGGCACTGGGTTCTGCTGGGCTTGCAACATTACAGTGCTTCTGCTGGACTTCAAACACACACACACACCTTTCTTGGAGTGTGATTTTCTGCTAGATATCAGTCCAGTCGAGCTGGCATTGTCAATGGCACTAGATTCTGCTGGATTGTGTTGGTACTGTTTAGCACTCTTTACATTCCACTGGTTCTGTTGGGATTGCAGAAATGTCCCCAACCGTCTTCAGTTGTTACTGCTGAAATTCTCCGGCTTGACCTTAGTTCTGTTGGATTTGCACTGCCACAGTGGTGCTGGGCTTGCAAAATGCCTCCTACCTTCAGTTTCTACTGCATAGATTCTCTAGGATGTTGAATCTGTTCTGCCGGGCTTCTGTCACCTTGGGTTTTTTGCTGATTCCCCCCTCCTTGGGGGAACCTTCTTTGGGGGGGGGGTACTCAGACCCCATAAATCCAATCCTCACCAGATAGTGAAATATCAGATGGAGATCCCCTGAAGTTTAATGTCTCCATTGGAAACAATGAAGGATAAGGGAACCTTCTTGGGGGGGGGGGTAACTCAGCAGATAGCAGAGTATCAGATGGAGATCCACTGCAAGTTTGATGTCTCTAGCATGCCAGAGTGCATGCTACTATGTCACAAACTGAACTGGCTTATTTGGTTCTTAAGTTTGTACCGGTTTGTGGTTTGTGAATGGGGCATGCCACGAATCACAAACCATATTTTCTCAGTTTGTGCCCATCCCTAGTCAGGAGCACATGCATAACTCCCAACAGCAGCTCAAGAGAAGGCAAAGCAGCCTTTAGCTTAGCTGCATGAGCAATAAATGTACAGGAGACCACAGAAGCAAGTAGCTAGGAAAGGTCTGTGCCAGGGTGGTCCATGAATGACAGGAGGGAGGAGGATGGAAGGGAGAAAGCTGCTCACTTATCTCACCCCCTTTCCATCACAATGCTGAATGCAAACACTTGGAGCACACAAGTGAAAAAGAAGCAGGCATGGCCGTGAGGCAATGGAAACAGCTTGCAAGTTTTGAGGGCTGCTGCACTTAGACCCTTTGGGGTTCTTGCACCTTGAAAGACATTTGGACAGGTGCACTGCACAATGGACTGGTTAGAGGTTCAGGTTGAGGGAGAAGAACCGCAAGGTGTGGATTTTATGTATTAATATTTTGGAGGCTTAAAGAGGAGTGGCCAGGGAGGATTCAGCAAGGAAAATCCCTGCTGTGGTGATGACACCTCACCTTTGGAATGCCATCTACCTTGAGGCTGCTTTCCTTTCCTTTCAATGCAAGGCTAACACATTTTTCCTTAATCAATTGACTTTGGGTTTTAACCAATATCATTTTAGACTGCTCTGTTAAATGTGCTTTTGTGCCCTGGCTTGCTTTTACTGGCTGCTTTATTTCCATTATTATTGATTTGGATAGTTTTATTGATATGTTTTCATTGGCGTGATTCGTTTTTACTTATATGGCCTGCAGTGCATCTTCAGAGCACATAAACTTAACTGGATCTTGCACTTTCTTACTATAAAATATCCCAGTACCCAGACATGATTTAACTATTTGTTCTGCATTACATTTCTAGTGGAGTCTCCTGAAGACAAGAAAGAAGAACAGATTGAAGCGAAAAGCCCTGATAGGCTGAGCTGTCCTGTGATACAACCATCAAAGTTTAATAGTGTTCTGTATGGACTGCCTAACATGATGTTTATGTAATCACAAATTGTTTTATTGATAATAATAACTAGTTAGAATGGAGATCAGAAATATTTCTTTTGGAAGTGGTTAAGAATAAGACCTCACAACATTTTGATCATTAGTCCATAGTTCTTTTAAGTTTAAGCACCGGCATTCAACCAGATCTCTCAAAAGATTTTATTGTTGCTGTGATCTGCTGTTGTTATTTCTGTTACTCGAGATTTTATTGCTAAAGATTTTTTTTGTGAGGATGGGGAATTCTTGTGCCTACAAAATTAATTAAAATGTACATTTTGATATCTCCTTGTATGGCCTTAACTTTTTCCCTCCATAGATATAATACAAACACAGGTGCAGAAGAGGGATTATCTGAAAGCCAGTTTTTCTACCCATCTGATAATAGGAATTCTCCCTCCTGACCTTTCCCACACACATACACCTAGCTCAGAAGCAGAGAGGGCTCTTCGCACAGGAGATATTCTCAGGGCCCTACTCTTTTAGTTTCATGGGCATTAAACTAAAATATAGGAATCTCTTAATTGCTTTACTGACCTGGAAACTGGTAGATGGGCCTCAATGCAAAAATTATCCTGTTAGATGATGTCGTCCATTAAACTGGCTTAATCTCTGCCTAAGGTAGATGACCCTATTGATATCTCTCTGCATTACACATATGTTCAGAGTTTGTTTTTTTCCTGCAGCCTTCATGAAGGTCACTTGACCTAGGAATTACTTAGACATCACTTGAGGAAGAAAGCCCATGGGAGAATAGCAAATTGGAGAAGGACATGGGCTTATGCAGTGGAAAAATAGACTGAAGTGCTACTCTACCCACAGCAACTTCTCTCCAGGAGTTGAACCACTATGCCATAGAAGTCAATTCCTGGAAAGAAGTTGCTGTGGGTAGAGTAGTAGTTCAGTCTATTTTTCCACTTTATAATCCATACCCTACTCCATAGTGGATGATCTTGCTATTCTCCCATGTGGGACTGTACAGAAGCCATGAAAATTCACCTGCAACTGTTGTTCGAGTGGTCTTCTGTGCAGGCACACAACCCTCTCTCTTTTCCCTGCAGTTAGCTTACGTTGCTAGTCTATCACCCACGGCGATCGATAGAGAACTGAAGGAAGAGTGCTTGCCTCTCAGAGCCAGTTTGGTGTGAGAGCCAGTTTGGTGTAGTGCTTCGGAATGCGGACTTCTAATCTGGCATGCCGGGTTCGATTCTGCACTCCCCCACATGCAACCAGCTGGGTGACCTTGGGCTCGCTACGGCACTGATAAAACTGTTCTGACCGAGCAGTGATATCAGGGCTCTCTCAGCCTCACCCACCCCACAGGGTGTCTGTTGTGGGGAGAGGAATGGGAAGGTGACGGTAAGCCACCGCTGGGATCTAAAAATGTTTTTAAAGCTTGCTAGCTCTTCTCTGCAGCAGGCCTGCAAAAGTACAATCCCATTTGTGCATGCACAGAAGACCACTTGCCGAGCAACAGTTACAGGTAAGAGCAACCTTGCTTTACCTATTTATAAATAACTTGAGCAAGACTACAAACAATGTTTGGAAATGTATGCATAGAAGCGATGATATCTTGGGCATTTCTGCACTCCAAATTAAGGGTTTTGTTGCTCAGTAGGCAGAAAATATAGAATAAGACCTTGGAAACAGATGAGGCACATGCTTGGTTTTAAGAGTGTGAATAGTACTGCTTCTTGATAGTGGATCATCAGCAATCGAGATCTGCAGGATTAGAATGTTTTGGAGCTCACCGGAAGAGTGCATATTTCATGTGTAAACAGAGATTTGAAGCCAAAAGCATCTCAGAACGGTGGGCCTGGAAAAGATCTCTGATACAGAACCTCCAAAACCTGTTGCCTCTTGGGTAATAGATGAACTACCCTAACAGACAAACTAATCACTTTCTATAAAGATTTCCTTACCTGAGATATGGTAACATTGCAATATGTAACTTCACGAGCATGTATCTCTGATGCAATTGATTGTGAGCATAGTAGCCTGCATTTTGTTCTATTATTTGTTTACTAGAGCTAATAGAAACATCTACTAGAAACGGAAAGATCCAGTGATTATTGCATACAGCAACACAGACATGCCTGTTCCCTGAGATAAATTATTTGTGTTCCTTTTATCCACTAATATGCCACAGAAAAATACCATTCTTGGTCCCCTGCTATGCTAAAGTTAATTAGAACCTGATAGAAATATAAAGTTTTATGGAATACATTACAAAATCAGAACATCCATAGCATTGGGTTTTTTGAGGGTTGGGGTTTTTTCAGGGCATGTCTAAATGTTTCTTTTCTTCACAAGCACAGCTTATCAGATAGCCATGTCAAACTCTCCCTTCAAATAGTTTAGCTTGAAAGCTTCTCTATTTCCATTTCATTTTCGTATTTGGGTTAATTGAATTTACAAGAATTTGACAGTTTGCTAACCTGCATGGCTTTGAGAAATGTCTGTATCAAATTCTCCAGGGAACATTTGTGGCTATGATCCATAAGATTGTCTGCAATGTTGCCTACCTTTTTAAAAAATCCACTGTACAATGCTGTACAATGATTAAACTTCCTTAAGGCTCTAGAAGCAGTTTGGGGAATATTGTAGGTCTCTTCTACAATGGGATTTTGTGGTACCTCAAAACTGTACCCTCAACCAAAATTCTTTTGCAGACTTTCTGCACTTTACCTATTACGTATTTATTCTTCAAGAATAATGAAGTCTGTTGCGCCCCATTGGCTCATGCCCTTTCCCTAGCCTAGGTGGCTGCTAGAACACTATTCAGGCAAGAGTGACCAGGGCTGGCATCTTCAATAGAATTTAAGTCTATTTGTTGTCCTTCCTTGGTTATCATCTAATGAAGTTTTCCATTCCAACAGTTAGCTGCCTGTATCAGCCTATAGATGCTATTTTGCAGTTTACACACGAGTTGCTTATCTTTGAATTTTTCAAATCCTGGTGGTTATACCATGTAAATAACTTCCTTTATTTATTTCTCTGTGCAAAAAAGCAGTCTTTATATCCAGATGCTCTACATGTATCTTCCTGACTGCTGCTAAGCTCATTGTTATTGAAGCATGTCTTAGCACTGGTGCAAAGGTTTCATCATAAACTTCTCTATGCCTGAGAATTATCCTTTAACAACCAATCAGATTTTGTATTTTTATATATTTTTTCTTTGACATCACATTTGGTTTTGAAGATCCACTTGCATCCTACAACCTTCTCCCCTATAAGTATCCATGTTTGGTTCTTGATTAGACACTCAATCTTTTCTGCAACTTTTCTCCATTTTTCTGCTTCTTTTATAGGCTTTTTTTGCTATGTCTTCCCATATGGGATGCTCAGGTATAGCTTCCGCCTTTGCCAGGTCTTCTTGATGGTGCTCCTTTGCTGGATCTGATTGATTGCCTTGTCACTTGATTCTGCAGCCCTTCTTATTCTTTAGGTTCTGCAGGTGTATTATATATATTATGTATTCTGCTCAACATGCACTGATTCAAACACTTTTAGATGATTTGGGCTTAGTTTGTGCCCATACCACAGTTCAAGTGGTGTACTACTTTCACCTTTGGTAGGTAATCTGTTTTGTAGGTCGGTAGTGGTGTTGATTGCTTCACCCCAGTACTCAACAGGTAGCTCTGCCTCAAGAAGCTGCCTTGCTTTCTTTTCTGCTACACCATTCTGCTCCAGAGTGTATTGGACTGTAACCTGATTATTGCTTGTTCAGTCAAAGAATTCTTCATCTCATGTCCCAAATATTCTCCTCCATTAGCAGTGTGGATCTTTTAAATCTTTTATTGATAATTACCATAAATTTTTCTAGTGCTTGACTTTCATCTTTAATTAAGTGGATCACAGTATATCTTGAGTAGTCATCAATAAACGTTATCACATATTTATTCCTGCTAGGAATCTGAGTTTTCATTGGTCTACAGATACTTACCTGTCAGAGGAGATACCTTGATCACAGATATCACTGGGTATCAACTCTAGGGGGTTGATTAATAGCACCATGCTGCTTATTAAAGTTTGGTCTCATCCCCTTTCATTAATAGGACATTTGCTCATTTGCAGACCTTTCGTTAGTTAGTTTGTCCGTTCGTTGGTTCGTTCGTTAGATTTTTAAATTCTGACTTTCAAGTTGATTAATTATATAATTGTCCCTGGATCCTAACTGTCTGGACCAAAGCCTGGAGCAATCTTTGTGTTTGCATTCCT
Source organism: Paroedura picta (assembly GCF_049243985.1). Taxonomy (NCBI): domain Eukaryota; kingdom Metazoa; phylum Chordata; class Lepidosauria; order Squamata; family Gekkonidae; genus Paroedura; species Paroedura picta. The sequence goes on along the minus strand of NC_135376.1, from coordinate 67,394,389 downwards.
TTGCAAGATTCTCATGGATTGAGAATCTCTGTTCTGAGAGAAAAAAAACTATATTTGGGGTGGAAAATGTTTTATTTTGGTGGTCAGTTATACACAACACTTATCATAGCTCTGTACTGGCTATTCATATTTTTCCGAGGTAGAAGCTGTGGTCAATAAGAATGGCTGGCCATATGCCTCAGTAACATCAAGGAAGCATGAGCTCATGTGGTGTTTACAAATGTTCATTTTCTTTATGCAACTGATGCAAAATATTTAATCTTCCAAAGTGTTTTCCTCCCAAAATGTTCCCATGTATAATAGATGCTTTGGCCTTAGTGACTACGTCAGCATCCTCTGTCAAAAAGATGGATGAATAAGACCAAAAATTTCTTTATGGTCTGACAGCCCCACTTTATCATAAAGCATTGATAAAGAGTAATGTCCAGATCCAGAAAATTGCCGACTTGGGATCTTGACTTCTTGAGTACAAAACCCTAGAAAGGTTTATTGGTAACACAGTGGGGGAAATCTCAGAAATATATTTCTGGTATTTCTAGTCAACATTGTTCAAGTCAAAATTATACCTAATAGTTCAGGCAAATGATAATGAAATCATCCAATAGATAATGTAGCTGACATCAGGTGTTCCATGGCTGGACCATTCTCAGGTCAAAATAGGAACACAGGAATAAAAAAAGAAAAATTATGGACTGAAATCATACTTAGCCATGCACATTGTATCAATGTTTACCAAACCCTTAAAGGTAAAGGTATCCCCTGTGCAAGCACCGAGTCATGTCTGACCCTTGGGGTGCCGCCCTACCATTTTTCGGCAAACTCAATACAGGGTGGTTTGCCATTCCCTTCCCAAGTTATTACCAAACCCATAGATGGGACTAAAATTACAATTGCCTAGAAGAAGAGTTCGTTTTTATACCCCACTTTTTACTACTCTAAAGAATCTCAAAGTGGTTTACAATCACCTTCCCTTTCCTCTCCCCACACCATACACCGTTTGAGGTAGGTGAAGTTGAGAGAGCCCTGATATTCCTGCTCGGTCAGAACAGCTTTATCAGTGCTGTGGCGAGCCGAAGGTCACTCAGCTGGCTGCATGTGCAAGAGTGGGGAATCGAACCTGACTGTACAGATTAAAAGCTGCTACTCTAAACCACTAACCACTATCTCACCAAGCTGGCCTATCCTTCTCCCCACAACAGGCACCCTTTGAGATAGGTGGGGCTGAGAGAGCTCTGAGAGAACCATGATTGGCTCAAGGTCACCCAGCAGGGTTCATGTTGAGAAGTGGGAAATCACACCAAGTTCTCCAGATCAGAGAACTCCTCCTAAACCACTACACTATGCTGGCAACAAAATCTCTTCGGTGATGGGATGACCAGCATGATTTATTACAAAAGTCAAAGAGTATTCTTCTTGGGAGCACAAATTCAGGACAAGGCCACATATTGCCTGATGAGCTGTTTTCAGCCATTGCTAGAAAAAGGATTCCAGGAAATATATGTGGAACAACATCCTTCCCCTTTCTGTCCCCAGCATTTAACATCCAGAGGAACACCCACTGCCTCTGTGTTCCGTTTAGCTAATAGCCATTGCATGTACTAGATTATATACGAATGACTCTCTGGTTGTTTGGATTGTTTTAATTGTTATGCAGCCTATTTTCAGATGTATTTTTAAAATAGTATTGTAACCGGACTTTAACCTTTCAAGGAAACAGGTGGGCTAAAATGCCATAAAGAATGTAACGCTATTTCAAATCTCTTTTATATTCACTTGAAGCAAAAAAAACAAGTATCAATTGTAATGGCAAAAAAAAACCTGCCAAATTAAGGCGAGATAGAGGGCAACCACAGTTTTGCCCAAGTGTATGTATGGACGGGATAAAATAAACTTGACTGTTCAAACTGAAACATAGTTGTCATGAAATTCAGTAACATCCAAGTCCCAAAGTCCTTCTACTTTCTTCATGCGTGTGCCAAAGGACAATCTTATGGTCCTTTTCTGACAGGGCAGGGGCTCATTCATAATGGAGGAAGTACCATGTTAATCCTTTGTCACCGTATCCAAGAGCTTTTGGGCAGAAAATGCTATTGTGACAAAACTTCCATTGTAGCAGCGTACTGTTAGTCCACATTGTATTTTCTCCTCATGTTGGCAGACTTCTGCATACCCAGGGATGAGCACTGGAAGATCTGCTATTATTAGTGTTCCTCAGGAAGTGTGTATGAAGGATTTATGCTGTCAATAATTGGATGTTGATGAAATCAGTTGGACTTGATGTTTCTATGGTCAGGTGTCAAGATTCACCTTCATATATATGTCTGTTCCCTTCATATATATGTCCGAATTGGATCCCTCAAAAGGGGAATCATGTGGAAGATCATGAATATAGCAAGAGGCTGGGTAATGCAAGATGTCATTAGAAGGTAAGGTTTGTTAGCATAGTAGTTTCTCAAATAATCCCACTAATTCAAACCACAAGGATATTATAAATCTGCAAAAAATCTGTAGAAAAACTAAATTAGGGTGCTACAAAATATAGACATAGAAGCAAATAAACTTGATTTCCAATGAATAGAATTGTGTGTAACAATATTTAATAATCTTATTTTTAAAAATAATTCCTAAAACAGAAGGAAAATTAAGCATTATTAAGATTTCCTATGGGAAACAAATCAGAAATGCAGCTTGCAGTGTATGTTTCAGAAATGTGGGAAATTAATATTGACTTTAATAATATGAAATTTATTTTTAATGATGAACTACTCGTAATTGGCTATTGGATCTTAATATTTCCAAATATATGTGCACCTTATTCTTTAAAAATTGCTACATACCAAAGAACACATTCTAGAAGAAATATGAGCTTTCCACTTTGCATTGGCACAAGCCCAAACAACAAGAATAAAAGCTTCTAGAAATATTTCATTCGAGCCGCTCGACATTTTTTACCTGGTGCTTTGTCTGTTGCCACAAGAAATATGAAAGTTAGTGCTGTTCCTGCATCAAAGATGTTAAAATAAATTTCTGAATTATGATTCGGCCACATGACAAATCACATTATCAATTAGCTTTTGCAGCAGTAATGGCATTTCATAATATATTTCCGAAGAAGGAAAAATTGCTGTGTTTAAACCTTTTTAAAAAGTGAAGGGGATATGATTGAATGTTATTAGTAATATTAAAGGTTAAGAGCAGGTTATGTGTGAAAGGTACTTTCTAAGCAAACCATATGTTGTAGAGGAGAAACAAGAACTTAAAGAATCAGCTGTTAGATCTTTGAGTACTTGACCACCTGTCAGCTGGGTTTATGCCTTGTTTGTTGGTGGTGAGCAAAATCCAGTTGTCCAATGATTCGTCCGTATGTTTGTCGACTTCTTGGTAGCTGTTCCCTGTATTGCTCCCTAACCATCCAATATGAGAACAATTGACTTTTTTGCTCATGCATTGCAACTGAGTTATAATCTGTTCCTGTCTTTGCTGCATGTAGTTTGTCCTGCTCAGAAGGCGATTTGTTTAAATAGACAGTTAAATAGACAAATTGTAGAAATTAGTCCTTAAGAAGTGTTGCATTTGAATAAAATTCTAATATTCTATGTTTATTTTATTTATTGTTTGGTTTGTGTGTAATATAGCCGGGAGATCTTAAGATTGTCAAACAAGCAAGGGATGGTTTGAGGTGGTTTTCCATTGCCTGCCTTCGCATTGTGACTTCTAGTGTTCCTTGGGAAAACTCCATCCAAATACTAGCCAAGGTCTGCCCTGCTTAACTTCCAAGATCTGCCAGGATCAGGTTTGCCTGGGCTCTCTAGGTCAGAGTTAATGTACATCTAATTAGTCCCTAACAAAGGAAATGGCTGCTGAATCATCTGTATCAACAGCATCTTCATGTGTGTGCCCTGCTGCCAAATCCTAATGCAAACCAATTTGACAGGCATTTGTAGCAGTTTGGCGTGCATTGAACAGATTTCGTTCTTGGCTCACATCTGATTATCTTTGAACACAACAAGTTTGAATATTAAACATATTCCTGGTGAAATCTGCAACATCCAACATCCCTCCTTAGATCCCGATCTGACAGACAGGCCCATAGCCACAGTGGCACAAAGAGGGGCCTAGGGCCCATCAATCATTTGTTGTGCCCCTCCAATTAGAAGAAGAAGAAGAGTTGGTTCTTATATGCCGCTTTTCCCTACCCGAAGGAGGCTCAAAGCAGCTTACAGTGGCCTTCCCATTCCTCTCCCCACAACAGACACCCTGTGAGGGAGGTGAGGCTGAGAGAGCGCTGATATCACTGCTCGGTCAGAACAGTTTTATCAGTGCTGTGGCAAGCCCAAGGTCACCCAGCTGGTTGCATGTGGGGGAGCGCAGAATCGAACCTAGCATGCCAGATTAGAAGTCCGCACTCCTAACTAGTACACCAAATTAGCACTCAGGTTGGTGTGAAATCTGCCACAAGTCTTTCAAGTGTCAATTCTCTCAAGTGAAAAGGGAAGGGATTTGAGGTATCAAGGTTTTAATCCTGTCATAAAGCCTGCCAATGTGAGGGTGTAAACTCATGTTGAAGTACAGCAGGGAAGATAAATAATGATGGCTGATGAACTATGTACTCATTTCCTCCCTCCAATAAAAATGTTTGGCCTAGGAGCCTGCTGATGGACATAAGCTGTATCAACCTGCACAGAGGTTTAAAACTAGGTTTCTCGGGCAAGTTCAGACCCTGGGTGTTCCAGTGGTCATTCCACATGCAATGGGATGCAGGCCATCCGCTCTGTGTAGGAAATAATATCGCTTGTATTCTACGTTGTCCAACTGAAGCCTTGCTAAGAGAAGGCAACTTCTTCTTCCCCATCTCACAAAAAGCCTTTTTAGCCCCCAATCCTGAAATCATGCTCTTTCTGTTCAGTGGAGATGAAGGAACACTATGTGGGGTAGAGAGTTTTGTAATTAAACTGGAGGCATCATTATAAGACACAACACAACTGCATCCTCCCCATTCTCTCCTCTGTGCCCAGCTCCATTGGACTTCCTTCCTCCTCCTGCTCATTAGCAGACCTCCAGCAAGGGAAGATCTGCATTCAGAAGTAGGGCCAGGCACTCCTAACTACCCATCCCTTTTGTGTTTATGTTGTGTCTATGTATCTTTTAATGAATACCTTCAACTGGCCTTAAAGCTATGTTCTAGGGGCTGAGTAAATGGAAACTGCAAATGGAAGGATTTTGTCCATGTCTGTTAATGTGCTTGGTTTGGACTGAAGGGCATCAGCCCTTATGTGGCCTGAGTATATCTGTAAAATACATGTTCTTCCCTTTTTTATAGAGCAGTATTACTGGCAGTGAGCATGTTAATGGCATCAGCCACGGAAATAAATTACCGATGGAGTTGTACATGACTTTCCGATTCATCAGGATGATTCAAGGGATGTGGCCTGCAGCTCTACTCAATCAAATAAGGCGGCAATAGCATATATAATCTAACTCTTGGACATTTTTATTGCAATTCATTGAGACGAAAGAGAGATGACTACATTAATATCTTGATGCAGTTTCATAATAACTGGTAGGAAACTGATGTGCCAAATTACTAAGGAGCCCTGAAACAATCTTGTAGGTGTTAACTCTTTCTGATGAGTGTGGGGTCTGAGCGTCCATTTTATAGAACCACCAAACGGTATCAAAACAGAACTAGTAGCACTGACATCACACAGACTGAAAGAAGCCTCATTTTTTAACAACTGAGAAAAGTTGTGAAGCAGAAGAGTATACACCAAGGGCATTCTTTCTCGTGTAGTTTAGGTTTTGATTGGCACCACTGAAAAAGATAGAACATGAATGCAGCGTGACTGTAACAGACAGTGAATGGTTAATGCGTTAGCCCTGTCTGAGAACCTTGATTCTCATGACGTTCAAATGGAATTCTACAGTTGAGAGTGGCAGTTAGTTCAGTTATTAGTGAGACAATTGAAGATTGTTATGCTCCAGTAGACCAAAGTAATGCAAAGGACTTCTCTGAGGAAGAGGCAGTCAACAGACCTGACCAAGAGCCACAACCAGTGACAGAGACACTGCAGGGAGAGGCAGTCTCTCGGGAGCCAGATATAGATTTACAGCCATGTGCCAATTCAATAGCCACTCAGCCCTGAGTTGGCAACAGATAGACATCTGCTAGCCAGAATACCTCCCTGGTCACTGGAATTTCAGGAACAGCATAGGAGGAAGACAAGGCAGCACAGCACTGGCTCCATGTTAATAATGAAGAAGAGTCTTTGCAGGAGCAGGAATGAGGAGGCTGGCAGGTGCTGAGCATGACATTTAAAGCAGCCAACAAGGGAGTGGCTGTGTGGAAGTAACATACTGGCTAGTCACTGACCTTGCAGCCTGTATTCTGAAGTTGGACTGTGGTCTGTGTTCCTGAACTCTTCTCTTAGAAGCTCTTAGAACTCTTCTCTTGAAGCTGTGAGTTTGGACTTTGGACTGCCATTCTGAAACTCTGGTGGCTAGTACTACCTTTGCCTGCTGGGTCTGTAATCAGGACAGGGATCCTGAATTAGGGAAGTGTGATCAGCCATCCTTCCCTGAGGGAAATAGCAACTAGGAAAGGAAGGTTGCCCCTTTCAAGTGTTTAAGAAATAAAACTGGCATGTTTCTGGCTTCACAAATTTTAAGTATTTTTGAGTCTAAGAAGCCTGAACCTGTTTATTTAAGCAGCAACTGCCGAGAGATCCCTCTCCACAGTTAAAGACCTCTCTGTAGAATGAAACAATTACATTATTGTTGATAATTGCTGATAATTATACAAAGGTGGTTCTTATATGCTGCCTTTCTTTACCCAAAGAAGTCTCAAAGCCTTCCCTTTCCTTTCCCCACAACAGGTACACCATGAGGTAGGTAAGAGCTCTTTTATTACTCCTCGGTCAGAACAGTAAGGTCACCCAGCTGGCTGCATGTGGAAGGGAGCGGGGAGTCAAACCTGGCTCACCACATTAGAAGTCGGCACTCCTAACCACTACACCAAGATGAGACATGTAAGCATTCTGAGAGGAACAACAAGGCAATGATGCTTCCCCCTTACCAATTAGAGTCCCAGACAAGTTCCTCAAAATAGGGTATCTGAAAAGAAAAGCTTGGCACGAACATGAAGTGTGTTCTAGCACTAATAACAATTATGTTGGATCCAACAAAATAGAAGTAGTGTTTTCCTTGTGAACATATGATGTGATGGATTACCACTGACATGTTCTTTAAAGGGAAATACAAAGTAATTATCCTCTAATGTCAGGGAAGATTTATAAGAAGGTCAGTTGGTTTTGTCTAGGCTGCATCATTAAAATGAAATAACCAACTGGGAAACAAAAAGGTTGTAGTTCTAAGATGCTAATTTAGCAAATGTGCATAATGTCACAAAATGTTGCTTTGCAACTCCATGAGATTTCTGATTACCAGTTCTACCATGTGGCAAACCTCTTTCCTTGAAGCTACTTAATAAGATATTGTTTGGGACTATTAGTATTATCAGCAAGTATTCATCCACATTATAATTTCTATGATGGAAGGACATTTCCCTTCCTGGAAGAGGGGGTGAAAATTTCTGCAAGTTCCCCCCCCACACACACACACACACATAAATGAGCAATAGGGTTGTTAGTGTCCTACACAGTGCAGGGGGTTGGACTAGATGACCCAGGAGGTCCCTTCCAACTCTGTTATTCTATGATTCTAAAAACGCAATACTACAAAATTCCCCTTTGTCCCCTATGTGAACCTGTTGATCCCCAGGAACACATGGGGGAAGACTGATGGGGCCCCCTGGTGTTAAGCAGCAACTTTGATTACCTCGTCTCTCCTTCCTCTGCCTCCGCCATGTTGTTGGTTTGTTGGTCTATTGTATTGGTGTTTTCCTGTCCTTTTTAATGGGGTTTTAATGGGGGGGGGTGTTAACTGGACATCTCTAACCCACCACGAGCCTGCTTGTGAGTGGCAGGTAATAAATAATAAAAATAATAATTTTCAGGGGGCTCTACCAGGACAAGGTAGGGAACACCCCTGCAGGTAGAGATAGAGTTCAAGGAGATCTGAACATGATGGGGAAAAGGGCACATGAGAACAAGATACAATTCAAGAAAGAGAAGTACAGACTTCTACATCTGGATCACAAAAATGAGAGGTCCAGCCCCCAGGGCAGCACCAAAGCTTAGGCACCCACACTGAGCGTGGCTCTCCCTTCTGTGCCCCAAGGCCAACACCTGTTGAATTTCTGCCTGTCGTGCACGCTTCAACCACAAAGGAGAAGCTCTGCAGCTGTGGGTTGCCTCCCCCCTCCCTGGCACACCAGTCAAGAACAGCAGGAGAGCTGTGCTGGATGAGATCATGGGCTCCATCTGTCCCCCCAGCCCTGGAGGACCAGCAGAGGCAGCTTCCAGAGGGGACTGGAGAAACAACTGATACCGAGATCCATCGGTGGCTCTTAGCCACAGCCAACCTCCATTTTCAATATTCTGCAAAAAGATACAAGCATGAAATCCTTCCTGGACTGGAAGCCATATTGCTCAGGGGGCTGTTATGTATAGCAAATTGAACTGGAAACCAGGAGGTGTGGTTAACGCTACAATATCTGCCTCTATGATCCGTCCTATGTACGGATGATGGATGAAGGAAATAATTTACTGCATTTTATTATATTTTATTGTGTTATGGTTTTAAGTGTACAGTTTATGGTTGTAAACTGTCCCAAGCCCGCTTGCAGGGAGGTGTGGTCTAGAAATTTAAAATAAATGTAATTAATTAAAATTAAAGAAGCATACATACTGGATGGGTGATACACTTCTGGGTAGTAGTGTATGAACAAGATCTTGGGATACTTGTGGACCATAAGCTAAGTAAGAGCAGACAGTGTCATGTGGAAGTAATTAAAGTGAATGCAATCTGGGGCTGTGTCAACAGAGGTATTATACCAAAATCTCAAGTAGTCATAGTCCTGCTTTATATCGCATTGGTCATACCACATCTGGAGTACTGTGTGCAGGTCTGGAGGCCTCACTTTAAAAAGGATGTGTACAAAATTGTGAAGGTTCAGAGGACAGCAACTAAGATGATTCAAGGCCTGGAGACTAAGCCCTATGAAGAAAGGCTGAGGGATTGGGGAATGTTCAGCCTGAAGAAGAGGAGGCTGAGAAGGGACCTGATTGCTCTCCTTAAGTATTTAAAAGTTGTCAGAGGAGGGCAGGGAATGGTTTCTGTTGGCAGCCAAGGATAAGGCCTGCTGTAATGGTTTTAAACTACATGTAGAACAGTATTGGGTTTATATGGGGGGGGGATTTTATTCAGAGTAATTCAGCTGCGGAATCAGCTGCCTGAGGAGGTGGTGAGCTCCCCTTATCGGCAGTCTTTAAACAGTGGTTGGACATATCATTTCCATGGATGCTTTAGGCTGATCCTACGTTGCACAAGGGTTTAGACTAGATGGCCTGTATGGCCCCTTCCAACTCTGTGATTCTATGATTCTATAAGACTCCTGCTCAGTATTATCTGCAGATGGCTGGATATATGCCATTGTCCATATGAAGAGTAATCTCCATATATGCGCTCCTTCTCCAAGTAACACAGACTTCAGCAAATAAAATATTGTGTATGTTGGATAATGCATTTTCAATGAGCTTTTACAGCTGGATTTTCCTCCACGAGACAAGAAAATCGGCTTCTAAAGTGCATTCCAGTTCTGCTCCAGTATATACCACAAGGCATCTGCATGAACAAGTTAAGTCAAAAACTGAGCTTCCTTTTAAGATTCTTTGTAGAAATCAAGGATGGCTTACAAAAGATTTGAACTTGTAGTCATCATAAATACAAACTGAAATCATAGTCCAGAAACAGGGAAGGACTTCATTAGCAGCTTTGCTTGTTGATATTTTTGTCAACTCTTCTCAATGAGAGTAGCATATACTTTGCAATTCAATGTGTACATTTCCATTCTCTTATTTGGCTATTCAGTTGGGCAGCCAGCATTTCTGTGGCTAACTGATAGGTTGGGGCCTTCGTTAAAATGTGATGCAGTTGTATCAGGGTTTTAATCAGGAATTTCATTTCAAGATATTCAAATAGGAATCCATGTTATCTGAATTTGGGTTTTGAGGCAACAAAAGAAAACTGAGCCGGTCAGGAGAATATAATTCGTATATCTCAAAAGTTATGAAATATCAGAAAGCTATGGTGTTAGACAGGTTGTATAGAATGGTTTGAATATTTTCTTTTTCAAAAGGAAAGAAAAAGCAGCTGGGTTTCTGTAACAGTTGGCAAAATGAGTAACAGTGGCTGTTGTTTGCATAGTTAGCCACAAGAGGGCTCCCACAGCTTCCTGTTCATTGGACTGAAACTTTTGTCGCTAAGACCCTTAAATTTTAAACTATATGGGAAGCTCATTTTATCTTACGGTTTCATGTAAAGTTGCAAGGGAACTTCATTGATCTTGTATATAATCTCCACCTTTGTCCTTCAGGAGTTAGAAATTGTTCATTTTAAATGGTACAGCATTTATATTATTTCATGTGGCATGGGGGGGGCAGGTTGCTTGATGGGGCAGCAGGAACAAAGTTGTGTGTGTGGGGGGGGGAGAGGCCAGTATCATGCATTACTGTGATGTCATTTCTAGGAACATGCCTGGAAGTCATGTTACTGTATCATATGACACTCTAGGAATTCCTATATCTATGGTTTTACCACAGAGAATTGGGGGATTCCAATTGTATGTAAGCAATTTCTGCAGCCCTTAACCCCCAATGCTCCTTGTGGATGCCTGCCAATGACCAGCAACCCTATGCAGTATATCCAAGGGGGAGGGATGGAAATTGAGGGCCAAGGTATGCTTTCATCAAAAGGCACCCGTTTTACAAAACAGTTTCATACATACCAACAGACCCATTACCTTCCTTCTCTTTTGTGATTTGCCTAGACATCTGACAAGGAGTACAATGTGCACGCTAGGCCAAATACTTATCTAAATAATTAGCAGCCTCTGTCCCCTTTCAAGCATCCAGTTCTTTCCCAACTCCTCAAATCTGTAACTGTTTACTGCCTTTTCTTTTCCCTAATGCTTAGAATCAAAGCAGGACAGCAGGTTCTTTGGAGGCTCTATGGAGGCTCCTCAATGGAGCCTGTAACCTTTGTCAGGGATGTGGCCTCTGCCACTCTGCCCAGCAGTCTTGACACGATTAACATTCTTGCCTGACTTTCCATTTAACCTTGAAATCACAGAAGGAGAACTGAAGAGAATTAAAAGCATCTTCCACAGAGGACACCAAACATTTTTGGAAGGTTGCACGCAACAGAAACAACGGAAGATTTTATGAAGCTACCTATGTCTTTGAGTGTGCTTATGCCCGCTGTTTGGCTTCATCTGACTGAAGAAATTGTTCTAAAGTGAAAAAGAAACCTGTTACATGCACAGGTGTTCTCTGTCCTGTTCTTTGCAGCCTCTGTATTTTATACCACATCATTATGATGCCAGAGCACACAACGCAGAAGGGTCAAGCGATGCTCTTGTTTTTTATCATTGCTGACAGCAACCTGCTGAGTTATGGGGGCAGCTGGCTGTGCCACCTAATCTGATAGAATTATGACTTTGAAGCAAAATAAAGGCTAGACAAACAGGAACCCAACTGCCCAAACAAGCACACCCATACTATTATTAGTATTATTGTTTGTTTTTTTATTACAGAAACAGGGACTGTTCTTGCTTAGTAATGCTTAGAGTAATGCTTAGAGGATTAGTAATGCTTAGTAATGCTTAGAGCAGGGGTAGTCAAACTGTGGCCCTCCAGATGCCCATGGACTCCAATTCCCAAGAGCCCCCTGCCAGCATTTGCTGGCAGGGGGCTCATGGGAATTGGAGTCCATGGACATCTGGAGGGCCGCAGTTTGACTACCCCTGGCTTAGAGGATGGACAACAGCAGCACTATTGAGGGAACTGCAGGGAACTGTCCAATAACTCCTTGGTTCTTCCTGAGCCAGAAGAAGAGCTAGATTTTTGTATCCCACCCTTTACTACCTGAAAGAGTCTCAAGGCAGCTTACAATTGCCTTGCCTTCTTCTCCCCACAACAGGCACCCTGTAAGACAGGTGAGGCTGAAAGAGCTCCAAGGGAACTGTGACTGACCCAAGGTTACCCATCTGGCTGCACGTGGAGGAGGAGTGGGGAACCAAACTCAGCTGTCCAGATTAGGATCCGCTCCTCTGAACCGCGACACCAAGGTGGCTCTCCAAAGGCAATAGGCACTGTCAATGAGGACAAAAGAAGAAGGGGACAACAGAGAATGAGGTGGCTGGATGGAGTCACTGAAGCAGTTGGTGCAAACTTAAATGGACTCTGGGAAATGGTAGAGGACAGGAAGGCCTGGAGGATCATTGTCCACGTGGTCGCGATGGGTCGGACACGACTTCGCACCCAACAATAACAATGAGTAATGAACTGGTTGGGGAATTAATGCCCATTTGGGGAATTAATGTTCAGTCAGTGGTGACTTTGGGCAGTCAGATATCAGCTTGGTCTGAATGTACTGCTGGTGAAGTGTCCAGATCCTGGTTTAGTGGACTGTTACAAGCCATGTTTGCAAAATATTTGTTTTGGTGCAGTAAACTGGAGTCTGTGGACACAGTTCATGTGGCTATATTCATACACTTCCATATTCAAAGCACATTGAAAGTCTCACCTCAAAGTAGCCAGGTGGATCAGAGATTAATTGTGTCATTTACATTATTGTTTCATTAAGTTTCCACACAGAAGTTGCTGGAAACATATTTTTCAGGTAGCAGCTCCATAAAAGCAGTCATAATAAGCAAAGGAGCTACCCATATTATGGCAAGAGCAGCTGCCCCCAAATAAATCACTATCATGAACAGGAATGGAATTACCTGATGGGAGAGGAGATCCATGTGGAGAGAGTTTCTCACACACTGTGGCCACCGTGTAGAACCATTGGGTGGCCCCGGCCACTCATAATTGCTAATAACATCTGCACCCTCCTCTCTCCCACTCCTCCTTAAGATGTTTGGATAACTGAGATCTGAGGCATTGTTTTTTCCTCCATGTATCTTTTTGTGGTTGATTAATTTGTGTGTGTTTTTACTCTGGGATTTTAACTGGGGGTTTTACCCCATTGTTGTAACCATGAGCTGTCAGGGAGTGGCAGGGAATAAATCGAATTATTATTATTAATAATAATAATAATAATAATAATAATAATAATAATAATAATAATAATATGCCATATGACCCTCAGTTCAACAGCCAGGCCCGGGTGTTTCCAAGCTTGTGGGCACTTCTGACATTCTAATGCAGGGTGGTTGACAAACCCACACAATAGCTGCCACAAGAACCACAAAATGTTAGGGAGTAAGGCCATGTATAACTCAAATTCTTCAACATTTCCAGAAGAATCTCTAATTAACAGATGAATATAGCGTTAGAAATATTTCCATGTGTAAAGCTGCTTATCTCCAGTAGCACAATAAAGATCCTTGTGCTGTGGTGCTGACCTTTGCTGCTGAATTCTTTACAAATCTGCAGTCAATCAGGACCCCTGCTGGGCAATAGGCCCATGTGGCTCTGCATCCTTTCTAAAAACACTTGCCAGGCTCTAGGCCGACATGAAGGTGCCCATGGGAACAACATCTGGGATACTTGGCCTTAGTCCAGGGATGGCCAAACAGTGGCTCTCCAGATGTCCATGGACTACAATTTCCATGAGCCCCTAATTAGACAGTCAAGGTTCATCTTAAAATGAGTCAGCAGCCTGATGCAGTTGCTAAAAAAGTCAATGTTATTTTGTTCTGCATCATATAGTGTTCAGGTCACATGAAGAAAGGGTATCACTTTACTCTGATCTCACTTGGAGTAGACTTCATTGGAAGCATTGTGTTCATTTTTAGACATTTCCCTTTAAGAAAGACGTTGACAAGCTGGAACATGTCCAGAGAAAGTCAAAAGAAACTGGTAGAGCTGTTAACAGTTCTATGAGGAATAGTTGGAAAAGCTGGGTATGTTTATCCTCGAGAGGAGATAACCATCTTCACCTAACAGAAGGGCTGTCGTACAGAAGATGAAATGATTTTATGTTGCCCCAAAAAGTTGGAAAAGAACCAATGAGTTAGAATTAATTCAAAATAATTTTCAGCTAAACATTAGGAAGAACTTCCTAACTGTTGGAACAGTTCCTCAGTGGAACAAGCTTCCTCAAGAGGAATTCTCCTCTCCTTCTGTGGAGGTTTTTAAGCTGAAGCTAGATGGTCATCTGACAGCAATTTTGATTCTGTGAATTTAGGCAGATCATGAGAGAGAGAGAGCAGGAGGGGATGAGCCAGTGTTCTGCTCCTGTGGCTCTTTTTTACGTGCCCAAAGAAATGCTGATCACCACTTTGGGATCAGGAAGGAATTTTCCTCCAGGCCAGATTGACTAGGGATCCTGGAATTTCTTTTGCCTACCTCTAGACATAGAGCAGGAGTCACTGGGTGAATGGCAGGAAGTAGTGGTAAATTTCCTGCATTGTGCAGAGGGTTGGACTAGATGACTCTGGAGGTCTCTTCCAGCTCTGTGTTTCTATGATTCTCTCCCTGCCTACTTCATACACATGAGACAAAGATACTTCATTTTATGCAGAAGAGACAATTGCTTTATTGGAATGGATAACAGGGAACTTGAAAGGAGGTACTCAGATTTGTAATAGGTGCAGAATATTCTGAGGCAAAGCAGAATACAAACAGTTCAGTCCCTTCTCTGAGCACTTTGTTTTTCACCCAACCATTTATTTAAAATGTCCTTTTGAGCTTCAGTTACCATGTCCAGCCTTCTCACAACTCAGATAGGCAAGAACAGTCCCATTTGTGTTTCCTGGAGGTGGGAGATGAGCTGGGAAAGGGGGGGGGGGTGAGCGAGCAGCCTTCTCCCAATCATACAGGGCTCTGAGCACTTTGTTTTTAAACCAACTGTTTTTTAAAAATAACTTTTTGAGCTCCAGTTACCATGTCCAGCCTTCTCAGAAATCCACCCAGACATAAAGTCCAAAGGAACACAAATCCCAAAAAGGGGGGCGGGAATGCTGTATGGTTCTGGCATTTCTTCATAGCAATGCAGCAGTGTTGATTTTTATTTAAAATGCATCTGTGTTGTGGCATTACCACATAGCAATGCAGAAGTGCCTTAAAAATAATAATAATAATTTGGGGACTGGGGGGGGGAGGAGAAAGTTTCAGTCCAGGAGAGAACTGCTATGCTGATTGGTGGCTTGCTGTGGTTGACAAGACAAGGAGCCGGGGGAGAAGTTTGGCTTGTTTTCCCTTGCAGCCTCGTTGGGAGGCAAAAAGCCACAATGGGGCAGAGCGAAAATTGGGAGGGGTCTCCCATGAGAAGGGCTGTGAAAGCGAAATTTACCATCCTGCATTTGCAAGCAGGAGGCTACGCACGTTTTATCCCCCCCATGCGGAAACGATCTTCGTTTATCTTCTCAAGCCACACAATATAGCAGGCAACTTCAAAATGCCGGGTCATGTAAAATTAATGCCAGTGCATGCTCATTAGAAACTGTGGAGCAAAGCCACTAAACGAACAGGAATAAAATGTGTAACTTGATAACAACCAAGTGTTTTTTTGTGTTTGCCCTTGGTGTTTTTGCTGACAACCACTTTGCACAAATGAATTCTGACACTGGAATGGTTGGTTAAAAGTTCTGTTCTTCCACCACATGAAGCCTTGTTGTATTCACACAGGGCAAACTTTGTTTTCTGAAATGGCCAGCTGGGCAAAGGAATGGCAGCTGCTGTGCTCATCTTCACTTCTCCGGTCGTAAACAGTAATTTGTGCTGCTAAAGTGGGCACCTCTCCACAACTTTTGCTGTTTGTCAGCATCGCCCTATCTGAAACTACCTTCGCCTTGGAAAGGGCACCATCTTGGTCACGGCATCGGAACAGCTGGATTAGGCATCTCCGGAACTGCAAGTGAGAGAGTCAACATAATTCATACAGTTCCAAACAACATATATTTCAATACATTCAAGTGGGTAGCTGTATTGGTCTGAAGCAGCAGAACAAAGTTTGAGTCCAGTGGCTCATTTAAGACCCAAAAAGTTTTATTCAAGGTAGAAGAAGAAGAGTTGGTTCTTATATGCCGCTTTTCCCTACCCAAAGGAGGCTCAAAGCGGCTTACAGTCGCCTTCCCATTCCTGTGTGCATTCATGTGTATGCACACTTTGTATCAGATTTGTATCTGAGGAAGTGTGAATGCACACTGGATAAAATTCATATATTGCAGTAGTTCAATAGCCACTGGTTGTATCATCACATGAATGGACATTATTGCCTTAACAAGGAGATATAAAGATTAACACAGAAGTGTTTGGTAAGCAGAAATAAAAGTTTCTCAGTGTAAAGGAAACAAAGGAAAAGCTTCAATACCTCTCTAAAGCCTGAAATTAAAATCAACAACCTGTAAAACAACTGATTTTCACATCCAAGTTATATCTCCTCATTCCATCTACCCTTTCCTTCTATGTTAAATATAATCTTTGGTTTTGTGGGACTATAAGATCATCTCAGTGCTATTCTGAACAGGTTTAAGTGTAAAGGGCTCCCACACTGTCCCTTGTTCCAGGGCTAAGTAAAAAGCCAAAACTTCTATGACAAGGTGGGACAGTCTGCTGTATTAATTACTACACTACAAGGGCAGCTTCAGTCAGTGAAGGAACAAACATTTAATCTTTGGAGGGAGAAATTTACCTCAGTGTGAGGAATTAGGTGGAAGGATCATAATATCTTGGCTTACAGATGTAATTTTTAGACTGTTGACCCTTTTTGTTGGCTAAGCCCTCTCAGCTGTTAAACAAGTAACTTCAACATGGGTGACTGGGGGGGGGAACGTGTGCTCCTTACAATGTAGACTGCAGTCTCTGGCCCATTTAGTTGAAAGCAGACTTTAATCAGCCTGCTCTGGAGCAAATAAGATTTGGAATTATAGCCAGCACCTATCATTAAAGCAACAAGTGGAATAAAAGATATCGCAAATTAATTACGGGGCTATAAGCAGTTAAACACAAATCTTTAAAATGTGAAAGCCCCAAACAAAACTGATTCAATTTAAATACCCAAATAAGATGCTATACACTACCTGATTGTTCATAAAGACATAGATAATTGGATTATACACCGTAGCTGTCTTGGAAAAGAAAGCTGGGATTGCAGCAAGACGGGCATCCAGTTCAATAGAAGGACAGGCCGTGACTAGGATGGAGAAAGCTGCATATGGAGACCAGCAGATCAAAAATGCAATGATCATAATAACAACCATTCGAGTGACTTGTCTTTCTGGCTTCCTTGTAGAACCTAATCTGCCTTGAGTGTCTGAAACCTAGGGGAGAGAGGGATAAAAAGAGATCTGAAGACCACAAGCAAGACTACTCATCATCCATTCGCAAAATCACAGTTCCCTGAAGACCGGTGACCCTGCTGAATTCTCCACTCATCTGCAACTACAACTTTAATACAAGTTCTACCCATTGACTCAGTGCCCTGAGATCATTGGAGGGCCATGGAATACAAGTATGTACACGTCACTCAACAGTACTCACGGAAGAAGAAAACAGGAAATTGCTATTTCTGCACTGTGAAGATAGAATCAAATGAGTAGCCGTGTTAGTCTGAAGCAGCAGAACAAATTTAGAGTCCAGTGGCACAGTTAAAATCAATACATTTTTCTTAATAATGTTTTAATTAATAAGAATGTGTTAGTCCTAAAGGTGCCACTAGATTCTAAAATTATTTCTGCATTGTGGGATGAGCCACATCTCTCCCCTCATCTATCAGGAACGAGTAGAGAAACTCAGCTTCTCACAGAACTTTCTGGATTTTCTGAATGATATCACTGATTGTGAATAAAATGGGACATTTCAGAGACGTTTTCTTTGAAGCAATCTTGGACAGAAGCCTCCCTGTCCTCTTCACCTAAGGCCAAGCCCTATTGAACTGTTCTGAAAGTATGCCGGCTCAATGCACAGAGGAAAGGGAATTAGGCTCCTTTACTGGCTGTACTCGAATCCTCCATTCACTGGTTGGTTCGGTGCAAACAGAGATGGTGCGCGTTCATGCTGTGTGCACAGTACGTTTTGAATATGTCATCTGATACCCAGCATTCATAGGCTAGCAGATTTCTGTTTAATGAACATACTCTACATGCCATTTTTCTGCCATACCCACAAAGCAGCCTTCAGAGTTACAGATAATACCATAAACCAAAAACAATAGAGTCAACCAGCCAACCCAAAGGCAATGAATGCTAATTCAAGATTTTGGCTGAATATCGACAACCAGAACGCTTGGTTCACTGGTTGCAGCTTCATTTTCTAACTGCATATCATGTCCTTTTGGAGCTGTTGAGAGTAAACTTGGTCATCGTGGTGGTCATTCTGTTAACTAAAGCAAAAACTTATGTCCCTGCCATATGAGCCGCAAAACTATATTCCCCACATCTCTGCCTTCTTTGTAGGTTCTGTTTGTCACCTGCTATCTCCATACTGATGTTGAGGATGCCTCCTTCAACTGCTGTGAAGCTGATCCCCACCTTGGTGTCTTATGCAACCCATGCAAACAAACACTTCAGCAGGTTAATGCTAACAAAGTTGCCGGATGGTGAGGCTGATAGCATGGCCAGCACCGCTGACATGGTGGCCAGAAGTAAAAGTCCTTGATTCATTGGAGTTGGCATCCGCTCAAAAATGATGTTCTAGCAGGGGAGGTTCACATTATAAGCTCCTCCCACCACTCCAGGTGACTGAACCTTTGTGTCCTGATGGCCCTCCCTGAACTCTGTCATGGCCCTTAAGGTCAGATGTGCACCTGCAACTGTGTCAACATTTTGGGAGGATAAAACATGCCACCACAGAAAGTGCTTGTTTGAAGAAGTGATGTATTATGTGACCCATCCTCAGAACTGAAGAAAATAAAATAAATGGTGACATTTTTCAGGTCGTACTGTTCAACTATGCATTAGTGCTTGGGAAACATGCATGTAATCTAGCAGCTGCCACCAGCGTCAGCACAACAGCTAATCACATGGCATCATGATGTCTAAAATGTGTTTCTTTAGCCAAAGGCTTTTGGCATGAAGGCTCACCGCAATTTCATAAGTCTTCCTATGGTTGGCACCTACCTTCTTAAGTTTCCGCATTAATTTTCCATAGGAGACCAAAATCACCATCAATGGTAATATGAAACAGGTGGTGAAGAATGTAATGATGAAAGTGTGGTCATTGTAGTCTCCAGAGTACCTGTTAAAAACAATACAGAACACAAAAAATGTCAGGCTTTTGATTAAAGCTGCTCCTAAGAAAGACCGTCTCCCAGAGTAGCCTTACCAGTTGGGTTCACATGTTGTCCCAATCTTGCTAGTCGTATAACTGCTCCAGCCCATTGTAGGGGGAATGGTCCAAATAAAGGAGAATACCCACACAAAGGCTATGCCCAGAGCTGCATGCTTCCCTCGGAGGCGTATATTTCCCAAGGGACGACAAATCACAAAGTAGCGCTCAAATGCAAGCAAAGCAAGTGACCAAAGAGCAACAATCCCTGTAAGGAAAACAAGTAATATCAGAGAAGGGATGGAGTCTAGTGCATAGTGTTGAACTTGACCTGTAAGATCTAAGTTAAAATCCTTACCCAGCCAAGTAGCTTCTTGAGTTATCATGGGCTAATCATCATTTCTCCACCCTATTGTCCTCGTGGTATTGTTATAAGTACCTTATCCTGAGCTCCCTGGTGGATGGGTTCAATTAAATTGTAATAAAGGAAATAGGTAATCCGATGTGAATGGAACTTGCACCAGCCAAAAGAATATAACATGACTAGGTCATAGCAACTGTGCCTCTATCTAACAAGCCACCTACCTCTAATGAGATTTTCAAATGCTTGATGCTTTATAAAGTGTATAACATGGCACACAAGTACAGTCCTGCAGTATTTGTGCCCATTACGGGTGGATTCCACTCAACCCAATTCAACAAATCAAAAGTACACCTTTATGAGAAATATATAAGGTTGCTGCTGTAAATGGCATTCCAGTTACATGTTCTCCCCTTTCCTTTCTAGTACCACATAGTAAAATCTAAATAGAGTCCTGACATTGTCACGTCCCTCTCCCCACTGCACATTGTTGGCTTCCTGGGGAGGGGAGGGGGTTCAGGATATGTTGAAAGCTGAACTACAGAGTTCAGATGGGGAGGAGGAATTCTTAACACCATTTTCACCAGGGAATTTGTGTTCTTTTAAAACGTTGTTTGGAGCTTCCATTCTTGGCCTCTAAAAAAGACCACGGTAAAGGATTATTTCAAGAGAGCAGGTGTGTGAAAATTACACAGTGCTGTTGTTATTAGTAGGCTTCATTTGAACTCTTTAGAAGGTAGTTAGAATGGTGGGTTTCACCACTATTTACCCTTTACCAACTACTCTCTCCACTTAAAAGTAGTTAATAGCAGTAGCTTTTGATTTGGAGAATGGGGTTGATTAAGGTGACCAGATTGTCCCACTTTTGGAGGGACATCTGGGGGCACCTAGCAAATTGTACATGTTGAAATTAAAATATATATATTACTATTTTTGCATTCTATGCGTTCTTTGAAAAAAATTGTTGCTCCATATAGACCAAATTTTTAATCAAGAACCCCCCCCCCCTGGTCAATGATATCCCGCTTTACTAACGTTAACATCTGGTCGCCTTAGGGTTGATTCCTCTACTTGCCGCCATCTGGGTGACCTTGAGCCAGTCATTGAGTTCTCTCAGCCCCATCTACCTCACAAGGTGTCTGTTGTGGGGAAAGGAAGGCAAGGCAATTTTAAGCTGTTTTAAGGCTCCTTCAGGTAGTAAAAAGCTGGGTACAAAAAACAGTTTTTCTTCTTTTTGATAAAACTGGGTGTGTCTAAAATCTGGACAAAGGCTATCATTGTTCCTATTTTTAAAAAGGAAAAAAGGCCCCTCCCCCTATCAACCAAAAAGCCTCTTGTCACTTGTGGGTAAGTTTTATGTGAGGCATTTGATAAACTTTCTTCTGGGATAAGTGCCACCAAAATTCTGTGCTTGGAACAGATCAGCTTTTGCTCAGACAAACCTGCTTTGGATCATTGTGTTATCCCTGCAGTGGTTCAGGTAGGAGGAAACCGTGTTTACCTTTTTTTTTAACCTGAAGGGGTGCTGTTAATTTTTCCCCCAGGAACCACATGTGGGATAAACTGAATAGCCCCTTGATGATAAGAGAGTACTGTTTCTTACCTGCAAATTATGCTCTTCAACTAGCTGTGGTTTGGAGGGTGAATTAACCAGTGAGACCTCTACAAAGGGGGGGGGGATTAAACAGCGATGTATTCTGGCTCCCTATCTTTTTAATTTATTTATGAACAATCTGGCACCCATTCTGAGGCTGTTTGTTGGCCACTTTTCAAAACTTGGTTCCTATTATATTTCTTTATACCAATTATGTTGTAGTATTTTCCTTAAAACAAATGGGTCTCAAGTGCTTAGAGACAGCTTGCTGCAGATGTGTAATGGTTAAGAATGGCAGCCTCTAATCTGGAGAACCAGGTGTGGTGCCCAATTCCTTCACATGTAGCTAGCTTGTGAGCTTGGCACATTCACAGTTCCTCTTAGAACTCTCTCAGCCTCACCTACCCCTGAGGGTGCCTGTTGTGGGGAGAGGAAGGATAGGTGATTGTAAGCCACTTTGAGACTCCTTCAGGTAGTAAAAAGCAGGGTATCAAAACCCAGTTTTCCTCTTCTTCTCTTATTGTCTACTTTTGTGACCCACTGCAATACTAATTTATTGTCTATTGATTTTGAAGTATCCAAAATTATATGTGTGTTTTTCTAAGGCCTAGAAGTGTTTTAGTAGGGGTAATGCTATCGAACAAGTCAAGCAGTTCAGATATCTGGGAGTAAATTTTTGGAATAACAACTAGTCACACATGGTTCTGCAGAAAATTAATTAAACAGGCCTTCCACTTTACTCACTCTTTATGTTAAAGAAACAACAGGGCTTTAGACTGCTATGTCAGAGACTGCTGGATACCAAGATACAAGTTTTGTACTCAAGCAAAGAGAACATTTTACCATACTGTAAATGGTATAGTGTCAGTCTGTGCGGCTCCGGCTTATTCCATCTTAAATCTCCACAACTCCACAGAGCTTTTATGCTCACCTGGTAAAGCATTCTGCCTTCTGCAATCCTTTATGGTTGACTATTCAGAAGTTATCATCAGGTGAGATAATGTCTGTACAGAGCCAGGCTTCCTGAAATTTTGTCTCATGTCTTACGATATTGTAGCTTTTATACTGAGTTGCGGAATTTCTTAATTAGCCCCATCGTACACAAATTTCAGGGCTACCCAGATTAGTGGCTGGTTTTATACCTTTTCTATGACTAGAGCACATTACCAATCAAGGTATTTCCTAGCCACCACAAGGATCCACGGGCTGGTTATGAACGCTCATGAATTATTTTATCTCTGTTTTACTTAAGTGCATGAGCACATTATCCGTATGCTGCCTGATGTCTATATTTGTGCTAACTGGCTATGTAGCATTTTAGACTGTTTAGTGTCTGCAACAAATGCCTAATAAAGGTTCTATGATAATGTTATTATTAAGCAATTGTTTGCTAAATGTACTTAATTTAGTACAAAAGTTCAAAAACTTTCATAAAAGAGTTAGATTTTCAAATCCCAATCTTCTTTCTGATTTTTGTCAGTTTGTCTAACCTGTAGTTGGATCTCAAATGATCCCTTCATACACAAATTCATTCCCAAATAAATACTTTTGTGTATCACACCTGATTTTACACACAGAATAGCTTCCAATAATCTTACATATGGAAAGCAGACCTAGAACATAAGAGAACCCCCACAGATGGTAGACATGTCGAGCACTCTGACCTGGATGGCTCAGATTTCATTAGAATGCAGAAGCTAATCAGGGTCAGTCCTGGTTTGTGCTTGGATGGGAGACCCCCAAGGAGGCCCAGGGGCACTAAGGAGAGGCAGGCAATGGCAAGCCACCCGTGTTGGTCTCCTGTCTTGAAGACACTATGATGCTGCTGCAGCTTAACGGCACTTTACACACTCACATTGAACGAGGAGTCGCATATGCATATGTATTAAAGGGAAAAAAAGCATTCAGCTTACCAAAGAAAGTCACGGCGAATCCTTCCAGCACACATGCCCAGCGGCCCATATAAAAATAACCCTTCATATTGGTTAAAAAACTGATGGTGCCTCCAATCAGAGAGACCAGGAAATCAGCCACAGACAAGTTCACTATGACATAGTTGACCGGCTGCCTCAACTGTTTGAATTTCACAGTCACCAGAATGACAGTAAAATTTTCAGAGAGGGACAGGGAGGTCACCAAGAACATCAACGCAGAAAGAAGGTGGAAATTCCATGGCTGAATGAAGTCCATGGGGTGCAGGAATGGGTCCGAGGGAAAGGAACTTGCTGAGGGACTTAGAATTGAAGACTCGTTTTCGGATTCTCTCACCGGTCCATCCATCTCTGACCCTCACCATAAAAAAGGCAACCGTGTTAAAAAAACGTTTAGTTCATCTCATCAACTCTGTGTTTTTCCACCTTCAAACAGAATTTCACAGCTATATCAGGAGCTTAAAACACACACACCATCAAACTCCTGTGTGTGAAATAAAACAAGCACAATAAAGTTCTGAGAAGAAAGGTGTTTGGCAGTCACAGAAGGGAAGTCCACTCAGGCCAGTCTCTGAAAAACAGTCTGGTCTCCTTGCCCGTCTCTCTTTGTGGCTTTCTTCACATCTGCAAAAGGAAAGGAAGCAGCAGGGCTTCTCCTGGAGATGCTTCAGCAGCAGAACGATGCAGTGTCAAAACTGCCTTGGGGGCTCTCTGGAGAGGAAGCTGCCTGCTTTCCAGAATTAGCAAGAAAGAGCAGTCCTTTGATTTGGAACAAGTAAGCAGAACAGATGCCTTCCTTGTGCTTCTCAGTGTTGCAAGCAGAACAGAGTGGGGGCTCTTTTCTGTTAAGACTGCTGGAGAGAGGACTGACCTGACAGCATTAGAAATGCAATTTACACCTGGGCAGGTATAAAAGGAGGCACCAGCACCTGTACTGAAAGGACACAAAATCGCTGCAGGGTATTAAAACAGCTTCTGCCTGGGTGTTTAAAACAGGGCTGTATTGCGTGGGTTTGTTTGTTTTTGTGGTCATTACCTCCAGAAATTTAGCAAAATGGTTTAGAACATTTTATTTTGAACAAATCACCCACTTTCTTGTCTTCAAATAGTTATAATAATCAAGAGAGCCCTCAGAAGACCAGATTCCATCCCTTTTCTTTCAGTGAAGTTGTTATTTCACACTTTAAGTACGGTAATCTCACTGAAATCAGTTTCTGAAGGCAAATTGTTTGCTGTGGAAAATTTTGCCTTCTAAGAAACAATTTTCCCCCAGCTATTCCAAATGTTTGCTACAATTTAGAGCTACCAACGAATTCCAGAATACTTCAGATTCTGTGTTTTTCACAGTCCGTGAATATTTATTTGAGACTGGCCTCTGATAACTGACTGAAAATACATCTCAATGGAAAATGTCTGGTTAGTGCTCATGATGCCCTGAAACCAAGACGCTCTTGGATCACCCAGCTGTCACCTTCAGCATGCCTAATGAGGGTCTTCTCTGCCTTATATTATTTACTGGATTTGAATGGGGAATGGCTTGATGGCATTGGTTTCTCCAAAGCATGAAGGACAGTTTCTCTGAAGACTTCAGTTCTTTTCAGACATGGGGTAGGACAAGTATGTCATGTAGTCCCATACTACATGCCATGGTTTCTTGAAAAAGCAGACCAAAGTCCCTGGAGCCATCGAGTTTTACTTCTACTTCCCTGGTTTTTTTTCCTCCCTCCCCCTTTCTCTCCTGGCTCTCATTACTCATGCATGCATGCATGCACACACAGAGTAGTCTGTACCCAGACAGTAGAAGCTGTCCTTCACAATGCTATCTCCTATTCTGCATGCTATGGCTGTAGCAAGTAGTTCTGGCCACCTTTTGGCCACTAGGTGTAGAAATGTAGATTTTGCTTTGTTCTAGTCGTCCTTTGAAGATAAAAACACTTCTGCCATGGAAATAGCTTATGATGGAAAGAAGGTACATTTGTGTAGGAAGGGGGCTGAATATATGTATCCTGAGACTGATCAAGCCAGTCATCCTTAGCGATGAATTCTCTCGTGATACTTCCAGATGTATCCTCTTGGACATAATAAATAACTTTGAGCTCTTTTATATAAGGAAATATCTGTTATCTCCTATGAGAGAGTAGCCTTGGAGGCTTACTGCCACTCCTTTCTACTCTCAGGGTTGTACTGAGGATAAATGAAGGACAAAAGAATTATGGGAATTATATAAGGAGGACAGGGGATTTGTATCTATTGATTTGGATCTCCACTGAGGATAAAGGTATCCCCTGTGCAAGCAACGAGTCATGCCTGACCCTTGGGGTGATGCCCTCCAGCGTTTTCATGGCAGACTCAATATGGGGTGGTTTGCCACTCTGCGCCACAAGAGGCTCTCCACTGGGGATAAATTTGCCAATATCCGGTGAGCCTAGAGCACGGATTCCCAACAAGGGGTTTGGGGACCCCTGGGGGTCTGCAGGAGCTCTGGTGGAGATCCATGGCCATTCTCCTCCTGCTTTAAGGGACTCAGCCAGAAACTAAGGAACTGGCTTTTTCCATTGCTTCCCCACTTGAGGATGAGTTCTCTTGTGATTTCTGTGCCTGAGAGGGGGTTGAACCTGCACACCTATTCCCCCTTTCAACTGCCTCCTATCTCTTCTTCCTCACTCCTCCTCAAGCCTGGCTGTGAATGCAGGTGATCATATCACTTCCAGTGACATGGCACTTCCTGGAGGAGGTGTGGCAGGGAGGCATGGCCAGCAGATATAACTTCCAGGGTTCCTTGAAGCCTTAACAATTATTTCAGGGCTCCTCCATAGTCAAAAAGTTGAAAAGGGCGGGCCTAGAGAGATCTTCTGGAATTGCAAAAGATCTCTGGACTTCCTTCAAGCTATATTTCTGTGCCTTTTTCCATGCTAACTGGGCCATATGAAATTATGAGTATATTATTTTCTCAGCTCATGTATAGTTTGTTTGAAAGCTATTGTTTTCCTCAGCTTTTCCTCAGTTTTGGATGCTGGCTGGCAGTTTAGAGGTCAAAGTGTCTGGGTCTTGGGAGCTGGATGGAGAGGAAAAATTCACCACTTGTAAGTTGTCATGTATTGATCAGTGTGCAAAAAAAGGCAAGTTTATGGTTAGCTGGTGTTCACAGCTTGTTAGCAATCTGACCTGCTTGCTGAGCAGCAGAGCTTAGAAGGGGTTTGTATATTTTTTATTAATCTTGACAGCAAGATGAATGATGGCTTTAACTTTCTCTGCAATAAGACTGAATACTGCAGAGGCCAAAAGCCACTCTCAACTGTCCAGCATTTTGTTTCTTTATGGAAACAAGATACTGTTATTTGTGTCCTTTTATCCATCTGCAGACTTGTTATGCAGTGGGTTTTCATGACAGGTGCAGATACAATGTAGCTAAAAAAATTGGTCCAGGGGAGGGAGGATTGCTGGGATGCAGTGGCACAGATAAAGAAGTCTCTGATAAAAGCCCCTTACTGAAAGGTTTCCTTGGCTAGGATACTGAGCTTTTGCAAACATGGAAACTACTAAAACTTCCACATGCAAATGACCCAAGTGCAAATAGACACGCGACAGTTTAGTCTGACAGTTGTTCTCAGTGCCTACCCTTGCTTCCTACTGAGTGCTTCCTCAGGTTTTTATTTACTGCCACAAACGCACTTTAAAAAAAAACAGATGTTCTAATTACATAAGACATATATTCAACAGGTGTTGTGTTCTTGACAAAGAAATGCAGTAAGAAAACTTGTTGTTGAATTTCTGTCACAAATATCTTTAAAGAGACAGGGTCTCTCTACATTTACAAGACTCCCACTGAATCCAGTCATGTATATTCTCAAGTAAATGGCAATTCTTTTTCCTTATATTCCCCCAAGAGCCTTATGATCAGAATCTGCTCAGGGCCCCCAGAACCTGGTCTGGTGGAACGAGCTCCTGGGGGAGGTCAGGGCCCTGTGGGACAATCAGTTCTGCAGGGCCTGCAAGACAGAACTGTTCCACCGTGTTTATGGCCAAGGCCCAGAATAACATCCACCAAACAGCTGACCTCACCGCCTGGAGGAGATGGAGGGATTAGAACAGAGGTAGTCAAACTGCGGCCCTCCAGATGTCCATGGACTACAATTCCCATGAGCCCCTGCCAGCAAACGCTGGCAGGGGCTCATGGGAATTGTAGTCCATGGACATCTGGAGGGCCGCAGTTTGACTACCCCTGGATTAGAAGATTGGCTCCCGACTAGAGAATACTCCTGTCTAGGTATTTTAGAGTGATTGACTGTGTAGATTGATTGTTTTAAAGTTTTTAAATTGTATGTTCATTTTATTCACGTTACCTGACCTGAGCATCTGGACGGGCGGGCTACAAATAAAAACTTATTATTATTAAACTTATTATTATTTGTTGTCTGCCTGGAGATACATAAAGTCAAGGCAAATTAAAAGCCCCACTGAGTGTGGGGGTCTAATCAAACAGACTGCTGCTGTATGTAATCCGAAGATGTGTGTACCTCAGGCAAGTGTCAGTGTGGGTCTGGCTCACTTTCCAAACTGGACTCAAATCTACATACGTTGACAATGAGGAAGAAAGGCCTACTGCTGGAAAGAATTTTTCACAAAGGGGTGAAGTTACCTGGAGCTGACAAGGGAGTGGTGGGGGAAAAATATTTTGGCATTATCATTAAAGCCAGGAAGGAATATGGAGAACCCAGGTGGAGACAAATCAGAAAAAAAGTTATCAAATGGTTGAAATATCCAGGCTGAAGAATTAGCAAATTTAAGCAATCAAAATAATATCAATCATTCAGCAATAATACCCCAAACTAAAATGACCACTAATGAAGTCAATAACTCCAGGACCACACACTGTGCCGCAAAGTCGAATTAAGAGAGGTCGTGGGAGGTCCCAGCAAGAGAGAGAGAATACACAGGGATGTTTATAGCTACCTATCTGTAGAGACTTGAGCAAAGGCCTGAGTCCCAAGGCAGTAACTCTGGTATCTGGGACAGCAAATAGTTCAAAACTAACCTAAAAGGGCAAGATCCTCTTGGTGTCGTGTAGACAGGAAGTAGCTGCACAAACCTGGGTGGTTTAGAGCTTGGCGGAAGCATACCCTAGGGGCAGGTTCTGGTCCTAATTATAGGACTGGTGGCCAGGTTCAAATTCTCTGCTTTCTAGGCTGGAAATAGGGGGAGGGCAGATGTATGATCCCACGTATAACTTAATGAGTTAAAGGAGAATGATTCAGGATACTAGCAATATTTCCAAATCAGGTAATAGAGGTATCCAGAGAAAAAGGGGCTTATTTTGAGGCGCAGTCTGATCAGGGCAAGACTTCTCTTAATCTCGTCCAGTACTCTAGCCACTGCATCACACTGGCACTCCCATTCCTGCAGATCAAGCTGTTATTAAAGGTACAAGAGAAGGCCAGCCTGTTTTCCCCCTGTCCACTCACTCTACCCAGGAACAACCCGCCTTGAGTCTTCGGAGGAAAGTGGGCTATACATTTAATTAATTAATTAATAATAATAATCTATAAGTGAGCCTTTCTGATATCAGAATTCTGATTGATCAGCAATGCTTGCAAAAATATTCTAAATTATGTGAAATGAAATTGTCCTGTACAGAATACAGCAAAGTATATATATTTTTCTTGACCTGGCCACTGTGTCCTTCTTTGATCCCAGTTAGTGTCTGGTGAAGAATATCAGCTACTCAAATCTCTCTCTCTCTCTCTCTCTCTCTCTCTCTCTCTCTCTCTCTCTCTCTCTCTCTCTCTCTCTCTCTCTCTCTTTCTCTCTCTCTCTCTCTCTCTCTGAGATGTGACACTAGAATAGAGGCCAAGTTCTAATGCCATCGCTTTAGATTGAGAATCATGAAAACCCCTCATTAGCATAAAAACCTGCTGACCACAGTACTTAATTAAGAGCTAATACGTGTCACATGAGGTCTTTTAAAAATTATAGCACCTGTAACATAAGAACGTCATTAATTTCACTTAAAGCAGCTCAAATTAATTCCTGAGGGAAAAATTTGAGAAAGGTGATGAGATTAAGCAGAAAATCCATTAACCTTTGATGGTATATAACATACTCCTCACCATAGACAGAAAAGGTATGTTCTTTGAAGGGATAAGGACATAACTGTTTTATAAAACCCTTAAGTATAACTGTAAAAAAGAAAATGCCCAGTACTTAGATTTCCACAATACTTACAAGCCTTCAAAGTACTATATGTATATTCAAATATTTTGATTTAGACATGCTGGAAAAATATTGGACTTCTGAAATTTAAGACGCTGTAAATTAGAGAGGCATTCAGATATCGTTAGTATAACAATATCCTGTCATCTAATCTCAATATTAAAAAGTACATTGAAGTATTGGGAGAGAAAGGGTCTAACCCATAATGAGATAGGGAGAGGAACAAAATTCCTAATGGAGGTACACAAAACATGGTCATTTCATACTATTAAATCCTGATGTATTTAGCAAATGTCAATGCTGCCTCTCCAGAAAACCAACTTGAGGAGGCCTATAAAACAGAATGTGAAAACTTCTTCGCAAACTTCCCAAACTATTTCAATCCAGTATTAAAACTCAGTATCAATAACTCAGTCCACATAAAGAATATTTGCTGGGGTAGGGTTAACAAGTCTCGCTTGTTCCTTGTAATTATTGGCAGAGTTTCAGTATGCAAGCACTGGAGCTACTTTCGAGGGTAACAGCGAATTTGGCCAACAGAAGGATTTGTCCAAAGCAATGGACTAGACGGACCACCAATGTGATCCAGATCTTTAGTCCCAAACCAGATTTCCTAGTCCATGAACCTGGGAAGACTCAAGTTCTGCTGAAGGAGAGCATGGATGTAAAATTTGCTCAGCCGTAAACTGCTGCTACTACAATTATATATCTGCATCGTCTGCAAGCCATAGATTTCAGCTGGTTAAAAGGAACAATTTCCTTTTTAAAAGAAAATGTTCTTACAAAGTTGATTTAGGCATTTCCCACGCAGACCCCATTCCCCCCAAAAATAATAAGCCAAATCTGCTAAACCAAATTATCTGATAAGGTACTTTTATGTGTCACCACACCAGTCCTCATACTCCCTTGCAAATTAACTTTATCAGCCAGGAAACACCAGAGGTCACAGATGAAAAGCTTTAATTGCTAACAGAAGAAATAAAATAAAAATCAGAAGTAGCGAAAACTGAAAGAGCAAACAAGTTTCGATCTACTTAGGAATAACTCTTTTGCTCTGGAATTACACAGGAGTCCAGTTGCACTTTAAAGACTAACAAAGAATCTGGCCAAACAACAGAAACGGGGAACAGTCTCTGCTTATAACCGCCCTCGCTTGTTGTTGCTCAGACTCCAGTGTTAACTTTGTAGTCTTGAATGGACACTCTGCATCTGAGTAAGTGAGCCCTCACTCATGAAAGTTCATGCTGGAATAAGTGTTAGTCTTTAAGATGCCACTTGAGTCGAAGGCTGTTTTTTGTAGCTCGATTTTTACTGCCCAAAGTAGTCTCAAGTTTTCTACAACATGGCTACCCCAGTGGAATTAATCTCTGTTTCCAGACTTTCATGGGCCTGCCTCTGAAAATGTGTGTTTATATTTCCCTGGAGCAGGCATTCTCAACCAGAGTTTTGTGAAACCCTGGGGTTTCTTGATGGCCTTGGAAGGGTTGGGTGAGAGTTAATTTTGTAGATATTTTTAAAATGTTGTTAAATATTTATTGGGTGATATAACCATATATGGTCATGTCAACCTGTCCCCGCCTCCCAAAATGGCCAATGGTGGGCCTGGAGGGGGTTGGAAGGGGAATGGCCTTAGGTGGGCATGTACACAGCTGTGCCACCCAACCATGTTCTGCATGATCACACCACTTCTGGTACTTCTTGAAGCCTGAAGAATGTTTCAGGGGTTTCTCAATAATTTAAATAAAAAGTGGAGAAAGGCTGCCCTGGGGAGGGGAGGGGAGGGTCAGGCTGGGAAGGCAATTTGAAGCACACAGTCAGTAGGCTGTGCATTCTGCCCTCTCCACCACTTCTTTTCTCTAAACTACCTCTTCCATCCTGAAACAGCTTTTGCCTTTAAAAAAGAAAATAAAACAAGTTCTGAGGGCATGCACATAGGTGGGCCCTCAGTGCCACAGTTCCACTCCTGGCCTTTACTATTCTGCCCATGACCCTCCTGGGTCTGTCCTTGCCTGAGTGCAAGCACAGGGCTACAGACTGCAGCATTATTAGCAG
Organism: Paroedura picta; assembly: GCF_049243985.1. Classification (NCBI taxonomy): domain Eukaryota; kingdom Metazoa; phylum Chordata; class Lepidosauria; order Squamata; family Gekkonidae; genus Paroedura; species Paroedura picta. The sequence continues at coordinate 67,362,907 of NC_135376.1, read as the reverse complement.
TTTTCAGCATGACCACTGTACTATTTCCAGCTGGTGTGATGATAGGAATTCCAGGGGACCAAAGCCATCATTCTCAGGTTGATTGGCTATGAAGTGGCTACCCAAAGGGAGCTGGAAAAGCTTGTGTGGGGAATACAAATGTATGGTTTGCTCTGCCAAACTTATGGTTGCGGTAAGTGATTGCTTGCCTGCCAACAAGAATTCAGTACTGGAAGAGCTGATCTGCAGGAACTGTAATGGGTGCTAATGTTTGATGGCATCTCTGTGCTGGGGAGCTTTAGTGAATTAAAATACCTCCCTACCATATGTGTGAATTGTGCAAACTTCATCCAGCACCAATAGCTCTGTATCGCCTGTTTATACAATAGAAGGAATCCGGGGGGGGGGGGGGGGATCTTACTACCAGAGAGAAAGAGTTCTGCATTTTTGACTGTGACAAGAAGGGGATGAGTATGTTTATTATTGCTGCTCTTATATTCTGGGAGATGTGTGTTTAAGCACTGAAGAGCAGAGAGAAAGCACAGCTTGCAAAGGAAAGACCAGAAGAAACTGAGTTCCTTGGCATAGTTGACATCACAGGAACTAGCCAATAGGTACTATTGCAACCATTTTCCAAACCACAGTAACAGTTGTAGTCATTGTACTTCCTGATGGAAGCTTATTTTGTCAAAAACAAAATACTTGGGGGATTTCCGTACCGTTTAAATGTAGCGTCATGTCAGTCAAATGCAAGCAAAATATTCCGGTCCCTTCACATGACATCGCCCACATCCAGTGTCTGGCCCTCTGACTGCTCACTACATCCTCCACTTCAAAGTGCTTTTCTGGGAAACCCAAAACGTGGATTCACCACACTAAAAAGTGCTAGCAACTGGAGAGAAACCAGCAGACAACCAACAGAAGCAAGGTATGGAGGCTCAAAAGCACTAAAGTCGTCTGCAGTGTCCTGCCCTTGCTCCCACCTCCCTCTCCCTTGTTCCCAAAGATAATTACTTTAAAAAAAATAGAGCAACAAGAACATGCGTGTAGGCGATGCTAGAAATAAAAGAATATTTCATTCAACAGAGCATGCCTCTCTAAAGTTTTTTCCCCCCTCCCAAATTCAGGAACAATATTCATTTACTCATTTATCAAAGGACATGACCACTTGGGCTTCAGCGCCCATGGAAGTCAATGGGGCCATTATAATGGGAATGTCAACATTCCCACCGGTCCAGGGCCCGGGGGGGGGGGGGAGGTTCAGGTTCAGCCTCCATACTTTCAGGGTAGATCCAGGATGCTCTTTCCTGAGTCCCCTCCAAAATTCAAAATGACATTGTATCTGAGGAATTGTGTGTGCACACGAGAGTTCATACCATGCAGCTGGATTCAAAATTTGTTCAATGACAACTCAAATAAGTTTTGCAAATATGAACACTCAAAGTTGGACACTACTAATTAGTTGGACACTGCTAATAAGTTGCTGCCAGCCTATTCAATATTTCAACTTTTTAAAACGTAGAACATTCTGTTACTGTATCAAAGAAAGCTAAGGACGATCTGAATCCGGATGCTTATGGTTGTTCAATGAGGATTTAGCAGGGTTCCAGAAAAGCTGGTGTTTGGACAGAAAACTTTAAGAAATTAGCACATAATTAGCCTACAGTCCAATGAGAGGCCCCAAATTTCTCACTCAGGAATTAGGTCAGTCCCCTCATCACAAAACCTGAGGCTTACCAGGCTGGAATTCATGGGGCCTACAGGTTCTCCACACCCCAAAATCAACAAACCTGCCCTGACTGCACACACAAAAAAGGATGGTCCAAAATTGCCCCTTGTATACAAGGTAAATTTCTGCGCATTAACCTTTTCCATTTTGCATAAGGATGAGCTTGATTTTGCATTAGAGAAACCAGACTGTCTTATTAGTTAGATGTAACTGAATAACTTATGAGAGATGACAAATGTCCTGTGTATCAAACATTTTTGGTGCTGTGTCACAAAGCTAACCTTGTCCCCATTTGTTAATTGCCTCCTCGTTTTTTGATCGGTCCTCTGATTGCCCAGGGCTCCACGCTCTGAAGCAGCGTTCCTATCTTAGCAGAACCTTCCTCGGACCACCGACTTAAGGATTTGATGTCTGTCTTTGATGGCGTGCTTGGTTTGCCAGGATTCTACTTTTTTGCGATGGGTTTGCTACTGCAACAGCTTTTATTTCGCCTTTAAAAAAATCATTTTCCCTCTTATCTATATCGACACACACAGCTAACATCACACTATCAGACAGCAGACTCTGGCAGCCAGAAACATGCCCTAAATTTGATATATAAATGGCAGACTTAATTATTGATGCTGCATTCATTTTCATATATATGTAATCAGTTTTGCAACGTATGTTGATGTGCAGAATGTTTTTGTGAAGTTGAGAGAAATCTTGAACAAAGTGTTCTCACTTTACTCCTTCCTTCCAAAGTCCTTCTGCACACAGAAAGGAACAACTTGGGCAGATTAAAACTACACCTCTGAACCCTACCAGCTTGGTGCAGCAGTTAGGAGCGGCGACCTCTAATCCGGATAACTTGGTTGATGCCCCGCTCCTCCGCATGCATCTGGCTGGGTGACCTTGGGTTAGTCACAGTCCTGTTAGAGCTGTTCTTGCAGAGCAGTTCTCTCAGAGCTCTCTCAGCCTCACTTACCTCACAGGTTGTGGGGAGAGGAAGGGAAGGCTTTGAGCCTGTCTTTAAGCTGCTGTGAGACTCCTTCATGTGGTAAAAAGCAGGATAGAAGAAACCCAGCTGTCTTCTACAATATCATGTTTTATGGAAAACTTGAAGGTTAGGTTTTATTCAGGGGGGAAAAAGAATGTGAACACCCACAGACACAGAAGGTCTAGCTATGGCAGGAACCTGGTGAGAATGCATAGCCATGGGACAACGCAGTGCTTGAGCTTCACAGCGCATACATGGCCTTTCCATTTTATTCAGTATTAAACAGAATCATTGCAGGTAACTTTCAAGAATCTCCATGTGCAGCATCTTTATCACAAATCTCTGACTGAAGTAGAAATAGCAAGATTACAATCAAGGTCCTAAAATATTAGGTCGGGAAATTCTTAGATGCACTGATAAAAACTCAGATTTGGGGGAGGGGGTCAGATGGGTATGGCTCCCTACAGCATTTGTTAGTCAACCTCTGCCTCTGAAAGAGGATTAGCAGAGTGCTCAGGGCTCATGTGCACAGCAGAATATGCATTAAACTGCTGCTGGAGAGAATCAGATCCAATACAGACTTGTACCTTACCAACCTGATCCCTTTACAATTAGAAACCCCTTCTAAGCAGGATGGAGCTAGTATTCCGAGGGCAGGAAACCAGGTCCTGCTCTCATGGCTGCAAGACGGAGAGGGAAGGAAAGTGGTAGCCAGAAGGAAAGAAGATTCGGTAAGAGTAGTAACCTACAAATCAAAGGGAGAGCATCACAACAGTGGAAAGGGAGGGATGCACAGGCCTGATCTACCACTCTGATTCTCCATAGTCCTTTTCTGGAATCTGAGGCTAAGGGACAGAGCAAAATCCTTCACTTCCAGAACCCATTTTTATGTCTCAGCCTAGAAGATTATTTTTCTTTTGCACAGCTTCAAATTGAGCTCTATGGGGTGGCTTGGCACGACCGTCTGCAGTCATTCCTTTTGTTGGGCGGTAAGTCGGTGTGACGGACTGTGCTTTAAAAGCTCATAAGTGCTGTATAAACATGTGACGGGCTGTGAAAGGTTAATGCCACACAGAGGCAGAAAGAACTTGAGTGACAGGCTGCTCCAATGGGAACTGGCTGCTGAAGAGCATTCGGTTTAACAATGACTGCAGTTGCGGAGCTTTTGTTTCATTCTCATGAAGAGAAAACAGAATCAACGTTAATAGCTCTGCGTCTCTATTAAGTTTTGATTTGGTCCATTGGGAATGCTTTAAAAGGTATTCCATTTTTATGGGCCTGGAAATAAATTTGATAATGCTATTTTGGCTATTTATTTGTCAAATACTGCTAGCCTAACAAATAATTGGGTTCCCAGCAGAGTAAATATTAATTGGGGTACCAAACAAGGATGCTCCTTTTCCCAATTGCCTTTTATCCCAGCTTTGGAGCCATTAGCTAAAAAATTAAGATCTAATCAAAATATCAGAGGAGTTAAATATGGAGAAAAATACCACATGTTAACAATATCCACAGATGATATCGCACAGATGAAAGGTGCGATAGTCTTGACTGCTTTGTCCACCCTTGTACCTGCACTCCCCTCTCCATTTCCTGCTCCAAGTAATTTGTTTTAATGGCGTGGTCTGTATCGCAGCATGACTGCAAACCTACATTGTCAAAGGTAAAATAAAATCTGCTTTAAAGTGTCCACAGTCTTTTCGGGATCGGGCAGGCAAACACAGCCTCCGTTCTGTTTAATGGAGATGGGAAAGGGGTTGGGAAAGGGGGGGGGGAGCAGATGGTCAAGCAGTCTTCTCTTGATCTAACAGGGGTCTGAGCATTTTGCTTTTAAGCCCACCATTAACACAAAATGTTTTTTTTGGTCTCCAGGGACCATGTTCAGCATCTCAGAAATTCACCCAGACAGGAATAAAGTCCCAAAGGACAGGTATCCCAAAAGGGGGGGGGGGTGCTGTATCATTCTGTCATTTCTCCATAGCAACATGGCAGTGTTGATTGCATCTGTGGTGTGGCATTACTGCATAGCAATGTGGAAGTGCCTTTAAAAAAATTAATTTCAGGGCTGGGGGCGGGGAGAAAGTTTCAGTCCACGAGAGAACTGCTGTGCTGTGACTGGTAGCTTGTTGTGATTGACAAGCCAAGGAGCTGGGGGGAGAAGTCCATTTTGCTTTCCCTGGCAGCCTCATCAGGAGGCAAAATGTTGTGACGGGGCAGAGGGAAAATGTGGGAGGAGTCTCCCCATGATGAGGGCTTGCGTTTTACCACTCTGTGCGGAAATGGTCACTGTATTTCTTAGCAGTCTTGGGCAGCTGAGACATATTCAGCTTCAGGGGTGGATATTGCAACCATGTCCTGTTTCTTACTTGTCTATCATATGGCTCCTTCTCCATAGAAAAATATGTGGCCACATATGAATTTCTGTACTTTCATGTCTCTTCCCCAGTCAGCATCTTCATATGCCACTCAGGACTGTCATTGGCTCGTAGTTAATGCTTGTTGTATACAGTTCCCTTTAGATAATTCTGGGTCTCTTAATTCCTTTCCAGTCTTTGTCAGTGATGTGATCTTTCTGCTCAGTAAACCAGTTGCAATACTATCAGACCTAGTTAGTGTACTGATGAATACCTTGTGCTTCTGGATCTCTGTTGTAAGTTTCTAGTGCCTTGGTGTCCCCTTGTGACTTTGCTTCATTTATTTCCATGGGAGCTGGAGCTGGATAGGCACCTTCCAATCTTAGGTTCTTTGTTAGTTTCTTGATCTTTTGCTTTTGGTTGACAAGAAAACCTCTGTCTTCTTCACTCTGTGTTTGCATGCCTAGATAGTGTATGATGTTGCCTAGTTGTTTTCTTTGCTGTCTATTTCTTTGCTGTCATCTGGGTTTTCATATGCTAGGATCAGAACATATACGTAAGTCCAAATTAAATCTATTCTCTTTCTTCAAGGTTAGTGTATGGACATGAATCACATTCACTTGTCTTGAAGTTTGCTTGAATGAGCATCTCATTTAGTTTCGTGCTCCAAGCTCTAGCAGTCTGCTTAAGTCCATAAATGCTTTTCTGATGTTTGCATACAAGTCCTTCTTTGCCTCACTCTATGAATCCAGGACGTTGTTGCATACAAATTTCCTCTTTTAGTTCTCCATGCAAGAATGCAGTTGTCACGTCTACGAGCTCATTGTGCATTGTCTTGCTTGCTGCAACTTTAAGGAGAGTTCTCACTGCTGTGTGCTTGACCACCAGGACAAAAGTCTCATTAAAGTCCTCTTCATACTTCTGTGAGCATCTTTTGGCTTCTAGTATGGCATTGCAGCATGGAATCTCACTTTCTGCATTTTATTTTATTAAGGAGATCTATTTGCATCCTCCAGCTTGTATCCTAGTGTTGTGTTGTTCTTGTGTAGGGCTTCAAATTCCTATTCCACAGCTTGCTTCCATTTCTATGCTTCCTCTGGACATAGCTGCAATATTTCATCTCATGATGAAGGTTCTGGCACTTCCACCATCTTTGTGATGCAGGACAATCTCTCGGGTGGAACACCTTTAGTGTCTTAATAGCCTTGTCTCACTTCCTATGATTTCTAATGCCCCTATGGCCTGACATCTAATTTTCTGTTTTGGGATGTACGCACAGGTCTTGCTTCTGAACCCTCTAAGATGTTGCATGCTAGGCTTGCACTGTCCCCAGAACTTGTCTGGAAGGCTGGCGTCATTGAATATGCATCTTATCATGTCCAGTAAACTATTTTGTTGAGCCATATAAGACACCATCGTTTGATGATCTAAGAAGCTAAGAGAGTGCAAAGTCCTTCACTTCCAACAGCCTTGATAGGCCACAAGTCAGAAGACCAGGACCAAAGAAGTATCCACAAGTCTCAACCACAGTCTAGCTCTTGATGTTCACACGTGTGTTCATTGCTCAGCTACAGCCACATGGAACATTGACTTATAGATGTGAAACATCACAGGCCCAGATGGGTCTTTTATCAGATGAGTACATTTGAGATCACTTCAAACATTGAATCAGTGAGGTCCAAACAATGGCAGAGGGTGAAATGGTCCACTGATAGGAACAATCATGTGCCTCTGCAGGGCAACTGAGAGGGGGCAGGACTTCCCATCCTTACTGGCAACTGCTGGAAGTAGGCCATGCTTCAATGACAACGTGGTTGATTCCTGGCTTGCCACCCTGGCTGACATCACTCAGTGCCAGTATGACTAGCCAATCAGCAGCCATGCAGGACTGGCTGAGGTTCTCCCCACCATTCCATGATCTCCTTCTAGGGAAAGCCAGGAGTTGCAGTTTTAACTTATGAACTGGCTGCCACTAGAACCAACCCCGATAGAAGGGCACAAATATTGTAAGGAGAGTAACTCAAATACTTCTGTGTTGTTGCAGAGAAACAAAGTTGTTCAATGTCAGGGTTTTCTGGTATGGCGTGAGGTCTTTTACAATTCTTGTTTTGGGGAGCATCTTAAAATCCTAATTATAGAGTTCTTTGGTCAGGGTAATCATGTGAAAGGGACACTTTCCACTTGCTTTATTTTATTAGATTAGCATTTGCACAAGACATAGAGAAAGCCGGACCAAGATAATGAGGAAAATCCTGACCATCTCCAAACCCATCGGGAGGTTTGCCAGTGAGGCCTGTTGCAAAAGGCGGCCAACAGGCCTTGATTACCCAAGGATGGTTGGAGATAATCGCTGCTTTCCCCCTCACATGCCTGCATGCTTGACTATATGTTATTTTTAAAAAATCTCCTTGCATATAGAAAACTGATTCTGTGGCAAGAAGTCTAGGCTAGGACCCTCCTTTCTAAGATGGTAATTTTCCTTAAGACGGGATTGTTTTTCCCCCAATGTGGGGAATGCTCAGATATATCATTACTCTCTTGCCATCTGAAGTGGTATAATCCAGAAAGGAGTTTCTGGCAACATAGGGAGATTAGGGTGAAAATAACATGCAGTTTTCACAGGTATGGGTTTTACCTGGAGCTAGGTTAGAAGTTGATATAACATGGTTTCTTGCCTGCTTTATATTGCAGTGCTGCTTTAATGCCAGGTTTGATTCCCCACTACTCCACATGCAGCCAGCTGGGTAACCTTGGGCTAGTCACAGTCCTGTTTGTGCTGTTCTCCCAGAGTAGTTTCTCTGAGAAGAAACACAAAGTCCCCACAAGATAGGAAAGACGCTCTATAGCAGAAATAAATCTAACTGGAGTCTATCAATCAGGAATTTGGGGCTGACCTTTGATGCCTCCCTCTTTGATACCAGCTTGATGTAGTGATTAAGAGCAGAGGCTTCTAATCTAGCCATCTGGGTTTGATTCCCTGCTCCTCCACATGCAGCCAGCTAGGCTAGTCACAGTCCTGCCAGAGTCCTGTTCCCACAGAGTAGTTTCTCTCAGCCCCCTCAGCCCCAGCTTCCTCACAGGGTATCTGTAAGCTGCTTTGAGATTCCTATTGGTATAATTTAATAATAAATCCAGAAGTACTAAAATATAATTTAAAACAGCAATCCTATGGCTCAGTGTATACATTTTTAATCCCAATATAAAGATTAATGCTCATTTACAAAAATGGTCATATGCAAGAACCAATGTCAAATGTGTTTTGGCCCCTGGCCTCCCTCTGTGGTGTAAATCAAGCGGAGCACTCTGTTAGCTTAACAATAACATTGTGTATGATTAAGAGCAGTGGCCTCTGAGAATCAGTAGGCTTCCCCACTCCTCCTCCACATGCAGCCACCTGGGTTACCTTGGGCAGGTCACAGTTCTCAGATATTTCTCAGACTCACCTACCTCACAGGGTGCCTGCTGTGGGGAGAGGAATGGTACGTGATTGTAAGCCACTTTGGGATCGTATAAAGTGGGATACAAAAAACCCTAGCTCTTCTCTTACAGAAAACTGACTTTACAAAGAATGGGCCTTACACTAATATTTCACCCGTGTAGTAAGTAATATGAAATTTTCCTGTGATAGAACATGGGTAACTCATCAAGATGCACAGTGTTTCCTCTGCCTATGGATCTTCTTAGATCCAATCAGAAATGCTCTAAACTCTAATGGAGTGCTTAGGTGCTCATTTGTATGCTTTGTGAGCCCCATTAAGCATTATTTTATTTAGTGGAATCCAGGTTTCAGGGAGCAAGATCTGGAGACAGCCTTAGACATTGTCACACTAGAAGCATTTAATGACAGAGAGGGAGAAGCTAACAGGCATATAGAGAAATGTGGATTCCCTCTGAAATCTGGCACACAAACACCAGTTTCCTATTATTTGAGACTCAAAAGCATTGCACATCAGAAGATTCAGAACCCTGATGGAGATGTGCAATAGCCATTGCTTCTTTCCTGCTTCATCACATCCTTTGAAGAGCGACAGATGAAAACTGCTTTAATGTGTCATCAATTAGCAATAATACTCAGAGGGATATAACCATGTAATGATCTGTGCTCTGGCTGCCTTCTCACCATAAAAGATGGTAAGGAGGCTTCATCTCAACATTGTATTTCTGGACAAGTGACTATTTTGTAAGAATGAGTTATTCCTATTTTACTCCTATAAATAAATAAACAGGTTTATGTACTAGATATGCAAACTAAAAGCACAAATCTCTTTCCTTAAAAAGGGGGTTGGGGGATGTGTGGCTTCTATTGAAGATATAAGGTAAAGGTAAAGGTAAAGGTATCCCCTGTGCAAGCACCGAGTCATGTCTGACCCTTGGGGTGACGCCCTCTAGCGTTTTCATGGCAGACTCAATACGGGGTGGTTTGCCAGTGCCTTCCCCAGTCATTACCGTTTACCCCCCAGCAAGCTGGGTACCCATTTTACCGACCTCGGAAGGATGGAAGGCTGAGTCAACCTTGAGCTGGCTGCTGGGATCGAACTCCCAACCTCATGGGCAAAGCTTTCAGACAGCTGCCTTACCACTCTGCGCCACAAGAGGCTCATGAAGATGTATATATTGAAGATATAGCTTTGAATTATTTAAAGAGTTAACAAATTCTCTCAAAATACAGTATTATTCCTTCAAATTAAACTTGAATTAGCTTTTAAGGCTGGTAGAGATTCACTGCCCAGCTTCATCCCGCAGAATTCTCTTGCAAGACTCACCACACTCTGACTGATAAGAAAAGGAACAAGAGAAAAATCAGTTGTACTTTTTCAGATAGATAATTTTGAAAGGATGTACATTGAATGCCAATAATCCTGGCTTTAAATGCTCCTTGCAGAGAACTGTAAAGAAGGAGTGCCTGGCTTTCATTTTTCTTGCTGATTTTCTGATGAATTCAACTAGATATTACATAGCAGTCACATTGTATGTCATTGCAGAGAAAAAGTCTAATGCTTTATGTTCAGTGTGATTAACATTTGGCTGGGATTAATTATATTAATTAAATTGTTTTGTGGGGCTTTATTAGAAATTCTTAGACAATTTGTGATTCCAGTTAATTACAGAGATGAACAAATTTTTCATGCCGGTGCTTCTTTCCACTCAACAGATCCTTCATTTCTTCTGTGGGGTTTTATTTCACTTGAAATAGACCCAGGAAGCTGAGTGATGCTGCTTTGTACTTCCCTGTGCCTTCCATTCCCATTAAATTTATGAGGAACATTTCAAACAGGAGATTCAGGTTTCTGTGATAAATCTTCTGAGATTAAATGAATGATGATAGTAGGAATAAACCTTGTGTAGGTCCAGTTCTTTAAAGAGCTATGCCATAAATTGCTCTTTCCCATATGAAAGTGAAAAATGAGACATACACTTAATCTGGTATTCCTTGCTGAGTCTTAGCCTCGTGATCTGGTTTACAACCCTTCTGTGACACCTTTGTCACAAAAGGACCATGACTATGTGCAGAGTCCCATAAAGAAGTCTGATCCCATAGAGCAGAATGGGAAATCTGTTACTGGCAGCCAGCAATGCCTGGTACGCTTTGGAGGGCTCTTGCTGGTGTTTTCAAGACTGGAGAATTCTACCTCCTTTGTTGCTTTGGAGTTTTGTAAAGTTTAATTGAGCAGAGAGAGTCAGTCTGGAAATATATCCATTCACAAACTGCCACAAACCCCCCAGCCCCCATGAACAACATGAAAGTTTGTGGAATGTTCATGCTGGTTGCCCTTTCATGAATATAATTTCATGAACCACAAACCAGCCAGAATTTGTGACAAATGTTACTTCTTGAGCCAGTTTGTGTCCATCCCTATTTGACACACTGATATGTAATAATTATGAGGATCCTAGGGACCCCTTCACCAGCTATGGATCTTGCATCACTGCAGCAACCCCAGATGCTGAATCCATTATGATTTTGCTCTGAGTGGTTTTGCAATAATATCATTAAAAATGGACATCTGCATTTTCCTCTTCTAATTCAACCACCAGGACACATAAGGATTTGTGCCTTAGACCTTTGCTTTTGTATAGCTGAGATAGCATAAGGCACAAAATTCACCTTTTTATGGTTTGCTCCATCATCATGAATGTGCCCTGTAATTAGATTGTTGTTGTTATGTGCAAAGTCGTGTCCGACCCATCGCGACCCCATGGACAATGATCCTCCAGGCCTTCCTGTCCTCTACCATTCCCCGGAGTCCATTTATGTTTGCAGTAATTAGATAATCAATAGTGGGTATTTGCATATTAAATAACCAGGTTATGCTCTTTTTGCACCACCAGGATCTGTATCACTTTTGAAAATTATGAGGGTGCAAGCAGCAAATCTACTTGGTTGCACCACTGACATGGTGCACATGTGTGTGTGTTGTGATCTATGAGTGTGTGTGGTTAAGAGTGGTGGCCTCTAATCTGGATAACCAGGTTTGATTCCCCATTCCTCCATATGCAGCCAGCTGGGCGACGTTGGGCTAGTCACAGTTCTCTCAGAGCTTTCCCAGGTTCCCAGGGTGTCTGTTGTGGGAAGAGGAAAGGTAGACTATTTTAAGCTACTTTCAGACTCTTTGGGTAGTAAGAAGCAGATTACCAAAAAACCCAGCTCTTGTTCTTCTATGTTACAAGATTCTTCCTGAGATAATCCCCAGGATCTATGCTTCAGTTCTAAGTTTAGGTATTAATGAAACATCAGGAGATGTTTGTTCAGTTTTCATGTGGTGGATAGGGGGGGGCTGCATATGGTCTATGATTAGATATTGGATTCAGAGCATCTGACTGTAATTAACCTGAAGAGCTCTGCCTCAGGTCTAGGCTCAGCAGCCTCAAGTAGAGGGCAGGCAAATTAGACCCAACAGGCACAGCTATAAGCTCCAGTCAAAAATGTGTTGTGGTGCTCTTCATGTAAGTATCACTAGGTTTCATCCTACTTCTAAATAAATAATAAATACGTATTTTATTTCTACCACCCCATTCCTCTTGGCTCAGGGAAGTCAACAATATTTTTAAACATTACTAATAATAATAATAAGAAGAAGAAGAAGAAGAAGAAAACGAAGACGCCGACGCCAGAGGAGGAGGAGGAGGAGTTGGTTCTTATATGCCGCTTTTCTCTACCCAAAGGAGACTCAAAGTGGCTTACAGTTGCCTTCCCATTCCTCTCCCCACAACAGACACCCTGTGATGTGGGTGAGGCTGAGAGAGCCCTGATATCACTGCTCGGTCAGAACAGTTTTACCAGTGCTGTGGTGAGCCCAAGGTCACCCAGCTGGCTGCATGTGGGGGAGCACAGAATCGAACCTGGCATGCCAGATTAGAAGTCCGCACTCCTAACCACTACACCAAACAAGCTCTATAAAACTACATAACAATAAAATAAAAGGTCCACCTCCTGTTATTCATCTCCCTGGGTGGGGTTGTAGGGGTCTCTTTCTGTGGATATTCTCAGTAGATATTTCCAGTCGGGAGGCTAGCATTTTATGGTGTTATTGCTGGCCTTAGCCTCTGACCTCTCGGTCTAGATTTTTGGGCCACTGCAATGAATATTATTTTTACAGTGGAATACATGGGCACCCATGTATGGGTTCTGATTTGATGGCAATATTTTGTGGCCTTCTGTAAAAATGATATCAATCAATCATGTTGTGCCTCAGAATTGTGACTGGTCCAGCCAGCTGGCTGCATGTGGAGGAGCAGGGAATCAAACCCAGGTATCCAGATTACAGACTATCAGTGCATTCTGCTGATCAACAAAGCACACAGCAAACAAGTAGCTGTTTATATATAATTAGTTTATCCAAAGATCGGGAAGGAGAGAGTTATCCCAAAGAAAGAAGAATGATTAAAGGTAAAAGGTAAAGGTATCCCCTGTGCTAGCACCGGGTCATGTCTGACCCTTGGGGTGACACCCTCCAGCGTTTTCATGGCAGACTCAATACAGGGTGGTTTGCCAGTGCCTTCCCCAGTCATTACCGTTTACCCCCCCAGCAAGCTGGGTACTCATTTTACCGGCCTCGGAAGGATGGAAGGCTGAGTCAACCTTGAGCTGGCTGCTGGGATTGAACTCCCAGCCTTATGGGCTGAGCTTTCAGACTGCATGTTTGCTGCCTTACCACTCTGCGCCACAAGAGGCTCATATGATTAGAGAAGAATGATTAGAGAAAGTTAAAATTTGTTTAAGGCTATTTAAACATATACCTCTTCAAAGATGTTTGCAGATTAGAGAGGTTCTGGAAAAAATGTGATTTCCTAGATGAATGGTATGTAAATTTTTCTTTGATGTACATCGATGAATCTTAACCTTGATATATTAATGTTTTGGATTTAAGAAATACAATATTAAATACAGGCTGCGGAAGATCCATGTCAAAGCCAACTAAAATATTTTGTTTCTTCACTGAAACACACCACTAAGTAACAGGGCATGAAACTAATTCTGGTTCTTTGGACCAGCACAGTGCTGGTTGGAGATGGGAGTGGAGAGGCTTCTGTGGGTATAGCGGCAAAGAGCTGCCTTGCAGATGACTGGATCAGAGCAGGGGTAGTCAACCTGTGGTCCTCCAGATGTCCATGGACTACAATTCCCATAATAGCCACTTTTATGGAGACCACTATTTGAACTGGTTGTTTGTACCCCACTTTTTGCAGCCTGAATCGCTTTTCTCTCCACACAAGACACCCAGTGAGGAAGGTGGGGCTGAGAGAGCTCTGAGAGATCTGTGACTGGCTCAAAATCATACAGCTGGCTGTATGTGGAGGAGTGGAGACTCTAACGCAGTTCTCCAGATTAGAGGCCACTGCTCTTAACTACTACAGCAAGCTTGCTCTCAAGCCACTGAGAACTCAGAAAGGGATCGAAGTCTCTGTCTGTCAAAGGACAGAGCAGTGTGGGTGTTGGCGGAGTTTAAATACACAAAGAGGGGTAAAGCACTAAGCTGCTAAAATGATAGTTATAGTACATTTGTTGAATTCAAAAGCAGAAAAGCAGATAAGAGTTCTTAGTGTTGTCCATCCTCTTTCCCTTGCTCAGCTCATTAGAGACAATGGTTCTACTTACTACAGTAGGGCTAAGCAGGAACTGACCTCTTCTTTGTTAATCAGAGAACTGCTGTGGCTGCTACAGGCCTCTTTCTGTCCCTGCTCTGAATAATTATGAACTGCGGCTGAAGAGCTATTGGGCTTTGGGGCCCTCTGGTGGTACAACGCTCATTCTGGCTTGTTCATACTTGTCGGGATGGCCTGGGTGGTTGTTAACTATAGTTGACAGGAGTCTAGCAAATCTGGTCCTATCAGGGATTCCCAGAGGATTCTGGGAGTACAATGTCCTTGGCATCAAAGTATTGGAGAATTACATGAGAGACAGAAAGTGAGGACTCGGAGTGATTAAAATACAATGGCCGCTACCACATTTCAGACATGTTTTAGCCTCACTTTGGATTTCAATTGGATGCTGCAAGTTGACCCTGTGCTTTCCATTTTTGGCCATTCCTCCGCTTGTTTCCCTGGTTGCAATTAGCCATATGTTTTCCGCACTGAGAGTCTGAAGGAGGCAGCCTCCCGTCATGTTTTGCTCCCTTCCCCTTTTCAAGCTTCTCCCCGCAAAATGGTACCTGCTTGCACCTTTCTTTTCATTGTGCCCCTTCGTTCCACCATTCTGAGCCCTTGATCACCTCCCCCCTTCCCCCCAAGTATACTAGATGTATTTTTTTTAAAAAGAACTAGCTTATCACATTTACAACTGCTTTTTTATATACTCAGAAATAGCATTGCAAGGCAGATTTTCGGAAGGGAGGAAGGGAGAAGAAAGGAGGGGGCAGGAGGATGGTGACAAAGAAAGGGGCATGTGCAAACAACACAAAATTACATCCACGGGGGAAAAAACCCCGAATGCAAGCATTTATCCATTGGGCATCCTCAAATTAGATTCTGCCGTGATAGATGCAATCACCGTAACCAGGAATTTCCTAACCATGTAGCAAGTGAGAGGGCAATTAGGGTCTCTGCCTGGAGGGGCGGATTTTAATGCGGAAATGGATAGAAAAGGCAGCACTTTAAAAATGCAAATCCAAGCCATATCGCTAGTGTGGAAACGGTCATAGTAATCTCATGTACAAACAGGGAATTCCTTTCCACAACCATTGGCTAAGGTAACCTCACAAATAACTCTCTTTTTCTATCTCTTTGTCCTTCTCCTCACCTTTCTCATTTATTACCATAATCTACAATTTCACATAACTGTCTATGCCCTTTTTAAAAGGACGACCAAAATGAAACCCCAAGATTTGCTGACAGACCAGTGAGAACCCAGAAAAGAATTGATGTATCTGTCTGGCAGATGAAAGAATCCCATGGGTGTTGGCATAATTTTAAATATGCAAAGTGGAGCAAAGCACCAAGCTGCTGAAAAGAATAACATAGTTTTATGATGAAGAGAAACAAACATTGTATAGAAAGAAAGAGTGGGTCCTAACTAGTGCCTAACTGTTGTTCTGCATTCCTTCAGTCTGTTCTGGAGGCAAGCAGAGAGGAAGTGTGCTCAATGGAGCAGGAAGTCTTCAAATGAGCCAATCAGGACATAGGAGGGGACTACTTGAAAAAATATCAGGAAATTTCTAATCTAACTATGCTAAATACACTTCTTCTCTGATGCCCCCTATACAATATTCCTCATATGCTCTTGAATCATGCACATTACAGATCTTTAATATTATAACAATGAGGATATCTTGTTTTACCATCAGAGCAATCCAGAGAGGTGGTGGGATAATGTCCTTGGCCAGGCAGTGATTTGAGCCTGGGTCTCCGGTCAAATTCTGACACTCTAATCCAGGCTTTCTCAACCAGGGTTTCGTGCAACTTGGGGTGTCCTGATAACCATGGAATCCTGAATGGGTGGGTTAATTTTTTATATATTTTTAAAATGTATTAAACATTTATCAACCCACTACCCCATTTCCCAAAATGGCCAATCATAGGTCTGGAGGGCGTGGGGAGGGCCCCAGGCTGGGCGTGTCCACAGCTATGCTTCCCCTTCATATTCTGCATGAGTTTTCCACTTCTGGGGATTCTCAGAGCCTAAAGAATGTTTCAGAGGTTTCTCAACAGTAAAAAAAAAATTGAGAAAGGCTGCTCTAATCTTGATGCTACACTGACCTCCTAGGTCAAACACAAGAACCAAATGCACGTGGTACCTCAAGTTAGGATCAACCAAACCAACACAAATTACAGTGTGCAATCTTTTCGGTTTACCAGAACTGCTCATCAGCTGGGGGAACCTTCTGGTGACCATGTTAGTGGTAAATTAACATGGAAAACCATGAGAGGTAAGAAGGGCAATGTTGAGAAGCATAGCATAGAGCGGTGGCATTCTGTGAGGCACATGGCTTCTGCTCTGTACTGCAATCCATTCAGGCCTTCTCCCACATGACCGTGAATGCAGCTCGGTTCAGGAGTTCCCAGTGGAGCACACCCTTGGCAGACATGCGACCTCAAGTATCCTTTTCGGAAGAAGGCTCATTAATTACGGCCCCTTTTACTTTGCTTGCACATTCAGGGCGGCTAACAAAGCACCTCTCTGCGGTTCAGCAACTGAGAATCAATAGATCCTATAAGCGAGCTCTCTATTTATTGGCAATTTGTTCCCAAAGCCCCCGCTATAGTTTATCAGAGAGAAAGAAACCTCTTTAAAGCACTAATGACCCGCTGCAAAGCACATCGGTCTAATTAAAACGAGGACAAACGATTTTTTCATCTGGATTACAAAACGAACTCGGAGATGCGTTTTGTTTGGGGGGGAGGGGGTGTTTTTATTTTGCCATGTCACTTTGTCTCATTAGAAGAGGGGGGGGGGAATAGAGAGAGATCTGGAATGCAAACTCATTTGTCCTGATTCGACCTAGGCGAATGCTTGTCTTAAATGATGCCTGCACCACTTGAGGCCTACCAAGCTCTTTTCCGGATACAAAGGAACAATGAAAACTTTCTCCCTTTCCAGCTGACAGCAAAAAGTGGATCAAGAGCCTGGTGGGTCACCAGAGAGGCTGATGGGAAGAGTTCAGCTTGGCTGGCTAGAAACTAGGGGCACCTCTTTTCCCCCAAACAAGCAGCAATGTAATTGTTAGAGCCCAAACACTACATCATATAGTTGGGGAACCAGGTGATGTGATCTGTTTTAGCACTTGACTTGGATCGTAGCTTTCAAAGAGAATGTGTCCTTCCCGGAGGACTGTATCGCAGGGTGAAAAAGGTAGTTTTTCCCAGCCACTGTACTTCTAAACTGGACACAGGGTGGGAGTGAAGAGTAATTCTAGGGATATCTACTTTGGACTATCATATCCACTAATCCTGCTCTGCATCTGTAGTATCAGTTATGAGCAGAGAGATCCCCATAGATATTGTGAACACACACACAGGTGAAGCCGCCTTATCAGGCAGAGACCATTCATAGCACCTCCTGCCAGATCCTCTAGGGATGGGCACAAACCAGCTTACAAGCCAAAATTCAGGCCTCATTGGGGCTGGTTTGAGGCTTGGGAAACAATGTTCAGGGAAGACACACTCCCGGAACATTGACCTCCCTCCAGCCAATTCAGCTCAGCCCTTGGATGCTGTTCAGTCACCCTCAGTGGGCTCCGCTATTTCAGGCTCCCTCAGGCCTCCTCTTTCAACGGGCTGTGCCAGGGAGCCTGAGAGAACTGGGACAGAGCAAAGGAGGGGTTGAAACACTCTGGCTTTGTTCTCCCACTTTGAAGTGACAGGGATGGCTGCCAGCCAGTTAACCCTTTGGTTTTATTCCGCACCACCTTGAAGATGGATTTAATGAAGCCCATTCCCAAGCGATCTGCTTCCTTTTTTGCCCAGCTTAACACATCTGGGAGAAAGGGGGAAAGGAAGCCTCTTTCTAGGTGATCCTCCACACACACTTTGTCCTGGCCATGACAAGCCATGGGCAGTAGAAAGGGGGAAGGGAAGTGCCTTCCTGGGAGAAACCCCCTTCCCAATTCTGCCATGTCTCACACTTGCCCAACCAGTTTGGTCTCTATGGGGCCAGTTTAGGATTCAGTCCGTGGGGTGTCACAGAATTCAAACCAAACTGAACGATCATTTTTCAGTCCATGGCCAGCTCGACTAGAGATTTTGAGGCTTGTTTCTGGGCCCTTCTGCATTCCAAACAGATTATCTATCACCGAGCCACAACTTGTCTCATTGATTCAATAGGCCTGATACAAAACTTTCCATTTGGAAGGGCATATTGGCAGAGTAATTAACACAGCAATGGTGTACAGCCTCATTGAAGACAAAGGTTTATTTAGGAACGAACATACCTGTTAGTAAAGAGAAGAGACGTGCGCAGTACTTTTTCATATTTGAGTTTTCCTGATTTGGTTCAACTTTTATCAACCAAATCATTGATTTGGTATATCGATTTGAGTTTAGCTGACTTGGAAACCTGAAACCGATTTGGTCAAAACAGCCACCAGACAGCTGATCTCTAGAGATCAGCTGTTTTGTGGTTCTGGAGGAACCTGGGATCTGGGTCCCCTTAAATTCCTCCAGTGCCAATCAGCTGTTTGCTTAGCCTAGCCTACCCCACAAGGTTGTTGTTGTGATAATGAAATGGAATAGGCAAGGGTGATTGATTGATTGATTGATTTTCTTAAATACTGCATAATGCCAGGTAAAATAATGCCAACAAATACAAGCTGAAAGGATATTAATGCAAGAGCATTACATTACTGATAAAATATATTATGAAGATGTTACATATAACATCTTACTATGTTACATATAACATATAGTATGAGGATTTTAAAACAAAACTAGAATTTATATTCTGTATTAAATGGAAGACAGAGTAGGTTGCTGTGGTTGGTGTTTTCATTGATTTGCTTCCATGAATAGCTGCCTTAACCTAAGGGCCGTTGCACAGAACTTAGCTATCTGCTCACATATAGGAGCATTTATTTCCCATAGGATAAATCTAATTTTTTCTTGCTGCATGTTGCAGGTTACATCCCTAAGCTGAGGAGAGTGCCTCAAAAAGTGCCTCAAAAAGAGAACATCTTAAAAAGACATGCTCCAGCAACTCCAGCTCCCCCTGCCTACACAAGCAGAGCCTCTCAGCTCTTGGGGTTTCCTTAAGACACCCCTCCAGCACCGAGGATGGGAGGACATCACCAGACGAGGGTGATGCTGCAAGCTACTTTGGGCCCTCTTAGGGGAGTCAAGCAGAATACACATTTCCAAATAAAAGCAATCCGTAAAATACCTTCCAAGAGTCACAAGGACCACTCTATTGTGTTCAGGCATCCATGCTGAAAGCAGCTCATGTGCCTTTGACAGCTGCAAAGCACCCTGGGAGGATATCTCTGGCACACACCTGCGGGATCACCTGAGACCGACATCATTAAGAGTCTGGCCTAACTCTGACAGAAATACCCTGGACAGTAAAGGTTACAGCAATAGCCGTGGGACCCAACATCCTTCATGGCCTTGTGCTTTCTGCAAGGGAACCCTTACCAACGTCTTCACAAACATGGCAAACAATTCAGCAAAACATTCCGCACTAAAAGCAAAACTTTGCATAGAGTTTTCAAGATGTATCTGCAGTTAATTTTGGTATCCACAAGAGGGCATACCTTGCTCTGTTTTATTGATTGTATATTATCTGAGCTGGCAAGTGTTCAAGGAGGCCATTGAACTGCGGGGAATCAAGAGTTTGAAGACTGGGAGGGATCCACGGCCATGCAAAATCCAGCAGCTTCAACGAGATGTTGCTATAAAAAGACAACGCAAGTATCTAAGCTTCTGCTTTAAATTGTGTTTATTTTAAATAGATGGCTATTTCTTCAATACAAAAACAATATCTTAAAGGCTTCTTACATCCACCGTAGGCCAGGAGTGACCAAACTGTGGCTCTCCAGATGTCCATGGACTACAATTCCCATGAGCCCCTGCACCCCACCATAGGATGTAACTGGACATGAGATCTCAAAAATATTTGAATAACAATAACCCCAAGGAATCCTGGGTAAACAGCAGGGGCAGATTGGGAAGGGAAAATAACCCAGAGGCAAACCAAGCCAAGTTGTTCCTACAGCACTGCTGGTTCCTTTCCATCCAGAACCATTGAGCAATCCTGGCAATGAGCAAGTGGCAGTAGGCCAAAAATAGGCAACGGGGAGGGGGAGGAGTTGGCAGAGCTGCCAAGGTTGGGCTCTGCTCTCCCTGGCCACCAGTGGGCGTCCAAAGCCATGATCCCCTGGGAACTTCCCTGGTCTCTCCGTGGCAATTAGGTATATCATTGTCTAGAGAGGTGACTTATACTAAGTCAGGTTGTGGGTCTATCATGGTCTTCAGGGTCTAAGGCAGAGCTCTTCCACATTGGCCATGACCTGACCCTTTTAACTAGGAATGTATGCATTGCAGATGCTCTACCACTTAACCACAGCCCCTCCCTTCATAGATAAGCTGGTGACCTCTGCCAGTGATCTTAACTCCTTGGAAAGAATATAAAAGAGGGATTACTGCCAAGACCCCAGTGTCTTGGATTCTATGCTAGCTGCTAACTCTGTAGCTCCTTTGGGCCCAGTGGAATAATAATCCAGGCATTACATTCTACAGTAGTGGAGCTTTCATGGAAGTCTTCAAAGTCAGTCATTATCTAGAGAAGACTGAGGGTAGGTTGTTTGGTAGAAGCAAGGTTGTCCAGGGAGGTCACAATTTATGTAGTAGCATGGTGTGGGTTATGGCTATAGCTTGAGCATCAAGGGATACTTGACCCAGGGGTGCTCCCAAGCTACAAACCTACTCCTCCAGGATGGTGTGTGAGTCCATCCAAAGTCTCCAGTCCGTGTATTCCCAAACCAGTTGTCCCACAACATGCCCCCTGGATCTGGAATTGGCTTCATTGTGTTGGTCATTTAGCTAGATTACCACTGACTATCCAAAAATGTTTATTAGGATCCAAGAGAAAGGAGAAACAGAATGGATTGTTTGCGTTCAGTTGCCTTCAACTCAACAATTTGAATGAAACCCTATAACAGAAGCATAAGCAGCATTTGCAACTGTAAAAAAAGTGCATTCACACATACTTTAGTCAAAACTGCCTTTCTGCAGTTTGCACCCACCTGCTCAAACATAAGTCATCCTGTCAGGTGTGATGTATTTGAATAGGGGCCATGGCACTTACTGTTAGAAGAAAAGTTGTTTCACAGTTCAGGTGAGATCCAACCAGCTTTCTCCTGGTCACAAAGGGAGGGCCACTTGGGGAAACTATGCTGAAAATCATGGACATAAGCGATATGAGAAAGAGGCTGCTGTAAGAAGGATGGAATGAGAGTGAGCAGGCTGGATCCACCATATGTAATGCAGAAGTATTGGCAAAATGGACACCCCAGTAGGGATACTCTAACACCCATAGGCTTGGCCCACACCCTGCCCTCCTCTAACTATGAGCAGGGGGCTGGCTGTCCTATCAACAGGCTGTTCTACCTGGCTGCAAAGGACCCAATTTGTCCTTCAGGTCACTCCTTCCACCAGCACAACAGAAATGGTAGCACTCTGTGCAAGTGTAGGCACACCATTAGGAGCCCTGGTCTCACCTCTCTCACACAACTCTGCTGACACTCAGCAACCAGCCATGCAGATGGGAGAAGAAGCAGAAGCAGATGCTTTTGGGACCCCCCTTTTTGCTGCTTGAAGGTGCTTACAATCACTTACCCTTCTTCTTCTCACAATATTTATCCCTTATTTGGAATAACTGATTTGAACAAGTAGATTGTACTGTAACTAAGACTGGTATAATGCAATGTAGTTTGGAATACTATATTTATGCTTTTCTCTGGTCTGCAAACAGAGACAGCCAAATGCTCCCCTTCAAAGAAGGTGATGCCCCCAGATGCTTCCATGCTTGAAAGGGCAGGCAGGGGGCACACGAGCAAGGTCTCAGCTAACTGCTGTCAGCAATTGATTATCTAGTCACCTGTTATTCTCTTAATGTGGACATATTTATTGAACCCAAGATGTTTCTCATGCAATTCAATCTCAAGTGAATACAAACAGATCCAAATTGCTGTTTTTTCCTATTTATCTCTGAAATCTGTTAACCATTTTCATTATGCCGTATGTTACACACATGCTACCTATAAGTCTGAACAATTACTTTCATTCCATGACGTTGTATCTGAGGAAGTGTGCATGTACACAAAAGCTCATACCTTGAATAAGACTTTGTTGGTCTTAAAGGTGCCACTGGGCTCTAAATATGTTCTCCCCACAACAGACACCTTGTGAGGTAGGTGGGGCTGAGAGCTCTGAGAGAACTTGTGACTGGCTGAAGGTCACCCAGTAGGCTGCATATGAAGAGGTGGGGGGACCGGACAAAATATGTATCATTAGACCAGTTCTTTCATACTCTTGCTGGCTTAGCAGTGTTTGGCGCAAATTTGGCACTCTTAACTTGTAAGGTCTCTGTGGGTATCTGACAAAATCAGTTTGAGATGTTTCCTCTGTTTTGGAGAGGATGTTCTGTTAGCTATCTATTCCCCCTTCCCAAGCATCTTTTTGATTGTATGCTCATTATTCACCCAACCTTGAGACATCTCTGCTCACTCTTTGCTACCTGTAAGGGCCTCAACAATGAGGCCTAATTGGGGGAACCAGTACATGGTTCACCTAGTCAACTGGAGATTTATCTGGATCTGCAGTTATCTCTAGCCTTGGGGAGGCAAGAGAGACCAGTACACTGAAATCAATGCACTGCACTTGACACAACGCATACCCTAAGGATCAAGGCATGTTCTTGGCCTTCAAGTGAATGGCGGAAGTCCCTGCCCAAGCCAAGATAGAAAGGATAACTTTGGTTCTTTTGGTCAGGACAGGTTTTCTTAGCTTGCTAAAAAAGTTTCTGAGATCTTTTCCTACTTTAAAATGAAAATTTACTGGGGGGGTGGATCTCTGCTATCATATACAAGTGAGCCCTCCCGTTCTTTTGGGCCCAGCTACAAATATGAAGGTGAGAGCCCTTGATGGCAGTGAAAATAAGGAAGACTTGGAGACCGCATAACACACTTTACCTGAAAACAGTAGAGACAGGTGCCTTTCCAGAGGTCACATATAAAAGGTCACAGAGAGAAAGAGCAAAAATGTTACATTTGGCTCACTCTGGTTTTACTGTATCAGGAATATTCTACGTTCCCAGATATGATGAGGAGGTCCTTTTAGAGGCAAGCTGTTCTTGCTTCTCACTCAGAGAGGTCACTTCTGTTTACTAAACTGTAATTTCTCTCACACTGTCACTTTCTCTCAGGATCCTTCAAAGGGCACCGTGATCAGAAGTGTGAATTAATGTAAATGTCACTGATTAATTGATTAATCCACTAACAGACAACCTATTGAAAATTTTAAATTGGTTTACAGACCTACTACAACTATGACTTCTGCTTTTTATTTAAAAAAAATAATAAAAATAATTGGTATGACTTTAAAGGGCAGGATCAGAGCACAGCCTTCCAGAAACAGTTAAAAGACA
Organism: Paroedura picta; assembly: GCF_049243985.1. NCBI lineage: Eukaryota > Metazoa > Chordata > Lepidosauria > Squamata > Gekkonidae > Paroedura > Paroedura picta. The sequence continues at coordinate 67,339,295 of NC_135376.1, read as the reverse complement.
ATGTCTCTGCAGAACTGAAATCCCCCTGCTTCTATAATACAATGAAGTTGAAGTCTCCAGGCCCTTAAACAAATGTTAGTCCCAATGTTTTCAGTGGGAATGAATCACCCTTGGCTCTGATCAGGTCAAACTCTTTTCCTCCTGGATGGTGATACCATTTTCTCAGTCCTTAACTAGCACAAACTCTCTACAGAAATCTCCTCTTCCTGTTGTAATGTTCCATAGATTTATTGATTGACTGATTCATATTTAAACTTGTATACCGCCACTCTCAGAGACTCACAGTGGTTTCCAATAAAAAAGTAAAAACAACCCATCCCATAAAACCCCATTACTTTAAATGATGGCTATACATAAGTTCAAGAGCCTCTTGTGGCACATAGTGGTAAGGCGGCAGACATGCAGTCTGAAAGCTCTGCCCATGAGGCTGGGAGTTCGATCCCAGCAGCCGGCTCAAGGTTGACTCAGCCTTCCATCCTTCCGAGGTCGGTAAAATGAGTACCCAGCTTGCTGGGGGGTAAGCGGTAATGACTGGGGAAGGCACTGGCAAGGCCACCCTGTATTGAGTCTGCCATGAAAACGCTAGAGGGCGCCACCCCAAGGGTCAGACATGACTCGGTGCTTGCACAGGGGATACCTTTACCTTTACTGTTTATACATGTTCGTCAGAGTCAACTCCCCATCTCCCCTGCCCTGTCCAGTTGTAGTCATGAGCTCTTTCGTTAGGAGCGAGGGACCTACCTAGCTGATTTTGGGGGATCCACCGATAATAGCTCCGGGACCTCAGCCCAGCCTCAACCATATGGCTTGCTTAGGTGGCAATGAAGTGGTGTGAGCATGAATGGTGGAACAAAACATTGTTATAAGAATTGCCATGAATGTATTGTGTGTGTGTGCTACATAACAGGAGAAAGTGTTTGTGGCCTTTTTCCTTTTAAAATGGGGGGGGGGGTTGTTCTCAGTGTTGTGGTTAAGAGTGGTGGTCTCTAATCTGGAGGAGCTGGGTTGATCCTCCACATGCAGCCAGCTGGGTGACCTTGGCCCAGTCACAGTTCTCTCAGACCTCTCTCAGCCTCACCTACTTCACAGGGTGTCTGTTGTGGGGAGGGGGGGAGGCAATTGTAAGCTCCTTTGAGACACATAAAGGGGTCACACAGAGAAAGAGCAGAAACATTAAATTGGCTTACTCCAGTTTTACTGTATCAGGAATTCTTATCCACTTTGAGATACTCTCAGTTAGTAGGAAGTGGGGTACAAAAAACAGTTCTTCTTTGGTAGATTTTTAAAATTAATCCAGGCCCTGGGAAACTCAGAGCAGCAGGCCTGGGTCTCACATATACCCTATTTGCTCCTCACGGCAACTTTATGTATATATGCGTTTGCTTTATTCTTACTTGACCTTCCTCCCCAAAGGATATCATGTTGGACGGTTCTCTCTCCCTTGTGAGCTGCTTAACATATGCATGATCGGTTTCCTATGACTTCATTGGTCCCTGGAGTGGCAGTCTGTAGTACATCCCAAATAAATACACAACTGGGATGTTTGGCCACATTGTTATTATGTATTGCACCATCTCCCTAAAGGAACCCAAATTGACTTACATTGTTCTTCTCTCCTTTTAATCTCACAACAACCTTGTGAGGTAGGTTAGACAGAGAGCATACCTCCATAATAGCCTGATCGGAATCTGGGTCTCCCAGACCCTTGACCCTCTGACCCCACACCCATTGCCATGGTGGTGATAGCTACTTTCTCCTGGATCTCATGCAAGCTGCGCTCCCTCCCCAGTGTGGCATGACCTTGGTCCAGTTGGCTCCCATGAACCCCAGCAGAGCCTTGGGAGGGGGGTGAAAAGGGGCCCCTCTCTTTGTCCCAGCCAGAAATGCTAGCAGAACTCAACCCACTTATCTTTATTGCTAGAGAGTGAAGAGGGACATCAAAGAATTATCATATGGCTGTATTTGGATGTTGTGACACAGTTTACTAATTTAACAGGATTAATTTTTGCTTATATAGTCCCACTCGAAAGCTCACGCCTTGAATAAATCTTTGTTGGTCTTAAAGGTGCCACTGAACTCTGATTTTGTTTCGTTGTGCTGATTCAGACCAACACGGCTACTTGAATCTAAAAAGAACATAACTTGATTCCATTGTTCATTTCCCTTGTTATGTTCTACTTTGTGGTTGCACATCCCTCCTCCCCTTTTATATGGACTGGCATAAGCACACGGAATTGAACTAAATGCTCTGATTCTGTTTGACGGTTGTTTCTTAAAGCAAAAGAAGGAAAGGAATCCTGAAGAGGTGAGCTGTGAAAAAGGAGGCATGTCTGGGGAAACCAGCTGAGTGAGAAGCCAGCAAAGGCCCAAAAGGGACTAATTTGGCCAGGCTGTGCCAGCTAGGATAGTCAGAACAGAAGGAAATAGCTGGGGGGGGGGGACCTAGACAGGCTTGATCACCTCCTGTGACTTCTCTGGACTTCATGGGTTAACCCAGGAGCCATTCCCTTCTCCCCCAGCTGACTCCCACATCTCCTCAGCCCACCAGACTACGGGACCATTAGACCAATACCTACATGGACATTCTTCACCCATGGAAGTTAAGCAAGTTCTCAGTCCTTGGCAGCTTCCCAGCATCTTTCTTTCATCAGGTGGGTCCTTCTCCCAGGGACCTCCTACCCAGGTGGGGGGGGAGGACCTGATTCCTCTTCCTTGGCTTCAGCAATGATGGACCCCCAGAGCAGGAATCCTGGTCCTTTCTGCCCTCAGAGGAAGAAGCCAGGCTCACTTCTGCAGCACCTTCCTTCTTCCATTGCAGTGGGATAACATACTTTTAAGGCACTTTCCAATCATTTGCAACTGGGTTTTCCAGTGTGAAAGGGAACTCCAGCAGCAAATGTTCCCTACTATTGATGGAGGGAAGGGGGGGGGGAGTCCAAAGGACGCCCTAATTCCTTCTCCAGAGATCCTCTGTTCTTACAGTGAAAGTGATGTGTGTATGGGGGGGGGGGGGGAATCCTGCCAGCTTGCTGGCTTGCTGGCCAGAGTGAAAAAAACCCGTGCTTCAGTCTTGGTGCACTGCATCCCCCCTATTAGTATAAGTGCAGGTGGAAATCGCACAGGTCCACAGCTGACTATCAGTGTTTCTGGCTGATATCCAGGCTACAGGCCAGACTGAAGATGGTTGGGGTGGGAGGTGGAGGCTTGGGGTGGGAGTTTTAACTTTAGGGTGTTTTAAAAATGGATTGTGGATGTTTTAATTTCTGTTGTAAACCACATTGAGTCGACTTGCAGAGTCTATACATTTTATTATTAATAATTATTATTATTATAAATCATAAATTAATCATTATAAATGGCCTCCCCCCCTCCCCAGCATGCTGACCTTCAACCTTGACCGTGTCTTTTTTATTCTGCCTCTCCCAATCGATCGAGGTGGCGGTGGGGATGCAACCTTGCCCTCCCAGCCGAACCTGGGCGGGAGGCCCGACAGTGCCTTCGCTCGCCCCGCGGAGGGAGAGAGATGCCTGCGGCGGCTGCATCTCGGCCGGAGGGCATCCGCAGAGCCAGGAGAGAATTGGGGGCCAGGGCCCGACCCTCTGCGCGGGTGGATTCCCGAGTTCGAAACAGAGAGGCGCCTCTTCACGGGGGGAGCAGGAGGGCCGGGCCGCAAAGGGACACTCCCGCAAAGAGTTGGGGGGCGGGGGGGGGGCTGTAAAATGAAGCTTCCCTTGTTTGTTCTCTGGATTTTTCTTTCTGCTTCCCTTCTCCACATTTCCCCTAAGCCACTGAACGGCTTCTGTCAAAAACATTACTGCTAGCATTCTCCTCCTTCGTTCTTTGTGTTCTCGAAGTGCCCGTGCATTTTGGCCCGTTCAGACCTGGCCTTCGGGCAGGGGGCTGTCTTTTGAGATCGGGGCTCCAACAGAAATGAAGAAGGGCCCCGATAGACCTGCCCAGAAGCGGCGTCCCCGTCAAACAGCAGGCCTTGGACCTAGAGCCCCGGGGGGGGGGTTAGGGGGTGCGGGGGGGGGGGGGGGACGGAGGCTTGCGTGCTTCCGATGAAGCGCACGGCGCGTTTTGATCTGCCGCGATCCGAAAAGTCGATCCCGGGACGGGGATCCTGCCTGCGTCTGCAGCCCATTCGTGTCAACAAGATCAGCAAGCGTTCCCTGGCTGGGGACGGCGGGCGCCCCTTTGGAGATCAAGGGATCGCTCATGGGACGTCGAAGGGACGTCGAGCTCATGGGACGTCGAAGGGATCCGACGGCGAGCCTCAAGGGGACCCTCCGCGGACCTTCGGCCGTCTGCGCTCCGTGTCCGGGACTTTACCGGGTGACGGGCCGGAGAGCGCCCCCCGGACCTACAACCGCGCCCGAAAGGAAAGGTCAGGGCGCTTCCGAAGCACAGCGAGTGGTCCCGTCGGGCTCCGAACTGCTAGGAGCCCTCGATGGCGCAGGAGCCGGGCAGCGGGGAAAGGTGGCCCGGGGGGAAGTAGAGGACCCGTAGGAAAGCCTTCCGGAAGCTGTGCAGCAGTAGCCAAGGCGCCGCTTTGAAAATCGGGCATGGACCCCCCCCCCGGACCCCTCATTTTAAGCCCCAAGGAAGCTCAGCAGAGAACTTTAGGCTTGAGGAGAACGGGGCGCGCGCTCTCTCTCAGTCGAGCGTTAACTTTATTAAAAGAAACATTTCTGGAGCGGCGATCTTCAACCCCATTTCCTCCAGTCTCAAATCGATTCAGTTTCAAAACCCCTTACCGGCCGTGGGCCACGCACCCCGATCCTGGGCACCTGGGTTGACAATAAACGCAAACCGGCAGGCGTTTAGGGTTTGGTGCTGCCTCCCCCCCCCCTCCGGAAAACCCGAGGGAGGGTGTTACCCTGACCTTGGTCCCAGTGCGGGCATCCCTTCAGTCGAGGGCGGGCGGGTGTGTGTGTGGGGGGGGGGGGGTAGTCCGTCATTTGGTTGGTCCTAATAATAATAATAACGAAAGGATTGTGGAGATGTTGTTTTGATGGGGGGGGGGGTCTTCAGAACTGGAATTCAGACCTACGGAAACCACTCATAAGCCAAGGGCCTTAGGATGCATAGTTCTGTGGCCGAAGGGATTCGTGGGTGGCCTTCTCACCGGAATAGTAAAACACGCGTCCGTTTATAGTCCAGACGACGCGAAGCAAAGTTCCCTTGCCCTGCCGCAGTTTCCCCCACGATCCCTTCTTCCCTGAGGCCTGACTCAGCCGCTGTCTTTAGGAGGGGGGGGGGGACCTCTTCACCAAAAATCGTGCCCGGGTTCCCTGGATTAATTGCCAGGCGTCAGAATGAAATGTCCAGGATCCGAGGGAGTTTGGACGAGGGAGAAAGACCCGCAAAAGAATCTCGCCCAAAGTTCTCCTTAACACGATTCTAGAGCATTATGGTTTGCATCCTAGATTTCTTGCTTTTATGCGTCAGTCATTTCGGTCAAACTTTTCTCTCCTTGAAGGGGGGGCTTCTTAAGTAGGGTAAAACAGGGGGCCGTGTCGGATTAGGGCAGAGGAAATTCGGAGCTCCCGCAAAGAACAGACTTCGTGTGGTGGGGAAACGGTTTCGTTTTCCGTTTCAAATCGAAGCATCCCATCGCTCACTCTCTTTCTCTCTCAATTTATTTTTTTAACTTGAAGACGGGGAAAGTTCTCTGTCTAACTTGCCCCGGGCCTTTTACTCATGGCTCCTATCACGAATAGAAGCAGTTTTCCTGGGGGCATTTCCCCGTCCCTTTTCCAAACGGAAAGCAAATGGGCAGATAGAGGTAGGAGGACGTCAAAGCGAAGGATCCGGCCCGACTCGCATCCCACAAACCACCTTGCGACCCTCTCGAGGGAAGGCTGGGGGGGGGGGGGGTCGGGAGAGAGAGAGAAGGCCGGCCTGGCGACAAGAGCCCTCGAGGTAATCAATAGGGACAAAGGTCTGCCTGCTCCGCATTTAAGGTCTTTGGCGAGATAAGAGGGATCCCTATCAGAAGCGAGTGGAGGCAATAAAGACGCCCAAGAGCCAGAGAGATAATCATCGACATCTCGGGCATAATAGAGCCGAAAGACTGGAACGGCACCCGCTGAAGTGGCAATTCCCCGGCATCCGGAGCTTACAATCGAGCGCTGGGGTGGCAGGACGGATTCTCTGTGGGGACGGAGGGAGGGGGGAGCAATAAGGGGCCAATTAATACCGGACCAGACGGCGAAGGATGCGCCCCCTTCGAGTATTTCCTTTAAAGGTCGTCTTTTGCGCAGGGGTGTTTATTTGGGGAGGGGGGCACCAAGGAAAGGAATTGTTTGGGCTGATTTCTCAAAAAGGTTCCTTGCATGATTTCGATGCCATAAAATATGTACTATTATTTCCCCCCCTTAAAAAAGAACTTAAGCCTAACTAAACTCCCATTCCACCGGATTTATTTAGTCGTTTGAAAGATAAATCAGCGGGCAAATTTACAGCCGTTTAAAGTACCTTGACTTTATAATAGAAGCCTCATTTAGTGTTGCTCTTTCGAACCCCCCCTCCCCATCCTCTCCTCCTCCTCCCCCTCCCGTTATGACGTGGATGCAAAGCGAGAAGACCGGAACGCCAATCGATTGGCCAATGGCAGAGGCCTCGGAAGAGAGGCGGCCCAATCAGAGCGCGCGCCTGGCAGGTGGCTGCGAGGTTATCAGTGCATCTGGTCCGAGTCCGGGACTCCAGCGCTGAGTCAATTTCACGCGAAGGGGAACTCTTGCCGCGAAGCGCCAAAAGAGCACCTCGGGAGGGGGAGATTTTTGCAAGGAAAAAAAGGAGGAGGAAAAGAAAAAGAAGCGGCGGCCGCAGCTCCTCCACCGCCACTCCCCGCCTCCAGCCAACTTCCTACAGGATATCCAATCTGGGAGAGACAGAGAGAAAGGGGGGAAAGTTCAAAGCCCTCGACAGGAGATGTCGCCCGAAGACGGCTGAGCGCATCAAGAGTTGTTTTTCCTTCCCAAGATTTGCGGCTTCCTCCCCCTTCCTCCGGCCAGAAAACTTCCCGCCTGGAGTTGGCTGCGAACGGGCCAGGAAACCAGCGATCGCCGCCGCCGCCTCTCTCGCCAGCAGCGCGGAAAACTTTGTTTCGGCAAGCAAAGGCGCGCCGCACCGTGTTGCGCTTCTTTCTTTCTTTCTTTCTTTCTTTCTTTCTTTCTTTCTTTCTTTCTTTCTTTCTTTCTTTCTTTCTTTCTTTCTTTCTTTCTTTCTTCTAACACTTCGGGGGACCCCTTGTCGCCCCCCCGCCCTCTCTGCCGCCCGGCCAGCCGGCCGGCGGTCTCCTTGGCCGGGCGCCGCCTCCTTGATGCTCCCGCTCCCCCATGTTAGCCGTGGGGCAGATGGAGGCTAACCGCCCGGGCGCCTTCGTGCTCAGCAGCCCGCCGCTAGCCGCGCTGCACAACATGGCCGAGATGAAGACGTCGCTCTTCCCCTACGCGCTGCAGAGCCCGCCGGGCTTCAAGGCGCCGGCCCTGGGCGGCCTCAACGCGCAGCTCCCGCTGGGCACGCCGCACGGCATCAGCGACATCCTGGGCAGGCCCGTGGCCGCCGCTGCCACCAACCTCCTCTCCGGCCTGCCGCGCCTCAACGGACTGGCCGCCGCCGCCGCTGCCGGCGTCTACTTCAACCCGGCCGCCGCCGTCTCCCGCTACCCCAAGCCCCTGGCCGAGCTGCCCGGCAGGCCGCCCATCTTCTGGCCCGGCGTGGTGCAGGGCGCGCCCTGGAGGGACCCGCGCCTCGCCTGCCCCGGTAAGGATGGCCGAGCAGCCCTCCTGGGCCTGGGCGGTGGGGAGAGACGCCTTCACGGAGACCAGGGCACGGTCGGGAGGGCCCAAGGGGCGGCTTTCTGCACATGCTCTGACAGCCGCGGGGTGATCTGCGGGAGACACGCCGAGCTCTGGCGGAGCAAAGGGAGCCGGGGGTGAATGTGCCCGAGAGAGGGAGCGAGGCAGGCGCTGGAGCCCCGATCGGAGAGGCGTCTAGTTTCGGGGCATGGGGGGGGGGGGGGCTCAGGGGCTGCCTTGGACGCTCCCGGAAGGGCTTAGGCGGGACGGGAGACTCTTGGCTAAAAGGAGCACCGCCGACCCACTTGGGGGGCAAGGGCATTCTGTGTGTGGATTTCGGAGATCTCACAGCGGATGAAAGGGGGCACTCCGGCCAGGCCGAGAGTCAGGAAGGGCCCTGGGCCCAGTTCCCCAATCCGGCCCAGGCGAGGGGCGGGATGGGGCTTGATGGGATCGCGGCCACTTCCCGGGGGAAGGGGGGACTCCTCTTCCGGCCGCTGGACCGGGATGTTTAGGCCGACCCAGAACCGGAGCTGGGATCTTGACAGGGCGCTCTCTCCCCCTCCCTCCCTCCCTCCCTCCCTGCAGCCCAGGCTGGGATGGTTTTGGATAAAGACGGCAAGAAAAAACATTCCCGGCCCACTTTCTCGGGGCAGCAGATTTTCGCCTTGGAAAAAACCTTCGAGCAAACGAAATACTTGGCGGGACCGGAGAGAGCCCGCCTCGCTTACTCGCTGGGAATGACGGAGAGCCAAGTCAAGGTAAGGCGCCCGCCGGGCCGGAGGGGGCCCAACCCCCCCCCCAATACCCTCAACTGGGGGGCGAGGGGACAGGCAACAGCGGAGGCCACTTCGGCCTCGGAAATCCGGGGGGGGGGGTGTTCTCCCGGCCAGATTTTACGACTCTTGATGGAAAAGTGAATCCGGCGGGATGCAGCGGGGGTTATTCCTAAGGAAGCCTGCGATCCTTTTGAAATCTGTTTGGGAGGAAGGGACAGCGGGGAAACGGTGCGGCTTTTCTGCTGCAAAGAAATGGAGGGGAGGCCTCGGTTTTAAAACGAATGCCTGTAGAAGCCGGATGGAAGGAATCCGGCGTCCCTTTGCTTTTTAAAACCAGCATAGAAGGGCCAATTGGGCCCTCATTTCATTTTCTAACCAATCAAGAAAACGCTGCTACCGAGTGGCGTCCAAGTCCCTTTGCTCAGAACCCCAAGACTCTCGCGGCGGCCTGCCCCCACCCCAACATCACCCGAAAGGGATTGAAGGTTCCTGAGGATCCCGAGGGGGAGATTGGCGACTTGATCCCAAATCTATTTGCACAGAAATTCAGAAGGACCGACTCCTTCCAAAGCCTTCTGGCAGGTGCGGCCGAAACGGATCGCCTCGGCATCTGCGGGGAAATTTCCTCTTTCCTCGTTTTTCGCCTGCTTTCCATTGCCTTTTCAAGAGGCAGAGCGTTTTCAAAGGAGGCAGCCCCCCCCCAAAGAAAATAATCTACAATTATCCATCCAAAATATTTTTCCCGCCCACAAAGTCTTTCTGACATTTTGAAACCGTCGTCCCTTGGTCGAGATCTCCACGGAAGCGCTTCGCTTTCGCTGGATTGTCCTTGGAGGCGTTTTGGATGAGGAATGAGACACTTTGCTTAACAAAAAACTACATTGTGTGGTGTGGGGGGGGGGGGTCACAGACCACCTGTTGGCTTTTTTAAAAAATCTCATTTTATTAAGACTACGCGGGTTCCAGCAGCGGAACATTTTCTAGCCTCCGAGGCGATGATAATAATTATTAATCACAGTATATTTGCCCTACTTGGTTTTAGTAGGACCTCCTCACCACTGGATCGTGGCCCGCTACCCCCTATGGACAATTATATTTGGGCCAATCCACGAGACAGTTTGTTTAGCGGAGACCTGCCCTTGATACGGCCTTGTCTCCTCTGGCCACAGCAGTCGCCTCCACTCCCACGGGCCGGGCAGCCTCGGCCTTTATGGTACTCTGGGCTCTTTCTGCACTCGTGGCAGAATGCGCTCCCAAGGTCCTTTTGCAACTGGACTCAAATCTACTTCTGGGGCCCTGAAAGTCCGTTGTCCAACATGTGCGGGAAGAGCCCGGGAATGGCACGAGAGGAGCGCATCGTGGCGATCGCCATCCTATGCACTTGAGGGCTCCCCACAAAGGCTGCGTGGGAATCGCGGCCGAAGGATTCTCCACAAGGCAGCCACTCGGTTTTGACTCTGGACTTAACCCACTCCCTCCGCAGTCGTCAGACCCACGGTTTTCAGCGGGCCTTCAGCGGGCCCACCTGATGCAAACTGGCATAGCAGGAAAGTTGACCCTTAAAAAACGAAGGTACAGGGGGCGAGGGGCGACGGCTCTGAGACCCCCTCTGGTTAAGAGTTTAGCAATCCATTCATGAATGACTTGGCTTTGAAGCGGAGTCACCCCGAGTTCCGCGGCTGGGGGGGGGGGGGGTTAACTTTCCAGTTAGAATGCAGCTGCCCCGGGCTGATTTTCCAAATAAAGAAATAAGCGCTATTGAATCCAAGGGGGGCTCACTTCCAAAAGAAACGTGCTGGAGACTAGTGTTTTCGAGCGGGTCGGATTGATTTGCGAGTCGGTGTGTTTGGGGCGGCTGTGATGTGGCCTATGGGATAGGGTTTGTGTCTGGACCAGGCAGGGAATGGTCTGGGAGGGCGCAGGGTCGGAGATGCCGGGAAATACCAGGTCGGAGCCGGTCTCGTAGGAGATGGAAGTCCCGTGAAGCGAAGAGACTTGGGGGTTTTAGGCGGAGTTGTTTCAGTGCTAGAAGTGCGCCTCGATCCCACCGGAGCAGGCCGCTAAATGAAGCAGGCCGCATCGGGCTGGAATTAAGTGCGGGATTTGACGCCTCGGCCACAAAACGTTAGGCAGAGAGCTCATGGTTGTGCTCTTCAGAAAGAGGCCGACTGAGCGGAGCCAGAGAGGATGGGATGAGTGTTTACTTTGTAATTTAATCCCAAGGAAAGAAAAACTTTCAAATAAAAACTATCCGCACCATTCGGGATTTCTCAGGAGCCCAAGGCCTGAAATGGCACTGGAACGTCCCGTGGACGTACCCTGTGGGTTTCAGGGGATTGGGGCCTCCTCTTTCAAGAGGAGTCACCTCAAGGTCTGTCTTTAGCAGCCGGACTTCTCAGGATCCCCTGAACTCTGTCTGGTCTAACAGAAAGGTTTTGCGCCCTAATCCTGCCCATCCTTCAAGGAAAACTCCCCCCTACAGAAGTTCACGCACCCCCACCCCCAACAATAAGCGCAGCGTAATTCTTTTATCGCCCCATCTTATTGGGGTTGGGGGAGCTTCTGGGTACAGCAGCGGTTCAATTTCATTTGCAGGAATGCCGATTCTAAACGAAACCGTGGTCCTTCTCCTGGATGGGTTATCCCGTGGCAGCCTGGCGCAGCCTGTTGCTAAACCGCCGCTTTCTCGCAAGGGGCTTTCAACCCACTCTGCAGCTAGATTTAGCTCTGGGAAATGGCCAGAGTCCACTTGCAAAGCGGGGCTGCGGGGGATTGCGAGGGCACTGCCGGGCACTAGTGAATACCCCCCTCCCCGGGGGCCAGGGTGTGTGTAACGGCAGGTGTGGCTCTCTCCTCCCCCCCCCCCCCCCGCTGGCTGCAGGTGTGGTTCCAGAACCGGCGGACCAAGTGGCGGAAGCGGCACGCCGCCGAGATGGCGTCGGCCAAGAAGAAGCACGACTCGGAGACGGAGAAACTGAAGGAGAGCTCGGAGAATGAAGACGACGACGAGTACAACAAGCCGCTGGACCCCAACTCCGACGACGAGAAGATCACGCGGCTCCTCAAGAAGCACAAGGCGGCCGCCGCCGGCGCCCCGCTGGCCCTGCTCAGCCCCTGCAGCAATGCCTCGGAGCCCTCCTGACTGCCGCCCAGCCCGGCCCGCCCCTCGGCCACCCCCTCCGCCCAAGCGCCGGAGCCGTCGCGCCTGTACAGTAGCCCGCCCCGTCGGGGAAGCGACGCCTGTGTATAGAGATCCCGACGCCAGGAGCGCCGCGCCACGCCGCGCCTCACCAGCCAGCCGGCTTCCCCTCGCACTCGTCAGGATGGGGGGAGGATGAGAAAAGATGAGGGGAGGGGGGTTGTCTTTCCCTGGTCCAGCCCTGCTCCAATCTGGTCTGCTCTATAGAAACCTTTCCTGAAACCAAGCTTGGTTGGGGAGCAAGGGTTGCCAACCTCCAGGTGGTGGCTGAAGGCCTCCTGGGAGGACAACCAATCTCCTGCAGGGGACAGGGATTGTGGCCCCTTTGGATGGGGTTCTGCCCATCAAAACCCCTCCCCTCTCCCAAACTCCGCCTTCCTCAAGCCCTCTCCCCCAAATATCCAGGGTGTTCCCAACCCAGAGCTGAAGAAACTCTGGGAAAGTTGAGCTCCCAGTGAATCCTCTTGCTGCGGGGTGGGGGTGGATCCACGGTGCAGAGTCTCTGTAGAGCCAGCTTTTGAGTGATCAGAAAGAGAGAGAGCCTGGAACCACGAATCCTCTAGGGCTGGTCAAGAAGTGCTGGGGGGGGGGGAGATATGCCTCCCAGGCAAAGCAGCCCCAGCCACTGCTGCAACATCACACCTGCTTACAATTCCCCAGGAGAGGAGGGGGGCTTGTTTCCCAAGGGTCAGGTCAGGGGCCCTTCCTGCATCACCTTGCTCAGAAGTACCTCCCACTGGGTTCAATGGGACTTCAAAAGCCTTATTTCTCTCTCTCTCTCTCCCTCTCTCTCTCTCTGAGGGCTGCTGCTTGGAGTTTTTGAGGGAACGTCCTCCCCAGTTATACCTTGATCTGAGTTCCTTCTTTGGGGGGTGGGAGGGAAGATCCATCGAAATAAATGGAACTTCCTTCCAAGTAAATGGGCTTAGGAGATGGAGTGGTTTGCATTTAGGAAACCTGACTTTTTCTTGGTTTCTCCATTCCCCCCCCCCCCCCTAGCTCCTCAGTCAAGGTTTTGTTACTGTTTTGTACATGGGCGGCGGAATCCTGCTCAGCCGCTTTGTATATAGAAAATTACAGATTTTGTGATGTATATTTCTAGTGTACAAAAAAGAAGTTTTCTTTCCTCTTTTATTTTGGATTTGGACGGCTTCACTGATCTCCCCTTTTTCTTCGAAATTGTGCCGAAAGGGAGAGAGGACTGCAAAACTTGATTTTCAATGGGCTTCAAAACTCTTCTGGTTGGAAAGACTTTGTATAAATCAATAAATTATTTAACAAGCTTCTCTTTGCGCAGAATGTCACCCTTTGGGCTGGACAGCCCTGCAGTCCTTTTCCCATACTGCCTTCATGCATGGAGTTTGCTGTGTAATGTCTTCCTGGGAAGAGGAGGGTGTTTTTAATGAGGGGATTTGCAGTGGGGTCAGTTTCTCTGCCTTTGGAGAGAGGGGATCCAAGCTGGCTTTTCCCCCAGCAGAGACAAATAGGCTTAGAAGATGGTCCTCGCCTCCTCCATTTGGTCCCCATAGCAACAGGTTCAGGTTGAGAGAGAATGACTGGTCCAAGATCACCCAGCAAGTTTCCATGGCAGGGTAAGGATTCGAACCTGTCTTCCAGCTCCTATCAGACCCTGTAGCTGCCACAATACTCTGCACCTGGGAGCAGCCTGTTCAGTATGCCTTTGTAGGGAGAGAGACAACTAAGGGTTTCTAGGGAAACAGCCAGCATGGTATAGGGCAGGGGTAGTCAGCCTGTGGTCCTCCAGATGTCCATGGACTACAATTCCCATGAGCCCCTGCCAGATTAGAGGCTGTCACTCTTAATTCCTATACCAGGTTGAGAACCGGCTTTGATTCCCCACCCCTTCATATGCAGCCAGCTGGGTGACCTAGGGCCAGTCACAGTTCGTCTCAGAGGTCTCTCAGCCTCACCTACATCACAGAGGTAAAGAGGAAGGGGAGGCTTTGAGACTGCTTGTAAGCTGCTTTGAGACTCCTTTGGATGGTAAAAAGGAGGGTACAAAAAAAAAAAAAACAGCTCCTCTTCTAACTTCAAGCCCAGTTCAGATGGCTGAAAACTCACATGGGGAGAGAGGCCTGACTCACTGTGGGCCTGGGTCAAGTTTCCTGCAAAAGCAAGTGGGAGAAAGTAGAGGTGATCTTAGCCAGTGGGTAACATCTCTCTTAAATCTTGCACTTGTGGGGGGGGGGATTTAACTGCCTACAGCCATCCCCAGTTGGGAAAAAAAGATGAGCGGGCTTCTTCTGCACCTGTCCCACCTGTCGCCCAGGAATCTTTGATGCCACCACTGCTTCTGCAGCTCTGTAGAAGTGCTGCTGGCAAGTGGACCTTGTGATGGAGTCCATCTTGCTGCATCCACTTTCAGACAATTTTACTACAATAGTAGGGCAGCATCTTGATTCAATAGCTAATCAGTTAAAATTGCATACATCTCCCGGTGAGTAAAAACAATAGCTCTGGCACACAAAAATTCCCATGGTGTGAAAGAGAAGGCCTCTTTAAAAGCGCAATCACCAGCCACAGATTATGCACAAAATTGTATTATTTTTGAAAGCTGCTGAGGTAATTGAGTTCACCATCCTTTGTAGTCAATTAACTGATTAAATATTGCACCTCTAACTTCTATGGGAGGATGGATTGGGTGAGAGAAGAGGCAATTAGACCCAAGCAACTCAAGTGAAAATGCACAGATCTGTTCAGAAAGGCCAGCAAGAGAATGGCCAGGAAAACCTGCTCTGGGCACTGGCTACAGGGATGTCAGGGTCACTGGAAGAGATTAAGTTAACACCCACTGTGTGCATTGAGAATCAGGGCATAAGCTGGCAGGGAAGTGAAAGGCAAGTAAAAGACACAAACATCTGAGACAGACAATTCAGAGGTCAACAACCAAACCTAACCAAAATAAATATGTAGAAACTAAACAGGATAGAGCTTTCTTCCTTTTAATCTGTGCCTATACAAGCAAAGAAATTTCTGGAGAGTGGTGGGAAAGCTGATCAATAATTCAAAGCCCACTCGGGCTTATTAAATCATAAATGGTTGTATATTTATTATAGTGATTTTAACAGCACAGGTCGAAGAGACTGTCTGTTTTAAATGACCAGATTTGTGTATTTGATCTGCCAGGTATAAATGATCCAAATAAAACAAAAACAGGCCACTTCCATTGCTTAAAGCAACAGGTCCAGGGTGAGCTGGCTGGAATGATAGGTGATGGAGAATGCCTGCATATGGTGGGAAAGGGGCTTGTTGGGGAAATGTTTCCTTTCCATCAATAGCACCCTTATTTCCTCTGTTTAATTACCCATTAAATAGGCCAAGGAGGGACATCCTGTCAAGGCACAGCAAGCTGTTTTGTCTGCCTTGCAGGGGTGTTCTAAGACAGTGAAGGTAAGCTGAATTGTACTATAGTATTGAATTGACATGCACCAGACTGCCATTTCTGGCTAAAATTCAGTTTTAAGGTCTCGGACAAGTTGAAGAACTTTTCCTCATGAGAATGTTTACCTTTTGAGAAGGAAGCTTCTGGACCCATCAGCCCCCCAATCTAGATTGAAAGATATTTTTTATGCTCGGGTTCCAGCCTGCAATGAAAATATTTAGTGGCATCCTGCAGGCAGGTTGTATTTTGTTCCATTGTGAGTGTATATATGGACTAAAGTGCAGTTCTTCAGATGCAATGAGAAGCTCTTCACTAGGCCCTTTAAAATGGAATGAAAACACTTGGGTTCCTTTGTGTCTCTCAACTTGACAATGTGCACAAGAGATTAAAAATTAAAACTGTGTTGACTATGAAAATGGACTGCACTTACAAGTTTCAGTTGCTTTTGAATATCCATTGGGATGGAAAGCAGGGTATGACTGCAGGATAATAAATAAATAAATAAATAAATACATACATACATACATACATACATACCAGGTCTTAGAACTGTGCCCCAAAGTTTAAAATGAGGAGCTCTGGGGTTCAATCCTGTCTGGAAATATTCCCTCTGATCTGGAAGCACAATCATAATTTAAAACTTGTCTTTGGAAAACATAAGAGGTAATAGTACAGTATTTGTAGATGTCTGAACATGAAGAAGGGCTGGGTTTTATTCCCTGCTTTTCAGTAACCCAGGGAGTCTCAAAGTGGCTTACAATCACCTTCACTTCCTTTCCTCACAACCGACACTCTGTGAGGTAGGTGGGACTGAGAGAACTCTGACAGGACTGCTCTGTGAGAAGAGCAGTATTAGGACTGTGACTAAACCACTAGGACTGTGGTCACTCAGCTGGTTGCATGTGGAGTGGAGAATCAAACCTGGCTCACCAGATTAGAAACAGTTGCTCCTAATCACTACACGAAGCTGGCATAGTCCCCTTCAAAAAAAAAAAAGTGTTTACATGCCAAGAGAAAGAGGCACTCTGCACATGATTAGATACTCCATTATATCTTCACGGCTAGGAGCTGGACAATGAGGCTACAAACCCCCATTCAAAACTCATTGAGTGATCTTGGGTCACTGTCTCAGCCGAACCTATTAGTCCTGAAGATATAAAAATTAGGCATCGACCTAAATGAAGTGCTCAATTAAAATAGGAATGCAACCTTTACATCTACCCGGGATCTCCACCTTCCCCTCACTTTTTCAATTTCGTCTGATCCAACCTGATCTCCAAGTTTTCAGGAACCCAAATTATTCTCACCTTACCCAAAATTTGGAGGACCAAACTACACTTCCCTCCCAGAAGTGGCCTTTAAGGGAGGGCTGATATAAAACTTTGCTGCCCATGACTGAGAAATCTTTAAAGTGCCGGTGAAGTTTTGTTTTACTACCAGAACTAACAGGGCTGCCCATCTAGAGTCCTCCTCTCCCAGCAGATACCCGCTAATACAAAACTGCTGAGAAGTTCCTTTTCCGGAAACTGTGTCGTAGGCCTTCCGGCCCAGCGAAGAATCCCCTACATCTTTCTCCCCTGGGTCTCTGACTAATTTGGAATAGGCCAGTTGACGCTTATTCGCAAACGGCCAGTTCCAACTCGGGGGGGGGGGGGGGCTGTAAGAAGAAGTAACTCAGCTAGTAGGCCGCAAAAGGCTTCGCCCCCCTTGCAGATGCAGAGCCGCAATACGTGCTCGAAAAACGCCGACCGAGTTTCGCGGGACGAGACTGAAGACGGCAGGTTTTCTGCCGCGAGCCTTCCGGCCGTCTCCTAAAGAAGGAAAGAGGTCTCGTGTCCTCAAGAAAGACCAGCAAGGGCAACTTTTCCTTAAGTGAAAGTGAGGCGCCGGAGGACGTCTGGACTTGTGAACGCGCCGCAAGTGCCCAGCAAACATATTTCCCGTAAATTTCATTGATTTACAGCGCAGTACCCGTCAGTCTGAATTTCAGTGAATTGATTTCCATGAAGCGGAAGGCTGCCGGTTTGGAGCCTCTCCAGTTAATGGGGTAGAGCCATCCAGACCGCCTTAAATTTGCACTAGAGAGGAACAAGAAAACCCAGCCAGTGACGGGGTTAGGTAACGATTCTTAGACCGAAAAAGGATTAAACAATAGAAGTAGCTTTTGTTGATTTTCTTCTTTTCCCTCTACATTAGTTTGTGTGCAGATTCATCTCTAGTTTGTTTCAGTTAACTGTTAGCTCCTATCATCTTGCACCCCAATCTCTTTCTGTGAGTACATGCAGGATGTTGAATATGTATATAACCCCCTGTAGTGAAAGGTGTACTGTGGGGAAATAGAATGTACAGATTGCACAGCCAGGGTCTACATGGGGCATGTTCATGCTCTAAGAGAGCCAGTTTGGTGTAGTGGTTAGGAGTGCGGACTTCTAATCTAGCATGCCGGGTTCGATTCTGCGCTCCCCCACATGCAGCCAGCTGGGTGACCTTGGGCTCGCCACGGCACTGATAAAGCTGTTCTGACTGAGTAGTGATATCAGGGCTCTCTCAGCCTCACCCACCTCACAGGGTGTCTGTTGTGGGAAGAGGAAAAGGAAGGCGACTGTAAGCCGCTTTGAACCTCCTTTGGGTAGAGAAAAGCGGCATATAAGAACTAACTCTTCTTCTGCTAACCTGCTGCTGCTATGCAGCTAGAGCATTCCCCCTCCCAACAAAACATCTGTACAAGGCGTCCCTTTTTAAATTGTTCTGCCACTGTCACAAATGAACCCTGAAGATTTGCCAGGTTAAAGTGAAGAAACAATTTTCATCAATACAAGGCAGTTGCTGATGTTAGGTAGTCTTAGAATGGGTAGTGTGGTGGAAATGCCTGGCCTAAATTGGGCAGGGGGAGGGTCACACTCCTCTGGAAACTGCAGGTGTACCAGTGCTTCTAGATCCAGGTTTCCTGAATGGGAAGCAGGCTGGGGGAAGGGACACCTTATTTACTTTGTCTGACTAGCCAATTTCACCTTGCCTGACTTGGCCACTGTGGTGCATCCTTAATAATGTCCCACATGGATGACATTAATGCACTCTTGAGAGGCTGCCTTTTGAAGACTGGGAAGTTGTAACAGATTTGTCTCCAAATGTACATTGAGAACACCAGGTCAACTCCACTGGATACCAGTTGATGTCTGAGCTGAATTCAAGAAGCTTGTTGAAAGCTATAGTCTGGGTGTTGGATAGCCAAGGGCACGAGGCATGTTCCTGTTTGTGAAGATCCAGTTTAGGGAAACTTTAATGGCTCCTCCCTCTGGTGGGCTGCCAGCTGTTGCAGATAGGTTTTCTGTATGGTGGCTACCAAACTATGGAAGCAGCTGCTTGCTGAGATTTGCCAAATTAGGGATTTGGATCCATTTAAAGCAGCTTTAGGACTCTCTTAATCCCCCAGTGTGTCTCAGTGCCTGATGCACAGGGATTTTGCTCTACTTCGTCAGCATTTGTAGTATAATTCATGAAACACACAAAATACTTACCTTTTGCTACCTAAATGTTGGAATATTCTGGGTGCAGTTCCACTATCCATATTCCATTAAGTTAATGGATGCACAGTACAGGTGATGTTGAAGGGCAGATTTGACATGCAGTGTCCCATTTTATAGACTGTATGCTAGCAGGTTGGATGTACTAGCAAGTTGGAACTGACGTAAGGTGACTCCAGCAAGGGGCTTTCAAGGCAAGTGAGAAGCAGAGGTGAGTTGCCATTGCCTTCTTTGGCAGAGTCTTCCATGGTGGTCGCTCATCCAAGGGCTGATCCTGCTTACCTTCCAAGATCTATGTGACCGAGTAATATCCTACCATTCCACCCTTACCCACAAAAAACCTCTCTTCTTCACTGCTCATGAAACTATAACAGAGCGTTCCCAGGATCTAGAGTGGCAACTGTATACTCAGCTAAACTGAAACAGTTCTCTTTTATTGGGATGGAACTTTCTCTAAGTCAGCATGAGAGAGAACAGGCCTCATGCACTGCTGAGCAGATTACAACATGCCTGTTTTTGTAGCAAAATCAAGCTTATCCAGCCCTTGGAAGGTGACTCTGCATGGATGGTAGGTGGTATGTGACCTGGTTAGTGGCAACTGAGCAGGCCTGGCTCATTGCTTTTAAAAAAACAAACAATGCCCACAAGCACCTAAATAACAAGCATCACCAACGAAAGAGACAGAGTTCTCTATAAAAAATAAAAATTAACCTTTGTATTGCCTCAAAATAATTAAATGGAAACTCTTGTCCTGCAAAAGCAACAGTGTTTGGAAAGGTGTTTGTGCCAGACAGATGCTTGAAGTTTTTATTTCTCTTGGAAGCTTTGATTGTTTGATGGTAGTGATGGTGTTTTCTTCAATGGCAAGCCTGCAGCAGCCTCCCAGGGCTCAGAATCTCCCATGCTGTCTCACTGCCTGATGCACAGGGATTTTGCTCTACTTGGTGAACCAAAACGAAATTTCCAGATGAATGAGAGGCTCGAAATCAAATATAAAAAGTTCTACCAATCATAGCCTAAAGTCCTTGAGACCACTGGAAGGGATTATAGATAAGTTTTAAAAAATTGTGTGTGTGTGTGTGTGTGTGTAGGGGAGGAAAGACGTAATAAAATTAATTTATCAGCAGTATTTTTAGAGTTTTAAAATTCCAGCTCCAGACAGCAGTTGAAAATATGCTAGCTAACACTCCAGTTAAGCCAGAATAATCATGTAAGGAAAATGTTGCCATCGAACTGCATCCAATTTATGGTGACCCAATAGGGTTTTCGATCCAAGAGACATTCAGAACTGATTTGCCATTGTCTGCCTCTGCATATAGAGACCCTGGTATACCTTGCTGGTCTCGATTACTAAGCAGGGCTGACCTTGCTTAGCTTCTGAGAGTGGACCGGATCAGGCTCGCCTCAGTTACTCAGGGCAGGGCAGGCAACTTGTACTCCAGATTTAAATACACACCTATCAATGTTCACTGGATGTAAATGCAATTCTCCTCCCCCCCCTTTAGGACTGTATACTTTTCTCCCTTAAAAGGGGACTGTGATCCATGTACACATGTCTGGAGAAAAAAACTCAGTGGAAATTACTTCTAGTAAATGTTCAAAGGGCCAAGCCCTAACCTGGCATTATATTTACAAATGATCCAGTAGGGTAAAGTAGAGAGATGCTCTTTTGCTGTACTGAGCCTGGCTTGACCCTAAACCTGCTTGCTTGGAATGTCTGTGTCCCTGCATTCAGTGGGACTTCCTCCTGGGCAAAGGATTCGAGTTGTTTGCATTTTCTTCTTATTGGAAGGAACTATTTCTGAACACCAGTTTGCAGAGCCGCACGATGAATGCCTCTGCCTGGAAGCGGACAGATATTTCATTGTACTGTGCTTAGCAGATGGTGGATGGAGTCGCGAAAGAGGAAAACGAGAAGGTGATCGACAAGTCCCTGCTTCCCCATTCCTCTGAGTGTCAAAACTGGCATACGGGTGGAGTATTTTCCCTCCCTCCACCCCACTGTGCCCACCCCAGTTTAGCCTGGCCGTCTGCTTTTAAACAGCCTAACATGTTTAGCCTTGAAATCCGGATAGCGGCAAGAAAGAAAGTGTGTCTGAGCATGTGCATAAAACATCTCCCACACAGCCAATTCCCCCCCCCCCAGCAGGGATGACCCCACCCCTTGGCGGATATCCCCCGGCCACTTGACTTGCATGCCATGGAGGGCAGAGCACCACAGTTTCTCCAAGGGGAAGAGCAACACGGCCAGCCAGTCTTGTTTTTCACCATGATCAGTTTTATTGCTTGAGAACCAGAGTGCTCCTTCCCATGTGGAACAGACGAAAACGCAAACTCTCTCCCAAACAGCCCCACCTGGCTCTACCCTTTGGTGTGCCTTTGACTCCAGTCTGGAGAAGGGGGAGCAAATCTAGCTGGGGGGGGGAATTATAATTCACCCTCCCCCCTTTCCCTCTCCCCACTCTGAACTGGGTAGTGTTTGAATTGCAATCAATACCTTCTCCCTCCATTTGTGTTTCTAATCACTTTGTAATGCTGCTCTTAGAGGTGGAAGAGAGGAGAGACAGACAGACTGACCCACCAGACTCGGCGAGGGCGAGATCCCTATCCATCCCTGTTTTCCTCTTCAAAGCTAGTGAACTACACAGTAGAAAGTTGCTGCCTTGATGCGGGACTTGTCTACTTTCCTCCCATCTTCTTCTTGGATTTAGCGAATACTTGGCACCAGAATTTTATGCTTAAATACGTGACTATAGCAGGTGGATGGGGAAGGGCCCTGGTTCAATGTATATACACACTGGGGGCGGAGACACCCTTTGGCTGATCTGGCTTTTGGGATACCAGGATCCTAAACAGTCCGTACAAGTCCATTGGCATTTCTGCAAACTGGACCCCCTATCTTAAAAAGATTAGGATCTGAAACATGCTGCGCTCAGCCTGATCCTTTGTACGGTTACTTGGAGGTAAAGTTACTCGGAGGTAAAGCCCAAGGACCTGAATGCCAATTCATTGCCTTAGCCTCAGCCCACTAACTCCCAAGTAAACATCCATTAAGCATCAGTCTGTTGGGTCTGACAAATTTCAATGGGCATTCTTTTCAGCTCAACATGGTTAGGATCTGGCTGCGATGGCTTTTCATTCGGAGTAGACATGTTTTAGGATAGGGAGGGGGGAATAAACCACAGTGTTTCTGCACTTAGATCCTAACCCGGTTGGTTTGGAAATGTAAGCCCAATAAAGTCAACAGGATTTCCTGCCACCCAAGGTGTACATACATCCCGGCTATTCTGGAAAAGGCTAATTTTTTTTTACAAGCAGGAAGGGGGCAAACATTTATAATTATAAATTATATCTATATCTGTGTATATATATATCATCTATACACACTCACATAGAAATATATAAATATGTACAGGTATGTATAGAAAGCAGCTGCTGTTGTGTGTGATTCAAAAACCATGGGGCATGGCAGTATAGTAAAGAACATTGGGAAAACAAAGACGTCTATAAAAATGACAAAAAATAAAATCCTTCAACCCTCTAAACTTAATCCCCCCCCCCCCAATCACAGGAACAGTAAATCTTGGTTAAGGAGTAACAATGCACCAGGACTTCCTATACAAGGTAATGTACAAAATTCCCAACCTGGCATTAAGCGAGAGAAGGGTGATGGAAAATGTCCTAACGTTGAATATTATATATAATTTCACATTGACAAACTTAAAAAAAAAACAGCACAGTGAAGTCTAAAACACAAGAACTTCGGAATAAGGAGATAATCTTTTCTCTCTTCCTTTTGGCAACTGGATTTGGGGCATAGAAGATGCATCTCCATATAAAAATAAAATCCCACAGTTGATGTCACAGGAATATACAAGACGGTGAGGTATGAGAGTTCTGTGTTTTTTTTTTTCCTTTTCTTTTTCCTTTTCTGGGACTAAAGTCCAGACGCCAGAAGATAGTGTATGGTCAACATCATGAAACAGGAATGACAATTCTAACCAAAAGGCTGGGAAGGTGGCACACAAGACTCCAAGGAGCAATGTCTCAGGTTTCTGCGATGAGATGGACCTCCGAGGCCTTCCTCCTCCTCCTCCTCCTCCTCGCTACAAGGAACTTTCCCGAAAGATCTTCTCATTTCGGAGGCATCTTTTCCCTGTTGCAGAAGTGATGGGGCATTTGGTTGGCTTGCTTTCCCCCCCTTTGTTCATTTTAAAGAAAGACTAATCCCCCCCACAAAAATGGGAGAAAGGGGGAAAAAGAGGATTTTTTGGGGGGGGAGGGGGAAAGGAAAGTGTAGGGGAAAAGGGGAGAGGGAAAGTAAGAGAAGTTCTAATGTGATATTTACCACCACATCACTGCACGACACAACACTTGTGCACATTGGCAATAGGTTTACCTGCCCCAGTGGCTATTCGAAAGGACAGGAACACTGGCTGCGGAGAGGGAGGGACAGAAGAGAGAGGTTAGCAGGTGGGGCTGTCCCCCCCCAACCCCTGCAGCAGCATCTGCACCCACATGGCCCAGCATGAAAAGCTGAGTGGGATTAAGTCCCCCCTTTGTCCTGCCCGGATAATCGCAGGGGGAAAAATAAAATAAAATAAAAATTAGCCTTATCCTAAGCACGAGCTTCCTTTTTGGCTCCCATCCTCAGGAAGCAAGCCCTCCCGACTGAACTGGGGGGAGATTAGGCACTTACAGACATGCTTCCGCTTTCAACCCACTTTGGATGCAAGTGGGTTTTGCTGTGTGCAAAAGGTCAGTGAAGCGGACTGAACACTGCATTATTTCGCACCTGTGAAAGTGCCCATCTGCCTCTGCCGTCCTGCCTGGGTGGTGGAAGCACTGCCAAGTCGCAGGGTTTTCAAGGCAAGAGGCGCTCAGAGGTAGTTTCGCCATTGCCTGCCTCTGCCAAGCAACCCTGGATTGCCTTGGGGGTCTCCCTTTGGGGGACTACCCGACCCCGCTTCGTTTCTGTGAGCTGACCAGGTCGCGCTTATAAAAGAACAGCGCGGACAGGGCAGTGGGAGAAACGAAACTACCGAAAGTGACTAGCAGGCAAGCCGGAGGAAGGGTCCAATTGTCCCTCTGGCAGAGGGGCAGTGCCAGCCCACGCACCTTTACTCAGGAGTAAGTCCCGCTGACTTTAGTGGGCTCACCCTCTGCTAAAGGTGATGTCTTAGGACTGCTAACCGGTCCTGAATCCCTTCCCGGATTGCAGAGGGCCGCCCTTTGGCTAAGGGCACCTGTGGGTCTGAAGTGCCCTCCCTTCGTGCCGCCTGCGCACACCCGACCTCTAACACCCCCCTCCGCGCCCGTCCTGGGCACCAGCTCGGAGCCCCCAGCCCCCCCCCCAGGACAGCGCGTCTTCCGGGCCGAGACCCCCCCACCCCCGGTAACGCCTTCCCGGGAACGCCGCTCCTGGACGCTCGGCAACGGGCAGCCGCCGGATCCCCGGGCAGAGATCGCCCTCCGCGGCCGGCAGCGACCGCAGCGGCGCACCGCTCCCCGACACCGACGCGCTGCCTCCCCACGCGCCTTTCAGGGCCCCTGGTGCGTGGGTTTCAGGCGCCCCCCCCCCCCCTTCGAGCCGATTTCCGCCACTTCGGTCACTCAATGGGACTTACGCCAAAGTAAGGAACGTCGGCTCCGTTTCCAGCGAATCTCAATACCTCCCCCCCCCCCAATCGGCTGAATCGACACTCACAAACACACACACACGGCGACCAGAATTGGGCGAAGTTACCTTGTGGTCCCCCATGCAGACGTTTGGTCCAATATGGTCATACACCACTTGCTTCTCGTCGTTTTCTGACTAGGTGGAAACACACACACACAAAGAAGCCTCGAGTCAGCGCGGAGTCCCCTCGGGAAAGGCTGGCGCCCAGATCAAAGTCACAGGTATGTAAATGGACCCCCCCCCAGGAGAACGCGGCGCAACAGTGGAGGGGGGGGGAGGTCGGGCTCTCCCCTTTTCCCCTCCAGCTAACACTCCAAGCTCTATTAGGAAGCAAAGTCCCTAGAAATCAGTCCAGCTCTCTTGCAAGGAAATGAGGGATATCCTGACTCGAGTCAAATATTACTCAGCCCACAAATCGAGGGAGGAGCCCCCAGCTAGATGAGTGGCCAGCTTGCTCCATTTCTGAGGATGTGCAACATCGTTAAATCCCAAAGAGACTGCAGACTCCTCTGGAAGTTCGGTAGTGCAAACCGAGGCATGCCTACTCAGAAGTAGAGCCCACTGTGTTCAGGGGGGATCATATCCCTAGTCAGTTTGTTTAAAATGGGGGAAACCTAACCTCTTCCATATCTGCATTCATAAAAGTTTTTGAACATTGTCCCCCAAAAAGTTTCAACAGGAAAATCTTTTGATTGATTCTTGGGAGATTTTTTTTTATTGCACATTAAGTGAATTCTCTTATTCGCCCCCCTCAACCAATGTATTAATATTTTATGGCATCATCCAAGCTTAAAGGTAATTATGATCCTTGATGTCAATACAAGAACTGAACACATGTTTAACCTCTTCCCATGTGACTTGAAACATGGTTTAATTGGGCTAAATAAGACTGGTGGTGAGAAGCAGGTATGCAGGCTGGGGGGTATCAAGTGATCAAAGCAGCGAATCAATTAACTAGCTTGATGTTCACTGGCCAATTAATTAACCAATTACAATAAATGCCAGTATGGTTGTGTAGGTGATTCTCATCTCCTGATTTTAATGAATTGCTTGCCCTTGGATTCAGGTTGCATTATTTCCTAGAGGGGTTTTGGCTTAACACCTTGCCATTTTTTTTTCCGAATCAGGGGTGTTCAATGCAGAGCATTATATTGAGAGATGTACTTGGGCTATTTTCCTCTGGTGTTCTCTGCTGGAAACGCTTGTCAGTCCTCCTGGTGTTTGAGCCTGTATATTCAAGTCCACGATTACTCGCTTTCATCAATTAGCCCCCTTGATCTGGTGATTAATGCTTTCATCCCTAACCCTATTACCCAATTTGATGCCTAGATCTCATTAGATTCTGCTGCTGCACAGAAAGTGAGAACACAGAACAAACTGAGGAGTTTAAGGTGAGTTAACAAAGAATGGACGGGTGGAGGGGGAAGGGAAGAAATATGTCCCAAGTTGTCACTTATCGGAAGACATTTATCTTCCTTCTTTGAATTTTAAGCGTATTGATTAGGAAATAAAAGTCTCTTTGATTTTGGTAGGGCATACAGTGCTTTGGAGAGAGTTTCGAAATGGAGGGTGGAAGGAACCGATGAAAATAAACAGGGAATTTTATCATCAACTTGTAGGTGGGATTTTGGATTTTTATCCCGACGTCAAAAGAAGCAATGGATGAGTGATCTATTCCTTCCCCAAATCAAACCTATGAATTATTTCTACACTGCCCTATGCTCACTCTTGATTCCCTTTCTCTTCCCTTCTTCTCTTCAAACAAATAATGAAATCGACACAGCATCGACCACAGATGACCGTCTGCTTTGTTTATCTGGCATAATGACCCTGCTAAAGCAATTACTTAAGAGGGAGAGAGAGAAAGGGGGAGAGAGAGAGCCTGACTTGCAATTTCTCAAGCTGGTTAAACCGCAGGATAATTAAATCTGGAACCTACACCCATCTCCCCCTGGATCGTCATACATGCTCACGAACGCCAGCTGCCCTCGCACATACTTTCCCGTCCTCATTTATTTCAGATGAAAAACAGTCAGGTTTTTGCTCATCTGTAATCAGTCAAGTTTGACTGGGCAAGAACTTTCTATATAAACAGCCATATTTGGGACTATAAAGTTAAAATTGAATTATCTTTAATGCAGTAAGGAAGCTTAAGGTCATATTTGCTTTCTAGTGTGCTTGCCTGGCAATATATCTATGTATATCTATCCATCTATCTATCTCTCTATATACAGAGAAAGAGAGAGAGACATATGAAAAAGCTTAACCTTCTGCATTGTATGCATGAGCACTTTCCAATATTTCAAGCTCATAATGCCACCGCCAGAGGAAGTGGGGATACATTCATCAAAAAGCGACTTGATAATTTACAAAGGCAGCATCAAATTGTGGATTTTCAAGTGCATAATCTTTAGACAGATAAACAAATTACAGCAGCGGGCGAACAGAAACAGGCTCCACTCAGCTGAGCATTCATTATGCTATGCTCTCAGGCAGCTCCGCAACTCCCGTGCAGTGTCAACCTTTGGTGTGTTAGGGCTCAGCAAGCATAAAATAACATGCTGGGGAGGTAACCGACCATGGCATGATAGATGAGGTGGTGCTAAAGCTGTTTACAGCCCCATGTCTGTACAATCTGCAAAGCATAGTGCGCAGAGTCTAGCATGCGGGGCTACCTGCTAATTTGGGCACAGCGAGAAGCCACTGCCCCTCTACAAACAAAGGAGTCTAAACCTGCGGGCTAAAATGTGACTTGTCTATTGCCCTCTTATACATTTGTCTGGGCCCTCCAAATTACCCTGGGTGGGCGCTCCCATTTTGTAGATGGGGCAACGGAGAGACAGAAGTGTAAATATCCTAGTCTGCCAAGGAATCTTGCTGGAGGACCTCAGTCCAGTCAGACAAAACATTAACTTAACTTACGGGGAGGAGAAGAGAGTGGTGTAAGCTACTTTAGGTTCACAAAAGGGAGGAAGAGGGCATAGAAATGAAGTAAATGGATAAATAATCGTCCTGCACAAAAGAACTGCCTGTTTGCCGAAGGAAAGTGGCTCTCTGCCCACTGGACTAAACTAGCATCTGTAATTTTGTTTTGATTGTTACCGAACCACACCCCCCCAAAACACCTGGATTTAGCATAAGCTAAACAGGGCTGAAGAAAGAAAAACTTTGAGCATGAGCATAAAGGCCCAGTTCATTTAACAGTTCTCCAATCTAAATGGTAACATCAGGGTCAATTCATATGAATACAAGAAGCTGCTTTATACTGAGTCAGGATCTATCAAGCTCAGCGTTGTCTACTCTGGCTGGCAGAAACTCTCCATGGTCCCAGGTAGAGGTATTTTGTATAATATATGCTCAGACCTTTTTTAACTGCTGGGGATTGAACATGGGATCTTCTACAGATAAATCAGCTGCTCTGCCACTGATCTATGTACTCTTCCTCTTACATAAGCACTGTATAAATGGTGACATTGACCCAAAACAATGTTTACTGTGCTATTTTTGGTATTCTGGATTGGTTTTGTTTCAAAACATGACCAGAGGGTAATTCACCGCCTCTCAGTTCACAGTTCACTTTCAGAAGAGACTTCAGGACAGATCAAGATGAAACTTGACCATTGGTCCATCAGAGTCTACACTGTCTACTCAGGCTCTGCAAATGTATCAGAGGTCTTCTGCATCACCTACTGACTGGCCATTTTTAATTGGAGATTCCAGGCCTTGGACTTGGGACCTTATGCACGCCAAGCAGATGCTCTGATCATTGAGCCATGGCCTCACTCCTGACATGTGAATTTGCTCCAAAATATGGAGAGTTGGTCTAAACACTTAAGTCCCCACTGTATGGCAGCAGTTTAGCAACACCAGGGTAATGTTTATTATGTAGAACATGCCTGAAGATCTAGGCACCATACAGCAACATGTATAAACAATACAAAATTACATTAATAATGTACAGGTTATAATCCTGGAGGCAGTTATTTCTAGAATGTACACCCCTGAGAGTGCTTAAGTACATGGATAGTAATTGCTGGGAAGTGCTTATCTAATCCTTAACATTATTTCGCTCCCTTATATATTTGCGAAACAGGAGACTGTCCAGGTCCACCCTGATTGGCCCTCCCCCTCCAGCTCCCACCCTCCCTCCTTGCCTGCTAGAAGCCTTGTGGCTGCGGCCTCCATTGTCGCCCACGAGGAGAGAAGCAGCAACAGGGCTTTGCGGCCTACAGGTACGCTCCTGCTGGGAGGGAGCTGGGGGGGGGGGAGAGTTTGCAGCCCACTTTGCAGGCCAAAGGGAGCCATGGCCACCCTCTCACACCCTCCTGCCGGCCTGCCCTTTCAAAGCCCATTTTTAAAATGGGCTTTGATACTAGTACTCTATAAATGCTTGTCTTTGGGAAATGGCCCATATGACAATCCCAAGTACTTCCTATCAGCTAGCTGTTGCCTATAGTTTGGCCTGGCCCCACACTGTGTTGTGTGTGTGTGTGTGGGGGGGGTTAGGGGCTTTGGAAAGAATAATTGGATGGCATCTGGGTGGCATCCATACCCCTGTTAAATCACGTTTCTGAATCGAACACTGAAACAAAGGAAAGTAACTCTTTAAGTTAATTAATTGAAATGCAATACAACTTCATTTATTTGAATTGCCTGGAGGACATTCAAAATGTCTAGCTAATAAACAGGCATGACATGGAGTTCTATGAGGCATCAGGAATGCATTCAGGTAATGGGACTTGGATCTCTCAAGACTGGCTAAAAGAGTTGTAAATAATTGAGAGAAAAATGACCTTCTAACTTCTCAATTCTTTATCATGGTCTATCTTTTTCAAAGCATACTAGCAACATTTCTATTCTATGGTTTCACCCACATTACTAGACGAAGAATGACCTCCTAAGCAAACTTAGCAATTTACTAGGGAGGAGAGGGTTATTTGGGATTTTATATTGCTTTTAATGATGTTTGGAATCATGATTTGTGAGCTGCCCGTAGGATATTATTTAAATAAATAAATAAATCCATCAACCCTGGAGTCAGGACTGAATGATTAGCAAGTGCCAATACTCTCTAAAGGTGACAGAGGAAGCATACTAGGTAAACACACATTATAATTTCAGCATTTGATAATCACTGAATTTGAAATTGAAAATAAGTTATTTGTGAAGGTAACTACCTAAGATCCCACCAAGATTTCCTTAAGTGTGTGTGAGAGAGTTTCTCCTTACCCCTCCTTTCTGTAGGAGATATCCAAATCCTACCCCCCTCCCCAACTATTCATGGGGGAGGGTCCCTTGCCTCCTGTTTCAGGGAGCATTTTGTAGTACCACCTGGGGGAGACTTGTGAACCTCTCACATACATCAACCCATCCAACTTATTTATTAGATTTGACTAAATTAGCTCCAGGCTATTTTAACAACTATATTTTAAGTTCCAAGTTCCAGAATTCTACACAAAAGAAAAACACTACACTCTATACTTTCTCTTTTAGTAGATTCTTATCCATCCTCATCCCTTCTCCTAAATGACAAGAACCAGAAACTTTTCACCGCCACCACTGTCCGTCTGTCATCAGACTGTATTAGCTTTTTAGTTTCCTCCCATTTCAGTTTTCAAGCTGTTCTTACCTTTAGAATCAGCTCTTTGGCAGAATGTGACATCAAGATCCTGTCACACCAAGCTGGACATCTAGTGTTCATGTACTGCATTCCCTGGCTACAATCTTCACTATATGGATAGCTGTGGGAAGGGGAAAAAAAGTAAATGTAACATCTGCGAGAACCAAACAATTTAAAATGATTGCAAAGAGAACTTGTCAGTCATTGAGTCTATTAAAATCAGTAGGGTTTCTCCCTTTAAAAATGTAGGTGTTATTTATAGACCACCTAAAATGTCTCCATGCTGTAAAAAACACACCTTGCCCACAAGATTACAATATATAGATGACCACCATATAAACGTAGTACTTACCCATCACTAATTCTCAAGGTTAAGGTATGATCCTGCAGGTTTATTGGGACTCTCAAGAAAATATCAAATGGTTCCCAGGTGGAGTGGTCCTAAGATTGTCAACTCTGGATTAGTACATCCCTAAATATTTCGGGGGGTGGGGAAGGCAGGGTTCAGTGATGAACTGTAGCTATAATGCCATAGAGTCCACAATTTAAAGCAGCCATTTTCTCTAGGGGAACTGATCTTTGTCATCTGGAGATCACCTGTAATACCAGGAGATCTCCAGGCCCTGCCTGTGGGCTGACAACCCATCAACTTACTAGCAAGGTTCTTGATGGGCCACTGGTAACACTGCAGGGCCTGCTTGAGTCAGGACACCAAGTAGAGTAGTGGTTAAGAGCAGTGGCCCCTCATCTGGAGAGCCGGGTTTGATTCCCCACTCTTCCATGCAGCCAGCTGGGTGACTTTGGGCCAGTTACAATTCCTCTCAGAGGTCCCTCAGACCTACCTCACTCACATGATTTCTGTTGTGGGGAGAGGAAGAACAGACAATTGTAAGACACCTTGAGACTCCTTCGGGTAGTAAAAAGCAGGATGTAACCCCCCCCCCCAGTTCTTATCTAAGAATGGATGCTTTTCATTCAACTATACTGACATGGCACACACAGAGATACA
The DNA here is from genome assembly GCF_049243985.1 of Paroedura picta. NCBI lineage: Eukaryota > Metazoa > Chordata > Lepidosauria > Squamata > Gekkonidae > Paroedura > Paroedura picta. The sequence continues at coordinate 67,308,276 of NC_135376.1, read as the reverse complement.
CACACCTTATGTAACTTGGATTTTTAAACCAGTGTACACTCAATAACCAATCATGGATTGCTCTTGAGCATTAATGATGTTAATGATGTCTTAATGATGTACCTGCCATTTCTAGGTGTATATTCTTACCTTTCTAGGTGTATATACTTACACAATTGCATGGTTCTCTTGGAAATTAGATTCACTACTAATTTAGGAGACAAAGTCCCAGGCTCATGTTGGTCCCCATTATGTAGACAACAATTCTAGAGATGCTGCATTGGCCACGAGATTTGCCTGGTGAGATTCATGTACTGATGTGGAAGGAACGATACTTATCTATTTCAGGATACCCACTTTTTAATCAATTCCTGTTTAGTAGTAGTGGTTTAGTAGCATTAGATTTTGTTTTTCTGATGCAGTGCTGAATCACTGGCTAAGGAAGACCTAAGCTGATCTGCATTCCATGACCTGTTGTTACATCTGATAGTGGCGATGGACATGAAGTCACAGGCAGGCACAAAGGAACAAGTGAAAAGGAGATGAGATGAGAAAGAGCAGTATTCTTGATCTGACCACCTCCAAAATTAGCCCTCTGGCAAGAGATCATGGTCATGCTATATTCTGTATTTGATAAGTTCCTTGTATTTGGGACCAGGAGTGATTATTTACCTGTTATTTGAGCAAAATTAACCAAAATAAAGAAGAGGAGAAGAGCTGGTTATTTATAACCCAATTTTTGCTACCTGAATGAGTCACAAAACGGCTTACAAATACCTTTCCCTTCCTCTCTACACGAGAGACATCCTGTGAGGGAGATGGGGTTGAGAGAGTTCTGATAGAATTACTCTGCAAGAACAGCTCTATGAGAACAACAGCTGGTCCAGAGTCACACAGCATGTGGAGGGGTGGGGAATCAAACCTGGTTTTCCGGATTAGAGTCCACTGCTCTTAATCACTACACCACACTGGTTCTCCAAAACTTCTAAGAGATTCCAAAGGAGTCTGTTACTGCATCACAAATAATCTTGTGATACTTTAAAGGCTAACAGATTTATCATGATGGAAGCTTTCTCAGATGACTGTCTACCTCATTCCACAAATGCTTATACAAACTCATGTTATTCAGCAGCCAGCATATTGTAACATGAAGACACAAGACAGACACAACACAGGCAGAATCCCAGGAAAGAAGCCATTGAGGAGAACAGTTAATATGGTCTTGCTAAGAGAATATTTTTTTAGCTTGACAAATACGAATGGCAACTTGATAGGACTCAGGAAACCCTAGACATATTGTGGGCCAAACTGCACATCCCTTGTAGAGGCATTTAACAGTGGGTTGGATCCAACCAGTTTTTCCACTGGCGCAAGATTCTCTTCCTTACTGCAGCCTCATCCCTAGTGGTTCTTTGGGTCCATATGCATCCCCCGATGCCTGACAAAACTGGGCAAAATTGGCCCCTTCTCCCACTTGATGCAGTGGAACAGCTGCATGGATCTAACCCCATACGCTTTGTCAGAGATTTAACTGGCTGTGGGGAAACAGTAGCTGGGGACGGGAGAAGGGCACTTTGAAGACTTTGAAAGTTTCAAGCAGGAAAAGGGTCAGGTGTGTAGAACAGATCTAGTAACCCACTTTATGATTTCAGACCTTATTTGTAATTTTTTTGGTGAGGGGCAGCTACCTGGGACTAATTTTGTGACCCAAAGTAGTCTTTAAGGAGAGAAAACTGAGGCAGATACGAGGGGGGGGGAAGGGCACCCTCTCTCTCTTTCTTTTCCATGTGTTTCATTCTCCCTTGATTATTAAGAGCTAATGTTGATGAAATTTCTGCAAACTCCATTCATTCAGGGATGAGCAGCCATATAGAGACCACACAGTGTAATTCACAGAAGTCTTTGGACTTGGGTATTCTTGTTTTATTATTCATTAGCCAGTGAAAGGCAAGAACACGGGAAGTGTACTTGGAAAACAAAAACAATAAATACATAAATACAAAAAGTGGACTGAAATCCATTTTGCTTATTGCCGATTTCAAAAAGGAATCATTGGGGGGTGAGCTTTCAAGATGAGGAATTTTACAATAAGATTTGTGGGATTGAAACAGAAAATGCCTTCATGCTTGAAGAGAAACTTATTTACCACCCTACTTGGTGTGATATTATAAAACTGAGATGCATAGCTCTCCACCAAATGGGTTTACAAGCTACACTGCCATTAAAAAGATTAGCCATGGCAAACAGCCAGCTAAAGTGTACTGAATGTATTGGAACAAACCAGTGAACTCAGTACCTTTTCCACCTCATCAAACCTAACAAGACTCATTTTCAAAACATATTATGAGAATTCAATTTGCTGCTTCACTGCCATACAGAAGTACAGCTTATTTCTGAGTGTCCGTAGGAGGCTTTGATGATGTCATAGTCTTGCTAGTAGAAGCTCTTTGTCTGCAGTTTTAAGGGCTGACTTTTGCAAGCGGCACATTAATATCACCCTCTCTTTTTAAGTTGTGCATGAACTTGCCATAACAAAGACAACACTTTGTATCAGAGAAGTTGTACAAGTCAATCATATTCTATATATGCTTCACCCTTTTCGCAGGAATAACTATTCTGCTTCATGGACCGCACAGCACATATGGGGGAGAGCAAGTCTTACAGAGTTTCATATTTGTCATCTACATCGTCACTGTTTAGTTTCCCCCCCCCCCTCCAAAAAAAAAATCCTCTGGATATTTAACATGGATGCTGGCATTTAATACAATGACTGGGATATTTATCTTCCTGTCTTTCTCTGAAAATAGTCAAGACCCAAACTGGGTAGCAACAACAAATATAATATAAATATATTAATATTAAAATATATAAAAAAGTTTAAAATAATATTAAAAGCAAATGTATCACATCCATTAATGAAGGAAGGCAATGCTAGCCATAGATAGTTCCACATTCCTTGTGCATTATCCAGAGTGCACTGCCTGGCCAGACCCTCGACTGTGAGGCCCTGCTCACTGATTCCTATACATCCTTCCCTGGGACCTTTTGCTAATTCATATCAACAGATAGAGCTAAGGCTAGTTCCTCTCATAGGTATTCCAAGAATGAGGCTGCTTAAGTATGCCGACGGTCTTTCTGCTAGATTGAGAAAAGGCAGTTCTTGTGGCAAAACAGACGGGATGATTTTTGGCACTTTTGTTAAGTACTATGATTCAAATGTTTTATGCTATTCTGGAACCAAACTTCTATATCCTCATTATTCTGGCTGGAGCAGGCAATGAAAGACGTGTGTGTGTTTAATGGAGATCCAGCTGAGAAAGTGGAAATTTCACCTGAGTCATACTTACGGTGTTGTAAAATTGCTTTCTATTTGTGGTGTACGTCTCGTCCGTACTACTGTCTTCATCCACTGATACATCAACCCCTCTTCCCAGTAAATTCCCACTTTCTCAACTGGACATCCAGAAACATCCCCATGATAATCCATGAAACGTTGGCCAAGAAACTGAAATGCTAACGCACAAAAAATTCACGGAGGAGAGATCCATCAATTGCAACTAGCCATGGTCAGTAAAAGGTACCTCAGAGGCAGTAAACCTCTGAAGCCCAGTGCTAGAAGGTAGCATCTGATGGCCATTATGTGAGATAGGATTCCAGACTAAGATGGACTACCTGGTCTGGTCCAGCAGGGATCTTTTTTTTTTTTTTAATGTAATACTGTTCAGTAAACGATGCAGAAAAGAGAAGTCTGCACTTGCTTTATTCATTCATAGCCAAACAAATCCTTTTCTCAGTTTCACAGTTTCCAGTAGGACAATTAACAAGGGGCTTGGATGATGCAATGTGAAGGTGGACACTGATTGGCCTGCCTAGGATTCTGGAAGCAATATGCCTCACAAAATCTCATTGTCGTGTAGGGCAAGTGTGTCGCTTTTCTGTGCCACCTCCATTTCAAAGCATCTCTGCATTCTCCATTCAGAAAGATGAAAGGGAACCATGACAGAAAATATCTAACATTCTAAGTCAGCCTTTCTCAACTTTTTTACCATCCGGGGACCATGAAAACTGGTTGAGGAAGCTTGTCTTAAGTGAAAGAGCCCCAGAGATTTCTAATGGAAGTTGCAAACTGTGAAAGATTCGGTTAGGCTGTTCACTGTACAGCCAGAGCTATGAAGGCATTCTGAACCTTGGCCTACATTTGACTTGATGGTTCTGTTATTGCCAACTAAGTTTAAAGTGCAATGGGAACTTTATTTAGATTTTTAATAAGTGCATGCTAATCATTATTACTGGACTAATGTTGTAACCACTACTATAGCAAAAGGAGCCTGAGCGGCCTTCTACAAAAATTGTGAATTAATCTCTTTTCAGTCCCCTGACATCATAAACTAGACGGTAAGTGTTAGCACACAAGTGAAGTTTGCAATAAAATCAAACTTAACCTCCCATTAAATATCTCCTCCTTCATGAGGGGGAGCTCCTAACGGAATAACTGTTGTCCTAATAGATATCCAATTGCCTTTGCCGTTATTGTACTTGAATGTATAAAGGTATGTCTCAAACATAATCACAGAGGTTTGAGTGGTCATATTTTTCTGAATTACACTAGAGAAAGTCCTTCTATTCAATCCAATATTTACATCTCATTTTTGGATCCCCGCTCGGGCTGTAAGTCCGATGCAGCTTTTGCAACATAATGAGTAGGGATGGGCATGAACCAGTTCATATGCAAAGATCTGGCATAAACTTGGCCTGATTTGGCCATTTAAACCTAACCTAACAGCTGAACAGTGTAGGTCTGCAGCTGACCTGTTAGTTTCAAATGGCTTTGGGCCATTTTACCGTAACAGCTGATAAGGCACCCTGGCTCTCTGTTAGTTGAAATGGCTGCCAGCAGGGGCTTCACCAACTGGTGACATGGCTGCCAGCCATTAAACCCGTCAGTTTTGCTTTGAAGCAGAAGTGAAATGGATGAGTTAAATGGCTGCTATTTACCCTTCCTGGCTGATCCCCTCTCTTTCTCCCAACCATGAAGAAAGGGAGATGCGTCACAGCTGCTAGGATTCTTTATGCATCAACATGGGGGGGAAATTCATAATGAGATCTGATAGAATATAGGACAATAACAAAACTTGCCTATATGATACAGAGTGAATCAACATTGGAATTCAGAAGAAATTGGAGGCCAATATTAGATTATATTGAACAGTAAAATCAAGTTGTAACAGAAGAAGGATAGAAGGCTGAGTCAACCTTGAGCTGGCTGCTGGGATTGAACTCCCAGCCTTACGGGCAGAGCTTCAGACTGCATTTGTAATACAATATTTTTCCACTTTCTTGTATCTTTCTAGATAAATAAAATATATTAAAAACAAAAAAAGAAAGGGAAATGTGAACTGGCCGGTTTAGAACATTATTGGCTTGATTCCAAACTGAACCAGAATTTTTAGGTTTGTGCTCATCCTTAATAATGAGCTAAAGGTGCTTGTCTAATAACTATATTCTTATTCTGCAGGCAATTATTCTTTCTCAACTTATATAATATAAATGATCCAAAGTTATTGTTAATCTAAGTTATCTGTATTGTTTCTGTTCTGTTTTATGTGAAACGCCTTGAGCCTTTGGGGAGGGTTGTGTACAAATATATAATAAATAATAAATAAAAATAAATAAAAAGCTCCGATACAGCTTACTCAAGATTTTTCAGCAGCATGGGGTGACTATAAAAAAGTTACAAGACAATAATATATTTCCCCCAAGAACGACTCAATTGCTTCAGTTATTCTGAAATTTTCTGTGTACTTGTTTCCCATGATGCTTAGAAAGGCTTACAAAAAATACAAGCGCAGTTTGATTATAGCAATCAATAAAATGATCTCTAAACATAACACAAAACTCAACAAATTATAAACTGAACTGAAATTTTACATCCCTTTCTCCAATGGGGAGAACATTGTAGAGCTTTGAGAACCATGGAACTATTTGCTTGGGAATCACCAGTGTATGCTTTGGGAATTCTTGATCTCCATGCTCATCTCAGTGTCCCCTGAAGTTTGGATTGTGACCAAAGGTTTAAAACAGTTCAGTAATAATCCATGGGAGCTTTGCAACTGACTTGACTGGAAGGTGATTTTCACCCATTATGAAAAACGTCATGACCACTGTTATGTGAATAATCTGCTTTTGGTAGGACAACACATACAAAATTGACCAAAACTCCAGCCATAACATATTTTACTTAAGAAAAACCCTCTGATGTGTTTAATATAAAAATAACAACACTGATGTGTTTAATATATGAGTGCTAACATCGTATAAATTAAGACAACAATCACAACCAGGTCTACTCAGACATAAGTCCCTTTTTTCTTTTCTATGGCCTAATATGCATGGCCACTGAAATGGCGGTTGGCGGTCGCATGGAAAACGTGGAGGAGGAAGAAGCAAAGCAAACCGCAAATGCACGGGACGAATGCAACGGTGGCAAAACCCAGAGCAGCTGCTGGCTGAGGCTGATGAGGCGGTGATGCAGAGCAAACAGGAAGGGAGGCGAACATGGTGCTGACCAAGGCTGGGCCACCAAGCAGGGCGGCCACAGCACGCGCAGGCACAGGCCCTGCCGGCAGAACCGAAGGGCACGGAAGCGGAGAGAGCAAGCACACCAAGAAGCCCTGTACACCACGGACCTCCCTGATTATGCACACGGCCACTCCGGAGCCGCTTCTGGTTGCGCCCTGGTCGCCTGGGAAGCTCCACTTTCTTCCGTATCTCACTAACGCATCTTTTTAGGCGGCATATGTCGACTCTGCGCCTGGCTGCCGCCTGCGGCATGCATTATTGGTGATTTTAGCCGCCGCCATTCCACCTCGAATGTGGACCTTCCCCTCCATGCATAATACGCCTATGTGTGGCTTATCCCAGGAAAATGTTCTTAGCATTGCAGACTAAAGCTTTCTCTACTTAGAACTCAGAAATATCTTTTGAAGAGATATAGGATGATCAACTTCCAAGTACTGGTTGGGGATCTCCTGCTATTACAACTGCTCTTCAGTTGACAGAGATAAGTTCATCTACAGAAAATGGCTGCTTTGGAAATTGGAATCTATGGCATTGTACCCCAAACCCCGCCCCCCTCAGGCTCCCCCCCCCAAATTTCCAGGTATTTCCCAATATGAAGCTGGCAACTTTAGACAGATGGAGGAGGGGAGCATGTGTTTGTATAGTCCAGTCACAGCTAAATTAGGGTGACTCTGTAGGGTTTTCAAGGCAAGAGATGTTCAGAGGTGGTTTGCCACTGCCTGGCTCTGCATAAGTAGCCTGAACTCCTGATTCAGCATGGTGCTTAATTAGTTATTTCCTGTTTCCTCTTGATATCCAAACATATTCCTAATACTTTGTGTGTGTGTGTGAGGGGGTGGGGGATCCTTCTTGACTATTTATTTATTGGTGGCATTAAAAACATATTTTCATGAAGATAATATTATAATAGCTTGATTATGATGGTGATTTCTTTCACATTTACTGCAAAAGAAAAAAAGGATTAATGAAATCCTCCCCTCTCCCCATTGTCCAGGTAAAAAAATCCCTTCAGGAATGCCGGGGTGCTGGAAAAGTAAATCAGAATTTGCTTCTTTCTCCGAATCTGGAATTCTAAGCCACTGTTTAACTCTGGTTTAGAATCCCAGTTCCTGGAAAAGAAACATTTACCAATTTATACAGGCATCATGACAAACCGGAGTTAGAATGAAGCCTTCATCCAAGCCTTCAATTGTGCTTGGCAAGCAAGGGAAGGTGTTTGTAAGCACTACTTTTCTTTAGGTTTGTTCTGGTCATAAAAGAAGCATATGTTTGTCCACAACATTTGAATGCAGATTAGATGATTCCCCCACAATGATGGCTGAAAACGTACTTTGCAAAACCTAAATACGAGAGTCTCAAGATTCTCAGCCTCACAGTTGCCTACAGAGTACATGTCATAGGCCATAAACTAGCCAATGGAGAGGAATGGTACTCATGTTGCATGTACTTAATTATGCAGGCTCTTATTATGCTTTATGAGAGCCAGCTTGCTTATTAATACTTAATCAGAAATGTTCAACCAGCCAATGTGAACAAGCTTTTAAAGAGTCAGTGTAGCTGGCTGCTCAAGCAATGTGCTGGACTCTCACTAGCTATTTCACACAGATCAGAGAACTAATTAATTTACCATTTCTTTAGTTGCCCAAAAGCAAAATAGAGATTCATATTCCACATGCACAATCAACGTAGTTCATTAAAGACATCTCTATTTGACAAACAATCATAAATTATCAGCCTTCCTCATGTTCTCATCCTTTGCACTGCGTAGCAGAGTTCTAGCTATCAAGATTAAGTTAGCCACTTTGCATGTAGGAAAATCCTAATAACCTTTTATGACACTCTGTTAGCTAACTGGTCATGATGTTTTTCTCATTTAAGAAAATCAGGAAGGTACACAAGGCCTGTAAACATAGGAGTTAAAGTACAATGTGTTAAACAGCTGCAGCTTGCAAATACTAGAATAACTCCATGGTGACCAAGCTAACAATCAGAGTCAAAGGTTACAATAAAAGAGATGTGTGTATGAGTGTCAATTAAGCAAGGGTAAAACACCATGTAGTGGCCAAAGCAAGGAAGGTTAACATCATGCACAATCCAATTTTTCCAAATAGCTTTTATAGATTCATCTAGGACACGCATCTACACGGGCTAGTGAACCCACTTTGTGAACCCACTTCCTTTGCAGGAAGGATGCAATGGAATGCTTCCAAAGGCAAACAAGATCTTTTTCTTTATCACAAAATTAAAGACTACTCCTCTCACCCTCCCACCTGGGTCCTGGTCATGTTCTCAGAACATAAAATCCGTTCTTATTGGTTATAAAACATGTCCATTGCTAACCCATGAATTGCCTGGGTGATATTGTCAAACGCAAAACATTTGAATTTCAATAATACCTTATTGTGTCCTCTTAAAGTATATTTAACCTTTAAAAAATATGTAGGACGAACAAAATTTGGAATGGCCATGCCAGCACCGAAGAAAGAAAGTTTCAAATAATAGACCTTGTTGCTGCATAGAGTTATATGGCCATGATCAAATAAATGTAAGAAAAATGGAATGCAATTGAATATGCTATTCTCTCAGTAGCTCAACCCACTTTGATTTGCTCCACAAGAAGAGTGTGTAAGATACTAAATGAATGGCCAAAACCATTCATTCAATAAAGGCAAATAATTATTAAGATTTCCATTAACCCTAGATCAGGCTTTCTTAACTGAGTTTATATGAAACCCTTGGGTTTCTTGATGTATAAAACCATGTTTCAGCCCTTATCACCAGTTTTCCACCTTTCTAATTATCATAAAACTTTCCTTTTTGATATGGAAAGTTTTCTCACCAACTATAAATCTTAGAGGACAGTCAAGGAACAGTGACAAGAAAAGTCTCTGCATTTTGGGAAACAGCACAGTCTTTATCAGTGGTGGGCATCACAACTGAAACCACAGGGAAGTAGCATTAGGGCTGCTGTGTCCCCCCTGGCTGTTGGTGGAGGATTGGGGGGGGGGGAGGTTGCCAGGTACAGCTTGGGGAATTCCTAGAAATTTGGGGGTGGAGCCTGAGGGGGGCGGACAGGGACCTCAGTGGGCACAGTACCACAGAGCCCACCCTTCAAACATCCATTTTCTCCAGGGGAACTGATATTTGTAGTTTGGACATGAGCTGGAATTCCAGGGGATCCCCAGGCCATACCTGAAGGTTGGCATCCCTGAGTGGCACATAATGTGTAGCACAGTTAAATTTTAATAATCTGGAATCTTGAGAAAAATCTGGTAAGTGCAGGCAATACACATTTCATTTGTTTGTTATTAATTAAAATACGTATGCTCTACTTTCCCTTTTGACTCAAAGAGGCGGCTTCTACGCCATGTTGGAGATTTCCCATCATTTATTTTACCCACAGCTGCAGTGGGGGGAGAATCTGGATTGAGACGACAACAGTGAAGTTTTAGTAATTTTTCCCCATACCTCCCACCCAGTATTATAACCCCCTCCTGTTAGCCCCAGTGGGAGAAAAGGACAGGGAGCCGGTCTCTCCCTTGACTCTAGCCCTTGATTACTATTCAGCAAACAGAGGCAGAGGTGGGAGGATTTCACTGCAAACCCAGGACTGCTACTGTAGATTAAAGTAAACAGCCATGAGTGTTTGACATAATGTAGTTTAACCCTGAGAAGCAAAGAAGAAAGAATTTTGGTTACTGCCGACGAAGAAACAAAAATATGTTGTTTAGCCCTATATTAGAGCGGTAGCAACACTTGAGAATAAAAGTAGTTTTCTTGAGTTTGTGGGAGTCAGTGAGAAAGGCATAAGCTTTTTAGTGTACCAAGAGACAAAGGAGAAGTTGTTGCATTTTAGAATGACCTTGCTATGCATTGCTCAGTGCAGCACAGAAGAAGGGGGAAGGGGAGGAAGTGAGCACTATATTAAGGCCAAAACTCCTTGGGGGGGAGAAAGGTCATAAGGGAAAATCAAAGGCAGGGAAATAAGCAAGGCTTGTAGATTAAGCTGCATCCTGGAAGATTATATTACTAGAAAGCTGGTGAGAAAAATCTCCCAGCTAGGAATGAGATTTGGCCTGTCATTCTTGTCTAGAGGTGTCAAAGCTAACAAACCGTCAACATGGAGGGTCTGCTGAAAGGGAAAAAAGGGGGGGCGAATCAGAGAGGATATCTGAGACATGAACATATGTCCAACCAGTAAATTACATGACAGCCTAATGCAATGACAAACAAGAACAGGTCACTTTAAGAGAATGATTAATACACGAGATTACTGTGCATGCACACTTATCTGAAAGCAAACCTTGTATGTGGGTGTGAACCCCTGGTAAGTCAGTTGCTATCTCTGCCACACAACAGTTACAAGAATAATTATAATAATTAATGGAGAGAGGTGATAAAGTTAACAATTGCCCACCTGTATCATGGCTAACCACAATGTCCTTATTTCGTTTTTCACACCTACCCCCTTCTCCTAGTGATTACAGTCGACCAAAGACCTATTTCCAACACAAACTGAGCTTGCTGTTTGCTTAATGTCAGGGTGTCAAGCGACTGATAGAACCTACATAGTTTAAAAATACTGGAGACGGCCCATCATGGCTAATATGATAGAGAGAAAAAAAAAAACCCAAGCAGGTTTAATACAAATGTATCTCCAGAATTGCACTGTAAACTATTTCTGAAAAACAAGAATGTATGGCAATGCCACAGAGAGGACTTTTCAAGTAGCTGGCAAGCTGAGTCAGGTCACTCCCTAATAAATAGCCAGAAGGGAATGGCTAATCCCCTAAGGGGCAGGGATACCAACATGGAGGCAACGGAAAATGGCTGCAGAACAGATTGTCTAACTTCTATACCAATTAAAGCACCACTGGATATGAGATAAAAAGGAGATTTAACTATCTACTTTGGGATTGCAAAGGTGCACACATTAAAAAACAACAACACTTTGTATTTCTGTTGCCATAAAAGGGTGCTGGGTGATACTCTGAGCTGTGCTGCACCGTACATGGAAGATGCATCATACAACCTGTCAATGTATTGCTTTAATGTTAAAAAGTAACTGGAGGAGACAGGTAAAAAACAGGTGGTTATATTTTTTTTCTATCACGTTATCAGTTATAGGGGAAGGGGTGGGGAATAGTAGAGGGCAAGGAGCCAAACCCACTTCCCTTTACGCCATGCTGACAGGGGCGACTCAAGGCTGGTTTTTATAATAAAAGAAATGTCAATCCAATCAGGGATCGCCCATATAAAGTACAGAGTTATTTTACACAGAACATCTAAAACCCTAACCGTTCTGTGTTGTTTCCACATGGATTATCTGCCCCAAGCTTAATGCTTCTGGAAAGTGAATTTCTCCCTGCTTCCTCAGGGCACTGGAGTACATTTATACACCTCCAGGAGTTTCCCCAGCTTTTTTCTGATATTTCTCACACTTTGCTCTGACATTTTGGGAAAGTTCATGGCTGGTGAATGTATGGGGAAATTCAGATTTTACATGCCACGTGGCAGTCCTTTCCCCTGACCCTTTCCCTGTGGCAGCCATTCCTCCCTCTGGCACTAGGCTGGGGACTTATCTTTTTAAACTGGAACTTGAATCCCGTAGTAATAGGATACTGTTGTAACAAAAGGTGTAGCAGGAAAGGAAAAAGACTTATCTTTGCAAGGGAGAGGACTAGAGATTTATTTTTCCTAAAATGAAAGTTGGGAATTCAGAAAACCTGTCACACCTACTGTTGCAGCAGCATATCAATGTACGGATATTCTAGTGCCTGTCAATTGAGAGAATCAAGTAACTATTGAAAATGAAATAATAATTGCATCTAATGTGAGGATTCATCTTCAGCGATATGGATATTCGCTGTATCATCAATTAGCCAGCAAAAGCAACTTTTGTGTTATATACCGGCGATGGTCTTTTCCATGCGAAGATGAAATAATCATATACATCCTCCTGGAACGTGACATTTTAGAAAGTCTAGAAGGTATTACGATGGTTTTATGGATCTTGCATCATTAGATGCTAATGACCTCAAGGCTCTCTGTGTGTGCTAATTTAAAGTAGTTATGTTTGCATATTAATAACCATGAAAAACGAAGAACTGTTGACAAGACAACTACAAACTACATACAATTTCAAACTGCCCTGCTATAGTTAAAAAAAAGTGATGAATATATTACAAAAGCTTGGCTTCTATAATGAATATACAAATGATCTTTTTTTTTAACAAAGCAGAATTTTTAAATGACAGTACTTACAGAAATCATAGAACTTGTCTCATACATCAGTAATATGGTCAAAACTAAGCATTTTAAAGACCTGTTATTTTCAATAGACCCTTGGCTTTAGTTTCACATGTTTATTTATTTGTTTGTTTAGGTTTTTATGCCGCCCATTTCTTTGCAGCTCTGGGCGGTTTACATTGAACATTCTATAACTTACATGGAACCTTACAGAGACTGTAACATCAAACAGTTTTCAGTAAAGCATCAAAAGATTACAATAACACATTTATAATATAAATCACAATTAACAGTAACAGGTTAAGAGGTTAATTATTTTAGTTATGGGGGGCGTCTGGGGGACCAGCAGGTGTTCTGAGTCAGTTGGCCTCAAGCGAATGACTGGTGAAAGAGCTCCCTCTTGCAGGCCCTGCAATACTGTGGAAGTTCTGGCAGGGCTCTGATCTCCTCCACCAGGTGGGGGCCAGGACCGAGAAGGCTCTGGCCCTTGTTGAGCCCAATGCGCTTCTCTGGGGCCAGGGATCCGCAGCCAGTTGGAGGTGGCAGAGTGTAAGACTCTTTTGGGGGTATAGGCAGGGAGGCGGTCTCTCAAATACACTGGGCTGTTTTTACTTTTAAAGTAATCAAAACTCTATTTGACAAGCACACTGTTTCCCCCACCCCCCTCTCTGCTACAGGATATTATGCCACATTCAGTTCTCCAACATATTTTATACTCAAATACAGTCCTGAAATAAAAAGGCTACTTTTGACAAAGAATTCAGACATTTCTGGCTGTTCAACTGAAATATCTGGGGTTTGTTGTTGTTGTTGTTGTTATTATTATTATTATTATTATTATTTAAATGGTTTATTTTACAGGCAGTTATTTTGTTCAGTGGGTTGTCAGCTTAAAAAATCTCCCACAACCAAGTTACTCTCTCAGATAATTTCACAGATTTGTGTAGTGAACTAGGTGAATGTTTTCCTGAGAAGGATGCCAGTTTTTTGTTTGTTACCAAACAGTGAAGAGACGGCTACATATCGAGGTTGTGTCTGGCTAGACTTGCTAAATATTCTAGAACAAGAGAAGAGTCTTCCTACTTTTCTGTCACTGCATCTATTATTTTTTGAAAAACAGAAACGTCAGGTACTTAGTTACAAACAAATATCCAGCAGGTATTTCCTTCCATTTATATAACAAACACAAAATTGACAAGAGAGCACAAAAGACATTTTGTGGTTTTGTCCTCTCTTGGGTACTTTGTTTTCTATACTGAAAAGCCACTGGCTGTTTACCTTTTCCTCACAGGAAAAGTGCTCTAACTGCTTTAATTGCCTTGGTTGCCCTTTTCTGCACTTTTCTAGCTCTGCAATATTTTTTTGAGATATGGCAACCCGAACTATAAAGAATGTTCCAGAGGCCATATCATAGATCTATACAAGGCCATTACAATATTGACAGCTTTATATTCAATTCCTGTTCAGTAGGGAGTTTGTCTGTTTTCATCACTGCCATACACAGAGTCGACATTTTCATCAAGCTATCCACAATGACTCCCCATCTCTTTTTCTCTCTTAGCCCTGGCCAATTCTGATTTCCGTCAATATATATTTAAAGTTAGGGTTTTTTTGTTTTGTTCCAGTGTGCATTAACTTACATTTACTTACACTGAACTTCCGTTTCTATGTTGTTGCCCTTTCACTGTTGGAAATCCTGTTGGAGCTCTTTACAATTGACTTTGATTTTCAGGGTCCTGAATAATTTGGTATCATCTCCAAACAAAGTCACTGCACTTCTGACATCCATCCAATTCGAAATAATTTACAAACAAATTAAGCAGCATCACTTCCAAGACTGATCCTTGTAGGACCCACTGCTTACTTCCCCCTATTGAAAGACCTGACTATTTGTTCTGACTCCCTGCTTCTTGCTGCTTAACCAGTTTTTACATTATAGGAGGAAAAGAGGTGAGACAGTGCAACTCCCAGCTCTTGACAGGATCCCAATCAACAGCTTTGGCAATCATCAGGAGTCTTGGGGTAGTCCTGGGTGTAAACTGCACAGAGCTTTTATTCCAATCCCAGGTCGATTCAGTCCCTGCCCTCTACATAGAATGCGATTTCTGTTTGGATTTTGGGCGATTTAAATTTTCCTTCTGCAGCAAGGATTGATCCGGAGTGACCCTACCTTTATTGTGCGATATCTTAAAGTGCTTTTAACCCTCAATATTTTTCAAATCCGGATTGGGAAAGCAAGCTCCGTGGTAGAGAACCTCTGATAGGCTATACCTGGTCATGTGACAAGCTTGCCTTAAAGGAGAAGCCACTAATTTCTCTCAACTTCTGTCAGTCCTGGATTTTTTCTCCCTTCTCTGCCTTTTTCAATTCTCTCCCCCCCCTCCAAGAAAATAAAGAGGCTCCCTGCTTGGCTCCTCTCCCCCCTTCAAGAAAAGAAAGAAAGAGGCTTGGCTCCCCCCCCCCCTTCTGTACTACCCTAACCATGTGCAGAACACTTTCCTGTTTCAATGAGGAGGGGGGGGAGAGGAAGACCCGAGTTCAAAGCGATCTGAATTCAACAGGAGTGACAATGGAATAAACAAAGTAAGTGCAGACTCTGCCCTGGATGCCCCCTCGTCTGTAGGGGCCCAGGTCAATAATGTTGGGTGCCAGGGATTTTTACCATCTTTGCCAGGCACAATAATTAGCACCTTACTTGTTAACATCCACCTTAGTCACCATAATCCATGCAACATGAAGCTGTTCTGAAAATTTTAACTGGTCCAGAATTCAGCAGTGAATGTCTTTATGGGAAGCCAATGGAGAGCACATATTCCACTGCACCGGCTCCAAATTGAAGGCCAAATCAAGTTCAAGATCTTGGTTTTAACTGTCAAAGTCCTAAATAGTCTGAGATTGTCCTGTCTGTGGGACCGCCTTTTCTTTTATGTCCCCCAAAGGACACTTAGTTTGAGTGATCAAAATCTACTCAAGATCCCAGTATCAAAGAAATTTAAGTGGCCTCAACCTGACGTGGTAGAATGCTCTGCCTGAGGATATTAGGGTCCTGCAGGACCTAAAGCAGGGCCATAGGGCCTGTAACACAGCTGTTCCGCCAGGCCTATGGTTGAGGCCTAGAGTACATCATAATTTCAGCTGGCCTCCCTTTATCAAATCTATTTCATAAAGTCAACTCTAGTTAGGATAGGCTAAAACAAATAAACAAATAAATAAGCAATCCTCTTATTTCATTGGGCCTTTCCTTTATCTTTCAAATAATTAATATAACAAGTAGAAAAATGCTGTAAGTTTGAATGCGGGCTCTGTCCCTTCCTCCCTAAATGCTAGTGTGACTGGCATTCAGCTACACACATTCTTGGTTATGAAAACTAAACACGTCAGTAACAATTTTAGCATCAATTATATAGACTGGAAAAATGCAGTAAAAAAAGCACCATCATTTTGACATGGGGATGGGGTGGAGAGAGACAAGGCTATACAAGTATGGAAGAAATAATAATGATATGACTTGGAAAGGATAAAACACATATTGCTGCATAAGCACTGTTTTTTGGGGTGGGTGGGGGGAATTTACTGCTGGAATCAGCTATTTCTGAAAACAGGTAACACCCTGAACAAGACTGCCATTCATTAGTATACCATTTATTACTGCAAGCATAGCAAGGATTCTAAGGGAAGAGAAGATCTTTTTTCTTAAGGTCTTTCTTAGCAAAATATACCAAAAGCCATATACCATTTTAAAGCAGTCTTTCCCTCTGCATTGGGACATACTGAGCCAAACAACATATTGGTGTTGCAATGTACACATGCGGTGGTTCACACATTCAAAACAACAACTATGGGCCGTAATCAAGCAGAAATATTTCCAGTGAAATCCAAAACAGAGTCTAAGGCCACTGATTTGGAGCAGAAGAACAGCTGGTTTTTATACCCTGCTTTTCACTACCCGAAGGAGTCTCGAAGTGGCTTACAATTCCTTCCCTTCCTCTCCTCACAATCGACACCCTGTGAGGTGGGTGGGGCTGAGACAGTTTGGACAGAATTGCTCTGTGATAACAGCTCTAACAGGACTATGACTAGCTCAAGATCACCCAGCTGGCTGCATGCGGAGGAGCGTGGAATCAAACTTGGCTCTCCAGATTAGAGGCCGATGCTATTAACCACTACACCAAGCTGGCTCTCTTGCACTATTAATTTCCCAGTTATACATGAGAGGAGTAGAGGAAGAGGGAAATGGACCACGCAAGCCTGAGATTCTCCATCCCAAGTGTCATTCTTGGCCCTTTCTGTGTGAATCATACCAAAGACTCTTAGTTTATCATGGAGAAAACTTGTCTGCTTCTGTCATTCTGCTAAACTGCTTGCAGTTGGGCACCATTCAAATAAAGTTAAACTTGTTTTCACAAGAAAGAGTTAAGCAGATGCTTAACCTTCTGATTGCTACCAATGAGCATTACAGCACCTGACTGGATAATGCCTGTCTTATATGTCTTCTGTCTGTCCTGTGGTAAATCATGATCAGTTACACTAAATACCCATCCTGGAATACTCTGAAGCTTTAAAAAGGTTTGAAAAACGTTGTCAATAAGCCCCCAACCAAATCAAATCTCCAAACAAAATGAAGAGATTCTCTTACTGGACTCTGTGAGGAGGATTTTATGAATCGCTTGCACAAACACAACCCTCTTTCTCGATTCTCCTCCTGAAAGGCTAGGCATACTGTCCTCATTTTATTATTATTCTGGTCTTAGTGTATTTACTGCCTCCTGTACCTAAACAAGTCATCGTCACTCTTCTTGTCAGACTGCTGGCCCTTCATCACAGCCGTGTCAGGCCTCCCTGGCTCCAGGACCACCACTAACACGGGAAAGCCAAATTCATCACAAGGGTGTGCAGTGTTCAAAGTTGTCACACCTGACCTGACTGATGGCTTCTTGAGCGTAAGTGATATGAATTTACAGCTTGTATCACATTCTTTAAGCCTAAGCGCAAGGAAGGGAGAAGGCAACTTTCTTGTTTCAAACTGTGAGGACATTCACAGGCTACTTTTTCTGAATGGAGTGGCTGGGCTTTTTTGTTTCTGGTTACTTAAAGCCATTGCTTTGGCATTCTTGCAGGGAGTGGAGGAGAAAGGAATATAATATTGAATCTGTACTGCAATTACTATGAATTTATTAAAGAGGCTATCAAACTTTTAAGGACAGGGCAATGAGAAAATGTGTGGGAGGATCCATATATTAAGAATAAAAGAAGTGAAAATCTGCCTCTCACAGGTATTTGGAACACATACCTGGTCTGGGGCTCTTTGGTCCCTCCCCCTTCCCTCTCTCTCTCTCTCTCTCTCTTGTGTGTGTGTGTGTGTGCGCACGCATGCATGCACACACACAGACTCCTTCCCCCTCCCCCTTCCCTCTAGTTTCCCTGACCTCCCCCTTGGTCCCTCCCCCTCCCTCTATGACAAACAGATAGACAGATACATACACATATGTGCACGCAATATGTGCACGCAGAGTCCTTTCCCCCGTACCGCTTGTGGCAGGATCCCTTGTTTCCTCCGGCTACACAGGTGGTGCCCTGGTGGTTGCATGGGTGTGGGCCATCCACCGGTGGCTTCAGGGACCATGCCTGGGCCCACAGCAGTTGCACGGGTCATGGCCTGGCCCCCAGCAGCTTCACTGGCCACATCCTGATTGGCCCTTCCTCTCCATCTCCCATCCTCCCTCCTTGGCCGCTCGCAGAGAAGGAACAATCCCTTCCCTGGGCCGCGTCAAGCACACTCGCCACTGCTAGAGCGATAGCCGCGGCCACGGTGAGGGAGGGGAAGGGGGAGCCTACCTTCCCTGGACCCAGGGTGCCGCCCGCGGGACTGTTGTTCCACAGGGGCCTGGGGGAGGGCCTTGCAAAGCCCATTCTTATGAATGGGCTTTGCTGCAGGTATAGTAATAAAATTAAAAATCAGTCATTTAGAAGATCACAGACCTTATCGTTTGATATCTGGATCCTTGCGGGCTATATATGCTGAGGCACAAAACTTTGCAACACATCTAAAAATTGAAGAGTTTCATCTACCAAGAGTTTTTCAAGGCATATTCTATCACAGGGTCCTGAAAGTTTTTTAATAATGGCAAAATAGTTCTATACCACAGCTCGTTATGGAGAGGGAAATGGGGGGAAATGCTCCTTGTTCTCAATTTCTCTAAGGGGACATGGGCAGATTCTTTCAGCGAGTGGAATCCTATTATATTTGCCATCCATGATGGGAAGGCTGCAAGTCTAGCCAGAGTAAAGGGCCTTCTGAATGTGTTTACTTCCAGAAAAGCAAGGTTGGAAGTTGGAACCAGGGAGGAGTTACGTTCCGGTGAAAACAAAAAAAAAAGTGACCTTGAAACAGTACATTATCTATTATTGTCCTTCAATATTGGGTAGCCAGTACTGAGCAGACAATACTGATCAATGGTCTGATTCAGTAAAAGAGGTGTGAAAAATAAGGCCGAGGCTGATGGGGAAAGTAAAATAATATTTTATTATTCAGTTAGAAATCCCCTGCACTGATCTTGTGCTCTTGTTGAAGGAATCCTGGAAGACTAACGGATTCTCCTGAAGAAGCCTATTGGCAAAATTTTTAGCTGAGTAATACATTTTTTAAAATTTACTTGCACCATCGGCCTTATTTTTATCCCTTAGTGACTGGTGCAGCCATTTCATTTTCTGCCTGATTCAGTATAAGGCAGCTTCATACATCTAATGGGGAAAACTGTGGCTGTCACTGAAAAACAGAGGGTCTGCCCTGTATCTGAATGGGCAAATCAAAGAAGGCTCAACTGGGAGGTGACCCTGGAAGGATATGAGGTGGCAATCAAGGTCATAATAAACTACTAAAAACAAAAACAAAAATAGGACATTAAAGCATTACTGACTAATGTATGGTTTTATTCCCAATTTCTGGGATCTGGGATTTTATCTTCAGTACAAGGACGGAATAGCCCTGATCCAGATGGGCCAAGCTAACCTGATCTCACCAGATCTTGGAAGCTAAGCATGGTCTGGTCTGGTTAGTATTTGGATGGGAGACCATTAAAGAAGCCCAGGGTTGCTATACAGAGCCAGGCAACAGCGAATCACCTCTGTTAGTCCTTTGCCTTGATAACCCTATGAGGTCACCAAAAGTCACCTGTGACTTGATTGCCCTTTCCACTACTACCAGGTGAACGATATAAAACAACTCTCACCAGTCACAGCAAATGGAGAGAAGGAGCTGCCTAAAAATCCTGAATCCCCCTGATTCTGAATGTGCATCCCCCCTGAAACTATATGAGATTCACTGTTACAGAAATATGTTTGTTTCTTAAAAATATATAATGGTACACTGCAAATATAAGAGGTGCTTAAACTGGTGTTAAGAAACCTAGAGGTCTGATATAGAGAAATTTCTGGAATTCCACAGGGTTGTGGTGATGCAGTTGTCCCATTATCACTGGGAATTCAGAACATAAAATTTTTAATGCACATTTCATCTGTGCTATGTTGAAGTCTGTTCCTGGATATACAGTATTAATTATTGCACTTTTGATATTAATAATTTGGGGGCAGTCTAGTACTCAAAGGTCAGATCCATTTATTTATGTACTTATAAATTCTTATAGGTAGTTCTGTATTAATTTAATGAATCATCTTTGGTTATTTAATTAATCATATTTGCTTATTTTAATATAATTGATGTAATTTTCATGTAATATTCCTGAAAATGTATTTACTTCTGTGTTGGTTTGTGAGCATAATAAAGACATTGTCATTCATTCATGTGTGCTACGCACATAACCTGGACATGTGATGGAGTTATCAAATAATTTGTTTTATTATATGTCTCTGTGTTACATTTTTTGATCTATGGCCCTGTCCTTTAGAAACTCAAAAGTAAAACTATGGAGAAAAATGGATTGCAAATTTTCCAAATTACCTGCCCTCATGGAGCAGGATTTGTGATCGTCACTCCACAAGTGTTTTTATTCATGCATTTGTTTTTTTCATTATGTTTCCAGAGTGCAGGGGTACAATTTGAGAAATTCTCTGTGAGTAGAGAGGCTGTGCTCATTGGGTTGTATCAATGAGCTTTCATTTTCAAACTGCTGCTATTTTACAAGGGCATCTGCTGATTCATTTGTGTATTGAGTATCTTAGTGAAGTAGAACATTTCAATGATGTTTGCAGAGAATGTTCTCAGAAGATTATCCCCATTGTTTCAGGAAATC
Organism: Paroedura picta; assembly: GCF_049243985.1. NCBI lineage: Eukaryota > Metazoa > Chordata > Lepidosauria > Squamata > Gekkonidae > Paroedura > Paroedura picta. The sequence goes on along the minus strand of NC_135376.1, from coordinate 67,287,220 downwards.
AAAGAGCACAGAACTAAATCACAGTATCTTCTTTTGCAGAAGACATGATTATGCAAAGAAACGGCAAGTTAGGGATAGTAAGTTTCTTCTTTAATTCTTAGTGTTAAATATTTGCTAAAGTTAACTCCAGTCTGAAATCTTGTGTTCTAATATGGTCTTTGAAATGTCTTACAGACTCTCTCTTTAAATTCAAATGTTAATCTATTAAGCACATAAGCCTCACATCAGAATTGTCTTTCTCCTCTTTTTTTGATCTGCTAAAGAATCTTTTGTTTCTAGTATCTGCAGCTGTCCCCTGTAGTTCCTGTGCATGAAATCCCTTAATGGTAGCATTTCTTCTGAGCGTAGAGGGAATTCTACATTCTTCTAAGCATGTTCTCTAAAACATCTCCAAATTTCACAATGTATAAAATTAAATAGGTTCCCTTTTCCCTGATGCTGTAACAAGTGTAAAAATAAGGGTCTGGACCCAAAGAACCAAGAGCAGAACTTTGCTTGTAGAACAGATCTTTCCTGCCTCCTCCTGTTTTCTATCATCTCATGTGCCATCCCCAAAGCAGATCCTGTTGAGGAACTTCCAAAAACAATGTGGCATACAATACAGCAGATATGGAGGCGAGGAAGATGCTACAGCTTAAGTCCTTTGTCAGTTCTGAGCAGCTCGAGGAATCACCAGGAACTCTATGATAGGAACTTCCTGTAAGTACAGAGTTGTTGTTTTTTTAATTTCCCCCCTGCTGCTGCTAGAAATAGTGGTAAACAATAGGACCTGGCAGCCCTAATGGGAACGAAAATGACCCCACAAGCAGCAGTCATTGGCAATTTAATAAAAGGGACCTAATTTTTCACAAGTAGTAAAACGAAAAACATGAACATTGAAGTTATTATCCAAGTGCTTCCATTTAGTCTTCTCCTCCCTAAACCAGAGATGTAGTTAACAATTAACGGGTTGGATCCCTGAATTAGGAACTCTTCCTCATCACCCCTCCATGCAAATTCATTTTGCCCTTTCTCACTAACTTGAACCATGACTAAAGCTTCTGCTTTGGCTATGGTTAACTCTAAGCAGACTTCAAAGATCATTTTTAAATATCAGATAGTGTTAGCTATGGTTAATTTTGGTACCGATGAGAAGTTTAAATATGGTTAAGCACAGCAGAAGAAATGTATATCTGCATGTCTCTATGTGGTGATTTTCTGCCAAACTATGGCTTAGGGATCAAGAACATTAAATGTATGGGCTTCCAGAGATATACCATATCCTCATCTACTGCCATCATACGTAACCTTCCCATGTATATTCATCCACTCACTAGGGGCAGATATAGTAATCTCATCTACTTGGTGAGATGAGAGATTACAACAGTCTCTGGCTTCTCCCACTCTTCTTTCCAACCAGCATTCTACTTTTGTGATCCAGAATGAACAGCAACAACAATACAAAAAGGACACAGAAGGCTGGTTTTTATAAGCATATAAGTTGTATGTCTGATATTGGAGTTGCTACCTTAAATTCTAGTTCAGATGCGAAAGTAAATGCTATGGAAGACCTGAAACATTCCAATCAGCGTAGAAGGTTACTTATAAAAGTCCTTCTCTCTATATTGGTTGAGAAAACCCATTTTCAGAAGTTGGTTGGTAGTCGGCATGCCTGATGCTCATCGGTACTCTGACAGCCAAAGAGAGAAAAATAAAAATCACAGACAATGGTATTGTATCACTTTTGAGTAAACCTAGAAGTAATATCCCACCTCTCTAAGGAATCAGCAGAAACTCAAGTTCACAGTGATGCCTAAAGAGGTGCAATGGCACATCTGGATTTTCCCTGGAAGTGATGTCACACCATTGCCCAAAGGCACATTCACCATGTCCATACCTTCTGTATTCCCACCAGTTGCCAGCCCCAGTAGGTAAAAGTGTGTTCCCAGAAGGTGTTTGTGATGATGTGGCCATCCTAGGCTACCCTTTTAGTGCTAAAACTGAAATACTATTCCAGTTGTATCCACCAGTGGTTAGTGCTGAACTCTGACTGGGCAATAGTATTACTCCAGCCTCTTTCCTTTTCTTCTTATTTTTTTGCTGTTGTACCAGAGTTACTCTAAAAGATTTGACATTCAGTTTTGTCATTAAACTCCATGACAAGGAATCTATTGAGGTTGAACGGGAAAAAATGCTGTTTTAAGCTAGTCTGAAAATAGTAAACTGCATCTGAAGAACAATAAACACTACAGTCCTATATGATGAGTATCAAAAATGGGGATCTACACATATTTCATGTACGAATTGGACGAAGGAGGCAGTGTGCCATGAATCCCTATACTAGCAAGCAACATTACAGAAAGAATTGCTATAACAAGCTTTGAAAATTGATAGTATCAAGGTAATAAAAAAAATTCACATGTATTCCATGAATATTCTGTCTCCATTTGCCAAAATGTCATGCTTAAATGCTACCAAAATTTCTGGATTGGGGGCACGTCTATTAACATTTCCCGTTACGGTGCCATTACAATGTCTGCCGTTGTACTCCTAAAACAAATTGACTAGACTTCCAAGTGTACTTAGAATAAGGATGTTAATTAAATAAACTGCTATATGCGTATCTTACCTGGGAGGAAATGAAATGTCCAATTCATATAATTTGTCTTTGAAGACTGACAGCTCTTTGTCAAATTCCAAGAGCTAATGGAAAGAAAAAAAAAAACAGAAATAAAATAAGTTTACATTGTTCAAAACTGCAGTAATAGTTAAAGACATTTTAAGTTCCAATACTTGCATTGCAACAGATTCCAGCATTTTAATTGTGATATATTAGATAGTACATTGTATTTTTAATACAGCACAATGTATTTCATATAACAATTAAAATCTTGTGTTTTAAAAAAAAATTGTAAACATTTATTGCAATTTTTGTTGAACAGTGATTTAGAAATTTGCAATTAAAAAGATGAAAAGTTATTTGCACGTGTGAGGCTTGATTAGGGGAATACTATGCATGTGGTCATTTTTAGGACACTTAGAAAAGTCTATAGAAACATTGCCAAAAACAAGACAGTAAAAATGCACACCTCTTAGGATATTCTGAAAGTCTGCAAATTTGCTCTTACACAAGTGTGAACCTTAATCTTTCCAACATTAGAAATTTAAAAAGCCATTCACTATATTTTCTAAAGTAATGCAGATTAGTCATTTGAAACATGTACATGTAGCAAGGTGATAATAAACTGACAAGATACATTTAGATGGATATATTAATTCTCTCCATATCTAGCTTGGTGAAAACATTACAGCATGCATACGATGCAAGTGTTATAAAGAACCAACACAACTATTTGGGCAGATAACTTTATCCACAAAATACAAGCAATGTTCCGGTTTAGCTAATTTGGGGCCAGTCATGGTTAGAGAATAAAACAAGGAATTCAAGAAGAACAGAGATGTGTGCATGTGCGTATATACATACCCCCCCATACACACACAATGGAGTTCTTAAGTAACAATCAAGAGAAAACTCCATAGCTAGCATTTAAACACAGTTTAATGAACCAAATATATACTGGAGCCTCCAGACAAATCCATTTCCTTGTAGACCTTCACAAAAAATTGTGCAGCCGAACCTTTTGCCCCAAAGCACAAACCTTTCATAAAAGTTAATTTTAGTTGTTTACATTTTAAACCAGGATTCATCCTGATGAGTGTAAACAGCCACATGTCGGAACCACAACTGGTGTTGAATCTGACGAGCCAATGAATGTGCAGTGCTCCTGACCCACTGCTGAAATGCTACTTTCACTTTCGACAGGCATGCCATCAAAACCCGCACTCCTTATATTGCCTGTGTGTTTACTCGGTAGTCATTAATCATGTCCCAACTCACAGCTGGCTGATACCATTGTATGAATGGCAGAGGTTCCGAATGAAATTAGATTGTGTTCTTCTTTCCTCTCCGCTCTGCCATAAATCATTCCTGAAATGTGCAATTAGCAGCTACTTGTACACATTAATTATCTGTGTGAAAAGCAGCTACCTGAACCACCTGCACAACTGATTAGCTACTTCCCTGTGGCCCTCCCATTTTGCTTACAGATTTGGACTGCAGTGCCTCAACCACCTAGGCATATTTTTTTGGGTATTCACATGTGAGCATGTAAGCACCATTCTCTTTTTTCTTATGTGTGTTATGCCAGTTTGAAGACTTACATGAGTCATAGAAGAACGTTTAGCATGGAACTGCCCAACATTTTGACTGCTCCCCACAGTAATTCTTTGGTGATACCCACTACCACTTCTCAACATTCATGGGCTCAAAAAGGCTGGGAATCCCTAGCCTACAGCATAAATCTAAGATCTGTTGATCATGGCTCTTGGACTTGAATTCTCCCTAAGCAGTTTCTCACTCTCACCTGGCAAGCCTTCTTGAGATATTAGAGCATTGGACCAAAAGCAGCCAGCGGTTTCTTTTTTTATAATACTTTGTGATGTGATTCGTATTAATTCTCAATAAGGAAAAAGATTATCTTAAATCTGAAGCCTGGAGCCATGAACTTATAAGAAACCTTAAAAAGCCCCAAGTTTACAGAAAAATCTGAAATCTTAACAACACATACACATGGGGGGGGGGGGACCGATAATTAGAAGAGGCATCCATAGCTTTAAGAACAAGTGCTTTGTCAGTTTTCATAATGGAGGTTGCTAGACAATCAAAACAGTAAAGCCTGTCTTCAAGCCTTGGTTCCTGCTAGTAAAAGGGGGTGGGGCTCTTTCCTGGCTGTTTTGGCCTTTGAGGGAGGACTCAACAGGGCCAGGCCTGGGCAGCTATCATCAGGTGACTTGATACCACATAACTTGCATGGTTCACCCAGGGCTGCCTGCCTGCCTGCTCCTTTCAATAGCAGCCACATCACAAGAGCCAGTGTAGTGTAGCAGAGTTTCAAACTGGAACCCATATAACCCCCCCATCCTATGGGAAAAGGATGCGTATAGGGCATTGAATTGAGGGTTTGTCTTGTAACTGTGAACATCTCCCCAAGTAATTCTATAAAAAAAAGTAACCCTATTTTAAAAAATGTGTAACTTTGAAGCATCATATTTAAATAACTGTCTAAATAGCCAGACAAAAGAATACTTAGAGAAAGGAGGGTTACTTGTATAATATAAAAATACAAAAGAAATAAGCAAACAATGCTTCAAAGAACACAATGGTAAAAATACTCATTGAAAATTCCACTGGCTGAGGGAAGTTAAATGGCTGCATTGTTCTGCTAGATGAATTCAAAATATCTAGAATGTGAACATCCAGTTTGTGGGGTTTGTTTTCAATTACAATATTCAGGAATTGACATAAGGAGGCAAGGCTTGTCATGTTAAAATTATTAGACTATGAGCTTTCCAGTAATGGCTGCAGATATTTCTGACATTTTTACACACCCTACGTGGTTTCTTGTTTAGTTATGAGTTGTGCATTGCAGAAAAATTATTGATATTGTTTTGACACAGATGACAAGTAACAGGAACACAATTGTGTTAACAGCTGTCAGAGCCCCCCAGTTCTTAAGGAGCAATAACATCTTTTTAGCTGGTGTACGGAAAATCCCTGTGCTATTGTTCTGCCAAGGGCTTTGAGTGCCAACTGATTGAGAGACACTATATAAAGCTGTCTCCCTATCTTGGTTTTTCCTAAGGTGACCAGATTTTAACATTGGTAAAGCAGGACACCATTGACCCGGGGGGGGGGGGGTTCTTGATTAAAAATGTGGTCTATATGGAGTAACAAAAAGTTTCATAGAACGCATAGAACGCATCTTAGTGAAATGTGTAGCGGTTGGTTAATAAAAGCATCAGGTTTGCAAAACCTTACCAGTACATTGGCCACCTATTAACAACACTGTGGAACAGTTTTTTAAAGTTAGTTATATGTTACTTTGTTGGTGGTAGAAAATGCTGTTAAGTCATAGCTGACGTATGATGACCTCAGAGGGGCACCCGTGGAAGGAAGCAGAGAGAGTTAGAGGCTGCCAGGAAGTAGGAAAAAGGGAGTAATGTGGGGAAGGGAGGGTAAGAGGAAATTAGGTGGCCTCTCAAGTTCTTGCAGGATCCCAGTTTGTTGATAATTTATTATTTTAATTGTAACCTGCCTAGAAAGGCATAAAATCCCACCCCCTCTTGAATAAATAAGAAAAATGGGACAAGCTTAACAGAAGTTTTAAACACCACACAGAAGTTTCAACCACAGACGCAGGCCACAGTGGCTCATGGTAGTACGCAGGTATATTCGCCAGTCTTTTCTCGATCAGTTGACTCTGCAACAAGTTACTATTGTTGGAAGAAAGGAAGACCTATGACAGAAAAGTCTTTCCATCAAGGTGGGCCAATAACAAGCTTTGGGCCTACTATGGTATATGACATGAATATCAAATAATCCCATTTGCACTTGAAATTAACGATCTGACCTTTTAATTGGTTGGAGAATGAACATATAGTTTGAATAGCTAAACAAGATATGCAGATATTGCTTGCTTAGTCTCAAAGCAAATACGTACTTGGGGGGGGGGAGAGGAGGATCCTTGCCCATAGGGACAATAGTATAAGCTACCTTGGCTAAAATCACACAAGTATGAACCTTTTATAACAGGGCAACTTAATTCAGTCATTGGAGTAGAACAACAGCAATTACTCATCAAGACCTACAGACCAAAGTCAGAGCATTGTTAGATCAGGAGGTGATATTAGCAGCATTTATCAAATCCATCTGCAGCAACCACTAGAGAATTCACAGCTGCGAAAGGGAAATGAAGTTTCAGGAAGGGGGGGGGGCTGGAAGCATCAACAACAAGAGATGGTCTTACAAAAAATGACTGTAGAGAATTAAAACAGTTGTGAGACAGGCCCAAGAATTGTTCTGGCATCATATACAGATATTAAATGTCCACAGTAAATATGTATTTCTGTTGTCCAGAATTATAAAAGAAGGGAAACATATTCAGGGATGAGTGTTTCATCTATCACTGTAAACTCAAACATGGAACAAAATAGGCCCCATTCCCCTTGAAGTTGCCAAGTGTCACAGTGACTGAGAAAAAATGGACACACTTTAATATCAATGTGTCAATGCACAGAAACATAACTTCCATGATTCTGACAGTAGGAATCACACAATGGGCCTGTTCAGATGTTACTTCCCTTCCTCCATCTCTGCATCTGATGAGACTGGTTTATGTGCCTCCTCATTCTCTTGCTTGGTCCCCTCACTGCACAATTAAATTGCATGCTTGAACAAGGGATCTTTCTAATACTGGATGTCATTATCTCTTTCTCCAATACACTGAATATTCAGTTAGATAATATCTTGCACTGAAAGGCCACAGAAGAATTTCCTGGTTCAGACATTAGCTTATACATAAAGTCAGAGGGAGGGATGATGAAGTACAGATGCTTTAGCATATCATGGTGACCCATCAGACAAATAGTACCCCAAAGAGTACATCAAGGCATTCTCCCAAAGATGTGTTCAATTTTACTTTGTTGATGTGAGCCATCAGAAAAAGTGAGTGGACATCTTATTGGGCGGCACCACATGTGTGTGTGTGTGTGTGGAGTGTGGAATGAGTGGGGTTACCATACGTCAGTTTTGTCTTGATGGTAAAACTAACTAAAAAACAAGTCAAAAACCAAACACCCTTCCCTCTAAACTCAGTATACTCTTGGGTGTTATATTTCTGAATGAGGGTGCACAGGGCATATTTGATATTTATCGTACCTCTCAACACTCCTTCTTACATAGCTCTTTCTCAGTTAGGCCTTATAGGTTCCCCATGAAAGATTCTGTGATGTAGCAGTTGCTTGTGTTTAGGGCTCTGCCCTATCAGCTCCTATTCTTCTTACTTCTCCTGTCCTTCCTCCCATCTCTTATTCTTCCACAAAAACCCTTTAATGAGACCCTCATTGCTGCTTCTAGTAATCCTTTCAGCTCACCTTGTAATCTCACATACATATTTAGGCCCCGCCACCCTTTCCCTTAATCAAATCCCATCCATCTCCATCTTCTTCTGTGACCTCACTAAAGACCAATGCCAATAGTTAAAGCAGAGATAGCAGATTAGCAGTTCCCTCCAAAATCTAGGCAGTCACCTATAAATATTTGTTTTACATATGAGAATATATTAAAAGTTACTATATTTTCTGCTGAACTCCACAAGCATGTCATGCCATATAGCATAAATAGAAAACAGAGTTACTGTCAAAGAAATAATGGCTGCGTGTCTTAAGTTTTTTGTTAACTAAATTATGTGAAATCAGTTTTCTTTCAATAGCTCTAATTTAAGGAGGCGAGTATACCAACTGTTTGAAAGTTTCCCCTTCAACATGATTAGGCACATGTGATGTGGATCAACCAGATCTTTCCCCTTATCTTAATTAAGCTCTTATACATCATATTCAAGATTTTATCCAGACGGGCTGGATGGCTTAGTGGATAAACCTCTGCCTTTTCACCTCTGGGATCAGGGTTCAAGTCAAACCTGATGAAATGCATTTGATCGTCCTAATCTAGTTCTTAGTGGACAGTATTCCCATTATCTTTAAAAGGGTCAGAGCCAAGGCCATTGGGAAGAGTGCATTGTGCTAGATCTTGTCTGGTGATTAATACATTTTCAGTGAGGCCAGTTCCTTAACCTTCATGTGCACCCATTCACACACACGCTCATCAAAGAGTCATAAAGGTCTTTGCTGGTTAGAAAATTCCATCTTATCTCCTTTTCCTTTATTTTGTAGGATTTTAAAAAATAATCAATTCCTGTTATCATTTTTTAATCTTACTTTTTTTTTTTAGAAATTAGATTGATACCAAACAAATTTTTATTTTGGAATGACCAATGGCACTGATCATATTTTGTACCCAATATTATCTTTTTAAATATTTTAGCATGCAAATATCATAAAACTAATTCATACTAATCATGGCAACTGGAGATCTCCTTTTAATGGAACCAAACTTTTAGCATATACTTCACAATCACTTCAGTAGTTATCAATTGTTCATATTTGTTCATTGTTCATTTACAGACCTCCACTTGAGTCTAAGTAAATCCATGTGGAAGCCTGTACACATCTGCATGAGGATGTTAGCCATCCCATCAAATCAGAGAGCCAGCTTGATAGAGAGGCTAGGAGCACGGACTTCTAGTCTGGCAAGCCGGGTTCGATTCCCTCCTCCTCCTCCACATGCAGCCAACTAGGTGACCTTGGGCTTGTCATAGCACTGATAAAGCTGTTCTGACCAAGCAGTCAGGGCTCTCTCAGCCTCAACTATCTCACAGGTTGTGAGGAGAGGGAAGGGGATTGTAAGCCGCTTTGAGACTCCTTCTGATAGAGAAAAGCGGCATATAAGAATCTTCTTCTTCAAATGTATTCATGATATTCACATCTATTAAGCAGCTCACCAAATCAGAATGGAACTAAGTTTTCCCCTGATAACAGCCTCCAGGAAACATGAACATGTTCATATGAATTTAAGCTGTTCTTGCTTCCCCATAGCCCTTTCCCACACCACCCTTCTCATCATAGGTCTATGGGAAGTTTACAGTTAACTAGTTTTATGACATCATAGCAACCCAAACAATATCAAGGATTGGATTTACATTTTCCTTATCCCTATGTCACCCCAATACTTTTCTGCATACATGTGATTTCACAGTAGTTCAGCCAATCACTTAGGAGTTCACAGATCTCCACATATCAGTCATCTGGTTTATTTGCAAACTCAGTATGTACAGTATGCCATGGGCATCTTCATATGAAGTAATGTGTATATTGATTGGGCACATTTCACCCTACTCCCCAAACCTTTCATCTCACATGTGAGCTGGAAGTTTTTACAAACTGAATATAGATGAAGAAAACACACAACAGACTCACTCTTACAAATTTCTGAAACAATTCCACTGCTAACCTAGCAACCTAAATAACAAGAGGAAACAAGTGGGAAGTTTGCGACATTTAATTAGCAAAATAGGTGCTCTGCTTGGCAGCCCTCTGAGTTTAACTTGGGGGTGGGGGGGTGGGAAGACTGAGGACAACAGCAAGATTTAGAAACATAGTGCATCATAGTAAGGCTGTCTTAGTTGCAATGATTAGTTTTACCAGTAAGATTTGAGTTAATCAGTTTGAACTGATCTTCTGCTAATGCTGATGTTAAATTATTCAACAATGTTTAGAAACCAATGGCTCAAGCTCTATGGTTTTAGGATAATATATTAATTTCTTATTATAGTGAAATTTATGGACAAAAAACTGATGAAATATGGTTATTTTCTCTCCTCTACAGTTCTGAGTCCTACAAAGGAAATGCATACTATTATTCTGATATTCTGGTTTGACTTTATAAAGGTAATTCCATTCCCCAATGGTCAATAAAAAACATTTCATTGCTGTTATATATTTAAATGCCTGCTGAGCAGGCAGGTGTTTCCATGCAAATCAATAGCAATTGTAACCCCCCTTTATACAGTTATTTCCCCCCTCCACTTCTACCAGGGAACATTTCATCGGAATAATTTCATAATAGAAATTAGCTGTAAACCCCAAGGTTTCATGAAACCCTGGTTGAGAAAGCCTGCCATACACAGAGGTGCTCTTTATGAATCAAAACAAACATTACTGCTCCATGCAGGCATGTTCCTTGGGCTATGAAAGGCAAGTCAAGGAAGACCAGTAGCCAACACTGATCTAGAATCAAAGCATCACTTTTCTGATTCCCTAATTCAGTAGTACTCATACACCAGCCAGATTTGCAGTTACCATAAACCAATGGCAACTGTATGTTTTGGGTGCCACTCTACCAAACCACTGTTGAACCTTAGCCAACCGTGAAGTGAGGGGAAGGTCTTGCAGGTCACACTGAGGAGATAAAACCATGTGCAAGCTTTCAGGTTCTTCAGAACTCTCAGGGAGGAAGGATGTTATTTTAAAAAATTGCTTCCCTATGTTAAAAGTCAGCTGAGCTTTGAGAATGGACAACCTAGGCTGCAAAGCTGGGTGGGGAGTTGTTGGAGAGAACTTTCCCGTAACTTCCATTTTAACACAAGGGCTGCTTACCTGTCCTCCAGTGACAGCTGTTTTGATATGAGAAGGAAGCTCCACCAAGAAATGGCCTTACTCATTTTTCTAAAACAATGTGACAGGTGCTATATTGGGGAGCAATGCTCAGAAGAGCCATAGTTGGCACGTTGAAGGCCACACATGACTCCTAAGCCATTGATTGTTATTGCCCTAAGAAAAGTAGATTTCTTTGTGGGCTACCTGTTTATGCCTGAACACTTGAAAGGATTAAGGATGTTTGATCCTTTCACACTAACAGGTTTCATGTTCTTTATTCAGTGATGGCATAAGCAGGTGACATCTTTCAGGTGTGAAATTGCCACCATGTATAAAGATGGAGACAAAACTTCTGAGTCTTACCACATTTCCTCAAATACAATGATTCTGAAAAGTTCTGATTGTTCCAACACCCAGCAGTGAATCATTAATAATAATTGAGTGATGGCCCTTATATATATATACAAGAATCAGCCTCTTTGGGAAATCTCTATCAGGATCAGAGGGAACTAGTTTATATCTGTGTCACATCTTTTAGGGACTGCAAACCTTCCATCCTGGCTCCTGCTCTTTTTTGTCCCAGTTGACCTCAGGGCTTTAGCCTAGAAGTGCTTCTTATGAGGAACTCTCAGAGCACACAACCTTGCATTCAGTCTACAAAGCTGGATGTTAAAATTAAGGAAGAGCAGTGTTAAGCTTTTGCATCTCAATAATATTTTACAAGCATATTATATTAGAAATACAGAAAGGATAAATAGCAGGGCAAGTTGGCTGTGGTCGACCTTTGGTTTCTTTCTAGTTTATTTTGTGTAAACAAGATGTACACAACAGTGCCCTTCTGTGTTTCCAATATATTTTAATGGTTAACAATGTTATTTAACCCCAAATGTAATATTTACTTTTGGTCTTCATAGGGAATCCGGATTAACTAGAACTCCATTAACCCTCCTTTCTTAACAGTCCAAAATGCATTTACTTGGACATGACTTCTATATAAATGTGCTTCAGACAGAAGTTCTTGGTTGTACTGGAATTAAGCCTTGGGGGGAAAAAGCAACACCCTGAATACCACTGGTCTTTAAACTGAGTGCAATAAGCATCACTGATATTTTTAAAAGATAAATAAATAGATAGGGGCAGTGGCTGTTAGAAAAATGCAACCCTGAACAGAAATTGTACAGTATTTCTATTGAACTAATCATTTACATATGTTTTCAATTTTTCACAAGAGTGCTAACCATTCCTACATCTTTCTTGGGCATTTTTCTTCTCGATTGCAATGTAAAAAAGAGAAGATAACAGTGTATGGACAATGATAAAGTAGCCTGTTGATAATAAATATTTGTCAGGTGTTGTCACATCTGCACAAATTCCACGGTTGCTGAAGAAACACCAAACTGATAAAAAAAGGTGGCTCTGAAAAAAAAATCAATGGATCTTGAGCTAAAGCAGTTGCTAAACACATAAGAAAACATCTCTATCCAACAGCCATATTGCTGTGAAAATTCCCAAGCCTTGCATCGGTATAGCTAAGGAAAATTTAATCTTCCCAAATACTCATCAGGGCACTCCATCCTGCAGACCTGACAGCCCCACTTATAATTAATTATACAATTTCGATGGGAATATCGACTAAACAAAGCTATAAATCATAGAAAAAGTCAATAGGCATGGACACATTCAATCATGTCCCGACCAATGATTACTACTCTTAAAATACAATAATTATTTTCAGGAGCCAGCTTGAATTAAATTTCTGTCAGGCTGGTACAAGGCTGGTGGGTGATGAAGGATGCGATGGATTTTTTGGGTTGAATTTGGCCCAGGGACATTTATCCTTTTAGATAGGTAGTTTGTTTTTAGTGATCATGGCGCTGCGTGTTTAACTAGACCATGAAGATTAGATTATCTCCAATGGCTCATTATATCGTTTATCTTTTTCTTCCCTTCTTGATCTGGAAGATTTCCTGCTTCCCAGTGCGTGAATGAAATGGCAACAGATTTTGAAATATAATGTTCTATGGTGGCCTGTCTGTATGCGTCTTTGCAAGCAAACACGTGAAGAGGCATGCATGAGGAATTAACCCAGCCCATGCTTGAAATGCTGCTGGCATGCCAAGGGTTGCCATAAACATGAATGATTACCTTATACATTTTTTAAAGCACTGAAATCTACACAAATACAATTATAATCTTTCAAGTAGCTGACCCCCCCCCCCCCCCCCCCGAAATATGCCATATGCTACATCAGAAAAAGGTGATATTTTTCTTGGCTACTTGTATTTCTTGTGAGAAAGCTCTATGTTAAAAAGCTAAAGTATATCTTCTACATAATGCCTATAAACACCCCATCCTCTTTTTACAGATGAAATACCTGTACACATGTGGATATCCCATGGTGTTTCCTTTTTATTTGCTCAGATATTTAGCAGAGATTATTAACTCTAGAATCTCAAATTCCTACGTACTAACATGGTACTGCACTAGGACACCATGCTTATGTGTGTCCTCAACTATAGTGGGAAGAATTGTATCCTAATATGTCAAATCCAGAAAGGCAGTATGTCCTATTGTTTGAAGACATTAATGGCAGCACCTCATTGAGTAGAAGCTCAGTTACCAGAATGGTGCTTCAGTTCTCTGCATACCTATCATTCTACAACTATTGTGCAACGTAAACTGATCCCTGCATGCTAAAGTACTATATGACCTTGAAAGGATAAGATGAACTTCTTGCTGAAGGAATAAGAGTCTCTCCATATTGGAATGGAGGGTACTCAAAGTTGCCTGGTATTGAGATTTTGTCCTTATCCATAAATTGTTTCCAAGTGGTGATGAATGGAATATGTTGTACCCCGTGTTAATGGTCTGGATCCAACAAACTATCAGTCTAGCATAGATTGCCCCTCCTCTCAGCAGTCCTCTTTGAGTGCTGGAGATGCCTCACCACCCAAAATCACAGAACCAGAATAAAAAAACAAACAGGCTCTGGTGAATTATAATGTGATAAAGAGATGCAGGATTCCTTGATTAACCCTCATGGAAGTCCTATCACAGAGAAAATATTCCTTTGGGGGGGGAGGAGACAAAGAAACAATAAACCTTCATAGAAAGCAGGCTTGGAAGAGATGACTTTCCTTTATGGAGACAAATAAGCCGGCTACAGCAAGGGACAAGACGGATGGCTATTTGGATATCCTGAGTTGAGCCATAAAGCTTTGGGTTGTTCACCTTAATTTGATGGGAGAAAAGGTACATTTAGGATCCACTCCTAGGGAGCGAAATCCTCCTAGGGAAATTCTATCTTGTGTACTGGCTTCAGAATGTAATCGTGTGCATCATATGTGCATGCAAAATAATCTTAAACCATGATGTGGCCCTGAGGCTGTGTAAAAACAAAGCTTCTTCTCTTATTGTTGCACAACTGGAGATAAACATTCCACAGTATGATCATTTTCACACTTGAAAGTCATTGAAACAGACAAGGAGAATTTCATTCTTAAGTGATAACAGGTGTCCTTGTCTTCATATTGATAAAAAACTGCGATAAATACATGTTTCTACCAATACCTGATTTTCTAAGGAATTAGTTTGTGCAGTGCATCTCTTTATTAGTCAGATTTACTGCTCTAAACATCAATATTATTGAAGCTTGTGGCTTACAATGGAGCACTGCTAATTTATACCAGATGATGGTGGAGGCCATGAACATCACAAGACCAATTTGTAAGCCTGGAAAAGCTTTTTGGGGTTTTCCAAGCTACCATTGGGATTAGGTTCTCCTGTTATTGCTGCTAAAAAATCTAGTGAGAATCCAACTATGTGAAACATACCTGCTGTGGGAGTCCTTGATCCTGGCCCCTCCCTCTCTGTCACAGACATATACACACATAGGCTCCTTCTCCCTCATTCCCCCTTCCCTCTCCTTCCTGGTCCCTACCTCCTCACTCTCTGATAAACACACACACACACACCTTCCCCCTCACCCCCTCTTGTCTCTCTACCTGCTAATAATCTTTTAATTCTACTCTTGAAACAGCTTCAAATTAACACTGAACTTCTGTAATAAGCATCTGTGAGGCTCAGTGATCCCACGTTCATGTAAATTAGAATGAAGTATTATTATCCATTCAGTGCATTATGAGCTTTTCCCTTTGAAACCAATGGATGCAAAATCGGGGCGGGGAGATAACTGGGAACCTAAATCCAACAGGATTCCAATCTTGGCTTACCGACTTATTAGTGTAAGGAACACACTGAACTTGTTAGGCAGGGACAATATTTTGTTTCAGGTCGATAACATATCAACTTTTCACACATCACTTATGTTACATGGACTGCTTTCTATGTTGCATGAAGTTCTATTTTATAAAATACATATGAAATAGATATACACTGAAAGGTGTTCGTGGTTTGAATGTCAAATCTCAGAAAGCTGTTATAAAAAAAGGGACATGTGCGAGTGTGATTCAAAAAGGCACTCTGAGCTGAAATAACAAGTACATTTTGAAGCTGTCAGGATATTCCGAATGCCTGATCATTTCGATGGATTTTTCATCAACCCCCGTGGTTGTAGAGAGAAATCATTCTTCAAGACAAAAAGAAACTAAACATGTAGCAGAACTCCAAGGTCTCAGAGCCTTTTCTCAGTTTACCCCATGAACCTTTCCCCAAGTCCAAAGTTTGGCAACTGGCCCTTTAAAATACTCACCTGTGCCCTAAACAGGACCAAATGTTTTAAGAACCAAGGCTAGAATTGTACATGTGGCCAAAAATGAAAAGAGGAATGTTAGTTTTCTTCTTGTGTATTTTGTACTGGAGTATAAAGTATAAGTAGCAACCTGGAACGCCCATCATTCACTGAGGGAAGATTCACACATTTAAGAAGCTTGTATTGCAGACACCTAGCTGCCAGGAGGACCTGTAATTCCGTACTGGGAATTTTAGACAAGTTCTAATATTTAACTTAAGTTAAATTATGGATGAACTGCACTTTTACTTATGTATGTTTTATGGGTTTAAAATGTTCAAAACCATCCTGAACTGGCTTGCCGGGAGGAATGGTGTGAACATTGCAGAATAAATAAGTAAATATATGCACATCAGGAACATGATATTTGAGGAAAAGATGCTTAAGAGCCAGTGTGGTGTAGCGGTTAAGAGCGGATCTGGAGTACCAGGTTTGATTCCCCACTCCTCCACATGCAGCCAGTTGGGTGACCTTGAGCTAGTCATGGTTCTTGTAGAACTCTTTTCACTGAGCAGTCCTGTCAGAGCTCTCTCATCCCCATCTACTTCACAGGGTTTCTGCCATGGGGCGAGGAAGGGGAAATATGTTTGCAAGCTGGATTGGGTCTCCCTCGGGTAGTGAACAGCAGGGTAGATTTTACAAAAGCTCTTCTTCTTCCCCTGTGCGAATTTCTGAAGAAATCTGGGGAGCTAGTACTTACCCCATTGGGGTAACTTTCATGTAGGTGTCAGTTTATGTAAGTCTCCCCCCCCCCCCCCCGGGGCAAATAGTGGCTCCCTGGCAACATTTCATCTTGGGAAAATTGTACAGGAGGAAGATTTAAGCCTCTTATCTTCACACCCTGTGGTTTCCTTCTGAACAGGGCCAACATGTGGCTCAGAATTAAATCTCCGTGGAAATCTCCCAAAATATGTCTGTTGAAAGTCCATGTAGGGGACACATGAATTTTGTGTCATGTGAATGGGTAACAAGTCATCAAATCTTGAGTTATGTTGAAGACAGAGTGAGAATGGCTTCACGGGGAAGTGGTTTTGTTCTTTGTTGTTCTCTGCTGCTTTTGAATATTTTGTAAAGGTGGACCGCTCACCGGCTTAATGACAACAACAGACTTGCAATGAGTTTAAATTATTGTGCGTTACTTGTGAGCCTATGTTGTGGCTGGAAGGCAGTTTAGAAACATAAACATTTATAAACAAGCAAAATAAATACATGGGGTTGCCATGCCAAGAACAATTAGCAGGCCAGCTCTTTCCAGCCATATTGCATCCATAAAATCAAACAGGAAAAATACTTACCGCAGTGCCATTATTATCTCTAAAAACATCTTGATTAAAATAATCAAAGAGCTTCTTTTCTAGCTGTAACATAACCTGGAAAAATGAAGTAGATATTAAAAACAGAAAACAAAAACCCTCAACAAAGAAACAAACATTTTCTGGGTTCTGCACAGCTTTCAGGCAGTCATTACAAGTAAGTCTTTTCAACTTGCGTTTCTAGATCATTCTGTCTCCTTTAAAAAAAACCCCAGAAGTCCTTTTTGACAATACCATTTTTGGATGCTTACGGCTCCGTCTTACATTATGCTTCCTCTAAATGCGAGTTTACTTATGTGCAGGCAAAACTATGAACCTGCACAGTAGGAATGTTAGGTAAATCTGTCCTCCCCCATTACTCTTACCTACAGGTGCCTAGTTTGCAATAATCATAAAGGGAGATGACATTGAAATGGTCTGCAAATAGGAAGAATACAAGCATTTCTTTACAATTTGAGGGAAAACTGAACATTGACTTCATTCCCATTGCATCAGTTCTCAGGATCTTGGATACTCTCAGGCCTCTTCATGGGTGAGGTTATAGCTCTTCTCACTTTCTATACGGAAGAGCAACCATCTGCAGGCTGAAGTAGAACTGTCCAGTCACAGGTTTACCAACTCAATGAGTGCAAGTAGGCCTTAGGAGTAACATCCACTCCAGGGTGAACCCAGATGGACAGAATGGTACCACCTGGGCACCCTTTGTCTAAAGTGTATGAGCACGAATTTCTCTGCTCCTGTTCTAAGCACATCTGAAAGATGTCCGATGACCATGGTAGGCAGACCTCCTTCATGAGGTAAATCTGGAGCCCTCGCTTCTGTTATTTGCCCTCAGCTGATTAATCTGAAAACCACAAGCTGTGTGTGCTCTCTACTGGATAATTACTCTGTGAGGTTTTATGTTGTGATGTCCAGATTCATCAGTTCTTGCGACTCAGTAGGCTTCCAGAAATAAGTAAAATCTGCATGCGCCACTGCATGCTTAGAGTGACTGCTATGAGTTCAACAAATTATCAGTATTTCAGATTGACAATCTAGGGTTATTTGTGGAGGGGGAGGATCCCTTAGCATTGAAATGAACTGTTTTGGTTTTTTGGTTTTTTTGTCCCTTGGAATATAAAAGGCTTAAAACTTGCCACTTATGGTAACATTCATAACACGGGTTGCAGACGGTTACTCACCTTTCGGTCATTATCAGATTCACGGAATATTAGCTTGACTACTTCATTCGTATCAGCAGCCCGGACAGTCTGCATTGTAGCCGTTGCACAAAGTGTCTGATAAAATAAGAGAAGCATACACACAGAGGGAAGAAAAGAAAAGAGAAAAGTTATTTATATTTTAAAGGGACACTAAAACCAAAGTTATAGCTACTTAATTTTAATTCACTTTTCAAAAAATAAAGGACATTGGTTTATATTCCTTTTGCCCAAATTCATACTGCAGGCTGGAGGCTGAAGTCAGAACACATTTATGAGTAGTACAAGATCACTTGTTCATAACTTAAGTTTAGTTATTTTTTCTTTTCCTCAAAATCAGTGGCTTTATTTGGGGGTTGTGGTGGTGGTGGTGGTGGGGATGCTGAACATTTTGGGGCTATGTTGCTTTTCAGTTACACAAATGATTTCTCTTCATTGCGTTGCTTTGATCCTGGAAACTGACAGGGTAGCAGGACTGGAAGGGTCATTCTCTCTTTTTATAGTTCAGGAGCAAGGACTCACTAGGAGTGTTGTGCTCCCTCCCTGCAGCAATATGCAGGGCTTCAAAATGGGTACATTTTATGCATTGCCCTGGAAGGAGATACATGAATTCTTGCTTCAGATGTTGATTGAACTATAAAGAGAAGTCACATGCATCTTCTCCTCCAAACTACTATGTAGCCTCCAAAGATGCTCTCAGATTTCAGCTGGATTTTCACACTGGAGTAATTTGAAGATTTCTTAACCTGACTTCCTTGTGACAAGAAGGGAGACTACTTGGCCTGATACCCAAATGTACCCCCTAGAGAGTTATCCTTACTAGATATGCACTGGAAGACAGAAATCAAGAGACTTGTGCAATAAGTTCCAACTGTTGATACAGTACAAAATAATTTCTTTTGGTTGTACAAATATTAAGATAAACACCTGATTTTTACATTCCCTCTTTCAAAAAATCTATAAAAACCAAGTTAATACAAATTCTTTTCAAGCTGAAGTCTTTATCATGTAGATATGGTCTTGGTATTAAGTACAAATAGCCAATGGAAAAAATTAAAGGTCATACAAAAAAGTAATTTCTCAAATGAACATTGAGTCTAATGTTGGCCAGCTATTTAAAACAGTCCTTTTGCTATCGGTCTGTCTGTCTGTCTGTCTGTCTGTCTGTCTGTCTGTCTGTCTGTCTGTCTGTCTGTCTGTCTGTCTGTCTGTCTGTCTGTCTGTCTGTCTGTCTATCTATCTATCTATCTATCTATCTATCTATCTATCTATCTATCTATCTATCTATCTATCTATCTATCTATCTATCTATCTATCTATCTATCTATCTATCTATCTATCTATCTATCTATCTATCTATCTATCTATCACCAGGCAGCGGAGAGGAGAGAAAGACCGGGTGGCACACCAAACCCTCAAGATGTCCATAGCTTTTCAGGGTTTTTTGACAACCCCAGAGCTAATCACTTTTTCCACACATCCTCACAGTTTGCCTCGGATCCCATTTTGTCTCTTTTGACAAGTAATTAACATTTTGCCATCTGTGTCTGTATGCAGTTACCAGTGAGGTAATCCACAAGCAAGTCATTCCCAAAGTGCACTCCCTTCTGATACCAACCATTGAAATTCAAAGCACAAATTAGCTAATCAGGTCAAGCCCCAAAAAATAGCCCTTTGGACTCATGTGTCACAAATCAGTCTGGTCGCCTTTAAACAGCGCACCAGATTAGAACAAGCACCCGAACAAACCAAAGCGGAAAACCCGCCGCTCTCTAAAGCTGTTTTTCTAAAGCCCTAACAAATCGCTCCATCTTTCACTCATTTAAACCTTCCAAATGAGGGTCAATATGGTCCCAGAGCATCCAAATGCTAATGCGCTTAAGTGCGTTTAAGCAGCTTTCCGGAGTGAATGGGCGAAAGAAGGGCTCGAAAAGACAAGGCTGAGTTACTGTCACTGTCGAAAAGTCATTGTAGCCACCACCAGAGTGGTCACAATTCAAGAAATTCATGATTTCTGTCTCTTAAAGGCATCTGCTTGAGAACGTTCCCCACCCTCACTCTTGCTGGAGTTGCTCCATATCTCAAAACTTCAGGCAGGCCCAGTCTGAAATATAATAAGAATAAATCTGATGCAATCTTGAGGACAAATAAAGAGAAAGGGTCCAAATACCTTACTATTTTGAATTTCGCAGCGACAGAAAGTTACCTTACTTCACAAGCACAAAGTGATTGGGCAAAGGTTCATTTCTTATACAATCGGGAGCATTCCTTCTCCCCACCCCACTTCCTTTCAATCTTCTACAAAGTCGTAGTCACCCAAGCAGAAAACTTTCGGAAACATGTGCCTTTTTAGGCAAGCCTGCTTATGAAGGGATTTTTTGTTGCTGTCTAAAAGGGAAGAAAAATTAAAATGCCACAAAAACACACTGCCCCTTTTCACAGTTTTCCACATTCTCTTGAAAGGTACCTTTTGAACAAAAATGAGACAAAGGGAAAATCAGAATAAAACACCAGGATTTTCTCATTTAATTGAAGACAATTGCCTTTTCCTATAGAAAAATGCCATTTCTGCTTTTGCAAAGAAGTTACATTGCATGGGAAAAATAAAGAATGCAGAACCGTAGTCTTCAGGGGAGGAGAAATTAAATAATGAATACAGCTACATTAAAAAAAATAATCCACATATATTACTTTCCTCTTTGTGGAGAGATAAGCATTTGAATGATCGGTTAATGAAAAGTTTAAAGCTGTACCCTGATTTAAATATTTTGAGTACAATTCAAATCATAATGAAATTACTGACAAATCCTCCATCACAATTGAAACTAAGGACAGGGATAGCCAGGGTTGCCAGTTTCAGATTGGGAAATTCCTTGAGACTCAGGGGTTGGAGGCTAGGGAGGGGGGGGGGGGGCTTCAGCAAGTTATGAAGCCATACTGTCTATCTTCCAAAGCAGCCATATTCTCCAGGAGAAATGATCTCTATGGTCAGGATGGAGTTCAGTTGTAATTCTGGGAGATCTCCAGCCATTGCCACCATGACCGTTTATGCACTGGGAACTTCACTGCCTCAGCTCCCGTGCAGGAGCACAAATCGGGAGTGGATGCACATTGGGCCAAATGCTCCCCTGTGTGGATGCAGGAAGAGGTGGGGCAACCTGCCAGGACTAAAACTCTAGCCTGCAGCTGGTATGAAACCTCCAGTGCATAAACGGTCCATGGGGTAGCTAATGTTCAAATAATGGCAGTGCCTTCTGATTTAGATATTATATTGTGAGCCAGTGAGCAGGAGCAGATTCAAAAGCCAGCATCACATCTCACAGTCTCTCGAGGTTCCCAGGGAGTGACACCGTTGTCTGATCAAGGGTGCCAAATATTTTTTTGCGACTTGGAAGCTGTTTTTAAGAGGTGAAATTAAAGTAACAGAAACTCAGATTTAAACTTTGCAAGTTCATCAGACACATTTTATATGTAAGGTGTACAAATCAGGACATGATTGAGGGGAAAAAATGGGGAACAAAGTTTGCTTGACCGTTTAGATCCCAATGCATTTCAAGATGAGCTTGGTCAGGGGATCTTAATCAGAAACTCCTTCTTTAGGAGTTTTTGTCCAGGGTAGGAGTTTTTAAATGGGTGATATGACCATATGTGGTCATGTTGACCTGCCCTGGCCAATGATGGGCTTCGAGGGGGTGGGAAGTAGAGGGGCCTTGGGTGGGTGTGGACACAGCTATGCTTCCCAACAATTTTCTGCATGACATTTCCACTTCTGAGGATTCTCGAAGTCTGAAGAATGTATCTCAACAGTAAAAAAATTGAGAAAACCTAGATTAGCTTAAATATTTTTTCCAGGAAATAGTTTCGGGCCTTTTTGACATCTTCAGTCTTCTTGGTGGCAGCTTTACAATAGTCTGCTAGATGAGATATATAAGACACCTTCACTAGTAAAGTACAGAAAGTTCTGCAAGGCTGTTTTATGACAATAAGTTTTTGGAAATGAACCTAATAGCACAGAAGCAGCATTTTGAATGTGTTTTTTGTTGATGGGATTTTAATGTTCAAATTATGCATCGGACCAACTGGGTTTATTCATATTGAGCTAAGTTTGTATTGGGAAGGCTGATGTTTTTGACATTAGGATTTAATATGTATTTGGTTGTTTTATTATATGATTATTATTTTAAAAGATATTTTACATATTACAGAGGTAGTATATACATGAAAAAGCACATATTTTAATTAATGTCTTTATTTATTTCATAAAGAGCCTCTAGTGGAGCAGAGTGGTAAGGAGCAGAAATGCTGTCTTGAAGCTTTCTGTCCATGAGGCTGGGAGTTCGATCCCAGCAGCTGGCTCAAGGTTGACTCAGCCTTCCATCCTCCCGAGGTCGGTAAAATGAGTACCCAGCTTGCTGGGGGGTAAGCGGTAATGACTGGGGAAGGGAATGGCAAACCACCCCATATTGAGTCTGCCATGAAAATGCTGCAGGGCATTACTCCAAGGGTCAGACATGACTCGGTGCTTGCACAGGGGATACCTTTACCTTATTTCATATGGGTTTTCTTTCTTAGTGCAAGTGGAGGCTTCTTCCTCGCAACGCAAGAAGAAGGAATGATTGTTCCTTCCTGTTATAAATCCTTGTGCGGAACCCACTGCCAATTCCAAGGGACCTTCTTGGAAGGTATGTCGGAAGCACTGGGAGTCTGCCGCAGCAAGGGAGAGGCAGGAGATCTGAGCAGAGCCTCACTCAAAATTCTTTGCATCTTAGCATTATACACAATTTGTAGTTTTAGAATTTCTGTTATTAAATATAGAGCTTACTTTTCACCTCGATGTGACATCTGTACCGCCACTACCTCAGTTATTCTGTAGGTCCAGAAAACACACATGTTCTTTTGTTCTGTGGCCACAGAAGTTTAACACTCCTGCATTTCTTTTTGCTACCAGCTGAAATGCTCTTTTTATACTTACATTTATGATTTTTAAATGTTGTGTGCGAGAAATAAACACAGAGAAGATTCTATACAATATTTTAATTTGGCGGTACAACTATCAGTCCTCCGGCACAAGGTTTGCTGCATTAGTACTACTTTCCAGTACTGTGAGGAGCAACTGGTCCTAACCGGGCCTCAGTGAATAACCTCGTCACCCAATTTGCATATGTATAGCATAGCAGGCATTTGCAACCTTTACTATTTAAGGACAGACAATTAAAGGACCTAAAATTTGAAGAAATGAAGTATGACTCTGTGTGTCTGTTTGTTTGATCTTTCTGACATTCACTCCCTCACACAATCTGAGGTTTGCCAACTCCAAGCTGGGCCATAGCCTAGAGGGAGCAGAGTTTAGGGTGGGGAGCTCAGCAAAGATGTGATGCCACGGAGTCCATTATTTGGCTCCCCAGGGGAACTGATCTCTGTAATACGGAGATCAGGTGCAAATCCAGGAATACTCCAGACCCCAACTAGACGGTGTCAATCCAAATGGATGTTGGCACCTAAAACACTTGCCTGACATCCTTGGAGCACTAAATGCACACTTCTCGTCAATGTAAGTCTTGAGGAACTTACTACTTTATTGAAAACATGGCATACCGGGAACAATTGTGTATGGACTTATTTTAAGATACCCAGAAACCTTTTAATAGAATCTTATATGTAGCTCTGCCATTACTGTGGTTATACTTTCCCTCTATATATACTTTCTCTGTTTTTTATTTTTATTTTAAATTAATTGCTGGATTTTGAGCCCCACCCCCATTCTTTTTCCTATTGTTTTTTCCCCCAAAATTCTTTATCGTATTTGTTTTTATACTTTTACCCTGCCATTCCCCAAAAGGGTTCAGGGCGGCTTTTTTCTTTTCTTTTTGAAATAAATAAAAACATAATTATGTTTGCCTCTTGATTGAGAATGCAGATATGCTAGCTGGAAATCTCACAAAGCCTTCCCATATTTTGTGCAACAACATGTTTTACGCAAAGCTATAATTGCAAGTTAACCCGTGGAGTATGGAATATTATTTCCAAAAAGTTTTCACTGAGGTGGTAAATCTGTAGGTCTCACCACTTCAGACTCCTGATGATGGGCTGGAAGTCTCCCACCTGACATATAGTTTAGCACGAAATCTGTAATCAATCATGTGAGACCTGACATCTGCTGTATTAAGTAGTACTGCCTATGTACAGGTTTACTGCTTCAGTGAGAGCCGGTCATCAGATGGGGTCAAGTCTGTGTGAAACCAGTAACTCAAATGTCATTCAAAATGTGGCTCCTTATATGATACTCTCAAATCTCATCTGTTTTTAAGTAACCAGTTTTTGTATTAAGTATCGTTTATAGTTTCCATAATAGAGCAGGAAAGTGGCTGGGCTAAATGTAATTGCCTGCTATTGCCTCTTTATTTATTTAAGGGCAATAACGCACAAATCAGTTGGAAGAGATAGTCTAAAGATTAGATAGAGCATAATGTCACTCACAGAAGGAATGTCACTTGTAAAAATATGCCATTGTAGGCAATGAGTTGTGAAATGTAAACAGAGTCAGTGGCAGTTAACTGGGCCCCCTGAAACGTTTCTTCTGGAAAAGTCTTGGGATAATTGGGAATAAGAAAGTTTAGATGTGTGGCACAATTGTTGCCACATATCATCTTCTTCACCCCCACTTGTAAGATAAAAGAATGAGTGAATTTTAACCACTGTTGTACAATGAAAATTACTTCAGAAACATTTGTAATAAATGTGTCATCCAAATTATGTTTCAAAAGATAACTTCCCTACAAAATGAAAAATGAAGGACGTGATATCTGCCCTTCGGAACAGTCTTGACACAGACATGATGAAAACCCACACAAAATCAGTTTATCCAGAGCTCCACATAGAAGAGAAGACCACATATCTAAACAAAACGTGGTCGATACACTTTTAATGCAAGCTCACAGCTGAGAATATGTTTTTTTTCCTGCACGTAACCATGGGATTCCTTTTATTGGTTACAAAACAAATATGAGATAGGTATTGCCGATGACTATGAAGGTCAGCAAAGAAGTATCGTCATACCAAGTCAACAGTTCTGGCAGATTACACTATGCTACTTCTAATCCAGTTATATTCCAAGGCAGTTGACATCTATGTCAATAACTGGGCTTGGATTGCTAAAACAAACCCAGATTCCAGTGGCAGTTCCCACAGACACGGGTAGGATCCACCAGTTAATATCTAGGTTAAGAAATGCAAAGAATAATATAATGCACGTACAATTCCCTGGAGTAGGAGACGGCACTTGTATGAGGGACGGAGACACCGGGTTGCTCTAATATGTAACCATGAAACAATTTTCCATAGTTTGATAGGTAACAGTGCCAAATATCTCAGTGATGAAAACAGGAAGGCGAGCACAGTGCTGGTGTTACTGAAACCGGGAATGGAAAATAGTTCAGGGAAACCATCTGACGTAGATTATGAAGTGTCACTGATCCATATTTTAATGCCACCCACCAGAAAGTGCTATTCTTTCCTCTATTTCTTTAAGAGCCGTTAAAGCATTTATCTCTTGATCAGACGCCAAGAAGCCACAAATCTCAGAGCATCTCCAATTCTGTGCAGTGACAGAAGCATTCTGTTTCCACCATAGGAACACATTTGTGTGCTCTTCTGTTCGAAGCCATACATGCTGTTTTAACTCATCTGCTTCCCCATTCTCTCCAGGCCAGGAGGACAAATTGCCCACTGTAGCCCCCTTTCAGAAGCAGCGCAGCGCGCAAAGAATCGTGACTGAGCAGAAACACAAGAAACAGGCACATAAAAATTCATCACTTTGGCCTCTTGACCTCTTACCACTGGGTTTGGCACACCCCGTCTCAAAAAGTAGCACCAGGGGAGAACTAAGCAGACTGGCTGAGTGAAATTACTGACAAAAAATATCTTGGACACAGGAAAAGCCCACCAGATGCTTCATTGTCTTTATGGAGAAGTGGGGCTGAAAAAAAAAGGGGGGTGATCTACCACATGGCATATTGGGTGGAATAAGTAGTGTCATTGTTTCAGAGCAGTTCTGTCACTTTACTGACTGCAGTACAAAGAGGTGTAAAGCAAGATTTAATCCTGACTTTTTAGCTAGCAGATTAAAACCAATCGTGCCAGATGTCCACAAGACTGTTTAACATACAGAAAGCTTTTCCCCAGCCCACCCCTGCTAACCCTACAAGGAACCAAGTCTCTAATAACTTTTTTATTTCTCCTATTTTTGCTGAGAAAGAAAGGAAGGGGTTTTAAGATGTATTTTCAATGATTTCTCCCCCCCCCCCTTAAAAAAATCCAAACAAAATTCTGGGTATCCGAGACCAAAACAAACAAAATGAAAGCAGACCAATAATCGATATGGCAAAACCTAAGGCAAATGGTTAAATAAAGCAACAGTCTACATTGCCAAAATGAAGCCCAGACCTAAACTGAGAGTTAGACTGGTAGAAAACTGGAGTCAAACACCTCACTCCTCCTCTTCTCCAAATATTGCAGAGTAAATGTTTGCTGAATGTATATTGGTATTTCCTGCTGCAAACACATGGACGTGTATTGTTAATGTATGTATGGGCCCTGGGAACCCTGAGTTATTCAGCAGCAGGGATGTGGGAGAGGGGGTGGCTTGTCTGTTTTGCATGTGGAAGGTTCCAGTTTTCGTCTTTGGCATCTTCCAGCCACTAGCAGTGTGGGAGGAGATGGGCAGATATAGTTTATGCTGTCATAGCTTATGCCTCTCAGACTTGCATTGTCACTGATGTGGCTTGAGCCACATTCACATCTTTAGGCATGGGTTTGTTCCTGGAGAAGAAAAATTTGGTTTGGGACACCAAAATACCAGCCCTGAGGATTTCCCAGCTAACATTTTGGTTATTTGCATTTGAGGATTAAAAAAAAAAGACACTAAACTGTATGTCAAAATCAATCCCTAAATCAAAATCCCTCATAAAAAATTATTCCCAACTCCTGCTTTCAATTTCAAAATATCTTGTTACTTTAAAGGCATCTCATTCCCCTTCCTAGAAACTTGCATTCCATCCCCCCTTTTTCTCCTCTACTGTTATTTTCCTACTTTTGAGGTGTTGTTCTATAAGTAGGAAGGCCAGCCTTCAGGTGGGACCTGGAGATCCCTTGGAATTTCTCCCTGGAGAAAACAGATGTTCTAAGGCACTGTGCTCCACTGAGTTCACTGTCTTCCCTAGGCTCCACCCCTCAATAACCACAAATTCCCCAACTTGTATCTGGAAACCCTACTCCCCACCAGTGCCCAGGGGGAACAAGGTAACCCTATCTATAAAGCAGCTGGGAATAGGCCGTCCTTCCCATAGTGTTGCCTCCTAGAACTCCTAGACTTCCAGAAATTTTCATCCTCTGAGAATGGTAGCTCCCTGTACTCACCACGCAAATAGCCAATGATGAACCTCTCCTCTATGAATCTGTCTAATCCCCTATTGAAGTCAGTGTGGTGTAGTTGTTATTTTATGTATTTGATTTATATACACTGCCCTTCTACCAAAGCACCCAGGGCAGCTACAACACAGAGATTAACATTTTATAAATTGCAACAGCAATATTTAGTGCATTTTTATGCAACCCTTCTTCCCAGGAGTTCATGGTTCTCCCCTTCATTTTATGCTGAACTTGGTGTGATAGACTCAGCCGAGAGGGAATTATTGGCACATGGTCAGTTAGTAAATTTAATAGCTAGTGGGAATTTGAACCTGGGTCTCCTGGCCCTAATCTAGTACTGTAGTCACTACACTATGCTGGTTCTAAGTAATAACAAGAACAGAAATAACAATAATAACAACAATCTGTAACCATTAATAAAGCTGGCAAGGGGTGCTGGGAGGAGCTAGGACTCACCACCTAACCACCAATCAGGTCAGCTGTCCTGGCTGTCCCATTCCTGATTGGCAGTCAGTCCAATGAACGGCCCATCAGGAAGGATGCCCCGCCCCTTGTTGCATCCCACTCCAACTTCTTCTATTTGGAAGAAGTTCCAACCCGGTAAGCAGAAGCTGGGAGGGAGGGCGAAGGGCCTTGCTAGGCCTTGGTAGAGATGCCAGAGAGGTGGGAGGAGGAGCAGACAGCCTGCCAGTGCCTATCCCCCCACCCTGATAAGGCCCACCGAGGCCTCTCCAGGCCTTGGCTGGCCTGCCTGGGGCAGGGGGGAGGTGGCCTAGCATCCTCCAAACTGGTTTGTAAATGCAGCCAGGACATCCATAGCTCAGAAAACAGGATGTGCAGCACTGGGCTATATTCACTGGCCTCATTGAGCACCCGTAAAACACATGGAGGGGGGTAATTTTTTGGTGATAGGAAAGGACACTTAGCTGGACAACAGGGCACTGAGAACAAGCAGCAAAGTGAGAGAACAAACATGGTTGTAGCATGTCTAATATTGCCTGTACAGTCCACTCTGGAGACTCCCATTTCAGGGGAAACCGTGCTCCGCCAACTGGGAGTGCCAGGACAATGCATCCCACAGGTAAGCAAAGAAGGGAGAGTTCCTGTCTTAAACTGTGATTGTTGCAACTACTTCTCCTCCACCCCACCTTACTCTGTGCCTTATTTCAATAACCTGCCTCCCACAGCAGTTGATGTGTGTGTTAATTCCCATCCAGGTGCTTCTAGGGCTGGGTGCTTTGGCCGTCAAAGCAGCCGTACCAGCCCGAAGCAGCCAGTGCTGCAGTGTGGGGCGGGGGGAGGGGCAGCACCAGTGCCAGTGCGCCAGTCGGCGCCTGCATGCAGCACTAGCAGCGCTGGCTGCTTTGGCGGCCGAAGCGCCTCACCCTAGTTGCTTCCAACTTATAGCGACCCTATGAATTAACATTTTCCAAAATGCTCTATCATTAACAGCCATTCTCAGGTTTTGTGAACTGAGGGCTGTGGCTTCTTTTACTGAGTCAATCCAACACATGGTGGCTCTTCCTCTTATCCTGATGCCTTCAACTTTTTCGAGCATTATTGTTATTTCAAGTGACTCTTGTCTTCTCATAATGTGACCAAAGTGCAATAGCCTCTGTTTAGTTTCTAAGGGAGAGTTCAGTCTTGATTTGATCTCAACCCCTCTCATTTATTGTTTTGATGGTCCATGGAAACTCTCCTCCAACGGAATTTCAACTTTTTTCCTGTCAGCTTTTTTCACTGGCTAATTTTCACACCCATATGTAGTAATGGGGAATAATAGCACATGAATCATTTCGATCTTGATAATTAGCAACACATTCTTACACTTAAGGATCCTTTCTAGCTCCTTCATGGCTGCCTTCCCCAGTTTCAATGTCCTACTAATTTCTTGGAAGTAGTACCCCTTTTGGTTAATAATGGAGCAAAGGAATAGAAAATCTTGAACAATTCCAATTTCTTCTTTGTTATCTTTAAGGTTGTGTAATTCCCCAGTAGTCATTACGTGTTTTCTTGATGTTCAGCTGTAATCCTGCTTTGGCCTTTTCTGCTTTAACCTTCATCAGTAGTCATTTCAAGTCTTCACTGTTTTCTGCCAAGAATGTGGTTCATTTGCATATCTCAAATTGTTAATGTTCCTTCCACCAATATTTCTCTAAATCTAATCTAGCTTTCCCTATATGTTCTGCATACAAATTGAAGAGCTAAGGAGATTAAATGCAGCCTTGTCTGACACTGTTGCCAATTGGAAACCATTCTGTTTCTCCATATTCTATCCTAACAGTGGCCTCTTGTATAGACTGAGCATCAGAACAATAACATACTCTGGCACAACCATTTCCTTTCAACCCAACCATAGCTTTTCATGTTCCACAGGCAAAAGCTTTACTGTAATCTATGAAACACAAGCTGATTTTCTTCTGAAATTATCTTGTATGTTCCAGTATCCAAAATCAATTAGCAATATAATTTCTAGTGCCTCTTTTTTCTAAATTTAGCTTGAACATCTGGCAGTTCTCATTCCACATAGAGAAACAATTTTTGTTGTAATAGTTTGAGCATCATTTTACTTGTGGAAGAAATTAATGTGATGGTTTGATAGTTGCTGATGTCTTTGACATCTTTTTTTTTTAGAGTTGGGATGTAAACTGAGCATTTCAATTTTGGGGCCATTGTTTTATTTCCCATATTTGTTGGCACAATCTTTTTATGATTTTGATGGACTCCATTGGAATAACTCTACTGATATTCCATCTATTCCTGGTGACTTCTTTCTACCAGTTGCTGTTCGTGCAGCTTCACTTCACTTTCTAAAACTGTAGGTTCTTTGAAAAAAAAAACATTCTTCTGGGAAGGCATCTGTCATCTTTTCATCTCTTTTATACAGTTCTTCAGTATATTGTTCCCATCTTTTCCTTCTTTGATTTTTATACCACCCTTTTCATATACTTTGTCCTATTCACTTAATGTATTTCCATTTTTATCTTTTTGAATGCCTAAACATGATTTAAATTTCTGTTTGATTTCTTGAATCATGTAAACAGATCTCTTGTTCTTCCTCTTTTGTTATTTTCTTCCATTTCTTTTCACTGGCCATTATAATACTTGCCTATTGGCTCTATGTGTGAGTCACTGGAATGCCACAAGTGGGCTTTTGATTCTGTCTGTCACCTTTCACTTTTGCATCTCATCTATCTGTTGCAATTTTAAGAGTATAGCCATGGATAACAGTAAGTGTGTATAGTGCACAATGAGGGTAACAAATATGGTGGCACTCCAGTACAGTGCTATTATAACAATGCCATCCTGGTTTCATCCCCACCCTGTGCACCTGTGCTGCTTCTCAGAACCCAAACCTCTGGGCATGAGGCTGTCTTTGCCAGAAGCACTATGCAGCCATGTGGACTGGTCTACATGCACCCCCAAAAAGGCAACACTGTTACAGGAAGAGACTTCAACTTGCATCTCTGGGACTCCCTGCTGTGTGTTAACTTGAGGGCTCTTTTCACTCATGTTGCAGCCATTTTTGCATGGAAGTGTAGCTGTATTCCTTCTGTTCCTTCCCTTGTTGGCTTCTGTATGTAGGCAGTGGTGGGCTGGCCATTGGACATACAGCCATATCAGTGTCTCCTGGTAGGCTCCTTCCAAAGCTGTCTGTCATGGCTCTGTTAACTGTATGTAATGCTGTGACCAGCAGTTGTTGCAATCAGCATTCTCTCTGCATCTTGATGCAGATTCTTTTATTTACCTTTTTGTCCTTTGCAAAGTGGCCACAGGATATGGACTAGCAGTGCCAGCATTGGTGACATGCCAATATCACTAGGACTGGGCTGTAAGAATCCCTTCCATAACACAACCATTAGACAGCCCCTCAACTTCAAGACGGATTACTAGTGCTTGAGCTGAATGACTTTGGGCCTGGCTTAGTATCGGGTCCTGATGGTTACTACTATCAGTCTGTTTTTCTCTTTCGATTATGACATTGAAAAAGGCAAGCATTCGTAAAAGCCCACTGGGATAAAGCATCATCATGCCCAACAAGTTATTGTTTTCCTAAATGAACCCAGCCAAGACCTGCTGGAATGTGTCATCGCTAGTATCTCTCTTCCATGGTTTTCCTTCACCACTGGAAAGCATGCGTGTGACTTTAACATAATATTATCATTCCCTGTTTCTGAACCGCTGTGAGCAACAGTCTGGTGGGTGGGCTTCAAGATACATTTTACCAATTTTTCATGCCCATCCCTCTAAATGTGACCCTGCTCCTGGGCTTTTATCTCTCTGACAACTTCACGCAGGAAAACATGCAGCTTCTCTGATAGCATGAAATTGGAAACAATGGCCTGTGGAAACAAAAGCCGGGGACTGAGAGAGAGTGAGGGAGTGAGGGAGAGAGGCAAGTTACAGGCTGGGCCTAGACTGATTTTGAGCCACAAACAGATGTTTGTAAGGCCTGACTCCCAAGCAAGCTGAAAGAAAAAGGGCTGTAAAAGAAATGGACCTTAAAGACAATGGGTGGAAGAATCTGAAATAAAAGACTAGGTGAAGCTAGATGGGATTCAGCAAATAAATCTCTCAAATAAAA
Source organism: Paroedura picta (assembly GCF_049243985.1). Classification (NCBI taxonomy): domain Eukaryota; kingdom Metazoa; phylum Chordata; class Lepidosauria; order Squamata; family Gekkonidae; genus Paroedura; species Paroedura picta. The sequence continues at coordinate 67,254,856 of NC_135376.1, read as the reverse complement.
GCCAGTTGCCACCATGAATTTCAATGCCACGTTTTCTTCCTCATTAAAAAAACAAAAAAACAAAAACACATTCTGGATTTCAAGAAAGGGATTCCTTTAGTACCCAGGAGTATTTCACAAGTTTGTTGTTGTCTGTTCACATAGATTATAAAATCAGTTTTACTTTGCTGACAGGTCACCCCCCCCCCCAGTTCCTCCTAATGTACTTTAATTTATTGAAACTGCTCTGCGTAGTCGTGGAATGGGAACCAAAGCTCTTGATTCTGAAAGGAGGCTTAAAGCGCTAACAGAAAAGGTTATGCTCAGGGAATCTTGAGTCAGAAAAGAGACCTAATATGAGCTATTTGGTCTGAATTATGTCCAGTCCCTTTTTGCTTTTCATGTGCATTATTTTGGACTCAAAAAAAAGGGGGGGAGGGATGTGAAGAATCTACGAAGCGCCATCATCATGAATCATGCCATGGGTTCTGTTTCACAAAAGGCGATATGCACCATTTACGAATGGAACAAAGTGCAGAATTACTTTTCTAACTGAAGTTTCTGCTTTTGTGATTAAACCTCTCTTCTTTCTTACACAGCTCGCCATCCAAAAGGCCCAGCACCATGCTTCAGTGCACAAAATTCATGTATTCATTACAGGGGAGGGGGAATCCTTGAAAAATTAGCACAAAGAAGGGTGCATAACTTAAGTCCTGCTATGGACAGCCCTCACTTGAACTCTTCCACATTTACATAGGTTTTCCTCCTGGCATCACAAATATGATCAGCAGAACTAAGAGATAAAATATTTTGTTGTCCGTTAACATAATATTTGCCTATTTTATGCAGTTTCAAAAGCGATATGCACCATGAAGCTTACTTTGGAGAAAACAGATTAACTTTGTGTAATCTTAAAAAAAGAAAAAACCTTGGAAATATCCCCTTCTAATGAAATCTTCTTTAGAACCCCCCCCCCAAACACATTATCATTACGCTAATTGATTAGTACCATGAACAATTTCTGCTATGTTCCCCTTTTAGGACAGTTTTCCGTCGTTTGCATAGAAAGCATAAGATCAGCTAGATTGCGTGTCTGCATGCACTAATGTCCTTTGTGATGTTCTGTCAGTTTTACAACACAGCAAGTGAAAGTGGCAACCACAGGTATATGCTATTGCAGCTGGATTTGCTGCACGAGTGAGATTGCTGGAAATAATTCCCCTTCCCCCCAAAATATTGCAATATTGCTGGCATATTTACTCAGAACGGGCTCCTTAGTTCCAAATTCCTGAACGTTTTTAAGTTATTTTGTAGATTTCTATACAGAAACGACTAACTAGTATGCATGTAATGTAATACAAGTCTGTCACTTCATATTATTAGCTTGGCATCAATAAAGAAGACTACGAGACCAGATGCCTGTGACTTTAAGAAGTTCAAAGCTATCTGTTTCAAATAAAAGTGTAACTATATAAACTGATTTTATTCTAAAACTGTCAAAGATGATAATGATGCTGAACCTTTTCACAAGAATAGATTTTTACATTGCATATAAGAAAAGCCCCAAATAGCATGTGTCTCTCTGCAGTACAATATCTATTTACTTTGTGTCTGGTTGTGCTTCCTTTACCATACTTCCTTGCAATGTCAAATTACGGCTCTCCAGATGTCCATGGACTACAATTGCCATGAGTCCCTGCCGTTGGCAAGGGCTCATGGTAATTGTACTTCATGGACATCTCGAGAGCCACAGTTTGGCCATCCCGACAACACCCTATCTATATGTTAGTGCTCGATGTTGTTTAACAATTAGCAGAGAAAAAGTACTAGTCAAATAAGATTCTTTTTACTTTTTTACTACTTTTCAGGAAAAGGGTCCTTCATGTAGCATTCGGGAGTTTTTAAAGTGTTGTGCATAGAATATCTCAGAAATCCTTGCAAGAGTTCTGCAAGGGTAGGAATTAGTTCATATTATATATAGTATCACAGAGCTGGAAGAGGCCATACAGGCCATCTAGTCCAATTCCCTGATCAATGCAGGATCATCCTGAAGCATCCAAGATGGGCATCTGTCCAGCTGCTGCTTAAAGACAGCCAATTCCACTGCTGAATGACTCTGTGAATCCCCCCCCCCCCATATCTAGCTGGTACCATTCAACATAGAGTTTAAACCCATTACTGTGATTCCTGTCCTCTGCTACCAACAGGAACCTTTCCCTGCCCTCCTATAAGTGACAACATTTCAAATACTTAAGGATAGCAATCATGTCCCTCTCAACCTCCTCTTCTCCAGGTGGAATATTCCCAAATCCCTCAACTTTTCCTCAGGGCCAAGACAGGGCTTGGTCCCCAGGCCCTGGAACATCGTCATTGCTCTCTTCTGCATCCTCTCAATTTTGTCCATGTCCTTTTTGAGGCCTACAAAATGGGACAACATACTACAGGTGTGGTTTGATCAATGCGGTATACAGTGGGGCTATGACATCCTCCGATTTTGATGTGATGCCTCTGTTGATACAGCCCAAGACTGCATTCACCTTCTTTACCACCATATCATACTGTCCGCTCGTATTTACAGTTCACAAGTGCCCCTAGATCTTGTTCACACACATTGCTACCCAGAAGTATATCTCCTATCCAGTATGCATGCTTCTCATTTTTGTGAGCCAGATGTACATCTCTGCACTTATCCTTATTGAATTGCATCTTGTTCTCACTTTTTCAGCATGTTCAGATCTGACTGAATGCTATCTTCTGGGGTGTTCGCTACTCCTCCCAATTTAGTGTCATCTGCAAATTTAATGAGAAGTCCCTCCACCCATTCATCCAGAACATTGATAAAAATGTGGAAAAGTACCAGACCCAGTACTGAGCCCTGTGGCACCTCCCTCCAATTGATGGGGTATGGTTTTTTAATCAGTTCCCTATCCACCTAACCATCCGAAAACCCAGTCTGCAGTCCTCCAGTTTACCTATCAGAACATCACAGGGAACCCTGTCAAAAGCCTTACTTAAATGGTCCAATCCTGAAAGATCTGTGCCACATGTTTGATCAAGAAAACTAGAACAAAGGTCATCGGATAAGAAAAAAAGATCCTTCTATGCCAGGATCTTGTATTCTAATTGAGTAACCAAATTTTAATTCTGTAGGAATTGCAATCAGCAAGTAATTTGGGGAAGAGCTTTGAGGAGCTGTTGTTAAGCTGTTTAAGCAGCTGAGCTATAACTGTGTGTTCACTAGTGGCATCAAGTGGTCATTGGTGAGGTTGCGGGTAATTTTGAACTATATGCTCTGGCAATTCATTTGTTTAAGGTGGGCTCCTCCCACTTCCTGTTTCTTCAGGAAGAGAAGCTCCATGTGCTTTTGCTGAAACAAGGAGCAGCCACTTTTAGGCTCAGTGCTCTCCATCTGCTGATGGAGAGCTTGTAGTCTGCTTACAGCCTAGCCATAGAGCAGGCTTTCTGAACCCTGGAGTTTCTTGATGGCCCTGGAAGGGTTTCCTGAATGGGTGGGATTTATAAATACAGTAATATATTTTAAATATATTTTTAAAAGTTGTTAAACATTTATCAGGTGATATGACCATAAATGGTCATGTTGACTTACCTTCTTCCTTCCCAAAATGGCTAATGATGGGGTACCCTGGAGGGGTAGAAGGAGAGGGGTCCATGGTGGGCATGTAAACAGCTATGCTTCCCAACCATATTCTGTACTATCACACACTTCTGGGGTTCCTTGAAGTCTGAAGGAAGTTTCAGGGGTTTCACAATGGTAAAAAAGTTGTAATGTACTGTTTTTGTAACTACTCTTTAAGCTTTTGTCCTCTCCTTCAGTAAGGAGACTGATATGTATTTGTAAATAATCCTTCCAGTAAAGATTTCTCTCTTTTAATTCAAAAGAAATTCCATTTAAACACCAGAAAGAAGTTCCTGACAGTTAGAGTGGTTTCTCAGTGGAACAGGCTTCCTCAGGAGGTGGTGGGTTCTCCATCTTTGGAAATTTTTAAACAGAGGCTGGATACCCATCTGATGGCTGATTCTGTGAAGGCTTAAGGGGGTGGCAGGTTACAGTGGATGAGCAATAGGGTTGTGAGTATCCTGCATAGTGTAGGGGGTTGGACTAGATGACCCATGAGGTCCCTTCCAGCTCTATTATTCTATGATTCTATGAAACCTCAAAGTGATGTGATCTGTGCCTTGTCCATTAAGACAACTAATAACTACATACTTTCAATCATTCTGTAGCTCTATTTTCTGGAGGAACTCAAGTCCAAAAATCCCAACAAATTGTTACTTTAATTTGCCTTTCAATTTTCAGAATGATTTTGAATATCTATCACATAGTAGATCATAACGGAACTGGTGGCCGGATTCTTGGCTACTGTGATACAAAAGGACAGTCGGCTGGGCAAGAATCAGGTCTAGTCCAGGGGCACCTTCAACTGGTGGAAATTACTGATTGCTGGGCATTCTGGAGGAATCTACTGTTGGTTACTGCTTATTTTATTTTCTTTTATTGTTTATCTAGACTATGTACATTTTTATCAATTAATTATAATTATGAATTACCCTTGTTCTTATGTTTTATAAGCCATTAAAGGTTTTTGAATTTGAATTTTGAGATCATTGTTACAATAACCTTGCATTTTCATGAATATTCTGTTGAAAGAAATGATGTTGAAAGAGTGGCCTAGGGCAGTAGTCCCCAACCTGCGGGCTGCGGCCCGGTGCCGGGCCGCGAAGGCCATGGCGCCGGGCCGCGGCTCCCTCTCCCCGCCCCCCTGCAGTAAAAAACTTCCCAGGCTGCAAGCTTGCGGCCCAGGAAGCTTCTTACTGCGGGAGGGTGGGGAGAGGGAAACAGGGCCGGGCGCGCCCGTGCGGGCGCGGCCCAATGCGTGGGCATGGCACGCGGGCACGGCTAGATGTGTGGGCGCGGCCCGCGAGCGCGGCCGATGTGTGGGCGTGGCCCGCGCGGGCTGCGGGCCGCGCCCCGATGCCCTGCCGGTCCCCAACCTCAGAAAGGTTGGGGACCACTGGCCTAGGGCACCCAGGTTGGTGTCTTCTGGATTTTATTACATGCATTTGTAAAGTTAGATGCAATGTACTTTTAATTTGTCCACTTCAAATAGACAAGCTAATGTTGTGCATGGATGTCAAGTACAGTCTATTTCATGGGCTGGATCCAGCAATCCACTTCTTCTTCACTTTCCTCTCCATCCAGCAGCCAGGGAAAGTTAATTCCTGGGGTCGTGGGAGTCAAATGGAACCATGCAGGTTAGTGAACTACCATGAAGAGGGGGGAATGGGCAGAATCACTCCTAGTGGACAGAAGAAGCAGAAACGGTGATTTTGTTCTCTTCCCCTTTCTTCAGTGTAGCCTACCAACTCATGTGGCCATTACTCAACTTTTATAGGTTCTAAATGGCTGGTGGGGGAAACAGAAGAACAGAGAAAAGCCACAACCATCATTGCCTTCTACGGATGGTTCTTTGGACACATCTCTGTCCCACTCTACCCACTGCATTTCTCTACCCACTGCATGCAAAACTTATATGATGGAGTGACATGGGAAACCATCATGAGCCTTGAATGTGACTAGATTGTGAAAGGGAAAACAGAAAAGGAGGAGGGACACAGCTGCTGGGCTACTAATTTTCTCAATGTACCATGTATCAAAACAGGCCAGTTAAACCTCAGTAAATATTAGTAAGACTAGTTTCCCCTGGTGTGGCATTGCACAGCTGCTGCTGGCAGCGCCCCCCTAGCGCGCAGCAGGAAGTCAGGGGCACTAGTGGGAAAGTAAGCAGAGCAGGGGCTCAGGCGGTGGTGGTGACATCCCTCGGCAAAAGACTACCCCCCCCCCGGGCCTCAGTAAAATTGTCAAGTGTTGCCCGGTCCCCAGTGATAAAAAGGTTGGGGACTACTGATATAGAGGAATCATGGATAAAGATAAGGAAAGGAAGACCAAGAAAGACAAAATTAATGACTCTGCTGAGATTTCTAAGGGCGTCATTACCTTATATTTCCTATAGGAAGGCACTATAAAAGAAAGTGATCATTTTCAAGAATTGTATTGACATGCCCCCCAGTCAATTGGAAGAGTACAAGAAAAATCTATTGCAGATTGTTGCAAATAACACCAGAGACTGTATTGGTCAAAAATTGACTGACATCACTTTGTACAAACATTATTGAGATACACAAAGGACCTGTTGTGCTTTTAAGCTTATGGTACATTGCAATGCAGTAAATGAAAAGCCACTGTTATAAGGAGATGTTTATGTCAGTATCTGAAACAAATCTTCTTTTTCCTGGAATAATACTGTTCTAAATTGTTAACTGTTGATCTGATAAACAACATGTGATTAAGATCCTATAATCTCCTCTTGCAAGCTTCAGTCATTAACTCATTAGCAGCTTTCCAATCATTCTTCAGTTTACTCTGGTGACACACTCCTAGGTCTATCAAAACCTACTTGAGAAGATCTTACAGCTTCTACAAGAAACACCGTATCAGTTATATGAAATATTCCCCCCTCTTAATTGTAGTATATTTAAGAAAAATAAAATAAGTTCTACAGTAAGAAAAAAAATACAATCTTCCCCAATTTATCTGAAGCTGGGGAGGATGGAAGATGGGGATTTAGACTTACAGGGGTATTAAGACTCCATAGGGGAGAGAGACAATTAATACGAGCTGCCCCTGTAGCCTAATGCAGGGGTAGTCAACCTGTGGTCCTCCAGTTGTTCATGAAATACAATTCCCATGAGCCACTGCCAGCATTTGCTGGCAGGGGCTTATGGGAATTGTAGTCCATGAACATCTGGAGGACCACAGGTTGACTACCCCTGGGGATCCAGGAGGTTTTCAAGCAGCATTGGGAGATTTTCTTGCTGATTCTTTTGGCACCCTTGCCAATGCCCTGGTTGACCTCTGCAGCCCAGCAATTGATATGACTGCACCCTAGACTTGGGCAACCCCGTGGTTTACAGAGGAGTTGCTGGAGATGAAAAGACAGGGGATATAGCTATAGCTATAGTGACAGTGGAGAAAGACTCGGTACAAATCTGACCAGGCATGGGCTAGAGCTCATTTGAAGCCTCCTCCATGACAGTGATGGCAGCAAAGAAGCAATATTTTTGCTTTTGCAAAGTTTTGACCTGCAGAACTCTTCCAGGTGGTCAGAGGCATACTGGGTTCTGACCAATGGGAGGAGGTGGACTGCTTTAGCTGTGATAATTTTGCTAAGCATTTTGCAGATAAAATCTCTCATATCTGTTCTGACTTGCACTCTATATGAGCAGCAGCAAGATCTAATGGTCCCAGGTTGTTCATTTGTCCAGCTGTTTGTGATACCTTTCATGTTGTGTAGTCTGAGGATGTTCATAGGATTATGGCAAGTCTGGGACCTACTATCTGCTTGCATGATCCTTGTACGATCCTTCTCTCTCTTGGCTCCTTAAATCTGCTGTGGGAGGGAGCAGGTGGACTGGTCCAGGAGTGGGGACGGGCATGAACCAGGAAAATGTGGTTTGTTTTGAAGCTCCAAAAGAACTGGTTCCATTTGTGAGATTCATGAATTGGTAGAATAAGCCCAATGGTGTGACACCAAACTCACCAGGAATCTCCAGAAGACTTTCCTCTACCCACCTTCCATGTTTGGTGAGGTCTAGATTTATTGCATCCAAGTTACAGCCCCCAAGGAAGTGCTTTCTGGAGAAATGACCAGCAGTCATTTTGACAGGCACAGGTTCAGAAGTAGATAGAACAGATCCTGGGCAACCTAGGGATATCACAATTGTAGAGGATCTCAAGCTGACTCTCCTCTACATGCCCTCCAAGTTTGCGGATAATTGAATGTATGGAGTTTCACAAAGAAGGTGCCCCCAGAAAAGTGCTTTCTTGGGAGAGGCACAGCTTTCTAGGGAGCTTTCTAGGGAGAGCCAGTTTGGTGTAGTGGTTAGGAGTTCCTGGCAAGCTGGGTTTGATTCCCTGCTCCCCCACATGCAGCCAGCTGGGTGACCTTGGGCTCGCCACAGCCCTGATAAAGCTGCTCTAACCGAGCAGTAATCTCAGGGCTCTCTCAGCCTCACCTACTTCACAGGGTGTCTGTTGTGGGGAGAGGAAAGGGAGGGCAACTGCAAGCCACTTTGAGATATCTTCAGGTAGAGAAAAGTAGCATATAAGAACCAACTCTTCTTCTTCTTCTTCTTCTTCTTCTTCTTCTTCTTCTTCTTCTTCTTCTTCTTCTTCTTCTTCTTCTTCTTCAGTATATAGAATGGATCCTGTACAAACTAGAGATATCAATGTTGCAGGGGACCTCTCTGAATGCTCCTCTATATGCTCTCATTTGTTTCTTCAGTATCAAGGAAAGGAGGAGAGCAATTAACCCTTTAGATTTATTAAAGTTCAGCTCCATGCCAGCTACAAGACCCACACAACTTACAAAACCATAATCCAGAAAGTCATAGCAGTGTACAACTGACCAACAATACAAATGTCCAAGATATGGACACTTAACCCTTTAGATTATGTAACAGATTGGAAGCGGTGTTTCACCTGGTGCCTCCCAAAAGGGGATTGCATATGTTAGTCTAAGGTATCTCAACCAAAAGGCTGTTTTCTATTACCAAAGTCCAATTGCAGAAATTGTAATTCCAATGAAAGGGAAACACAGTCCCCATAAATTGCCCAGACAAAATGTGAAAATTAACTGCTTCCCATCTGAAGTCTGTTCCAGTCCACAGTTCAAGACTCTGTCTTTAACCACTTTAGCCAGTTTGAAAACTACTTACTGAGGCCAGGACTCACAGACCAACTGCATGCCCCCCTCCCGATACTCCATGCCACCTAGATATATCAAGATAGTGGAATAGTGTTTTTTGCTATTACTTATTATCGTTTTTATATTCTGCTTTTAACACAATTACAGAAATATATGTTGTATACCACCCTGAGCCTGGATGCAGAGAGGGGTGGCTAATAAATCAAATAATAATAATAAGTGCACTTCTGGGAACTGATAAGACACAGAAAGTGCAAAGTTTATAAAACTATTTTTCCCTAGTGCAGCTGTACTGATCAAAACATGGAAGGCAAATCTTAGTCTGCCCATTTTTTGAATTCTGCTATCCAAACATTTCAATCCCTCCTCCAAGGAGCAAGGAAGGTCCCCAGGTCTCCATCTGATTGTTCAGATTGAGTTCTGTCGTTTTCTACATTCCAATTTCTAGGTTAGTGCAAAAGCACAGCCCCAAGACAGGGCCTGTTTGCTAACAGGGCAGGCTCATTACACAGCTGAGCACAAAACATTCTGAATAAGCTGGAGTTTGAGGGGGGGGGGAGAAACAAAGAAAAGAAACACCATTAAAAGGATAAGACTGAAAGATAATTTCATTTGGTGGCCTGAATTATGACGTTATATGGCAGCATGATCTTTCTTCTCTACGGTTTCCTTCCAAAAAGCTGTTTTACTGGTGAAGGTGGATGAAATCCATAATTTTTCTTTACTGGAAAGGACAGTTCAATAACTTGCTGATGGATAGGTATGCAACAGTGGAAACAGGCAATTAAAAAAAGAAATTATATAAAATTTATAGCAGCTGAGGAGCTGTAGCACATAGAATCAAGCTGGAATCAAAGAAGACTAGTTTTTTTTTGGGGGGGGGTATGGGACCATTTCCACATGAGGCCTTTGAATGTTGGAGGGTTTTAGAGCCCCCTCCACATGATGTCACCTGCATCCCGAGGCTGGGTCGAATTTTGGCCATTTTTAACTCGCACCTTTGTGAATTGCCAAAACGGGGTTTACATCCCTAAATTGCATGCCCCATTGGTGAACAACCACGGATAAGCCCATATGGAGGGGGAAACACCCAATAGTCTTAGCAGCTTTTTCCTGCCCTTGCACCCACCCTCCTCTCTCCATTTCCTGCTCTGAGTAATTTTTTTTTTAATGGTGTGGTCCATGTTACAGCTACCTGGCTTGAAGGCTGCAATGTTTTCTCACAATTTACACCCAGGAACTGTCATACTTCAGGAATTTCATCCAAAAATATTCTCAAAATTGGACACAATCTAATGTGCAGTTCAAAACCAGATTTGTGAAGTTCTAAGAAGAAATGTGAGCACATACGTGCTAAGTGGAAAACCAATTATGTTATTCAATGAAATAAATTACAATGCACATCAGTGAGTGCTTGTGCTATGATAAGTGTGCTATGGCATACTGGTTGGAGGGTTGGAGTGTCAGACTACAGCCTTTCTCAACTTTTTTACTGTTGAGAAAGCCTTGAAACATTCTTCAGGCTTTGAGAAACCCCAGAAGTGGCACGATTGTGCAGAATATGGTTGGGAAGCATAGCTGTGTACATGCCCCTCCCCTCCTCACTCCCTCCAGGCCCATCGTTGGGAGGGGTGAGCAATCCGACATGACCAAATATGGTCCTATCACTCAATAAATGTTTAACAAATTTTAAAAGTCTCTAAAATTAATTAACTTCAATCTATCGGGGAAACCCTTCCAGTGCTGTCAAGAGAATCCCTGGCTGAGGAAGTCTGGATTAGGATCTAAAATTCCCAGGTTCAAAACCCACATCTGCCATGGATGCTTTACTGGGTGACTTTGTGCCAGACACACACTCTCTTGCCGTGGATTCCAGTGACTCTGAGGAACAGGCTTCCTCGGGAGGTGGTGGGTTCTCCATCTTTGGAAATTTTAAAACAGAGGCTGGATAGCCATCTGACGGAGAGGCCGATTCTGTGAAGGCAAAGAGGTGGCAAGTTACAGTAGATGAGCGATTGGGATGTGAGTGTCCTGCATAGTGGAGGGGGCTGGACTAGATGATCCATGAGGCCCCTTACAACTCTATGATTCTATGTTTCTATGAAGGGGAAATGAAGAGCCTCCTTTCTGGAGGAAACACTGAGGTTTCCAAGCAGGTAGCCAGATATTGTGCCGCAACAAGCAAGTTATGCCAAAAGAATGTTATTGGAAATCTGTCATGCCTTAGGGACATTATTCACCCTGAAATGTTTTTAGCTTTAATCCTGTTTTGAATGTTTGATTTTAAAGTATTTATTTGCTGTTAAGCATTTTATTAGATAACAATTTTAAAAGTTGTGCAGGTTTTATAGCTGGCTTGGAGCTACATTGCAAATAAATCTTGACATCTGTAAGACAAACTCTGTGCAGCCTCAACTTAAAACGTGCACCAATGACGAAGGCAGTTTGTATATTTTGTCAAGGACCCCTCCACACACAGACAAAAAGGTTCCATTTTGCTTATTTCACTTTATTATTTATGTATTTAGATTTCTTTAGTGGTATTTCCCTGCCCTGCTTTTGATGGAGCCAGGGTGCATTTTATCATCTGCCTTCACAAACTCTGTTCTCCTTCAAGTGTGGCCAGATAGGAATATATATGGATCTCTGACTATTAATAATAGGACTTGAAAACAAACAAACAAACAAACAACCCAAACACCATTAACACAGGAGGGAAGAGCTTCCCCAGAGCCATCTATCGCTATTGCTGTCGCTGAGGTGGTGAGTGGCAGGTGTGGTAGCAGCCAGCGATCCCCGGACTGTGCCGAGATGAGAGCTCCTGGTACTGCTCTCACTCTTTTGTCACCCCGTGCCAGCTGAGTCCCCCAGCTGCCAGTGGCTGCCACGCAAGGCATAAAACAGACACTTGGAACAATCGCAGAGGCACTGAGCACAGCGGCGTCTGCATTATTAATTAGTTTAATGGCGCTCATCCCTATTAGAAGGCACGCAGTAATTGTGTTTAATTTGTGTACTTTTTTTTAATTACGACCCCAGACGCTGCCAAGGAGTCGATCCAGAATATCATCTTAATTCTGCCCTGCCTCCGTGTAACCCTGCTTTGTGCTCATTTGCATCTGAAGCCAGGGAGGAGCGGCTGGGAAACGTTGCTCCTTTTTTTAACGTCCTAAGCCGTGTCATTGTTCACTTCGTGGGTGCCGCAAGAAGCCCACATGCTTGCCGATAACCGTACCATCTTTTCCTGCAGCCACAAATTAAAAGCAGGCTTAAGACCACATGCTCCAGGGTCCCTCTAGAGCCCCGACGGAGATGGCTGAAGAACAAGCCGTTCAGCAGGACTCCCCTCCCTCCACACCAAGCCGTTCCGTGATCGAGATTGAAACAATTGCATCATTTAATTTACTGTTGCAAAGAGGATATGGCTCATTGGCCCTTCGTTGTTTTGAAGATGGATTTAATTAACCTCCAATGAATCTTGCCAGTAAATGTGAGAGCATCAGCATGGAACTGGATGTGTCAAAAAAGGAGAAAAAAACAGGAGACTCAAATAACGAACATAGCTGAATCCAGTTTTACCTGCCTTCTTGATTTTGGTTTTTTAAAAGAAAACTCCTATAACCCTTTGTATAGTGGAACTGTATTTTGATTAAACACTTTCTGTGAATCTGCATTCCATACTTTAAACTTGTGAATCAAAAGACAAGAGAAACTCATTTTTAAAAATTAAAAGTCCCTTTTGATACACATACAATTTTCACCTGACATGCTGTTTTCCATTACCGGAAAATAAATAATTCCAATAAATATCCTGTTAGGTAAATAAATAGTCCCACGGGAAAGCAATCCGGATGCCTTTCATAAGCTTGGCTACAATATGAAAGTAATCACAATATCCATGACAGTAATTTATATTGAACATTTAGCAGGTGCCTCAGATGGACAGATGTAATTTGCCTTCATTAATAAAACCATCCATACCAGAGCTGAGGTTTATGCATTTTAATTTAATAAACCTTTATTATATTTTAATTACACACATGGCTGTGTTTATAACAGTGACCTCTACTTACAATGTAGCTTAATCCACACCAAAATCTTACCATCACATGATGAAGCCAAAGTGTTTCACTGCCATTTAAAAGGTAGCAATCCACACACTGTTTAAACTTGGGGTCGTGGTTAAGAGTGGTGGCCTGTAATCTGGAGAACTGGGTTTGATTCTACCTCACAGAGTGTCTGTGGTGGGGAAAGTTAGGGTCAGTGATTATAAGCCACTTTGACCATTTCCGCACTGGGAATTTCACTGCCCTGGCTCCCGTGTGGGAGCATACATCTGGGGCGGTTGAGATGCACTGGGCCAAATGCTCCCCTGTGTGGAAGCAGGAGGATGCAGGGAAACCAGCCCCTGCTCAAACCTGAGCTTGTAGCCCGGGATCCCACCTCTTCTTATTAGTATTTGTATTGAATGTTGCTGCTGGTGGGTAAAGAGCATGGCTTATTATTCCTTCTTTGATAAAACTTATGAATTCAGGAGAGTTAAAGAAGTGGCAATTTGATGAAATACACAGTCATGAGTTTAGCTAGCCCTGGCTCAGGCCAGTCCAACTCATCAGATCCCAGAAGCTAAGCAGGGTTGGCCCTGGTTAGTATTTGGATGGGAGACCACCAGGGAAGTCCAAAGTTGCAAAAAGAGGCAGGCAATGGCAAACCACCTCTGAAGGTCTCTTGCCTTGAAAACCCTATGGGGTTGCCACAAATCAATGATGAGTGGATGGCATTTTCCACCACCACCAAGAATATTACCATCTCTTATATTTATCCACCATGCTATTTCCAAGGGGTTTAAGGGCAACAGACCCACTTTTCCCTATTCTATTTTATCTTTACAACTATGTTGTGAGGCAGGTTAGGCTGAAAGAAAGTGACCGGCCTAAGATCAAGCTGGGTGACTGCCCAGTAATTTGAGTCTGGGTCTTCCCAGTTCTAATCAGATATTTTGGCCACTATGACTGCACTGGTTCTGCCTCTATAAATAGATATTGTTGGGATGGGAAATTCCTGGAGATTTGGTAGGTGGAGCCTGGGGAGGGTGGAGTTTGGGGAGGGGAAGGATTTATCAGGGTATAATGTCATACAGTCCATCCTCTAAAGTCACCATGTTCTCCAGAGGAACAGACCTCTGTAGTTTGGAGATCAGTTGTAATTGTGGGACAACTCCAGGGTCCCCCTGGAGATTGGCAACCTAACCATTCCTAATAATCAAAAGCACTAGTCATGGTTATTCTCCTTACAGATGTTAATAATAGAAATGCCAGTTTCTACTAGAAATACTAGTAACACCAATGTCACATAATGGTATACAAGGGTAAGTCAAAATATATTGCTACAAAATCACAGAAATCTTTATTAAACAAAAGTACCAAAAATGTGAAGCTATTGTTTCGTGACAGATCCTCCATCAAGGTCTATACACTTCTGAAGGCGGTGTTTTCATCTCTCTAACCCAGCCTTTCTCAACTTGTTTACTGTTGAGAAACCCCTGAAACATCCTTCAGGCTTTGAGAAACCCCAGAAATGGGGCAATCATGCAGAATACGGTTGGGACGCACACTCATCTGAGGTCTCTCCTTTTCCCATCTAATCCAGGATCATCTTTGGCCATGGGTGGGGGGGAGGGAGGGTCGACATGACAATATATGGTCATATCACCCTATAAATGTTTAACATTTTTTTAAAAAATATACAAAAATCAATTAACTCCCACCCATTCAGGAAACCTTCCAGGGCCATCAAGAAACCCCAGGGTTTCATGAAACCTGGTTGAGAAACACTACTCTAGCCTTTCCCTGATGAATTCAGTGCTCTTTGATTTATACTACACCAAAATGGCAGTTTTGGCATCCTCAAGGAACTCAGATTGTGTTTTTTTAATTGTCTTTTGAGGTTTTTGCAGGGGAAAAGATGTCTGAAGGGCAAGATCAGGGCTGTACCCTAAGAAGTCTCAAAGCAGCTTACAACCACGTACCCTTCCTCCCCCACAACAGACACCCAGTGAGGTAGATGAGGCTGAGAGAGCTCTGAGAGTACTGTGATTGGCCCAAGGTCACCCAGCTGGCTGAATGTGGAAAGGGAGTGGGGGATCAAATCCAGTTCTCCAGATTAGAGACCATTGCTCTACGATTCTAAGGGAGTGGGTGTGTGGAAGCAATTTGTTCGTTGGTTGCTGATGTTCTTGATTGGGGTCTTATTTCTGGTGCTAGTCTGCATATTTGTAACTTTGTTCTTGGATTTCTCTGTGGACTTGAACCTGTTTGTCTAACCTGCGCCTGAACCTTGGAACTGTATTTTTATGTCTGATCTTGGAATTGTGTTATAAGCTTGGATGTCTACAAACTGCTGTATTCTAGCAAACAGGACATCAGATCCATTGTTATGGGGAGGACACTGGTGCACCTCTGAGGGAATGGCATTCTTTGGCTGGGTGTACCTGATTCTGCTGCTCTTTTAGTAAAGAGCTGCCTCTCATCTCCAATTTGAATAATGACATTTGAGAAGTTTTTATTGTTGTGCTTTGACAGTGAATCTGCATGGTTTTGAACTGTTAATTGCTTCAATTACTTTTTTCTTGACAATTTGTCAAGTATATTTATAACTTAAAAAACAAAAACCACTCTCAGAGGTTCTAGCTGGCATAAGGTTGGAGAAGCCAGTCATAAGGCTATCATCGTAACAGCTGGACCAGTTGGTGGAGGCAGTCTCCAGCACCACAGCAATGCTACCGCCTGGAAAGCCCCCTGAACCCAGGCTGTGGGGGGGGGCAGAGGCTATGGGGCCAGTTAGCTGCCCCACAGAAGGACACAGGATACACCCAATGGGTATCAAAGACCAGGGGAGATGGCTGTGGGGTAAGCCAAGGGAAAGTAGGAACAGAAAGTTTCCAGAAACAAGCCAAGGAGGAAAATATACGCTGATGACTCCAGGCTGCAAGGCAATTGAGTCAAGCTCAGAGGAAAAGAAGCCAAGTGATACATTCCTCTTCCTTCCCATTATGAGGCTTGGAACTTCTCTCCAAAGAGGGAGCAAGATGGTGGAGCATAGGCCCCTGAAGCTCAAGCAGACAGGGCCCCGCATACTTATTATTACAGATCAGATCTTTTAAGCTGAAAAACCAAAGGCAGCAAGGTGCACTGTAAATCAGTTTGCACAAAGTGCACTATACATTCAAATCTTAATTGCCTTAAGTATACTGGCCCGATAACATCCAGATGTTTGTACATCATCAGCATAACTCTTGATACTTTCCCCATTTATAAGAAACTTTCCCCATGCTTTTGAAGGATTCCCCCCCTCCCCACACATACACATTTGTTTGTAAAGCAGCATCTGCTTACAAGGGATGCTGTTTGAAACACAAAATCTGAAACTCTAGTAGGCAGGTCATTAGTTCACAGGGTCACCGTAAGTCAGAAGCAACTTGAGGGCACATAATACGCATAGGCATGCTAAAACTCTAGTCTGCACCTGTTGTAGGATTCCCGTTCACTATAATCTGAGTAGAGTAGCATCTGAATGAGCAGCGAACACTTCCCAGGCTATAAGCCATCATGAGAGAGAAGTGAGAATGACGATCCATCATCCTTTTTATCAACGTTAGAAGATGGGAGATCAAGCCAAAGAGTTATTTCGTTCACAGGAATAGTTTCATTTATTCCAAGAACCCCAAAGAGTTCTGCTGCCTTCTAAATCCTGGCAATATTTAAGATGGAAAGAGCAAACCTAGGGTTGCCATCTGCCCGGTGGCATTCCAGTAGTCAGTGGGAGAAGAAAACCATGGGGGAGGAATTGCCATTAGTGATGTCAGTTCTCCCTAGAAATCATAAAAAACACTATAATTTTACTATAGAGTTTTCAACAATTCCTAGAGGCGTGTGCTGTCACTGCTAGGTTTTTCCTGGCAGGCAGCCAACACCCCAATGTCTCTTCCCCACCTGGTCTCGCACTGGTGCCAGGCCAGGCCCTCCAAGGAGATAAACAAAGAAAGAGTGTTTGAGTCCAGTAGACCAACAAAGTTTTATTCTGGGTATAAACTTGCATGTGCATGCACACTTCTTCAGATAACAGATAACTGCATCTGAAGAAGTGTGCTTGCACATGAAAGCTTATACCCAGAATAACTTTGTTGAACATAAAGGTGCCATGGGACTCAAAATGTGTTCTGTTGCTTCAGATCTTTTGGCAGAGTTTGAATATGCAGAGAAAGTAAAGCACCAGACTGCTTGAAGAATAAAGAGAAACAACTATGTATAGACAGAGAGATACAGAGCTAACTAGCAGCTGTCATTCTTATGATCAATAACTGTCCGGGAAGTAACAGGGAGGAAGTGTGCTCAAAAAGCAGGAACTCTCCCGTTGAGCCATTCAGGACACTGGAGGAGATAGTTTGAAAAGCATCAAGAAAAGTTCCTATCCTATATATGCTAAATTTACATTGTGTTTAATGCCCCCTACAGGATACCCTTTTTATTCTGCTCAATTATGCACATGGCAGATCTTGCATATTCTAACAAAACCAACAGAAAGAAACCATCCAAAAGAACAAAAAGAAACATTTAAATTCCCTGTTGGGGAAAATACACAAAAATGAAAATGGAAGGCCATGACAAGTATTATGATGTGGCTGCAGGGCAGAAACGACACCGGCTGCATTATACCTATAGGATGTATCATTTTAACAGGAGACTCCCTTTCAAACTCTTCCCAACAGATAAAAGGATATAAGTAATTTTAGCCTGGCTGATCACAAGAACTGGCCATACCTCCATCAATTTACTGTTTCTGCTGCAAGGAGACCACCTCAGGAGACTCAGTGACAACATTAGTATCCACACAGCTGTGCCTTTTGTTCAGTGTGAAAGGCTACTTGAATAGGGGTCAACTGTAGCCAATTCTCTGTTTACCACAATTAATTGTTCCATGCTGGATGCTACAAACAGATCTCAGAAAATACTTCTGCTCCAGAAGCGTGCAACAAAAGGTTTTATGATGCTTGTGTTGGGGGCCAAACAATTGAGAGCTGGATACCGGGAATTTCACTTTGGGCAATCTAATAAGTCTCGACAATTTTTTTAAATGAATCAATAAATACTGGATGTGTACTGCCCCCTGCCCCCCACCAAAGCAGACAGCCACCTAATTATTTACCCTTTTGTAAAAAGTAGGAACCTTTTTTGCAATCTGCTGCAGAATTCATGAGACTTCCAAAGTAGCACTGACTGATCCCTCCCTATAAAGCTCCGCATCAAAGAAAGTGCAAGCAAAAATTAGCAACCAATAGTCTTGTTAAAAAATAGCCTTTCCCTCAACATGAAGACCCAGTCTCCATTGTAAAGCAGCAACAGGAGCAGCAATTGGTAGAGAAAGTATACACACTCATCTTTGCGCCGCAAGCGGTTCTTATGCTCCACAACATACATAATTTTATAAACCTCTGCCATTAACATGCTTATTGGGTTTTCTGAAGGTGATAGGCTATGGCTCCCTTACACATTAATACACACAC
The DNA here is from genome assembly GCF_049243985.1 of Paroedura picta. Lineage (NCBI taxonomy): Eukaryota > Metazoa > Chordata > Lepidosauria > Squamata > Gekkonidae > Paroedura > Paroedura picta. The sequence continues at coordinate 67,236,529 of NC_135376.1, read as the reverse complement.
AAACAGTGACACAGACAAATGCAATCTTATAAAATTCCCTGCCAGTAGATGTAGTGACAGCCACAAGCAAAGATGTCTTTCAAAGTCTAATTCATGGAGTAAAAGTCCTTTAATGCCTGCTAGCCACAGTGACTAAAGGGAATCTCTATATTCAGTGGTAGCAAACCAAGAAGCAATACCCAGGGAAGACCTTGATCTCTTTATTCTGTTAACTGTCCTTCCAGAACAACTTGTTGGTTGTGAAACAGGATGCTGGTCTAGACCAGGGGTAGTCAACCTGCGGTCCTCCAGATGTTCATGGACTACAATTCCTATGAGTCCCTGCCGGTGTTTGCTGGCAGGGGCTCATGGGAATTGTAGTCCATGAACATCTGGAGGACCGCAGGTTGACTACCCCTGGTCTAGACAGGATATCAGTTTGATCTAGCAGGGCTGTTCTGATGTTCTCATATCCAGTGTGAGTGTCCATGCTTAACTTGTTACATCATCCTGACACACCGACATCACACTATCATCCCCTACTTCTCCAACACCAGAAATGTCCCAGCGGCCTACACTACTGGGCTGGCAACAGTGCTGGGGCAGACATCTGCTGTTCCATCACCACCTGCCAACCCACCCCCCAAACAGAGTTAAGTTAAAACGAGAGTACTTACCTCTCTGGACTCCAGTTGCTACCATGTGTGATGAATCTCGGCCAGCAAGGATTTTTATTACCAGGATCCCTCCCCTTTCCATCCCCTCCAAGCCCATTATTGGCCATTTTGGGAGGGGTAGGTCAACAGGACCATATATAATCACATTGCCTGATTTTTTTAAATTAAAAAAACTGTATTAATTAATTAACTCCCATCTGATCGGGGAAACCCTTCCGTGGCCTTCGAGAAATGCCAGGGTTTTAAGAAACTCCTGACTTAATGTCTTCATAAATTATATGCCTTTCTTCAATTTACCACAGTTGGATCAAAGGCATTCATGATACTCAAAAAGTATTACTAAAACAGATTACTTAATATTTTCTGCACAGCAACTCTGTATGACACTTTCCATTTATAGATTAATATGAAATTTTCAGCTATGATGCTTAATAACAAATTATTTTATTGAATTGCCATGGAAATAAATTAGCATATTGGTATAATAGTTTATTATGGTTTTGCATATAAAAAATCACAGTGCCATTAATATATCAAATTACTGAAGGATAAATAATATTGAATTGTTGACTATATGAAACATGATACCTACCAGATTTAATCAAAAACTGCAGGAAACAGAGCATGTCTACCTATCTGTCTTTCCTTCAGAAATAATTTGTGTTGGCTCAAGCATAACATAGACATTCCTAGGATCAGAGTTTCACCAGCATTATGGTTCAAGGCACTTACAGTTACAAAGTGAAAGAATATAAAGGTAAACAGCAAGAAGAGATGCTTGTGCATAAGGATGCTTTTGTTGTTTATAGACTTAGACCTATAGATAGGAGGAATTATTTGGGCCTGTTACCCCATTAAAGACTTTTTGGTTAACTACATTTGGGAGCTCTATAGGGCCAGATTTTTTAGGACTGCACTGCTAAGTGATTAAATTTGCATGGGGTAGAGCTAGATATGCATAAAACCAATTATCATCATTATACCTCAAAGTGTTCGGTCCTTCTGATGATATGCCAGGCTTCTGGCTGGCCCTCACTGGGGTACATGCCCCCAATAGGGTGAACCATGGAAGCAGTAAAATGATGCTGTTACAGACAAAGTAAGAGTCTCTATATACTTGGGAGACTTCTTAGGTATACAGAAAAATTATACACAAAGAAGAAATAAAAGAAAATCCCTCCCCAGACTCATCTTATGAGGCCTGAGTGAGTACAAAATTGAGGGTCAATCAGAGGCTTCCTCTTCTAGCCCCTTTCTCCCCAGCCATGGGACCTCTGTTTTTTCGGGATTTAGTTTCAGGCGGCTCAACTGGAGCCTTTCCTCTACTACCTCCAAACACCTGGCCAACATATCTGGGGGAACATTCAATCAGTCACCTATTATCAGATAGAGCTGGGAGTTGTCCTCATATTGGTGACATCCCACCCCAAATCTCCAAACCAGCTGTGCTAGAGAAGATTGCGCCCTGAGGTACTCCACCTTGGAGTTGCAGCTGTGCAACTGTTCCTCCCCAACTACTACACTGTATCCTCAACTTTGAAGGAAGAAGACAAGCCATTGTAAGGCACTTTTCACATTTGCCTTTTGTATTATTTTTACCAGTATGGAATTAAATTTTCATCCATTTATTTACATTGGCATCTCTCTCTCTGTCTCTCTCTCTCTGGTTTTTATACCACCACTCCCAGACCAGCTGGCTCGTGGTGGTTTACAATAAAAGCACAGCAATAAAAACATTAAATAGCCAAGGCTATGCCATCTTGCCAAAAAGTGAAATAAGATATCATAGATGATGACAATAAGTATCCTGTAAAGGTAAAGGTAAAGGTATCCCCTGTGCAAGCACCGAGTCATGTCTGACCCTTGGGGTGACGCCCTCTAGCGTTTTCATGGCAGACTCAATACGGGGTGGTTTGCCAGTGCCTTCCCCAGTCATGACCGTTTACCCCCCAGCAGCAAGCTGGGTACTCATTTTACCGACCTCGGAAGGATGGAAGGCTGAGTCAACCTTGAGCCGGCTGCTGGGATCGAACTCCCAACCTCATGAGCAAAGCTTTCAGGCGGCTGCCTTACCACTCTGCGCCACAAGAGGCTCTTAAGTATCCTGTACTAGACCCTTACTCCTCGACTCATCCATCCCAGTTGTGTTATTTAAAAGATGTTAATGAAAGGGGGGATACAAACTGAGCATTTAATATAAATATCTAGTACCTACATTCGTTTGGAACAGCATCCAGAAATCAATCCGAGCGTCAAAGAATTGAGGCTTTTGAACTCTGGTGCTGGAGAAGACTCTTGCGAGTCCCTTGGACTGCAAGGCGAACAAACCGGTCAGTCCTAGAGGAGATCAACCCTGACTGCTCTTTAGAAGGCCAGATCCTGAAGATGAAACTCAAATACTTTGGCCACCTCATGAGAAGGAAGGACTCCCTGGAGAAGAGCCTAATGCTGGGAGCAATCGAGGGCAAAAGAAGAAGGGGACGACAGAGAATGAGGTGGCTGGATGGAGTCACTGAAGCAGTAGGTGCAAACTTAAATGGACTCCGGGGAATGGTAGAGGACAGGAAGGCCTGGAGGATCATTGTCCATGGGGTCGCGATGGGTCGGACACGACTTCGAACATAACAACAACCAGAAATCAATACAAACTAAATCCTGAACTGGTACAGGTCAAAAGAACAGCTTATAGGACCAAAGATGGGGGTAAAGAAAGGTTTAAAGAAATTTCTGTCCATGGAAAAAGGAAAATGGGGATGGAAAGGAATATGGGCTCCCAGAGACTGCCAGTTACTTCTGGCACTTGGAGAGGTATCACCTGTTGGGAGTAGCTTCTTTCCTGCCACAGAATGAGCTGAGGGATAGAGTTTCATCTCACAGAGTTCCTTAAAGTGCTTTAAGACTGCCAATTTCTAGTCTGATCTTTAGACTACATGACAGTTCTTCTAGAGAAAATAGAACCTCAAAGGACAAATTCCAAGGCATCAGCATTCTCACTGAGCTCCTTCCCCTCACATAGCAAGGTACACCAGTTTTGTGGAGAGCTGACTTAAATGTGTAGAAATACAACAAAAAATAGAGCCCAATGGCACCTATAAGACCAACAAAGATTTATTCAAGGTGTGAGCTTTCGTTTGCACGCACACTTTTAAAAATATTTTTAATATTTTTAATATTTTTAATATCATTCATTGCTTATAATCATAATAACCATGTTATTAGGTTGATCTCATCTGTGATCAGCTTCCCTAGAAATAAAAATGGCCGATGGCCATTTGTAGAACTGGCTGCCTCTGGAAGTGACGTTTGATGGCTTCAGATGGCTCTCTTTACCCAAGGTGGACAGGCTTCTGGGGACAGTTAGGGGTACCACTTGCTTCCTTGATCACTGCCCGTCTTCACTCCTCAAGGGAGGTGGTCAGCGGATAGGAGATCAACTCAGGGACTGCTCCCTGTCAACTGAGGAGTTTCCTGAGCTGCTCAAGGAAGCAGTGATTTGCCTTCTTCTTAAGAAGCCGTCACTGGACCTGCAGGACCCAGCCAACTACCAACCAGTTTCACATTTAGTGTTCCTGGGTAAGGTGGTTAAAAGGGCTGCGGCAGACCTGCTCCTGGCCTTCCTGGAGGAAACTTCGACGCTCAACCCATATCAGTCTGGCTTCCTTCTTGGCCACGGGGTAAAGACGGTATTAGTCGCCCTGATGGATGACCTCTGTTGCCAGTTGGATTGAGTTGTGTTGGCTTTGCTTGTTCTGTTAGATCTGTCAGTTGTGTTTGACATGGTCAATCATGAAATGCTGATGCTCAGCCTCACTGGGACGGGGATACGGGGCACAGCTCTTAGCTGGATATGCTTCTTTCTCCATAACCAGAACCCAGATGGTTGCTGTGGAGGATGAGTTTTTGTGCTCTTATCAACTTCCTTGTTGAGTCCCTCAGGGCTCGGTTCTCTCCCCGACACCATTTAACATCTTACACACCCTCTGGACCAGCTGGTATTGAGTTTTGGGCTGGGTTGTCATCAAAACACTGATGACACCCAGCTCTATCTCCTCATGGATGGCTACCTGCACTCTCCCCCAGAACCATTCACCAGATGTTTGGAAGCTGTGGCTGCAAGGCTTGAGCAGAGTCACCTGAAACTCAACCCCTCCAAGATGGAAGTCCTGTGGCTGGGGGGTAGGGGTTGGTTTAGGAAGCACATTTACCCACTCTGGGAGGGACACAACTTACGATCACGTCCCAGGCCAGGAATTTGGGGGTGAGAATTGATGCCTCACTAACTCTGGAGGCACAGGTCAAGAGGGTAGCTAGCCAGGCATTTTTCCATCTTTGCTAGGCTTGGCTACTAGCCCCCTACCTGTCCTCCAGCCACATTGATGGTCACCTCCGGAATAGATTTCTGTAACTTGCTCTACGCGGGCCTGCCCTTGGGCTTGATCTGGAAATTGCAGCTGGCTCAAAATGTGGCTGCTAGGACCCTCATGGGAACACCTTGGAGGGCCCACATCCAGCCAGTGCCGAGGCAGCTGCACTGACTGCCAGTTGCTGTCTGGATCCTGTTCAAGGTTCTAGTTTTAACCTTTAAGACCATACACGGTCTGGGGCCCACATATCTGAGGGACTTCCTGTCACCCTATGCCCCCTGCAGGGCCTTATTCTCTGCGGGCACTAATTTGTTGGTCATCCCTGGCCCCGGGGAAGCGAGCCTGGCCTTGACCAGGGCCAGGGTCTTTTCGATCCTGGCCCCTACCTGGTGGAATGAGCCTTGAGGGAGCTTTCAGCGTTCTGCAAGTCCTGCAAAACGAAGCTCTTCCACCAGGTTTTTGGTTGAGGCCGACGTGGCAAGGAAAATCTGTATGGCCCCCCACCCAGGATAGAGCGGTGTGAGTGGCAGCTTGTGGGAGCCGTATGGGAGTGGCAGGTAATAAATTGAAATAATAATAAGAAGAATAAGAAAGTTTTCCAGCATTTACACTGGTTTCCTTTGGTGATATAAAATGGGTTTAAAAACAGGTTTCGGTCTTGTTTGATTAGGGGCTGAAGAATGTCGAGAACCACATTTAAGAAAGCAAACTATACCCCATCTTCCAATAAATGGCATGGAAAATAAAGTTGAGGAGGCAAGTAAAAAGAATGTCCTACCTCCCAGCTGCAGGACAAGGAGTTAACCTGAGCATACAGGCTACAGTGAAAGATCATGCAGAAAGTCTCATTAGCAATTCCTAAGAGAAGAGACCTGCCCACCACAAGGAAAACTCCCCGTTTCCTGCTCCATTGCTTGAAGGACTATAGAAATAAAGGCCAACCCCCTGCAGGTCAAAACCCTCCCTCATGCCAGGCAAATCAATCAAGGACATCTGCTCTAACAAATGCAGGCGAAAGGGCATCGTGCATGTTAAAAGCACAAAATGACAGTCAGCATTGGACACCAGTGTGTAGGCAGCCTTACAAATTTACAGACAGGGGTTGTGACCCTTCCACTAACACTTCCATACATCCATGTGAATTAAAGGGGAAAGGGATGATTTATGGGACTAATTCTACTACCAAATTTACTGTATGGAACAATTTTCAAATTGGGTGACTAGCTCTGTAAACTAGTTTCTTCTTGGGCTTGACAAGACACCACAAGCAGGGATCCAAATGCAGAATATGAAGAGCCTTGTGTGGTCTTCTCTTTCTCCCTCTTTGACTGACAGATCAGAAGCTATTCCATGATGAACTGGAGAAGGAGCAATTTCATTCATCCATTCCATTTTTTCTATTTAAAAAGCTGGCAAGATTTGCCAATGATTTAAAGGACAAATCTAGAAATCTCAATTGGCATCTACTGCAGTTTAGCTGTAACAAAATTAGTAGAACTTAATAGTAATCAACAGCTATTTTAAACTTTTATTAAAGGGCAGAGATCCACCCAAATAGATATTTAAAGTCTTTTAGTACCACCAAGGGATTCTCTTCTTTTCAAAAAGCACCTCAATGATACACAGTCAGGTTCTGATGTAGGGAACTCTATAATTTTTCGGCAATTAAACTGCAAATAAGTGTTGCTTAGAAAATGCAATCTTCCCACCAAGCCATCGAACTGGAGTGAGCCATATGGGCTCTTAGGACTAGAACTCTGTCTTGAATATGATCAGTGGCAAAAGGTCTTCGTGTTTTATTGCTCCAGTGCTCACGAACTCTTGGAGCCTCTCCCGCCTCTTCTCACCATTTGTAATTTCAGAACTTTTCTTTTTTAAAGAAGTTCCTCAGAAGCTGCACCTTCTACCAGACTCCCTTCCATGATCTGGAAACATACAGCAGAGCAACTGGACTCCAGGGCCACAGTATTTCTGCAGAATGTTCACCACCGTGGGATCAAAGGGACCCACGATGTTTCATGGAGGCTTAAATAAAGGGAATAATCAACATGAATGGAGATGCATCACCAAATCAGCTTTTGGTGTCACAGCAAAGTAGCTGAGTTACTCGGCTGCACCAAAAAAAAAAAAACTATTAAAAATAAACATGTGGCAGCTGTCCTCTGATCTACCGAGTGTGATGCTGGGAGTCATTCTGTGCCGGGACCTCACTAAACGGAATGAAGGCAGCAGCCTAGGAGTGCATGGGAGATTCAGTCCTTAATCCATAAACTGGTACAAACAAGGAAGGCCGCTATTGCCCTGCTAGAACAAACACAGCTGGAATGCAGCTATGATTAAAAGAATAATGAGCTGAAACCTCTATCTACATTATCTGAACTGTGACAGAGTAGATACCAATTAACCGTGGGCTAGTGGATCCAGCCATTGATTAGGCATACAGGGTAGCAAAGCAATGAAGTGATGTTGATTCTTTAGTCTGTTAATGTAGTTAGGGTAGACTGGTCATTTACCAGAAAGCTTTCCACTGCAAGTTAAACTTTGGTGGCGTATTCCTGCGGCAATACAGCAGCCCCGCGAGCTCACGATCCAGCAGATGTTTCCATCACAAAGGGCATTCCTCCCTGCCTTTCTAAGGGAATTCTTCCCGCATCAGCTTGAGCTACATCAAGTGTTTGCCACAAATCCTCAATGGGAATTACGGGTTTTATTTACTGCTCAAAGACATTTTAGACTTTGAATGCAGCTCTGGGAGTTGCCCACAGCAAAGAACTGAAGCTTTCAAACATGGAAGCAAATAAAAGAACCGATGATCCTGCTTTCTCTGTTATTGTGCAACAAACAAACAACATCTTGGCCAGTATGTGGATCCCCACCAAAGCAAGAATTCACGGGTGCAGGCCTACCCTGTCTACCATCTTTTGTGAATAATTTGTGATTAAGGAATGGGCAGAAACCCCAAGGTATGTTTTAGGCGGAGGAGAAGGCAAGTGAAAGAGAAACAGAAGACTGTAAAAGAATTGTCCTGACAGGCATTTTGACAAAAGGGATAAAGCTGTAATGGAACGGGCCTTGACCTGGATGGGCCAGGTTAGCCTGGTCTGGCCAGATCTTGGGAGCTAAGCAGGGTTGGCCCTGGCTAATATATGGATGGGAGACCAACTAAGAAGTCCAGGGTAGCTGCAGCAGGCAATGGCAAACCACCTCAGGATGTCTCTTGCCCTGAAAACCCCACAGGATCAATGTACAGTATTTGCTGGCATATAAGGCTACTTTCCCCCCCTGAAAAACATGCCTCCAAGTGGGGGGGGGGTCATCCTATACGCCGGGTGCACTTCAGTTGGGATAGACATAGCTGCCCATAGTGGCCCATAGTACTGTAATGTAATGTAACAAACTCTATATTTTAAGTGGAAATGTTGGGGGGTCGTCTTATACGCCCAGTCGTCTTATACGCCGGCAAATATTGTAAATCTACTGTAACTTGATGACAGTTTCCATCACCATCATAATGCAATGTAGGGTTCTTTTATAAACAAGCTTATATGCTATTACAAAAATAGCTTTCTACAAGCCTCTGAATTGCAGATTATTGAATGGAATCAAGAATGGGATGTATAGGAATGATTTCAGCCAGTTTCCCTTTCCTGCTGCTACTTCCCATTCAATGTGGCATTTTCTTCCAGGGGGTCTGTTCTAACTCAGCAGCAGTTTTCTGGGGAGGGACACAGAACTTCTGAGAGAAAAAGAAATATTTTAATCCAATTTTTCCTCAATGGGAAAGACAGTAAATCCACTGTTGCATGTTTTTGTCTTGAATCCAGCCTACTACACTAAAATGTCATAAAAGTGTATTATATTATGTATTATGGTGCTTGGGTATGTGTGTGTGTGGATGGGAAAGGTCTCGTGTTGGGATGCTGATGTGATTTCGCATCATGGGAGCATGGAATAAAAAGCTGATGCGGGAAGGGTACACACTTCATGTTTCTAGCTACAGACATTCTCATGCATGTTGCAAAGGTGACCTTTAACTAATAAACTACTTAATATCAAAAATGGTCCAAAGAATAATAGCAACTGAAACTATGCCAACAGAAAAAGAGAATCCTGTGGCACCTTAAAGGCAAACAAATTTGTGGCTTTTTTCAAAAGTATGAATTAGTCTCAGCAGATGTATTGCAAGCACAAGCAGAAAAAAGGAATGGGGCAAAATAGCCATGAAATGCAAAGGGGTAACTGCAGGTCTGTTTTTGCTTATAATCTTGCTCCCCCCCCCCCGACAAATTAAGCATTCAAATGGCAAGCAGCAAGACAATCCATGAGAGTGTTTCTAGAAAGTTCTGCACTTGAGTATTAGGTACAAAACCTTTAAAAAGGGCTTCATGAGTCAAATTATTAGATTTTCTCTATGTGCTATAGACCCTTAGTTAGGAGGTTATCTAGTTTGACCACATATTCAATGCAGGATCAGTCTAAACTTAAACCATCCCTGACAAGATGGCCAGTAAGACCGCTCCACAACAGCAACAGCTAATAGAAAACAAGCAATGATTCAGTGAATTAAGCAATTTCATGGAAGGGATGTTTATCAGCTTCTGGTTGTCTCAACAGTCCTTGGACCTTCCCCGAAAAGCTACTTCTGAGACCGAAGAGATCCATCAAGCCATCATGTGGTACCAGGGTCCATAAGAAGGAGGAGGATTCAGGACGGATCAGTCACTCATTCTTGGACTCACAAGCACAAGTATTTGTGCAAGGCACACAGGTTCAAGGTACACAAGGTACACTTGGTTAATTTGGCTCATTTTTAGTTCAGGAAGAAAAGGTTGTTAACCTAAGTGAACCATCTCTTTCTCTCAGATCTTTCCTATATCAACTAAATACAAATTTCGTAATAAAGACTAACTGATGCTAGGAAGTAATTCCTCCCCCCTTAAATAAATCATGTTAATGATTTATTGTGTCTTAATTATGATTTAATAGGGCCAATAATGTGGCATCTGATTTATGTCGCTGTATATGAAGGTAGAAAATCTATTTTGAAACAACTCGTATATCTCCTCTTTCAGTAGCTCTGCGGAGAATGTCCTTTGGAAATATACTGCCTTGTGCTGCTATTTAGGCAGGCAGTTCTTAACAGTTTAATGCATCAAATCCGGCACTTGGAGGTTCTTCTTGTACCTAAATATTTGGCTGTGTCATCTCCTGCAGAAACATTGTCTTAAATAGATGGGAGAAAGTGATGGAGGGGGGATAATGTGTTTAATTTAGTTACATATACTAGGGTAATAGTTCAATGGCTGAACCTTGGCACTATAGTATATCAGATTGCCTGCTAGCTAAAATAATGTTCAGTTTTTGAAAAAGCAGGCCAAGGAAATAGTAGAGATGGGCCATAATATACTGAAAGATATTCCTCAGACTTCAGCTGGAAAGATAGTCCATCCTCGGGATTCATTCAGGGAGCGAGGGCTGGGTTTAGCGAGCTATTATGGTGAATCTGCTCACTTGTTCTCCCCCCCCCCCAACACAGAAAGTGTTACTGGGTCCCATGGCTGCTTTCCACCCCAGCTCTCTCCTCCCATGTTTTTAGCGTAGCATGGGAATCAGCCAAAGCCAATATCTTTGCTGCAGATCAGCCTTAGAAAGGTAGCAGGGTATTGGATAAATAGACTACCGTCTGTGTCATTTCAAGCAACGTTACTCCCTTACAAGCCCACTGACTTCAACAGGTTCAGAAAGGTGTGACTCTGCTTAGGGTGTTATGAACAATATTTCATTTCATATCCCACCCTTTTTCAATGAGCAATGTGGCGTTTCTGGTTGGCTACAGCCATCCATTTATCCTTGCACTGATGTTGTACAGTAGGGTACGGTGAGAGAGATTTTGACTGACTTGCCATCTCCCAAGTAGACTCATGGCTGAGCAGGAACTGTGAACCAGTTTTCCCTGGTCTGAGGCCAGCTGTCAGACTGCACTGATGCTCATAGCGGCACAGGAGGAGAAACACACAGGTATCCCACACACTGATTCACATAGCCATTTTCAGTGTTGAAAAGTCGCTATAAATCTCTGACTATGCATTTGGTGCTCAACCATGCATACCCATGGGTCTAAGGTAGAAAGGACAAACCACATGTCACATGCAGCACCCCAATCCTTATAAGCATAGCATTTCACTGAAGGCTCAGTATTTAAAAGAACGTCTGTCAAAAACTTTCCATCTACGACACAGCAAGGTTTTTACAGCTCTAGCTATCTCACCTTGACTATTATCATGATAGGATCTCTCATAGAGTAGTTCCATTTGACACGGCAGGGTGATATACACTAATTTTCTTTAAAGACATTGTAAAGGATTTGCAATATTTCTTCAAAGCTCGTGAAGTTGATGGGTAAACATTTTGATTCATATGTAAACCGTGCTTTGTCTCTAGCTTTAGATGTATGAATGTAGCAAACTTGAATTAATGTTCGTAAAGCACTCTGGAAATGAAAACAGTCACATCAAGATTTGGGGAAGGTTATTATTAGAAATTCCCATTATGGGATATTTGTTGCGTGATTCACTTGTCTGCAATTTATTACAAGGAGGCAACAAAAGACGGAGAGAGAAGAGAGAAAGGGCTTCCCCCCAGTCAAGTAGAATAATTCCATACCTGAAGTATGAACTGAAGTTTCTGTGCAAAGTTATTATGGAAAATACTCAGAGAAAATTATTTGGATTAAGGGCTTGAATTTGCATTACTAAAGAAATCATTCTGCATGAGAGACAGAAATAAGTACTATGTCAAGAGATGGTTATTGCTTTTAGATCTAACCAGAAAATGCAGCCATAATGGACATCTAATCTGAGAGGAGCCTGACCTGCTTGGTCCAAGCTAACACAATTCCATCAGATCTTGGAAGCTAAGCAGGGTTAGCTCTGGTTAGTGTTTAGAAGAAGAGCTGATTATCTGTACTCAGCTTTTTACTACCAGAAGGATTTACAGAGTGGCTTACCATCATCTACCTTCCCTCTTCCCATAACAGATACCCTTGTGAGGTTGAGAGAGCTCTGAGGGAATTTTGAGTGGTCCAAGGTCACCCAGCTGGCTGCATGTGGGGAATGGGGAATCAAACCCAGTTCTCCAGATCAGGGGTCACCACTCTTAACTACTACACCAAGCTGGCTCTCAATGGGAGACCACTAGGCAGGCAGATTCAGCCATGTTGGTCTGAAGCAACAAAATTTGAAGCCAGTGGCATCTTTAAGACCAACAAAGTTTTTTCAAAGTATAAGCTTTCATGTGCAAGCATACTGGTCTCAAACTTTGTTCTACACAGAGGCAGGTTATGTTTGTCTCCTACCTTGAGAACCCTACAGCACCCTTTGTCATCTTTTTTACTGTTGAAGAACCCCTGAAACATTCTTCAGGCTTCAAGAAAACCCAGAAGTGGCACAATTGTGCAGAATATGGTTGGAAAGCATAGCTGTGTACATGCCCACCTGGGACCCCTCCTCTTTCCACCCTCTCTCGAACCATCTTTGGCCATTTTGGGAAGGGGGGGGCAGACCAACATGACCCTATTTGGTCATATTACCAGATCAATGTTTAACAATTTTTAAAATATATGTATTAAAAATTAACTCCCACCCATTTGGGAAACTCGTGAAGGGCTGTCAATAAACCCCAGGGTTTCATAAACCCTGGCTGAGAAAGCCTGTCCTACAGGGTCGTCATAAGTCAGCTGAGACTAGACCACATTTCCCACTAGGACTGCATGAGACCCTGGCAATCATGAATATCAAACAGTGATGCTCAATAAAATATTCCAAAATTTCACCGACACCCACTATATACTAGGATGAAGTTGAGCAACTTTTTTCCAAATTGAGCCATCTAGAAAGGGAGGATATCAACATCCTCAATGAAATATACCTCAATTGGAGACAAAGACAGGTGTAAGAGATCTCCTATTCCTTTTAATCGCCCCCCCCTGCCAAAACTGCACATTAATTGCAATCCTCTGAGGGACAATGGTTAGCAAGACAACTCATGATAACTATGTGGCACTGGCAAATCCATACAGATTCAGTCTGCCTTTTAGGTTCCACTGCAGAATAATTCCCTATGAAATGGGTCACACACGAATCCAGCATGGATGTTCTACATTCACTAAGGCATGGGCATGAATCTCAGTCATACATGCATAGAACATGACTGTATTATTTTACAGCACATCTGTCCATCTTTGTACCGTACTTCAGTGCATGCAGAAATGATATATTGGGCAGCGGTTTCCAAGAGTCCTTAGCTTGAATAGCTGCAGCAACAAAATTGACCACAGTACTGAAGCTCCTGGGTGTGAAGGTAGGGTTTAGCCACACTTGTTTGGATATACAGTATGGCATTTTTTGGGGGACAATAAAGATTTTTGGTCAGTTTGATGCCTTCTACCTATGAATAAGAAACATGTGTCAATACAAGTGTATTGACATATGTGTATATCACTTCTTTGTTCCTATAAGAAACACTTAAGCTGCTCATTACCTCTCCCAGCCTTTCTTTTTTTGACGGGACGGGGTCAGTTGTAAGCAGAGTTACACTCTTCTAACTCCTATGAAGTCAATGGGCTTAGAAGGGTGTAGATTTAGGATTGCACTGTGTGTTTCTTGGTAGAGTGTAGCCCACGTAAAAAGTAATTTCTAGGTACATGTGATTGCAAGTGAGCTTTCTACTAAAGGACCAACAGCGGTTTCCACTCAGCCTGGTTCTGACCTATTTAAAATCATGCTCAGGGTTGTGGCAGAGGGATGGAAGAGCAAAACAAGATGGCTGCACCAGATGAAAGAAGGCACACATGATAGTGTACACTTTCCCCTGGTGGCCACTACTAAATGAAACTGATCAGAACAAATAAAATGAGTCAGAAACTCAATTCTGACTGTCACCGAATGAACAATTCTCAAACTGTAGAAGCATATTTGTCCACAAGGAAGGCACCAACAATGCAGACAACACACCTGTCCAGTGGACAGCACTTTATGGATGCTACTTTATTTACTGAAAAAGATTGTTCTCTTGTGAAAGCAATCCATTCAGGCTATCAAATCAGTTTATGGGCAAGAAAGGAAAGGAAAGGAAAGGAAAGGAAAGGAAAGGAAAGGAAAGGAAAGGAAAGGAAGGAAGGAAGGAAGGAAGGAAGAAAGAAAGAAAGAAAGAAAGAAAGAAAGAAAGAAAGCTTTTTTCTCTGCCCACCATATCCTGGGTTTTTCAAAAAAGACACATTATATTTACCAGATTCACACTACTTATAGTTTGTCCTTGTACTGTGCTTCAGATAGGAGAAACTGTAAGTCTAACAGTGACAGTAAGAGAAGACACCCAGATTAAATAGTGGTACTTTCTGACCAATGTCAACTTTTGCTTCTTATTGTCATTATCCATACTTGTTATTTCTCCTACAAACTCAACACCAACCCAAAAACATTTCTTAAACACTCTTTTTCAAGAAAAACCTCAGATATAAAGAAAGAAGATCCTACCTCTACCACTGACTTTGCATCCAGTCGAAAGTTGAAATCTCCAAAGACAAAATATGAAACTCTTTCAAACCGCTGGTCTATAATTCTGAAAAGGCATATAAGACAAACATTAAACACACTAAGCTCAGCTATTTGCAAAAAAACCCCTCTTTATGACATTTGACCTATTGTTTAACTGTAGTGAGGTTATAAGAATTTCATAGGGTATGCATCCTTAAATCAAAGCCTTCAACAATGGTGGTAGGGAAAGCTACCCCTATGATTGACTCAACTCTATACAAGAGAACAAAATTCTCTAAGATATCTCTGGGTATAAACCAGACAAGCATGATTCCTTTAGATCAGTGGTTTTCAACCTTGGGGTTCCAACCCCATTTGGAGTCGCTTGGCCCCTTCTGCGGGGTCGCCAGGTTGCGCAACTGTGCATGTCGCCCGTGTGCATGTGTAGGCAGCCGCCTCCGCCACCAGGGTTGCAGCGGTAAGAAGGTTGAGAACTGCTGCTTTAGATCTTGGAAGTCTACGCACGGCCAACTCTGGCTAGTATTTGGATGGGAGAACTCCAAGGATTTGAGTGGCAGTTCCTCCAAGGCACGCTCAGGGTCATGACGAGGAGACAGGAAATGGCAAACCACTTCTGAACGTAGCTTGCCTGGCTGTTAGACAATCCTTGGATTGCCTGGCTACATTACACACATGCCACATGATAAATAATAACCACCCTGAAGGCCTTTCAGTGCCACTGCCAAAACAGGAGGGTAATCAGATATTAAAATCTGGCGTGATTCTGTTCTTTTGGCCATGTTGAGCAACTTTTCCTGCCACACTGGTCCATCTAAAATCGGAACACACTTAGGGGGCAGAGTCTGTGACTACTTTTCTTGACTGAAAGAGGACTCAATGCAATTTAAATTGACAACGGTGGGATAAATAACTTAATAAAGATTAATTGCATTGTCTAAAGGGAGTTATTAAGTAATTGGACTGTGATAACACCTAATACTCTCAATAAGCTGGAAAAACAGTTTTTGAAATGGTTAAATTTCCAAGTGATGATAGCAAAGATTGATAAAGATCACAATGCACCATGGGTGTCAAAGTCACCATGAACTGGGGGAGGGGGATTCGCCACTCTCATTGCTATTTCTTATTTTCCTGCTTCTCAACATAAAGTAACAGTTTACTTGAGTGTCCAGCACTCAAACTTATTAGTTAGAAATTCGCCCAAATATATATCTACTTGATTGAATTTCACTATTTGTAAAATGCATGGATAATAAGTAATGGGTTTTTGTGTAAACACATGTACCTCTAATCAAATGAAAACCGCAAACCCTCTGAAAATATATTTTTTTAAGTTGTTGGTGTTAGGTGCGAAGTCATGTCTGACTCATTGCGACCCCATGGACAATGATCCTCCAGGCGTTCCTGCCCTCTACCATTCTCCGGAGTCCATTTAAGCTCTCACTGACTGCTTCACAGACTCCATCCAGCCACCTCATTCTCTGTCGTCCCCTTCTTCTTTTGCCCTCAATTGCTCCCAGCATTAGGCTCTTCTCCAGGGAGTCCTTCGTTCTCATGAGGTGGCCAAAGTATTTGAGTTTTTTACAGTAATGAAACTCAAACCAGTGGGTAAATTGGCAAGAGATGTACAGATGTTTCTTCCTGGTCTCACACCAGAATGATTCTGCAAATACAGGGGTAACAAAAATATTCTTTCTAGAAAAGTTTCACTGGATCACGGCACAGATTAAGCCAAGGCATGGGGCCCCTGAGAAATAAATTATTCTGCTCTGCAAAAGTACACAATCTCATCGACTGGAAAGCAATACGTGGAGCTGGTCAACTGGTTTTAGTGAACAGATTTCTATTGAGCAGTTTCTGATGCTGAGGGAAAGATCAGGATAGGAGGTCTGATTCATTCTGCAGTGATGCTTTGAGTGATCTGAGAGAGATGAATGGGCCAGAATGAGCAGCTTATGAAAAAAATGCACTCCTCTAGATTTTACCAGTTAACAACTATAAATCTTTATAGCTCATCAAATATCAAATATATGCAGAAGTGAGATTTTTTCCCTAAGAAGACTAGAGAGCTTTAGAAGTTGCTTTATTGTAATCCTGCATTACAATTTCCTTTTGAACATGCCATGAATCAAAATTTCCTATAAAAGGTTGCAATTAATCACCCAAAGGAGTGATAAATTTCAGTGGTGTAAAAAAGAATGCAGCCAAGCCATGTCACCAGCATTTAATTTAATGCTTCTCAGTGGGTGGATCTAGAAGTATTTCACACAGTTCCTATTTGATGTCTATATCACATTATCAAAAACGAAACTACAAGACTTACGACCTCATTCTATAGTGCTGCCATAGCTGATCAAGCTAAAGGAGTCCAGCATTAAAGGAGGGTACAGCTGATATCCTTTAACAGGCACAAGAGGCACCACCCAGCTGGGAGGTGGTCAGAACACTGCAAGAGCATGCACACTATGCATTAGAGAAGGTCTTGGTTTAATGCTCTGTATGCCTAATATGGGAGAGATTGAGGGCAAAAGAAGAAGGGGACGACAGAGAATGAGGTGGCTGGATGGAATCACGGAAGCAGTCGGTGCAAGCTTAAATGGACTCTGGGGAATGGTAGAGGACAGGAAGGCCTGGAGGATCATTGTCCATGGGGTTGCGATGGGTCGGACATGACTGCGCAACTAACAACAATGTCTAATAAGATACCAGCACTTGGAAAGATCCCTGAAATGGCCACTTGATGTGTATACTGGTCACAATCCTCCTGTTTCCATCCTTAATAAAGAGATCCTTTTGGCAAGACAGACGCAGGTGTTCAACACTGGCCCATCCATTCTAGCTGCTCCCACCTAAGCCTCAGCTACTGATGAAAAATGATAGAATCATTAAACCTATCCTTTATGCAAAGATAAGCTACTTTCTAATCCTAGGAAATGGAGAGTAGAGTGCCGTAGGCTGTTATGATGCTGTTATGAAGCATTTTCTGCTCCTTTCTGCATTTTTTGGGAAGAAAGGTTTAAACGTGCTTATGCTAGGAGTTTTCTACCCACTTCCACTAGCCAGGAATACAGGGGTGACCTTTGATGCCATGAAGGCTCAGGTCACTAAGGTAGCCCATCTAGCATTTTTCCACCGGTGCCAAGCAAGGCTATTAGTGCCCTACCTGGTCCTGGAACACCTAGCCATAGTAATCCATGCGATGGTCACCTCCAGACTAGACCTCTGTAACTTGCTTTATGCTGGCATGCCCTTATCCTTGACCCAGTATTTGCAGCTGGTACAAAATGCATCTGTGAGTATCCCCACTGGAACATCATGGAGGGCTCGTATCCAGCCTGTGCTGCAGCAGCTGCACTGGCTGCCAGTTGTGTTCCGGATCAAGTTTAAGGTTCTGATTTTGACCTTTAAGGCCATTCATGGTCTGGGTCCAGCATACCTAAAGGACCACCTATGTCCTTATGCCCCTAGCAGGCTAGTGGTCCCTGGCCCAAGAGAGTCCTGGCCTAAGCCTGGTGAAATGAGCTCCTGGAAGAGCTGAGGGCCCTGATGGAGCTCTTGCAATTCTGGACGGGTGACAAGACAAAGCTCTTCCAGGCATTTGGTAGAGGCTGGGCAGCAGAACATCATTGGATCCCGCCCTCCAAACCACCCCAACTTATAGTGAGAGGAGCCGTTGCATCGCAGGGCAGAGTGGGTTGGGTGGGGTTAGTCTGTTCTGGTTTTAAATGGTATTTTATCTGTTGTGAACGCCCCAAGATGGCTGGCTGGTAGGGGCTGTATAGAAGTCTAATAACAAATAAATATCGCTGTGATCTGCTACACTTTCACCTATTGGTTAGAGTCACCATATTCTCTGGATCATCATCCCAATTTGCTCCACTGCAATTTTAAACAGCTGATTTCTCGTTTTCTCTGTCGCAGTTGGACTCAAAGTAAGCAAACTGATACTGATTCATTTGGACAGCCAATCATGTGCTGAAGTATTCATCCTCCGTTTGTCCTGGAGATATACAAGACTTTTTGGCAGCATCACGTAACAAGGCTTCTATTTTCCTCTTGACAGAATCATTAATTTCCAATGATTCACATTCATAAGCTGTTACAGAAAAAAAAATTAAGGCATCCATCCATCAAGTCTTTGTACATTCGGCAATGTTCCAGTTTATTCAAAGCAGCGTAATGGAGGTCATGGCTTAGCAAGCCATTCCTAAGTATTTTTAATTATTGTATGCTTGTGGTGTGTATTCCACTACCTTTCAACCCTTCACTGCCATAAAGACCATTCAAACGCCACATCCAGAGCCTATAGCAATGAATATTTATTAACACCTGCTGCCATTAGGGCATTGAGACCCACTGGATGTCCACAAATAAATGCAAATGGGTGTGGAAGATATAAGGGACTTTGGTATTCCTATCTGTCCCAGTCTGAATTCAGGGTTTCCCTTAGCATTAAATTCTTTGGCTGGTTTATTGCATTGCTGAATACATTTGTTTGGATTGTTTCAGTTTGCTTAGAGTTGAAAAAAAGTATTTGTGGTTGTAAAAATCACCACTTGCAAGTCATCACTTTGGCCATCTTTGGTGATTAAGTTCAATCAAGAATACCTTGAGGACCACTTATAATGCTGCATTGGAAGAGGGTGATTTTCCCTGGGTATTTAAGGAAGCAGCTAAGGACGATTTGGACAGCTTTTGTCCTTCCGTAATCTTCTATTCCTGGACAAGATGACCAATCATGTGGCATCAGAGTGACTTCAGGAATTTTATAAAATTCTGAATACATACTTTCTCAAATCTTTTCACCCTTTGGATGTTGGGCTGCTTCAGTAGTACTGGTAGATTACATGTATCTACAGATTGAAAACAGTAATTTTTC
This sequence comes from Paroedura picta, assembly GCF_049243985.1. Classification (NCBI taxonomy): domain Eukaryota; kingdom Metazoa; phylum Chordata; class Lepidosauria; order Squamata; family Gekkonidae; genus Paroedura; species Paroedura picta. Next base: position 67,217,076 of record NC_135376.1, on the reverse strand, counting down.
CCTGTTGATTCAGTTAGATATTTCAGTGGCTTTTGACGTATTGATCATTTTGTTATTTTGGGCTGTATAAAATGCCTGGCTGTAATTTCAAGAGGGACTCTCTAGTGGTTTCAGCCTTTTGTTGTATTACAGGAAGCAGACAATTATTAGTGGAGATGCCATGTCAACCTCCTGGGATGGATTACATTGGGTACAACAGAGTCAGTGCTGTCACCTGTGTTGCTTAATATATGCATGAAGCAGCTGAATAGGTTCATTCATAGCGTATGGGTTCAGTGTCCTCTGTATGCTGATGACAACCAGCTCTATGCTTCACTAAATATTCAAGAACAGCTCTCTGTGTCCTTTGAAAACAGTGGTCAAGTGTAATGAGGATGGACAAGTAGAAACTGAATCCAGACATGACTGAGATTATAACGGTAGAGAATCTCAATATTTTGATTTGCCTGGGACAGGAATGGCCCTATCTGACTAAGAAGCCTAGGGTTTCCCTGGATTGACCCTTCCTTTAAGAAAGAGAGGTGGGATCTGGCTTAAGTGTTTCTTTTTATTTGTTTGGGTTGTTAGGCTCTTCACTTTTCTAGACTTGCCTAAACATCTTACATTGATTCAGCCTTTCTCAACATTTCACCATTTCCCAGATGTGTGCTGGGAAACAAACTCTGCGAAGCGTCCTCAGTCATGCAACTTTCTGACCTGCCTGGCTGACAATTTCATTTATCAAATGGTAGATGAACCCACAAGAGGTTCAGCCATACTGGACTTAATACTGACCAACAGGCAAGAGTTGGTGGATGAGGTGAAGGAGGTGGGGACCCTAGGGGGAAGTGACCATGTCCTCATAGAATTCCTTTTGAGATGGGGAGCCAAGGAAGCTTGTAGCCAGATGCGGATGTTGGATTTTCGTAGGGCAAACTTTAATAAACTCAGAGACATGATGAGTGTCATACCATGGACGAGAATGCTGGAAGGGAAGGGAGCATGTGAAGGGTGGGCGCTACTCAAACAAGAGCTATTGCATGCTCAATCAATGACTATCCCAGAAAGACGAAAACACTGCAGGAGTTCTAAGAAGCCTATTTGGATGAACAGAGAACTTCAAGAGGAACTAAGAAAGAAAAGGAAAATGTTCAGGAAATGGAGGGAGGACAGAGCTCTAAAGAAGAGTACCTACAGGTTACTAGGCACTGTAGATCAATCATCAGAAAGGCCAAAGCTGAGAGTGAGCTAAGATTGGCCAGGGAAGCCCATTGTAACAAGAAAAGATTTTTCAGTTATGTGAGGAGCAAACGTAAAGTAAAGGAGGCAATAGGCCCACTGTTGGGTGCGGATGGACAAACTCTAACGAAAGATGCAGAGAAAGCAGAAAGGCTATTTTACATCTGTTTTTTCCCACAGGTCAAAGTGTTTAGGTACATCTAGAGATGGCTTTAGCCAAAGGATAGTGTCTGGGTGGCAGGTTAACATGGATAGAGAGGTTGTCAAGAGGCATTTAGCTGCACTGGATGAGTTCAAATCCCCTGGTCCGGATGAAATGCACCCGAGAGTACTCAAAGAACTTTCCAGAGAACTTGCACAGCCCTTGTCCATCATCTTCGGAACCTCTTTAAGGACTGGAGATGTCCCGGAGGACTGGAAAAGAGCAAACGTTATTCCGATCTTCAAAAAAGGGAGGAAGGATGACCCAGGAAACTACAGACCAGTGAGTCTGACCTCTGTTGTGGGGAAGATAATGGAGCAGATATTAAAGGGAGCGATCTGCAAACATCTGGAGGACAATTTGGTGATCCAAGGAAGTCAGCATGGATTTGTCTCCAACAGGTCCTGCCAGACCAACCTAGTTTCCTTTTTTGACCAAGTAACAGGTTTGCTGGATCGGGGAAATTCGGTTGATGTCATTTGCTTGGACTTTAGTAAAGCTTTTGACAAGGTTCCCCATGATGTTCTGATGGATAAGTTGAAGGACTGCAATCTGGATTTTCAGATAGTTAGGTGGATAGGGAATTGGTTAGAGAACCGCACTCAAAGAGTTGTTGTCAATGGTGTTTCATCAGACTGGAGAGAGCTGAGTAGCGGGGTACCTCAGGGCTTGGTGCTTGGCCCGGTACTTTTTAACATATTTATTAATGATCTAGATGAGGGGGTGGAGGGACTACTCATCAAGTTTGCAGATGACACCAAATTGGGAGGACTGGCAAATACTCCGGAAGATAGAGACAGAGTTCAACGAGATCTGAACACAATGGAACAATGGGCAAATGAGAACAAGATGCAATTTAATAAAGATAAGTGCAAATGCCATTTTGGGCTGTATCAACAGGGGCATCACATCAAAATCACAAGATGTCATAGTCCCATTGTATACGGCACTGGTCAGACCACACCTGGAGTACTGTGTGCAGTTCTGGAGGCCTCACTTCAAGAAGGACGTCGATAAAATTGAAAGGGTACAGAGGAGAGCAACGAAGATGATCTGGGGCCAAGGGCCCAAGCCCTATGAAGATAGGTTGAGGGACTTGGGAATGTTCAGCCTGGAGAAAAGGAGGTTGAGAGGGGACATGATAGCCCTCTTTAAGTATTTGAAAGGTTGTCACTTGGAGGAGGGCAGGATGCTGTTTCTGCTGGCTGCAGAGGAGAGGACACGCAGTAATGGGTTTAAACTTCAAGTACAACGATATAGGCTAGATATCAGGAAAAAGTTTTTCACAGTCAGAGTAGTTCAGCAGTGGAATAGGCTGCCTAAGGAGGTGGTGAGCTCCCCTTCACTGGAAGTCTTCAAGCAAAGGTTGGATACACACTTTTCTTGGATGCTTTAGGATGCTTAGGGCTAATCCTGCGTTGAGCAGGGGGTTGGACTAGATGGCCTGTATGGCCCCTTCCAACTCTATGATTCTAAGATTCTAAGAGAAACTTAACCGCTCCAAGTTGGAGGTCCTGTGGCTGGGCAGGAAGGTGGCAGGACAGGAAGCTCACCTACCTACCTTAGCTGGGGTTCAGCTTAACATCTTGTCCTCAGTAAGGAATTTGGGTGTGATTCTGGACTGCTCCTTGTCTATGGAGTCCCAGGTCACGGGGATAGCTTATATGCATCTTATCATCTACGCCAAGCTAAGCAGCTAGTGCCCTACCTGTCCCTAGACTGCTTGGCCACAGTGATTCATGCAACAGTCACCTCTAGATTGGATTTCTGTAACTCATTCTATGCTGGCCTGCCCATGTCCTTGACCCGGAAACTCCAGCTAGTACAGAATGCAGCTGCTAGGGTCCTCACTAGGACACCGTGGAGGGCCCATATCCAACCAGTGCTGAGGCAGCTGCATTGGTTGCCAGTTCTGGCCCAGATCAGGTTCAAAGTTTTGGTACTGACCTTTAAGGCCATTCACAGCTTGGGCCCAACCTATCCGAGGGACCGTTTATCTCCTTATGCTCCCTGCAGAGCTCTTTTACATTGGGTATTAATCTGTTGGAGGTTCCTGGCTCTAAGGAAGCACGCCTGGCCTCTAACAGGGCCAGGGCTTTCTTGATCCTGGTCTCAACCTGGTGGAATGAGCTCCTGGGAGAGCTGAAGGCCCTGATGGAGCTATCAAAGTTCCACAGGACCTGTAAAACAGAGCTCTTCTGTCAGGTCCTGGGTTGAGGCCAGAGCTAAGAACAATGTGGCCCTTCCTCAGGCTCGGAATGTACATATTTGCACCCCACCCTAGGTTAGTCTGCTCAGGAGGTTAGAGGGTATTTTGGCTGCCAATCTTGGAGGGTTTGTTAGGGATTTTATTGGGATTTTTATTGATTTATGAAGTTTGAATTATTGTAAGCCACCATAAGTCTTTGGAGAGTGGCAGGATATAAATAATAAACAAACCAACCCTGTGAAACATTCTTCAGGGTTTGAGAAACACAGGAAGTGGCATAATTGTGCAGAATATGATTGGGAAGCATATCTGTGTACATGCCCATCTAGGGCTTCCCCCCCCCCTTCCCACCCCCTCCAGGCCCACTATCGGCCATTGGGGAGGAAGGGGATGGTTGACATGATCATATGTGGTCATACTACCCAATAAATGTTTAAAAATCGTTTGAAGAAGAAGAAGAGTTGGTTCTTATATGCCGCTTTCCCCTACCTGAAGGAGGCTCAAAGCGGCTTACAGTCGCCTTCCCATTCCTTAAATGTTTCATGAAACCCTGGTTGAGAAAGCCTGCACTGATCTATGCTTCTGTAACTTTTTGACTCTATGTAATACATTCTACATAGGGATGCCCTTGAAATTAACTAGTCAACTGAAGCTATTTACCTTTTATCTGCTATTGGGTGACCTGTATGTAGATATCCTATCTGCAACAAATACAATGGCTGCCAATTTGCTTCCATGATCAATTCAAAGTGCTGTTTTTGACCTCTGAAGCCCTTTAGAAACTTGAGACTCACAAACTTGAAAGACAAACTCTTTGCCTGCTGGTCTGGCCTCCCTTTTTAAACCTTCCCTGTATGTATCTAGGTCACATTTCCATTACCCCCAATGTGATAAGCAAATCAGAGCCCAGTAAATCACTGATGATGTCAACACCAGACCAGTACAACTGCACACCTTCCAGGTCAGTGATTCCCATCCTGAGGGCAGTGGGCCAAAGTAGGGGCATGGAGCTATTGAAAGGGATCCATGAATCCATAGTCTGACGAAGAGTGCTTGCACTCGAAAGCTCACGCCCTGAATAAATCTTTGTTGGTCTTAAAGGTGCTACTGGACTCTGATTTGAGAGAGAGAGAGAGAGAGAGAGAGAGAGAGAGAGAGAGAGAGAGAGAGAAACTGAGGCAAACCAATGGTTATTTGAGCATCCCTACTTGCCACATTGAACCGTTTTAATATATGCAGCAATAGTTGTAACAAATATAAAATGACTACTCAACATTAACGCATGATCCATAAAATGAAAAAAATAATTTTATAAAAGTACTGAAAAATTTGCCCCATCCAATTTGGAATTTGTCCGACAAGCATTGCACATGTTTACAAACTTCTCCCTAAACCATGAAGACTTCCTTTTTATTGCAAAATAAAAAAGTGAAGTGGGAACAGGTTGCACCAGTTTTATGCATTGATATTTCTACCCTGTCCCTTGCTCTGCCTTGGAAGCTTGTTGAATGACTTGAGGGCAGGGACTCTCTCTCACTTAACCAACTTCACAGAGTTGTTCATCTGAAGATAAAATGAAGGAGGGGAAATGATGTTGGAAACCCCTTTGAGTCACTACTGGGGAGAAATCTGGGGACGTGAGTAAACAACGCACATTAAAAATAAACATATTTGCAGAATTTAACCCATTAATGTAACATTTATAGGGCAAAGAAGAGCTGTTTTCACTACCCGAAGGAGTCTCAAAGTGGCTTACAGTTGCCTTCCCTTCCTCTCCCCACAACAGGCACCCTCTGATGTAGGTGGGACCAAAAGAACTGTGACTGGCCCAAGGCCATCCAGCTGGCTACAGAGAGGAGTGAGGAATCAAACCCAGTTCTACATATTAGAGGCCACTGCTCTGAACCACTACACTATGCTGGTTCTCAAACTGCCTACTCTTCTTCGCCCTAATCACAAAGAGAAGACTAGTCTGAAGAGATGAGACATCAGAAAGGATGCTTGGATTGATACCACTGAGACTACTTCTCTGCAGTCCCCAAATTCTTACTCTGCACTTCCCAATGTTCTTTTATATTCCTCCAGGTTTAGGACCTTATTTTAAGAATCCCCTGTGGTTGCCGGTCTTGGTTTTCATGAGAGGAAAATAACTTTTTTATTCAGGTGGGTAGCCACTGGACTCAAAACTTCTTCAGTTTGTTCACCAGAGTCTGAGTCCAGAGGCACCTTATTATTCAGGCTTTTGTGTGCATGCAAACTTCATCAGATACTGCAAAACTGAATATCCTTAGCCATTGCATATTGGCAGAGACAGGATATCTCATGAAGTCAGAGAAATCTACTCCTAAAGTGAATTGAAAGTGCTTTATCTAACGTGTGTGGAATGGGCCCAGGGAATATATCCAATCTAGTTAAGTCTCTGGAATTGATTAAGGTTCGTCAAGTTACTTGGATTCCATTCACCAAGAATGTTTGAAAAAGGGAAATATATTCTACCATGTTTTGGTCTATTTCTACTTATTTTTTAAACTGGCAGTAGTCAGAGAATATATTACCCGCCCACCCCAAAACAAGAGAGATTAATAAAAAGAGTGTCTGATAGAAGGGTTTGGTTTTGAACTACTGTTGTTTCCATGGAAACTATTCCTCCCCCCCCCCTTTTGTTTTCAAGTAAAGAAAGAAACCCTTAATTGTTCATGGCCAATGCAACAAGTTATTCATGGCCAATACAATGTATTTCCTAGGTACAAAGTATTAAGGTTTGGGTGCTGAAATCTTCTCTGAAGGTTTGATATGTCAGGGAATTTAGTCATCAAAAACAGCCGTATGGAGTAACACCACGAAGTACTTTGTTATTGTACACTTCACATAAAATCCAAGTACTGATCTTCAAAGGAGTTGTTTACTATGTTTTGGCAGCCATATTAGGAGGCAGGTTTAATATAGTATAAGCTCTAATAGATTATAATCAACTTCTTCAGGGGCTAAACTGATGCATATTCTTTGAAGTAACCAAGACATTCAATGAATACTGCACAACATTTGTGCTAAGGCAATAAAAATCTCTATGATTTTTCTAGGCTCCATAAGCATAGACTTTATTCTCTCATGATCATTTGGAGACTAAGAAGACAAGAAGAAATGCAATTCACTTTCATGTATTTTCTCCACTTATCCCTCCCCCCACATGCTGCTCCTTGGATGGGCAGGATGGGGGCATGCAGTTAAATATCAGCTATTTTGGTGTGTGTATGCATGTGTGTGTGTGTGTGTGTGTGTGTGTGTGTGTGTGTGTGAGGTCGGGAGCTCCTGAACATGATTCAGTATGACAAGAGGCACTGTGATCTGGCTCAACCATTTCTCAGGACACTTTGTAAGGAGGATCAGCAGCATTATTCCTTTAATAGCCATGTCTAATGCAATAGGCTGGCGGGTTTTGTCCCAAGTCAAGGTATCAGCTGCAGGTCAGAAGGTAACACTCTGTTTACAAGATTATTTCCTAAAGCACTTATCTCGCCTTCGGTGTGAAAAGTTGACTTTTCTGTTTGTCAGGGGGCCCGAAAGAATTGAGGGAATGGGAAAAATTAGCTACACTGGGCTGGAGCTGAATAGAATTAAGTGGGAGGTCTGAAAAAGCCCTGCTGTGGCGCTCTGCAGGATACCTTACGAGCCACGTCATCGCAGTTCATTCAGGCAAACAGTAACAGTGTCACCAACATTCCCACACAAAGACAAAGTTCTTCACACAGTCTATAAACATGCTTCCTCTGGCCGATTCATCCTAGCCTGACACCACTGAAAGGAGGGTTCTCCCCCACTTTTCCTGAAGGAGAAAAGGAAAAAACCCACCCTGAAACAAACAAACAAAAAATCCTAACCACTGCCACGTTTCTAGGGAAGAAACCATTTGGGTATCAAACATGATTTAATTCAGGCAGACGCCTTTTAATTCATAACAGAATCTCGAAAGTTTATATTAGACATGTCCCTTCCAGATTTACCTTTCGACTTTTCTAGGCAATGATACTCTTCACAACTTATGTAACTGGTATTTATATAAAATGTCACAGAACAGTAGTCTATGTATATAAATAATAAAATAGTTATGGAAAAACACCTAGGAATAATAAGAAATAACGTTGAACAAATGGTTCGTTCAAGATTCAAACAAATTACCGAATTTGAGGTACTATAGTGAGGCTAGAAAGAGTACTGCACACAATTTTGAAAATTTCTCAAAATGAGGTTAAAGTGAGTTTTTAACACTTTACGGGTTCCACCTGACTCTTAAATCTGAACATTCATGGTCTAACTGCATTCCTTTGGGTGGTCATTTTGGAATTTAAAAAAAATCTTTAAATTATTTTCCATGCATAAAGTAAATCTGAACTTTGAACTCAGAGCCTCTTTCAATTTGAATTGGCAGGCACACATGCACATACATTGTGCAAGTTCTCAGCATGCAGGGCTGAATAATCTTTTTACATGTTATGCCCTCACTGAAATGTTTAGAAAGCAGTTTGGAGTTAGAAACAATAGCAGTGTTTGCATACACAGAGGATACCGAATCCCCACTGTTCACAGCCACAAGAAAAGGGCTGCCAATGTGGTATCAGAATGAAGGTCACAGAGAGGTTACTGGAGAGAAGAGTTTGCATTTTATGTTTGGTTCATACAAGGTGTATTTATTAAGACACACATCCAAATAAAGCCATATGATAATTCTTTGCTGATTGGCTGTTTTGGCAAAGAATTATCATATGGCTGTATTTGGATGTGTGACACAGTTTACTAATGTAACAGAATTAATTTTTGCTTTATATTCCCACTGTCATGATGGTAGTTCATAGGAAGAGTGCTTGCATTTGAAAGCTCATGCCTTGAATAAATCTTTTGCTGGTCTTAAAAGTGCTACTGGACTCTGATCTAATTAGAGAATTTGGAGTGGCAGATGCTTACCAGTTGTGCTATATTTCCATTACTTTATCGATACTGGTTGTTTTATGGACCCGTAGACTGGCTGTGGCTTCTGTGTTAAGATAAAAAATGAACTAGTTCTTTCAGTCCAAAGGAATTTTTAGTTTCTGTCCCCCAAACAGCAACCTAACAACAGCAAAAGCAACAAAAACCAAACCCCCAAACAAACTATTCTGAAACTGAGGGGAATTTGAATGTCAGTGAAGGAGATCACATTAGATGGTGAGGAATCAAACATATCTAGTTGGAACACAGATGGCGTACTATGAGGAAGGCTAGGCTGAGATAGCAGCGAGGAGCCCCGAGAACTTCATGGCAGACGGGATCTAAGCCTGCACATCAATTCTAACCCCTATGCAAAATGAGTACAACCATATTGAAGTCTACTGCCCAAGGCAACCTGCTTTCATGGATACGAGAATCTCTTAGACTCTAGTCAATAAGAAGAAGAAAGAAGTAATTTGATTAATAATTAGTCTATCAATAAACTGGCTGTAATGGATCCACCTGGTGCCTTTGGAGCCACTGCCGGGTACAAAAATCATAAGGAGAAGAGAATTACTGCAGCCTTTAAAAAATTATTTAAATTTTTTATTAGTTCTTTTGCTAGTACCCTGGAGATACAAAACAAACGGAAAAGTAGGCTCAGCTTGAATAAATAATTTATCATAAGTTGATTGCACAGCAGCACATCTCCACATATGCTTGCCAACCTCCAGGTGGTGGCTGGAGATCTCCCACTATTAGGACTGATCTCTAGCCCACAGGGAGTAGTTTACCTGGAGAAAATGGCTACTTTGGAAGATGGACTCTGGCAATAGACCCCTTTGAAGTCCTTCCCCACCCCAAACCCTGCTCTCTTCTGGCTCCAACCCCAAAATCTCCAATTATTTCCCAACTTTGAGCTGGCAGCTTTTACTTCCACAGTAACCAAAATGGAAGAAGTGGAGTATGGATAGGGAAACTCAGTATCATGAAATTGTGTCACATATGTACAACACTGGCCAGAATCGAAGCGATAGGAGATGTGGGCCTTCTGTTTTCAGTGGCATGCATCTACTGTAGCATCTAGTTCTAGCCATTTATAACAACAGACACAGCCTTTTACAATTCTGAGTACTTTGAATGGGAAATTGTCTAGAAATAATCATTTTTTAAAAGCAAAATTAATTGGCATCAGTGAAAGTGGCTTAATGTAAGTGCTTTCAGTTGTGGGTTTGAAATGTTGCAATTCTGACATTAAAAAGCTTAACTTTATCATATTTTTGAACCTCTTGCTTTTTGATGTAATAGCTGAAACCTATTAATAACACCAAAACATTTCAAAAGGTCAGGCAGCAAACAACAAGATGAAAGGTGTTGTCAAGAGGCTTAGGTAATCATTTTAATACTCAGGGTATTTGCCAGAACCGTTTAACTAATATGTGCATTCACTTTTAATTTCAATATAGTGCCACTTTAACAAAAAAAATGCTGTATTTTTAATTAATTATCTTGTCAACAAATATTAAGATTGCAAGAAATGCCACATCAATAATATATATATGCAATTCAGGGAAAGGATTACAAGAAGAGCCATAAAAATCAATTTTTAGAGCTAGAAAACTGGTTCTCTTTAGCCTGAACGGTATTTCCCTTCTATTGACAAAACCATGATCTTATCTGACACTGACATTCGCCTACTACTATGTTAGATATGTATAACAATTTAAGTACTTGTCGATTCTGCTACTGTAAAACATAGCTCTACTCCCAGTACAATACGAAAGTCTGCTACAAGTGTGAATTGTTTCCCCTTAGCAGAATGCTTGTAAATACATAGCCTATATATATATATATAAACATGCAAAATATCGCATGACTGGGAAATAGAGTGCTACTATGCTAAGTCATAGGTTTGTTCTTGGATATCGGACTGTTTTGTAAGGGCTATTATCTGCTCCAATAGAAATACAAAGAAAAAACTCAAGCAATCCAGCAGAGATTCCAGCCAACCTGGTTCCAGCAGGAGTATCCAGACAGGGACACTTGTTTTTGCAGATTTAGAATAATAGTGGGCTGGATTCTACGAAGAACAAGAGTGCAAGAGGGGTACTCATGACATGTTTTATTCATCTGCTGTCTTCACCCAGCATCTTAGGGAAAGGTGACTCTCTAGAGCAGCCTTTCTCAACTTTTTTGCGATTGAGAAAACTCTGAAGCATTCTTCAGACTTTGAGAAACCTCAGAAGTGGTGAAATCATGCTGAATGTGGTTGGGAAGCACAGCTGTGTACATGCTCACATGGAGCCCTTCCCCTTCCCACTCCCTTCAGGCCCATCATTGGCCATTTTGGGAGGGCAGGTCAACTTGACCACATATGGTCATCTCACTCGATAACATTTGTTCTGCTGCTTCAAACCAACAGGGCTAAACACTTAAATCTAACTCCCCAACAAGTCATTCAAGAGAAATGTGGCAAGAATAAAAACTGTGATCTCCCTGTTTATAATTCTTCTAAAATCTATCCTGGGCAATAACAGATCAAAATTATATATTAAAATTTGATTAACTCCCACCATTTGGGAAGCCTTCCAGGGCTACCCAGAAACACCAGGGATTCACAAAACTCTGGTTGAGAAAGCCTGATCAAGAGATTGAGGGTCCACATGGGGGGGGGGGAGAAACACCATTTGGGAGGCTGCAGTGAGGAATGGAATCTGGTTAAAATAATTTCCATTTCCTTTGTACTTCCATTGGCTCCACTGGTAGGTACAATTTTGACTGTTTTCCCTAGTTCCCTACAGTTTAGATATTGTGACCTTCAGCACCAGTTTTCTGGGACCTCAGGCAATTTCAGGGGAAATGGGAAGGGGGAAAAGTCCACTCATTCTTCGCTGAATACAACAAAAGGTTGCAAAATAGAAATATAGTGTTTACACAGACCAGGAATTAGACAAAGGTTGCTTTCAGTTCTAAAATTATGCCACTAGCTTAGAAATGAAATAAGCTTCATTAGAAAAATATGCTTTTCAAATAATTCCTCAAATATTTCTCACAGTGTCTGAGAGAGGGCTTTCAAATTATTCCCAAGTCTGCTAAAAACCCTACTAACTCTTTCTAAAGTATGAACAGGATTGTCTTGGGGCTTTCTCTTTTGTACTCCAGCACAAACTCATATTGAAGATTGTGCTGCACCCATGGAGTTAGTCTCAATGATCCTTCCACAGATCTGTTTCCGTAGCACTGGGGCTTTCTGCCAGCACTAAGATTCTTCTGCTGAAGAGCTGCTTGCATCCTGGGAAGGCACCTTGCAGCAGAGTGGCATGGATGTGCAGGATTCACCAACTCAAGGACAGCAGTGCTGCCTGCAGCGCTGTTCTCTTAACGTCATTTGGCATGAATGAGGATATAGGACACTAACACAAGGATTGTATTCATTTTGTCCATATCACATGAATAATAAACATGCATTACTTTTTAGCAAGTATTGACCTGGATAGACCAAGCTGGCACAATCTCGTCAGACCTTGGAAGCTAAGCAGGGTCAGCCCTGGTCAGTATTTGGAAGGGAGACCACCAAGGAATACCACGGTCAAGACACAGAGGCAGGCCATGGCAAACCACCTGTGAACATCTCTAGCCTTGAAAACCCCATGGCGTTGCTTGCCATAAGTCAGCTGTGATTAGATGGCAAAAATAAATAAATAAGTAAATAAATTAACAAAACCTGGGCATTTATAAGGTTGCCTGGTGAAAGGCAATAGGCGAGGGAAAAAATAACCTGATGTTCACAAGTGGGAAGTCACTAGATAATTGACAAGTACAGGATAAGATAAGTAGGCCTGAAGAGTTTGATTAAAAATCGTCTTATTATTTAGTGCAATTCGTTAAAAGAATAATGTAACATGAAAGAGGGACACTTGTTTTTGCAGATTTAGAATAAATCTGGTGCTTGTCTTGGTGCTTGTTTTATAAAATTTACGAAACATGGCTTAGGTCAGGATTTTTTTCAAAAAGGAATTTTATATATAATGAGAATAAAGAAGTGTTTACAAACACTCCAGCTTCTTGCATTTCTCAAATGACCCAGATCTTTAACACAAGGTTTGCCTCTGCCTAGAAACGAAGTGGCTTTTCTTCTGCTCATTCAGCTGTTAGTTCTGGGAAAAGCCCAAAGAGAAACATTTAGATTGGAGGGGTCTTTGAGAAAATGTGACAGTTGACTGATGAGCATCTATAAAATGACAAAGAATTGCTGTGTGGAGCTGTGCATCACATTGCTTCACCCTGGGAAACTAATTGCTTTGAATTGTTAATAGTAACATTATTTTTCTGGCAATCATTTCTTTTGAGTACCCAAAATGAGCATGAAACAGCTCCTTTGACTGGACATAAAAGTTAAATGTCCCAATGTTGATCAAATTAACTTCAGCTATGTGACAATGGACTATATTTGTGAGAAAATAATGAAGGTCACAAAGGGGGGCTTTATGCCAAGATTTCACAGTTGTAATGTAAAAAGTGTTTCAGTTCGATTAGGCCCAGCTAAGTTTCAAAGAAAAACAACAGAAGAACTTTGTCACTTTCGAAGCAGGGGGGGGGGGCCCATTCTGGGTAAATTCAGGATGTTTCAGCCACAACAAGAGCAACACCTGGCTAATCTTTCACCAAAACAAAACAGTAAGTTCAGCGGCACCTTAGAGACGAATGACGTTTATTCCAGTATGAGCTCTTGTGAGATTGAGTACACTTCTTCAGAGATATTTCTCCTACTGTGTCTGAAGTCCCACAAAAGCTTAAACTGGAATAAACCTTAGTCTTTACAGTGCCACTAGGCTTCTGTTTTTGGGGGGAGTTAGCCACCATAAACTAACATGGCTACCCTATTGGAATAATCTTTTGCCATCCTGGTTTTAACTAGAATGCTGAATGATTGCTCATATGCATTCTGGGCCTTCAATTCTCACTCTGATAATAAAAATTGTGGATGCACAGGATTTCCTCCCCACTTCACCACCCTGACTACAGACTTGATTTTAAAAAGTCCGACGTTTTGAACTTAAAGAACATCTGAGACTCATCAGAAAGCCATGCAGTGATTTGAAGCAAGCACTTTCTGTTTCCGGAGGGATTCTAAATTATGCTACATGCATCCATATTAGTAATTAATTGTTAACAAAACAATTGTATGTACCTGGTCCATAGTGGGAGCGCCATATTAATCTTAACATTTTAAAAGAAAACCCTTCATTAATTAACTATTTACAATGGTTCAGGTACAAAACAACCAACGACAGGGTGCTGAATCTGTTTTTGCAGAACTACTCTTTTAATCATACCTGTCTAGATCAATTCTGTTTTGCAAAAAAACAGAGAAAGTCGATTTGCATTCATTTCTTTCTTTGTAAATAATTAAGATGGAGAGCAGTCTATGATGGTCACTTCAGTCTTGCATAAATAGCAGTAATTAACTGGGGCTCTCACTGTCCACGATGCATCCAGCAGAGAGGACTGGTTTCACTTACTCCCACAGCGACTTAAATCAACTGTGAAAAGATGTTTCGGTTTCATTCAGTGAGGGTTTAGCTCATTAAACTCTTTTCCTTCTCTGTATTGTTCTCAGAGCTTGAACTGCATTGCTGTTAAATGCTCTTTAGCAGTTTAAAGGCCTTAGAGGAAAAGACTTATCAGCCTCTGCTTTTAACAGCACTAAATCTGCATTATGAGGGCATGCAGATAAGGGGGATTTAAAGCTCCCCCCACCTCCTGCTTGAAACCTCTCTCTTCTGTGTTTATCTGGCACCACATCGCTCCTGTAGCTCAGCTGGAAATGTAGATCTATGAAGCTTTAAAGGGAGATTAAAAGCCAAGAAAAGAAGTACTTTCTTTCCTATAGATGCTCTCACTTTCCCTTTTCCTACTGTCTGAAGGAGTGATGGCAGACAATGGCCCAAGATGGTTCCCAAAACCTTCTGAATGGGGGCACTGTTGGTGGTAGCATTCATTCAAAGTGAGCTTCAGTGTATTGTCCTCCCCAATCAGCAGATCAGAATAGAGTTTGCTGGTGGCTGCCAAAAGGTTAGCTGTGCTGATGAAAGGGGTTTCCCATTATTCACTGCTCTTACAGAACTCCCCTTTTGTGCTGGGCAGCCCATCATTTCACTACGGAGGTCCGGATCTGCGGCTGGCTGCTCTCTCAAAATGAACAATCTATGTGAATGCAAAGCCACAGTGGTAGTGCCACTGAAAATTGAGGGCTTTCTTTCCCCCCTGAAAAGGCAGGGGAGCTAGCCCTGGGTTTGGCAATGTCACATTTTAATGATATACCACCATGACATCTTTGACCCACAGTTAACACCACTGCAGCCAGACAAATTTCCTTACCCTTGCAAGGGCATTGTGGAGGTATCCAAGATACCCCGGAGAAAGCAGACAAAAAATTACAAATAATATACAAGCAAAGGCGGAGAAAGAGATCCTAAATCCAAAACTAATGCTTCCCCCTTGAAAAATATTAACAATTGCACATGGAGGGACACCACATGATTGGCTCAATAGCCTGATAACATGGCATACACTAGAGGAGGGGGTGGGCAAAAGGGAGGTTGTGGTCTGGTCCTGGACCACAGGCTAATTTGTGGCAGGCCACCTAATAACTGCTGGTCACTGGGAGTGTTGCAAAGCATGTTGAATTAGCTGGATCCGACCCAGAAAGCCGTAAGGACAATGCAAATTCCAGGATCACTTTACACAGATCAGTTGTGCCGAGAGTTCCAGAGTATGCATTCTTCTTTTGTAAACAAGGCACAAAAAGGTGGACCATAGAGATTCAAATAAAAATAATTCAGAGTTGTGCAAAACTGACCATTCTGTGAGCAATTAAAAAAAATACTTGTTGCAGTACTAGTTTGAGATGGCTTCAAGATTTTAGAGGACAGCAGTAATCATTAGTCTCCCAAAACAAAGGGCTAGAGGGGCACACAAACCAAAAGATCACCAGATTACTCAGGCAAGTAAACCAAAACATATACAACACCTTTTAAATATTTAAAAATCCATCCTTCTTCTTCTCTAAGTGGCAACCTCCCAGCAGGTCAATAGCAATTATTATGAGCACAAAAAAGTGACATCACCAATGCTAAGACATTAATTTTACACTTGGTACTAAACATTCTAAAATGAAAGTTTTGGGAGGAAAATCAGGATTTGCCAAATAAAGATACAGAGACACTGGGAAGTAACAGCATTATGACTATACATTTTTATATTTTGCAATTTCAACCTAGATGCAATGCCAACATTGTATTTGAAGACCTACAGAAATGTCAGTTTGTACCCAGAGGTCAGCCACAGATTCCCATGTGGCTTCCAGCAAGCAAGTCCATTCTCAGCCTACCACCTCTAAAACAGAAATAGTGGCTTGGATCCAAAGAAAGAGGAAAAGAGCCATCACTCACAAGTGCTAACACACATGTTCTGCTTGTGTAAGAAGGGTGCACAAGGCATCTCCCACATGTGGGAGGGCAGCTTTGGAACCAACCCAGTAAGCCACTCCCTGCAAGAGAAGTTGGCAACACAGCAAGGATATAAATATGCTGGGCTCTTTAGTAAGTTAAAATTTGGAATTCAACCTTCATAAATGATGAATTGAAAGTGTTTTTTTGAATATATATATATATATATATATATATATTTTTTTTTCATTCAGTGGGATTTCCATAGCTTTTCATTGTCTTTGGCAGGAGTGGCCAAACTATGACTTTCCAGATGTCCATGGACTACAATTCCCAGGAGCCCCTGCCAGCAGCCCCAACCACAGTTTGGCCACCCCTGGTCTATGAACTGCAGACCTACTGCTGGATAGCCTGGTTTTCCTTCCACAGACTTACTTGCCTGACCTCAATTGTTATAAGCATTGACTTTGGGGAAACTGTGCAAGGTCTAGCCTATTGTTGGTTTATGCATTAGATGGGATCTCAAGAGCTTCTACAGCTTCTGGTTTTAATGTTCTTATTCATTTGTTGAGCACTCGTGTTAATTATTTATTCTCTGCATTTTCACTCACAGAAGACATAAACATTCTTTTTACAGTGACAACAATCTTGATTTTTTTAAAATCCAGAACATAATAAAAAATAACACACAGGAGAACAGAAGATACTAACAGAGTTAACTACCTACCTGTCAAGTACATAACCAAGGGCCTTATGCCTTATTCCTGAGTAAACCGACGGGCTTGTTTCCCAGGCAACTAAATTGGAAGCATCATGGAAAAGATGAATGTTTACCAAGTCAAAGGCACTGTGACAAAAGGAAGAAAAGATTGGCTCAGAATAAAGTAAAGACAAACAGGAAGAAGGACATTTTTAGGAATACAGAGCAGTAACTGAGTCATCACTGACTCTCCATTTTTAAGCTCCTGTATCCAGCTTTTTCACTTTATACCTGCTTCTCTGTCCAAGAGTTCCAGCAAAATTTGCTACAATTATGATCTTTTAAAACTCCTGGACATTTAACATTACAGATGCATAAACTTCAGTAGATTATCAAAGTGCATTTGGATATAAAGCATAAAATTGTAAAAATAAATAAATAAATAAATTGTAGATACTCCCATGAAGAAAGGAGACTGAAATGAATGACCATCAATGAAATCCTAAGCAGAATTATGATGATGATGATATCTTTCAGAGTTCATTAAAGTCAAAGGGTTTAGAAGTCTATAACTCTGTTTAGGATTGCACTGGAAATATCAGTGTTTGAGGATGTTGTGTGTGTGATTTTATAATGCTTTTCCAACTTGAAAAATATAACAAAACTCCATAATTCTCTAAAGGATTATTTCTTAAATGGATATCTGAATTACAGTGATAAGAACATAAGAGCAACTGTGATGGATCAGACCAATGGTCCGTCTAGTTCATCCTGTCTTACACTATAGCCAATGACATGCTCTCTGAAGGCTTACATGCAAGGATTGAAGACCAAAACATCCCATTTATAGAACTCCACTGAGTTATTATGGACAACCAATGATGGACCTATCCACCATGAATTTATCTAACAACCTTGTAAACTCAGCTAAACCAATGGCCATGACTACAACATGTAACAGTGAATTCCACACGTTAATTCCTTTTGGAGTATTCCCTTTTGTATGTTCTGAATCAACAGCTCATCAACTTTATTAGGTAAGTGTGAATTCTAGTAATGGGAGAGGGAGAAAAAGTTCTATTCATATTCTCTATCCTATGCATAACTTTATAAATGTACATCATGTCCCTCTAGCCACACTGCTATACTAATATTGCTAGTAATGTCTGTGTGCTTGTTCATGTAGTCCTGTATGATCTGATCAACTTTTATGTAGAAAGATAGAAGTAAAGATCAAAGCAGCCTTCAGTCTTTTTTCCTCCAAAGAAAAGACTGCCCACAAACTTTCCAAAACTGAAAAGGGGAAGAGCAACCATAATACGGATCTCCTACTCATCAAATTGTCAAGTATTTCTTCCTCTGTGATTAAAAAGCAAACCAACCAACCACAAGGGGAAACCACACAATGGCTCTTATTTTACTTTCTTATATAATCTGTGAGAGAATTTAGCTTTAAAATTTGCTAGTTTGTTATAGCAGTTGTTTCCTTGTACCAGTGATACTCAGGGGCTTGGGGGGGGGCACAGGTGGCTATTTAACATGCCACTCATAGCTCTTCTGAGCATGGGTCCTCTGGGATCCACCTCTTATTCCAGGAAAGTGTGTGGTTTCTAAAGGAATTGGTATCATATTGTCATTACTACGTGCTCATTATATACCTACTTTATTTTTCAAATGCAACACAACTTGCCCATGATGATTCTATAAAGGTTCTGCAAGATTGAGGGTTATATACATGAGGCTGGGTCGACATATGTGACTGACTGAGAGAGTGGAATGGGCCGTACCACTGTTGAATGCTAAGCCATTAAACAATGCCCCTAATATGTAGCAAAGCAACCATATGTGCTCAAAGTACTCTGGTAATTATATATTGTTGTGGTGTGTTGGATATATATTAGTCATGTGGCTCTTCTGATTGATTAGAATTGTGATTTTGGTTCTCTGTGGTCTGTGGAGTGATGATAATTGTCCCAAGCTAGCCAATGGGGAAAAAATTACAGAAGTAATTAAAGTACAGTATTTGCTGGCGTATAAGACTACTTTCCCCCCCTGAAAAACATGCCTCCAAGTGGGGGGGTCGTCCTATACGCCGGGTGCACTTCAGTTGGGATAGACATAGCTGCCCATAGTGGTCCATAGTACTGTAATGTAATGTAACAAACTCTATATTTTGAGTGGAAATGTTGGGGGGTCGTCTTATACGCCCAGTCGTCTTATACACCGGCAAATACGGGTAATAGAAGGCAGATACAAAGGCTGTATGTAAAGAGTGAATTTTCAGACAAATGCTTAGTCTCAGATTTTCAAAGTTTTCCAATATGCAATTATAACACAGCTAAATCAACAGTTGCAAACTCCAGACTTATAAATGACCGATTCAATATCCATTGTCCAAAAAGTGGGATCCATTTATATACTAGATCAAAGCTTTTCCTTCATAGGCACAAGAGGAGTAGTACACTTTTTATAAGAATTGTTTTTCCTTATTGAAAAAACAACTTCTCCCATCATATGGAGAACTAATATCTATACCATACTGTTTCAAAATACATTTATAATGCAAAAAGTAACATAAAATTCTGCACACAAAATTCTACAACAGCTAAACTTTAATACTTTTTGGGTGCTTTCCCCAATTTAAAATCTGTGCAATCCAGAGTGCAACAAGCATTGGAAAATAAATTTAACATTACATACCAATCTGCGATACACCACCTTGTTCGTATGAAGCCTTTTCTGGACCATTTACACTGAAAAGAAAAACAAAAATCAACATAGATTAAAATACCAGAAAATAGGGAGTTCACACCATTGTTACAGAGATATGATTCACATACCGTATTATTATTGTATTTAAATATTTCCCTGGAGTACCAAAATAAAAATATAAGAGGCTTGATATGGCAAGTAAATGGAGCATATTACATTGTCATTGTTGTCAAGTGGAGCATATTACACATGCCCACAAAGTAGTATTTGGTTTTTACACTTTTGGATTTCCACAAACTATGTGAAATAGAAATATTTTTAGGAAGGCATTTTATAAAGAAATAGAGAGGCATCATAACAGAGAAATAAGCAAATAAACAGGGATGGGCACTAACAGGAAAATGCAGTTCAGTTCATGCTTTGTGACATGCCCAAGTTGTAAACCACAACCCAACATGAACTTTTAGTTGTCCTCCATGTTTGGTATGGACTGAATTTATGGAGTCTTAGTTTGTTGTTGTTAGCTGCGAAGTCGTGTCCAACCCATCTGCACCAACTGCTTCAATGACTCCATCCAGCCACCTCATTCTCTGTCGTCCCCTTCTTCTTTTGCCCTCAATCACTCCCAGCATTAAGCTCTTCTCCAGGGAGTCCTTCCTTCTCATAAGGTGGCCAAAGTATTTGAGTTTCATCTTCAGGATCTGGGCTTCTAAAGAGCAGTCAGGGCTGATCTGTTGATATTTCTCCCTGCAGTCTTGATCCCAATTTGTGACTCATCTAACCCCGCCTTTCTCATGATGTGCTCTGCATACAAGTTAAATAGGCAAGGTGACAGTATACAGCTTTGCCGAACTCCTTTCTCAATTTTGAACCAATCAGTGATTCCATGCCCGGTTCGGAGTCTTAGTTACAGTACCACAAAAAGGTGCTCCCAGGAAAATGCATCTTATTTTCCTCAGAAAGCACTTTTCTGGGAGCACCTTCTTTGGGGGCCTGCAACTTAGGACATGTAAATCCAAATCCTGACTGAACTTGAAAAGCAGGTAAAAGAGGGCCAGCCAGAGATTCCCAGCAAGTTTGGTGTCACTAGCTTGCACAGGATTCATTCTATCCACTCCTGAAACTGCATGACAGGCAGTCTTTTTGACAGGTGTAGATACAGGAGTGTATAGAATCTATATAATGGATCCTGGGCAAGTTAAAGAATCCAAAGTTGCAGGGGACCTCCCATGGATGCTTCTCTAATGCTGGGAGCGATCGAGGGCAGAAGAAGAAGGGGACAACAGAGAATGAGGTGGCTGGATGGAGTCACTGAAGCAGTAGGTGCAAACTTAAATGGACTCCGGGGAATGGTAGAGGACAGGAAGGCCTGGAGGATCATTGTCCATGGGGTCGCGATGGGTCGGACACGACTTCGCACATAACAACAACAACAACTCTCTATAAAGGTAAGGATATGTGGGTTGCTAGGAGAAGGGAAAGAGAAAATAGTGTGGAAGGAGGGAAAATAAGATGCTTCCTGAAACTCCTTGGATATTCCCTGTTATGTAACTGGGCCACTGTTTTCACAGATAGATTGAAAAGAGGAAAAGCTGAAAAAAGGGGTTAGATAAATATAGGCTTGCCAGTAGTGGGGTGGAGATTAAAAAATCAGGAAAAGGGGACTATCAGGGAAGGGAAAAAGGGAAAAGGAAAAATCAGATGTCACCTTGGAGTCCTTGTATATTTTATACATTTCCTACCAGTGTTCCTATCATTATGGTTCTTCAAACTAAACAATAACAAAACTGCCTTCATCAAATCAGGTCTATTTGGTTAATTAGTATAATTGTACTCTATGTGTAAACTGATTTGATGGAGGCAGTTTTATGTTATTTAGTTTTGAAGAATCAAATTATTTTCTCATATTTATGGGATTTCTTGTCCTAATGGATGTTTAGATAATAAATTTATTGGAAAAGTAAAAAATATAACCGTAATAAAAATGAATTAATGTTCAGTAAGTTTTATAACCAATATGGCTAAAGCCACACTACTGAATTTCAGCTAGATGTATTGTTCTTATGTTGGTTATTAATACAACAAATATTTTGCTGGATCCCGGGCAATATTTAAGAGCACTTCTGTAAAAAGCTGTTGTTGCCTATTGAGAATCATAGAATCAATCATAGAATCATAGAGATGGAAGGGGCCATACAGGCCATCTAGTCCAACCCCCTGCTCAACGCAGGATTAGCCCTAAGCCCTAAGAAGAGCACACCAGACATTTATTCCTACTATTGATGGGGAAACTCCTCCCACTTTACTTCCTAATTGGTTCTGTCTTTTCAAACTTTCTGGAAAAGTTCAGAAAGGCCATGAGCCAGTACAGTTCCCCTCTGGCACAGTGCTGTCACCAGCCATTCTGTTATCACTAATTCCCCTTCTTCCTCAAATGTAGGGAAACTATCAGTGAAGAGGGCTCTCGGTCGTCAACGGACACTCCCAAGTCTCTACTGCTGTGGCAACTGTAATTTTCAGTACATCCTGACTCAGTCCATTGCTCATGGGAATTCCAGCTTTCTATTTCTCTTGATTTAATGAATTCACCAGGACAAAACTGAGAACATTTCTGAGGCAATGAATGCTCTGAGTCTTCAGTGTTGCAATTGGTATCCTCACCCAATCTCAACAGTTAGTTTGAGTCAGGAGATGTACGGACATTACAAGTCAGGCCCAAACTTTCTCTCATCTCCCTCTCTCTGTTTCTCTGTGTGAGCATGTGGCTCTAGCTCATCATGAGCTTAGAGAAACGAAAGTTGGAGCTTGCCATTCCAAGCTCCCAGTTTTGTGCTACCGTTGCTTCTGATTGCACTCTTTCAAACAGTAATCCTTCTTGGAGGCCAGAGATCTTCCTGTAAGCCAGCAGCAAACATCAAAGCTGTTCCAAGATTATCTGTAGCTTGCAATACTGTTTTATCTTGATTTCAGAACAGGGCAACTCAGCATCCTAAGGAAGAAGTGCGACATCTTTCACCTTTTACAATATTAAGTCTCTCCCCAGGTTTCCTGTTAATAGGATTCCTTTAGCCAGCAGACAGATTGTGAATACAGGCAGTTTCATCTACTAAAAGACAACATAAATCATCATTGAGAAAGGGGAACCTGCAGTAAGGTTATCACCATACAGCCTTCCCCATGAAAGGTTTGCATTAAAGCATTAGTGAAATTAATTCATCTTTCACAAGAGCTTTGAGCAGTATCGGTGATCTATGATAACAACCAATTTCTCACTGGGAGGGGGCAAAATTACTCAGCCCTGATAGACTACACAAATCTGCTTTTTAAAAATGACCTAACATTATCTGGAGTGTTGCTCCCAAAGGCATCGTTCGAGATTCATGCCCAGCCAAGAGGACCCATAAATCAGTAGAGAAAGTTTTGTTACTTTTATATGCAGTGGGCTGTAATTATTTTGAATTGCATTATGCCTCAATCATTGTAATTACTTTTAGATCATCCTTAAGCGGCAGTAATAAAAAGAAAAGGAAATCACTCTTAAACTAAGGGCAAACCCACCCACCCCACTCCCCCCGCAAATAATGTAAATTTCACATTAAAACTCTGGTTTAAATGCAGACAACCAAGCTGAAATTCTGCCGACTCAGCGTACAAAAGATTCCACTGCTTGGATAGCCACTGTGGTTGATTTCATTTAATCACAAACATTTAAGCAGAGCCAAGTAGGTTAATATAGAGATTTAGGTTTAGTACTACAAAAAGGTTTAAGGGGATTAATAATAAATGATCTTAATGGAGTCATGCTTTTTGAACTCAAAATCTTTTTTGAATGAAGAATAATCAAGTATATAATTTAACTTTAATCAGAAACACTAAATCCCCAATTTGCAAAGCAAAATAAACTTGTGTTTCATCATCTGTGCTCTTCATTGGTTGCTTGTTTGTTCTTTTTTTTAAACTACATCGATTTATGTATCTTCCAGCCTTTGAGCCAAAAATGTTGCACAAAGAGGCTGATAAGTGAATACATGAGGTTGCCTGATATTGTCTCAGACCTTTGCTCTATCATGGACAGTGTTGTCTGCTCTGACTCGCAGTGGCCCTTCAGGGTTTTAGGTGGAAATCTTTCACATCACCTGTACCTGCTCCTTTTGCTTAACTGGAGGAACTGAACCTGGGTCCTTCGTATAAAGCAGAAGACCTATAATTGAGCCATGAACCCTCTCTCAGAATCAAGACTCAAAGTAAAAAAAAAATCTTGTTACTTGAAATGATTGGAAATGTAGAAGAGGCTCATTTCCCTTTCCCCTTCCACTCAAAAACATTGATGTAGTAACTCCTGAAGTATAGTCATGTTAGTCTGTTGCTAAGCAGGAGCCGATGGGCAACTTGAGTAAGTAACTTTATGGACCCTTGTGCTAAAGTAAAGCTTATGCTCAAGTAAAAACATATTTACAGTGCAACAGAACTCTATATTATTTTTGATGTAGCCAAAAGTTCTAACCCTTTTAACCCTTCTAGGTGTGGGAAAGAAGCCCTGTGTAGTAAGAATAAGGTACTACCTCAACTTTACAGCTTCAGGAAGTCTGACCTGGGCCTAAATAACCTCAGCAGCTATCTTGACCTGCTCCACCCTCCTGTATTGAATGATCACAGCCTTCTCTTCAGGCCAACAGCCTCCATAACAAACTAGTCCTCACTAATTTCCTGCATTCTCGTACTGAGCCCTCAACTCTTGCTCTTTCCCCATCCCAAGTTCTGCCTAGATTTTAGTATCTCTATCTCAATTCCTATTTGTGAACAGATTCAGACTGGCCACCCTTTCCTCAACCTCTCCCCTTGAGATTAGTATTAACTAATATTAATCCTGTTCTTGTCCCCTCCTTGCCAAACCCCTCAAGTTGCAAATGTACACTGGCCCTAATTCACTGTGGCCAATTCCACACAGGCAGAAAAGCCTGAGAGGGTGGTCATACAGAAGTGGTGCAAATCTCTGTTTCCACGTGTCACAGCCGCGGGGCAGGCCTCCTCCCTGGCCTGCCATGGATCAGGCCCTCAGTTGACCTGGGAGAACCTGTGTTTCCTTAGCTGCTGCGGGGACCAGCCCTACAGTGGACCAGAGGCGGTAAAGAATGCCCTGGTCAGCTTTGCAGTGCTTTGCTGCACTGCAGGGCGGACTGGGGCATTCATTTCTATTTTGCAGGAAGGTTGAAGAAGAAGAAGAAGAAGAAGAAGAAGAAGAAGAAGAAGAAGAAGAAGAAGAAGAAGAAGAAGAAGAAGAAGAAGAAGAGTTGGTTCTTATATGTCGCTTTTTTCTACCCGAAGGAGTCTCAAAGCGGCTTACAGTCGCCTTCCCTTTCCTGTACCCACAACAGATACCCTGTGAGGTGGGTGAGGCTGAGAGAGCCCTGATATCACTGCTCGGTCAGAACAGTTTTATCAGTGCTGTGGCAAGCCCAAGGTCACCCAGCTGGTTGCATGTGGATGAGCACAGAATTGAACCCAGCTCGCCAGATTAGAAGTCTGCACTCCTAACCACTACACCAAGCTGGTACAAAATAAAGAACCCCCCCCCCCGCAGCCCCCCTTGCACAGCCGGATTAATCCGCAGCTTTTTTTTCCCCCGGGGGACAGATTTCAGCGGGACACCAGCTGTCCCACTGAAATGTGGACACAGACTGCTGCAGAGCATGCAGCTACACAGCAACATTCTGCCGGCAGCCCAGCATGGCTTTCACCACGCAGAATCAGCTTGTGTGAGTCCTGGCAGATTCGTTTAACTGTGTATTTTTTAAAAATGTTATGATTGGGTCACCTGATAGACAATGGGTGCCCCAACAATCATGTATGAAGAAAACTGTAGTTCTGAGAAAAATTGTTAGACCCCAAATTTGACCCCAGTCAATCCAATGAGGGATTATAGCTACCTACAACTTCACATTTCAGGAATTACTCCATCTTGATTACTTATGCAGCAAATAGTACCCAGATCAACCCCTCTGTAATCTCTGCTTGGCTAAACATACCTCAGGGAAATAATCCTGTGGAAACTTTTCTTTTTCCAGCATGGGTGTACTTTCTAATGTATCTGAGTAGATTTCTTTTCCCGTCACTTTTTTGTACTTCTTAGCTAGGGAGAAATAAGAACATTTTAGTTAAGTAGATGCCATTATTTATGCGCACAAGTATTAATAACAACAAAGTTAGACAGTTCTCCTCTTGAAATATAGTTGAAAATCACATTGTGACAGCTCGCCATTAAAAAAAATTATTGTGTTCTATTTATCCAGTTTGATGCAAAAGATGGTACATACCTGATACACACACGCCCCAGGTGTGCTATACCTAGAATATGCATTCCAGCATCTTACTGAATTATCACGCTGATTTACTCTGCCCCACACATGAGTCAGTCAGAGATACCACAAAATGTAGAATACTTGTGTGTAAACAGAGAAGTTAACTATGCTAAGAAGAGAGTATCCCTTTTCTAACAGGACCTCCACAGATTCATTAGGTTTTAACTCCCTATCTGTCTCAGATTCTCCGATATCACTTCTCCTTTAGGGTTGCCAGCCTCCAGGTGGTGGCTGGAGATCTGGGATTACAATTTATCTCCAGGCTCAGAGATAAATTCACCTGGAGAAAATTGCCGTTTTGGAAGGTGGACTCTATGGTGTTATGCCTCACTGAACTCCCTCCCCTCCCCAAACATCACCTTCCTCAGACTCCACTTCCAAAATCTCCTGGTATTTTCCAGCCCATAGATGGCAAGCCTATGCTTCCTATTGCCTCTTCATAATGCCCTCTCTTCTTACCTAAACACACATTGTTTTTCTGGTGGAGTTTAAGAAATACGTGCCAATGCTTTTCTAAAAAATGAAGCCGCGGAAGGTGGTTGCTTTAACTTTTCTTCTTTAGTTCACTAAACTTAGTTTAATGCAGCATGGTCCCTTACTTATCTCCTTTTTCCAGTTTAACAGGTTTCCACCTGGGGGCAGAAGGAATAACCTCCTTAATTATTTTCCCTCAATTCTGGAACTTTCTCCTTGCAACGGTTATCTGCTACCAAGTCTGTTCAGTTTTGATTGTAGGCACTAAATGGATTTTTTTCCCTTCCAGATTTTCAGGCTTCAACCTTAAGTATGATTTTTTGGGAGTGAGCCCCAGTGGACAATATGACAATCTGAATAGACCAGTTTAGGATTACCCCAGTTGGTTTCCTCCTCTCTCTTTATGCACTCTCCTTTGATTAGTTTCCTGGTTGCTATTGGCTTTGAGGAAAAGGTTACAGGTTTGGATTTTGTGGCTCCTGCTAGATTGGTTTGTAGTGTTTTCACTTTTTAATTGTGTTCCAGTATTTCTATTATGAATCTGAAATCTTGGGATTTTAAATAAATGTTGAAATATGTAGGAGAGGAGCTAATGCTCATTTAGAATTTGTATGAGCAAGTTAAACAAGTTAAAAAGTTAAAACAAGTTAACAATTGAGACAAATTTTAATTTATTAAAGTACAAGTATACTCTTCAAACTTTGCGCATGTGGTAGGGTGAAGGTTGAATTTGACTTGAAGGCCATTAGGTGCAAAATGTAGACTTAGCACTAAACTTGAGTGCTTATATTGTAGCTCCACAATTCACTTGATTAATTAATTGCTCAGCATTGAAGTAGATGGACAAGTTAATTGCTCATTAAAAGTTGCCATATCAATGATGCAATTTACATTGGTCTCTTTCGCGAAGAAAATATACTATGATGAGTATTTGACATTAAGACTCAGGTTTTACTTGAGCATCCAAAAAATGATGACTAGAAGGATTTATGGTAGTTAAACCATGAAATGCAATACTCAGAAAACTGCTATTCAAATCCTTCACTAAAGTAAGACCTCCATACCCTCAATTACAAGAAAGGGGGCAATCTATCTTGGGTGAGAACAAGAATAATGAAAGTGAACAATTGAGACAATTAGTTCACACACCGTTTCAATGATGTTTCATATAAATGCAGCTCAAAGATGGAGAATAATGTGACCTGTCTCAATAACCTAATGAAGCTTATAAGGTTTTGTATTGGAATTTGTACAGACATCTCTCACATCCACTAAAAAAAGGAGACAGAGAAAGGACTTTTAACACAATCTAACTTCTTTTATAAACTGTATAAAAGCATAATGTAAATCTCCTGATTAACTTTATAAAATAGTATGTAGTTATATAAGCAAAGTGTTGACAAAAAATAAGAAAATTGAAATCTGGCCCATTTTCCAATTTGCCATTCAGAGCTCCTGGTCCTTTTTGCTGTATGTGATTCTAGCCTAAGTGCTAATCATATAATACAGTAATGCACACGTAGATTCAAGTGGGTAGCTGTGTTGGTCTGAAGTAGCACAACAAAAATTGAGTCCAATAGCACCGGAGCCATCAACTAGCCTCTGTTAATTATTTCTTTTTCACAACTGGGAAAGTGTCTGCCATTAATTACTAACATGGACTTTTATTTCTCCGATGTTTTTGTGAACTACCACTGAACTCAAAAAAACTGATTAGCTGTTTTAGCAAAGAATTCTCATATGGCATCATATGGCTTAATTTGGATATTATGACACAGTTTAATAATTTGCCACAATTTATTTTGCCTTACATATCTACACTTATGATGGTTGTTTATTTAGTTTGAGGAAGATGCACTTGAAAGCTCACGACTAGTATAAATCATTGTTGGTCTTAAAGGTGCTATTGGACTCAATTTTTGTTGTAGTAATGCACACAGTTTGGAATGCTGAACATTTGTTAACTTATTTAAAATTTCCTGGGTCCACTGTTAATTTCTGCAAACAGAAGAGATTTTCATCCCTGGAGTGCAACTTCTTCTCCTCCCTCTCCAACATAAAATGTACATCCACTCTACACTGGATAAGAGAAGTACCCAAGTTGCATTTATCTTCTTCTGGCACCAGAAGTGTGCATTTTTGTCCTTGCCACTTTTCCCAAGACCATATTCCCAATCTATACTACCCCTTTTGTAGCTGCCATAAAACACATCAAGAGTTATAAAAATGAAATTCCAGTGTGGCTCAGTGGTAGAGTATCTGCTTGGCATGCAGAAGGTCCCTACTCAGTAGGTGATATGAAAGACCTGTCTCTTCGATCTGGAGAGTTGCTGACAATCTGAGTAGACAATAGTGCCCTTGATGAATCAATGGTTTGATCCAGTACAAGGCAGCGTCATATACAGACAACATCATGTGTAATGTAACCCCTTGAGAAGTTTCACACTTTACATTTTTTGGTTTATATCTCAGATATTTTAAACATGAATGTAACAATTTTATTTGCAAACACACTTTCATTCCAGTAAACCCAACAGGCTAGTAGTTGTTCCATTAGTACTGTCTGTGTAATAGGCAAAATGATACTGAAGAAACAAGACATAGTAATGCCAACAAGAAGAGAGTCAGGGTTTCTTGAGCCGTGACATGTAGTGACTTCTGCTTACACTTACCTTTAAAGTCAAATTGGTAAATGTTTTTCAAGGATTCATGGAGAAAGTAAAAGCTTCCCAGGGCCTGAAACAAAAAGTAAATTGGTACAATTTCAACAGACTGCTATCAAAAGCATCAAATGTGAACTAAGTTTAATGGTATTCAGAAAGCAGAATCAACTGACTTGAATTCAATAAATTAATTCTTAATTTCCCCTGATGTTTAAAGGGAATATTATCCATCAATACCAATTTATTGCTAAAGAAACGTTATTTGTCCTTAACTTAGAATGTGTATACATATCTACTTAAGGAAACTCACATTATGAAAACAGCACAACAAAAAGGATAAAACTACAAGCACACAGACATTCAAATTAGTATTAAAATCAGAAACAAAGCAAGTGGGTTTCAAAATTACCAGTATTTTCTGGGTATTTTTAAAAAGCCAAACTCAGATCACAAAATCTGAGCAACTACGGGTATAGCTGATCCTGAAGAAAGATGATTTATTGGGGGGAGGGAGGGGGGATTTTTCTGAGTATATTCCGCCATACTGAGTGGCTGGAAGTAGCAAGGTTTATAGGGTTCTTTAATGCCTTTTGCTCTGGTTTCCAGGGCAATAGGAGGGAGGAGAAAGAGGCATAACTGAAGCCCAATGGCAAAAGTACCCTAAGAAGAGTTGTAATGTCTTAGAGACAATCATTGCAATGCTTTTGCAAGGTTGTTGGGTTGAAATATGAAGTTCAACTAAGTAAGTAAATGCCTAGAGGCCATGGTAGATTCAGTGGACCAGGCTGCAGTTGATTCCAGCCAAGACGAAGGTCCTCTGGCTGGGTTGGCATGCAGAGAGACAGGTGATACATCTACCAGCCATGGATGGAGCCCAATTAACACTGGTGCCTTCTGTCAGGAGCTTAGGTGTGATTCTGGATGAAACCCAACAGTTTTTCTTGTACACCCCTAGTTGCCACCTTCCCCTCCTCTTCCTCTTGCTTCCTCCTTCTCCATCCTGCTGCTCCTCTGGCTTATCCTTCCACACATTGTCCCCACCACCCCATTCTTTGCCTCCCTACAGCTGCTCCTTACTTATTCAAAAATGTCTAGTTGTATGGGGTTGACGGACTTCCAACAGATATATGCTATAGCAGTACAGGTGCACCAGTTTGCACTTCTTTCATTAGCACAGGATGTACATGGTTGTCTTACATTGAGTAAAAATGTCTATCAAAGTCAATACTGTCTATTTCTCTGACAGGTCAGGGTTTTAGGCAGATGTCTTTCACATCACTTGCTAACTGATTCTGTTCATCTTGCCAGAGATCGAACATGGAATTTTCCAAGTGCAAAGCAGATGCCCTGCCAATGAACCATAGTCCCAATCCTCCCATTTGCTGTTTTGCTTGTAAAAAACAAAGGTATTTTTAATTTTAAAATGTCATAAATTTGCCATATGCTACAATTTTATATACCAGGTAATAAGCAATAAAACTAATATTGCATCATTTTAATTTTCCCCAACATTCCCCCTTTAGAAAACGCCCCTTCCCTTAATTTAAAATTTCTAGATTTTTTACATCTTTACCCTGTCATTCATGATTCTGTAACTCTGATGAGGACATTTTTGCTGGCCACTTTGTGGACAATGGCTTAGGAAATCTTGGATTTATTTATTTAATTTCTACTCCATCGTTTCCCTAGTGGGAAGCCAACATGGCCTACATTCTCCTCTTTTCCATTTTATCTTCAGTATGAAGAAGGCTAGGCTGAGTGTGTGGAACTGATCCAAAATCACCAGGAAGCTTCCATGGCAGAGTGGAGATTCAAACTTGGGCCTTGCCGATCCAAGCCTGGCACTTTAACCAGTTCTCGGCACTGGCTCCCAATGAGTCAATGAGTGCTGGCTATGGTTACTCACTGGTGACTAAATATGTATTCTGCATGCATATCTTTAGGCACCCTCCATCTTCTTATAATGTTCTGAGCTTCTTGTCATAGCTTGACACTTTTGTGTTGTTTCCTTGTTCAGAAATCACTTTGTTCTTTTCAAACATTTCAATTACATGTATAGGGACCTCACTAACAGCAGCATTTATTACTTTATTATTTATTATTAATAATAATTAAAACATTTCTATTCCACTTTTCCCCTGGGTTAAAGGAAGCATACAATAATAGGTAAAATATACCCACCTCAAACCAGAAAGCAAGCCCCAAATCCCCCTCCCCCCTCCATTAAAAGATGCCTTTCATTCAAATCCCCTTAAAAGCCCTGGCAATCGGGCAGGATTTTTGCATCTCCTCCTGAAAATCTCTAAGCCTGTGCTCACCATCATTCTGCTAACACATATGGTCCCCAATTTTTATGAAAAGGGTGCCACATGGATTTTCCATGCATACACAGCTTTGAAACTGGGCTCCCAGTCTGCATGGTCGTATCATTAGAACCTCTTACATAAGCAAATATGTATAGAATTTGGAAAGTCACAAAAAGCAGATTATTAACTGAAAACATCCAATGCAATCCAGATTTTGAAATTCATATAAATGTATCAGTTGTCAGAACCATTGGACCAGCTGGTGGGGGAATTACCGAGAAGATGCCAGAAATAAATATCTGGGGGACTACCTATCACCACCTGGGGGACCACCCATAGGGTGCTTTGCTCTGGGGGTGCAAGTCTGTCGGTGGTTCCTGGCCCGAGGACGTGGCCTTGACCAGAGCCAGGGCCTTTTCAGTCCTGGCCCCGATCTGGTAGAATGAGCTCCTGGAAATGCAGGGCCCTGTTGGAGTTTACATTGTTCCACACGTCCTGCAAGATGGAGCTCTTCCCCCAGGCATTTGGTTTAGGCCAGAGTAGAAAAGATCAGAGGGCCCTCCTCAGAACAGCTGGAAAACTGGCTAATCCCTTATTAGCAGACCCTCCCTGAGGCGCTGGTTGGGGGACTCGTTGAGCTGTTGGATATGATGGGAGGGGGCTTGAGTTTTAGATTATTTTTGTTGTTGAGGGATTGTAAGGGTGGGTTTTAGATGCAGCTTTACTGGGGGGCGGGGAGTTATTCTGTAACCCGCCACGAGCCAGCTAGCCTGGGAATGGCAGGAAATGAATGAATGAATGAATGAATGAATGAATGAATGAATGAATGCAACATGTCACCTGAAAGTGATGTAGGCACATCAGGGATGATGTTCTGGTTTGTTGGCAGAACCCCTAAGGTAAAATTTGTTTCTTACTATAGAGTTTTGCCCCCAAACCACAGTGTCTCCTTTCAATGTCACAGATGTGCCTATATCACTTCCAGGTAATGCAGAGATATCACATTATTTTTTTTAGCTTTTTGCCTCTTTGGGGAGAATAATTTCCCCCACGTCCTGATGGCCCTGAAGTTGAGGGAGGGGGCTAGAAATCAGAGGATCCCTCACCTCCATCTGGGGACTGGCAACCCTAAAATGTATGAACCGGCTTCATACTGATGCAGATCATCTAGCCCAGAACTGTCTACTCTGACTGATGACAGATTTCCAAACAGATGGTTTTCTCTTAGCCCTGCTACCCTTTGACAAATACAGATACCCGG
This sequence comes from Paroedura picta, assembly GCF_049243985.1. Lineage (NCBI taxonomy): Eukaryota > Metazoa > Chordata > Lepidosauria > Squamata > Gekkonidae > Paroedura > Paroedura picta. The sequence continues at coordinate 67,184,559 of NC_135376.1, read as the reverse complement.
AATTGAACCTGGGATCTTCTTAGTGCCAAACACATGTTCTGACATTCGGCTAAAGCTCTTTTCTAGAGCGTCATGATTTGTGTGTGGGAGTGTAGGTGGGGGAGCAACCTCAGTCCCTTTGATGTGATGTTCACATGCAGGGAAAGAAGCCATATTCTCAAACAAAAGATGTATTTCGTTTCATTTTTGCCTATTTCAGAGCTTGGTAGCAAGGAGACAGACGCTCCCTTCTGGCGCAGCCGAGTTTTGGCTCGCTGACTCCTGCATTATTTATGAGAAGCTGCACATCTAGAGATTAAACATTTGCTGATTTGTCAAAAGCACAAACATGAGGTCCTGCCCATCTCCTTGACATATTAGTTCATCCAACGGAAAACACTGTCACACTTTTAATTGATGAGTACATTTTCTTGTGACCCAGGTAGCTCACTCCAGTTTCTTTTTTCTTTTAAGGGTGCATTTATACATACAGGAAGCAAATAAGAAACACAAACAGACATTCTCACTGAGGACTCAAGGTTAATGATTCTGCAGGGAGGCCAGGTTGATGGAATGAAAAAAAATGTTCTACAAAACAAAGAGGCCAACAACTGATATAATTTCATTAGCAATTAATACAAGCAGATAATAGTACAGTGGTACTATTTAACTTCCTAGGAATAACAGATAATTCTTAAATAGTAATGTTCTCGAAAGTTGTCTTGCAGAGATTTATCTGTTCTTACCTCTCTCTTTCACACAGATAAAATTCATATGCTAGGCAGAGCTGTCTGTTCTACGCTTGCCTCTTTCAGTGCATAATTTAGCACTTAGTGCTGGATTTAATCTGCCTCGTACATTTTTATCTCAGCTTTCATCTAAACTACGCAGGATACAGGGTTGCCAGCCTTGAGTTACCAACACCTGGGAGCATTTGGGGCAGAGCCTGGGGAAGGGAAGTGTTGCTCAGAAATGACATCACAGCATTCATGATGTTTTAGGAATCCCTCACAATATCTATGGTGAAAACCACAGAGAAATAAGTTTTATGTGATTCAATGGAGCAGAAAAGTGCCTGTGAGAATGTAGCCTGACAGAACAATCATAGACACAATTAAACATTTTGAAGTCCATTGAAGTCAATGGGGTTTAGAAAGGCTTGAGTCTGCTTAGGAGCACACTGATGTTCAATTCAGGACTCGCAGTAGTGCCAGAATTCTTGAGGAAATGCTGTACAGTGCTTGAATGCATCAAGGTCTGCAGGCCTCTGCAGAGACACTGGCCCATATAGCAGGGGTTAGGCTGACTTTGACACACCTAAGAAGTTACCATGTGCTTAATATACATGTGCACATATATGTACACAGATACATGAAATTTATAGTGTACATTGTGAAATCTAGAATCCTTCTGAACATGTACAGGAGCGTAGAGGATTGCTTTGCACATGGGGAAAAAACAACAAAGCATATTGGCCATTTAATCTCGGATGAACCCCATGCACATAATAGGATTGCATAGCTTGCAACCTACCCAACACCAAACGGGTCCCCATATACCCTTAAAATTGAAGCAGTAGGGAAGAAGTGTTGGTTTTCATACTCTACTTTTCTCTACCCTAAGGAGTCTCAAAGCAGATTATAATATCCTTTGCTACCTCTCCATCCTTTGCTACCTCAACAGGCACCTTGTGAGGTAGGTGAGGCTGAGAGAGCTCTGAGAAAACTGTGACTAATCCAAGGTCACTTAGCAGGCCATGTGAAAGGAGAGGTCAGGAATCAAACCTAGTTCTCCAGATTAGAGGCTACTGGTCTTAACCATGTCATGTAGGCACCAGCATTGGAAAAGGTCTATAGTACTGAGTAGGGTTATTAATCTCCAGGCAGTGTGTAGAGTTCTCCCAGACTAGACATATCAGGTCCCCCGGAGGGAATGGCTATTTCAGAGGATGGTCTGTATGGAAGCATTGTTGATCTCCCTTCCCTCTGGCAACACCAGTACTGCTGTGAATTTGACCAGCATCAAACTCTGGAATTTCCATAGAATTTATCCCGAATTCTAGGGGACTTCCAGAGAATTCTGGGGGCTCGGTCTGCTTGCTGCCACTGTAATGTAATAGAAGTTATGGGAGCTCCTCTCTCACTTTTGACTCCAGTATATGTAGTGATATGACTTTGGGAACCGCCCTAGGTTTGTTTTGTATGCTGGGTCTTGAGCTAGAAATCTGCCCTGTCTTGTTTTTTAGATCCCTGAGTATTTAGTATTTAAATAGCCAAAGGATTTCCTGGCTCAGCCATTTGTTCTTACCATGGTGAAATGGGTGAGGGAGGAAGGCTCTCTGTGTCAGAGGAAATCTCTACTGTCAGTGCAACAGGAACTTTGGATTCAGCCCATATACTATCAGCATTTCTCAGCTAGTCTAGTACCTCAGTCCTAAATACACTTATTTATAAATAAGTATACAGAACTGCCAGGCCCATTTAGGATGAATGGCTGCTTAAAATTAAAAGTAAACATGTTTTGTGCAAGATATTCAATATGGGATTTTACAATGGAAGACAATTCTATACTACTGAATACGTTTTCCTGTTGATTTGTTTCTTATTTCTCACAGTGTATGATGACAGCAACCCTGCGATTCTTTAGACGGCAAGAGTCTGGGGGCTCCCACAGGTTCAGACACTTCCAAAAGCGTATTTGTTAATTTTAACAGAGGACACCACCGAAAATAATGGCACAATCTACGTTAGTGCACATTTATAGGAAAATATTCATCCAAGAGCGTATGAAATACTCTGAGAATGCAGGCAAATGGTATTCACAGAACATGATGACAATAATCTGTTGCTCATGCTATTGTTCAGCTGGCCCTAAAAAGAGGTTTATTTTTAAAAGTATAGTAAGCATTTTATTTTTTCATGCAAAAGATAACATAGAATTGGCGATACACACAATGTCCCTTGCCATCTGAACTTGGCCCTGTAATAAAGACGAAGCTATTTCTAAAACGGTACTGAACAATGCGCCTCTTTAATTTTTAATTACATGCTGAGAAATGGGTCATTTCACTTGTGCAAATTTAACAACTACAGGGAAGTGCTTGGAACAAAGGTTTAAATAATTACTGCACAGAATAAACATTTGCTGCATTACCTCATTGAATGTGCTTAAAGCTAATATTGCAATTATGAAGAGTGCTTTAAATAAATGTAAAATAAATTGCCAATGATGACTCAGAAAGTGTAATTCATGTAGTCATAAAATCCATAATTAGCTCTAATGAATATTTAAAGTCAAAGTTCAACCTAACTTTTTAAATGTTTAACCTACTATATCAATATAGCTCAAGGAATCCATTTGTCACGGAAAATGACAGAATCTGAATATTAATTAGCATAGGTCACTGCTGACAGGAAGTCCTTATCTCTTCCCAGTCCTTTTGACTACAGTTCACGTCACCAGTATGTTTGTCACGTCTGATATTATTGATTACCTGCCTGTTTGGCTAAGAACAATTAAAAGGATTTTTTTTTTTTTACATATTTATAAACCTGACTGTCATGAGCACTTATTTTTCCATTAGGAAAATGTAGTATATTAGCTGCCATATTTCAGTCTGAGGAGCAGCAGCAAATGAGAAGCTGCAATAATTCTAGACAGGATGACAACATTTTTACATAAAAGCCTTCTTCACTGGCTTAGCGAAGAAAAGGTAACTTAATGTATATTGGGAATGATACAAGAGGGCCATCATTATTCGACATAGCCTGTTTTAAAAACTAATTCAGAGGGCAGGATTTGTTGTGCTCCTCAACAGCTTCATTGAGATGCAAACAGAATACACTTAGATTTTGTTTACCATTTGAAGTCTATGAAGATGGATCTCCACACCCTCCAACTGTAAGAGTTTGACAGACATAGCAATGATGGGGAAGCGACCAGACTGCAGGTTGAGTGAGGCCATCTCCCACCTGTCATTCAGCATGAAGTCTGGAATGAGGAGAGGTTGGTAGCCTTGGTAGCCCGAGGCTGTCAATCCCTAGAATTGGATGACTGTCTTTCTCAAGAGGGAAAACCTTACTGTGTGCACAAATCAACTCATTAAAAAAAAATCTATCACTTTTTATTTGAGAACAAATTAGGTGTCCGGCAATTTATCATTTCCTGCATTAGCCTTATCAGCCAAAGTATACAGAATTAAAGTCCTATTGCTTTTGTTTTCACACAGGGCATGTCTGTCTGATATGCAGGCCTGTGCAATTTAAACAACAACAACAACAACATCAAATTCTTTGCATTACCTCTTCAACAAGTGGCTATCCCAGCAAATAAATTGTCAGCAAATTTGATTCTGTAAGGTCCCAATGTGTGTGTTGGGGAGGGGAAACTATGGCATCACATAGGGTCAATTAAGCTTCATATAATTTCCCCTCTATTAATCCACACTGATTTATTATTTTCAGAAGTTTAAAGGTAGGTTCCAAAAATGCAGTGACAATTATATACATTCTTAGTAGGAATGCAACTTCTAAGCCAGTGGTCCCCAACCCCCGGTCTGCAGCCCGATACCGGGCCACAAGAGCTTCGGCAGCGGGCTGCGGCTCCCTCTCCCCACCCCCCCCGCAGCGAGAAGCTCGCCAGGCCACGAGCAAATCAGCCGCTGAAGCGGCTAATTAGCTTGTGGTCTGACAAGCTTCTTGCTGTGGGAGGGATGGGGGAGAGGGAAGCGTGGCCGCTGGCACGCCGGCGGCATAAACGCGCATTCGTGGACCGGCCGGACATGTGTGCTTGTGCCCGACGGGCGCAAACGCGCACACAGCAGTTTCGCGCATGCGTGGCAGCCCTGCGCATGCATATATGCATGGAACTGCCGCTCATGCACTTTTGTGTCCCCGCTGGGCACAAACGCACATGTGCGGCAGGTCCGCACATGTGCACTTGCACGGGGCTGCTGCATATGCGCAGGGCCCTGGGTCGCCCTCTCCCCCCACCCCTTGGCAACAGGCCGCAAAAGGTTGCGGACCGCTGTTCTAAATAGTCTGGCTCAATCTGTTAAGAATCAGCTTTGTTTTGGGGCATATTTTGGTGTAGTCATTAAGAGCAGTGGCCTTTAATCTGGAGAGCTGGGATTGATACCTCACTCCTCCACCTGCAGGCAACTGGGAAACCTTGGGTCACTCACAGTTCCTCTCAGAGCTCTCTCAGCCTCACCTGCCTCACAGGGCACCTGTTGTGGGGAGAGGAAGGGAAAGGTGTTTGCAAGCTGCTTTGGGACACCTTCAGGTAGTAAGAAGCTGGGTATAAAAAAGCAACACTTCTTCTATTTTGAGTGCTTTGGTAACTGCAACAATTGTGACAAAGGAACCACAGAGCCAGCTTGGTGTAGCGGTTACGAGTTTGGACTTCTAATCTGGTGAGCCGAGTTTGATTCCCTGCTCCTCCTCCACATATAGAAGAAGAAGAAGAAGAGTTGGTTCTTATATGCCGCTTTTCCCTACCCGAAGGAGGCTCAAAGCGGCTTACAGTCGCCTTCACATTCCTCTCCCCACAACAGACACCCTGTGGGGTGGGTGAGGCTGAGAGAGCCCTGATATCACTGCTCGGTCAGAACAATTTTATCAGTGCCGTGGCGAGCCCAAGGTCACCCAGCTGGATGCATGTGGGGGAGCGCAGAGTCGAACCCGGCTCGCCAGATTAGAAGTCCGCACTCCTAACCACTACACCAAATTGGCTCTTATAGCCAGCTGGATGACCTTGGGCTTGCCAAAGCACTGATAAAGCTGTTCTGACCGAGCAGTGATATCAGGGGTCTCTCAGCGGGTGTAAGCCACTTTGGGACTCCTTCTTGTAGAGAAAAGCGGCATGTAAGAACCCATTCTTCTTCTTCTTCTTCCTCTTCTTCTTCCTACTACAACTACTACAACTACTACAACTACTACTACTACTACTGCTACCACCACCACCATCCCATTCTGATCTCACACAATGTTGGACTCCCAAACATGCATCATCAATGGGTGTTTGCCAAATGCCAAATGTCAGAAGCTGGAGCTGTGGTTGATCTCACAAGCACTGCAAAGACAGGACTGCAAGGTGAAGCTGTAGCACCTTAGTGGAGGCAAGAGGAGGCCATAGGGCTTTCCTATAGCTCCAGAGAAAAGGCAGGTGATTGGTGCAGCTGTGGGGGTGGGCTTTATCAGGGTGGCTAGCTGGCAACATGCCTAATGGTGGCCTGATGGGGTCATGGAAAGCCAGAGGAAGCCAGAGCACAGTTGGCCAGAAGGGGTCATAAACCATTTCCAAGTCACTTCTAGAGGTATCAAGGCAACCTATTTTTGTTCATTCCCTCTTACATAAGGGGCTGCAGTTAGAGGGGGGATGATCAAAAATGTGGTTCCTCCCATGCACAACTAGAAAAGAGACTCTCTCTACTACTTTTGAAATGACCCTTGTAGTAAATTGGTTTATTTGTTGTACTTTTAGGAAACTAAGAATTTTGGAAGAGTTGTCATAGGTTGGCTGAAACAGTCATAAGGGTTTCACCCTTTCCCATGAAAGAATGGACTGTTAAATGTTAAATGGAGTGTTGGGCCTCCGCTTATCTACAGCTGCTAAATAATTTGCTATCATATTTTTCTAAAAAGAGACTATTGTTCTATGTGAAATTTAAGTCTTAACCTGAGCCACAATGAGTTGACTTTAAACTATTATAATTTGAACACCGCTTGGCTTTAAATCAATTTAGCATTTCATGAATCTCGTCTTCTGTAATAGACTCAGTGATGGCAAATTCAATTTGTTGAGAAGACATTATTGCCCATTTCATTTAGTATTATCCAGGTCAGCTCTCAATGGGAAGGGTAACATGTGGTAAAAGGCTGTATTTAGCATGTCACAGTCACTGGATGCTGTTTTGTATCTCCAGGATTCTTGGCCTCAAAAGAAGAGGCGATTGATTTACAAAGTACCAAATTTCAAATTTCATATTCTAGGCCTAAACATGAAATAATTGGACGGAGCTGTCTCCCTGTCTGACCCGCCACAATCAAGCCCCTTTCAAGGTTGACTGCCTGCATGAGAAATATGTGCATAATTTCATTTTGTCTCCCATCCAACGTTCAATGTTAGAAGTTAATTAAATTGCTTGTCCATTGTATTCATCCACTTACAAAGTTAATGATATTCTGTTCCTGAATTAAGGAGAATTTTATAAAGCCTGTGCTATGGAACCTGGCATGCTGTACATGGAGGAGCTGAACTCTTGTCATAGCTCCTGCTTGCAGCTCTTCTAATTAGGAAACAAAACGAATGTTTCTGCATCTGCCAATGTAGAGGACAAGTCATTCCGACAGAGAGGCAAAATGCTTTGTACAATAGCAACTTAATAATATCTCATTTTTGATTATAATAAATTCAGCAGGATTAATAAACCTGTTAATTTTTTTTTTAATTGCAGTAACAAAGATGAAGTACGGAATAACAAGACAGCCTTTTAAGAGAGGACAAAGGTTTGCAGGGGAGAGATGGCTTCTTGCAAGGACATCCAACCTGAGGATTTTACAAATGATCAAAGTCCTCATTGTCAGTTTAGGAAGAGAGATTTCAGATTCTGCTCTCCGGCCCCCTCAATTCAACAGGAACATTGCCATTTTCACTTCAATTTCCACCAGAATATGGAGGATTGTGTTTATTAAACTAAGGCATAAGGCCCCACAAAGTGAAGAGTGAAGGATGTTACTAGTATGTGTTGGATGCGCAATCTTATGTTATTGGTATGTGGTATTGGTATGGTTGCCAGTTCTCAGGTGGGTCATGTTTCACATCAAAGAAAATAATCTTGAACAAAAGTTAATTCTCAACAAAACTATATCTTCCTTTCTTGTGTTTCATTCGACTGTTGAAGAGACCTGAGCACAGATTTCAACTCCAAAGTATAACAACCCTTCTCAACCCTTCTTGCCATTGGCTTTATCAAGGGAAATGGTGGGGGGGGGGTATAGGAGATCCTCCACAGTAACCGGTCTCTACAAAGATCTGCTTCTAATATACTGGCAACAATGCTTCCATTAGTTCAAGAATACAGATTACCTTCCAAAATACGTGATAGCATTAAAAATTGAAGAGGCTTGTTCTCTTATTACAAGAAAGGAAGATACAGTTTTGTTGAGAATTAACCTTTGTACAAGATTATTTTCTTTGATGTGAAACATAACTAAACTTTTTTTGAGATAACAAAAACCGTGCGTATTAATTGTTATCTGTCCTTTAAGAACTATAGTTGCTTTGTGTATATTACTTTTGGGTTTTGCCTGTTGTTCCCTATACTTGTGCTGTGTTTGCTTAACTCTCAGGTGGTCCCTGGAAAACTCCCAGTTATAACTCAGCGGTCCGCAACCTTTTACAGGCCGTGGACTGCTGTGCCGGGGTGTGGGGAGAGGGCAACCCGGGGCCCCGCGCACGCGAAGCAGCATGCACGTTTGACTATACTGTTGACTGCCAGCTCTCAAGCACCAGCTGGCAGTCAACAGTATAGCAGTGGGTGGGAGGCACTACCCTGATTGCCATGCCTCACACAGCACCCAGTGATTCTACCCCCCCCCCCGTTTTCAGTAAGGTCAACTCCAGGTTGGGAAATTCCTGGAGATTTTGTGGCAGTGCCAGGGGAGGGGAGTGAGCAAAGTTGGCATGCACACCATACAATATACCCTCCAAAGCTGACATTCCTCCCTGAAGCCTGGAGATCACTTGTAATTCTGGGATAACTCCAGGCTCCTACCTGGAGAATGGTAACCCTCACAGTAAATGTAGCAATGACATGCTCATTGTGGTAAATCCTGCAGTCTGATCCACATTTTAACTTCATTTTCTTACAAAACTTGAGCTATACATTAAGCTGTGCAAGAGTCTTTTAAAAAAGAAAATAAGAGAACCATTTTTCAACTATAATACAGAATACATTTATCATCTAGGAATACAAGTTTACAAAATACTATGAATAAATAATGAAGATTTGGAAATCAGTTTTGTAGCTATACTCATTTGTCAAAAATCAAGAGGCATAATTCTAATATACTACTTAAATGTTCATTAGTGTTTCAATGTAATGCACAGGCTATGGAGAATGCCACTAAAAAAATCACAGAATATAAACATAAACAATCAACTTTTTGTTCTCTTGCAATAGCTCTATAATTATTTATTGACCAACTCCATCAACAAATAATCCAGGTATTTCAACAAGAGAATCCCTACTGGCTTATGCTTGACTTAATACTATATTTTCTCTTCAAGCCAACAGGCAGGAAAAGTAATCCCCCATTTATTGCCAGTTATCCTATGTTAGCATACAAAAAGATGGCATAAAAGTTTGAAAATAGCCTTCTACTGTTCAGCCTGTTCAGTTTGAATTTACTACTGAAATATCTGTACATTATCTTACAATACAGTTCATAGATTCAATCAAAACATATCACTGCTTTGTTGTTTTAGCTAGGCTTCTAGAGTAATGGAAGACTGTTATGTAATGGTGGCTGCTTTCCACTGTGAAATTATGGTTCCACTAATGATTTTTATGGTTGTCCTTTGTTGTCCAGATTTCGGGTCCATGCCACTGTGAGAGAATAGTTCCCTTTCAGATGATCAACTGAAAGTTCATTGGCAATTTCCAAATTCTGAAAGACACCATTATAATTATGTGTGTGTGTTTGTAAAGGTTTGCAAGAGTATATTACGCTTGTGTTTATCTTGTGTGTGTGTGTGTGTGTGAAACAGTGTAATGTATTTTTAATTTTGTGCTAAACCGCCGTAACTTCAGGTTATCCTTTTATCCAGTTCCAGCCGAGAGAACTACGGCATGTTTACTAGCAATCCGTCTGATCTGAAGGTGCTGCTGGTTAAGGTGTGGTCAATTAATACAAAATCATCATTCATCTAGGATTTGATCTTCCATGAAATGGTGACTGGTTATCTGTACTTGGGTAGATGAGCTTTAAAAAGTCAGTCTGTCCTCATAATATCTACTTGAGTTCTTCGGTAAACAGATACCAAAGCTACATGGATAAGATGCGTCTTCTGAATCTATCCCCTAAGTATTCTTTTGAACAGTCCTAGAATTCTGTGTGTGTATATTAGGTTCTGCTGTCAGGTTCTGCTGTCAGGTGTTAGGTTCTGCTGTCAGACTGCTCACCCCTACTGCCCAACAGTTTGCCTTCCTGACCTGGCAGATGTTGTCTCAGATGTGGTGTCAAGGAGTGCTAGTTTGATTGTGCTACACAGGACCTCACCATTCATGATGAGGTTTCTTTAACTGGTGAAATTCAGGATCTCTTGTCTATTAAACCCTATCAGGTAATAATTTGCTAATGACACCAAATCCTGGCACCAAATCCTTCCCATCCTGTCCAGAAGAGACACCTGGTCCACAGTGTGCCTTACTGAGTGCATAACCAAGACAGAACTGGGCTTTCCCCATGATCATAACTCAAAGAATTTCTTCCTGGTTCAGTTTTGGGGCAAACTACTTGGATGCATTCTGACAACACATCTTCAGAGATTCATGTTTGAAACCTATTATTTAGAACTCTGACTTGCATAGTCTAGTGCAGTGGTCCCCAACCCCCGGTCCGGGGACCGGTACCGGGCCATTGATCAGTTGGTACCGGGCCGCGGCTCCTCCTAGTCCTCCTCCCCCACTGTTGCCTCGGGGGCTGCCCTGCCACTTTGCCACTGGCTCACCTTTGGTGCTCTCCAGCGGCCGCCATGGCTGGGGCTCCCCCTCGGCATGGCACTGCGCAGCTGCTGCTGGCAGCACCCCCCCAGCAGGAGGAGGGAAGTCAGGAGTGCCGGTGGGAAAACAAGTGGAGCAGGAGCTCAGGTGGCGACGTCCCTCAGCAAAAGACTACCCCCCCCGGCCTCAGTAAAATTGTCAAGCATTGACCGGTCCCCAGTGATAAAAAGGTTGGGGACCACTGGTCTAGTGTACCAGTTATTTCCCCCAGAAATTGGAAAGGGAGAATGCATCACTGCTAGTTTTCCTGATCTATTAGCTAATTCAATACCATTAATCATAGTAGACTTTGTGATATTCCATGTTCTTCCTGGGATCAAAAAAATGGTTCCAGGCGACTGCTGCTCTGTCATGTGGCCTTTCGTCGATGAGGTGCTGCAAATTCTGTCTTCATTGTTGCTTAGTCTCTAACTAAAACCAATGGAAGTAAAATAGCTGGTTTTCGTTACCTCACGTTGTAATCCGCAAAGGAGTACCAAAGTGGCTTACAATCACCTACCCTTCCTCTCCCCACAACAGACACCCTGTGAAGTAGGTGAGGGTGAGAAAGCTCGGAGAGAACTGTGACTGACCCAAACTCACCCAACTGAGTGCATGTGGAGGAGTGGCGAATCAAACACGGTTCTCCAGATAAGTTGTGATCTTTATCTGCTATATCTCAGCTCAACAGGCAAGCAATATGCATACAATTAAAAGTACATTTTCACTGACGATTAAATTCTACAAAATATAATTCAGATAAACATGCCACTAATGGAAAAAACACTTGAGTACATTGCTCACCATTTGACTTTTAATTATGAAAAACGAAGCTGCTAAACTACAGCACTGTGCATAAAAACTCAATCAATAATATTTCATGTTGACTAGATTGCGTAGTAAATTTGTATCATAATTAAAAGTGCATTAATATTTCTTCCCATTTTTCTGGGCATTTAACTCGCATCTTTGTTATCATCCCTTTTACTGAAAAACACAACCACTAACTCATTCATTCCAGCTGCTCTAGTGAATGTAAAATGCATTTGAAGAAAGGACGAATGCATCTGCTGCAGGCATTTTATTATTGTAGGTACTAAGGTACTTTAAATGTAACATAATCCCTGATCCCTATGTTAACCTAGTTATATGTGTGTTAGTCTATACCAAGAGGCAAAATCTAGACATACATAAAGATTAACAGAGCGAGACTGGGGATGTAACAATACATTTAAAATAAAATAACTTAGTATTTACAGTTCTATGTCTGACAAAAAAAATGCACCCTTGGTGTAGTGGTTAGGAGTGCAAACTTCTAATCTGGTGAGCTGGGTTCGATTCTGCACTCCCCCACAGCTGGGTGACCTTGGGCTGGCCATGGCACTGATAAATCTCTTCTGACCAAGCAGTGATATCAGGGCTCTCTCAGCCTCACCCACCCCACAGGGTGTCTGTTGTGGGGAAAGGAAAGGGAAGGCGACTGTAAGCCGCTTTGAGACTCTTCTTCTTCTTCTCCTCCTCCTCCTCCTCCTCCTCCTCCTCCTCCAACTCTTCTTCTTCTTCTTCTTCTGATCCAACATATGTTATTCTCCATCCACAACTGAAAGGACTACACAGTTCATAAAACCGACAAACTGAAAGACCATCCAAATACTTATCTTTAAACCGCCCGTGGCGCCGCGGGCGCCACGGACGAAATAAATGGTTAAGGGGTTCTAAGGTGGGATTTGTCCGTGATGAGGAAGGGTCCGGATTGGACCCTTCCCCGGGACAGACATTCGGAGGGACCCATCGGCAGGCGCGCAGCGCCTGCCGATGGGTCCCTCCGATTCCCAGCCCCAGCAACTGCGAGCCGCGCGCAGCGCAGCTTGCAGTTGCTCCCTTTCCCGCTGGGCTGACGCGTCGGAGGCGCGAAGCGCCTCTGACGCGTCAGCCTGGCCGCAAGGTACCCCCCGGCAGCCGCGGGCGTGGAGGCGCTGTCGGTGGCGTTGAAGTCGCAGGCGCGCTGGGTGGCGCGAAGGCGGGCGGAGGCACTGACGGCCAAGCGGCGGAGCTCCGAGCCCAGCACCGCCGAGCCCAGCGGGGGCCGCCCCAGGCTCGCGTCGCGCGCAAGACCCACCTGCAGCGCCCGCAGACGCCAGCACAGGCCCCGCGCCCGGCCCCACAGCGCCACCCGACGCGCCCGCGCCGCCGCCATCCCAGCCCGCGCCCGTCGCCACGGCCTCCCTCACGGCGCACGGGCAGGCGGAGGCCCAGCCCACGGGCCTCCCTCAGCCCTGTGCACGCATGCCGCCGCCCGAGGGAGCCCCTGGCAGTCGCGCAGAGCGCGGCTGCCGGGGACTCCCTGACCACCAAATGACCGCCGCCCGGGGGAGACACCCCATCCCTACTCCTTTCCCACCTGGGTTCCCTTCCCGATGGCCATTCCCCACCGCCGCTTCCCCGCACCCACACACACACAAACACACACACACACAGCCTCACCACCCAAACCCCAATAGCCGCCCCCTTGCCCCGCCGCCACTTCCCAGCGAACACAGACACACACACAGCCACCCACCGACCGCGCTCTGCCACCCCTTCCCCCACCAAACACATCCACGCACACACTCCTCTCTACCCCCTCTTCCCTCGCCACCTCTCCCTCCCCATCGGCCCCCCGCAATTCCTCCCCACGATTCCCCCCCAACCTTCACACACACACTGGCCCCTGCCCTTTCACCTACCTCTCTGTCTGCCTTCCTTTCTTCCTTCTTACTTCCTGTCTTCCTCTCCCCCACTCCACACATCCAAGCACACACTCCTCTCTACCCCCTCTTCCCTCCCCTCTCCCCCTCCCGATTTGCCCCCCCCCCGATTCCCCCCAACCTACACCCCCCTGTCCCCTCCCCTTTCACCTACCTCTCTGCCTGCCTTCTTTTCTTCCTTCTTACTTCCTGGCTTCCTCTATTTCTCCATCTCCTTCCTGTCTCTCTGTCTTTCCGTCTTACTTGCTTCCTGTCTCTCTCCATTACTTCCTTTCTTTCTCCCTTCTACCCATCCCTTCAACCACCCCTTGCCCTTTTTTCTCCCTCCCCTTCTTCCTTTCCTCTTCTTCCTTCCTTCCTTCTTTCCTTCCTTCCCCACAGTCTGTTCTCCCCCCCTCTGCTAGGGCCCGCTATATTTCTTCTACAGCGGGCTTATTTTCTAGTTTTATATATAAAACCAACATTAAACAACTGGATGAGCATGACTCTTGCAAATGTCAGGAGTACGGCTAGAAGAGGGCACCAACTTTATACGCTGGGATCAACACCTTTTTCTATTCTAATTCACAAAAACGGGATACAGACTAGTGACGCAGCATAAGTAGAGGCTACCTTTTACTTACCCACTAGGGAATAAATGTAGTGTGGTAGCTACCTGCTCTGAGCAATACTGGAAAGGCAGGCTATTAATTAATTAAATAAATTATTCTTGTCATCATCACTCAAAGCAGAGAGATCAGGGTTCAAATCCCTGCTCAGCCATGAAACTCATTAAGTTACCTTAGGCCAATCACTCTGGAGGTTTTCACATTACTGTTCTAAACCGATTGTTAACCAATGTTGGTCCAATTTCATGTAAAGGGCTATGGGGATGAGAGTTTCACATGGCGATTCCTTCCATTAATGAGTCTCCTCTGAAGCGCTATGGCCAATTCAAACAGTGCTGCTTTTCCTGCACCTGTTTCACTGTGCGAGCTACCTCGGAGGTGCCACTAACACATAAAAAAGGGTGGGCAGGAGGGAAAAGCAACATTGCAGGAAATATGATGGACATTTTACAAAGCACACCACAGTGATTCAGATTTTGTCAACTGCTAACCTGATGCAGGTGGATTTGTCTGAACAGGTAAATAAATCCCGCTAGCTGTCAATTACTAAAATGAAATGACAGAAACAATCTATTAACAACCACTTACTGAACAGAATACAAAGGCAGTCTGAAAAACCCCTCTTGCTCTCAGTTGACCAAGTGTGATGACAACCAGTATCATACAGTGCTTAGAGCAGGGGTAGTCAAATTGCGGCCCTCCAGATGTCCATGGACTGCAATTCCCATGAGCCCCTGCCAGCGTTCGCTGGCAGGGGCTCCTGGGAATTGCAGTCCATGGACATCTGGAGGGCTGCAGTTTGACTACCCCTGGCTTAGAGTATCATACTAGAATCTGAGACAAAACTTGGAACCCTGATTCTGGAATGGAAGCTTGCTGGGTAGATTGGTACAGTCACACATACTCAGCCAAGCCCACTTCACAAGGCTGTTGCAAGAATAAAATGGAGGAGGGGTGAACAAGGTAGTCTATTTTAAATCTACATTGGGGAGAAAGGCTGAGTAATAAATGGAGTAGGTAAATAACCCACCTCACAGGATTCCAGGGGAGCACCATGTGAATTACTCTGAGCTTCTTTGAGAAAGCGCAGGGTAAATATGTGGTGCATAGATTAAGCTTGCATCTGGGAATGCCTTACTTTAAAACCAAATATATCGCTGCTATCTTTGTGGGAAAGAATCTGCAGTTTTTGGCAAGGCCACAGGAAAACCTAACTCCATTACCAGTGTCACCAGCTATTGTTTATGGTGAGCATTGGAATACCAGAAAAGAGCACCAGAAAAGCCAGCAGGGGCCACAAAGGATGGCAGGAAAGGAAATTCCAAAGAAATTTTTGGATAGAGTAAAATCTTGAACACACACCATGAGACCCTGTAAACTCTCAGTCATGTACAGTGACTCTCCAATGACAGATTTTATGAAGTAAAAATTACCAGAGCAGCCCTAATAGCCCAGACTAACTCTCTCTCACCAGAGCTTGAAAACTAAGCAGAGTCAAGTAGAAACGGGAGACCACAGAGGAAGACTACGGCGGCTATGCAGAGGAAGGCAATGGCACACCAGTTCAGCTCATCTCTTGCCGTGAAAGTCCCATATGGTGGGGTTGCCGTGAGTAGGCTGTGATTCAGTAACACAGTTTACCTTAAAAATTAGAATTCTGCAGTTACACACATGAATTAACGCCGTACAGCTGTGCTGTACTGAATCAAACTGCTGGTCTACAAGATAATTATTGTCTAGTGCCAGTGTGGAGTAGTGGTAAAGAGTGGCAAACTCCAATCTGGAGAACTGGATTTGATTTCCCACTCCTCCACATGAAGCCAGCTGGATGATCTTGGATCAGTCACAGTATCCACAGTATCTCTCAGCCCCACCTACCTCACAGGGTGCTGGTTGTGGGGAGAAGAAAGGAAAGCAATTGTAAGCTGCTTTAAGATGCCTTCAGATAGTAAAAAGTGGGCTACAAACCACGTTTCTTCTTCTACTACTATGACTGGCAGCAGCTCCCCAATGTTTCTACATTACCTACTGTAGAGGGCTCCTACATTACTTACTTTTTCGCTCAACTGGGCATGTTCAATCTGGAATCCTCCACATACAAACCAGATGCTCTTCCACTGAGCCCCTTCTCAGAGCATATTGGATTGTGGATTTCTTAACAAAAGCCAAAGATTTTATGAGCAGTTCTCTAAGTAAAGGTGTGGCATAGGGCTTCATAGAGCAGATTCAAAGGAAAAGCCTCCATATTTTAAAGGTATCCTTTCAAGCTATCACTTGTCTGATCAAGATATCTGGATCTAAGCCAGGCTACCAAAAGGGTGGAAGATTAATCCACTGAACCATCAAAACTGTAAAGCCCTAATTCTATTATCCCAGCGCTTTCTGATCAATGATTAAATGCCGAAAGAGCAAATGGCATTAAAAAGCCATAACCACTGCACTTCTATCAGAATCAAAATAAGGCTGCTATAATACTAAAAGATTCTTTTGTAAATGTATCTCATTGTTAAACTTAACAACTTGACTATAAAATATTAGCAACAATTCCCAATTCAGCAGGTCGAGGGTCATCCAGTAAATTAGTTGTTGGGGTATCAGTGGGTCAAGTCTCTTCCTTATCCTGGAATCTCTTTTGCCTTCAGCTTTCCTGAAGCCATGTCTTTAATAATTACCCCTCACTCCTAATGCATTGGTGGCAAGCACAGCCAAGAGAACTGACCCACATGTGATATTTATATATATAAAGGATTTATAAGCTACCTGATTTGCTGTTTTACAGACTAGTTTTATTGTTTTAACTATGCCAATAAAGATATTGAATTCTGTTTACAATCTACATTTTCTACATTCAAAAGTGAGTACAAAATATATGTTCCACTTAATATTTCTGGTAAGGCCTTGGAAGAGGAGCTGGTCTTCATGGTTTAAATGCCACTTAACACGCACTCAGGGCGGCTGTCCCGCCCCTGAGTGCTTCCTCTTCCAGCGGCCAGCCAACTGCCTTCCGTCCCCCACCCCTGACCACTCCCTCCTCCTTCCACTTCCCTCTGAGGTTCAGAGGATGCAGATCCCTGCTGCGTGAGAGCTGCCCCTGCAAAGTGAGTTTCCTGCCCAGGGGGCCTCCAGTCTGCAGCCTTTCCAGGTCCTGGGGCAGGAGAGGCCATCTGCAGAGTTCTTCCACATCCCCCCCATCTAGCGCCCTTTGTATTCTTGAATGCAACAGGCTTTGGCCCTAGTTTTTTAATTTAAGAAACACAACGAAACAACAACATTCATATAGAATCATAGAATCATAGAGTTGGAAGGGGCCATACAGGCCATCTAGTCCAACCCTCTGCTCAACGCAGGATCAGCCCAAAGCATCCTAAAGCATCCTATATATAAACCATCTGCAGAGCTGGATAACCCAGGCACACCTGATTTTGTCAGATCTCATAACCTAAACAGGATTGGCCTCAATATTTGGATGGGAAATCTCCAGGGAACACTAGGGGTCATGATGCGGAGGGGCACAATGACAAACCGCCTCTGAATGCCTCTTGCCTGGCTGCCAGACAATCCTACAATCATAGGATCTCCTAGCTATACAGATGCCATATATACAGATATCATATCTTTACACCGCTCCGCAGAAGCAGTATAAATAAAATGCTAAGGGGTATGGGGGAGGGCTCAGTCTGGGATGGGGGGGGCCAATGATGGGTCCCTTGCCTATGGACTGGCGAGTTGGGAGGTGCCCATCTCCCAACCTGGGCCACCTTCGGCGGACAGCTGCAATTTTGCGGCTGTCCGCCAACAAGGCAAGCAAGCAGCTGCCCACCCTAACCTGCCATGCGGCCCTTGGAGGGGGGGGGGGGCTCAGGCCGCCCACCGGACCCACCACCCCCATCCGGAGCCTTCTGCCGGGCCCTGGGGCAGCCGAGACTGCTCCTCGGCCCGGCAATATGCCTCAAAGCCTGCTGCCGCCTTCCCGAGCCTTCTGCCAGGCCCTGGAGCAGCCAAGCCTGCCCCTGGCCCCAGCAGAAGGTCCCAAGGCCACCTACCTTCCTCAGTTCCTCGTTTCCTCCCAGCATTCCCTTTGTCCTTCCCTTCCTCCCTTCCTCCCTCTCTTCCATCTGCCTCTTTCTAGCTACCTGTTTCTCTCCCTCTTCTTCTGTCTCTATCTTCCTCCCTTTTTTTCTGTCGTTCTGTCTCTCTTTCTCCTTTTCCTCCTTCCTTTGCCCCATCCCTTCACCCACCCATCATGCTAGGGCCTGCTGTATTTTGGCCACCGCGGGCTTAATATCTAGTTCCTCTATAATTCAACTGTACTAGAGGTCCCTGTGCCACATATAAAACTGGACTATTCACTAAGCTGAGACTTGCCAGGCCTCTTACTGGTGTGTGTGTGTGGGGGGGGGGGGGGCAACGCTGCTCATATTACTAAACCATTTCCAGGTGGTAGCTCTAGGAATTACCAGAAAATAGAGTTGTACCCAGAAGTGGCATAGTGATGTCACATCCACTCCGCTGTGTCCCAGTGCCCAGCCCTCCCACAGGCTTCTAGGCTCTGGGCATTATTGTCCACTGGGAAAAGGACTACAATAAGCGGCAGAATTCTATACTGGGGCAAAAAATGTGGTACTTGGGAAAAGGCCCTGGAAACTCTTCCAGATGGCCTTATACTAAGTCAGAATATTGATCTTAGAAAGCCAGCAGTGTCTTCTCTGACTGGCAGCACCTCTCTGGGGTCTCAGGTAAAGGTGATCTGCCTCCTTCACTCCCTGGTCCTTTTTGATAGAGATACTGGGGACTGAACTTAGGACCCAATGCATGTAAAGCAGATGCTCTACCACTGAGCCGCCCTATTTATATTGCCCCAGCCATAATCCTTGAGTTCCCAAAATAAAGAATAACACCGTAATTTTTAAAAATAAATATATTTCAATTGCACAAGAGGACATTAATTTTAAATTGTATTTTTTTAAATAGCTCCAGCACGAACAGTTGTCGCTGCTTTCAACCATTTTCACAGTAACAGACTTCTAGATATGGTTACTGCTGTCCTGGTAAAGAAGATAAAGCAAAACTAAACTTGGGAAGGAAAAACTCAAGGTTCACAGGAAACCAAATAAAGAATACTGATCGGCTGGCCTGCTTTCCTCTAAGTTTGTTCAGTCAGACTGTTTCTGAATAACTATGGCAGAAATAAACACGGCATTCCTCACTTGATCTTTATCTTCTGACTCCTTACAGGAAATCAGAATTACACTGAGTCTCCTTATTAAAGGGTATATGCTGTAAATTGTTCCCCACTGACAGGGACCTGCTAAAAATTGACCCTAATCTAGACTGCACCTCATTTACATTCTCTTCTTGGCACCTGCATTATGGTGACACATATATCCTTCATTTCTCCGCATAATGTGAATGTTGAGTAAAAGGAGCCAACAGATTTAAGCCAGCACTTCTGAATCTTTACAAAATTATTCCCTCCCGACATCCTTAATAAACTCTAATTTAAACATTTCTTTGGGTACATTTACTTGGAGCCTATAATTTCTTCCACACCTGCCCCTTCCTCCTCCCCCCCCCCCACCCATGCCAGGTCACCTTCATTCAGGGATTGCTAAAAGCCACACATATTTATAAGGAGTAAGTTGTGGGTTCTCTCTGTATCCTTTAGTGGTAATAGGCCTATGCGTCGTCACTGACTGCTGTAAACTCAGGGACAAAATACATGATGCTTTAAAAAATGAACTTGAATTCTTCAAGTTCCATTAGGGCCCTGATCTCCTGGGGATCTCCTGGCCCCTTGTTACTACAGGGACATTTTTTGTTGTTACTTGTTTAATTGTTAAGTTTATTTTTTTCTTTATGTTTTGTTTGTTCACAGTTTGTATGTAATGACCCGCCCCTTTGTACAAGTTAATTTTTTACTGCTAGCTGTCAGTTATAAAGGTTCAATTTTTCTTTAGTTTGTAAATTATTTTTGTATGAGTTTCAGTGATTTATGTCATCTTTATATTTCTTCATATATATATATATAATATAATTTCAATATTGTGGGAAACATCAGCTCTTTTGAGCAGATACCTCTTTTCTTTGCTTGCCCTGCTGGAGGTTGCCCACTGGGCCTACAGAATAAAGATGCCAGAGACATAGCTGTGGTCTTTAGTACTATGTTCCTTTATGGTTTACAGGCCTGTTACCACTAAGATATGCAGACAGATTTGCACCTTCTCTCATCCATCTCATGCCCCCTACAGGCTAAGAAGCTCCGTTGTGGATGTTCTGGAGTGGCTCTGCATCAAAGCACATAACTTGGTTGCCACATGAAAACCTACTCATAGAAGCTGTCTTAATTATTTGCTAGGTCAATTTTTGAGTAAACTCATTGGGAGGAGCAGGGGTGAAGTATGTTAACAACAAAAAGAAACCCATCCATCATTCCTGCTAGGAACTGCAACTTGTCTTTTCCTCCCCATCACACTATCAATGCCAAGCAACAAGTTGGACCCCTCAAAGGCTATCTCCTCCAATGACTCAGTGGGACGCTAACTCTCCATTAATAATAATGCCTGGTACAAGCTGAACCATGAAACAACCACAATGCAATCGGCAGACGTGCTTTAAAATGAATGACTAGTCAGTGACTGTATTTGCATTTCGTTCATTTTAGCAGTTTAAAATTATTTGGAAGCTAATCCTTATGCATTTAAGTTAACTGCGATGCACAAAATAATGGGATTTATCATTTTTTTCTCATATTGGCTATATTGCTTTCTATAAGTTACCTTGGATTTTTTTTTTATACGGCAGAATATGTGCTGCGTGGGGGCTATAAATAACCAAGTCCCGCTATGACAGAGAAAACGCAGTGAAAAAAGCTGGTTTTAAAACAAAAATAGAAGATACCATAGGAGATATTTTATTAACAAGGCTTTTAGTGAAAAGGCTTCAGAGGTTACAGCCATGAAGTTCGTCTTTGAGAAAATGTAAAGATAAAACTAATGTAGTGGTGAAAAACAACAAATTGCACCTTAAAAAAAAAGGATGACAAAATAGTACATGTAAATCAAGCAAGTTGTCTATTTACGTCACTTTTATGACAACCATTAATCTCTGTCTCTGGACAGGCTGCTGTCTGATGTAACCAAGCCTTATTGACTTAATGGGAAGAAATTTATATCAAGTATGGAAGCTGTGATGAATGCAGTCTTAAAGTTCAATGATTCAAATACTTCAGAAGCCTCAAACTTTGACCCAAGTGAACAGAAAGCTAAATCACAAGCTTTACATTCTGGCTAGACTGTTTGTTCTTGCTCCTTACCAAGGAAACTGCCTTCTCCCACGTACTAAACTTCCCTCACACAAAAATTCTGGTTCAAATAGTTCTTGTGCTGCTAAGCATAGTAAGGATTGTCAAACATACTGTCCCCGTCCCCCCCCCCCAAAACACAAAAAAACAAAACACACTCCTAACTTTTTAGAACTGAGCATTTTGATCTGCAGAAGAATATGACTTTGGAGAAAAGGAAACACAAACACACACAGCAGTCTGATTATGACTGAATAAGTTCTAGGAAACACAGAATGTTGACAACAACTGAGAATCAGTGGTAGGAAAGGGGAAAATGCTGAGGGGAAACTGTTCTACTCAACCCCCTGGAAGTGTATAGAAACTTGGAGGGGAAGATTCTGATGAGTGGGGTGGGATTTCTCACCCCCCCCCCCATGATACCTCTTTAATCCTCAACTTATCCTTCTAACTGTAAACTTAGTGTTCTTATGCCTTTGGTGACAGCCAGCTTGGTGTAGTGGTTAGGAGCGGAGACTTCTAATCTGGTGAGCCAGGTTTGATTCCCCACTCCCTCACATGCAGCCAGCTGGGTGACCTTGGGCTCACTGATAAAGCTGTTCTGACTGAGCAGTGATATCAGAGCTCTCTCATCCTCACTCACCTCACAGGGTGTCTGTTGTGGGGAGAGGAAACAGGAGGCAATTGTAAGCCGCTTTGAGACTCCTTTGGGTAGAGAAAAGCGGCATATAACTAGTGGAAGCTGATGCATATGACTTATATGCATATGACTTATATAAGCATATGACTACAGCATGCTATTTAGTTTAGATATTTGATCTTAATTAAACAACTATATGTTTTATCTCTCAAACTAAAGTACATCAAAGAAAATGCACAAAAACAATGCGTTATTGTTATTATTAATCTTTGTATCTCATGCTTAAACAATCTTAAAAGTTTGGGCAGGTCATTATATTGGGGGCTTCTAGTCTATCTTAAGAATTGTTATTTAATGCATATTTGCAAATTTAATTTATGTGGATTTGCCAAATAAAATGCTGATGAAGAAGAAATGATCTGTTATAGAGTGGTGGAAAAACAGTTTAGAAAAACACATGCTCCTAATGAAATAGACATTGTGTAATTTTTTTTAAAAGATCATAAATTAAGTGCATGATAAAATTAAGAACCCGACAGGATAGCTAAGGCCTTTGATAAGTCATTGCGTGGATAAGGCATGTAACAAATCAAAAGTGGTTGCAACAATCCAGTTTAATCGGATTATTCTGGGGTTGAAATGACATATTAATCAAATGGACAAAACAATTCTATTAATCACATTCAAAAGATACATTGCTACAATAAGTCTTTCGGTATATTGCAAATGATAAAACAAGCAATCCACAAGGGTTTCGCTAATTACATGTTTCAAGTCAAATGATCTGGTTCAATGCTTTGTCTTCCTAGGACAAATAAAAGCTCCTTGTCATTTCATTATATTTCATGTGTCTATTTCTGTGCCCATGCAGATATACTAGAGCACTGAACAATAGAAGATAGAGTGCCTCATCGTCAAAGCAGTTACCTTGAGAAGAATAATTTACCGAACACAAAACATGTAGGAAAAAGTAGAATTGCTTATGTATTTCAGCAGAAAAAAAAGAATAAGAACTATTTTGTGGTTCCCCCCCCCTTTTTTTTGCATACAGAGCAAAACAAAAATAAAAATATGAATATGCAATAAAGTAACAAAGAGTACAAATGCTGTTATCAAGATTTTATATATTGAACATAAAGAAGGAACTAACTTTCCCCTGGATGAACTTTGGATCATTTGTATATGCTAATTAATTTATGAAAAACCAGTCAACTGGTGGGTAAAAATAATAAACGTTTGTTCCAAATCACTGTATCAAGCTATTACATTTTCCTCCTTCCTTTCTCCTAAAGAGGTCAATACATTGCACGTGGTTCATCCCTTTTCGAGTTCACCCGCAGAACAGTCCTATGAGGTAGTTCACCAAAAGAGAAAGTAATTGGCACAAGGTCATTCAACAAACTTTCAGAGCAAAATGGGGGTTTGAAGATCCCAGTCTCCGCCTGACATTCTGCCCACTACACAGAACTGACTTTCCAGTGAAAGTCTAACAATTGATCTATGAATTCTGTACTTTCTCTGCATAACACCCAAAACACCTTTGGCAGAATCACAATAATATAGGCAAATTAATAACATGAAAAGTGGAAAGCTACCAAGGCTAACCCTCGAATCCAGTGGTACTCACTCCGATCCTTGGGGGTGGGGAGTGCATTCACACTCGTTATCAGCCAAAAGAGCCACATTTCCTTCCATCCCTGCCATGAAGCCTGGAGATTTTCAGCTTGCCTATTCCACTGACAGAATTTTTTAAGGCTGGCATGATCTACCAATCACAGGCGACACTAGCAAAAGCCTTGCCCAATTTCCTGAAAGATGGGGCAGGTTCCACATTGGGAATGGTGCTCAGAAGACCCATAGGTAGCACCTCAAAGGCCCATTATGCACTGGCCATATTGTCTGCATTGGCGGCAGCAGCGCTTCAGGGAAAATCCCCGATAATGCTCGCTGCAACCACCAGCGCAGGCGCCTCCCGGCCCAGAGCTACAGAAGACCCGTGTTAAGCGAATGCGGGATCTTCCGTAGCTTCCTGGGTAAGCTGGGGCTGCAGCGAGTAAGTCTGGGTAAGCTTCCTGGGTAAGCTGGGGCTGTGCATAATTGCCAGCGCCAGGCCTGTCGGCCCACCCAGCCTCAACTTGCGGTGTCCCTTAAGGTAGCGATCCCCAACCTGTGGGCTGCGGACCACATGTGGTCCTTCGACTAATGGGAGGTGGGCCCTGAAGGACGCCTTCTCCTCCCCCCCGGCCGTTTACTTCATCCCCCCCCCCAGCCCTTTACAACACACTTCATTGTTGTGGCGTGTCTGTATCTTATTTTGAAGGTATGTTTAAACATTACCATAGCGATCAGAGAGCACTAGGGCAGTGGTTGAGAGTAGAGGAGTAAACTACCCCCCCCCGGACCTCAGTAAAAGGCGTTGAGTGGTCCCCGGTGAGTGGTCCCCGGCGTTGAGTGGTCCCCCATGATAAAAAGCTTGGGGACCACTGCCTTAAGGGACTCCGCATGCCCCTGTGGGCTCCAAGGAGCCACGGAGCTGGCAGGAGTGACCCCCTGGCCCCACCGCTCCCCCAGCCCCACCGCTTCACTTACTGCGGCCGGCAGTGATCCGGCCCTCCTGGCCCCGGCGTAAAGCGCACACGCACTATGCTGGGGCAAGCCAGCATGCCACGCTCCCGTGCGTGCACGGGAAATGGCAGGGCAGCGTGCCCCGCCACAACGGCATGGCGGCAGCGCGCAGTAACTGCTGCCATGCATAAGAGGCCGAAGAGTCTCACATGTGACTCCTGAGACTGAGTATCACTAATCTAACCTCTCCATCTATAATCCTATGTATGGTTAGGTTTATTTAATTCCACTGCAGTTTTTTCCCCCAAAGAACCAGGTAAGGGCCCAAGAATTGCAGTCTTTCGTGTGATGTATCACCCTATAACTTTCCAAAGAGCTTTATTATATCAGATGAGGTTCAAATTGAAAATTCCACTGGGCATGCCCAAGCTCTTGGGTGTGCCCAAAATAACTCTTTCCCAGCCAATAAGATATAAGGAGTCAAACTGTGGGCAGGATTGCTGGCAAGGGATACAAAGAATGTGCTCATAAATACTTTCATAAGGCATGTAATCCACAGAAAATGCCTCCTGCCTGAAGCCAGGTGTAACAATCTGGAATTGTGCAAGAATACCATCAAATGGTCCCAAAACACATCCATGCAAGGTGCAAGAACAACAAACAACAGGAAAAACTCCATTGGAAAGAATATAAATAATGCATGGCTGCTATTATATGTACTCGATACGTTAAAATGATACAAGAAAGTATATAATATGGATATTGATTACATCAGGTCTTTCTCTGTATATTTCAAAGCAAATTCTATAAAACAGAAGCTATAAATATGATTCATATATTAATATATTCCATATATTTTCATTTCTTTCCTCACACAATGACATTTTTATGATACCCCAGACAGATGGTTCAGTTGGAAAATATGACTTTGAAATGCTGCCCCAATCAGCTTTACATCTTTCTTGTATTTAAGAAACAGCCGAGGGAAATTTGGGTTCTCAGACAGAATGACTATTCTTCATAGACTCCTGGTGTTCTTCCTGCTTTTGATGCTGGCACTTCCGCCCTTATGTACGTTTTGCCACAATGATAATTAGGGGGTCAGAAAGTGTCAGATCTAGCCCCTCAAATAGTGCCATTGCCGGCACCAGGGAAGCATCTATAGCAAAGAAAATTAATTAGGTCATGCAAAATGAGGAAGCACAAGGGATAGAAGCAGAAGAAATTATACAAATCCATGCAAATTCTGCATAAATTTACAAAGATCCCATAATCAGGCTGTAGTGCAGGGGTAGTCAAACTGCGGCCCTCCAGATGTCCATGGACTACAATTCCCAGGAGCCCCTGCCAGCAAATGCTGGCAGGGGGTCTTGGGAATTGTAGTCCATGGACATCTGGAGGGCCGCAGTTTGACTACCCCTGCTGTACTGTATCCACGTGTCTATTGATTAGATATGTTGTTTATGCAAACTAATTGGGATAGGCAGTTTTTGAGCCTGCAGGCAACTTTGGAATCCTGATACATGGTGGGGATTGCAGTTGCAATATGGCTGCTTCAGGAGGTGGAGCCAGCCATACTACGGGTACAGCAGCTTACTTTCAATATTCAATGGATCCTAGGTTGCGGCTGCTGCTGAAGCAACTTTAAAAAGAAATCTGCACAGCCAATCAAATTTTCCATGGCCATCAGATACCTTGCTGGATTAAAGCTCTATCTGGCAATGGCCACTTTCTAAAAAGAACTTTCTAAAAGTTGTCAGCAGGCATTTTGGCACCCATGGGTACTATATTTGGACTCCCTAGGCTAGACTCTAAACAGACACCTAGGGGCTTGTATATGTTTGTTTGTTTATTTCTTGGATTTATATACCACTGTTCCCAACTGCGCTCACGGAGGTTTACAAGCAATAAAACAATAAAACAATAAAACCCCATAGTTTCCCTTAATAATACTAATGCATAAAATACTATTAATAACAAGGTGGCAGGTGAAAAAGTTTTTGATTATAAAAGAACCAAGGGAATGGACTTGGAATTACAATACCCTGACTAGACAGCACAATTACATGCATCCAGTTTGGTGTAGTGGTTAGGAGCAGTTTGATTCTCCGCCGGATGACCTTGGGCACGCCACTGCACTGACAAAGCTGTTCTGTCCGAATAGTAATATCAGGGCTCTCTCAGCCTTACCCACCTTACAGGGTGTCTATTGTGGGGAGAGGAAAGGGAAGGTAAATGTAAGCCACTTTGAGACTCCTTCTGGTAGAGAAAAGCAGGATATAAAATCAACCCTTCTTCTTCTTCTTCCATCTCCTAACATATCAACTTCCCCTTCTTTTTTGCCTAGTGTTTTATTGTACTACTAGAAATTAAACCTGCTGTAGAAGAAATAGTTTTTATCCCGGAATCGCCTTGCCCCTTTCTCCTCCCACATTGCCCTTAGCGTTTTATTGTTACCGCTCCCGCAGAGCGGTTTACAGATATCCATGACGTGACTTCTCCAACACAACGTATCAATTCGCCAATTAGTTTGGTCCATTTCACATATTTGTACATGAAGGTCCATATCTCCACACAAAAACATTGGGGGAATACTGCATGATTTGTTTTCAATTTGTGAAAGGAAGTGGAGACATAGTTAAATTAATCAACTTATTAGAACTCGTTTTGTGTGTGTGTATGTGTGTGTGTGTGTGTGAGAGAGAGAGAGAGATCCCCCATGAAAAGAATCCACGCAAAACAGCAGATTCACAAGGAAATCTAAAGCAGGCATTGGTCCCATACTGCAATCCTATGCAAATCTCTTCCAGTGTGGAGTAACTCCGTTTAAAATTACACGGCACTTTCCTAGGAGCACTCCTCACTTAGTTAGGGTTGCCAGCCTCCAGGTGGTAGCTTGAGATCTCTTTATTACAACTGACTTCCAAATGACAAATATTAGTTCACCAGGAGAAAAAGGCTGCTTTGGAATGTGGACTCCATAGTATTATAGCCCACTAAAGTCCCTTCTCTCCCCAAACTCTCCCCTCTCCAGGCTCCATCCCCAACATCTCCAGGTATTTTCCAACCCAAAGCTGGCAGCCCTGCACTGAGTAGACTTCAGTAGGACTCTCCTCTAAACTGAAAGTGCAGCTTTCAAGTACAATTAACACTGTTCAATCTGCCCTGAGTCTCTGTGAGAAAGGCTGACTACAAATATAACAAGTAAATGAAGAAATACACATACAAGGAGAAAAGCATGCTGCAGCACATTCCTCAATTCAGTTACACCCTTCTCTGCTCCCTGACTTCACTGACTCAGCATAGTGTAACTGGTAGTTATTTAGTGCTTTATCCCTGTAAAACAAAATATTTAAATTCCCATTTGTTGCTGTTGGGTCACAGTAGAAGTGTCCTGAAAAATATTTAGCAACTATTTAATATTAACATTTGTCATTTCAAACTTTATGATCTCCTTCCTTGCACAAGGTAAATAAGCAATCCTTCAGTCAAACATTGGCTTATGTACATGTGATGCGATCTGCCTGCAGTTTTTTTTTTCTTCCTCCTGGATGCAGTTCACAGAATTCATCTGAAACCTGCTTTGGTGGTGCTTGTCCAGTGGGTTGCAGGCAGAACTTTGAATCCTTCAAGGAGCTTGCTGATGCTTGCCTAGTAGACAGGGGCCACTGACCAAACCTATGACTGAGGAGGAATAATATTTCTATAGCACTGAAGTTGTATAACACAGTGGTCCCCAACCACCGCGAAGGCCCTGGCACTGGGCTGCGGCTCCCTGCCTTCGCAGGGCCGCGCCGGGCTGCACATGCGCGTTTGTGCCATGCATGGTCCCAAACGCGCATATGCGGCACTCCTGTGCACATGCACGGCTGGGTCGCGTATGTACATTTGCATCAAGTGCGGCCCCAAATGCACATGCACGGCACTCTCGTGCATGTGCACGTGCGCTGCTGGGGCGACCCGGCCACTGGTATAACACATTGCTAGTTCCATATCTGCCTTAAGTCTTCTGACATAGGTTTGATCTACATGGACAAAATGAGAAGGCAGAAGAAACTGTTCCTCTTCAGACAATGAGAAATCATGTTTTTGAATGTTCTCTCTAGCATGCACAAACTCCTCTCTGTAAATAGATAATCAGAACAGCAAGAAAAAGCTACACGAAGCGCTTCTCCCCAAGTCCTTGATTGCCATGGCCCCATTTCATCAAATTTCAGAAGCTAAGAAGGGTCAGCCCTGGTTAGTACTTGGAGGGAAGTCCAGGGCTGCTGTGCAGAGGCAGACAATGGTACGCTACCTCTGTTCAGTCTCTTGCCTTGAAAACCTTATGGAGTAACCATAAGCCAGGGGTGGCTGGATGGCACTTCCCACTATATGCCCCCTGCCCCATGTCTTTGTTTGCAGGAAAGTTTTCCATATTGTCCAAAACTGTGATTTCCCCACATGCATTTGGAAAGGCTGCTGAGTAGGGCACTTGGACTTCACAACTGGATTTTACCATGTGGACAGGCATAATCCATTTGCCAATTGCTAAAGTGCATTGCCAATGCATTATTCAGCATGTGTGAAAGCACCTTGACACTTATAGGTTCTGCTGTATGTGTTGGCCAGGTCTTCCTATATGTTGCCATGACAGCAAACCTGCAGTGGACACCACATTTACCATGAGTTGCAAGGAATGCTGACTCTGATCAGAAGAGTGTACCTTAGCATTGGCAACTCTGTCTTGGGAAATTCCGTGAAATTTGTGGTTGGTGCCTGAATATGGCAGGGGATGGGAAGGAGTTCTGGAGGAATATGATGCCAAAGCTGCCATCTCCTCCAGGCAACGTGGATCTCTGTAAACGTAGAATTAGATAACACGTGTAGAAAATCATGTACTTCTGACAACATGCTGAAGGTTCCAAAGCCTTCTATTGGTGGAACCACCCCCCCCTCAGGGCCAATTGCTGCTCTTGCTCAGGATTTCACACACAAACACGTCCTTCAGGCCTGCTGTGAAGGAAGCTTCTAAGAACCCAACTGAGGTAAGTGCTGTTTTTCTGAGAGCAACGCAGGGGAGTCTGTGGGCATGGGTGTGCTTTCCTTTTGAGGGGGGAAAGCCTAATTGCTGGCTGACAGGGAGGCCACAAAAATGCCCCTTCTCACTTAAAATACCGCTGTGGCTAGCCTCACTGCTTGAGGGCAGATGCAGCTAAGCTATGTATGTTTCTTCTTCGAAACTCTCTGAACGTTTGAGGCATACCACACAAGGTTGTTGTGCAGATGAAACTGGATGCTGTTGCAGAGGTTCTTTTGTCTCCTGTTTCATCTGCACAACAACCCTGTGTGGTAGGACTCAAGTGCTTCATGTCCACGACAACTTGTTTGGGAGGCCTCAAATGTTTCTTCTGCACAGCCCTTTCCACCATCCAAAGCAGCTGTTTCTGCCAACTCTGGAGATGAGCTGTAATTCCAGGAGATCTCCAGGTCCCACCTGGAGGTTGGCTACCCCTGGGTGGGAAATATTCCTTGAGATTTGGAAGTGGGGCCTCAAAATGGCGGAATGCCTCAGAGTCTACCCTCCAAAGCAGCCATTTTTGCCTCCAATCTTTATAGTCTTTATAAGAGATGAGCAGTAATTCCAGGAGATCTCTAGGTCCCACATGGAGGGTATAATGCCCCCACATAGTGGCACTTGGCCTATTCCAGGTCAAGAAAACACTGCAGAGAGGAAGTAAGGTTGCCAGATAGGTGTAGATTCATGTTCTAGAATCCCAAATGTCCTAGGTGTGCGTGAACCTGACTTGGGTCAGGACTGTTGGGCTCAGAGAGACCTCCTCTTAGGATTCCCAGCTTCCAAGTGAGGCACTAAACCCACACCAAGCCATGAGCTAGCACCCGTTGTATTACCACTCGCAACAGGCTTTACTATTAGTTATGTATAAAAAGTGACTTTTACTTTCTTCACTTTGTGTGGAAAGAAAAACATGTGTGCTGTCATGGTTATTTATTAATTTTAAAAGCCCCCTGGGCCTGGATCTGGTTGGGGTCTGAGAGGTCTACCACCAGGCTGTTCTTGCCCTGTTTTTCATCAAGTCCTAATGATCCTCTTAAGTGTAGCCAGTCGGCATACTTATCTTTGTAGGATTAAATAACACTTGATATTATGCAGAAATAAGAACAATAATATTTATTTTAACAATTTACACCTGAAAGATTTCTCTGGCTCTTATATTAAATGTACTTAGCAAAAGGTCATAACTCCTGAATTTGCTAGATAAATAAATGTTGGTGAGGTGGATGAATCACTGGAGAATTGGTGCATGGCAGCGAATGAATAGCCTGCAAATGCTTCCCAAACCCCATTATTTCCCTTTTTCCAGTAGGCCAAAGATTCATGTCCCCGCATACTGCCAGTTCATTACGGAAAAATATCATTCCTCTTCCGGCACACTCTGGATGGCCCTCTCAGCCCCACGAGGACCCTTTAATGTTTAATTCCCCATCATCTGCTCCAGTGAACAGCTTAATCTCTGCTTGTATGATCAATACTATATCAGTGTAAATTAAAATGACAATTTTAAAGTAATTAAGCCTGTTAATGCTCGATTCAAATGTCATTATTTGCACAAGGGATTGAGGAGAAATTACATCGTGTCCAGGGTGACAGGAGAATGTTTGAGCCTTCTGAATCCTGTTGCCACTCTGCCACTGGAGGCTTTAGCAAAGCAGATTAACTTCTAGCTCCCACTGCCAGGATACCTATCCAATTTCAAAAGAGGATAACACAATTTGATAAATTTAATTCCAGCTACAAACTCAATTATTGTGATAATGGATGAAAACTGGGAGGAGACACTAAACAAGGCCCACATAAAAATACACTTAACTTCAGAATGAGATACAACAGTAATTGTTTTATTTGATTTCTCCTTTTCCTTTTGAAAACCCTTTAAATAATTGCGATTGTTGGCTGAATAGCCAGCCTTTATTAAATAGCCTCAGCTCTGAGCTCGAACTACCTACCATTTAAAAGATTTCGGTAACAATGAAAATGTTTGCTGTCCTTTGCTTGTACAGCAACATTTATTAGACAAGCACAATTACATCATTACATTATTGGATCTCATAAATAGATCTATAAAACTCAACCAAGTTCAGAGGAAATCTCAGCCTCTTCTACCTGCTGGCCTTTCTAGACCCAGCCCCAGGCAGATGCCAGACATTTTTTATTTCAAGGGGAGAGTCTGAAAATATTTTTTTTTAAATGTCTTAAACTTTACGTGCTTTAATTCAGTGTGTATTTCAAGTTTGACTGCAGCTGACAAGTTGACTCCCCCCCCCCCAGAAGAAAAAGAACTTCAAAACCACAGGCTTCTTCAGAACAATGTTGGCATTTTATGAAGTGATAAATACATAACTAAATATTAGAGGCAATAATCTTGAATGAGGAGTGTAAGAAAAATATAAGAAATATATTCAAGAGCATGGGGCTGTCCTAAAAAAGTAGACCCCTTGTATGAGTACCTCTGAAGTCACAACACATTCATTAATATACTTGTGCTGTCCCTTACCTATTTTGAGGGACAAATTTGGCCATATTTTACAATAGGCACAATAACTCAAAATCAAAAAAACGGAGAGACTCTTCCAAACAAATCCTAGCTGCACTGAACTAACAATGCAACAATTTCTGAAGAAACGTTTATGGAGAAGGGACTTATAGCACAATTTGGTTCTGAAAATTGTAGGGTAAGGATTGGGAACTGCTGACATTCTAGGTCAAATCTGTTCCACTGGTAGTGTGCTAGTCACCAAGTTGCCAAATCAACCACCTGACACATGGCACTCTTCGTCCTCTACACTCTTCCAAATTGTTAGGAGGACAGGAAGGAGGATGAGAAAAAGATTGCTCAAATGCAGGGAGAGACAGCTTCTTCTTACTGTTACTCAATGTCCTGGTCCTCTTAGGCTACTTCATAACCAGAGAGGAGCCTTTGAGGAGGCTGAAAAAGCTTATGAGATGGGAGAAAGAAAGGCACAAACGTATAAGTAAAGAGGGAAGGAAGGCAACAGGGCTCATCTCTTATCTCTTCCTCCTGACTTGCTCAGCCAGCCTTTACTCTCCATCCTCCCCTTTCCTCAGCCCTGTGAGAAAGAAATAATTGATGTATAGAGCTGCTGCCAATAAATACCCTTGTGCTTTCCACTGCTGCTTGCGAGGATGCAGAATCCTCCAGGGAGAAGATGAGACAACATAACAGAAATGTCAAAAGGGATGGAAATTGCTGGCAGGCCATGGTCCTACCCACCCAAATGGCTGCCCACACTGAACTATTCTCTCCTCCTCCATAACAATGTGCACAGCTTACTCATGTCACAGTATCATTGCAGTGAGCATTTTTCTTTCAGTCAATTGCATGTGGCAATCACAGAGAAACATACCATGTCAAAAACAAAAAACCTTGCATCAAAGTTCAAGATGTTGGCCAAACCCTGCAAGCGTTTCGGTTTAAGCAGCCGTTGTCAGCATTGTGCCTTGATGGCTGATACTTTCTTGAATGCTGAGGTACCAGAATTAAAGTGTGTGAAGATGTTCAGAACACAATTCTATGTTTACTGTTCAAAACCAGCTCAACTTTCCCCCATTTTCAAAAGTACTAGGAAAGATGAAGAACTAACCATAAGGCAGGAGCTGCATTCACCCCTGAGATAATAAGAATTAAATATGGCATAGATTCTGACAATGGTATTTTCTGAAGATGAGCCTTTGTTCAACATGTTTTCAGGGATGGGCTACTTACCTGGCAGGGGAAAGATGTAAAATGGGACAGACCTTTCAAGAACTGTTTATTTGGTTGCCAATTTCAATTCTGCCACTCGGCGCCACAGAACACTCAGTTCTACTCTTAGTCTTTAAGATTATATAACAGTCTAATATTTTATTTTCAGCCACATTCACAGTTTTCCAGAAACCAGCAACATATCTGTTGCAGTAATAAGCTACTAATAAACTACATGATAGTTGCAATCACATTTGCATGAATTTATGCCCGTTTGTCTTCAATTGCTTATTCCTTATTTCAAGTTGGCAATTACACACTTCTTATTCCTTATTTCACACTGGCAATTATACACTTCTGCTCGCAGCCGTTAAGACTCAAGGAGGTCTGCTCTGCTACGAAAAGTTATGAGGCCAACATAGGCCCTGAGTTTGATGCAGTGTACCCTATTTCTTTCAGTAAACAAAAAATGTACTGCAAAATTTCCCTTACATCCCGCCCTTCCCCGAAGGCTCAGGAAGGGTAGCCACAAAAGTTTAACAACAGAAATAATATAATAATCATGAAATAAACAATAATATTAAAATCCTAAAAATACAGTTTATGTTCGATTTAAAATTGAATTCATTCTAAAACGTTGCATCTTGCTCTCTGGTGTGTGTGTGTGGGGGGGGGGGGCATGTAAGCCTGTTTGACCAAATACAGCCTTTCCCCTCCCCCTCAACTGGAAGAAAATCACCAGTCGGTTAATAAAATGTTATTGACTATTGTCTGATTTCTTGGGCATACAGTTCCTCTAAAATCAGATATCAAAAGATATGCTACATGATTTACATTTGGCTAGGATCAAAGAAAATGCAAAGCCACTGTCATTCCAGATCTGTTCCAACTGGGGCAGAAATACTTGCTATGATCACTGTGAAAAGGACACATAAGAATTAAATGATGCTTCTATAAATAAAGCCATTAAAATGCCAGGTGGAGTCAGTCAATGGGTAAGATTTTCAAGGGCAAGAAACGGCAGCTAATGCACTGTCACTCAGTTCATATCTACCAAAAAACAGGTAACTATTTTGCAAAATTTTGACAATCTTCCCGGTTGACTCCATTTAGGGCTTTTAAAGAAGACACTGTATTTTGGAACTAACCTGACAAGTAATGATTAAAATATGAGTGACTATTTCAACTAGTAGGCATAACCTAATGATCAACTCTGCAGATAAAAAATGGGTTGACTCTTGAAACTAGATATTTTCTCTTGACACATGAATATATTTCTCAACAAACTGAATTGTGATTGATGGCTAAAACATGATATCAGCAGCATTCTTTTAAAAACCGCCTTTCTCATATGATGAAATCTTCTATAAATATTGTAAAACTCCAGGAATTAATTACAGAGCAGATTAGCTGAATGCTTCCCTCTCGTTTACGTGATCTAAAACGTTTGCAAAATTAATTATAGCTATTTCTGTTCCGCATTGTTAATAGGTCATGTTAATGGACCTCAGACCATATGGACCAGTAGGCTAATAGTTTCTCAATATACAATAGCCCTATTCATCATATGCATGTTTAGCCCGCATTTGCTTAGTAAAGCTTATTAATTATCATGGAACTTCACCGCTTCAGGAAGAAGCAGATCACATTACCAATATTTACTCTGGCAGATTATTCATTAGGGATTTTGAAATGTAAATCTTTGCTACAATTTGGAAGAACTGTCCCATGCGATCCATAGATAGCTATTCGGTTTTATTCCACTGTCATGGAAACAGCCATCACCAAACATTTTTGTATCAACTAGACCACTTCACTGCAAATGAATAGATTATATATTTCCCCGACTTGCTGTACTGATTTGTGTCATGTACTTTGCATATAAAGGAGTTATCCATTCATCTCTTGGATTAAGATTAATGGATAAATCCCTTATATGCCATTACTGTCTTTCACTGGACCAGTTTTCCTTGGTATATTCATCAATTCACTTTTTCATCCTTCTTTAAGGGTCAATTCAAAAAACAGAAAAAGAGAGATGATATTATTTTATCTTAAGAGAACATAAGAGTAGCTTTGTTGAACCAACCAGTGGGACATGTATTCCAGAACCTTACTTCACACAGCAGCCAATGAGACGTCCCTCAGAAGGCCTGTAGGAAGGCCAGAAAGAGCCAAGTCACTATCTCCTCCTCCTTCTCCAAAACCCCCTAGCATTGGTATTCAGAGGGTTACCAATCCTAAACAAATAGACATTATCCTCCATGAATTTGTTTAACTGAAAGACTGAAAGCTCCCTTTTGGCAGCCAATTCAAAACTTCTATGTGTGTGGTATGAGGAGGGAGGGACTCTGGAACATGTAAACCAGTTGTATAAAACTTGGGCTGAGAATTTGTTCCTCTCCTTCTCTTGGTCCCTGGCTCTTAGCATATAGTCCTGTGTGAACCATCATAGTTTGGGATGTCCTTGTAGCTTATTACCTTTTTGAAGTGTGAATTGAGACTTCTAATCTGTGTGTATAACATATATTGTTATATTTATTCAGTTTTGTAAGCCACTTTGGGAAACTTATAAAATAAAATGGAATGTGTATGCTCACGAAAGCTTATACCCAGAATTAAATTTTGTAGATCTTCCAGATGCCACTAGACCCAAACTTTGTTCTATTGCTACAGGTCACCACAGCTGCCCACCTGAGTGCATTCTACAAATTACTCCATGATAACATTTCCCCACCTGAGGATTATAACCCAGAAGTGGGTTGCAAAGTCAGTGAAAGCAAGTCACAGGCTTTCAAATTTTTATTTATATATGCTGGTCGCCCCCCCCCCCCCCAATTGGTCTCCATATCAAGTGCATTTGGACTTGTAGGTCATCATACTCAAAAGATTGGGAACCATTTTAAGTCAAGAAGTACTTCATTTCATCTGTTCCCATACAGTTCTGCTAAATATTTCATACTGGGGTGACTGTTTACTTGAAACTGTCTACCATGTTAAAATCTTGCCCTCTCAGAGAGGAGACTGGGAGGGGGGAGCAAGATTTTCACATTTGGGCACAATTTAGAATGGGGAACAATGTTAATGCCATTTTGTACATGAAAAGAAAATGTTGTATGGTACAGCTATCAGCATACAGTTGGTATTAAATAAATGTTGAATAGCCTATATATATGTGTGTGTGTGTGTGTGTGTGTGTCTGTCTGTGTGTTAAATAGCAATCAGTGTTAAAAAATTAAACAGCAATAATGTAAACAGCAAGAGCCATCTTGGTGTAGTGGTTAGGAGCATGGACTTCTAATAGTGAGCTGGGTTTGATTCCCCGCTCCTCCCCCACATGCAGCCAGATGGGTGACCCTGGGCTCACCACAGCCCTGATAAAGCTATTCTGACCAAGCAGTAATATCAGGGCTCTCTCAGCCTCACCCACCTGACAGGGTGTCTGTTGTGGGGAGAGGAAAGGGAAGGAGATTGCAAGCCACTTCGAGACTCCTTCAGGTAGACAAAAGGGGCATATGAAAACCAACTCTTCTTCTTCATTAAATAACTTCTTCTTCTTTAGATAACTGCAGTAAAATAGGATCAACACAGAGGTTTATAAGCCCAGAAAGGGAATCCCCCATTGCCAAGTCCCGCCACATCCCACCAGTAGGGGGGGGGGAGTACTTACCAGGAACTGGAGGGAGGTCCAGGCTGGTGGTATGGCGATATCACTTCCAGCATGTTCCCCCACACACACCAGTGGCTGGCGGGGACACAGCAATCTTACTATGACCTGTTATATACATCTAAGGTCACCTGCACTGGAATTCTCTGCACTTGCAGATTGCTTTCTCTGTTCTCATGCTCGCTGTCCTCTTCATGTTTCCCGTGTTTCTGAATCTTTTGCAAGGTCAGGGACAAGAAGCATATTATGATCAGCCTTTGATGATGCACATATAAGGGACTTTGACTGTGCAATGATAAGGAAAAACTCTGTGAGCCAGGACAATACTACTCCTCTGATTAACGACAAACACCAGAAAATGCCGTGATCTAAAGCCACCAAAGGAACCTGTGGCCTTAAAAGACTAATACCCACATATTTTGAATTTCAGTGCTTTCATTTATTCAAAGATCTGAAATCTAGACTTCAATATACAATGGTTATTGTAGGCAATGGAAGCATCATTACAGCAGGAACTACAAGTCAGAAGCTTCTAGGTAAAATAAAAGCAAAGTCCCTTAGAGACATCAGAGGAGACAAGAATAGGAATCCAATCTTAACCAGAACACGCTGCCAAGTAAAGGGACAAAAGTTTCCTGTCAAGGCTGGATTCAATAAAGGACCCAGAGCAGAAGTACAATGCCTCTATGTTTTTGGTCAGAAGTGCTAACAAGCCTGACACTGTTTAAACACATTGCAATCTCCCCCGCCCCAGCTTTTATTCACCAATACATTTCTTATAGAATATTAGTTTTCCTTGTATAGTGTTATGACACAGCATTCAGTCATTCCTGTCCGTTTCCTGATTTACAGCATGTCTATAATACAACCAGGCCAGACTTGTTCCAGTGTGTCAGTTAAATATTTTTCACTATTTGTGATACTGGGTTTTTAAAAACTGTTTGTGAAGTGGTTAGTGACAAATGACTGACAAAGAAAACAAAACACTCCTGGAAATGCCCTGAGATATAAGAAGAAAAATGTCCCGCAAATTCAGCACCTTAACCCCAACAAGCTGGAAATGTTAACAAGAGGATGACTTCCCGCTTTATAATTCTTTGAAACAGGAATGTCCTCTTAAGGTTTACTGGCATTTACTACGAAGAATTTAGCTCCAAGAATGACTGAGAAACACCACGGAAACAATTTGCTTGCTATTATAAGTCACACACCCAATGTACTTTTATAATGGCAAACCTATGAAGAAAATATATTTGGGGATATTCAGAGCTCAAACCAAATGCCAAATTATCTTGGAGTAGAAAGTTCCAACAAAAGCCAAGACGTTTGTGATAGGTCCCCAGCCCAACTAAAAGCCTGGGCGGAAAGACTTCCCTCCCCCCTTGCCCCAGGAAACCCTCCAGCCGTCTTGCTGCCAGGCGGCTGGAGGGCTTTCCGGCCTAAGGGGGAGGGAGCCTTTAAAAGGAAAGGGTCTTTCACAAGCAATAGATGACATGGATGAAACACTGTTTAAAACCACGAAGAAGCTCAACTTCCATTATGATGAAGCTCTTTGGTACATTTGAATTAGCTCTTTGGATTCTGATTTTAGGTTATCATTTAGGTCAGGGGTAGTCAACCTGTGGTCCTCCAGATGTTCATGGACTACAACTCCCATGAACCCCTGCAGGCAATTGCTGGCAGGGACTCATGGGAATTGTAGTCCATGAATATCTGGAGGACCACAGGTTGACTGCCCCTAATTTAAGTTATCATGACACACAGCTAACTGTTTAAGTGTGCCAAATTTTAAAAACAAACAAACAAGGAAATCTTATTCAGATACAAACAGGTAGAACGCTATTAGTTTATGGTGTGTGTGTATTGTGTGTGTGTTGTGTGTGTGTGTGTGCTGTCAAGTGGCAACTGACTCAATGTGACCCCATGAGTTCTATCTCATGGGGTTTTCAAGGCAGAAGCTAGGTTGAGATCGTTTCCTTGGTGGTCTCCTAAGGCAGTGGTCCCCGACCCCTGGGCCGCGAAGGCCTCAGCACCGGGCCATGGCTCCCTCTCCCTGCCCCCCCCCCACAGCGAGAAGCTCGCCAGGCCGTGAGCAAATCAGCCACCGAAGCGGCCGATTAGCTTGCGAGCCGGCAAGCTTCTTGCTTCGGGAGGGGTGGGGGAGAGTGAAGTACAGCCGGCAGGGCAGCCACGCATGCACGGGGGCCAGGTCACCCTCTCGCCCCACCCCGTGGCCGCGGTCCACAGCCACGGAAAGTTTGAGGACCACTGTCCTAAGATACCAACCTGCTTCACTTCTGAGCTCTGATGAGGTCAGGCTAGTCTGGGCTATCGGAGATTACGGCAAGCCCATGGTGGTGGTCTTTGGTACTTGCATCGCTACCTCAAGTTATCAATTGAGACGACTAGAGCGAGTGTGGCAGAAAATGCGTGACGAGGCCGCAAGAACATCTTATCGCACGCTTATGAGGGCATATGAGATGGCGGTGATTTCCATTACCATGGAAATTGCGTCCGCAAGCTCTTGCCTGGCCCAATTGTTTACGGTAGTTTGATCCTTGACCGACCTGGAGGATGGACGCCAAAATACTAGCACATTGGATTTAGGCTGTGAGGCATTAGCGAGCTTTTTTGCAGATAAAGACTTCAACATCTTCATGCGCCCTCTGGCCCAGCTGGTCAGGAGTTATGGCTTCGGTTGCCATCAATATGCTGATGACACCCAGCTGTATCTCCTGATGGACGGCCTCCCTGATTCCCCCCTGATCCATTTGCCAGATGTTTGGAAGCTGTAGCTGGATGGCTCGATCAGAGTCGTCTAAAACATAACCCTGCCAAGACAGAGGTCCTGTGGTTTGGGCGGAAGGGAGCAGATCAGGAAGCTCAATTACCCACCTTGGCCAGGACACAACTGACCATCATGCCCCTGGCAAGGAATTTGGGGGTGACCATGGACACCTCGTTAACACTAGAGGCCCAGGTCAAGAAGGTAGTGGGCCAGGCTTTTTTCCATCTTCACCAGGCCCAGCCCTACCTGTCTCCTGACCACCTAGCTACTGTGATCCATGCAACGGTCACCTCCAGAATAGATTTCTGTAATTCGCTCTATGCAGGCCTACTCCTGCACCTGATCTGGAAATTACAGCTAGTACAAAATGCGGCTGCTAGGGTCCTCACAGGAACAGCTTGGAGGGTCCATGTGCAGCCTGTGCTGAGGCAGCTGGATTGACTACCGATTACTAGTTCAGGTTCAAGGTTTTGGTTTTAACCTTTAAGGCCCTCCGCAGTCTGGGAACACATACTTGAGAGACCGCCTGGCACCTTATGCCCCCAGCAGTGCGTTACGCTCGGTGGGGACTAATTTACTGGTGGATCCTGGCACCCGGGAGGCACATCTGGCCTCGACCAGGGCCAGGGCCTTTTCGGTCCTGGCCCCCGCCTGGTGGAATGAGCTCCCAGAGGAGCTGTGGATTTGTCATCCTTCCACAGGGCCTGCAAAATGGAGCTCTTCCGCCAGGCTTATGGTTGAGGCCACTCCCCCCTTTTAAGATCCGCCTTCCCCCTACATCAGCAGTGACGCCTGGTTCCCTGGATAGTTCCGCAGCCATTAGGTGGGGTGGGGTGGGAGGGGTTGGGGATTGTTTTTAGGTGTTTTTATTTAATAGGGGTTTTATGGGGTTTTTACATGTTGTCACCTGCCGCGAGCCTCAGGAGAGCGGCGGGTTAGAAATCCGATGATGATGAAAACCACTAGATCCCAAAAATACCCAAAAAATGCAAGAGAGATTTCCAGATAAACATTCTCAGAATTTACATTACTGCACGATGAAGTGTTTTGCTGATTTCATTTCTCTTCAGTGTTGAGGGGCAAAGAAAGGCAGCATGTCTGTACTTCCACATGCAATTACCTTGGCCTCCTCAAAGCCACTACATAGAAGTTTTGACTTTGGTTCCCTGACATCTAACAAGCATGAGATAGGAATGATTGTACAAGTCAAACATATAGCATAGCAACCCCTAAGCCAGGGGTGGCTAACCACTTCTTTTTTCCCCCCAGAACCTGTCAATAAATAGCTCCGCAGTAAGGTTCAAGAAATCTGTTCACGGATCATTCCTTTGATCAAAAGAATTTGATCAAATTTCAAGGCAAGATTTCCACTTCCAGAAAAATCATGCTGCATTCACTCCTGTACCGATGGCTGCATCTCAGTTCTGAACTCACCAGAAGCAACTAAGCTATTGGGAATTCCAGGCTGTGTTGCCATGGTTGGGTAGTTTTGGACCCTGACATTTCACCAAAAACTGAAACTTGCATCTTTCAGAAGTAAGACACAGCAAGATGGGAATCTCTCCACCCTATCTTGCCATGTCTTACTTCTCGAGATGCCAGCCACAGTTTCTAGCAAAACATCAGGGAATAAAACTACCAGACAGTAGCCACACCACCTGGAATACCCACAACAGCCGGGTTATAAAAGCCTTTGACAATTCACCAAAGCTTCTGCGAATAAGGTAGGGAAATGACCAATGTGAAAAGAAACTGACTTGTTAGTAAAATACCTATTCAAAC
This sequence comes from Paroedura picta, assembly GCF_049243985.1. Lineage (NCBI taxonomy): Eukaryota > Metazoa > Chordata > Lepidosauria > Squamata > Gekkonidae > Paroedura > Paroedura picta. The sequence continues at coordinate 67,142,953 of NC_135376.1, read as the reverse complement.
AAACTGCCGAACTGTTTTGCTACTATTATTAATAGTAGACCCAAATATCAATCACAGCGAGACATTAAGGCATCAATAGCATTACAGTTAAGTGGTTTATTACAAAAGACCTTCTTGGCCATAAAAAAGGGGTAAATAAATACACTGCTAAAATAAAATGATCCTTTTTCGCTCTGCAATGCATTTATATAAGTGGATTTTTGTTGCTGTAGTAGTTACAGCATCCTATTCATTCTTAAGCTTTAGTGGTTTGGTGGCCATTTATCAGCCGGCAGGGGAAAATACCTGGCACCTACTTAAAATGCATGCAGCTAGCAATAAAATTAACCTTGTGGCAATTGTTTTCCCACATGTTTGATAGACCAATGTCAGCTCATCTGTTAGAGGGAAATAAAAAAGTCAAGCCTAAATGTACAAAAAATTATGATGGAAGTCTTAAATAAAGCAGGGGTAATGCAAGTTTATTGAGTCAAAAATCAATCAATCAATGAGCGAGTGGATTAGGAGCACCTCAGAAGCCCCAAAGAAATAATTTGCCCGAACACTGGGATTTAACAGTGGAGGACCAAATTCCAACACTTTTAGGAAGTAAATAATGAAAAATCAATTCAAAAGGAAAAACAGATCAAGAACCCTGGATTCTGACACGCCGACACATTTATTGCTGAATACCATTTCTCGGCTGACCCGAAAACTTCGGAAGGTGTTTATTTACTTTCAACACCTTCCAGAGATCAATATTTTTAATTTGGATCCGAGTTATTATTTTTCACATCACAGCATCAGGGAGCGGAGTAAAGTGGCTCATATTTTAGAGCTAAAAAGATCGATATGACAGCTTCACCTTCAGTGCAGCCCCCTGCAGTTGCCTAGGTGCACATCATAATGTCCCACCGGGGGGTGCAGGTGCCACGGCACAGGGAGCAGGTCATTACCCAGCCAGGGAGGGAGACAGCCTATGATTTAGCTGATCATGAAGGGCCTAGTGCCCTTAGAAAACCAATCTTGTTTCCTCTCACTTTATCAGGCCTGTCTTTTGCCCAGCATAAGACTAGTAAGGTGGGGGGGGGGGGGGAGAGAGAGAAAGAGAGAGACCAGGGGAAAGAAGACAATCTGTTTCATAAAACAGATGTTGTCCCTCATCAGGAATGCATCCGTTCTTTTTTTGCTTCCCTTTTACTAGATAACATCTGTAAAGTCATAATTAATTTTTCATACATTCCTCAAAATCTTATTGAGAAAGCAGAAAGTGATGGAGGCTGAGGGTGCTGGAGTGGAGGATGGGGTCTTCCGCTACGAGGCGGCATCATTCATAGGCTCCAGCGGTTCTATCGATCGCAACCACTGGGGTTGGGGAGGCAGGTGGGAGAGTTATAAACTCAGCCAGTGGATCACTTGCCCTGACATCTTCACTGCAGCATAAGCTGCTTCCTTCCAGTCAGGTAACAGGATGCATTCCTCTTGCAGCTAAGTAAGCAATGCCCTGCATTCAACTACATTATGTGGTGATTGATACAGAAGAGCTAAAACAGGTGAGCAGAAGCGATGTATCCATTTTGCTAGGCTTCACTCTTTCACACAAAGTGGGAAATCAAATGGTCCAATGGGTTTCCCAGCATGTTCTTGTTGGCCTGCTACTTTTCGTCCCTCACCTGTAATGCATCAGATACATCACAGCCCAGGCAAGCCCATCCCGTCAGATCTCGGAAGCTAAGCAGGGGCTGGCCCTGGTTAGCACTTGGAACGGCGACCTCCGAGGAATTACATGGGGGCAGGCAATGGCAAACCACCTCCGAATGTCTCTTGCCTGGCAAGCAGAGCTGCCAGTCCTCCTGGGTACATACCATATGTGCCGTACAATCAGTAAACGTAAGATACATCACATGGGACTTTCTCTTGCAGTTCTTTACCCTTTACCAAAGAGTTTTGCATGGTGGCCGTAGAATTCATTCCTTGCCTTTCAAGACAACAATAATATAGAAGTTCAAGCTTGTACACAAATGCCTGACAGGCGTTGCTTGAAAATTTCCCTCCTTCCCTTTTAAAAATCTAAATGTGAATATTAATGACAGGGTATCCTCCGCTGAGGGTCTTCCCAAATTCAGGGCTATGTCCAATAAAAGAGGGGAGTGCCTTGGTGTTCCAAACAATGGAAAAGCACTGGATCCTGAATGCAGCACGGGCTTTAGGATGGTGTCATCAATCTGCAGACAGAGAAGAGTCTGAAGTCTCATAGGAAGGGACTGCACAACAGAAGAGAATGAGAAAGGCTGCAAAATGTCTGCTGACACATGTCGAGCCCCAATGAAAAAAAAACCAGTGGTTATTGAACATAACACTTTGTTATCCTACCCAGAAGAAGAGTTGAGTTGTATACCCTGCTTTTCACTACCCGAAGGAGTCCCAAAGTGGCTTACAAATGTATTTCCCTTCATCTCCTCACAACAGACACTCTCTGAGGTAGGTGAGGCCGAGAGAGCTCTGAGAGAACTGACTGGTCCAAAATCGCTCGGCTGGCTGCATGTGGAGGAGTGGGAGATCAAAACTGGTTCTCCAGATTAGAAGTCGCCCCTTTTAACCACTATACCAAGTTGGCTCTCATTCTGCTTTGGAATCATTACTATTTTCTCCTAACAGCAGTTGTGGAACTACATTTACAGGAAATGAGTTTTTATTCTGTTTGCCATTTGAACTGTTTGTTTTTCTAAAGGAATTCTTGTTAATGAGCATTTTAGGACCCCAAAGAGAATGATTCATTATAGACGTCCAGAGGGCAGAGAAGCGTGTTTGAAAATAAGTCAACTTTTAGGTGAAATGCAGACCCCCTATCGAGGATAGTTCCTGGATAACAGTTTAGAAGGGTGTAACTCTTTTGAGAATGCCAAAGCTTCCCTCTCTCCTGCACATCTGCCTTTATTTCTTCTCCCATATCATTGAAATTTTCCTCTTAAGTAATCTAAAATATGGCAAAATGGTATAAAATACATTTTTAAAATATTAAATTTGGCCCTGAATCAATTTATTAGGTCAGCTGTCTATATCAGGCTTTCTCAACCAGGGTTTTGTGAAACCCTGTGGTTTCTTGATGCCCCTGTAATAGTTACCTGAATTGGTGGGAGTTAATTAATTTTTATACATTTTTAAAATATGTTAAACATTTATCAAGAGCCTCTTGTGGCGCAGAGTGGTAAGGCAGCAATATGCTGTCTGAATCTGTCTGCCCATGAGGTTGGGAGTTCAATCCCAGCAGCCGGTTCAAGGTTGACTCAGCCTTCCATCCTTCCGAGGTCGGTAAAATGAGTACCCAGCTTGCTGGGGGGTAAACGGTGATGACTGGGGAAGGCACTGGCAAACCACCCCGTATTGAGTCTGCCAAGAAAACGCTAGAGGGCATCACCCCAAGGGTCAGACATGACTCGGTGCTTGCACAGGGGATACCTACCTAAACATTTATCAGGTGATAAGACCACATACACCATAGTCATGTCGACCTGCTTCCCCACTCCCCAAAATGGCCAATGATGGGCCTGGAGAGGGTGGGAAGGGGAGGGGCCCCAGGTGGGCGTGTACACAGCTATGCTTCCCAACCATATTCTGCATGATCATTCCACGTCTGGGGTTTATTGAAGCCTGATGTATATTTCAGTATATTGTATCTATACCATTTTATAAAATATATTTATAGATCTTTTGTATCTATACCTATGCTAAGAGAAAACCTTGTGAGTCTTCAAGGGGCCACAAGGCTCCTGCTTATGTATGCTACAGCAGACGAACACAGCTTTTCCTTCACGAAGATGTCAAGGGAACACAGTGACAATGCATTTCCCTGAATGAATGCACACACTCGCATGTACCTGTTTTCACCTATGTCTTTTTGCTCCTCAATCCTAGTGGAAATTCAAAGTGAATGTGATATTATTTATTTGCATGCTTGTTTGTTTATTGCCAAATTAAACCCCACCCTTCAGTTGCGTCTCAGGGTGGCTACCAAGAGTTGATAAAATGCAATACAATTAGCATAGACTAAAAAGAGTTATCGATTAAAATAAGCACATATCCGGTAACTGAATAAAATGAACCATTTCATTTTATTTCTTCCTAGGATAGGACAGAATACTTGGAAATTAATATATAGAAGGCACCAGTTACTTCTTAATGGACTAATCCATAACAACCTTCCCCCACATAAAACCCTGCATATTTTCTTTCCAAAAACACTCTTCACTATCAACAAATTCCTCCTCACTGGGTTTAGAACTTGCCTTGCCATCTATTCTGCCCCCTGGCTGTGACTTTGCTAAGTGGAACATGGGTCCCAACGGTTTCAATTATGCTCACTTTCAAATAAATGTGTGTGTTTGTTTTTAAATGAGAGCTTTATTCCGAAAGTCACAAAACATAACTCATGGAAGGGTGAATGGAACTTACCCCGGCAGCATTTGCCGTGGCAGAGAAGCACCATGCCCACAAAGGCACCGGGCGGCTGGGGGACTGCAAGTCCTAGAGCACCTGGGCCCAAAGGGGAGTGGTGTGTGTGCCGTTGGGAGAGGGGATAGCGCTTTGCCTCTTCTCTGCCCCCTCCTTTAGACAGGAGCAGGAGAAGGAGGCCCGTGCCTCTTTCCCTCTCCCTCCTCAACAGCTGTGTGGTGTGGAAGGTGCTCCCCTGCAAGGCAAATACTCCAAATTATAATGCATTTGTTTATCATTACACCGTGGTACCATTGCAGAATACTTTGTTGAAAACAACCCAAAGAACGGCTTCACATTTCTTCATGTGGGGCCTCACTTCAACACTGTAAATGTGGTCTATGCTTCAGTTTGTAGATGAATGAAGCATCCCTCATGCCAAATTACTTGAAGGTGTTCCTAGACTATGGTCTTTTGTCTTCAGTGATTTCAAAAGCAAAAATACTTTTATTTGTTGTTGTTGTTAGGTGCGAAGTCGTGTCCGACCCATCGCGACCCCATGGACAATGATCCTCCAGGCCTTCCTGTCCTCTACCATTCCCCGGAGTCCATTTAAGTTTGCACCTACTGCTTCACTGACTCCATCCAGCCACCTCATTCTCTGTCGTCCCCTTCTTCTTTTGCCCTCGGTCGCTCCCAGCATTAGGCTCTTCTCCAGGGAGTCCTTCCTTCTCATGAGGTGGCCAAAGTATTTGAGTTTCATCTTCAGGATCTGGCCTTCTAAAAAGCAGTCAGGGCTGATCTCCTCTAGGACTCACTGGTTTGTTCGCCTTGCAGTCCAAGGGACTCGCAAGAGTCTTCTCCAGCACCAGAGTTCAAAAGCCTCAATTCTTTGACGCTCGGCCTTCCTTATGGTCCAACTTTCGCAGCCATACATTGCAACTGGGAAGACCATAGCCTTGACTAAACGCACTTTTGTTGGCAAGATGATGTCTCTGCTTTTTAGGATGGTGTCTAGATTTGCCATAGCTTTCCTCCCCAGGAGCAAGCGTCTTTTAATTTCTTTGCTGCAGTCCCCATCTGCAGTGATCTTGGAGCCCAGGAAAATAAAATCTGTCACTATCTCCATTTCTTCCCCATCTATTTGCCAGGAATTGAGAGGGCCGGATGCCATGATCTTTGTTTTCTTGATGTTGAGTTTCAAGCCAACTTTTGCACTCTCTTCCTTCACCCGCATCAACAGGCTCTTTAGTTCCTCTTCACTTTCTGCCATTAGAGTGGTATCATCTGCATATCTGAGGTTGTTGATATTTCTCCCTGCAATCTTGATCCCAATTTGTGACTCCTCTAATCCCGCATTTCTCATGATGTGCTCCGCATACAAGTTAAATAGGCAAGGCGACAGTATACAGCCTTGCCGAACTCCTTTCTCAATTTTGAACCAGTCAGTGATTCCATGTTCAGTTCTCACTGTTGCTTCTTGACCTGCATATAAATTTCTCAAGAGACAAATAAGATGCTCTGGTATTCCCATCTCTTTAAGAACTTGCCACAATTTGTTGTGCTCCACACAATCAAAGGCTTTAGCATAGTCGATGAAGCAGAAGTAGACATTCTTCTGGTACTCCCTAGCTTTCTCCATGATCCAGCGTATGTTGGCAATTTGATCTCTAGTTCCTCTGCCTCTTCGAAATCCTGCCTGTACTTCTGGAAGTTCTCGGTCCACATACTGCTGGAGCCTAGCTTGTAGGATTTTGAGCATAACTTTGCTAGCATGAGAAATTAGTGCAATGGTGCGGTAGTTTGAACATTCTTTGGCATTGCCCTTCTTTGGGATCTGAATGTAAACTGACCTTTTCCAATCCTGTGGCCATTGTTGAGTTTTCCAAATTTGCTGGCATATTGAGTGTAGCACTTTTACTGCATCGTCCTTTAAAATTTTGAATAGTTCAACTGGAATGCTGTCACCACCACTAGCTTTATTGTTGCTCAGACTTCCTAAGGCCCATTTGACTTCACATTCCAGGATGTCTGGCTCCAGGTCAGTAACTACCCCACTGTGGTCATCAGGGATGTTAAGCTCGCTCTTGTATAGTTCTTCTGTATAATTTTGCCACCTTTGTTTAATCTCTTCTGCTTCTGTGAGGTCCCTACCATTTTGGTCCCTTATCATACCCAACTTTGCATGAAACGTTCTCTTCATATCTCCAATTTTCTTGAAAAGATCTCTGGTCCTCCCCATTCTATTGTTTTCTTCTATTTGTTTGCACTGTTCATTTAAGAAGGCATTCTTATCTCTTCTAGCTTTTCTCTGGAATTCTGCATTCAATTGGGTGTATCTTTCTCTTTCTCCCTTGCCTTTCACTTCCCTTCTCTCCTTAGCTATTTGTAAAGCTTCCTCAGACAGCCATTTTGATTTCTTGCATTTCTTTTTCTTTGGGATGGTTTTAGTTGCTACCTCTTGTACAATGTTGCGAACCTCCGTCCATAGTTCTTCAGGCACTCTGTCTATCAGATCTAATTCCTTAAATCTATTTGTCACCTCTACTGTGTATTCGTCGGGGATATGATTTAGTTCATACCTGAGTGGCCTAGTGCTTTTCCCTACTTTCTTCAATTTAAGCCTAAATTTTGCAACAAGAAGCTCATGATCTGAACCACAATCAGCTCCTGGTCTTGTTTTTATTGACTGGATAGAACTTTTCCATCTTTGGCTGCAGAGCACATAGTCAATCTGATTTCTGTGTTGACCGTCTGGTGATGTCCATGTGTAGAGTCGTCTCTTGGGTTGTTGGAAAAGAGTGTTTGCTATGACCATTGTATTCTCTTGACAAAATTCTACCAGCCTGTGCCCTGCTTCATTTTGTACTCCAAGGCCAAACTTGCCTGTTATCCCGGTTATCTTTTGGCTTCCTACTTTAGCATTCCAATCCCCCATGATGATAAGCACATCATTTTTTGGCGTTGCTTCTAGAAGGTGTTGTATGGCTTCATAGAACTGATCAACTTCATCCTCTTCAGCAGCAGTGGTTGGGGCATAGACCTGGATCACTGTGATGTTGAATGGTTTGCCTTGGATTCGAACTGAGATCATTCTGTCATTTTGGGGATTGTATCCCAAGACTGCTTTTCCTACTCTCTTATTGATTATGAAGGCTACTCCATTTCTTCTGCGAGATTCTTGTCCACAGTAGTATACCTGATGGTCATCTGAATTAAATTCACCCATTCCTGTCCATTTTAGTTCACTGATTCCTAAAATGTCGATGTTCAGTCTTGTCATTTCTTGTTTGACCACATCCAGCTTGCCTTGATTCATGGATCTGACGTTCCAGGTTCCTATGGAATAAAAATCTTTACAGCATCGGACTGTCTTTTCGCCACCAGTTACTTCCACAACTGAGCGTCCTTTCGGCTTTGGCCCAGCCGCTTCATTCATTCTGGCGCTACTCGTACTAGCCGTCTGCTCATCCCCAGTAGCATATTGGACACCTTCCGACCTGAGGGGCTCATCTTCCGGCGTCATATCGTTATGCCTATTGGAACTGTCCATAGAGTTTTCATGGCAAAGATACTGGAGTGGTTTGCCATTTCCTTCTCCAGTGGATCACCTTTTGTCAGAGCTCTCAGCTATGACCTGTCCGTCTTGGGTGGCCCTGCACGGTATAGCTCATAGCTTCACTGAACTACGCAAGCCCCCTTGCCACAACAAGGCAGCGATCCTTGAAGGGGGATACTTTTATTAGGACAAGCTGCATGTGTAAAATGCCATCAAGTCGCAGTTGACGAACGGCGACCCTTGCAAGGTGCTTTCAAGGCAAGTGAAAACCAGAGGAAGATTGCCATTGCCTTTCTCTGCAAAGACTTCCTTGGAGGTCGCCCTTCCAAGTAGGGATCCTACTTCGCCTCCGAGATCTGATGGAATTGGGCTGTCCCATGCCAACTTCCCTCCCATAAGGACGAACTAAAGCATCACAAAGAAATAAGCTTCAGGCTTGATGTTAAAACACAAATTAAGGGGAGGCATGATGGGGGGGGGGAGAATACTATTAGATATGATCGAAAATCATAGTTTACTGATTTCAACAGATTTTAAGACTGAACTGGGGAAATTTGATACAGATTTTTCTAGGTTGGACTGTGACTAATGCAAAGAAAGAGCTCAGTAATAGTGTTTTTTTTTGCTACTAGCTGACTCAAACATTTGTTGGTCTTGTTTTCTTGCTTGACATATATACTGAAAAACAGTTATGATACTCAAAAGCTTGCTCACTATTCCATGATGTTTAGTTGCTTGTAGTAATAGTTATTTCTGCACTGTTCATTTTGGGATTCTGCTAATGATCCAGCATCTGCTATTTGTGTTTAATAACTATATTTCCCCCAAATGTGAATAAATAATTAAGGTAATAAGATTTTCTATTACATCTGGTGTAACACATAGAAATATGGGAAGGAGTTTGGGAGCTTCAGTGATAAACTTCCATTTGCTGCCAAGAATAACCAGGAGAGGAGAGACATCTAAAGATGACAGGATTCATGAAGGAAAGGAGAAGGTTCATGATGACTCAACCAGTCAGTTATTTTTAAAAACTAATTTTGACGTATTCCAAAAACAGAACCTTGCTTTTTAAATTTAAACAGAAACCTATACTCTCCACAATGTAGACCAAGTGCCATATTCCTGACAAAACTGCACATGGGCATATAATCATAATAAGATTATAAGTGATTGTGAATATCTCACTCATTCAGTGTATGACTCAAGGTGCTTTGAAAGGACTTGATTTTTAGAAAGTTGTGCCAGGTCTCTAGCTTTATTTAAACCTCCTTATCCCAAAATTGAGATACCTAACACCACTAGTCTCCTCTGGGCCTTTGTAGTAATGCAATAGATTTTTAAAAACTCTAATTTCTTTTGCCTATTTACATATAAAGTAGAGTTTTTAATATTGCATTTGTGAGAAAATGCAAACATAAAACTGTATCCTTAGGATCAAGAAACTTGATAATTCTTATTATCTCAAGGTTTGGTTTCTCTCACACGTTAAAAATCCCCACACATACATAAAACCTATCAGTGTATCATCTGTTTTCATGCACCATATTAACTAAAGGATTAGACTGTAGCTCACTTTGAAAAGTGAGGTGTCAAAAGAAGACATTCATATAACCTTACAGCCACATCCTCCGTGCATGTGTATCTCAGTATGGGATTTAGGTGTGCAGAACTGCCAGCACAAAATTAACAAAACATCAGGGGAGACCGTGAAGAAATAAAAGGTTATAGCATGAACTAAGAATTTCCCCCCCCCCCCTGGAAAAGCAGGACACAAAGTTTATGTTCAGTCACTATCCTAGTTTCGTTCTTTTCTTTTCTCTCCAAAGGCACTAATCTAAAATCTGCCTCTTGAAAGTTAAAGAAATTTCATTATGCTGTTTTGTCAAAGCAAAAAAGGCCAAACAGCACACAGCCATTCTTCAAAGCCAGCTTAGTGTAGTGGTTAGGAGTGCGGACTTCTAATCTGGCCAGGTTCGATTCTGCACTCCCCCACATGCAACCAGCTGGATGACCTTCGGCTACCCACAGCACTGAAAAAGCTGTTCTGACTGAGCACAGCACTGAAAAAGCACTGAAAAAGCTGTTCTGGGCTCTCTCAGCCTCACCTACCTCATAGGGTGTTGTGGGGAGAGGAAAGGTGACTGTAAGCCGCTTTGAGACTCCTTCAGGTAGAGAAAAGCAGCATATAAGAACCAACTCGTCTTCTTCTAGGCTAGAGATCATATACCCGCACGTTCTACACAGCTCTAATACTCCAGAAAGTCCAAGACAACATTACGAGAATCACCAAAACTGGTTGTGAAATGTCAACTTTATGGAGATCAGTGGAGGTTGACACTACTTCAGCATTAGAAACCACCCCAAAAGCAGATAAAGCAACCATGTCCTTTTAAAGAGGTACGTTTTGCTGAAACAACTGAGTGTTTTTTTAAACAGGAATTTTGAGCTTGTTAAATGAGCCTAAAAACATGGAGTCTAAAAGCTTACTGCAAAGCATCTGAAATGCCTGTATGTTAAGAAATAATTCAAAACTATGCAAAAAATGTTAAATGGAAGAGACTCTAAGACAGTGAAAATGGATGTAGAATTTGTAATAAGAAAATAGAGACATGTAGTATGTACTGGGATAACTATGATACAGATATCCCTTTTTGGTTACAATTTCATATTTTGCTATGTATTTTTAAAAGATTAAAAACTAGTCCCCCAAATTAGCATGAGAACAAAATGAGTAATTATATATCAGGAAAACAGCAGGGATGGGGGAGGTGCTCTTCAGACATAATATACTTTTCCCCATGCTGATGTGGCCAGTCATGTGACAACTATTCTTTACTAGTTAATCTTTTCATCCTCATGAACCTTTAGTAATTAACAGAACATCTGGAAGGACCAGCTTCAAAGCTAATAAGCTCTGCATGTGACAACAGGCCACTGACTGACCAAGAGTCCCAAAGTAAAATCCAACCTTCAAACTCACCCTTTTGCTATTTGGTTTAAGGAGAGGCAACTCAGACCACCCATTTGTGGGGGAATTCTGTTTTGTCATGAAAAATGTGAGTATACTGATTTGCTAGCATATGACTCAGCTCCAAAAACTTACCACTAGACAGAATTATATTTATCTTGCAATCTCTATGTGAAAATGTTCTGTATTAAAAAGAGCTCTCTCTCTCTCTCTCTCTCTCTCTCTCTGCTTATAGCAGTCTTTTTCAACTTTTTTACCTTTGAGAAACCCCTGAAACATTCTTCAGGTTTTGTGAAACCTCAGAACTGGCGTGACAATGCAGAATATGGTTGGGAAGCATAGCTGTGTACATGACCCCTCAGGCCCCTCCCCTTCCCACTCCCTCCATCTCATCATTGGTCATTCGGGGGGGGGGGCAGGTCAACATGACCATATATGGTCATGTCTGTAGAATAGCAAATGGAAATTCCATAGTATGGTATGTAAAATAATGTCTTCTAACAAATCTAACTAACATGTTTCTTACAGTCCTCTAACTCAGTGGTCCCCAACCCCTCGTCCGGTGACCAGTACTGAGCCATGGATCAGTCAGTACTGGGCTGCAGCTCCTCCTCGTCCTCCTACCCGGCTACTGCCTCGGGGGCTGCCCTGCCACTCTGCCACCAGCTCACCTTTGGTGCTCTCCAGTGGCCGCCATGGCTGGGGCTCTCCCTCAGCTTGGCACTGCGCAGCTGCTGCTGGCAGTGCCCCCAGTCGGTGATGGGAAGTCAGGGGTACCGGCGGGAAAGCAAGTGGAGCAGGTGCTCAGGTGGTGGCAATGACGTCCCTCGGCAAAAGACTACCCCCCCTTCCCCCGGGCCTCAGTAAAATTGTCAAGCGTTGACCAGTCCCCGGTGACAAAAAAGTCAGGGACCACTGCTCTAACTGACATGCAAGAGTTGAGAGCAGTGATATTCTCTGTGTGGATAAATGAGACTTGGTATAGCTTTGATCCTTTTACAGGCTCTCAAGGAATTGGAAACCAACCAGACTATAACTGACTGAAGAAAGGTTAATGAAGAGTTAAAGACTATTAGATGAAAGACCAAGAAGGGACCAAATGAGGAAGCGTGCCTATCCAACCTGGACGGATTGCTTCTAACAGTAGCCCACTCCATCAGAAACCTGGGGGTTAGCCTCGATGCCTCCCTTTCCATGGAGGCGCAGGTCACAAGAGAAGCGCGGCAAGCCTTCTACCACCTACACCAAGCGACTAGCACCCTAGTTGGCACCAGAACACCTAGCCACAGTGATGTATGTGACTGTCACCTCTGGACTGGACTTCTGCAACTTGCTTTACGCAGGCCGACCCTTATCCTTGATCCGGAAACTGCAACTCGTGTAGAACGCAGTGGCCAGGATTCTTACCAATACACCGTGGAGATCTCACATCTGGCCTATACTTCAACAACTCAACTGGCTCCCAATTGAATTCCGGATCAGGCTTTAGGTTTTGGTTCTTACCTTCAAGGCCATACGCGGTCTGGGCCCAGTGTACCTGAGAGACTGTCTCTCCGCCTATACCCCCAAAAGATCATTACGCTCTGCTACTGCCAACAGGCTAGTGATTCCTGGCCCCAAAGAAGCACGTTGATCCTCAACAAGAGCCAGAGCTTTATCTGTCCTGGTCCCCACCGGTGGAAGAAGCTCCCTGAAGAGATCAGGGCCCTGTCCGAATTCCCAAAATTCCGCAGGGCCTGCAAGAGGGAGCTCCTCCACCAGGCATTTGCCTGAGACCGACAACAGGTCCCCCTCAGACATCTCCTCCATGGCCTGAACCAGTCTGTCCTCTCTAAGGGCCTTAGCAAAGTTCCTGTTCCTGTTATATTGTTGTTTAAGATCACTGAAATTGTGTTATTAGATTTTTGTTGTTGTTGTATTGGTTTATATTATATATATATATATTAATTCGTTCCATGTATCCCCCCATGTTGTATGCAAACCGCCCTGAACTATATGGAAGGGCGGTATAGAAATCAAATAAATCAAATAATAAAATAAATAAATGTTTGACACATTTAAAAAATATAAACAAAATTAATCAACTCCCACCCATTCAGGAAACCCTTATAAAGGCTGTCAAGAATCCCCAGGGTTTCACGAAACCCTGGTTGAGAAAGCCTGGCTTATAGCAAGGAAATACCTCTTGTAGTTAAAATGTTCTAAAATGGAATTGTTTGCATGTTTCATAATTTCTGCCTTGAATGGGGTGTTTCATGTTCCTGCTGGGCCCGGCCTGGCATGAGCACCAATGGCGTCCACATTTTAAAAAGGAATGCTGGAAAATCAGCATTCCCTTAACGTGGGGCATCGGAGGCTTCAATGCAGGCCAGGGCCAGGCAGGGACCGGGCTGATGGCAACATTATGCATACACAGGGATTTGCCCTGCTGATGTGCAAGCGCTGTCCCAGTATACCCCTCCTCTGCATTAACTGTTCTTAGTGGTGTTCTGCTTTTGTCTCTTTGGGGCCTGTCTTACAACAGGTTTTCTCTATGTGCCATTGTGGCTTTATTAATCTGTTTCTTGACTTCTTTAGGTGGATATTTTAAGTTCTAAAAAGATCCCTCAGGGGGGATCTCTGTCTGTAGGATTGGAACTGATGTGGCCATAACACAGAGTTGTTTGGTATGGTTGGGAAGGTAGCTAGAAGCATGTAGATTTGTTTGTTAGTGAGTAGTTTTGTGGTATAGAGTGGTGCATCTATGCATCTGTGGTGTATTTTTACAGTACTGACTAGAAAATGTATTTCATGAATAGCTTGGTTCACTGTCAGAGTGACAGTGGGGTGAAAGTCATTGAATGCCTGCCAGAATATGTCCAGAGCTTCTTCCCCATGCGTCCAGACAATAAAGATGTCATCAGTGTATCACAGGTAGAAGAGAGTTGTGAGTGCATTAGAGTTTAAAAAGCATTGCTCCAAGTCAGCCTCAATGTTGCTATTTAATTGGGAAGAAATTTCAGAAACAGACTAGAATGGGAGATTGCTGAATTACAAGTAATTACTACACTCAGGACAATGGAACCCTCAGGTCTTAACAGAGATATCATGTTCTTATCTCACTTCACATGTGAAATCACTCAATGCTTCTCTCTTTGTTAACACCTGTATTACTTCTATGCTAATTTGCTGCCAGTTACAGGTTTTACCAACTGCTTTAATCGAATTTTAGCTATATTTACTGCTCAGTTACTTATGCATTTTGACTCCAATTAGCTCTTGCTGGCAACGGCCCCCACCCCTGCACAGATCTTTTCTCTAGCGGTATGTAATGTTTTCAAAGTCTGTTTCAATGCATCTGAAGACATTTTATACCCAGAATTAAACCACTATATTCAGGCTTTGTTCTGTTGCTTCAAACCAACCCACCTGAATTTATCTGCATAAAAGGGAGTGCTTAATCTTCAGGTCAGGTAGGTCACTGACAAACAGGGAATGTGAGGGCCTCTGGCCACTTTAGATATGACCCAGATAAGAAAACGGTTGTTCCAAGCAGCAGTCTTGCGTTCATCTTCCTAGGATGTATATCAAGACAAACATTTGACATCATTACCTAATGCATTTCCTTGTTCCCTCCCACCCAGGGGATGAAGCACTTAATAATGTGGAGTGGGGGGGGGGGCAAGGGGATGAACAATACATTGACACTTTGCTGCACATTTTTTTCCAAAGAGAGAACTGGATGCAGGGGTTCGGTGGTAACTGTCTGATTTGATCCTTAGTGTCAGAGTCCATACTTTGCTGGCATGAGGCATCTTTGGTATCTTCCATTCTGGGGTGGAAGCCTCTACCTTAGAAACTGTATGGTCATCAAGGTTGCTGGAGCTGGGTTAGAAGTCTTTCTCGGAGAAGGTCAAGTCTTCATAACCTTTCTACCTTTTCTGGTTGTACCACTTTTTTTTGAGGGGGGGGGGACACAACTGCATCGTTTGCATGTCAGACAAATTGTCAGGAAAGAAGTCCTGGTGTGACATTGCACTCTTAATGCCTTAGTGGTGCAGTAAAACAAGACAACTGGTGAAATTATAGGAAAATAAATGCGTAATTTCTTCCTCATTTAGCCATTTTTGAGTCTGGCGTATAGGAAAGTCATTAATGTTATGTCCTCCTATTGATGTTCTAAGCCTTTCAGAGGATAACTAATGCTTTTCCTATACTCCTCCATGTGGCCAGTTAAATTAGACACATTATTTCTGTGCTGTTGGAGAACTCTGATCAATAGACACTTGGAAAGCCCTCTACAACTAAGTGGAAACATTCCCTCAGTGTCAAAAGGAGTCCAGTTTGAGTTTGTACATTGCAACCATTGTTAAATTTAACAAAGGAACAAATAAGTATTTCTGACATTTTAATACGACCATCGAAGAGCAAGAAATTACCTTGTCTGTTATAAGAAACTAGATAGAAGTTAATTTCCTTCTCTTTTTTCTCCCTTCTTTTCAAAAGTTTTCTGGCATGGTGTGCAGGTCTTTGCTACACTTTAGATAATGAGAAAATGGTACTATTTATTGTCTTTTAAGCCACAGGAGGCATTGGTGTTCAAAACATTTAAAAGTTATCAATAATACCTTTGCCTGCTAATCACATTTTAATTGCCTAACATGTATACATGTAGTTATTCACACAGACATGGTCGCGTACTGACTGTGATCCAGAGATTCTTATGTGTACCTAATAAAAGCACCTTATCAAGTGGAGAGGATGCAAGATGGACAAAAGGCACTACGTCTTGTTTTTAATGAATAATTGAGCTGTGGAATTTGCTGCAAATTGACATCATGATGGCCACTGGTCAGGGTGACTAAAAGGGAACTTCCATATTCAGAGACAGTATACTTTCGAATACCAATGCTAAGAGCCATCAGAGGATGAACCTGGCCTCCATACCCTGTCTATTGGCAACCTCCAGCAATTGACCACTGTGAAAAACAGGACACTGAACGGATGGACCACTGGTCTAATCAAGCAAGGCTCTTTTCTAATGCTCTCATTCTGCAAGAGAAAAAAAAAATCTGTTCCTCTTCTTCTTGGGTGCTCTACATAGTGGTACATAGCACAGTTAATGAAAAACCTATAGAATTTGTAATCCACAAAGCCAAATGTAGCCTGTCAGTTGTAGATGATGGTTTTCTATGGACTTGATAATTCCTCTTATTTAGTTCCAAGAAATAGCAGAAACTAGGATGTTTATTAAGGAGCTGAGAATATAGGACTGAGTTGGCAACCTTCATAATTTGTGTGCCAAGAATAGATATAATGAACCACAACTGAGCCCAACACAACAATCCCATTTGAAGAAAAAGAAGAGCTGGTTCTTATATGCCGCTTTTCTCTACTCGAAGGAGTCTCAAAGCGGCTTACATTTGCCTTCCCTTTCCTCTCCCCACAACAGACACCCTGTGAGGTAGGTGAGGATGAGAGAGCCCTGATATTACAGCTTGGTCAGAACAGCTTTATCAGTGCTGTAGTGAGCCCAAGGTCACCCAGCTAGCTGCATGTGGGGGAGGAGCGGGGAATCAAACCCAGTTTGCCAGATTAGAAGTCCATGCTCCTAACCATTACACCAAGCTGACTCTTTCTGTTTACATTATTGCTGTTTAATTTTATAACACTGATTGCTATTTAACATATATGTATTTATAATTTGCTATTCAACATTTATTTAATACCAACTGTATGCTGATAGCTGTACCATACAACATTTTGTTTTCATGTACAAAATGGCATTAACATTGTACCCATTCTAAATTGTGCCCAAATGTGAAAATCTTGCTTCCCCCTCCCAGTCTGCTTGTGGGGGAGCGCGGAATCGAACCTGGCTTGCCAGATTAGAAGTCCGCACTCCTAACCACAACAACAAGCTGGCTCTCTTGATTCCAAAATATAGGTCAACCCATTTCCACAGCTATACGAGAGCCACTATGTACGTTACTAATTGAGGAAGGCATAATCTAAAGTGGTTGATGTGAGGGCAAGCCTTAAAGTGGAGTACCATAGGATAACCCCCCCACCCACCCCGAAATTCCATATTACGACAGATCTTAAGAGCACCAAGTATTTGAAAAGCAAAAACGCTTTTGGAGTTATCCAGCCTTGGTTAGCAGTAAAATTTTGTTAAAACTGGTGTCAATTATCCCTAACCAGGGTTTTGTTGATTTACTTCAAACCCTGATTCAAAACAGGGTTAAGCAGGAAACATAGCTAGTGGTATAAATTTGGGTATAAATTTGGGTATAAATTTGGGTATAAATTTGATTCATCGCCAGGCTTTCACATTCCCTCCCCTCTCCTCCTCCTCTTTCTGCAGTGTGTCCAAACTGAAAATGGAAGTTTTAGCCAACCCCAATGAACTGTCTGATGTCATAACACAACTGCCTGAATAACTCAGCTTCTTTCCTCAACAGCCAGCCTGGAGAAGAATTCTGATTGTTGGGAAAGCAAGAATTCTTATTTTTGGAACTTGATAACTAATGGGAGTTAGTGAAGAATTTTCATCTTAGGCAAATTTTGAAAGGGGAGGAGAGATGAGAGAGAAGGGAGGTGTGTGCCAGAATTTAGCAATTCATCCAAGGTCATATCCATTATGTTCACATCATGTGAACTGAACACCAGGGATCATCTTAACTATGCTATGGTGAGTGGCAGAGGAGGATGCCCTCCAACAGCTAGTTCCTGCTCCCTCGAACATGAAGGGGGCCCTTATACTTGCATGAAACCAAGGTGCAGAAAGATGGAATTTTGTACCAGATCTTTTCATCTGATCAGGAATGCCATATCACGGGGGGGGGGGGGGAATGGGAACCTACTTGATCAACAGAGTTGTTAATATGATTTATACGCTAATTTACAAGAGTCCTTTTTGTACAAATATTATTACTTGTCCTGATAAGGGGGGGGGGGATAAAGTAAGCTTTAGATCTATGCCAAGAAATCTATACATAACTTCACTAATTCATGTATGTGGAGTTAAATGCTAATTAAGCAGCCTACAAAATACTAGAAGAAGAGCTGTTTTTTCTACCCTGAAGGAGTCTCAAAACTACTTACAATCACCTTCCCTTCCTTTCCCCACAACAATGCCCTGTGAGATATGTGGGGCTGAGAGAGCTCTGAAATAACTGTGACTGGCTACATGTGGAGGAGGAGTGGGGAGTCAAACCTGGTTCTCCACTACACCATGTTGGCACTCAGGAAACTTTCCCAATTTCTTTTTCTTCTAAAAACTGACAGAATGCCAAGTAACTTACTTTTAATTAGCCATTCTGAAAATATGCCCAAATCATCAAGGTTTCCACTAGAAAAGTAAAAACAAGTTGCCATTCAAGATTCTCTCTCATTATACTTATATAAAAAAGAGCTTTCAGAATGAAGCACCACTTTCTCTTCTCCCATCAATACTTCATTATAGCAATATTCACAAGCTCCAATATACCCATCAGTTCGTATCACTAAATAGCATTCATGCAATTTCTCTAGTGAGTCACGCTGCTCTTATTTATGAATTAACTGAATGTCTACTGGCAAATGCATTAGCAAATTTCTTTGCACAGCATTTCATTATTTTGCAAGCAATTATTTTCAGATTTTACCATCTGACATAGTTCTGGGAGACAGTTCTGCTCCAAGGCAAAGCACTTCACCCAGTATAATCTATTCCTTTCCAAAGGTTCTTTTCCCGCTTTAATCATTGCCAAGTTACAGACACAAACATTGAAAATGCCATCAGTTGTTGCGTGGAAGTCTCACAGAAATAAATGAACATTGCATAGATGTAGGGCACCGCAAACTGCACCCCCAGAAGAATGATGGTGCTCAATCCAGTTACTAATTTCCACCAGGGATTTTCTAATACTTGCAAAGACTTTCCGCCTAAAACTGTAGGTTAGCAAAGAATCTTCAGAAGAGTGTGGAGGGACTCAAGGCACCTTTATGGGCAAAGAGTGGAGGGGCAAAAAGGATAAATAAAATTTGGAGAGGACTAACAGCAACTGATATAACTGATAACAGGCTTTGAGCGTTCCCAAACCACTCTTGTGGCGCAGAGTGGAAAGGCAGCAGACATGCAGTAAGAAACTCTGCACATGAGGCTGGGAGTTCAAACCCAGCAGCCAGCTCAAGGTTGACTCAGCCTTCCATCCTTCCGAGGTCGGTAAAATGAGTACCCAGCTTGCTGGGGGGTAAAATGGTAATGACTGGGGAAGGCACTGGCAAGGCCACCCTGTATTGAGTCAGCCAAGAAAACACTAGAGGGCATCACCCCAAGGGTCAGACATAACTCAGTGCTTGCACAGGGGATACCTTTACCTTTAAACCACTTGTGCTAGTGCTGCCAGTCTCCAGGTAGGGTTAGCAATCTCCCCGAATAACAACAGATCTACAGATGAAAGGGATCAGTTTCCCCTGAAGAAAATGTCTGCTTTGGAAGGTGGATTCTATGACATCATGCCCGACTGAGGTCTCTCCCCTCCCCAAACCCCACTTTCACTAGGCTCCACCCCCCAGATTTCCAGGAATTTCCCAACCTAGAGTTGGAAACCCTATTGTGTCAGTCTTTGAACATTCAGTGGGCCCTGTGCAATACAGACTCTCTTTCTCAGTTGGATCCTCTAAGCATGGTACAAAAGTTTGCACTGGCTCAAGAAAGCGAACCCAAAAATCTGTCCATGGGTTCTTCTCATGAAACGTACAGATATGGGAGATTGTGAAGACTGCAATGGGGCATAACAGGATGGGAGTATTTAATAATATGCCAAAAACAAATGTACCCTGATCCCTCAAAATATTGGATGGGGAGCACATCAGACTACATAGATTTTCAAAATTAATAGTCTTCAAATTACTACTTTATACAGAGAGTGATGAAAAGGTGGCATTCACTGCCAGAAAAGGTGGCATTCACTGTCGTGATGACCATAGGAATAAACATCTTTAAAAGGGGATTAGGAAGATTCATGGAGGACAAGTCTATCAATGGCTACTAGCCATGATAACTCAGGGGAACCTCCACATTCAGAGGCACTAATCCTCTGAATCCCAGAGCCAGGATGCAACATCAAGGGAAGGCTTCAGCCTCTTTGTCAGCTTGTTGGCTTTCCAAAGGAACTGGTTAGCTACTACGTAGGACAGGCTGCTGGACTAGATGGACTAGTCCAGCAGTGCTCTTCTTATATTCAGTTCAATTATATTCCATTATTGGAATTTTCATTTTTCTTTTCTATATGAATGCTACAAATAAGAGTTCAAGTAACAGAATTTTATTGAGAAATGACAATGGGAATCATGTGTATATATATATACATCAATTTTTAAGCACGATATCTGTTCTTTGTGAACCAGCCTCTCTATGTACTGTCAATTCTGAAGGAGGAAACACAGAAATAACTGCACTAAACTGACTTGATGGGAGAAACAGGACAGATCAGTATTCACTCCTAATCAATCAATACAAATGCACGTAGACATTACCAAGGAGAATCAGACAGCCATCATCTCCACTTCTGCTTCTTCACTAACAAAGGATATTCTTAGATATTCCCTGGGGAAATTAGTGGCAAGCGTGATGTCATGCAGGGGTCCCCAAAGTTTGCAAGCCTTCAAGCATCTTTGGAATTGTGGGGGACAGTGGCAAGCACCACTACAAAGTGGCTGCCTACCACAGGAGGAGGAGCCAAGTACACACACATACATAAGACAGTGTGCAATGTGGGATAGAATCATAGAACTGGAAGGGGCCATACAGGTCATCTACTCCAACCCCCTACTAAAGCATCCATGATAGGTATCTGCCCAACTGCTGCTCAAACACTGCCAGTGAGGAGGAGCTCACCACCTCCTTACACAGCCTATTTTTCCTGATATCTAGCTGGTACCATTTTACATATAGTTTAAGACTATTACTGTGGATCCTATCCTCTGCTGCCAACAGGAACCATTCCCTGCCCTCTTCCAAGGGACAATCTTTCAAAGACTTGAAATCAATCATGTTCCCTTTAACCTCCTCTTCTCCTGCCTGATCATTCCCAACCAAACTGAATTTGAAAACTTAATCATACAAGAAAAACCACACCTTGTACTTGCACTCACTTATGTAAGTGAAACAGAACAAATAAAAACATGCATGGTAAAGTGGACGCAAAATTTTGCTGAGACAATCGCAATAGAAGCATGGGAAAAATTATGATGTAAAAATGTAAAATGGATGAACTGTCAAGCATTGCGAGAAAATTGGCATAAGATTTTTTTACAGATGATATTTGACACCTAAAGTTATTAGTAAAATGTCTAAGAAAACTGATGGTAAGTGCTGGAAATGTCATGATGCTTCTGGGTCCTTTTTTCATATGTGGTGGAAAGTAAATTGGTTAAAAAAAAATTGGATAAAAGTCCATGATAAATTGCAAACTGTGTTCAAATGTAAATTTGTATTGGAACAAAAAAAATGTTGTTGAGTATTTTACCTGCAGGTCTTCCTAAGCAAGGGACAGCATTCTTTTTTCATGCAACAACAGATGCAAGACATATTATCGCTTCCAGCTGGAAGCAACAACAGGAGCCACACACGGATGCATGATGTGAAAAATTCAGAGAACTAGCAGTGATGGCCAAGCTAACAGACTTGGTTAATCACAGGCCATCATACGAATTTCAAAAACATTGGAAAGATCCACAGAGAAGGTGTTGGTTGGGGTAGAATTCTAGCTCTAGAAGAATGTAGCCCCACAGAAAGGATGAATCTCCTGCTGGCATTCTACCATAATCCAGACCCGTGAAGTTTCTATAAATAAACACATTATAATAAAATACACACAGAAAAGGTGATAACAACTAATGGGTTAAAGGAAAGATAAAACATACAGAGAGAGAGAGGAAGCCCAAAGGGGGAGGATAACACACATATGGTCAGTCATACCCAGAGAGAATATCAAGGTCAAGGTTATTTGTCCTGCTTTCACAATAGCCAACCTACTTTCCTGAAGCACTTGGCATGCACCTAGGAAATCACTTGCAGATGCTGTAGCACCCATGAGCGGAGCACTGAGGAACCCCAATACAGTGAGTAGCATGTTAGGCTAAGACTGGGGAAACCTGTGTTCAAAACTCTACTCCACTGATCTCCCTAGGTGACCTTGGGCTCAACTATGTCTCCCTAACCTACAGGATAAAACATGTAAGCCTCTTGGGAAAAGGTCAATATAAAAATCTGATCATCAATAAGATACAGTTATCAAGCATTCGCCAATCATTTTGCAGTGGTCGTTTTGCCTAGAAAAATTTCCATATTTAATACTAAGGCTGTATTTCTATTCTGCATGGATTATTTTCTACTACCTCCGTTACGTCGTTAAAAATGCAGCCTACAATGAGTACATGGAGATGCGAAGGTCTTCCCAGGGAGGGACAATTAAGAACAAATAGTTATTATCTATTAAATTCTTTTATTTGAGTCTGTTTGCGATATGTTGCATCCCTCAAGGCCCTTCCGAGATATATTTGCAGTGACTAATGACAACCGCAGAGAACATGATTCTACAATAAAAAGACTTCACATTCAACCGACAGTTTTTGTGTGCAAAGAAACAACTCAAACTAGCCTGTTCTATGTAATGTCTCTGTTTCGTTAAATTTCCCCTTTCCAGTTCCAGATTCCTAAGATCAATTACCTTCCACTATATATCATATTTTAGCTATCCTGGATGCAGTTCTTTAAACAGTGCCAACAAAATAATGACGGAAGAGGACTTTCAGTTACAGCCCAGCCTTAAACATGTTTCCTTAGAAAATAATAACAACAACTTTATTTTTATATCCCATCCTTCTCGGTAGGTTCAGTCCTATTGATTTAGATGAGATTTACTTTGAATGAGGTGTGCTTAGAATTGCAGCACTGGAGTTTGTTTTAGAAGCTAACAGTGCAATCCTAAGAAAAGTTACTCTGGTTTGGACAGATCAAAACCGACAGACTCAGATTGAAATAATTCTTCCTAGAATTGCATTGTAAGGACTCACCTTTGCCCATGTTACCTGTTCAATAGTGTCCATTGACTGTTCCATCAGAAATACAAAGCCCGGAGGTTTAAAAGAACACCTCCATTTTAGAGCAGCAAGCAAGAGCTCTAAGAATGATCTAATATTTGTCATGTGCAATACACCTTTTATATAGCGACAAAAAATAAAGGAACAATGAAATATCGTTTTACATCTTCTGTCTGATCTACCCTAGCCAGATTTACAAGGAAGCTAGATTGTTTAGTATATTAAGGACCAAGGTATCCCAATGATTGAAAGCAAGTGTTAAAGCAGTGCATTAAATCAATTTATACATTTTACTGGGCCATAACAATCTGTACTTCCATTTATTAAAAAATTAATTTCCTATATTAAAAGTTTGTTTCAGCTCTTCCACTCATTTAATTTCCAGGGCCTTCAAACCTTAAGGCTAGATTGCACGATTCCTTCTCCTTTGAATACTTAAACATATCTATATTTAAAACAAAACTATCCCCCAAAATTTTCAAATGCAATTCAACAGCTAATCGGTATTATTCAGTACTGTTCAGTATTATTGCGAGGCTAATACTGTGTAAAAGTTAATCCCTTAGCTCCACCTCCTGGTGAGAATATGAAATTTTGCCCTGGAGGTCAGGGAACCAGGGAAGAAAGAACCTTTTCTCTTTTAAAGAGACAATACGGTTTCTGGGAGCTAATCAGGTATCTGAATTTCCTCTGTACTAAATTCAATTATGTTGGTCTTCTTAAATCATGTTATGTTATTTAGCAAAACTCCGAACTGCCACAGTTAATATGCTCACAGGAGCCAGAATGCTCCATTCATTTCTGGGAACAAGCCGATATTTTCTGAGACCCATTAATAAACCACTCAGGATTTATGTGCCAGTTAAATTCAATTCAATTTCCTTTTTCAATTAATGACCAATTATTTGAGTCAGGCCTGACTGAAAATATTGCTCAAATACCATTAATCTAACAAAAATTAACTTTACCATTTTTGTAATAATGAGAACATAATTTTAAGGTAAAATAATGCTCTGTATTTAATAATGTTATCCTATGTTTTAGAACAGTTACTCTCCTCTTGTAAGGGGTCTCATTAGCTCTGAGTAATGAAATTTATCACAGTGGGAACATGGAGTATTTGCCTTCCCTTTTTCAACCCCCAAACAAGTCTGTTGTAACCTAATTCATAACTTTATTTTATATTTTAAAATTCAGTATTTTGATCCTTGCTGGAAACATATCCTTGCTGTTTTTTTAAAAAAAGATTCTGCTTTTGCTGGATGAATGGGCTGAGCTGGTTGAGAGTACAGGCTGCCGCACATAGCAGCCTGCTGATGACATCATAATGCTATATCTGACATGATGAGATCACCAAGTGGTGATAAAGCTACCCACACAGATTACATAGAAAGTTGTACAGAGGACTGGAGTGGGGGGGAGAGAAGTGAAGCTGGCTGACAAAATGGAGTCACTAGGGCACAAGAAGAATTTCCTGTCATTTAAGCTATGGGCAGACGTGCTCCCTGAGAAGTGAATCTCAAATTAGGGGATTGTCAGCAAAGCCTCATTTTACTATACAATTCATTATCTTTAAGAACAAAGTCTGTAACAGTTAATTGATCAATCAGTCAATCAATTAACATTTGTCAATTGATTAAAAAGGCCCCCTGGTTAATTGAGCAGTTGATTAAAAAAAAAAACCTTGTTAATTATTTTTCAATACAAGTACTTGGTATTGTCTTAGAACAGGGGTAGTTAAACTGCGGCCCTCCAGATGTCCATGGACTACATTCGCTGGCAGGGGCTCCTGGGAATTGTAGTCCATGGACATCTGGAGGGCCGCAGTTTGACTACCCCTGTCTTAGAAGAAGCATCCCACCTTCTCTCTCCTTCACGAAAAACTGTCTCTTCTGAAAAAGAGCCTGCTGCACTGCATGTGGGTTTCAATTAGAAACAAAGAACTTTTCCCCTTTCGAACAATGGTTTTCTTCATGTCCAAATTTATGTAGATTGAATTGACTAGCTGAAATGGATAGATATAATTAACTAAGAACTTGGCCCAGTAATTCAATGCAATAAATGTAAAATAAATTTATTTTACAATAAATGTAAAATATATATATTTTAAAATACCCATGGCAGAAAGGTACTACAGAACATTGGGTTTTTGGTTTACATCTTCAATATTCTTTCAGCCCTTCTCTGTGTTTTGAAGGGTTTAAAAGAAATGACCTTCTGGACCTTTCATTCAATTATTTGAGCTTGCCAACTAAAAATGGCACAAGGACAAAAGACTGCATTCTTCAACAAAAATCTTGCTAGCTTTGATCCATGTGAGATTGCTTGAAATTGGACCCGGAGTTTTTTAATGGCTACGGTATATGCAATTAATGGACAGAATGGGGAAGTGACCACATTGGACGGAAATGATACCAAGAGAACTTGGGTTACAACTAGAAGCATTCTCATCTCATGAATAGCTTTTCTCTCTCCCTCTCCCTCTCTCCCTCTCCCACACACACACATACATAGATACAAATATCCTGCCCTTCAATTCCGTGTAACTCTCCTATTTCTCTTTGCCCCATCCAATGGACCCTCACGTCCTCCCTCCTGTAAGGATAGATTCAAAAGGATAGCCGTGCTGGTCTGAAGTAGCACAATAAAATCAGAGTCCAGTAGCACCTTTAAGACCAACAAAGATTTATTCAGGGTGTGAGCGTTCGAGTGCAAGCACTCTTTGTCAGACTTCGTTTCTTCATTGCTTTCATTGTTTTCATTCATTGCTTTCAAGGCATCATGAATAAACTATAATTCGTTCATTATATCATGCACACAAAAGTTTATTGCCAAAATTAAACTTTGTTAATCTTAAAAATGCTACTGGACTGAACAATGAGTCAGGAAGACATATACTCCCCTCTATTTGTGACTCAGGTAAGATGGGACACTAGGGTAGCCAGGTCCATTTGTGCTGCTGGCAGGGGATTGGGGGGGGGGCACTTTCTGATGTGCTGACATCACCCGGAAGTGACGTTGGCATATTAGAGATATGGGCTTCAATTGGTTTCAAACCAGAACATCATTCTCCCTCCCACCAACTACCCTGCCATGCCGATATAACTTCCACATAATGTCAGTACATCATGTTAAATAGCCACTTTTTCCAGGTTGTATATACATGTATATGTATATATCAGTGCTTGTAGTAAGTTTATTAAAAGTGTAGTCTTCACCACCATCAATGGCTCTCAGGCATGACACACTGGAGATGAAGAACTAGCACTTAACCTACATCAGTAGTTCTCAACCTTCGTAATGCCGTGACCCTTTAATACAGTTCCTCATGTTGTGGTGACCCCCAACCATAAAATTATACAAGTGTTCTTTCACAGAAAATAAATCAAAACTGACCAATGGTGTGAAGATCCATTGTTCATGATTGTATATAAATTGGTTATAGATTGGATATAAATTGGCGTGCGCCTTCAGGAGGAGCGGCAACAGTGATGGTGCCCCTCCCCCCCTGGCCAAACTGCTTGCCCTGCCACGACCCGTGAAAGGGTTGTTCTACCCCCAAAGGGGTCCCGATCCCAGGTTGAGAACCACTGAATGGAGAATGAAGGTATTTTACCGTGGTATTTTACAAGGTATTTTACCGTGAAATGTTCCTGTGACTTGTAATTTTCATCCAGATAAACCCGGGCTCTGTTGTATTCTTTCATTGCATCACTTGATAGCAATTCTCTGAAAGGTACAAAAGGAAACAACAGTAAATATCCTCTCCTGACATTAAGCAGATGCCTATTAATAAAAGAAGACTTCAAGGGCATTCTAACTAGGCACTGGATTTTAGAATGGGGGAAATAACCACAGAATGAGGTATTGTGTCTTCCTATTTTACTCACCTCACCCTTCCCATAATTCAGTAAAATCAACAAAAAGGCACACAACTAATGAATCCAGTAGAGGGCACCCTTTCAACACAAAAGGAGAGACAAATTCTTTCATATGAGCTTATGCATTGAAATGAAAGTTTAAAAAATGACCCAGCATGAGTTGAAGGGTGGGAGGGGGGGACGATACATCAAAACATTCAAGCAGTGCCTTGTTAGTTAAACAAGCAAGAGACAATAGGTCTGCAAACCCCAATTTTCTCTAATGACCCAGCTGAACATATTTCACCACTGTCCAACAACAGGGAAATCCACCCGTATTCAAGGATATGTACAATAAAAAGAAGTCAGCGTGAGCAAGATGGCAACAATATATTAAGCTAACTATCCGGCTGAATCATTCCTGTTATCAGCGCCATAATAACAGCCCTGAGAGAGAGGCTGTACATTTTAGGGCTACAGATACAAAGTGAGCCCAAATGAAGGTTGGCAACTGCAGCTTGGGAAATTCCTGGAGACTGTGGGGTGGTGTCTAGAAAGGATGGGGTCCAGGGGGGGAAGGAAACTCAACAGGAAAGTGATGCCATCCCCAGAGCAGCCATTTTCCCCAGAGAATGGATCTCTGCAGTCTAGACGTCAATAGTAAATCCAGGAAAACTCCAAGCTGTACCAGGAGGTTGGAACCTCTTAGCTCAAAGGCTCTCCTGCATAAAGCACTGGGCCTTCAGTGTGAATTCAGTCCACCTGAGATGCTATGATTATTTTCAGTAGACAAGACATTTTCCAGCTGGCAAAAACTTTATTCAAACAACAGAATGAGTTCCTAGGTATAAACCTCGTTTTCGTATTTTTCTTCATGAGTGACCTTATTTCTTAGTTGTTGTTTTTTCAAGGATACTAACAAAGTCTTCAACACACTACCTTATATTTTATACCTTATATTTTAAGCCGTATAACTTGGGTCTATTAATATCAAAGGTCCATGAAGGTAACTGAACCCATGAGCTGTGTCACATTTGCCAGATGTGGTTTTCAATATTCGTGACAGATGCAAACTCACAGGATGGCCCTCAGTAAACAAGTACTCAATTTGAGTAATAAAACAGGGTTGCAGTTGAACTTTGATTTTTGCTCCCAGAAGTCACTTCTGTTCACAGAACAGAGCCTCTTCCACCAAGCAACCCACTCAGTTCCCTAAAGATCACTCCTGGTCTTAGAGAACGGCTAGGAACAACGTGAGTTTCCTTGAGGGTCTGAAATGGCACGAAGGGGGATTGGGTGAATTTGTAATACGCAACTTATAAAAGTGTAATTTGTATTGATGGTTGCAGCAGAAACAACAAACCTGCAAATAATAGATTTAATTTCTTTACATTGGGATGAATTGAACTGAGGCCAATTCAAGGGTATAACTTCAGAAAAATATGAACTTTACTCTTATAAAAATAGTTTGCTTCCATGTAAACACAAAGTCTGGCACACAGGCATGTTCTTCTTATCCCCCAAATCCTCCCCTGTGATCCCAACCCTCTGGCTGAGGATCAGTGCCTCAGAACAATGGTCTTGAGCCTGGAGCCCTGGGAGATGATGCAGCAGAAGTATTTTAGTTGGTGATCAATCAATAAATAAAGGTGCCCTGTTCAGAGATCAAATGATCTGTAGGCAAGTGGCAGGAAGTCATGTAACATCATCATCAACATAGCCATATAACAGGAAGAAGGAGGAGCCAAAACTATGAACTCACAAGAGTCAAGGCCAGATACACCAGGAGCAGACCAAGGCCTGGGAACAGCTAATACGAGCTGAACACCTGAGGGTAAGGACCAAGTTAAAGGGCAGAGTCATGGAGGAATCTTCACTACCGCTGAGAGACTTCACCTACAGCTCATCTCAGCATGCATGGAAAGAGAATCAGGAGGTGTGGTGCCCTTTCACTGTAGGCAAGCATACCAGCACTATGTCCTTCCAAAAAGGAAATGGTGGCTTTGTAGGAGCTCACAACTCACCTGAGTGCCCCAGTACATAGGCTGTATGTACAAAGACTGTAAGTAAAAAGACCACTGCTTTAGAAAGTTCTTCAGAAATACCTGATTGATCCCAGAACAGCTGTGTGGGATACCTTTACACTAAGGCCAGCTGGTGAAGTGGCAGCAGGCAATTTGATCACCATATGAACATTCTTTCATTGCCACGAGAGGTAACAATTTTTCCTCTGAATACTGGGTTCCAGACCTGATGGTGCCCTGATGTAATGACGGCAATAGTTGAGAGCAAGCAAATTGTTAAGCAAACAGAACAGCAATCACCTTCTTGAAAATCTTTACTGCAATCCTAAAGCCATTCTGTGACTGTTTAGGATGGCAACTAAGACCTTGCACTGGCAAACACCTGAGAGGTGCACTGGCATGGTAGTGGCTGAAACTTTAAAGAAAAAGATGTTTTGCCCAAAATCCATGGATGAAAACAAACATTTGTTGCAACATATTATCACTGCCCTGCTCAGAATCACCTCAGGCCGAACACTGCACAAGCACTGGCCTGGTTTCTCCATGCCTCCAACTGTGCCTCTCACAAGCCACAAGGTAAATATGCACAAGGATAATACAGGGATAATAATACTGGATAATAATACAGGCTCCATGATGGGTACGGGATATGGAGAGCTACAGTTGTGGGACGGACTGCAGCAGGTAGGAGCAAGTAACCCTATTAATACAGTGAAGAAATACTTGTGGATATGCTGAGCAAAATTATTGGAGCCTGGAGCAGCCAATCACCATGGGTGGCCCACCTCTCGGTTCCTTGGGTTGGCTCTTTTCTCTCGCCTACAGCCACACCACCCTGAACACGCCCAATCTCGTCTGATTTCATAATCTCTTTTCTCCGCCAGCAGAATAAATTATACTGACCAAGTAAGTTGGTATCATGCCAGCATAAGTAACACACTGAACTGGCCAACCTCGGGATTACTCTCTGACAGTGCAATCCTAAATAGATTTCAATGGTAGTAGAAGAGGAAAGGAGATGGGATGAGCTGTGTTGTACAGAGTAAGCTAAATTAAAAACATGATAGGCCTCAATCGGACAGGAACTCCAACTAAAAGGATTACATTTCTAACAGCAATACTAGGCAACAAAGAAATCCAGAGGCCCCAGAAATCCAAGATTTGAATATATTTCATGAAGTGATAGCATTAACCATTCTTCTGCCATAGGAGCTGTAGTTATTTAGCTGAATTTAATTAGAGGTAGAAATCCAACAATAACAAAATGTGTATAAGTTGCCGAATCTGAAGCACATACTCTAGAGATGCTAACGCTTGGACCCAACCCATCTTCCTTACTCATTAGCTAGGCTCAAGATTCAGTGCAGGAAGAAAATGACACCTTCTGTTGGGAAATTCTTCAAACTGAAATCTCTTTTCCCTCTGCAGGATCAACATGCAATAGGGGTGGGGGCGGGGAGGAACAAGAATCAAGTCTCCTTGTTTAACACTTCTCTTGAAGAACATCAGGTCAGGACGCCTTAATTCAGAAGAAAAGTAGTTTAAGATATAAAATAAAGATTTAGGGATATTACAGAACTTGAAAAACTTGCTTCGTTTGTTCAGTAAATCCTTCTCTCTAGTAACAGCCCTGCCCACAATACCATAGAGTGTAACAGACGGGAAATGCTGTGAAATATCTTTAGTCAGTCACCTAAAAGCAAGAAGGGTTTGTTCTGAGGTTGATGACAGTGGTTTCTGTTTTCTCTCCCCCGACCCCCCTGAACATGAAAACTAACCACCAATCTTGTGGGGCACAATCCTCCCCCAGTTGAAGTCCACCCATTTCAGTGGGCTAAGAGAGGAGTAATTCTGAACAGGATTTCTTTGTGTTTCTTTGTGTTTTAGAAATTTAAAGAGAGGCAAACACGTATGGGGAAACAAATGCAAAACTGTTTACATTATATCAGGTTTCATGATCTGTACATCAAACCTTAACACTTAAGTATATCTGCAAACCTGAACATTCTTCAGCTCTTGACCAATCGTGTCACTCTTCCGAAATGAGGAAAGCAGCATTTGAAATGGTTTGTTTGTAGTTGTGTTTTCCCCAAGGTTAAACAGTCTTATTGGCCCATGCAAAATCCAGAACAAGAAAGGAAAGCCATGTAATAGCCTTTTATTTGGGTTTAACTAAAAAAGGTTTTACACAGCTTTTGTTCCTTGTCTGTAGTCGGCCAGAATTCAAAGCAGCACTAAAGCAGCTCAAAAATAAATACATGAATTACTATTTGCTGTGTTTAATCAATGAGATGAAGAGAAAAACAACTTGCATATTTCTGTATAAATATTGCTTTAGTGCTGTGAAAAAAGCCAGAAATCAGAGTTTCATATTAATCTTCCTTATCACTTACTTAACAAACTTGTCCACGTGAGACATAGATGCTTCGTAGTTTTTCCCACCAAACTCTTGACAGTGTAGCGCCATGAACTGTGGCTTGTGTGCGTGCACCACCTGGAAAATAAAACAAACTATGACAGTTCTGAAAATAACAGCAAACAACACAGCTAGAGCACTAGAAGTTTGTCATACAAATGAAGAATCAAAAGGACAAGATTTCTTGTCACACGGTTCTTCCTGTAAGTTCAGGAAGGTGTTTAAACACCTCCAAGCATGTAACGCACAAATGCATCACAAACCTAACAAATAAATAAGCCCAGCTTTTACATGCATTGTTTTGTGAGTTTCTAGATTCCAAGTCTGAGATACAATTTTAACAGGCTATATTTTTTGATGCAAATACAGTCTCAGTGAGGGAGGAGCCAGCTTTGCTCTAACATGGTAATCAAGCCGCACATATTTATACATTGTATACAATATAGTCACAGTACTAATTTTCATAACCAGAGGAGACCAAACTATTGACAAAAATCTCGTCCAATGATAGAGAAAGGTGTTTGTATCCTTCTTTATCATCTCAAAAAAGAAAAGTCCAGTTTTTCCTTGTCAAGGACTCGTGTGTTTGTGTGTGTGTGTGTGCACGTGTATAAAGTGCCATCAAGTCACAGTGGACATATGGCGATCCCAGCTATTCTCAGCTTTGGCTAGTCACAGTCCTGTCAGAGCAGTTCTGTCAGCACTCTCTCTCTCTGTCACCTACTTCACAGGATGCTATTTGTGGGGAGAGGAAGGGAAGGTGATTGTAAGCCACTTTGAGACTCCCTTTGGTAGTGAAAAGCGAGGTACAAAAAACAACACTTCTTTCAAGGCAGGTGAGAAGCAGAGCAGTGGTGTACCTAGGGCATCTGACACCCAGGTGGATCATTTTTTTTAAAGCCCCCTTTTAAAAGTCCCCTTTTAAAAAGACATTTTCTTTTATTGGACTGTTCAATGCCTCTATTTCTGCCCACACCAAGCAGACGTAAATCTGTCTAGATTTAAAAGAACAGGCTGAAGCTCCCTAAGACACACAGCAACCTAGTGAAGAAAACTTAATTCTGGAGTCATAGGGATTTCTCTACCAAGGCTGGAACCAATCAATTCAGGACCAGTAATTGTAGTCGCCCTATTTATAATCCTGAAATAATGTGCTCCTCATGCACAATTTTGGGTGGTTGCTCTAAAAAACAGGTTTCTATTTTCCTCCTTTGAAGACAGTCAGAATACTCACCTGCTCACAGTTAATTGTTAGTGAGTTGAAGATTAAAATTTTTAATTTTTAAAATCTTAATTTACATTTAAGTGAATTAACTTTTATGTATTTTAACTATGTTGTATACCACCCTGAGCCCATTATGGGAGAGAGGTGATATAAAAATATCATCATCATCATCATCATCATTATTTTACCTTGTCTAATTCTTATATCCTGGTCTGTGACCATAAAAATAGATTAATGAAATAAAATGTTTTCTGTTGCCTCAGAGGATTAGACCAGAACCAATGGGTTGAAATTAATTCAAAAGAATTTTCGGCTAAACATATGGAAAGTAGTTCCTGACAGAGTGGTTCCTCAGTGGAACAGGCTTCCTCGGGTGGTGGAGGGTTCTCCTTTGGAAGTTTTTAAGCAGAGGCAAAATAGTCATCTGATAGAAATGCCGATTTTATGAACGTAGGCAGATTGTGAGTGGCTGGGCAGGAAGGGATGTGCCAGTGTTTGTCCTTGCATACCCAGGAAATTGCTGATGGCCACTGTGGGTTGGTAGGTAAATTCCCTCTAGGCCAGGGTGGATTCTGGAGATTTTTGATGGGGGGATCACGGGCATGAAATTGGGGTCACTGTGGGTGGGCAGTTAGTTGTGAGTCCCTGCATCATGCAGGGGGTTGGACTACATGACCCTGGAGAACCCTTCCAACTCTATGATTCTATGACTCCTTTGTGTAGTGAAAAGCAGGATATAAAACCCCAGCTAAAAAGATAGGAAGCTTTTTTAAACTTGAGAAGGGTTTAGTGATGCCATTTAGGAACTTTAGCAATTTAACTATGTTGATTTTATATAATGGACACTGCCTTAAGAAGCCTGGGCTGAGACAGGCAGTGCTATAAATCCAATTATAAAAAATTATGAAACTGACCACCTAAGAGAGTAGCTAAAAGGAAAGAATTACCTTATACTTAATTGGGGGTTTAAAACAAGGAGATTGCTTGAAAATTAAATTTGTGTTGGCCAGGTGCGGAGGAAAGGAATTTGAGCGCAAGGCTGAAAAGCTGCACTCAAATCCAAGCAGTTAACACATTAACCTGGAGAAAAGGAGCCTTGGTTAAATACATTTTAAGCAAATCTAATCCCAAAATGAGGGTCCCCTGATTTTCTGAGGGGATTTGGAGAACAGGCAGCAGGCTGCAGAAGGAAATGGAAAAAGAATTCCACCAGCTCCTTCTGCATTTCTGTGGGATTCAATCTGCTCTAATCCCCCCCCCAACCCCATATTTTATTATATGGAATGCAGAATTTCAAAAGCTGTGATCTCCGTGCATTGTAAACTAGAGAGACATCACTCATACAGATAAGTCAGTGTAAGAGGAGAAAAATGAGACAGGCAGGGGAAGATTAAATTACTTTTGGAATTGACAGCATGCTGGGCAACAAGACTGCAGGGTTATGATTATGGGGATGACCAAGAGCAGTAAAGCTGCTTCCTATGGGATGCCTTAGTAAAGGTAAAGGTAAAGGTATCCCCTGTGCAAGCACCGAGTCATGTCTGACCCTTGGGGTGACGCCCTCCAGCGTTTTCATGGCAGACTCAATATGGGGTGGTTTGCCAGTGCCTTCCCCAGTCGTTACCGTTTACCCCCCAGCAAGCTGGGTACTCATTTTACCGACCTCGGAAGGATGGAAGGCTGAGTCAACCTTGAGCCGGCTGCTGGGATTGAACTCCCAACCTCATGGGCAAAGCTTTCAGGCGGCTGCCTTACCACTCTGCGCCACAAGAGGCTCATGGGGATGCCTTAGACAAAGGCCATTAAAGTGGATTGCCAGTAACACCAGTATGCATTGCTAGATGGAGCACAGATGCCACAGGTGAGGGAGCTTTGAAACAAACCAGATGGCTGCAGAAGGGCCCACAATATTCCCTGTCAGCAGCACAGTCAGGCCTGCTCTTCAGCCTATCCCTTGGCTCAGCAGGTTTAAGATAAAGCTACTCCACTGACACAGTATTGGTTATGGACTGTAAACACTCTCGACAGCAACCCAGTCTCATTGGTGGACCTGTTGACAAAGAGGTTGGCTACCAGTGAGGCAGAGGGCATTTTATGCTACCTGAGTTTTCTAACACCTCCTCCTTTCCACAGCTTTTGGGCTGTGCCTGTGGTAGTTTTGCCTGCCCCACCCGAGGAGGCAGTTTTGCTCTTTGCAAATTCAGGGTAGGTGACTGAGGGAGAAGTCCTCAGTGGGTCTATTCAGAAGTCCCATTTTCGTCATTCCTAGGAAAACATTCTCAGCATTCCAGCCTGCTTCTGCTCACCAGAAATACAGAACAAAGACAAAACAAGCAAAACAGGAAGTAATACTGATGAGCACACCTCCGCCTTCCTTACTGCTTTCTAAGGGTTGCAAAGAACAGCAAAGCAACTGATATTCTCCATACGAAATTAGCTGTAGAAATGAACAAATTGTCCTCTTGTTCTATGAACCAGATTGGATCTTTCTATTATGACAGCCCACTCAGAGAAGCTGCCAAAAACATGTACTGATATGGGCACAAAAATTAAACCTTTAAGAACTGGGGGGGGGGGGGGAATCGGTTATGATGGCTTTTTTAATCTTTGGGTTTCAAGATCTTTGGTTGTCCTTTCATGTATTCAAGCTGTCTCCAAAACAAAACAAAACAAAAAAAGAACGCAAAACTTGTTTCTCAGATTTGCACAGATGGGAGACATAAACACGCATATAGAATATTACATTTTAATTTTTCATTTCATATATTTCATTTGGTTGACACTTTCCAGCACCATGTGGCCCCAAAGCATCTCATTAAAAAATATGAAAAGAAATCCACAGCTAAGTACAACTATAATTTACTAAATATTAAAATACAACAATCTAAACTGATCGAAACATTAGACTCCCTGAAGGGAGCCATTCTGCTGAGACAGATCTAGAGTGCCCTGTGAACTGCCAGTTTGTGGCATGTTTTCCCATCCTGTTGTTGGCGCTCAGTATGCTAGCAGGACCACCGGTTGCTCCAGGTAGAAACTGGGAATGAAGCTCAGATCAGTTCATAATGTGACCACCTTCTTCTGCAAAGTACACAGTTCTCTCCTGGCTGCTAATGCTGCCAACTCAGATACACATCTGGCTGAGGTGATAGCTATCAGAAAGGCCACCTTCCAGGAGAGAAACTTGAGCTCTGCCTGCCTGAGGGGCTCAAAGGGGGGTCTAGTTAGAGCCTGGAGCACTATGGGCAAGCTCCAAGAGCTTGGTGGATCCAGCTATTTAGCTCCTTTCAAGAAGTGTCATGCGTGCAATTTCTGTGATAGTGAATGTGCTCTGTCCAGGCCCAAGGTCTCATTCAGCGCACCAACTTGCCTCCACAGAGTATTAGCTTGAAGGCTAATAGAGAAGGGCAATGACGTTGTTTGGAGACGGGTAAAGTGGGGCCAGCCACAAAAGGCTTTCCAGGCACCATTATAGATGCCTCTGTTGGATGGCCTCCTGGTGTGTAGCATAATGTCTATGATCTCAGGAGTAAATTCTAATTCTTGTAGATTGAGTCATTCAACATCTAGGCAGTCAGCTGGAGCCACACTGCATTGGGGTTTTGAATAGGGCCCTGGAGGAGAAGATCAATGTGGTCTGGTAGCCACCATGGCTCTGTCTCCAACATCTGAATCAGTGTCTGGGGCAGAAATCTCGGAGTCCGTGTATTAGTTTACATCACTAGCAGGTCCATTATTGGGGTGCCGAACTGGACTGTGAGTTGACAGAAGGCTTCCCGGTTGAGACTCCATTCCCCTGGGTCAAATTCCACACTCCTAATCACCAGAATGTCAATGATGGCACTTCCATCTTGTCTGGATTAAGCTTCAACTTGCTGACCCACATCCAGCCCACTTCTCCCTTGAAATACTGATTCAGAAACTCTGTAGAATTATATTACCAGTATATTAAGATCTCTCCAAGTCTGCAGGCTTTACAAAATAAAGCATCTGAAGCCATCCATCTGGGGCTTTGATCCAAAACATGTTAGCCCAATGGAATTTGCTTCCAACAAAACAGTCTTGAGATTGGGGGATATAGGAAGCATAGTTTGTAATGCAAGATCTGGAAAAGGATTCAAAGGGTACGAACACCAATAATACAAAGATAATGCTTACTATTCCCTTGCCCTACTGTTACACCTCTAGCTTTGGAGAAATAGTAACTGCTCTCTTAGTGGATGGATTTGGCCACAAATGTCACTGACTTTTCTTCTGCACATTTGCTTGCAGTTATAACGCATGGTTACAATTCACTAGAAATGGCTATTTCCACACAAGTAACACTAAAGGAAAAAGAGGACAGTTAGACATTTATAGAATATGACAAAACACGGCACACGGAAATGACAGCGGTCTCCCCCCCTTCCACACTAGCTTTAATGCTTCCAAAATATCTCAGCATGTGCCATAATGAATACGTACACATCATTTGGTTTCCTTTCTAGAAGCAAATGGCATGCCCCGAATGGACTTCAGCGCGTATGTTAAAGACTGTTACATAATATTTTAGAAATGAAACCACAGAGCAAAGAGCAAGCAAGGACATCTAAGTGCCAAGCACAAATGCCCACTGACGACATCACTGCTTCATGAGATGTGCCCTACAAACACTTGTGCTTAACCAAATCCACATTTTGCAGGAAGTTAAAAATTTAGCTCTTTAAAATGACCAAGAATATGAGAGCAGTGGCATAGTTGTTAAAACTTAGGATGTTCCCACTTGTGCCTTTGTATTTTCCTCTAATTAATTAACCTTGTGTGGGAAAAGTGCAGAGGACGAAGCCTCCTTCTGCTGATCCAAGCCTCGCTCAAACATAGCAATCTCAGACATGTTCTTAGCTAAGTCAGTCCCACACAGCCGGAACAAGAAGACTCCTGCACCTGCAACAAATGCTCTTAAATGTGCCTTTTAAAACTTTCAGCAATTTAATCATGGATCTATCATAGGGACGCAAGCCTCCAGGTGGGACCTGGGGTGCTCCTGGAATTACAGCTCATCTCCAGACGACAGCAATCAGTTCCTCTGGAGAAAATGGATTCTCTGGAGGTGACCTCTATAGCATTGTACCCCACTGTGGTCCCTGTCCTCTCCAGGTACTTTCACCAAGTCTCCAGGAGTCTCCCAACCTAGATCTAGCAACTCTACATCTCCAACCCCTGCTGGTGGCCAGGGGGACTTGGAAACCCCAATCTATCAAGGAATAAGCCTTGAATATTTCCCCTGGCCAATATTTCCCCTGTGAATATTTCCCCTGGCCAAACATCTTTGTCCCTCTTCATCCATATGTAAAATACTACTCCCAGGTCAACAACCCTTGCTTCAGTTTGCCACATGAGCATTTATAAGCCACCTCTTACAAGTCTTCTACCTCCTCCAAAAAGCACACACTTTTTGTGCGCCAGTGTGATATAGTGGCTGACAAACTAGGATCTAAGAGACCCACATTGAAACAACCACGCTGCCATGGAAGACTGCCCATCACACAGTCAGCCTAATCGACCTCACAGAGCTGTGGGGATCAAATGGTGGATAGAACAATGGAGGTTGCTTTGGGTCTCCACAGGGAAGAAAGGCAGCATGCAAACAAAGCACATAAAATGAATACATGTCAATATTGTGGCTGGTGCTGTTATTTATCAAAAGTGATTTTAGGAGGCTCTGATACAGAAGCAAGAATCAAGTAAGTAAAAAGCATTCTGATGCCTACAAGAGTAGACTGCAAGACCAGGATGTTCAAGAGTATTGAAAAAAGTCCTGTTGGGTCACTATCCTGTTTCCAACATTGGCCAGCCAGATGTTTCCAGGAAGGCCATAAACTGGGTACAAAGACAACAGTTCTCCCCCTCCCCCGCCCTTATTTGTCAACTTGTTCCAGTGGCATCCTGTCTCTAAACAATGAACTTATGCCATTATTTGATAAAATAATGCAAATGTATAGTTACAAATTTGAGAAGTAATTTCTAAAAATAGCTAGATTTGTATTTTAAAAATACTGCACAGATAGTTAAGGAGTTCGACAGAAATAACATTATGTCAACATTTCTCAGTGTTACAATAGAAAGACTTTATGGAAAGATATTTTAGTTAACTTCTTGTGGAAACACACAATAGAAGAAAAAAACCCTCAAGTCATTTCATCATCACTACAATAAATAAAACATATTTCACATAATGAAGAGACATTAGTTTAAGGGGGCACCTGGCAAATTGTACTTATGTTGAAATTAAATATATATATATTACAATACTATTTTTGCATTCTATGCATTCTATGAAACTTTTTGTTGCTCCATATAGACCAAATTTTTAATAAAGACCCCCCCCCCGGTCAATGGTGTCCCGCTTTACCAATGTTAAAACTGGTCACCTTACATTAGTTGACACAAGCCAATATATGAGCAATCAGCAGCAAGCTGTATGCTGGGTTCACAAACTAGTTGTGGTTAAAATAAACCAGGGTTAATATTTTGTCTCAATGAAGACAATATGTAGAGTAAGCAGGATTGCTAAAAGAGACATGCTTGTGATGACTAAGTAGACTGAAAATAAGAGCAGGCCTCATTTCCATTTCCCCCTTTGTAGTGTCACCAAATAGTTTCATCTAGATTTGCAGTAACTTAAGCACCTAGATTCCAAACAGGTTAACTTCTTTTGCTCTCATCATGCCTCACGCAAAAGCAGCACTTTCACTATTTCTCATCCACAGAAGTTCACTTCAGTAGTAGCACAAACCAAGATCAGTGAAGTGTCTATAGTGGGGGGAAAGACAGAGGCACAATAGTATGGCATCAGCTTTGCAAGGAAAAGGTCCCAGGTTCAATCCTGTTAATAGGATCAGATGGTAGGTGATGCTGAAGACTTCCACCTGAAACCCTGGAGAGCCACTGGCAGTCACAATTGACCCAGATAGACCAGAGCTTCTTGAGGAGACAGAGGGTGAGGGTGAGTGGGTACTTGTAACCTGCTAGAGAGTGGTGTTATTATCTAGATCTGTTGTCAGGTCTCCCTTTCTCACAAGTGGCATTCACTGGCACTTGTTAATTGCTCTTTGGGTGAAGTACTTCCTTTTATCTGTTCTAACCTGGCAGCTCATCAGCTTAACTGAATACTCACAAGTTCTTGCACTGTGAGAAAGGGATAAAAATACTTCTTTCTCTCCCTTCTCTATCTTGTGTGTAATTTTGTAAACCTCTGCTGTGCCACTCCACAGTCATCACTTCTCCAAACTAAAGAGCCCTAACCGCTTTAATCTTTCTTCATAAGGAAAGTTTTCCATTCCCCTAATCATTTTGGTTGCTCCACCTTTTCCAATGCTATAATAACTTTTTTAAAGTGCAGTGACCAGAACTATACACAGTA
This sequence comes from Paroedura picta, assembly GCF_049243985.1. NCBI lineage: Eukaryota > Metazoa > Chordata > Lepidosauria > Squamata > Gekkonidae > Paroedura > Paroedura picta. Next base: position 67,103,014 of record NC_135376.1, on the reverse strand, counting down.
TTCCAAATGAGGCCACATCATAGATTTATACAGGGGCTTTATGATACTGGCTGATTTGTTTTCAATTCCATTCCTAATATCCATCCAGCATACAATTTGTCTTTTTGCAGCTGCACATCCCTAAAAATTGCAAACTCTAATGAACCCAGCAGTGTGGTTTTCCTCTGGACGTAGCAACAGTTTAAAAGTTTCACAGGTAACAGGGCTGAGAGGTCAAATACTTTAAAAAGCGCCATCCATGAAAAATCATCACAGAGATGAGGGATCAGTGATCTAATCAAAATGCACACTGGACTATGGAAAAATGACTACACGATATTCTTTAAAAAGTTTAAAAGGCAATCTTTAAAAAATCCACTAAAACGTGATCGAGCAGGAGGTGGACAAGAAGGCCCCTTCCAACTCTAGCATGCTACTGGTGGACAGAAACAGAATTCCTCCTGCAACAGGTAAGAAGGGGGAAGGGGGAGGTGTGTGTATGTGTCTGAGAGGGACGGGGGAGGTACCAGGAAGGAGAGGTTGGGGGGAGTGGGGGGAGGGGCCAGGAAGGAGAGTTAGGTGGGAGAGGCAAGAGAGGAGGGGGAATTAGACTAAAGAGTCACCAAAACTCTATTTGCTACAGAGCAGATCAAAAGACCGGAGAGGGGCTTTAACCAAAACCAGCTCTGCTCATTTCGAAGGAGAAAGAGCATGGTCACCCAGCCTCATCCAGCAACTTGGCAGCTGGGAGAAGAGCTGACCCAATGACTTCCAGGATTCCGGTATATTTTCTCTGACACTTTCCAGAATCACATTGTTGGAAGGGGCCATACAGGCCATCCAGTCCAACCCCCTGCTGAATGCAGGATCAGCCCAAAGCATCCTAAAGCATCCAAGAAAAGTGTGTATCCAACCTTTGCTTGAGGACTGCCAGTGAAACTCACAGTCCCCTGTAAATGTCAATCCTCTTTCAATGAAGCCAACAGCACAAGGTTGCTTTATTAAGAGAATAATTTTCTTTCAAATGACATTCTTGGTTTTCAAAGAGCAGAGAAGACACACAAAGGCAGCTTTGCGCATGGATTCAGGGAACTGTACTTGCCACGTTTATATTAAGAGCTTCTTAGCCATCTGCTGTCGCCACCCCATCAACAGTGAGTATCTCCAACTTTCTTCAGACAATGTTCTGTTTGTTCTCTCTCTTCATAAAGCCTTGGCATCCCTTCCTCTATTCTTGACTCTACAAGCCATAAAGTGCTCCCTAAATCCTATGACTTAACACTTTGCAAGTGATACTGTAATCAGCTTAATACAAGCAAGAAAGTGCAAACAATTATTTTTCCACTGTTGGGGGAAAAGAGTAATCAGGAAACATGTTTAGTGCCAGAAAACTGAGGTAGTGTTTCCATAAAGCACAAATAATGTTGGAATAGTGTGTGCGTGATTCACCAGCTTCTACAGAATACCCTACAGGGGGCATTGGAGGATATGTGTACTTAGCATAGTTAAATCAGGGACTTCCTGGAATTTCTCAAATACTCTTGTCCAGTATCCTCATTGGCTCCTTGCTCCTTGCTTGACTCCAGAACAGATAAAGAATGACTACAGACACTTAGTTAGACAGACACTTCAGAATCTCTCTCCTCTCCTCTTTCTGCACGACGTTTGCTTCTCTTCTTAATAAAACTTTTTAAGCGGCCTGGTGTTTTGCTCGTCTTTCCAGATTTAAACTCTAATTTTCTTTTGAAATTGACAAACTGAGGCAAATCAATAGAAATGAGCCCTAGGGGAAGGTGGTATATAAATGTATCAAATAAACAAATAAACACAACAGAATGTACTTTTCTGGAATTAAACTACTCCTAAGAACTGTACTCTCCTCAATTTGTTGCAGCTCTGGCAAGCAACATGTTTTTTTTTTCTTTTTAAACTGCATTTTGATTCAAGGTGATCACAATAAACATTGAAAATTGGGCATTTAAAAAACTATTATCTAATCTTAGGTGTAGGGATAAAAAGAAACAGACATGATTAGTTACATTCCAAAGAATTATTTTGAACTCGCTGTTCTTACCTGCTGGAGGGGCTTGCTGGGCTGGCCCTGCCCCCACCTGAGGCTTCCCTTGCTCTCTGGAGGGTGGGAGGAGCCTTGGAAGCCTAGCGGAGAGACCAGCACGGCAAGCTAGAGTGCTGTGACTTGCTGGCCTGGTTCCACCCCCACCAGTCTCCCGAGGCTTCCTCTACTCTCCAGTGCGTGGGAGTAGCCTTGGAAGGCCAGCAGAGCTGGGCCCAGCCCAGCAAGCCCCAGTGCTGAGGTGCGCCTGCTGCTGCCGTCCCCACTGGTCTTCTGAGACTGCTCCTGCTCTGCGAAGGGCGGGACCAGCCTCGGAAGACCGGCAGTGATGGCGACGCCAGAGCCATGAGAGTGCCTCAATGCTCTGGTACCACCACTGCTGCTGTGGTCCATCTAGTGGCATGCTCCCTAAGGTTGGATGACGGACATCACATCCATCTACATTTCCATTTGAGGGAACATGCCAGTAGATGTTCCACATCAACAAGGCTTTTTGGTGGTCTCAGTCATCTGCCTCACTAGAATCCACTCACTACATTGGCCCACCAGACTCTGCTAGGGAGAAAGCTTCAGTAGGGTGCACACTATTTTCTGAAGGCACCAGCTGCTACTGGGAAGGTACTGTTGTTTGCACCCTCTGAAATCATTGTTGTTTTGCATGTGGATCTGCCGAGGACAGAGCTTGAGGTCCAAGGCAGGATACAAGCAGACGTGAAACCATCCAAATGGTTTAAATAAATCATGTTCAATGCAGCCAATTGCATGCGGCCATAGGTGATTCTGGCATTTCTTCCATGAACCCACATATTTAACAACAGTTGTCCATGGTGTCAGTTCAATTTATGCTTCTTGATGCCCAGACCAAGGACTCACAACAACAGTCACGTCAGAGTTTATGACCTCCTGTGCCAACATAATGCCTCAGGATTATGCTAGTACATCAAATCAGTGGGCAAAGGAGAACGCCTGTCACTTTGATCACTCAACCAGATCAATCAGTTGACAATCCGAATGCAAAAGATGCATCAAGAAATGTTACTGATTTTTAAAAGGCCACAAGATTTCCACAGCAGGACCCATTGCCAATAAAGGGCAAGAAAACTGGGGCACTGCAAGAAGCAAACCTTGGCAGTAAAACTGCTCAGTTACACTGTTGTTCTCTTTTCTGAGAGAAGAGGGATATGTTTGCACACAAGTCCTGGCAGATATTTACAGTACTGGTTTGTTTCCCTGAATTAATATCTAAGCAACTAATTGCTTTATTTCATTACTCCTTTCTGCCAGTGAAGGGGTGGGGGGATCCTGGCTTAAATCGTTTCTCTGTTTCAAACAGCAGGAGAAATTGGATTAATGACACTTGTCTCATGTACAGAACTGTCCCCCCACCCCTTCTCCAGCCAAACAAGAGAGGAGGAAGGGTGAACTGAATATCCTCAGATACACCCCAAGAGAGAAGGAACAGGGGGACCCTTTCCCTGAAAGCACAAAGAAGCATGTAATTAGGGATGCCAGCCTCCAGGTAGGACCTGAGGATCCCCCAGAATTACAGCTCATCTCCAGGCAACAGAGACCACTTCTCCTGGAGAAAATGGCCATTTAGAAGATGGACTGTATGACATTAGACCCCACTGAAGTCCCTCCCCTTCCCAAACCCAGCCCTCTATTGGCTCCCCCCCCCTCCAGAGTCCCCAGGTTTTTCCCAACCCGGAGCTGCCAACCCTACATATAACCCAAGCATTCATTGTTGAGGAATCCTCTCTCTCCCCCCTCTTTTGCTTGTACATGTTTGGAAGGGAGAGGCAAAATAGTTATCTCTTCCTGCACATGGACTGCTCCTCGCTGAACTGGAGTGCATGGCTCAACATGTCCAAAACCCACAGCGAGTCATTCTAGGGAAAGAGCAGTGAGGCAAAAATTGGCTTGCAGAGGTAACCCATTTTCTCCTGTCTTTAACAGCAACTTGTTTTTAATGTCCATGTTTTGAGAAGTCCACCAGAGCTACTTCTTCCAAAGTCACTTATTTGGCCACTCTTAAAGGACTGGCGCTTAGGAACAGTACACTATATCATGCTGACTGCTATTCTGAAAGCTGCATCTAGCAAGAAAACAGGGCTCTGTGGGCAACATACATATTTTCATTCTACTCTAAACACACAGGATACCACAAGTTTCCATGATGTCACAGGCAAGGGCTTGGCTGTCGTCCCAAGTACGATAAAACCCCAGCTCTTCTGCCCTCCCCCTCCACACCCCACCCATCATCATTCAACAATACAGACCGTAAGCCTGTGCCTTGCCACTGGAGCTGAAGCGACACTATCGCACACACTCACGGTTCTAGCATGAGAATATACAGGCAGGGCCAGCTACATGCAAACACTACTCAGTGTTTATCACATGAACGTAATGTGCAGCAACTCTTATCACCTTCTCTATCGCAGAAGTGATGTGTTCCATTTCCAGCAGAACTTCTACTTTAATTTGTAGATTAGTTGTATTTATCTAATTTGCAAGAGAGGACCTAATGAAGAGTTTAATTGAAAATAATTTTATTTTATCTTAAAACCAGATACAAATGATGTCTGATCTTTGTTAAATGGTATTTCTTAATTTGTTTGGGAAGGAAGGAAGACATCATTACTGTAAACTATATTAATTTAGAGATTTATACTCTAACTAGCTTCAAAGCCCGTTGCTAAGAACGGGCCTTGAAATGGTCCCCTCCCCTGGCCCCCAGCCAGGCAGTTTAAGGTGACTTTGGGCCGCAGCTCAGAGCCAGATCAAGTGGGGCGGGGCTGGGCAGCTCGTTAGCAGGACTGGGACAGAGCTCCTTAGCAGGCAGTCAGCAGGCCGGGAGGCCCTCATCAGCAGACCCAGCCTAGCAGGCCAAGAGGCCCTCGTTAGCAAGCCCTCTACCACGACCCTTTGCCCAGGGCCCTCTCCCCTTACCTGCTGCTGGCTCCAGGCACTGAGGCATCTGAGAGCAAAGAGGCTAGAGTCGAGGGACAGAGGGTGGACGCTGCAGGGGCAGGGCCAATCAGGGCAAAGCTGGCTGCACCCTGATTGGCCCTATTCTAACTTGGACAGCCGGACACGTCCTACCCCCTAGGCTGTTTCATAAATATAGAGAAGAACAACAATGGATAAGGATAGAGACCCAGATAGATGCTGTGGTTAAAAAGCGGCAGAGTATAATCTGGGGGACAGGGTTTGATTCCCCACTCCTCTACGTGAAACCAGCTTGGTGACCTTGTGTCTGTCACAGTTCTCTCAAAGCACTCTCAGCTCCACCTACTTCACCTGGTGTCTGTTGTGGGAGAGGCAGGGAAGGCGATCGTAAGCCGCTCTGAGACTCCTTCAGGCAGTGAAAAGTGGGTTATGAACACAAACTCTTCTTCATCATCTCCCTACTGAGGACCCTAAGCACTTGATAATATAGTTTTACCCACCTTCCTTTTATCCTCACAACAGCAAACCTGTTTGGTCAATCAGGCCAAAAGAGAGTGAAAGGTCCAAGGTCACACAGTATGTATTACAAATCCTAGTTGAACACTATGGGGCAGCTCTTACCCATGGGTGGCATCAGATATTGCACAGCCTAGTAATATGTTCAGCTGTTGTATCTTGCACAAATGTATGCCAGCATTCTGTATTATCATATTGTCTACAGACAATTATTTCCCCCCCCACACACACACACATTTAGAAACACACTCCAGCATCATTTGATCACTTGTGACAAGAAAGCAAGAACTGTCTCTAGGAAACCAGGAAGGGAACACTGGTCTCAGGATGGGGATTAGGTAAAACATTTGGTATGTATGTGGGGTTCCTCACAGGACCCTGCCTTGCATGATGGTATTGTGAAGGGCCCTTAAGACAGGAGGTCAACACAGCCTGTGGTCAAGTGCCTGAGGATGAATTTGCTACAAGACAGAGCTGATGATCTTTGGGAACAGCAGATCCTTTCTGAGTTCTGATGGGGCAAAATTGCCTTCAGAAGATGCTGGCTCATTCAGCGCACACTGGATAGTGCACTTCAGAAGTAGATTTTCCAGTTTCACATGGAAAAATCCAGCAGCAAAAGCACACTGAAAGTGAATTATCCAGCATATGCGGAATGAGTATGTGTTAAAAGTTTGGAAATGATGTTGGGCCCTGCCCTCTTGATGAAGAAATCAAATCCGTGGGGTGGCAAATCATGTACTTGGTTCTGCTTATCTGACTTAGACGCTGGCCGTCTACTTGGACTCAGCCACGCTGATTCATACCACATTAACCTCAAGGCTGGACTAACGTGAGGCTGCCCTTGAACGCAATCCAGAAAAATACATCTGGCAAAGAAGGCTGCAGTTTGTTTATTAGGAGCCAGCTAGAATGTGCATATTACACTCATTTTGACAGCACTGCACCTATCGGCCTAGCTGATCATGCATGGCAGTTATTGATTTTTTATTGTCTTTGCAATGTTGTATTTTTTAAATTACTAAGTAAGCTGTTTTGAGTTATTTGGGGAGGGGATCAAGTTAAATATGCCTTAAACAAAACAAAATGTGTCTGGCAACATTTAATTAGGCACTAGAAATATATATACGTTTATCAAGTCTGCAGCCTTTTGACTGGATCAACATGGTATGACTTCTTCCTTGGAAAACACTGAATTCTGTTTTAAGGATCTGACTTAATCCTGTGGTCCACTATCTAAGCTGCTGAGAAAAGAGCCTCCTTTCTTGCTGTGATTCAGGGGTTCCTTCCTAGGCTTCTCCTCTCATCCGACTGGCAAAGCCATCATTACTTCTATTGCTTCTCCTCATCCTGGCACTGCTACATCTGCGGACAATGGGCGTGTTTGCACAGTGCAGCAGTCATTTTAGAACTGAAGCCAGTTTGGTGTAGTGGTTAGGAGCGCGGACTTCTAATCTGGCATGCCAGGTTCGATTCTGCACTTCCCCACATGCAGCCAGCTGGGTGACCTTGGGCTCACCATGGCACTAATAAAGCTGTTCTGACTGAGCAGTGATATCAGGGCTCTCTCAGCCTCACCTCCTTCACAGGGTGTCTGTTGTGGGGAGAGGAATGGGAAGGCGACTGTAAGCCGCGTTGAGCCTCCTTCGGGTAGGGAAAAGCGGCATATAAGAACCAACTCTTCTTCTTCTATTCCTGGGAGCAGAACAACAAGAGTGCCATCACAGATCAAACCCAACCAGCCGTAAGTTTCCACAGTGGAAAAAAGGGGAATGATAATGAAAACACAGAATGAAATCGGAAAGCTGATTATCTTACTCGCAACAACTTCTTTCCATCAACATAAGTGTTATCTCAAGCCGCTTGATTGAGAGCCAGCTCAGTTTAGCCGAAAGCTTCAAACCACTTCATTTAAAAACCCGGTTTACAAGCTTCCCTGCCACTGGGAAACTATTATTAAGACTAGCCTTCTTGCTTACAAATGGTGATGGTGATCATTTGTGGCACAGTAGTAGCTTGAAAGAGGAATTACAAAATGACCAGAAAAAGTCTTCTCTGCCTGGTTTTATGGGGAGAGCCCTGGCTCAGTGATACAAGATGGGCATTTGGGGTGGTCAGCTCTGGGTTGGGAAATACCTGGTGATTTGGAGGTGGTGCCTGGGGAAAGTGGGGTATAATCCCACAGACTCCACTTTCCAAAGCCATCATTTTTTCCAGATGAACTGGAACTCCTCCAGAAGCCCTCAACCATCTAGGGCAAGAGATACCCTCTCCCAAGGCTGGTGAGCGGAGTGTACTGGACATGGATTGGTGGGCTGGGAAGGAACAGATGGGATAATGCTGGCTAATGTTGTATTTTACTGTTGTTTATATTGGCCTGGGAGTGGTAGTCATATGGAGATGAGCTGTAATCCCAGGGGACTGCCAAGCCAGCAGCTGAAGGTTGGCAACCCTATGGACTTTGCATGCAAATAGTCACAGCTTCAGAAACCATCAGGTAGTAGGTGCTAGGAAAGACCTTCACCTGAGACTTTGGAAAGTCTGCTTTCCAAGAGTAGCTGCCAGAGTAGACCAGCCTTTCTCAACCTTTTTTACTGCTGAGAAACCCCTGAAACATTCTTGAGGCTTTGAGAAAAACTGGAAGTGATGTCAGCAGGCCAAACCTTCCTGCCATGTCCCTGGAAGTCACCAGACGTGACATCGCCAGGCCACTCCCACAGCATAGGGAGTGACTGCACAGAAATATTTTCAGATGATTTGTGAACAGAACCATACCTACACTCTGGGCCGGCTACCAGCTTGATCTTCTTCGCCAAAGGGAGCCTGCAGAAACAGGGCTGAGGCAGACCTATGCCACTCCATTGTCCCCCCTCCCATGCCAGAAACAAGGCCACAGCAGGCCTATGCCACTCCGTCACCCCCCCCCCCACACACACACACACAGACACACGCCCAACTCCAGAAACAGGGCCAGAGCAGACTTACCCCTCTCTGAAATATATGATTCTATGACTCTAGTCACTACCACATGTGATGAGCCTTGGCCATCTCCCCCAGGCCCATCATTAGCCATTTTGGAGGGGGGGGAATCAACATAACTATATATGGTCACTAGGGGCCAAGCCTGTTGCATTCAGGAATACAATAGGTGCTAGATTAGGGGGGTGGAGTGGAGTGGAAGAACTCTGTGGATGGCCCCTAGGACCTGGAAAGGCTGCAGGAAACTGTTAGGGAACTCACCGACAGGGGCAGCTCTCATGCAGCAGGGATCTGCAGCCTCCAAACATGGAGGGGAAGGAGGAGGGGGTGGTCGGGGGTGGTGGACGGAAGGTGATTGGCTGGCTGCTGGACAGACAGACAAGCCGGTTGGAGAAGGAGGCACTCAGTGGTGGGACAGCCACTCTGAGTGGTTGTTAAGTGCTGAGACATGCTTCTCCTCCAAGCCCTTACCAGAAATATTAAGTGGAACAGATATCATGCAATAAGAATTTTAAAAATTAATTAACTTCTACCCAATTGGTGAAACCCTTCCAGAGCCATTGTGCAACCACATGTTTTCACAAAAGCCTAGCTGAGAAAGCCTGGCTAGACAGCCAGTACTGACATGGGAAGACCAATGGTCTCACTCGTTATAAGGCAGCTTCACATGTTAGTTGATGCAGGTGATGCCAGAACTGGCTCTTTAAACACCTGTGTGAGAGCTGCCCATCGGCATAAGCAGCCATGCACTATGCTGTCTCCCATGTGTAAGACAAGGAAGGGCTCCACAGCGTCAATGACATACCCAAGAGCAATATAGCTGGATATAGCTGAGTACAATTAACGTTAATTTCCAAAGATGTTGGTTTTTTTCTTCTTAGATTTATTTTAATAGAAGATTCTCAAAATTCAAATATAAATGTTTCAATCAAATAGACCTTCATCAGTATATTGTTCGTACAATCCATTTTTCATGTTGACAATTCAAAATCCAGGTTGCAAAGCACCTTCCCAATTCAGGTTGCCAACAGGGCTTCAGGCAACAGACCTGTCTGTCTCCCGTATGCAAACATACAGAATGCCATTTCCCACGCAGGTGACACTCTCTGTATTTCAGAGAACTGCAGATTAAATATTGCTGCTGCTTCAGTACAACAGCAGCTGATTAACACATTATGCTGCTTCACAGACCCTGCAATTGAGAAGAAAGGGGCCTGACATATCTTGGCCTTTTAACTGCAATTAGGCCCTTCCAAGTTTCGAAACGCTCCAGAAGAACAAGTGATCTGAGGATAGCAGCATCTCCGTTTCTGAAGACTCAAAATTGCTCACTGACATTTCAGGCTTAGAAAAGAGACTACCAGTATAAAGATATAAAACTAAAAGCAGGCCGAAATGTCTTTGGAGAGGCTAATTGGATTAACTTCTGTATTTTGTCTGCCAGAGGCAAACCACTACTAGGAAGGGGGTGGGTGTGAAAGAACCAGGGCCGGTTTATCCACATAGAATACGGGCCCTGCACTTCCAAGGGGCCCCATGCTGTGCCTTCTCCCCCCATGAAACAGGGCTGTAGCCTCTCTCAGTTCCCTTTTCCCTCTTTAAGGACACTCAGCATGACATCCCTTTACACTGTGGCAGGCCCCTCCGCCCCCAGTCTGGCTGCTCCTGCCACAATTGCACTCCGCAAGGGCTCTGCAAATCCTTAAACTGGCTCTGGTGCTACGGCCCTGCGAATCCATAAACCACCCCCGGAAAGAACTAGCTACCTTCTAGCATCCCACCAGGACAACCCCACCTTAAGGGAATCAGAGGACTGACTGTCAAGAAATGGAAAGCTGGAATAGGCTGGGATGCACAAGCCTTGAGAGAAAATCACCAGAGAATCTAAAGATGGCAAAAGAGTAAGACTGATTACGCAGATCCTCCCAAAGCCATCGGCAAAGTCCTGGGTAGCAGCAGAAACATTAAATGCCAGCTATATATCACGTTCCTGCCCAAAGTCTCAAACTTCACTGCATGTATCCTCAGGAGAATCTCCCTTCTGACAGAGCAGTTATTTCATCCTTTGATATGATACCATCAAGACAAATGAGTTAGGTAGTTACAAGGACAGAACAAGATCTGGGACACTCAGGTTCCAGTCCCGGTTCTGCCATGGAAGCTTGCTCAGTGACTTTGGACCAGTCATACACTCTCAGCCTCACCTACCTCACCAGGTTGTTATGAGGATACCATCGTGGTGAGGTGGGCAGTGTAAAGCAATTTAGGCAACTGCTGGGAAGAAAAGCAGGGTATAAATTAAGAAAATAATATGAAACATGACAGGAAGGAGCCAGAGATACCAATGATCTTGGGATGCAGAGAGCAGAGTTCAGAAAGTTCTGAAAATTATGCCAGGGGCACAGCAGTCTGGGGTGCTTGTTCCTGGCAGCTCTGCCTGACATAATACCAGCGCAATCCTAAATTCAGTTCCAACCTTCTCAACCCATTGGCTTTAGTGGACCTCCAACTTACAGCCATCCGATGAATGATGACCTCCCAAACCCCCTATGATTAACAGCCTTGCTCAGGGTCTTGCAAGCTGAAGGCCATGGCTTCCTTCTATTTAGGATCTGTGGCGATCCTGTCCACTAGGTGGCATTAGGCAATCAGCTAGGAAAACAGTCATCTAGAGCTGCCATCTACCCATTTTGCTCCCCCTTCATCCCCACCCTTCTTCCCTGATATTCATGTCTGCCTCAGAAAGCAGCAGACTGGGAGGTGCCCCCCCCCCAGCCCCAGTGGAAAACATAGGAGAGCTTGCACTATTCCCCCCTCCCTTCACAATGTGGTATAATGTTCCTCAGTGGAGGCTAATTGTCAGTATTCCTTGACCTTCTTTATAGCGTGAATTTGCTACATGCTTGGAAAATAAGTTGAGCCCACCCCAGCCACCCTTATCCTGGCTAAAGAGGTCTAAATCCAGCATGGTGTACTGGTTAAGCGTGGCGGCCTGTAATCTGGAAAACCAGGTTTGATTCCCCATTCCTCCTCCACATGTAGCCAATCTAGGTGACCTTGGACCAGTCCAATTTTAGTGTATGTGCTGCCACAGCGAGCACCTTGAGCCAGTCACAAATCTCTCAAAGCTCTCTCATCCTTACCTACCTCACAGGATGTCTGTTGTGGGGAGAGGAAGTGTAGGTGATTGTAAGCTGCTTTGAAACTCCTCTGGGTAGTAAAAAATGGGGTACAAAAAACCCCCACTCTTTTTCTTCCCTTGCTGCCTTATTACAACCACAGGTCAAGGAGGCCAGGCATGGTCTCACTGCCTTCCCAGTGGCTTCTCTCTGTGGTGGGAGGAGAGGGAGAGGAAAGCGAGCAGTGAAGGGGACGAGAGCAACAGTGAGGCAGTGATCATTGGCTAGGGCAGGGGTAGCCAAACCGTGGCCCTCCAGATGTCCATGGACTACAATTCCCATGATCCCCTGCCATCTGGAGGGCTACAGGGCATCTGTAAGTTCTTTGTCTGTACCGGTTAGGCTTATGCTGTAAAATGCCACCAAATTTCTTGTCTTTTTACACAGTATGTGAAGTACTTCACAGATTTCCCTCAGGTCAGTCCCCAGTTCTCTCTTTCTTTCATTGGCCATTCCTCATGCATAATAACTACTCAACCTTGAAATGCCAGAGGATAAAAGAGGAGGAACCAGAACAGAGACTACAACAAAAACATTACACGGGCACAAGATTAACACTGGGCACGAACACAGAAAGCAGAAGGAACAATGTTGGCGGAAAGGCAAGACTGTCAAGGGACTGTTTTGAAAGCTGGAACAAGAAAATAGAGCCTCCCCCCTCCCCCATGTTAATTATAGGAGACTATGCAGTGGCAATTATACATGTCAGAGGAAAAAGTTGTGAAAGGTTCACAAATGAAGCTTTCTTTGGCAAAACTGAGTTCGAGGAATTACTTTAAAAGATTGTTTTAAAAAATCAAATACTAATCTTCACAACCCCCCCCCCCCAAAAAAATACCTTGCTAAAATGCAAGAATCACATATATTATCTCATATAAGCATCAGCTGACTGCTCTGGAAATACTTAGCTCATCGGGCTTGTTTCGTTCTGTGCCCTGTGCGGACTATAGATTAGTCTCCTAACAGATCTGTATAGAGCAAGAACGATGTGAATCAGTTGCATTTATTTAAAAGTACACTAAAGAACACGTTGTGCTTTGCCAGCTGCTATACTGATCCTACAACTCCTCTATGGTTTATCTCCCTCTCTCAGTAAATAGTCAAATTCCTCTTACTGTTATGATAACATTGACTCCCAATTTCATTGACTCTCTGGAAATAATGAAAGATACCACAGTATAAAACATAAGATTCTATTTCTAGCAGGCATAAAAATGTACAAAGGAAATAAAATGAGCTTAAGTAAAAGAGCTCTGGGGGGATTCCTATTTCTTCAATATGAGCATCAGCAAGCCTGCAAACCATACTAATCAGTTTCCTGTAGAGCAAGGGTAGTCAACCTGTGGTCCTCCAGATGTTCATGGGCTACAATTCCCATGAGCCCCTACCAGCCATTTGTAGTCCATGAACATCTGGAGGACCACAGGTTGACTACCCCTGCTGTAGAGAAGCATTGGGGGGGGGGGGGTTGGGAAACAAGGAATGGAAGATGCAAAAATCTCCACCTTCCATAAGGAGGCTCGGAAAGAAGGCAGGAAGTCAAAAATCCTTACAACCCCCTACTGTGCCGACAAAAGAGTACTTAACACATAATATTCATAACAGCCTTGAAACGGAGGAAAATGTCCCCCGTTTCAAAGCATTTCCCCACCACTGCCTCCGTATTCCTTGCACTCCCCTGTGAAACAAAATTTGAGTCCAGTGATACCTTTAAGGCCAACAAAGTTTTATTCAAGGTATAAACTTCTGCAGACATATAATATGAGTGTGCCACTGGACTCAAACTCTGCCAGCAACGAAAGCCACTTGATGTTTCTCTGCATACTCCCTGCAGCTACCCAGCATGATGAAGATTAAACTTTTAACACGGCGCCGCAGCTGAAATACTGCTTTTTGTGGCTTGCCAAAAATCCAGTGCACAGCAGAGGCACAGTGGCAGTTGGCCACAGGCAGTGAGAATCCATGTGCAGGAATTCCAAGCAGCCACTGTCATCGCAAAAATCAAATGATCAACTCCATGACAAAGCCTGATGTTGCTTATGTGACCTGGAATCTCTTCTGTCAAAAGACAGTCTTGCACTACTGGCAAGAATAAATCCGAAGAGGCAAGCTGTGCGGTTACTTCCTACACCAGTATTGCCATCCCTCCACACAAGGACCATGCCAGCCTGGGAAATAAACATGAAGCTCCTGCCAACAGCCATGATCAGTGCAATGCAGGATTTGTGTCTATGTGCAGGGCTTACAAATAAGACCACAAAGAAGCCAGCACAGGAGTGGCTTTTAGCCTGCTAAATCGACACAGATTCCTATCAACTATGACTAGATTTTCACACTTGCAAGTATTGCATTTCAAAACCAGTGCAGCTGCATTGGTTGCCAGTTAAATTCTGAATTCAAGGTGCTGGTTTTAACCTTTGTGCAGTCTGGTCCCTGCATATCTCAGGGACTACCTCTCCCAATGTACCCCCAAGCAAATTTTGAAGATCCATCAATGCAAATATGCTGGTGGTCCCTGAACGTAAAGAAATGTGACTTGTCTCGACCAGTGCAGGGTCTTTTCGGTCCTGTCCCTACCCTGGTGGAATATGCTGCTGGCAGAGACGTGGGCCCCAAAGGAACTATCAAAGTTCCGCAGGGTCTGAAAAACAGCACTATTCCACAAGGAATACAGCTGGGGCCAGGACAGACAGACAAACTGTACACCCCATCCCAACCAGATATACTGAGAGGAAACACTGGGAGTTTTTTATATTACATATTATTACGGTTTTTATATTCTGATTTTAACACTGCTGCAGAAGTATATGCTGTACACCAGGGGTAGTCAACCTGTGGTCCTCCAGATGTTCATGGACTACAATTCCCATGAGCCCCCGCCAGCATTTGCTGGCAGGGGCTCATGGGAATTGTAGTCCATGAACATCTGGAGGAATACAGGTTGACTATCCCTGCTGTACACCATCCCAAGCCTGGATGCAGAGAGGGGTGGTTGATAAATCAAATAAATAAGTAAAAATGTATTAACTTTGTGCCAGGAACTAAGGATTCTGCAGTGCAAATGATGCAGCCTTCTGCTGGTGTAAAGAAATCTCTGCTGGCAGAACAAACCTCTACCATCAAAGCAAGGCTCCTTCCTCTTTGGAAAACTTCTCTGCCACTGAGGAAAGTGCCACTGGTACAAGAATAAACCCTCAATACAGAAGCATAGGCTGCACTCGTATGCAGGTTAAACAAGGGAACAAAGCTCAAATGAACACACTGGATCCATGTTTTTCAGTGAACACACTGAACTGAGCTATACATGGCCGGCCAACTAGGGAAATCATAACTGACTTACAACAGAAGCGTTGTTTTTTATAGCCTGCTTTTCACTACCTGAAGGAGTCTCAAAGCGGCTTACAATCGCCTTCTCTTCCTCTCCCTACAACAGGCACCCTGTGAGGTGGGTGGGGCTGAGAAAGCTCTGAGAGACTGTGACTAGCCCAAGGTTACCCTGGTGGCTTCATGTGGAGGACCGGGACACGAAACCCGATTCTCCAGATTAGAGGCTGCTGCTCTTAACCAGGCTGAAAAGGGCTCCCATGGTTTCATGGGACATCTCAATTGGCCAGTCAATTTTATTTATTTATTTATTTATTGTATTTATATACCACCCACCCTGAAGGCTCAGGGCGGTTTATATGAAACAATAAAATAGTACAGGTAACATCATTCAAGTAACAGTAAGGTGGTAACAACAACAATAACATTTACATAATAACAACAACAACAATAACATTAAAGGAAGGAGAAACTGCAAGAGCCTTAGCTCAACTCGTACTGAGACCCAGGGGTTGGGTGCATTTGTTAACAGTCATGGTAGGAGGGGAGGGCTTGGGGGCCATTTGGAAGTGATGGACAGGTCGACCTCAACCAAATGCCTGGTGGAGGAGCTCCCTTTTGCAAGCCCTGTGGAACTGCTTTAGTTCTGTCACGGCCCTGATCTCCTCTGGGAGCTCGTTCCACCATGTGGGGGCCAGAATGGAAAAGGCTCTGGCCCTGGTTGAGGTCAAGCGGGCTTCCTTGGGGCCAGGGACCATCAGGAGGTTGGAGGAGGTAGAGCGCAAGGCTCTTTGAGAGGTGTAGGCGGAGAGGCGATCCCTCAGGTATACTGGGCCCGGACCGCGTATAGCC
This sequence comes from Paroedura picta, assembly GCF_049243985.1. Lineage (NCBI taxonomy): Eukaryota > Metazoa > Chordata > Lepidosauria > Squamata > Gekkonidae > Paroedura > Paroedura picta. The sequence continues at coordinate 67,087,162 of NC_135376.1, read as the reverse complement.
TTGAAGGTGATAACCAAAACCTTGAGCCTGATCCGGAATTCAGTTGAGAGCCAGCGCAGCTGCTGGAGGATGGACCCTCCGAAGTGTTGATGTGAGGACCCTGGCAGCTGCGTTCTGGACTAATTGCAGTTTCCAGATCAAGGATAAGGGCAGGCCAGCGTGGAGCGAGTTACAGAAGTCCAGCCTAGAGGTGACCACTGCATGGATAACAGTGGCTAGGTGTTCTGCGGCCAGGTAATTTATGTAATGTAAAACAGTAAAAGTAAAAGCACGCCCTCAACTTCCTTATTGTTTAGCTGTGGGATCTAGAGAAAATGAACAGCAAAGTTGAAACAATTTGTCAGCATGAGGTGTTTGGGTTTGTTTGTTTTTTAAGCTCGAGTGAAAATAATCAAAGATTACACTTTCTAGAAAAGCCTGAGAATACCACTAAGAATTCTTCCTCTTTTTTCAAAGGAAACATTTGCATCACTTGCAGAAGGGCGGCTTAACTTTCAGTTGAAAGAGGTTACGAAATTATGTTGATACAACTCTATATTCAAATGAACTTTTCAGAAGGGAAGGAGAAAAAATTGTGGTTTGTGGTTTATCTCTATTTTAACTTCACAAAAACACACTATCTATGATCATTTTCCAGCTCCTTCTTATTGACTCGTGGCCTAAGTCCAAAAGCAGGCATGCATTATATAGCAAACGCCGATTTTTCTCTCTCCCCCTCATTTAGGTTAAAAATTTAGCATGCAACAGACCTTTGTAGGCAATAACAACACATCCCCCCCCCCCCTTCCCGGTATACTTCAGTTGCACAATCTCCATAAATGGTAACTTGTATTTTATCGTGTCTTCCTTGTTCTGGGCGGAGCAGGACTAGTTCTTTTTGAAGAACGGCAGTAGCACTATACATCAGGACATAATGATGGGAAAGCAACTGCGCATAGACTCCGTGACTGAGCAAGTTTGCCAGTCCCTCCCAAGCCATGCCATGATGTATTCTGAATAAAAAAAACCTGTAGATGCTTTGCTTGTGTGCATTGAAAGTGAGGTGGTCACTCTCCAGGTGGGGCCTGGGGTGCTCTCAGAATTAGTTTATTTATAGAAATCAGTTCCCCTAGAGAAAATGGCAGCTTCACAGGGCAGACTCTATGGTATACTCAGAGCCAAGAGCAGCCCTGTTTCAAACTTTTAACAATGGAGGAGCCCCTGAAATAATTTTTCAGGCTTCAAGGAACCTTGGAAGTGATGTGACCTGGCCACGCCTCCATGCCAAGCCTCTTCCCCTGAAGTGCTGTGTCACTGGGCGTGATATCACTTCCTGCATTAAATGACAGCTGTGAGGAGAAGTGAGGCAGGAGAGAGAGGTTTAGGAGGAAGTGGGCATGAAGATTCTGGCCCCTCCCAGGCACAGAAACCACAAGAGAACTCATGCTCGGGGGGGGGGGGGCAGCAGTGGAAGCAGCCAGACATCAAAGATCACACTTTCTAAAAAAGCATGAGAATACCACTAAGAATTCTTCCTCTCTTTTTTCAATGGGATCCTTTCTGGTAAAAATGCATAGAATTGCAGGCGGCAGAAGAAGAAGGAGAAGGAGAAGGAGTTGGTTTTTATATGCCACTTTTTTCTACCCGAAGGAATCTTAAAGTGGCTTATGTTCGCCTTCCCCTTCCTCTCCCCGCAACAGGCAGCCTGTGAGGTAGGAGAAGCTGAGAGAACTATCAGTGCTGTGGTGAGCCCAAGGTCACCCAGGTGGTTGCATGTGGGGGTGAACAAGATCAAAACTAGCTCGCCAGTTTAGAAGTCCACACTCCTAACCACTACATCAAGCTGGCTCTCTTCCTTTTATCTGCCCTGCTATTTCCAGATGAAGAAGCTCATGAATACTGTTGACCCTGGGGTATGGAGTAAGAGAGGGGGAAAGAGAGTCAAGGCCAGAAATTCATGCTGTGGACATACAAAAGTGGACATCATTCCATCTGCAGAAAGAAGCATAGAATGAGAAAAGGGATTTCATGAGGAGCAACAAGGAGAAGTGAAAGAACTGCAACAAAATCACTGGCTGCACTAGTGTTGTTTATATTTACGTGGATGTATCTGGTACTGATTACCCATTCCAGGCAGGGAAATCACCTCTTCTAGCAAAGAAACCAAAAACAAAATGGGAATCCAGTGAAATCTTAAAAGCCTAACAAAATTTGAGTCCAGAACAAAGTTTGAGTCCAACAATGTTTAATTTGGGGTATAAACTTGCGTGTGCATGCACACTTCTTCAGATATATTGAAACAGACTTCCCCAACCATTACATATAGGAGTAGGGGGTCAGTTGTAAGGAAGGGCTAATAGAGTCAAAATGCATAAGTAACTAAACAATAACTATAGCTAAGATTGGATTAAAGCAGTCAGTAACATTTGTTAATAGCAGCAAATTAGCATATATATATATATGTGTGTGTGTGTGTGTGTGTATAACAGTTAATAAAAGGGTTAACAAACAGATGCAAGAACTGAGTGACTTCGTATGTGTAGTGAGATAAGAACCCAATATTTCTGTTATGCCCTGGGGGGTTCCATCATCCTAAATGTTGTAATAACCAGTAATTCAGCAATCTCCCATGTTAGTTGGTTTTTGAAATTCCTTTGCAATAAAAGAACTGCTTTGAGGTTCCTCGTTGAGTGTCCTGGGCGGCTGAAGTGTTCGCCTATAGGCTTCTCAATTTTGTGATCTTTGATATCAGATTGTGTTCATTTTACAGTAAAAGGAACATGTGGATGAAGGAAGCTGAACTTTGCAGGGCCAACAGTTTACTACCCCCGCCTTCAAAGCATTCTTCCCTTAGTTGAGCTAGTATCAGAGCTCCAATGGGAAGGACAACTTCTGACTGAGGGATGTTTATTTGTTTATGTAAAACAATTGCATGTGACCTCTGGATGTAGCTCACAGCAATAACAGCAAACCCATTAAAAACATTGCAAGGAAAACAATAAAACAATTCAAGCCAATAATAAAAACAGGCTTATAAAAGCCAGTCAGGGCATAAAAGTACATCCATTGGAGCTGTCTAAAACGCTATTGATGGAACAATTCTTAGCTAGGAGCAGACCATAAAACAGATGGAACTCATTGCTTGAAAGCCTGGCTAAAAAGAAATAAATATTTAGGTGTGGTACCTACAGTCATGATCCCCAACCTGTGGGCCGCGGACCACATGTGGTCCTTCAACTAATTTGAGGTGGGCTGCGAAGGACGCCTTCTCCCCCCCCCCCCGGCCCTTTACTTCACCCCACCCAGCTCTTTACAACACACTTAGGGTGTCATTGTCTCCCATCACTCCTAGATGGGACTATATCGTTGCAGAGAAATAAGCTCAGGGTTCCCATTGATTTGTCATTGTCATGAGTTAAAATTTCCATGAAAATAAAATGTTCCTTATGTTCATTGTTGTGGTGTGTCTGTATCTTATTTTGAAGGGAAGTTTAAACATTACCATATGATCAGAGCACGTTACGGCAGTGGTTGAGAGTAGAGGAGTAAACTACCCCCATACCGCGCCTCAGTAAAATTGTCAAGCATTGAGTGGTCCCCGGTGATAAAAAGGTTGGGGACCACTGTCTACAGGAAAGTAATGTAGGTGCCAGGCAAGCCTCAACTTGGGTTATTACAAGGCAAGGTGCCACCACCAAAAAAGCCCCATCTCCTGTTGCCTTACCTTCTGTACCTTCTATACTCTCCATCCCAGCCTCTGTTTACTCTAAAAAAAGAGAACTCCCATTATATGCAATTGGAGAAGATGGAGGCTTGTTGACATATTAGATTCCTTTCCAGGAAATGTGATGATTATTTACGAATCTCTGAGCTCCTTTTTTCATTAATTTCAGCTTGGCTGTAGTGCAGCCTTTCTCTGTTTTTTTTTACCATTGAGAAACCTCTGAAGCATTCTTCAGGCTTCGAGAAAGCCCAGAAGTGGCATAATCATGTAGAATATGGTTGGGAAGTATAACTGGGTACATGTCCACCCAGGGCCTCTCCCCATCTCCTCCAGGCCCATCATTGGCCATTTGAGGAGGTGAGGCAGGTTGACATGACCATATATGGTCATATCACCCAATAAATGTTTAACAAATTTTAAAAACATGATTAATTTTAAAAAAAATTAACTCCCACCCAACCCTTTCAGGGCCATCAAGAAACGCAGTGTTTCATGGAACTCTGGTTGAAAAAGCCTGGCAAAGTGTAACAGACAGTGGTCTGGGAGAGCCAGATTTGATTCCCGACTCAGTCATGGGAACTTGACTTTGGGCCAATTACACACTCTCAGTCTAACCTATCTCACAGGGTCCTGGTAAAGATAAAATGGAGAAGAGGATAATGATGTAAGCCATTCTGGATGCCCATTGTGGAGAAAAATGGGTTTTAAATTAAATATATTAACAAACAATGGTTTTTTGGTACTTTCAGCAAATGCATTATAAGCATTATATTTATAAATATAAAAAATAAAATAAACTAGTAATCAAGCCCGCTGTAATAAAAATACAGCGGGCGCTAGGCAAGGGAACCCCCGGCAGCCGCGCGGAGGCTCCCTTGCTGGGGGCCTGACGCGTTGGGGGAGCAACTGTGAGCCGCGCGGTCGGCAGGGCGGGAATCGGCGCCTGCCGATTGGCCCGGCCGATGGTCTGTCCGGAGGAAGGGGCCAATCAGCACCCTTCCTCATCCCGGACAGAGCCCGCCCTAACTCCTCCCACTAAGCCCTTACGGCTTTATTTAGTCCGCGGTGCCTGCGGCGCTGCAGGCTGTGTTAAGATAAGAATCAAGGAACACAATATAAAGCATAACAAGAAGAGCAGGTTTTTATATCCCACTTTTCTCTACTCTGAGGAGTCTCAAAGCGGCTTACTTTCACTTTCCCTTCCTCACCCCAGAATAGACACCTTGTGAGGTAGAAGGGGTTGAGAGAATTCTGAGAGAACTGTGACTGGCCCAAGGTCACCCAGAAGGCTTCAGGTGAAGGGGTGAGGAATCAAATCCGGCTCTCCAGATTAAGGCTTGCCACTGTTAACTGCTACACCTGGCTGGCTCTCAACAAGAAGATTATTGTGACTTGAAAAGTAGCTTAAGTCATGAAGGTAGGGCAGCTTGCACAAACGGTGAGTCATCAAACTGGCAGGAAGCAATGAACAGGGGAGAAACAGCACTCCTGATGGGCAGCCATATATGGTTGTCCTTGGATTGATAGCAGGCTTATAACTAGGGCAGGCCTGACTGACATTATCAGGACATCAGGTCACCACAGCTACCAAGGCAAGGTAAATGGCACATTGTTTGCTGCCACCATTTTAGACTGACCAGCTCAACTTCATTTTGTTCTAGACAGTACAGTTCTCCAAATGAGTCACTATTGTAAACGAACCCACCAAGAAGTATTATGTGTTTCTGTAGCTTTGTATTTATTTATTTATTTACTACTGCCCTCAATTTATGCTAAAAAAATGGAAAAAGGAATTTGCAGTGCATTCCTAAGCAAAATTACACCCTTCTAAGTAGACTGTAGCCTGTGGTCTCGGAAGGGTGTAAACCAGTGGTTCTCAACCTGGGGGTCGGGACACCTTTGGGGGTCGAACGACCTTTTCACAGGGGATGCAGCAGGGCAAGCAGCTTGGCTGGGGGGGGGGGTGCCATCCACACAGCAGTCTTGCGGGGTAGATCGAGATAGAGCGTTTATCTGTCTGGAACAGCAGAAAAGAGTGAGATTGGCATGGTGGGACAAGAGGCAGATCTGAACTGAGAAACCCCAGAAAAAAAACAATTTATATACAATCATGAACAATGGATCTCAATGCCATTGGTCAGTTTTGGTTTAATTTCTGTGAAAGAACACTTGCATAATGGTTGGGGGTCACCACAACAAAAGGAACTGTATTAAAGGGTTGTGGCATTAGGAAGGTTGAGAACCACTGGTGTAAACTCTGCTACGGATGGCAATGTCAGTTGTCTAGTTTAACAAAGTAGAATCACAAACCACCTGTTCTACAAAACAAAAAACACACGCTAAAGTTAATTAGATATGGAGTAAGAAATTAAGCAGCAAAGCTTCTGTTTTGTTTTTTTGTATTGCAGGAAATATATGCAGTGTCACTCATGTCTAACCCTCAGACAACAATGCCACATTACAGCTGAAATGGTCTGAGTTCAGCTGAAAAAAACGGCAGTGGCATCCATGGATTGAACTCATCGATGGCGAAACTTCTAGTCATGCCTGGAGTGACCATGCTTGTGGGGTTCTAAAATGGGATGAGGATGGGATCCTTTCTATGTGGTGAACATCCTACCAAATCATTGTATGCAGGACATGACGTAGCAGTCACTTTTGTAAAGTAGAAAATGAGGATTCTGCCTATTTCTTTAGTTGGGCATTTCCCCAGGGATCCAAAGAAAAAGTGCTGTACTTCTTGATTTTTGTTTGTTTGTTAAATATTGCCAATGGCAAGGGTTGACAAGATTCTAACTATTTCTGGGAAACAATATGCTGCAGCCTCTCCTATTACTCTTCTAGCATGCAAAGCATTTCACACAGGAGGAATAGAAAAAATGTAATCTTTGCCACTGGCATTCAAGATCATTGGCTTTTTGGAGGACAGGTAGGTCTGTATTCTGAACATGCACATCATGTGGATCAACATTTATATGTTCTTCAGAATGCCTCCCCCATGGGTCAACAGCATTCATGGAGTTCTTCATCTGGATATAGTTTGATGGGCAGGGCAGATATAAGGAATGTGGAGTCAGCCTGCAATCCTATGCAATTTTATTAGGAAGGAGATTCCATTGAGCTGAATGGAACTACTTTCTGAGTAAACATAGAAAAGATCAAGCAGTGCACATAGTCCACAGCACCATAAGTATGGACAGTGTATGTTCAAATCCCTGTTCAGCCAAACATACTATTATTTATCCATCTCAGTTCTCCTCTCTTGAAAGGCAACAAGAAGAGAGGAGGTGACACGGCTTAGTGGAAGAGCAGCTGCTGTGCATAGAGAAGGCCCTATGTTCAAGCTCCAGGGGATGAGGTAGTAGCAACATGAAAGATGTCTTCCAGAAGATCCTGGAGGGCTGCTGCCAGATGCGAAAGAATCCTGAATTTGATAGGTCAACAGTATGGCAGTAGAATGCATTTTCATATGTTCTTGTGAAAACAGACCGGATGTAGTACGGATTAAAGTGATATATATTTTAAAAGCCAGCATTGTACAAACTGTCAGCATTGGACTCTGATAGTCATTTATGTTGAGCCTGGACCCCAGGTTCATTCTGCACATGTTGGATAATGCACTTTCAATACGCTTTAGAAAGTGCATTATCCACAATGAAAGTGCCTTATCCAGATTGAAAGTGCATTATCCAGCATGTGTGGCACGTGATCTGGGCTTCAATTCCTACTTTGCTTAGTGGGCTTTAGGGGCCAGTCATAAATCTTACAATCCCATTTACTTCACAGAAGACGGAGGGGAACCAAGCAAACTGCCCGGAAGTCCTTCATGGAAAGGTAGGGTTTCCTAATCCATCCATATTACTGCTGAGGAATGTCAGCATGTCACAAAGCAACATTAGTTCAGGTTGGAGTGTTCGTTTGGGGCGGCAGAAGTGCATCCAGAATGCAGGGGAGTCCCACCCAGACTGGTAGATCTGGCAACACTGCCTTGAGATTGGCTAGCCTGATCATAACCAGGGTGAAATCCCCAGTGATTTCTATGAATTTTACTTCCGGTCAAACATGTTTAGAACAACGGCATTTGTTATTATTTCTGTAAAGGCTTCTAAAATAGCAATGGTGGCAATATCAAAATCTTTTAAAATGCGATATAAAATTTAAAAAAATATATTTTTACAGTACCTGATAAAATTCCCGAAGCCAATTCTTCTGCAAATGTTCAGGCTGGAAAGTAAAATAAAACGAATTAGGCTACTATACAACAAGATTGAAAAGAACAACCTCAAAAATAAAGTCTGTACTCATCAAAGAAGAGCAACTGACTTCAATACACATGCTCACAACACACATGTAACACGCAACAAAAAGAGCATAAATGGGAGGGGTTGTGGTTCAGTGGCAGAACAGCTGCTTTGCACCCAGAAGGTCCCAGGTTCATTCCCTGGCATCTCCAGTTAAAACAGCTGCAGGTAACAGACATTAAGGAAGCAGGTGCTCACCACAACAGGCAATGCTGAGCAGAAAGACTACTGTCTGACCCTTTACAAGATAACTTTGTATGTTGAATCTGTTAACTTTTGAAAGCTGGTTGGGCTCTGACAGTCCTCACAGGATTGTCATGGGAATAACATGTAAAACCACAAATGCTTTGCTCTTCCTCAAGTCTTTGCTCTTCCTCCCAAATGCAAATGTGAAGATTAAAGAAACCATTTTATATTCAGTGGCAACAAGCATTCAGTCTGCAAATACTTTACATGGAATTTCTACACATCTTCTGCACTCCCATATATAATTGGGAGGAGCCACATGTTTGCACACTGGCAGGGCAGTGCAATCCTGTGCAGGTTGACTCCTAAGTAAGTCCCACTTTTTTCAACTGATCATACACCCAGGTTAAAATCCATACACTGCTAAAAATAGATTTCATTTCCTCCCCCCCTCCTTTTAATCAACCCAACCCAGTCTCTAGAATAACCACTCTTTAAGCTGGTAATCCTTTTTCCTGTGTTTCCCTGCACTGATTTTAAAGCTCTTACTCTGTGCTTGTGTTGATAAACCAAACTTATACCAGTGTACATGTAAAGCCACTTTAATTCCAAGCCTCTCCAAGACCATTCCAAGCCCTCTGCCTTAAATGGTTCGTGGATCTGGGTATACATCTACAAATCATGTCATGCAAAAATATATACAAAGATCTGACCTTTTTTTCCCCCTTCTTTCTTGCCAGACATTGTTTGGTTTTTACCATGTGTTCTCATAAAACAGTACTATAAATGCCATGGAGGCTAATTGGGCTTGCAAAAGAGTTTGAAGGCTGGAAAGTAGGAGCGCTATTATTGCAGCTAAGCTTACATAACGGCACAGATCCTTGCTATAAAATATGACTACTGAAACATAGCATCCTCACCTATTTTATCCACATTACAAATGTGCGTGTATCCCTCCAGTCATATCCCCCTTTGGTGGGAAACAAGATAAATACAGAGCATCACTGAAAACAAAGGGATCTATTGCCAGATAGGTAACTCAGGGCTGGGGAGAATATTCCACAAGTGAGGACCCACTATAGAAAAGATTTGTTGTTGTTAGGTGCAAAGTCCGACCCATCGCAACCCCATGGACAATGATCCTCCAGGCCTTCCTATCCTCTACCATTCCCCAGAGTCCATTTAAGTTTGCACCGATTGCTTCAGTGACTCCATCCAGCCACTTCATTCTCTGTCATCTACAATTCCCATAAGAGATGTTGCAAAGAAGGAACTCAGGGTATAGTGTGCATTGTTATCAGATTGATCAGAGCAGAGGAGAAATATATAAGGGCAGAAAATTAGCATATGTTGTGAGATAACAACCCTATGTCCCTATTCAGCCCTGGAGTCCGCTGACCTGAATCTGTGAATGGAATCAAGTTCCGCAATCTCATGTTGTAATCTCCCTTTGAAGCTTCTCTGTTTGAAAACTGCCAGTCTTAGATCAGCAGTGGAAATGGTTGTCTCTATTGCAAACACCTATTTTACTTCTTAGGGCAGGCCAGTATGCATAGAAAAGTGCCTGAGCAAATGACTGGAGTTCTGGGAAAGTCATATACCGTGTGTGTGTAGGAGCCATTATGAAGTGTTCTTCGTGTTCATCTCCTAACATCCCCATTTCTCCAGTTATAAAAAATGATTCCTCAGGTAACAGGAGCTGGGGCAAGACCTCTCCCTGCCTGAGGTCAAGAGCTGTCACCAGTTACAGTAAACAATGCTGAGCTCAGCAGACCAATGGTCTGACTCCATAGCCCTTAACACCCCACAGAAACGACGTGTGCAAAAATCAAAGTGTGTAGAGGGAGAACAGGTACACCGTCCAAGTATGCAGGCCCTGCTAGCCCACCTAGCACAATGGCAGGCTTGTGAGCATGGTGCACACTGGAAAAAGCAGGGCTCCCAATTGGAGCTCTTGCATGTCCACTTCCTAGGCATGTGTGCTCATAAACCTGAGAGCACATGTAGGCAGAGTCAGCACACTTGTTCCCACTCCCTTTCAGCATTCATTATGTTTTGTCTTGAAGACAAGTATGATGCTCTCAGAGCCTTTTTCTTAAACATAATAATAATAAGCGGGAAAGGGGGGGGGCAATGATGTTATTTAGAAGGTAGAATTCTTCAGAATAAGCTGCATACCAAAGCACTGCAGGGGGCTATTTTCGAATAGCTCATGTATTAGAAAAAAACAGTGATCCATACATTATCACCCAAATGAAGAGAACTCATTGTGTTATTTCAGGCTAAGGGCACTGCATTATTATAGGCCAAGGATTGACCTTACAAAAAAGAAATGACTGCAGGCAGGCCCTTGTTCAGAAAGTCACCGCAAGCCGGAAACAACTTGACAGAACCTAGCAACAACAAGGCCAAGGATAATCAATGTTTTCAGTGTGACTAGAACAGCAATTTTCTACTGCCAGGAGCCACATTTCTAGAAAAGAGCAATGCTCACCTCATGCTGCATTTGAAAACTAAACTAAGGTGACCAGATTGTCCCACTTTTGGAGGGACATCTGGGGGTACCTGGCAAACTGTACTTATGCTGAAATTAAAAATATATATATATTACAATACTATTTTTGTGTTCTATGCGTTCTATGAAACTTTTTGTTGCTCCATGTAGACCAAAATTTTAAATAAGAACCCCTCCCAGTCAATGGTGTCCCGCTTTACCAATGTTAAAATCTGGTCACCTTAAACTAAACAGAAGATGAAGCAATCAGTTTGGGACCCTTTCAATTTTTCTTTCTTTTTTCTTCTTTTAAAAAAGTTTTTTCCCCCAGTTATCACAAGAACCTTTTGCAACTTTTTGTAAAAAGAAAAGAAAAGAACAATATGGCAGACTGGGCTAGTAAGAGAAACAGGAAGTTGATTTTTACTGACTGGAATACAGATTAACAAGCCCCTGATGTACCACCAGGCCGTGGGGAGGCTTATAGCTGAGCACCATCTTTAGAAGCTGTGTGTGGAGGAAAAAGTGAAGAACACCAGAGTACCCAGGAAAAGAAAATTTATGGGCAAGGAAGGCAGTCAGTCAGCAGTGTTATGGAAAGGGCTAACTGCCCTATAAAATACTTTATGGCAGCTGTTTTATAGATGCCAAATAATTCCAGCATTACCTAAGGCGAGAAGAAGCGGAGAGACGACATCCTATTTCCTATCTCCAACCACCAATTGGGGACTTGTTTATTTTTGTTTGATGATTGCAAAATTAACACAGATTAAATTCTTAAATATTATGCAGAAAATTCGTTTCACTGGTATTTGGCCGTTAAAAAAATGTAAGATCACACGTGCCCACTACTGCTTGGAATATTTCTATGTATGAAAAGATGACCACGAACCAAAATTTAGTATACACAATTATAACTGCAAAATGAGGCCTGGACTGCCAAAGTCCATTTCCTCTTTGACCAACCCAAACACACCAATCGTTTTTTTTTTTGGGGGGGGGGGAATCACATGTTCCTACTTGAGAAAATATTTCCTTCCTTTTAGTAAGATCAAAATGTAACAAAATCCCACTAGTTTGGGGCGAGGAAGGAAGACTTCTTTTTCTCCTAACAAAACCATCAAACTGATTCCTTAAATTCAGGCCCAGAGTCCTTCAGCAGACACTTGGACAATTACTCAGTGAAGTCCTGGACCAGGACACGTGTGTTTTCATATGCATGGGTGCTGGTTTTCAGCAGCAGCAAACTGCAAGGAGGCTGGAATTTGGAGTTCAGGAGACAATTGCCCATGGGTGAGAGTAGCAGCGGCCAGTACTCAAAGCATGGGCTTACTGCTGTTGTTGGATACTGAATGGTAGGAATATTTCAGGGTGAAATGAAACAAAAAAACCCTTTGAGGCTGGACAAGTTCAAAACATTTAATAAGCAAAAGCAACAGAATTAAAAAAACGATGAATTTCAAAAACAATGTGAAAGACTTGAAGCAACTTCCAGAGGATCTTCCTCAGGGTTTTTATATTTTACTGTGTCTACACTTCCATGAAGTGTTCTACTTCGTTGGAACATACAACGTCATTATCTGGAAGTCACATTTGCTCATTTTTTTGGGGGGGGGAGTGCAAACTGTGGTTTGGGGGAGGGGAGTTCTGGGGGGAGTTCAAACTGTGGTCCTCAGCAGACCCCAAACCACTTCTCTCAGGAGCAGCTGTTGGTTGGGCTCTGCAAGGAGGCCAATTCAAAACAGGCCCTCTAGCAGATCCCAAACCCATCCTGCCAAGAGAGTTCTCTCCTCAGGATCAGGATCTCAGTCTTTTTAAATGCCCCAGAGCCAAAAAAAATTCACTGTTCCCAAATAATTTCTGAATCCCAATACTATACTATACCAGGAATATTGGGAAATACTCATATTTTCCCAGTCCAATATTTCCGGACCAGAAAAATACTGCTACTGGTTTTTGCACATGCCTAGTCAGGATGATTAAAAATAACATTATCCATTCTATCCTACTCTGGTCCTTAATACATGTCACCTATCCAAGACATTCATAATTTTCTACAACATTTTTAGCTCAAAGTATTTCCTCTTGTCCATCAACACATGCACAGGTTGTGAAACAGAACACTGGGCTGCTCTCCAGTAGGCGTCCTGCTGGAAGAAGGGAGAGAAGTGACCTAGTCCAATTTCCTCTTCATTGTCCCCCAAACTCCCGTAGCCACAAATACCAGCTTTGAGTGTAGGTTATACCGTATTGCCAGAAGCGAAAGGGAAAGTGATTTGCTTCTGCTGTAATGGAAAGCTGTTAGGTGAGGGCTCCTGCCAGTACTTTGTTGGGGTTGTTGGTTACCACCCCTTCCCTTCCCCTTGGCAGAAAGTGGGTGAATTAGTATTTTAGTCTGCCGTCAGATATTTGGAATATGTTCTAATTATACATTGTTTTATCGGGGGGGGGGGTTATTGGAGTTTTTACCGTTGTAACCCGCCACAAGCCTTTATAGGAAGTGGCGGGCTAAAAGTCTCAATAATAATAATAATAATAATAATAATAATAATAATAATAATAGAAAACATCCAAAAGAATCTAACCCCCCTCCCCAAAAATCACAAGGTGTCTTCACTGAATTTGTTCACCAGATGGCAGCAGGAAGACAATATCGTGAAACAGCAACCAAGAATCAAAATGTCAAATCTGTACACAAAACAAACCGCTGGGTTTTGTTTGTTCTGAAAGGTTGTTGAGACACTTCCAACAAACCCACAGTTGAGGCCAGGGTCACTTCTCAGTTTGGCTCTGCAAAGAAATGAAGCTGACTAGGACTGTGGTGGAAACCTCCGGGATGCAGTCGCTGGGGAATCAGAATCTAGTACAGATGTCAGCAAATGAAGCTGACAAAGTCACTTTGCCCAACCCACTCAAACTTCTGGGTGGGCATCATCATGGGCCATGTACAAAGACTCCCCATAATAAATCTAGCACTGTTGTTCCTTCTGGCTGTCCAGTAAGGGAGTTGATAGTCAGAGATACTGGATCTCACCAGGCAAATTCTGCATCCTCCCAAGCTTAGAATATTCTAATCTGATGCACTTTCTTCTTCATTTTGCTATTTGATTTTTTTCACTGCAGCAGAAAATATTTTATTTCCTGCCAACCAACGCTTATCTAAAAATATGGGTGGGCTTTTGTTTCCTTGTCCAGTCTTGCACAAAGAACCACCATTTACACACACACACACACACACACACACACAACAATAATGAGACAATATTACTGTTACCTTTCATTCATTATAATCAGTGAGTTTGATGTATTGTTCTGTTGCATTCTATGTGAACCACCCTGAGCCTTAGGGGAGGACGGTATACAAATGTTAATAACAACAACAACAACAACAACAACAACAACACGAAAAGGTGGAAAGCAGTAGGAAAAGAAAGACCAATATAAAATGGATTGACTCAATAAAGGAAGCCATGGTCTCCAGTCTGCGATATTTGAGAAAGGGTGTTAATGATAGGACATTTCGGAGGTCATTAATTCACCTGGTCACCACACATCAGAACTGTACCTCTCTCTCTCTCTCTCTCACACACACACACACACACACACACACACACAAAAATCTCTGTATTACTTTTTCCCAACCTTCCTCCAGAGTACAAAGAGCAATTCACATATTTTATTCTTCAAAACAACCCTACAAGGTAGATTATGGTAAGAAAGATTAACTGGCTTCAGATATGGTTGCCATCTTTCAAATGGGTTAAACAAAAAAGCCAAGTCCGTGTGGGGCAAATTTTACTAGTGTAATCAACAGCTTTTACTTTAATGCAAACAAAACACGCTGTCATCTAGGGAATGAATCCTCCTTAAGTTTTCTCAAACAATTTCTATTCAATATTGAGGCTGGATTTTCCAAGGACAACTAGGGCCCCTCCTCCAGCCAATGGTATTACATCCTGCATATCTTGTACCTGTGGTAGCTTGATTGTAGACTGAGGAAGATTTGGGGATTATGCCACCATTTTAGGGGGGGTTATGGATTTTATGGGGGTTTTATGGATTTTTAGCATGAGGGATGTGACTTATTTTATTGGGGTTTGTTTCTGCTTTGTGTAACCCGCCACAAGTCCCCAGAGACTGGCGGGGGGGGGGGGATCCAATAAATAAATAAACAAACAAATAAATAAATATTGTTTTCATTGAACTTCATCTGGAGAACTAAAAATATGTATCATGACTACTGAACTGCAAATAGGCAAATGCTCTCAAATGACGTATTTTAAGACATTTGCCTATCAGCAGCTCAGGGGACATGATTAAAAAAAAAAAAGTTCTCCAGACGAGATTTGATGAAAACAATATTTGTTATAGTAAGCCGCTATGAGCTGGCAGGCCATGGAGTGGCGACCTAGAAATAGAAACATACATACATAGAGTCATACATAAATAAATATTGACTAGAAATTATTTGAGAACTAAGACTTAAGGAGGATTTATTCTCTAGATGTTTTATTTGCAGTAAAGCAGAAGCTGTTTGATTACATTCGTAAAAACTGAAGGGGGGACTCTATGGCATTACAACTGCTGAGGTCTCTCCCTCTCCCCTCTCCCCTCTCCAATCTCCATCCCAACATCTCCAGGTATTTCCCAACCCGGATTCGGTTACCCTAGCCCTAGATCACTCAGTGAATTTCATGCTAACGTATGGGTTTGAGCTTGGATCTCCCAGTTTTAGTCCAGCACATGGACCACCACGCTATAGTGGCATGATATCCATAGAAGAAATGGAAACACCACCCATGGCAGCTGATCTAATTCTTTCTCTCCTCCCTCCCACAATAGGACCCTAGCCAAGACAAGTGAAAGGAGTAATGGAAAGTGCTTTTACCCCAACCAGTGTTTCTGCCAGGCCTTATATGGTTAACAGAAGGTCTCGGGATCCTAAAGTTAGCATCTTCATTTGTTTGTTAGTATGTTTTTTGTTTTGTAGTGCGTAGTGTTCAGACCAATTCATGCCAAGGGCTCCCAGTCTCTCTTCCCAATCCCCCTTCCATTCCTTCTGCAGGATTCTTTTTCCAATTCTCAAAGCATGTGGAATCTCTCATAAAATAACAAGATACATGCACAGTTCATCACTGCTTCCTCCCATTAAACACCATTTTGACCTTTTCCCTGGAATTCAGTCCCACCAAAGTTGCCTCTTTTTATAGAAAGATTTCCATTTTAATTTGGAGTCTTTTTCTATTGCTTTTGCTTGCACCGTCAGACAAGAACATAACGCAGGAAGCTTGCAAAACACATGGGTACCACATGAGCTGGTAAACTATTGAAAACAAAGAACTTTTACAAAAATACTCCTCCCAACATCCATGTGTCTTACAAATATTGTGCGAGATATAATAAAGAGCTACAATCAGGTCAAAGGGGATAGATAGAACAGCCCCCTATAACAGAGAGAGAAAATGTACTCATCAATCCTTTAATGGTCTTTAAAATCATGCTTTGTAAAGGAAGTTTTCTACAACTATCGGTAGTGTTTCTAGTTAATGTAGGATTAGGAGACTACTGGACAGTTGAACCAAAGGGCACTCTTAGCTTTTAATGGCCTTTTCAACGCTCAAAGATGAGCAAGTAAATGAGCCTGAAATGATGTTGTTGATGTTCTTTGGCCTACTACATAGGCAAATAAGTTTATCCTTATCCAAAAGATAAACAGACACAAAACTAGCATCAAGAAAGACTGAGTAACCAGTAAGAGAACACTTCAACTTTCCAGGACTTTCAAGTGGGTAACCTCAAAGTAGCTGTTTTATTGCAGAGGAACTTTAGGAACAGACAAAAAATGAATTTCTACCAAACCAGATGAAAGAAGGCAATCACTACAGAAAAGGAAACAAAAACAACTGGATTAAAGCAAAGAAATTGAAAGAAAGAGATATGACATGGGTTAATAACACTTGACACCATGTCTTTGAACGTGAGTTGCCCCGTACAACTGTGAAGGCAGGATTGTGAGGGGGGGGCAATCAGTAAAAGATCTTTAAGGAAAAAGATTCTACCTTAAAGGAACTGTGTGAATCCATCACCTCAACTCTTATGAACATAGCCCCAAGGGATACAGAATGCCGCCTGATTTCCTAACTACGATTAGGATATAGGGCTTGCAAACTCCGTTCTTATCTCTGTTGAGCTCACACACTTTTCATTCCTTTCTCATCAGGATGAACTCCCCTCTCCAACATGGGATAGTGGTTCAGAGTGATGGACTTCAATCTGGTGAGCTGGGTCTGATTCCCAACTCCTCTACATGCGGCCAGCTGGGTGACCCTGAAATAGTCACAGCTCTCTTAGGGCTGTTCTCACAGAGCAGCTCTGTCAGAGCTTCCTCAGTCTCACCTCCCTCACAGGGTGTCTGTTGTGGGGAGAAGAAGGGAATGTGATTATAAACTGCTTCAGGTAATGAAAAACAAGGTATTAAAAAACAGCTCTTCTTTGTCTCTCTCCATGAAGCTAAATTCTGTACTGGTGTCTTGGCCAACATTGGTTTGTTTCAATCACATTCTCTCCCCCACACACAGAATCACTGCAAATTATTGGTTGGAACTAATTATGGTTAGCAAAAAATGCCAGTCAGATGCAGTGCTAGCTTTGCAAGTGTGTATGTGTGTGTGTGTGTGTGTGTGTGTGTAGGAGAAGGGGAAATAAGAGTAAGGATAAAGAAGTACCTATGAGGATCTTCCAACCAGACAGTTTCAAGGTACCAAGAGTAAAACAACACTATGGTTTTGTGACCTTCAAGTTCTGACTCTCACCTTGTCGTGTGCAGCAGAATAACCCATAATGATATTTCTAAATGGAAAGAAACCAAAGGTCTGGCACCCTGGTGAAATTACAAAATAGAATTTAAGAGAGAAAGCGACACTGAAACACTAACAACGATTTTTATCACCATATTTCCTTCTGTGAACAACACCTATGTTCTAGCTTTTAAATTAGAATTTTCACAAGTCTCTCCTGAATTCTACAGACAGATAAGGTTTCTGGCCAAGAACAGTAACTCAAAAAAAAAAAAATCCTCAAACTGTTCATTAGCAGTGGAAAATTACAATCTATCTCCAAGTTACTGGCAAAAGCCCTGGGATGATACAGAAATAGCCAGCATTAAAAAACTATCCATCCCCAAAGCAAGTGACATAATGGAAAATCTATTTAATTAGATTCACTAATATATGACAAAATTATGTGGTGATATGAAAAACATTGAAACGGATATAGTAAAACGGCTGCACAGCAAGAAGGAGAGTACAGAGGAGGAGGAATTATTAACATGAGAGCTGTTTCCAAATTCGGACTGAAAATTTAATATACTGTTAGAACTTGAACCAGCATGAAACTACTGAAAGTTTTAAATTTTAATAAGGTGTTCGTCACGAGCAGGTTTCACCACAACCAGCCTGAATCAAATTTGGGCTCAGAACTATTTCATCAAACTGGAAAATAGCTTGGCTTTTTCTTAGTCCAGCATTGCACTCATCATGAATCTGAATGACATCTTTTTCCCCCTCTATCTCTTCTTCTTCCCCTGCACAATATGAAACGTCTGGAACCTTGAGGAGTACATTTCCCAGGTGCCCTTCTAGCATCCCAGTACCACAACTCAGTGCCGGAAGCCCCAGGAAAGGGAAACTCAGTGGCTGAGAAGAATGATGAGATTCTCTTCCTGCCTGATATCTGGTTGGTTGTCACCATCGTGAGTTGCAGGGGCCATCAAAACGTAAATTTTAGGAGGAAAAGGGCTGTTCAGCTCAAGGCAAAGAAAAAACTAGAAGCTGATGGCCTGTCCACCTTCTTGTTGAAAGCTCAAGAATTTGCAAAAACTCATATTCACAGTGGGATAGGAATTTTGGAGGCATCTCTCCATTCACCAAATCACGCACCCATGTAGAAAATGTCATACTTTCAAAAAGTCTCTGCCTCTCTGCTGCTCCAAAGGATCTAGGCACTTGTAGGAATTGTTGTTGTTGTTTAATTTATAGCCCGCCACTCCCAGACAAACTGGCTCATGGTGCGTAACACAATATAATTCCCACAATAAAGCAGAATAAAAATTTATCTCCTCTCGGCAGCAAAACTAACCCCCCCACACACACACACACACTCAGCCAACTTCCAATCCATGCCTCAGTGGGACAGATGGTAGGAGCAGGCTTTTCTCACCATTTCGGGTTTGGGATGCCGTGTATGGTGCTACAACTTGAGCAGGAAATGCCTTTTGTTTGCACAAGGTGTGTCTGTGGACCAAACCCATTTAGAATTTTCCACATAAAGTTAAGGGCTAGGAGTTTGTACTGAGGCATGGAGAGATGTTTCTCTACCTCCAGGCACCAGGGAAGAATTTTCCAAACAAAATGGGAAGGTAATTAGTTTGCTAATTTTGGACCAGGAGAAAGCAGAAGATTTAACAGGGCAATCTTAATCCAAGCTGTACCCTCTTCTAAATCCACTAGAGTCAGCACACTGTTTAACTATACCATAAATATATACTATAAATATAGACAGGCACACACAAGTTGCAAAGGGAACAATATAGTCAATACCCGTTTGATCAGGTTCTTCTGAATATTTAAAAAATTGTGGTTTAGGGGGCTGGTGAGAAATCTGTAAAATCAGAGGCTTGGATCCTGTGCTGATTCAGATTTATTTGCAATACAGCTCCAAGCTAGCTATAAAACCTGCACAGCTTTTAAAATTGTCATGTTATAAAATGCCTAACAGCAAATAAATACTTTTTAAGTCAAACGTTTAGAACATAATTAACTAAAAACATATCAGGATTAAGAGACGGCTGTAAAAATGACTTCTTTCCTGCTTCCTGATGCTGCTTCTGTGACCTCTGAGATGATGCCCCATCCGTGAGTGGGACCCCAACAAATCCTATGGGGGCTATTTTTATTTATTTACCTACAGATACAATTTCTGTTTCTCACTGAGACTTAAGGCAGGTTGACTGAGTTGGTTGAAGGAGGGGCGACAGGGAGGGGGCTATTAGCCCCTCCTACATGCAAATATCTAGCACAAGGCAGTCTAGGGAATAAGCTGGAGACTGCTCGCTCCTAATTCAGGCTAACTGGGGCTGACTTTTCCTTAGAGGTGCACACCTGTACAAGATGCGGACAAAACACTGGCAGTAGGAAAAAGAAAAGCTGTTTTTTTGTACCCCACTTTTTACTCCCTGGAGTCTCAAAGTGGCTTACACATTCCATTCCTTGTGAAGAAACAGGCACCTTGTGAGGTAGGTAGGTGAGGCTGAGAGAACTGATAGAACTGTGGCTGGCCTGAGGTCACCCAGCTGGCTGCATGTGGAGGAGCAGGAAATCAAATCTGGTTCTCCAGATTAGAGGCCACTGCTCTTAACCCCTACACCAAGTTGGCTCTCCTGTATCATACTAGACAGCTTGGTGTAGTGGTTAGGAGTGCAGACTTCTAATCTGGTGAGCCGGGTTTGATTCCCTGCTTCCCCACATGCAACCAAGCTGAGTGACCTTGGGCTCACCACAGCTCTGACCGAGCAGTGATATCAGAGCTCTCTCAACCTCACCCACCTCCCTCACAGGGTGTCTGTTGTAGGGAGAGAAAAGGGAAGGCAACTGTAAGCTGCTTTGAGCCTCCTTTGGGTAGAGAAAAGCAGCATATAAGAACCAACTCATCATCATCTTCTTCTTTTTGTGAAGCACCACCTGTATCATACTAGACATACATCCTCTTGACCTTACAACACACTTCTACCCTGGGCCCCTGAAAAGCATTAAAGCTTCTCTGCTATGTCCGCTCTAGAATTCCTTGTTCCCTTCTTGAGGTTCCGTGAGTGGTTGGTTGGAGGGGACTCAAAAGGAAGAAGAAAAGAGGTAGAGCATTGGGATGATACAGATTGGAGAGAAGTCATGAGGTTTGCTGATGATGCCAAGTTTAAGAGGTCAATGTGAACTCCAGGAACAGCAGCACAAAGAGAACATGAAACAGAACAGGAACAGCCAAGAGCCAACATTCGGAGATGTAAAAGAAACAAACCACACCTATAGCACAGAAAGCCAAAAGGGTAGAGATAAGGGAGATATGCAGAGAGGAAAGGAACACGCCTTGAGAAAGAATAATGTTTGGAATCTACCAACCAATAGAAGATTTACTTTGGAAAATGGGGCAAGTGGAGACTATCTACGTAAAATAGCTCTGTAAGGATTTCCAGGTTTCACATGGAGAACCAGTCAGGATACTACGGCTTTTAAGTTTTCAAAGATCATCTGTTTTAACAACTGACATGCCACTGAGTCCACAAACATTACAAAAGCCAGAACGTTTGAATCCATGAGATTTAAAAAGTCAAACACACATTTGCTTTGACAAAAGCCACATTAGTTTGGAAGGAATTCATTTCTGCTTGCAGTTACAACCTAACAGTCCAACCCCACTTTACACTTCGATGACAGCCATGATAGAATATTTATTCTACAGCAGACAAAAAGATGCACCATGGAAGTCCAGGGGGGGCTGCACTGCTGCTCCTCCAGCTCTCTTCCCAATGCATCAGGAAGTGAATTACAAAGCTGGTATTTCCTCCGGGGGAATGGATCTAGTCTAGAGAAATTCCTGGATAACTCCACATCTCACCTGGAAGTTGATAATACTAAAAGAGGACATTCTCATAAATATTAGTATATATCAGAGGAGTTCAGGATAGCCCCATCTCCTTCTCCTCTACACTCCCACCAAAATACCTGATCTGGTAATTATTTTGCCAAGGTATTGCAGTTTTTTCTAACACTATTAAAAAATTAAATGTTTTCTTCATTTGTGTTGTCAATCCAGCACCCAGTTTTAACATTAGTTATATCTGTACCAGGTTTTACCCAGGGCCATAGGCATGGGTGGGCAGGAGGGGGCGGTGCCTGCCCTGCCGGCCCGTGTACCTGCCCACTCCCAGGACCAAACCCACTTTGAGTTGGCTCACCAGGCCTGGAGGGAGAGGCCAAGAGCCTATCTCAGAGCAGGGCTGCTGCGGTGGAGTTGAGTGTACAGCCTGCCACCATTTCCCACGGTCAGGCTTGCATTTCACACAAGAAAATTAAGGGTAGCCAAAGATACCTTAGCCTTCTTCTCATCTTTCTCCAGCTCCCCTCAGCCCATCCATTTCTCTTCCATTAGCTTGAGGGACCTGACAGACCTTCGGAAGGATAATTCTCCTTGGCATCTACATCTTTCCTGAGCAGTACAATGGGCACCTGGTGAGGGAGCGGGCCGAGATTTTATCCATGCTCAGCACCTTCAATTACCAGCTGGGACCAGTTGTGCACAGATAGACACGTGCACATACATACAGAGAGACAGACAGTGCAAGTCTGAGTCCAGGCAGCCTGTACCCTCCTCTTCCCCTCAACCCCAGCATGCTTGGCTCGGGCGTGGATGTTGGCAGGGACCTCAGCTCACCTTCACGTCAACCTTGTAGAAGCGACAAAGATGTATGTCTAGATGGGTTTTTGGATGCATGGAGGTGCAGGCTGATCCTCTGGCACAAGCTGACCTGCTTTTTCAGATCTAACCCTGCAGACATACAGGCTGGAGAAATGGTGGAGAGTTTATTTGGTTTTCTTCCCCTGTCCCCCCCCCTTGCCTTTGGATGTCCCCTGCTTTCTGGCCAGCCTTCCCCCATGGGACTCTGGTAAGGTCTGATATAGTGGTAGTGGTGAGGAAGTGGCAGTTATCCGCGGAGCAAGCCAGTGGCGAATGGAGGAAAGGACAGGGTACTTCTCAGCTGTGTTGTGCTTTCCTGTCTTCCCCAAAGACTTGTTTTTTTTTCTTTCTTTTGTAAGTCAACCCAAATGGAGGTCCTTTAATATCATCTACAAGAGAATTTCCAGGAGGTCTCCAGCCCTCGCCTGGAGGTTGGCAACCCTGGGTGGGTCTTGGCCCCCTTAACAAAAGATGTGCTCCTCTAACAAAAGATTTCTGGCTATGGGTCTGGTTTTATCATAGTCCATACAGATCCCGGTTTCAAACTTAAGGAGAGTTTGAAATTGTTTAGCAAACCCTGGTTGAAGGGAGACACTGGTTAACATTAATCCTAAAAGTTACTACAAGTGTAAATGTTCAAAGGATGTCCCAGAGCAGATGAACTACAGGAGAAACTGTTTTTCATAGGTTTGCCACTCATAGCGATAAGCCACATTAATGCAAGGAGGCAAGCACATGGACCTTGGCAAACACACATCATTGTTGGATCAGAAATGAAAGTTAGTGATGGACTGGTTATCACAACAACTGGGTCATTTTTGTTGTTCCTGATACTATCTCTCAAGAGTGCTTGGAGAGCCAAGGAGCATGGGAGGTCTGCGGGACTGCATTTAATACCAGGAAGCCAAGAGGCAAAGGAAAACTTTGGCATAGCTGAAGTGGCATGCCAGAAGCAGAAGAGTGAAGAGACAAAGGATGCTGTTAACTACCCTTCCCTTTTAATCTTAACTCAGTGTGCCAGGCTACCGATCAGAGTTCCAAGAATGTGATTCTGTAGTCTGCTTCCAAACCACTGACCTTGGTAAGAAATCAGGATCATCGTGTGTGCTTCCAAATGTGCTTTGGGAATCTAACATTTCAAATTAACAGCCGAAGCGCAGATTCAAAATGTACATCTTGTCAAAAAGTCTAATTGCTCACTAATATATTCCCCTTCAAGTGCCCTGACAATTTTCAAGGTCATTTCCCCCTAAGCACCAAGGAGTTCTAGAAAAGATCAATGAACTTGAAGGGTCATTATCTCCACTTAATATATCAAGCTAAAAGAACTCACTCAGCTGGCCTTTCCCCAAACTGAAAGCAGTGCTGATATGACAGATTGGCTCTTAAAGAAATCAAGCAAGGTAACTTTTATAAAATGTGTTCACTACTCAGCCTTCCTCTGAAGTTCTACAAAAGTTAGCAGACTGGTCAATCATTATTGCTCCTTTTGTATATGACACCAGGTTAGAGACACTAACCCCAAACATAATGGAACTCTCTTTGTACAAAGAATGACATAACTATCCTCTAGGAACCATGCAAGCACAAAGAAATCGTAGGTGTGCGACTGTACATTAACAATTTCCAAGTGGAGAACATTGCCAAGGATCCATGTTAAGCATACAAATAGCTCCTCATCAACCCTACAGGAACTACCATGCTTACATATCATAGCCATTTTAAGCACCAAAAGTGCTGGGCTTGCTCAGGAATTCTAAACAACATGGCAGTCAAGACTGAAGAACTGGCAGGATCAAAAGCAGCTGCTGTTCAGCTGCTGTTGATAATAGCCAATGTTCTGCCCTACAGGGCAGGACATTCGGATGGAAGCATGCAGCCCCGATTCTAATGCTGCATCTTTTCAAATACCACATTATAGTTCTAAATGCTTCCTGGTAAATGTACAATAGAACAGCACTGAACTTGAAATCCCAGTCCGACTTGTGTGTTTTAAGAAAAATGTTTTCTTTCTCTTGCCATTAAGTTCAAAGCAACTGTCTGGTTACAAGGAGTATCAATTTCCCCAGGAAATCCTACTCTGGGTTCACTCTTATCCCTATAGAAAGATGTTTCCTTCCAGTGGAAAAGACAACAATGTTTACTTTAATGCAGCAGCGAGTAGATTTGATCACTAAATATAGCCTGGCAGGGAAGGAAATATTAGACAGTCCAAAAAGAAAAGAAAAGAAAAAAACTAAACTAAATAATTATGTGCTATGTCCAATGGTGCATGCTTTGCTGGAAAACTGTACTGAATACAAAATCCCAAAGGCGGTTGCAGTAAAAGTGCCAAAGTAATAGACCGGCACAAACCATGGCAGAGCTGGCTTTTTAAGACACTATATTTCATAGGAAAGAAGCAACCTCTGTTTCCCAGTATTGGCAGCTAGACTGTAGGATTCTAAAGTTGGCTCTACTTTCTAAACGAAGTCTAAGTAGTACAACCTACAATTTCTCTCAGAGGCCTGTACACGGGAACTTGGGATCATCACATCACACTCGGACCCCACCCTGGGCAGAAACACCAAGCTGTAACCATCTCATCCAGAACCCCCTATATTCCTAGCCATAAGTATAGGGAGACACCATCTTGAATCAAACCAGCAAAGGAAATAAATAAGCAGTTCATGAATAGATAGCCACAGAAACTGTTACACCCCTTAAACACAGGCTTCTGTCGTGGCTCTGCAAGATCTCCCCACATTCAGGCCATATCAAAAATCGCTGTGAACCCTGCAAGGTTCCTGGCTTTTTGTCTTTCTGAAGCAATAGGGTTAGCAGATGTCTTCTCTCTTTCTCTCTCCCCCTCTCACTTTGGTTTCCATCCTCTATTATTTAGCCTACACCAATCAGCTAAAATTGTTGTTATTTAAAAACAAGGAGGTTAGGAATATTCCTAGTTAGTAGCAGTTACCACAGTGTAAGAGTAGGGGTATTTAAAACGGGATTTGTCATATTGATCAGTTGTCGGAAGCAGTCGGTCGAGAAAAATGTCCTATTATGCTTTTCAACATATGGTCACTACTCTCCTTCCTTCTTAAGCTCCTGTGTTTCCTAACGCTTGTCTGTCCCCTTCCCCTAGACTTGCTTGGCTAAATCTTAAAACCCTGTTCTGCCCCTTTCTGCCATTCCCCCCCTCTCATGCCTAACAACCTCTCTACACAATCCTGCAGCAACCACTGCACTTTACCCCTTCCTCCTCTCTTGTTTTCATGCGAATGCTACTCACACATTCGCAGGGAGGCTCTGCTTGAACTAGTGATGTGTGGGCCACATGTCACTTCATGGACAGCTCCCCACACAATTAATTGCTTGTTGATTACTCAGCATCTGATCTGTGTAATCTGCAGCACAATCTGTGCGGAGTTACCATCTAAATGCCTTGATTTCAAGGGACTGAGACAGGAGAAACTCCCCACGGGATCCATTTTCTATTACTTTCCTCAACTGTGGTATAGTTTATTGCACTGGCTCCCCCTCCTCCTTTCTTGTTTTTTCTTCCTGTTTTCCTGGCTTCAGTAAAGACCAAATCCAGTTTGTTTCAAAATTACCTTTTCTGGTCTCTCCCTCCTTCATATCCCCCCAAATTATTTATTTACTTCAATTATACCCTGTTTTCCTCCCCCAATGGAGACCAAAGCTGCTTCCATACTTCTATTCTCATCCATTTGAGCCTCACAACAACTCTGGGATAAGTTGGGCCGAGAATGCATGGCTGGCCCCAGGTCATTCAGCAAGTGTCCACCCCAGAATGTAGATTTTAATGTGAGTCTTCCCAAATCTAGACTGTTTCAGAAGGTAGCCATGTTGGTCAGTAGTAGAACAGCTAGATACAAGTCCAGGAGCACCTCAAAGGCCAACAAGATTATGAGGATATAAACTTTGGAGACGCAAAGTTCCCTTCATCAGGAATCTGATAAATGGAGTTTCGAGTCTCAAAAGCTTACACACACACCACACACACACCCAAACCTGGGGGGGTCTCTAAGGTGCTACTGGGCTCAAATCTTGAAATTTTAGACCACTGCCAATTTAAGGATTTGCAGGGCCTTAGCAGAGCACAGCTGGCACTGTTGCTTGTGCTGTTACAGGAGGCAGGGATAGTTGGAATTCTGAAAACTACGCGTTTTTTTTTTCATTCTTGCTATTAAATATGAAGACTCACTAACATTCAGAGTATGAAGTCCCCCTAACCGTTCAGCACTGCAGGGCCCTGAAATTGTGTCTTCTCTACTGCTTCCCCGCTAACACCACCCCCGATGCACTCTAGGCCACAAGCATTTCGCTCCATGTGAAACAGCAATATGCAGAGATATAATACACTTTATTTTAAAGGAGCATTATTCATGTTGAAGGGCTTCTTCTTAGAATATGAAATACGGAACATGCCTCTTGATTCGCTGCTCTTCAGTTCTCACCAACAGTGACCTCCAAAAGGCAGAGAAAATTTGTTTTAGAATTTCTGACCTAGCAAGTATATAATATTCCCTCTCGATGTATTTATCTCCAATGTGCAACTATACATTACAGAATTATTTTACAGCGCTCCTTATTATTAGCACAGCCTACTTATTCGCATGCCCCAAGAAGCACGCCCTTCTCAAAGCCAAACAATAAATTATCAGCCCGGCTACCGGAGTGCAGTGAATAGCCACCTAATGCTCAGTGTAACAGCCTCAGTGTAATCCACTTGTGCCTGTTAACTTGCAAGCTCTGAACTCCCACACATAAAACAAATCCTCACTGTCAGGTTCTCTTATACACATCGGCTCAGTTGAAGTTCCTAATTGAGACTGCTGGGTTTCTGTGGATTTAAAGTTTGAATTAAAAGAAATTAAACTGATACAAGAAGAACGAGTCAAAGCATAACAAGAATAGGATGTGAAAGAACTCGCAGCTACAAGCCTGATTTTCTACCATACAAGAAGCAGGAATAGCTCAGATCTCCCTATTTCTGAAGGCTAGAAAAATCTCTGCTCGCTTATGGGGCATGAACGTTTGATACTAGGAGCCAGGAATTTGGAATTGTTTCCAGACGACATAAAGCAGGTCACTTTTCATTTGGACATTGGATCCTGGAAATATGAAATTAGTTTTCAGTCCTGTCATTCATATCTTGGATAATTTAAACAGAAAGCAAAGGAAAGCTGTGGAAAACCTTCCACGTGGTTGGCATTAGCCAATGGGCAACAGGGGCAACTCACAGCTATAATCTTCACCACCCACAGACCCAATGGAGGGGAGGGGATAAAAAAAGCTGCCACTCACACCCATCCTGTGTAAAGCTCAGGCTTCCTTCTCCCAGCAGCAGCCCCATCCAAGACTTGGCCATCAGGTTTCCAGCATGGCAGCCCTCTGCCTCACACAGGCAGGGTGGAAGCGCAGTTGAGGGTGGGAGTGGCTTTTGCACAGGGCCCCAAGAATAACTAAAGCCCCTTCTGACATTTCTATGAGGCCCACATTGCTAACCTATGAAGAGAAGAAGCAAGTGAAGAGGAGTCCCTAATGACTCACCCACCTTGTGAGGGATGCCAATCCCTGGGTGGGACCTGGGGATCCCCCAGTTTAAATCCCCCAGATCAATTCCCCTGGAGAAGATGTCTGCTTTGGATGGTAGATTCCATAGCATCATACTCAGGTCCCTCCCTACCCCAAACCCTGCCTACTTCCAGCTCCACCCCCAAACTCTCCAGGTATTTCCCAGCCCAGAACTGGCAACCCTAGAGGTCTTCTATTGTATTTTGACTAACCCATCTTCAGTGAATGGCTTGTAGCATGAGATTTTTCCCCTACAGCCCACTACTGAAAAGTCAGTGATGGAGGTCAGAGATGCCTCATGTACCAAAGGCAACGTAGCACAGGTAGAGGAAGGAAGAAACTGGGCAACATTGCCCAACTCTCCTCTGCTGGTAAAAGTGAGGAAGATTTTACCCGATTCCCCCATGCAGTGGGACATGCTGGCCTTGAGCTTTGAAAGGATTTACAGGAAAAGCGAGAATAGAGGAGATCCACTCACTCGAGAAAGTGCCACTCCCAATGTTATTTTTTTTCTTTCCTCTTGAGCTTCTCTTAACATTGACCCTTATATTCATACACTAAATTCAGATATGTGGGATTAAACTTTAAGAAGACAAGCATGTCTCTTGGCATTCTAAGTTTAGAAATAATGCCCTAGTTGGCAGTATTCCACAATTATGATTTACTATTTATTTTACACAGAAGACTACTTCTGCCATGCAAGCCTGTATTTCAAGGCATCGGCAGTCCAATGATTGATTAATCTCATCTGTGAGCAACTCTCTCTCCCATGCTCTCATAAACAGGGTAGACAGCAATCTTTATAGTCTGGAGATGAGCAGCAATTCCAGGGGATCTCCAGGCCCCACCTGGAGGTTGCCAGTCCCAGGTCTGGAATATTCCTTGCAGTTTGGAAGTGGAGCTTCAAAAGGGTATAATGCCTCCGTAGCCAACTAACCAGATACATAGCATCCCCTGACCTATTCCAGATCAAGAAAACATTGCAGAGAGGAGGTAAGGTAAGTGTTGGTTCGTGTTCTGGAACTCCACACTTACCTAGGTGTGCATGACTACGGTCAAGATTGCTGGGCACAGAGAGACCTCCTCTTAGGGTTGCCAGCTTCCAAGTGAGGCACTAAACCCACACTAAACCATGAACTAGTGCCTGTTACACTGCAGAATGCAACAGGCTTTACTACTAGTAGTAAATAAAAATGAACATACAATATTAAGCTCTAAAATCACCACCTTAAAAGGTCATGCCAGTTGTTTATGCAAATTAACCCATTTAAGAGGGAGCCCAGACAATGTTGAAGTGAAGTTGTCTTGTTGTTCATTGCCTGGTGGAAGAGCTCCATCTTACAGGCCCTGCGGAACTGACCCAGTTCCGTCAGACCCCTTTAGCTCTTCCAGGAGCTCATTCAACTGAAAAGGTCCTGGCCCTGGCTGAGGCCAGATATACTTCTTTTCAGCCATAGATCACTAGTTTATTCATATTGGACAATCTTAAGGATCCTTGGGGGGGCATAGTCAGCCAAGTGGTCCCTCAGGTACCCTGGGCCCTGACCACATATGGCCATGAAGGTTAATACTATTACCTTAAAGTGGATTGAGAATTCAATTGGGAGCCAGTGCAGGTGCCTCAAGGCAGGCCGGATGTGGCTCCTCCATGGTGTGTGAGTGAGGAGTCATGCTGCTGCATTCTGGACCAGTTGTAGTTTCTGGATCAACGTCAAGGGAAGGCCTGTGTAGAACGCATTACAGAAATCCAGCCTGGAAATGACCATTGCATGGATTACTGTGGCTAGGAATCCTGGGGCCAGGTGGGGTGCTAAAGATTTCACTCTGCAAAGATGGCAGAATGGCAGCTTAGCACCTTTAGAGACCTGTATCTCTAGTGACAGGAGACATTGAGGATCACACCCAGTTTCCTAGCAGATTGCACAGCAGTAAGCTGTACATTGTCTAGGCAGCACAACTGCGCTCCCTCGCATGGTCCCTTCCTACCTAGCCACAGGACCTCTGTCTTGGAGGGGTTGAATTTCATACGGTTCTGCTTAAGCCAAACCCTTACAGTTTCCAAACATCTGGCAAACGTTTTAGGAAGATTCCAGCCAGCTGCCCATTAAGAAAAAGACCTGGGTGTCATCTGCATATTGATGGTATGCCAGGCCAAACCACTGAATTACCTGGGCTAAATATGTTAAATAGAGCACGAGAGAGAACTGCATCCTGAATTACTCCACAAGGGAGTTGGCAAGGATGCAAGTAATCTTCTCCCACAGCAGCCATTGAAGGGCTGTCCCCTATATACTGGCATTGGCAAGGCGATGAACAAGAAGCAAGTTCCTGGTAAGCACAAGTTACTGTACCAGCTGTGCTCAGCTAATCCTTGAACTGACTCTGGTACTACAGGACCTATAAATCCTTAAACCAAGGCTGGTTTTGTCCCTCTACTGTAGTCCTTAATCCACTATATTGACAGCTGGCTAGACTTCCCAAGATAGATTCATCAAGTCTATTCCAAGACTGACTGCTAACCTGCAAGACTGCTGGCTTCTTCTATTGAACAGGAGGAATAACAACAAAAATAGTTCCTCTTTAAACAGAATGGTGTGGTGATCAGTGGGGCAACCCTGCCCTCCCAATGGACAGAGTTCCTCTTGAGGTACATAGACTGCCTGTTATGAACATGACCTATATCCATATGCTTCACGAGGACATTGCGTATCCCATAAATCAGGTATGAACTTATCAGGACCAGATAAACTGTAACCAAGTTCCTGGGTCATCCAAGGTTGAGGCCTTATTCAGCCTTAACTAGAGATACCAGCAGCAGGTTGAGAAACTCCTGGAGATTTTGGAGGTGGAGCCTGGGAAGAGCAGGGGGAGGGTTTTTTGGGGGGAGGGGGAGATACCTAAGATGGGACCTGGGGACCCCCTGGTTTTACAGCTGATTTCCAGATGACAGAGATCATATCCTTTGGAGAAAATTGCTGCTTTGGAAGGTGGACTCAATAGCATTAGTCTCTGCCGAAGTCCCTCCCTGCCCCAAATCCTGCCTACTTCTGGCTCCACCCCCAAACTCTCCAGGTATTTCTCAACCTACAGCTAGCAACCTTAGGGGAAGCTCAGTGGGGATCTGATACTATATTCACCATCCTCCAAAGCAGCCATTTTTCCCATGGGAACCAGTATCTGGAAATCTGCTGCAATTTTCGGAGATCTCCAGACCTCACTTAGAGGTTGGCAACCCTAGGCTTACCTACCACAAAAAAAGGGACTCAAAAGCACTCAGGTTGGCTGGATTCTGCTCCAGATCTTCAGCTGAGCCCAAACATATTGTTATCTCATTGGTCTGACCAGGGAAGAGGAAACAAGAGAAAAGGAAAATTCTGTATATTTAAAACCGGCTATTAAGAGATATCCTGTTTTTAATGAGGTAGCAACTTATACCTCTTCTGTGAGGAAGTGCATTTCACAAAGTAATGTTTAAAACTACCAAAATTACTCTTTTCCTGTTTAGGAAAAGTTCCCAAACTAACATTAAAATTATGTTTCCAATAGCAAACAGCTGATTTTCCCCTCCTCAAATCTGTTTTCTTAAGTAAATTCTAAATTTGAAATATAATCCTAGATCAACAATGATATGTCCCTGAAAAACAACCCCTCTTTTTTCAGTTTCCTTAAAACAATACTTATATTGAGTTAATTCCATACAGGCTCTCTGTCTGCCATTGCAGGTATCTACTGTAGGAAAAAGAAAAGTGGATACATTCGCTTATTGGAAAGTTGATTTTACTTAAAAGGAAATTATCACATGCCAAAATATTCCTTAATTCCCTCTACATCTTACATGGTAGCTTATAGAGGTCGAGGGAAAACCCATGCACGTCGCTGAAATACTTTTCACAGCTAGTTTAGCATGCGACTTGATCTCGGACCAAGCCAAATAATTCTGAAAGAGGCCTAACATTTGACATTTTACAAATACACCCACAGCAAAAAATAACTTAGGCAGCCTCAATGCGAAGACTGTTCGGCTGCCAGCTCTTCCAGAACACACTTTCAAGAACAGCTGTATGTTTTATAAGGAAAGAACGAGGCAGGAGAGAAGGCTAATTTGACAACATAATCTTCTTCCATTGTGGATAAATGTTTATGGATGCACATGACAGTCATTTTATTGGCCAAGGGACATACCATCTTTGTGTAATTAAGTGCCACTAGATTTCTAAAATTCATGACAAAAGCCATCAGTGAAATGATGAGTAGCTCTTTGAGCCTCCCAACATCTAACAAAGATTTTATAAAATCCATAAAGATAACAATGCAAATCTCGCTAGGCAGTCACAAAAGCAACTTGTTATCATAGCAGGCTCAATAAACACTCTACCACATTCTTTCCATTTCAAACTACCAGCCAAAGCAGACACAGACCAAAGAAGAGTTGCCCTCCCTCCTACTCCATGTGGCCCGTCATTCAGCCCACCTTCCCTTTTATGGCAGAATTGCACAGGAGTTTCTTGCTCCCTGAAAAAGAAGGCATGATGTAGAATGGAACAATCTCACACTTCAAAAGAACGTTGTTGGAATCCAGTGGCACCTATAAAACCAACAAAGCTTTATTCAAGGTATAAGCTTTAGTGTGCAAACACACTTCATCAGATAAGTGGCAGATGAACATCTATCCCGCAGTCCCTATTATTTATTTGTTACATTTCGATCCCAGAGCTTTCTTCCTTCCAAAAAAACCCCCCAGACCACTTTATTATTTGATTTTCATATTGCCCGCCCAGCAGACTGGCTCAACGCAGTGTACAACATATAAACATAATGGCATTAATTTAAAATATTCAATAAATAAAATTTAAACTAAAATTAAATTGTGCAACAATGTCAACATTGACCAGATGGGTATTATATCGCTCAGCTCTCTTCGAACTACACTGCAGTTGGGAGGTGGCTTTGACGGGGGGCGGGGGGGGCGGTAGATGTTTGGTAGGGTCGGAAACAAAGTGTGGGGGGTCAGTGTTGCACTGATGGTGTGATATTACTTCCAGTGTGAATCCAGAAGAAACAGCATCCTGTAGAGGAAACCTTCTAGAACTTACCGAACTCCATGGGAGCAATGCCTATTAATATGTTCCCCCCCCCAAAAAAAAATAACCCTCCTGCTGATAAAAACCTAGACCAGCTGAGTTTCAAAGTTTTTAACTTAGCTTTTAGGTTTTCAAAACTGCTGCACCATATGCTTTCCAATGGGGCTCACTTATCTCCATACAGAAGAGACCCGTGTACATTTTGGCTGTTAACTTGCAGCAATCACAAAGGTCACCTGCTCCAATGTACATAATGCAGTTTGGACCTTCCAGTCATTATCCAGTTTGATACATGCCAAGCAGTCAGCACAAAACAATTTCAACTGGCCCTACTGATAAAGCTGTTCTCTGCTATAGAGGGGGGAGCAGGGGCGGGGCACACTTCCTACGTTTTGAATGGACGTGTCATTCAATTCTATACATTAAAAAAATGGGAGGCAGTATATGCATCACATTTTTAAACTTACACTGCTCTTCCTTTTAAGTGTTTCTGCCTTGAAGTGCTAAATACTTGACATTCCGACACCACATCTAAAAGCAAGGTCAAGACAGCAGCACATCAGAGCCAAGATTTTAAAGGCATCTGCAGACTCTTGACCCCGCAACCGGTCTCCAGAGAATAGAATTAGATGGCTGCACAGAGTGAGCAACCAGCCCTGAAACTGGATGTCTAGCCCTGTTCAACATCAGCATCATCTCCTAAACACCTAGGTACTGTCGCTGCCACACAAATTCTGCTTGGATAGGGTTCCTTCTTCATTCTACGCTAGCAATATGCAGGCAGAAACCACCGTGGTCCTTGGGCCAAGAGCAACGGCATGAAAACTGCCACAATGTTCAGGCATTCTTAAAGTGCTGGGAGGAGGGGGGCTTTCAAGAACCCCCAAAGACATATGCTTGGAAAGAATATCAGGCCACATTTCTTGAAAACACCTTTACAGATTGTAAACTCTGATGAACAAAAAGGATCCAAAAAACTGAAAAGCTCTTATGTTTTCTCTATGGAATGTCTTCACTTAGTCAACAGTCCGAGCAGTCTGCTAAAAACAACAGAAGCCCCTAAACTCACTTCTAGCCTTTTGTCTGAGGAAGTTATTATGTTATTAAAAAAACACCTTTTATCTCTGCTCTCCCAATTAATGCCATTCACTGATGATGGATTAGTCAAAAT
The DNA here is from genome assembly GCF_049243985.1 of Paroedura picta. NCBI lineage: Eukaryota > Metazoa > Chordata > Lepidosauria > Squamata > Gekkonidae > Paroedura > Paroedura picta. The sequence continues at coordinate 67,053,141 of NC_135376.1, read as the reverse complement.
AAGATAGACCACCTGTAGGGCTGCCAGCTCTGGGTCGGGAAATACCTGGAGACCTTGGGGGTAGAGCCAGGAGTTGGAGGCATTTGAGGCAGGGAGGGACCTCAGTGGAGTACAATGCTACGGAGTCCACCCTCCAAAGCAGCCATTGTCTCCAGGGGAACTGATCTCTTTAGCCAGGAGACGGCCAGTAATTCCGGAGGACTGGCATCCCTAAATGCCTCTCCCATTTTCCAAATTCACTGGTGACTAGAGACAGGAAGTGGCACCTTGCCTATAGAATGCCCTCCTCCATGGCGCTTGTCTGGCACCTGCCTTACTGCCGTTTAGATGCCAAGCCAAAACACTAATTGTTTGTTTATTTATTACATTTATATACCACCCTCCCCTTAGGCTCAGGGCGGTTCACACAGAACAAAGAACAAGAACAATACATTAAACTCAAGCAATTTTTAACAATTTTATTTTATTTTTCCAACAGTTTTATAGCCTGCTTCTGTTTTGTGATTAGTTGAGCTGTTTTTATATCCCTGGGTTTGTTTTAAATGTCTGTTTGTAGTTTTATAGTTATTTTTAGCTAAAAACTGCTTTGAGCGGGACTCTGTAGACCTGGCATATTTGCCCACACTTAAAGGATAATCGCTATGCAGAGGTAAAAATACATTTTACCTACCCCTGGATTTCAATGCACAGAAAAATGTTAAACCCTGGTAATGAGACCTGAGGGCCACTAGAGAGTCATGGGTTCAAAAACTGCAGCTATGATTGATAACAACCGCTATTCTGTGCTAGCCAACTAGGGTTACCAGCTCCAGGTTGGAAAAACCTGGAGATATTGGGGGTGGAGCCTGCAGAGGACCGAGTTAGGGGAAGGACTTCAGTGGAGCATAATGCCAAACAGGCCACCTTATTAGTGGCAATTTTCTCCATGGAAATTGATCTCTGTTGCCTGAAGATGAGCTGTAATTTCGGGGGATCTTGAGGTCCCACCAGGAGGCTGGATCCTTATACCCAACTGAAATATACAAATAGCTCCTCTGAGCACCTTTTTCTTTCCACTGAGTGAGTGTACACAAGGAATTTGCGGCTCCTTATTGCACTTCTTGTAAGAAAATTAAATACTTCACTTACCTCTACCCAAGAGTTGGGCACACACCTTCTACAATGCAAGCTGTAATTCTAACTACACTAGGGGCAGGGGGTTAGAGATTTAGGACATACTCATAGTCATTCTTCACCTTCAGCAGCTCTTTGCAACCCCCCCCCCAAAAAAAAAAAACAACAACAACAACAACCTCTCCACTTATCAAAGGCAGGCTATCAATTTTTTTCTTATCAATACCCCCAAACACCAATTTTTGCTACAGCACAGCCCACAGGGGCCTGTTTTCAATATCACGGCCAAAAGACCATTCAACTCAATTTCTATTAGGGTACACAGACTGCAGAGATCTGAGAGGGGAGTAGGGCACTCTGGAACAACACAGAGACTTGTGGGCAAGAGGAAGAGAGTGGAAGGAGAGAACAGAGTCCAACAGGGCTGCTGAAGGAATCTAAGGGAATGAGAAAAGACACTGAACTCCCCCCATCCAAACTGGAAGACTAAAAGAATCAGGAAGGATGGATGATGTGACAGCACAGGCCAGGTTTGGATGGGCTGGTTCAGACTGAATGCTGGCAATACAGGGTTGGAAAAGTCTTGGAGACAGAACCTGGAACATGCAGGGTTTCGAAGAAATTGATTCCATTGGGTTATAATGATTCCATCCTCCAAAGCAGCCATTTTCATCTTGAAATCAGTTAAAATTAGAGGTGATCACCAGGCCTCGCGTGAAAAGCAAGGGTGGTCAGGATTTTTTCTGTGGCTTTGCTTGAATTCTGTACTCTAATTCTGACTGCTGGGATTACATGCAGTGAACAGAAATTCTACTGCAGAAGACAACGCTGTCCTTTGCAGACTGGCTTCTTTGACTCTTGTCCCATGACCTCCTAGTACAGGTCCAGCACTGCTAAATTATTCCACCAAATGAAAAAAATAAATCAACAAAATTGCTGAACTTCTGTCATGAAAACAAACTGTCTGAGGCTCTTAAACACCCACAAAGGAGGGGGGGGGGGGGAGTTTGGAATTAGAAAAAAAAAATCTGACCACTGGGTGAAAAAGTTAACTCCCAAAAACTGGAATGGGGAAAAACTCTGCACAAATAAAATTAGCTGCAGGTTTTCCAACTGCTTACAAAACACCGCCAGGAAGTCTACCCATCAATGTATTTAAAATATGTATTCCCAAACAATATTCTTTTGGGCAGCTTTACAAAGTACAGCAGGATACACAGCACTAGATTTATTCAGATCTGATGATGTAAAACTGCAGCTTACCTTTACTTAACTAAGCTTCGTATACAATACAAACAAAATGTAAAAATAACACACACCTTGTGGCTCATAAACTCAAATGCTTTAGAAAAGCAATCTGTAAAACAGAATAATACCTTAAGCAGTAACAAAGACACAACATTTTAAGGGTTTGTGTCCCTAACTGCTGCTGAAGCGCATCACATTAATTCCTTGTTTGCAGCAGTGATGCTTCAGGGGATTCAGCCCAGTCTTTATAGGTTGTCTCTGTGCATACTCTGTTGGGTCGTGGCTCTCACCCACTCTTGCAGGGTGTGGATGCCAATGCAGTATGATGGCCAAAAATTACCAATTCACAGAAGAGCTTTGCTTCCTATGGTTAATGAAACAGACTGGGGGGGGGGGGCAGATCGAAAACTGCAGGTAGAAAAAGTAACAAGGATTCCAACCAGCTGTTTGGTGGGAGTTTTTGACTAAATCTACCCCACAGCTTTTCAGTGGCTTAAACCAAAGCATCCTCATAGAAGTTTCCGTGGTAATTGTCCCACAATGTTTTATCTTTGAATTATCAAGTAGACTAGCGTTTCTCAACTTTTTACCATTGAGAAACTCATTCTTCAGGCTTCAAGAAACCCCAGAAGGGTTTCTGGTTATGGTTAAGATAACTGTGTACACAGCCACCTGGGACTCCTACCCTCCTACCCTGCCCACTCCATCAGGCCATCATTGGCCATTTTGGGAGGGGAGGGGGAAACAGGTCAACATGACCATCTATGGTTATATTACCCAAGAAATGTTTGACCAATTATAAACTCCCACCCATTCAGGAAACCCTTCCTGGACCATCAAGAAACCCCAGGGTTTCATAAAACCCACGATGAGAAAAGGCTGAAGTAGGCCATTTATTCATATGACTTAGTAAATGTTCACAATGTTAGTGGGGGATCATATAGCATCGGCTAATGCCAATTCTGATACATCAGCAGAACAGAACATTCCTACCTTCTCTTTCCTGCTGCATCTACAGAACTCCTTTAAATACTACTCCAGAGAGGCATAGCTCTTGGGAATTGCTCAAGGGAAAAGGAATGGAAATCCCCTCACCCTTAATGGAAAATTTAGCCTGAATTCAACCCATAATTATGAAGGAAATGATTTTTGGTAGTCTTATTTTGGAGAGGGAAGAACCCTTTCCTTAGTTATGGTTCAGGTTGATCATTTACAAATACAGAATTTTTATCTGAATTGAGGATTATTGTAACTGGACACCGGGAATGCTGTGTTTAACAAACTAATGTGATACAAAAGATAAAATAACTAGACAGGCCAAAAGCATGTGAAACACATCCTGTAATTTACAATATAGGCAGAAATTTTACTCTACTAAAAAGGTGATGTAGAATATCCTAAATATCCTAAACATAATTCTTTACTGAGTGAGTTGCAGCTTAAGGTCCACAAAAACAACAAGTATAAAATTTAAGGTTATATCCCGCTCTCTTTGGCAGAACAAGACAGTCCGGTTCCTCATTCCTTTCATTTCTGAGACTGCATATCAAATTTATTAATCAACATCAATTATTTATAAACAAATATTGTAAGATTAATTTTCTGCATTCATTCTGAAAGACTTAGTGCCGCAGGGCCATAGTTAGATACCAACAGAACTTGATAGGTCATATCTAGACCTCAGCTGAGAAAATAATAAAAACTCACAATCATAGTCTATCAACTGGTTCAAAGGCAAATTCTCCCTATCTGACTAAGCCTTCCATAAAAATGAGTTTTTCCCAATTTTTACAATCATGTTTATGGTTCTTTCTGTTTTATGTATTTGATGTAATATATCTGGTATACAAGTGTTATAATCTAATGGACTCACTCATTTCTCTCTTCTTCTTTTTTTGGTTAACCTTTTCCTTACTATATCAAGTGGTTAAAGTTATGCAAGTAATTAAACCAATAGGTTGAGCTCCCTAAATAGCATGGTAGACAGTCCGAAAGCTTAGTAGCTTTATTAGCTTAACTTATCCAGGCAGTACATCACTAATTCATTTCCTGTGAATTCTTACAGTCTCAAAAGAAATACACTAAGGGTGATATTGTTTCCATAATTGGTCCCCTTGTAATACAGATTATGAATACAATTAGGACAGAACTCTGGAACAAATATTCACAGCCCCAGGAGGAATATGATTTGATTAGAAATTGAATGAGGTATCTGCTTTCAGAGACCAAATCATCCCAGAACTAGAAATATTTGTTTGGAGAACAGCAGAAAAAATCCACCAGAAAAAAGGACAGAGGACTAAATAAATCTTATTAATCATTACTTCAACAAAACTACTCATTTTTGTAGGGTGCTGTCCCACAACAAACAAAAGATACAGAACTGGCTTTTGCTGGATCAGTTATTTGTCTCAAGAGACTGTAGCTTCTGCCTTCTAAGTAAAGAGAAGATACTTAGAAAGGCTGAAAATGATGGCTCGTAACTTATTTTGCACCAGTATATACCATATCAGTGCCCAGCCCTGGACAATTCATACAAATAAAAACCAAACATTTCTTTGTGAAAAATTATCCTTTTAGCTCTGCACTGTAGGCAAAGAAACAAGAATATATATAGTACAATACGATTGGTTGCATTCCATCTACATTTCCAGGGACGGGAAGGAGGGCAATTTTTGCCAATTTGTCCCTTCCATGACAGCCCAAACCACCCTATTAAATATTGCTCAGAAAGCATGGGGGACTCTCAGTAATAGTTTCAAATGAGATTTCCCATGGGAGTGGGGTGCCAGCAAAAAAATCACACCCTTCCTTGCACCAACTGAAATCTAGGTGGAAGCCAGGGTTGTATAGAAGGAGTTCAATGAACAATGTTGAAAAATGATTTCTCAGTTCACTATTACTAGTTATAAAATTTTAGTTTAAAGGAGGTAGCTGAAATCTGGACACAATAATTGATGTAAAAAAATCGATTATTCTTTAATGCAATCCATGGCCAGTACTTTTTCTCAAAAATGTAATGATGGTGGAAACAAGGGGATTATATATAACAGGACGCTCTTACTTGTAGGTGGCAATGCTAGGTGGCAATGCGTGACATTCATTTAACATTGTACCTCCAGTGTGGGTTTTAAAACATGAGTTGTTTTTTTAAGCTCAAGAAACTGCAAGTATCATTTTGAATGTCACAGGTTCTGGGTACATTCTATAAAATGGCACATCACCGCTTGAACATTTCTCAACTGAAATGGGCCAGGCCTATAAAATAATATCTATCATGCCACTGCCATGCGTTTAAACTGAACACATGTTTTCTGTCAATGATCTCTTTGTCTTGCTGTGAGTAATCCCCATGTGTTATCCATATAAACACTGTCACCTAAAGTTGAATTTAATAAATGTTTGGAAGCTAACCACAGGGGTGTGAGGGGAAAGTCTGAATTAATGCAATTAAGCCTTCCGAATATTTACTGGTTGTTACTAAAGTCATTAACCCTTGAGAGCTCTAAGAACATTTCAGTTCTTATTTATTTATCATATTTATCATACTTTTTATTATTATTATTATTATTATTATTATTATCATATATTATTCATACATGAAAAGACCTGAAAGTCACATTGCTTAAATTTACACACACACACACACACACACACACCTCAACTCATAACTTTATTAGTCTCAATCCCAAATTTTGGATATTGCCAAATGTCTAGATTATTGAATTTCCTTCAACTCTAAGGCTCAATTTGGAAATCAGTGTAGGAGAGTGTTGTCACCACTTGCTCATATTATTGAGTTATCTTTCTACATTCCTCTACTGGTGCATAGGTATACCAGGGCTTGGACAAAACTAAAAATAACAACAGAGACAGACTTAAATGTCCAGCTTCCGTAGCTCATCTGTGTTGAACAATGTAGGGCTAGGAGAGGCAGATTCATTTCCCTTTTAGTTTTGTACCTACTTGCTTTTCAGCTGAAATACAGTCTAAGCCAACTATGCCTAAAGCATGCACAACGCTACACTCCAACACAGCAGCACTACCAAAACTGCATGCATGGTTCATTCTTCCTTGTCGCTCATGCCGCTCGTTCTTACGCTTTAGGGTAGTGTTATGGCAACTAAGTACACAGCTATATCCCACAAGCAAACTGGCGAGTGCTAAATTAGAACACTGTGCAAAGTTAAACACCAGTCATAACAAAAACTTGTTTCATGTGCAAAACAAATCTGGTGCTTTTGTCTTCCTGCCATGAAATGTGTTTACACTATAAGCAAAGCTGAACAGCACCCGAAGCTGAAATCTTGAACCCTTTTAGCATAGGGCTCTAAAAATCCCAGGCATTTGAAACAAAAGATGATGCTGGAGCCTGGGAATTTTAACTACTGAAACTTTATCCCGCTATAGTCATGAAGAAAAGTGCCTTCAAGTTTCAGCCGACTTATGGTGACCCCATAAGCAAAACTTGAGCTAAATACTACAAAATGATGTTTAAAAGGTTTTGAAAGCCAGACTACTATTGTCTATATTTATTTCTGCCTGCACACCGGGGATGAGGGAAGGCAGCTCAATCTTCTTTGTATTTGGATGAAATCTCCTAGCATAATGCTGCACATCAGCTTCTCTTCTCCCACACAATTTCACTCTTGAGGTAGAACAATAATTCCTGGAAAGGCACAAAGCAGCTGAAGTTGAACAGGTTTGGCAACAAGAGACATTTCACATGGGACAAAATATCCTAAATGTCCCTTCCACGTAGGAACAGAGATAGGACCCATGCGTCATTGGATAATTGCACTAGTATAATCATTCCACCGTCTGGGCTTTTCTGACAGAACAAGAAAATCAAGGAGCTAAACGATTAGCATGCAGGGCCGCAAACCTCCAGCTTGGGCCTGCAGATTCCCCCAGAATTACATCAGATCTCCAAAGTACAAAGAGCAATTTCTCTGTAGAAATGGCTACTTTGGAGGGTAGACTCCATGGCATTATATGATGCTAAGGTCTTCACCCTCAAATCTCCAGGTATTTCCCAGACTTGAGTTGGCAACCCTTATTTAACCAAATATCCTACAAGTGTGGATCCAGCCTGTGACTGTGGACATCCCTGCTATGAACCCTATGCAACCCTATGCTCAATTGCCTCTGCTCAATGCCAGAGATTCACACATTCATACTCACGGAACACCTACTGATGGTAAATCTCATTCTAACTAGCAAACAGGTACTGGGCATACATTCTCAATAAACCAAGAGGTAATACACCTAACAATCACACTAAACCGACTGGGCAGGAGTCAAAGTTTGGAAGTGACCACCAAAGGTACTTGTGGAAGAATGCTAGACTTCAGGACCAAACACAGTTTTGCCTGGGCGATGAGAAAGGACAGGTAATATTTTCCATAATGTGCTGAAAAATCTACATGGCTGACCAATTCTGATGACATTTTTCTTTATGGTTTTTCATCCTTGTTCCAAATCATTGTCTTTAAGTCCTACCAGTTTTGTCTAAATTTCTTAAATGACGGTGTTTGCTAAATTAAACTATATTGGTGAGTAGGGAGGGTGCAATCCTGCAACCAATATTGCTATTAAAACTACCTGACATAGAACAGCTTCTCTAAGACCAACAGGAAATATTACTGAAAATATCCCAAACAAGCTGTCCTGTGGATTACAGAAATTCTTCAAAAGTATTCCACCCTGAATGGCAAATGCACCTGAATGGTACAATGACAACACATTATAGAAGATATTCACATATGACAAATCACAGAGGTATAAATTATGAGTTCAACCCAAATGTACAACCTTCAGTTTTGGAGGCATTGCCAGGTAAAAGACTACAGGCAATCTGATTCAAATCATAATGTGGCAATAAAGCTATTTTTGTGTGTGGTGCTAAGCACTCATCCACATATCTACACCGCAGATTAAAACTGACTGATAGTCAATCCACCTCTCAGTGGGGAGTTTTGGATGTGTCAGAATTCTACATCCTTATCAAACTTTATTTCCCAGAAGCTTTACACGGTTTATGATAGTGGAAATCTTTCCTGAAGACATTTTGTCTAGCTTCTCCATGAAGCTATGCAGTCACAGAAAAGTACTGGATGAGTTCTAGGATGGAACTGCAATTCATGCAGAATTGTGAGATTCAAGAGACCTGGCCAGGATGTCAGATGACAATCATTTTCTATAGATTGTGCCCCAGAATTTTCAGCAAATTACACTGGATCCTTGTCAGACAAAGTGGAAAGGATTTCCTGAAGCTATGAAATCTGATCAGTGATACTCACTTAGACCCATTATGCACGGGGGTTTTAGCGCACATTCGGGGTGGAATGGCGGCGACTAAAATCACCGATAACGCACGGAGCCGGCTGCAACCGGCCGCAGCTTCGGTGCATGCCGCCGAAAAAGCCACGTCAGTGAAACGCGGAAGAAAGCGCAGCTTCCAGGTGACCGGGGCGCAACCAGAAGTGGCGCCCGGATCGGCGCGTGCATAATCGGTTACTCTGGGTTTTGCCGCCGTCGCGCCCCACCTCGTGTATAACCGGTATGCGTCGCGTCTTCCCCCTCCGCGTTTTCCATGTGACCCGAAATCGCCGTTTCGGCGGCCGTGCATAATGGGCCTTAGTGGCTCACAAAGAGCCACATTCCCCATTACCAGAAATCAAAAGATGCACAGGACTACTGTATGCTATGTGCACTGCCCCATAAAATACACACATACAATAATATAATTATTAAGCATGATGCTATCCTCTCTTAAATTACCACAGCACCTCTCCTCACATTGTTGAACCTCAGCCCTTGAAGATCTGGAGAAGGACTGACAGCTGGCGGCCTTTGGGGAGTGGAGACTGGGGGGAAATGATATAATGTGACACTCTAAAAATGTACTCTATGGTTTTCACCATAGAAATGGAGGATTCATAGAGCATCTATGACACCCTCCCCCCCTCCCGATTTTACTCTTTGCACTTCATTTGTTACCTGTGAGGGAAGGGAAGAAACAGCAGGGGCCAGAAGTTGACTGCTGAAGCAACCTTCTGGAGTGAGGGGAAGGGTTTCCCCCCCTGTATTCTTGCTCTCTCATCAACAATAAGTACAGTAGCTCAGATGGGAGTGTGATTGCCAAAATGACTAGAGAAGGACCAGTGGGCTGTGAAAAAGAGGGGAACAAAACTACCACAACCATGGCACTGTGGCTACCTTGCTCTTTTCCTTGAGTGGCTGCTGTGGTGTTTTCTCTGCAGTCAGAGGACAGGCTCTTTACTTCCATCCCTGGAAGGAGGCCCATAACTCAAGAGAGACTTACTTGCCCTCCAGTCCCTCCTGCAGCAGCAGTTTTAAGCTGGGAACCACCTGCCAACCACAAGTCCTACAGGGCAATGATCTTGTCCACTTTTTTGGAACACAGAAATAGTGCCACACTGGGGAAGGGTCACAGGTTCAAGAGTTTCATGTGGTTCCTGTGCCATCAAATATTACTTGGGATAGATAGATAGATAGACATTCACCATTCTTGAGCTCCAATGAACAGTGAAGAATCTTGCTTCTTTGTAAATTGCTGTGAGACTCTGAACCAGAGATGGAGTCTCCTCTACCTTATGCTGTGGCCAGAACTGCAAGATGTTCCCCTTTTTTCAGAACTTTAAGAAAATAAGTCCAAGACAGATATTACCCTTCTCTTCTCCAGACCACAAAGATGAAATCTCTCTCTCTCTCTCTCTCTCTCCACTTTCAAGAAATATTCTTCTCTTGCCCACCAAGTACTGACAAAGCACTCCAATCTAGGACTGGCACTGAACCCAAATCTTTCCTTGAACAGCTCCAGCTAGTAAAGATAAGGCCAAGTCAATGAGCCCCCAAGACTGGATAAGAACAAAAGGGGCATACATTTTACTTTTACCTGTTTTGAGATTCCTGTTCCCCGTGCCTGTTATTAATCTCCAAAGATCCTGGAGGTCTCAACAAAAGCACTGCTGTGGCCCCTCACCTGTCTAAAAACACTTTCCACACATTTACCTGGAAGAGCCATTGAGCTGACTGGCCTATAGCTTCCTGATGTCTCCCCCTTCTCCCTTGAAAACTATAGTTTCATCCACTACTTTCCTATTTTTGCAATGGGAGAACAGCAATTTGATATTTTTGTTCTTAGACTTCTTAAGGATGTATGCTTCTCAGATGATTTATTCCCTTTTAACTACCAAACTACCTTAGGACTTCATCTCTTCTTACCTCTATTTCATTTGCTTCTTCAGAAATGACCCCCCCCCCGCCCTCCACATAGCACCTACAAGAATGCAAAGTCTACAGCAACTGCACACAGTAGCAGAGCTGTGTTAGACAGAATAATTTGATGGCTGAGTGGAGAGGGAGACACAAATGTCTGGCAAGAGAAGCAGCCAAGACACATTTTGCACACTGGGACCATTACTGCACAGAGGATGCTATTCCACACCACTGCCTGGTTTCCAGTCTGGAACTAGTCACCCTGAGTCTTCACATGACTGCAAGGGGTAGTCGCATTTGGCCCACTTCCACCTATCCACCCTAGATTTTTGCTACCGCATGAGGTGGTTGAGGGACAGAAAGTGGAAACTTCCCACTGTTTGTTTAAATCATCTATCCTTGTGATGTGGTGAGAACTCCCCAATCACTTTCCAGGGTCGTTTGAGTGCCCTCCCAAGTCCAAAACAGTTTTTAAATAGTTAGCAAGACTGCATTATAATTCAACATAATTACCACACACACAAAGTGATTTTTTAAATGTGCTGTTTTATCGCACCATTCTGCCACATTCCGCCACGGACTGTCTCCGATCTCACTAAAACCAAGAAAACCAAACATGGGAGGGCGGGTGGGTTTGTTTGTTTGCTATTTCGTTACTTTGGAATCGTGTTATAACATGATTAGATTTATTTGGCTTTTTTTTTTTAAGCTGCAAGGGTAGATGATGGAAGTGACGCTCAGAAGGGGGAGAGGCAGGAGCAATGCCCTTGGGGATGGCTTCGATATTCCACACACAGCCCAGGCCCAACGTATGCCCCATTGAAACCCATGAGCCAACTGAGGGCCTGAATCGCACCAGGCCTGAGACCGCCCTTGGCCAGCCCTGACATCGTCAGGAAGCAGGAAGTAGCCCCGCAACCAGACAAGCACTGAGCCGAGCCAAATTCCTCATGTGGAAGCGGTCTGGTGATAACTAACCTGTTCAGGCTGTCAATGTGGTATTTGATTAGAGATATAATCTCACAGAAAAACAAAGTGTCCATGAATTGTGGAAGACACGTTTGTACCTTTGGATGGCATGATAATACTTGCACATTAGAGCTCCGATTTCAGAATCTCCCCTTAATAGGAAAAAACAGTCCTTAAGTGAGTGTCATAAATGCTTTGCAGAGATGCAATAAACCCAATGGAGAGACAGACAGGTGAGGGAAGCTTTTGTGTTAAAGCATCTATTAAAGCTACTTGAGCCCATCCTACTTTTCTGGCAAAGCTGAGCCACAGGAAGGTCAGCCCTGAGAGGGATGGTGCTCCATGGCTAGGTCTTGTATCTGCATCAGCATGCTAGAAACAGGCAGATGGAGTTTGCTATTGCTCAGACTGAACAATTCCCCAAGGATCCACAGAAGAGGACTGCGAGAGAAAGAAAGTGCTAAAAGCACCAGGAACTCAGCTTTGGGGGCAGTGCCAACAACAACAACAACAACAGAAATGCAAGCTTTTAGTGCTTCCTTAGCACTTTCTTCATAGTAGACAACAACAGGCTCCGCCTGTGCATCCAAGATTTGCCATATTAGAGCGCTGTGATGAGGAGAGAGGAAAACAGGAACAAAAAGTCAGATTTGCTCCTGACTTCCATTGCATCTGACTAGTAAATCTGTGGGGAGGGTAATTCATGAGGGGGGGGGGTGTCTGTGTTCTATTCCAACAAAGCTTCACAATTAGCAAGAAGCCATCTGCAGTCATAGAGATTCTGGAAATGAAAAACAAAGCTCTCCTTCACAGAGGTAAGACTGGAGATGTAATGTTTCTGGAAATTTTGAAACCACAGGAAGAAACATTTAGTCTGGAGTTTTTCAGGGAGGGGGGCATGACAGAAATTGGCAGGGGGAGATTTAAATATACACAACACTTATTGACCAAACAAACCTAAACGAATGTTACTGCTTTTAACAACATCAATGCATAGTTTATATAACATTACAACACTTGACATCTTTGTGGAATTAAGCATTTAAAAATACCTTAACATTTGATAAGGAAAATGGGAAGGATGCCCAGTATTTTAGAGAAAACTGTAGACAATGCCTTCTGTGCTGACTTACCACCTGTGCCTTAATTTTTGCTCTCCGATTACAGAGAGGTTAATGAAACTTTCAGAGATTTCCTCTGAGACTTTGCCTTCCTACTTTTAATCCTTTTCCCCCTCCAGGAATGAAGGGCAATAAGCTACTTGTTATACAATCTGTGGGTATGTGTCAAAGTGATATGAAGGAGAGATAGAAAGACCAACCACAAGTCCAAAGAACTACACAAAGTATGCAACAGCTGAGAAATCACCCAAATTCTCCGTGTTCTCTTATGAAGATGAGTTATTCTCCTAGGTATAGAAATGCATCTTGGATTTATGTCTACATCTACAATATGTTCTCCTTGTCTTTAAAAGCATTTCACTCATTATATTCTAAAAGAGAACATATTTCACAGGAAGTTTTTTCCTCCTAATACTCCTTCAAATTTCTGTTTTGTTTTTTTTTTCTGTTGGAAAAACTGAGGAAAGGCCTCGGGGTGGGCGGGAGGACTGTATTCTTCTGGCCCTTCACATCCCCACGTAAAACTCCTTCAAACCAGAGGTGCTAGCTTCAGGATTTAGCTATGGGAGAAAGACTGGAAAGGTTATTCAAGGAAGAGACAAGCAGACCCCACCCCTAAAGCTCACAGCTGGAAACTACGAATAAATAGAAAACACTAACATTCTGTTAAATGTTTCACAATTATTTGGCTCACAAAAATGTTTAGTGCATGATGAAACAAGCCCAATACTTTTAAAAGGTTCTATCGGTGCTTTTTCTCTTCTACCTTTCAGGCCCTCCTCCTCCTCTTACAACCCATTTCCTAGCAACCAAATGTTTATAAAAATGGAAGACAGTATTACATTGGAGAATTGTAAGATATTCCATCTAACATGATGAACTGCTTGCCTCTACTTTTCTTCTGTACTAAGTACACTTTAAAGGTACCCCACAGACCCCTTTATCAGCAATTAAATACTGCACCTCTGTTGTCATGACTGCTGTACATTGTGTTATAGTTGTGAAAATGTCATTTTTGCCAACTTTTCAATTAGTAGGGATGGCGAAAATTGATTCAACACTGAATTTCAGTAAAAAGCAAGCAGTTAATCGTGACTGCAATGGAAAGACAAGAAGTGGAAAAATCATAGAAATAAAGTGGTTCTTGGAATTAGCACAGGAAGTGATTCTCAAGTGACTCAGATATGAAATCAAGTCACAGCTGATTATTTTATGGTCGATTACTTCAGAGGAGGGGTGGGGAAAGAGAGAAGCAAAGCAAACCCCAGCATAGCTAACAGCATTCGGATTCCCCAAACACATGCCTAATATGAAGTGAAGTTTACTTTGCCAGACGTTCCTATGGGAAAATTAGTTGCGCTGTTCCCATGGGGATAGTTAGATCTCTAAAATTAGGCAACTTGCTGCAGCAAAACAGAACAGGTTTGTAAGGGTCATGGGAGGGGAAGAAATGCAATTTCAGCACAATCCTAAACAGATTCTAAATCCACTGAAGTCAATGCGCTTAGAAGTACGACTTTATTTAATATAACACTACAGACCACTTTCAAAGGTGCGGTTGTATCCATTTATTCTTCAGGGATTCCCAACCACAGGTCCAAACTGATTTGTGGGTATCCCATTTCAGAGTGACTAAGAAGCAATTTTCAACAGAACAATTTTAATATCAGTTTGAAGTCATAGAGCTATGCTCCAGCTTCCAGGGATATTTGTCCAAATGCTGCCTGTGATACAATATTTGATACACAACAGGAGAAATTATATATTTTGTACTTTATGTCACACACACACACACACACACACACTTGTGTGTGTGTGTAGATACCACCTTCCCCCCAGTGGGGACCCAAAATGGCTTACATCCCTCAGCTTTACTCTATTTCAGGGGTGGCCGAACTGTGGCTCTCCAGATGTCCATGGACTACAGTTCCCATGAGCTCCTGCCAGCATACCTGGAGGGCCACAGTTTGGCCACCTCTGCTCTATTGTATCCTTACAATAATTCTGTGAGGTAGGTTATGTTGAAAGCATGTAACTGGCCCAAAGCCACACAACAAGCTTCTATGGCAGCATGGCATAACAGTCCATACTGCAAGACATTTTAGCTACCCCATGCACTGGATATTGAAAACATGCAAAGCCAAGTGCAAGACGCAGAAAATGAAAACAAACATTTTAAAAAATGACCAAGCATCTAATTTACACAAATAAATTGTTTGCAAAGAGAACTGAACAAACTGCGGAAGCATTATTAAGGTTAAAAGTCAGAAATGCTGCATATAGCACTTTTCGTGCATCCAGATTGCTGGGAACACCCTGGAAGCTTTGGTAAACAGAAATGAAAACTCAATTGTTCGTTTGCATAACATGACCACAAGCTACATGGAAGAGGCTGGGTAATCAAGCAATTCAGACTAATAGCATCTTTCCACTTATTGAGTTCACTGGATTTTAAAGAAGGAGGGAAAGAATCAATACGGACTATTTTTTCAGATTTTTTTACAGAGAATTGCACTGTAAGATGAAGTATGTTTTGTATACAAAAAAGGCAAAACAGAGGAAACATAAATATATTTTCTTTCCACAACTTTCCACAAAAACAAAACCTTATATATATCTTTTACACATTAAGGGGAGCACAAACATCTAAAACACTTCACCATATGATGGTGCCAAGCTGTCACCCAAACAACATTCACATCCAAAATATAACTCATGACTTCAGCCATCCATGGATTCAGCTGCAGCTACCCAGAAATGATTCCCAAGAACAAGAGAATAAAATATGCACTGCTATGAGAGCAGAAATTCCCACTGTACCTATACAAGGTCCATGCCCCAAGTTATGGTCTCCATGTGAATAGGATACAGGACAGTTTGGGATCTGTCATATCAAGCTGCAGTTGTTTTTGAATATCAGAATCAGTCCAGAGAAAGTTCCCAGGGTTTTTCCTACTATAATTTTCTTCATGAAAAATTTATAGCTCACTTTGACCTCTCTTTGCTAAGACACGACAATTTGGACTCAAGTTTTTGTGCAGCTCTTTGGGAGACAAGTTCTCTCTACAAGCAGAACACAGGGGGTGGGGGGAATCTGATATTTAAAACGAAAGAAATCAGCGGCATGAACACTTTGAGATATGCAGAGACCGCAAAATAAAGCAAAGGAAGAAAAATACCAAAAGGAAGCAATAAGTATTTGCCCAGATATATTTGGGGGTTTGTGTTGGTCTGAAATAGAACAGCCAGAGTTAAAGCCAGAAACACCCCAGAGACCAACATTATTTATTGATTATATGATGATGACATGTG
This sequence comes from Paroedura picta, assembly GCF_049243985.1. Lineage (NCBI taxonomy): Eukaryota > Metazoa > Chordata > Lepidosauria > Squamata > Gekkonidae > Paroedura > Paroedura picta. The sequence continues at coordinate 67,037,134 of NC_135376.1, read as the reverse complement.
TGTAATGTAGGCCGAAGATCCTACAATTATCTGGTGGCCAGGCAAGAGACATTCAGAGGTCGCCTGACCCCATCTCATGGACTTCATATTTCTTGGAGGTCACCCATCCAAGGGCTACCTGACCCTGCTTGATTCCCAAGATCTGAAGGGATCAGGCTTGAGTGCCCCTAGAACTGGACTTCCTGCTCCAATCTTTTTGCAATGTGGTGGTTATTTTGAGGAGAGACTCCTGTAACTATGCTGCAAGTTCTTGCCTCTAACCTACCCCCTCCCCCAAGAGCCCCGAAAAAATGGAAAGGTGAAAATCCCCTTGGACTTGAATGGCACTACTGGTGTCAATGTCACCAAATCAATTCAGCCAAATTGAAACTATACTAATAGGTGATTCAAACAGAATCTAAAGCAGCCTGAATCTTCTTGTCTTTGCACTTGCCTAGTGTTGACATTTTCCACTCTCAGAAGAAAAACACCTTTCTTTTCGGCTTGCAAAAGTTTTCTTGCAGAGTCACCTGAACACCGCTCTGATCAACCACAAAAAAATGGCCAGTGTTTGATGACTTCCTACGTATCCATTTGGCCACTACGGATAAGCTAAATGGCAGCATTAACATTTTCGTGTGGAAACCTACTAGCCAATCCAGTGTCACAAAATGCAAAATGAAGATGGACATGTGACAGAACCTCTACCACTGAGCACTCAAGAGCAGCGGCACGTCCTTCCAATACAAGTACACAGTTTAAGTCCTGAAAATCAACGTCCCAGCCAGACAAACAATTCTGAATTACTGTCACCTAGGGGGTTGGGTTTTTTTGCTAATACTTTTCTTAAACAATCAATAACAAAGCCCGAGTCAGACAGAACACAATTAACAAAATCTATTACATTTGAGGGCCATTAGAAACTAGCGCACCTTGTTCTGTGCGTGCCCCAAACATTGTCTGACTGGATGATCCTTCCATGCATGTCTGCTAACAACACAGATATGTTCAACCATATTGCTGGTAAGACTATGCACACAGTAATGCCAAGGCTTGTGATCCATGACCAGATACACAAATATAGCTAGTCTGACAATCAGAGGACAGTCACTGAAGAAGGTTCATCTGAATCATAAAATTAAAGGAACATGGATCTTTTCCAACAAAGAACACTCAGGATTGTGAAATTAAAGGAGCATGGATCTTCTCTTGCAAGCAATCATGGAGTCAACCAGATGTGATGGTACTGAACTGTGATTGGGAGACCCAAGTTCAAATCTGCCACAGAAGCCTGCTGAGTGATCTTGGGCTAGTCATACTCTAAACTGACTTCACAGGATTGTTGTGGGGATGAAATGGAAGAGAGGAAAATAACACTGTCAACTGCTTTAAGCCCCCACATGAGAGAAAAGCATGGTATACCTAAATAAAGAATAACCCTCTGCTGAATAACAAAAGCTTGATTTTTCCCATCTCTTCCTCTAACATTAGAAACGTTCAATGTGGAAGCCGAATGATCTACTGAACTACAGTTTTGGACCTCTGTTGTCTCCACATGCAAGAAACAGACAATTTCAATGTTTTTTCCTCCACTGGCCAATGTGTCTTGCCCCAACTATGACTACCACAGAAATTGTTTAATTTTAAAACATTCTGAACGTTGGAAAAATAACAGTAAGAATTACGAAACCTAATACAGAAATGAAGCAAAGACACTTCCCTCCATAAATCACTTCTGAACCAACAATTGAAAAAGGTCCAGGGGTGGGCAGGATCTTTTGCCATGTAGCCAGGAAGGCCACAGTGCAGCTGTGCATCCTGAAATTCACTTGTGCAAAGAAAAGGCCTTAGCCTTGTACTGCAGAGAAGAGAGTGGAGCCTGGCCATTTTATGTAAGAGTGTAGTGTAGAAAACAGGGCAACATGGATGAGGGAGAGCTATGTTCAGTCCTCTGCTAAGCCATGAAGCTCTCTGAGCCTCTGAGCATAAGTGAGGAGTAAACAACGTACACCTTCCAGAGCTCGGGATGAAAGACAGGGTAGAAGTGTAAAGAATAAATGAATTGTAAAAAGGTTACAAAAAAGATGTAAGTTCTATCTAAGAGGTCTTTTTATCACCCTATTTTTAAGTCCTAAACAACCCTATAGCAATGTCCTAACAGAGCCACAAAGGACACTGTGCTGTAGGTTTTGGCCACAACTCTTTAAATAGCTGTCCTTCAAATACTCCCTAGGGTTGCCAACAGTCTGGTGGGGTGAAAAAAACCCTCATCCTTTAAATAAAGCCTTAATAGGATGTTCTTTACCAGGTTATATTATTTACCTCCTTGGCATGAAACGCTTCAGCATCGCTTTTCACACATTAAGCCTCTATTAAAGGACAGGACATCAAAGTTGCTAGCAACTCCAGTGCTCACATATCTCACTAATATCTGATGAAGTAAAAAATGCCTTATAAATCCAGTGAAGAATTAAGCTGTTATAAAACTATACCCAAGCAATCTAGGTTGGGGACAAATCATCAGAAGTCAGCATTTGTACTAGCGCAATGGGAATATACACAGAAGCTCTGTGGTCTAAAACAGACATAAATCTGTCCCACTGGACTACGGTGCAAGCGGAGGGGGAAAAAATGCAAAAGGAAGAAAAGCAGCAGTATTATCTATCTACTGTATGGCATATGCAATGCAGCCAGGAGATCCAAGGATTGTCTGGCAGACAGGCAAGACATGCTCAGAGGTGATTTGCTGTGGCCTGCGTCCCTGTCATGACCCTTAGAGTTCCTTGGAGAGTTGATCCTGCTTGTGTTCTGAGATCTGATGGGTGCTATCCCAGTCAGGGCAAAGCAGAAGTGGCACAAACATAGGTGATTTCCACACAAAGAAGAGTTTGTGTGACTTCCATATTACTGGTGCAACATGCTCAGGCAGTGGGGTTTCCACATGACAGGTTTCCTGCCCTGGTCCTCCAGAAGGGGCCACTCCCTTCCCCGGGGTCACTGGGGAGGTTTGGAGGCAGGGCCTACATAGTCCAGGGGTGGTCAGGAGCTTTTGCCATGTAGCCAGCCCCCCAGGAAGGCCACAGTGCAGCTGTGCATCCTAGTGCCCGTTGTTTCCCTGGATGCAGCAGGCTTTGCCTCTAGTCTTTAAACCGCCCATGGCGCCGCGGGCGGCACCACGGACTAAATAAAACGCTAAGGGCTGGTGGGGAGGAGTTAGGGCGGGCTCTGTCCAGGATAAAAATTCGGAGGAGCGAATCAGGAGCCGCAAAGCGGCTCCTGATTCGCTCCACCGAGTGTCAATCCTGGACCAAGGAGGCAATGGGGAGGCGCGCAAAGCGCGCCTCCCCATTACCTTCTTGCCCACCATTGCCTCCACCTCAATGCGGAGAAAGGAGCAGGGCCCTGCTCCTTACTACCCGCACACCCACACAACTTTGCCTTCTCCCGGCCGCTGGAGTGGCTGCGCCGCCTCGCTGTCACTCCAGCGGCTGGGAGAAGGATGCCGCCAACATCGACGCTGAGACAACGCACCCGCCACCCCCACCAAACCACCGCCGCCAACACTCCTACGCTACCCACCCGTGCCTCGCCACCAACCTTCAACGCTTCTTCCCCTCTTTTGTGACTTCGCCACGTCACCAGCCTCCAAGACGCACCAAGATGGCCGCCGCGGCAACGCCCGGAAATCTTCTTAATGCAGGAGGCCGGGGAGAGGGAATCAGGGCCGGGCTGCGCGGCCGTGCGGGCACGCCCTGATGCGCGGGCGTGGCCCGTACGGGCGCAGGTGCGGCCCGATGCACAGGCGCGGGGCACGGGTGCGGCCCGATGCGCGGGCGTGGCCCAATGAGCGGGCGCGGCCCGATGCCCTGCCGGTCCCCAGCCTCAGAAAGGTTGGGGACCACTGCTCTACACCGACGCGGACACAGGCTGTCCCCCACCCCGCTGCTCCGCCAACAGGCCAACACGCCGGACTCGCTGCCAAGCCAACACTTTGTCGAGATCCGAGAAGCGTGCCCCCGTGAGTCACACCCCACTCACTGGCCCCAGCCCTGCTGCGCAACCACACCTCACCGCCCACACAGAGCCCTGTAGCAGTCCCCCAGGGGACGGCTAAACCCTTCTAGCGCCCATTTTCTTTTCCTGTAAAATGGGCTTTAAATCTAGTACTGTAATAAAATAATAGGTTTAACAGGCTCTGTGAATTTCTAGGTTTTCTTTTGTTTCCCAAGTAAGTCTCTAGCTGCTCCAACTGTAAAGATATGGCTCTCCCCTTATATCTTTGCGAGGGAAGAGGAGAGAGATGTACTTCTTAAAAAGGAATGATTTTTAAACTGAAAGGTATAATAACTGCCATTACAATGGTAGGCCAATATAACAGTATTCTAGTGCCAATATTTTCCTTAATATTTTTAAGCCTACAGGAAGGGGGGGTGGCTGTTGCTGAGACCAGGTTAAGGAAAACAGCTGCCTTTCCCACCCACAGAGCACTCATCCAGGCTTTACTGAGATCTTTTCCACAACCTGAGAGCAAAACAGGTTGAGAAGGATCACAGAAAAGCCAAAGAGACCCCAAGAGGTGCACAAATGCACCACAATTTTATAGAGAAGCAGAGGAGGGAACTCTCTTCCCAAGAGCATTGAATCCAAGGCAAATAACATGCACAGGAATGGCCATACTGTTCATATGTTCACGGTCAGACTGATAAAAATAAGCAATATTTCTACATGAGGCTCATCACACGAGCAGTTTGGAGAGCAGAACTACATTCACATATCTACAAATATGTACTTTCCAGTTCCTGAAACCCTGAACTTACTTTTTTTGCAGCAGCAGCAGTTTTACTGAGAACAATGGAAACTCTCCAAGGCTGATCTGGAGTAAATTATTTGATGACTTACATTTTCAAAGGAAGAACCTCCCTCTGCATAGCTCGGTGCATATACAGCATAGCGTCTTTTTCATTAATGACTATTAATGATTAGGATTTATCTCCAAGATAATTAAAAAGCAGGCTAAAAACAGTGTGGAAACAAGAACACAAGTCATTTTTTTAACTGAGAGAAAAAAGGAAAGTATTCTCATTTCCAGCACAGCGAAATATCTTAGGCTCAAGAAGAGCACATCCCTACTTAACATTAAAGTCATTTTCCTCTTGGCTAAAGTGGATGCCGTTCCATGAAAGACCAGAGGGGCAGTGCCAAACCACACTCTTTAACCAAGCAGGCAGAGCAACTCCCATATAACATCACATCCGAGACTGCCGTTAACCCAAAGGGGAGATTACTTAGGTTGTTTGGAAACTCTGTAATCATTTAGGATGAAGCTTGAGGACAAAAATGTTGTATATGCTATGTGCCATTCAACCTCAAATAGCAAAACATTTGCAAGACAAACTAACGCCAGAAGATCAATGTAGATGCAGAATCTGGACTACAGTGAAAGCGAACAAGTTTTCCCATTCCGAATGCCATGTAAAGTGCCCCTAGGCCAGTAAGAATCCTGATGGACTAATAGAACAGAGGACCATACAGATTAGAGAGATGTAAATGTCTGGTTAGCTCATTTTCTCATGTCCAGGAGAAAGAACAACCACAAGGCTACAAATCCCACTTTAATCGTGTTAGTTTAGTTAGCTCAGATCAACAGCTGGTGGCTTGACAAACACTCGGATGTATGCAAACAGGCACAATTTCCATTCGAGAGGTCACCATTTTGTCACTTGAAAGAATCATTGATGATAAAAGCAGAAACAAAACCAGGATGTTCTAATAAATATTGCACGGGTTGGATTCTAAGAGCATTATTATAGTAAGTTATTAGCCTGTTTCCCCGAATAACGGACCTTCATTTGTAAGTGCAATCACATTTCACAGCATCTGAGGGTCAAAAATACAGCAGATTCCTTTCTTCCTTTCCAAGCACTAAGAAACAAGTAAGATAGTCAAACCTCACTTGCATCAAGCCCCAGAATGTAAGACTAAAAACCAAACAGTATTTCTTAAGTATTGTCCCAATTTGACCACTCAGTTTCCAGTCCAGTTTCCAACAGCAACAAAACTAGAAAAAATTACTAGACTTCTCTTTAAGGCACTCCAGTCTTTCCCCACCTGGAATTCATAGCAGCTATTTTGGGTACGATTTTATTTTGCATTTGCAAAGACTGAGGGAATATCCTCTTTCAAGGATGTATTTGTCATCCTATGAATGGTGTCTACCAAAATGTAGCATTTTCCCCCTGCACAGGCTTTGCTAGCTGATCTACTTGCAATCCAATTTAAGTCCACTCAGAAGTAAATCTTGCTAAATTAAACAGAATTTACTCCTATGTTCCACTTATGGAGAGTGGTTGATGTAGGAAAACTATGAAAATTTTAATTCCCGGCTGGCAGCGATGCAATCAAGGCTCTGATTTCTGCCATTTTCATGTTGGAAAGTAGTTTAACTCCTGGTGAGTTGGCCAGCAAAGCAGAAGTCAATTAAATTGCCTCAGATAATGAGGGCAAGAATTACCACCCAGCAGCCCATGAGAGCAAACTCAACATGTGCAGGGCCACTAGGATGCAGGAAGGAAAAGAAAACAAAACAGCACGTTCTCTCTGATTCTAGTGCACTGAGCAGATTACACATCCAAGGCGCACAAGGGTGGTTCTAAATCACTGCTGTCGCATTGTGCATTTCCAGAGAGCCACTGAGGAGCAACACGTAAGAACAGCCAGTAGGGATTGTGTTTTAGAAACATTCTGATTGGGTTCGGCAAACCAGGAATTACCAGGCTTCCAGATAATGATGGGAACAGTATGTTCTCAGGCAATGAGGCTTTCTAGACAATTTGCAGGCACCACCAAAGAAGCTAAGCACTCACAAACCAGTCACATTTCCATTTGTCATTGGTGCTATTTCATTTGGAATTGTTATTATTATTATTTATTACATTTATTACCCACCACTCTTGGGAAGCCAGCTCGTGGTAACTGTTACAAGATTTAAAAAAACCAAGAACAATAAAAACCCAAATAAAACAACAACCAATAGAAAAAGCCCAACATGGCGGGAAATATATATTGTATATAAATACAATACTGAATAAATATAATAATGAATAAAAACTATCCTTTCCCATAACGGAGCAGAGAGCTATGTCAATAACATCCTCAAGATGGTCGAAGGCTGATATGCTTCCTGGGGGTGGGGGCAATCAGATCTTCCTCCCGCACTGCATAGACCTGGCGGAAGAGCTCCACCTTGCAGGCCTCGTGGAAAGCAAGGATCGGACACTGAATACTCAGAATCTCGGCATGACATTCTCTGAATGTAGAGAATATATATTGGAACAACTGTAGCATTAATTTTAGAGATGCTGGATCTTGGTCAGACACCCCCAATGCCCTTCTCAAAGAGACACTCAGATCAAATTAGTTTTCAGCCACAGTGTCACAAAAAGCCAGCACCCTGTAGTGGTTACATTCTTGGATTAGGGAAGATTGATGCTGAAAACTACTCTGGCTCCCCACGATGTACAACCTATGTCTCATTGTTACAAATATGGAAAACTTGTATCTGGGCTATACCATTTAGGGCTTTGGGGTGGTGGTATCGCATGATTCAACTTTCTCCAAAACCTCACCATACCGAACACTAGGGAAAGGGCTCCAGTCTAGCCTTCTCCCCCAACATATTACTGTTCTACATTGAGGGATTGTTTTTGTATCAAGAAGCATTGAATCGTGCAAGCCCTTGGTTCCACTCTGAAGAGGTCGATTCCAGGAACAGGCTTCCTACCTCACTGAAAGCTAGGCCTCAGATAACAGGCTGGGAAGAAGAAAGCCCTGGGCCCAGCAACTCTGTTAAATGACCATAATCTAACTAAGAGGAAGTAACAGAACCTGTCTAAAGGATTACTAGTAGAATAGGATCTTCAACCACATCTTGGTTCATCATGAAATCCCCTCTGATTGTCTGTGATAGACATGAATATACCCATGCACTCTCTCCTACCCTTGCACATTGAAAACTTCCTGGTTTGTGAAGTGTCACATCGAAATCCAGTTGCCTGTGACATATGAATATGAGTACCTGGACCAACTGAACTGCATCCCCACAAACCAGGGTTCTCAACTAAACTTGAACCAGGATTTAGAATATCATGCTTGATTGAAGATGTCTCAAAACAAGAAGTTTAAATCAAGCTTTGCATGCAAGTGGGGGGGGGGCACGAGTCCCATAATGATATGCATTCATGCCAGTGAGCACAAATGAGCACAGGTTGGTCATGCAGTCTAGATGCAGACATGTCCCAGTCAAATATCAGGCATGTTCCAGCCAAGATTAAATTCCGTAAAATCCACTGGATTAGAGAGGAAGGGGCTGAAGCTTGCTCTTAACTTTCCTGCTGAAAACAAATAGATTTAACAATGCTTATCTTTGCTAGATCATGCTCATGGTTATAACTCTTCTTGGTGATTTGTAACATAAACAGACCTGCTGAACCTGAGACTTTCTCTGGTGGATCTGGATTCAATCATATAAAAACTTGCATGACTTTACACCAAACACGAGGGACACAATAGCTGGGACTCAGCACAAAGCTCTGTACCATTACACTCCCACTGATTACTTGCAGAACACAAGGGATGGCATATTTATCCATGCATGTGTGGATGAAGCTGTTTTACAGCTGTGCAATATCAAGCGGGTTGTTAAAATATCTTGGCCTCATTCCAAAAACAGACTGTCACACTTAAGCCTCGCTGAGATCAAAAGGACAAGTTAGCTGAACTAACTAAAAAAGAAGAGTATTGGTTGGAGAAAGAGGCTTTGTTAGGGGCACCGTAATAAAGTAAATGTTAAGTAGGAAACTTTTACACTGGTTTGAAATGACTTCCTACTTAAGTTTTACTATATTGGGGTGCACCTAGCAGCCTGTATAGCTCAGACTAGGCCAGGTTTGTCAAAAGTAGGAAGGTAAATGGGGTCAGCCACGTTTCATGCTTGGATGGAGACTAAGACAGGTTGTTATGCAGAGGTAGGCTATGGCAAGCTGTCTCTGACAATCTCGCACCCTGAAATTCCATGAGGGGCTGCCCCATAAATTGGGTGTGACTTGACAGCACTTAATTAATCTATTAATTAAATGTTCACCAAAAGAGTGTTTTAGGAGTTCAGCCCCTGAACACATTCTTTTTCAAAATACCAAGAGATAACAAGCTTTACCATGAATCCACTTCTGTATATTTATTTCTCACCTACCTCTCTGTGTCTGGAGAGTATACAAATACAATACCACCCAAAAAATCAGTATCAACAAAATATCAGTGAAACCAATTAGTATAAAAACAGCATTGCAGAATTACAGCAACAAATCTATACCTATCGGCAAAAGATTACTAATGTTTACACAAACAGATTTGTGCTTGAAAAGAAGTTGCATACAACTGAGCTGCTGGAAATTCTGAACCGAAGAGAGGAAGTGCCATTTCACAGGATGGATATATAAGTGATAGCAGTAGAAACATTGCCACAGGATGTGGTAATGGCCATTAGGTTAGATGGCTTTTAAAACAGGTTGCTGAATTCAGTCACAGAAGACAGACCTCTCGACCGATTGATCAAGATGGGTAGCCATGTTAGTCTGCCCATAGCAGCATAAAAGAGAAGGAAAAAGCAGCGACTATCAAAAGCTTCTACCCTGCCACAAATTTTGTTCGTCTTTAAGGTGCTGCCAGAAACTTTCTCTTTCTGATGATGACTGGTCATTAGAACAGCTAACTGGAACATCCAGGATCAGAGGCTGTATACTTCTGAATACCAGGCACCAGAGTCATTTAACATGGGGGAGCTGCTATCCATGACCGTTTACGCACTGGAGGTTTCATGCTGGGCTGCAGGCTGGAGTTTTAGTTGTGGCAGGTTGCCCCACCTCTTCCTGCACCCACACGGGGGAGCATTTGGCCTGGTGCGCCTCACCCACCCCGAATTTGTGCTCCTGCACAGGAACTGGGGCAGTGAATTTCCCAGTGCATAAATGGTCCGTGTGAGCCACTTTTAGGCTTTGTGACGATATCTGATTGGCCGCTGTAGAAAAAGACATGCTGGAGTCTTGATTTGATCCAGCAAGGCTCATCTTACGCTCTCAACATTTAAGAGTTCGCTTAATGGAATATTCTGCAGTACTGGATTTTTTTTTCTTCTGAAAAAATAAAGGTAATGAAACTTTCCCCCCCCCCCTTTTTCCTGACACTTTCCAGGCTTTAGGACAGCCCTAAAGCATTGGAAATGCCTGACTGAAACTCTAGCAGACTTCATAACAGCCTGATAAAAAGGTGGTGGAGGTGGGTGTCAGTAGAGTCTGTATTTACAACTGCAATTAACAGCGGGATTTTGTGGCAGGCTGCGACCTGCTGTGCCCTGGATGGCTCAGGCTAGCCCAATCTCCTCAGGACTCAGAAGCTAAGCAGGGGTGGCCCTGATTAGGATTAGGACAGGAAACCTCCAAGGCTTTTCAGGATTGTGATACACAGGCAGGCAATGGCAAACCACCTCTGAACTTCTCTTGCCCTGAAAATGCTGAAAGGTCACCATAAAACAGCTGCAACTTGATGGGCACTTCCCCCCCACCCCCACAGACACACATGTACCCCACCATGACCTGCAGTAAAGCAGCCCCATTATTTTTAATAGGTTGACACAGAAGCTTTTCTGTTAACTTTCCAGAGTATCGTAAGGAAGATACAGGAGCCAGCCAATCAATCCGTAGATCATTTACCATTTCCATTGTGGAGAAAGAGACTAGGCCTACAGAGCACAGGAGAAGTGGACTCCAGTGACATCATTCACTAAAGAATGAGAACTGCAATCCTATGTACAGTAGAGCTACAAGTAAACTATACTGAATCAAGTGAGACTTCTCAATGAACAAGTTAGACAGCCACCATCCATTGGAAGGACTCCGTTTAGTAAATCTAGAGCCAAACATGCAAGTTATACAAGGGAAGCTCACAATATTAGAAAGGCAGTGTGATACAGTGTTAAAGAGCAACGGACCATAATCTGGAGAACTGGGTAGGATGACCCAATCCTCCTCCACATGCAGTCAGCTGGGTAACCTTGAGATAGTCACAGTTTTCTCAGAGCTCTCCCAGCCCCACTCACCTCACAGGGTGTCTATGTGGAAGGTGATTTTAAACTACTTTGAGACTCCTTCAGGTAGTGAAAAGCAGAGTATAAAATCCAACACTTCTTCCAGGATGTTTTCAAGTACTTTAAGTACAGCATAACTGAAAAGTTATCCTCTCTAGAAACTATATATCTACTCATTTTTTAAAATCAACACACTCAGTTCTTAGAAGAGCAGTGTTCGGTGTGACTGCTGCCTGACACACTCTGAGTAACTTTCCAGATACAGAATGAGGAATGTTTTTGCCCAATGCAAGGTTCAACAATTGTACAGCATTCCTTATTTCTGTGGACTTACCTTGTACAATAGGAAAACATAAGTAATGGCTAATGCAGGAGGAATTGACCCTCATCCCATTCCCAATCACCTGGGAAAGTGATTTTGGCCCTACCTGTTCTTGACAAGAACAAAGCTGCTACCAAATGAAAAGGGACAGACAAACCATCTGTGCCACCCTAAGCAGATCTACTCAGATTCCTATGCAGGTTTATTTAATAGGCCTTACTCCCAGGAAAGCATTCTTAGGTTTGCGCTGATCACATTAAACATTCCAGGAGCCATTAACAACATTTATCCTTTTCGCCTTTCTTTTGGGTGCTGGCCTCATGCCTTTGAAAAGTGTCCCAAGTCAGGAAAACTTTGTGCGAGTGTTTTTGTTTTTCACACTTCCAACAAAGAAATACCATCCAACAAAGAAGTACCATCTAAACCTATGCTTGAGCTAACATATCAAGATTAAAAAAAAACCTTATCATCCTCATATAAACTTTTCAAGATATACAGCACAGAAATCTACAAATGAACAAACCTTTCCAAGTCTTTTGGAATTCATATTTTTCACTGACACTTCATACATATTTACTCATGTGAATACAATAACACTCTTGTCCTGAATATTCAGATTTATGCTTTTGAAAACTTGATCATCCTAACAAGAAGGGAAACTTCAATTCCCCAGTAAAGGTGGTCCACAGAATACAATTTTTTATCTGTGCCTGGTTATCATCAGACATAGACAACCTCTGCTTCTCATTTGTCCAAAAAGTCGCCATAAATTGGCTGTGAAGTGATGGCACTTTACACACAAACAGACATGTTCATTATATAGCGCTGGTTCACATCTACGTGCTCACTTGATTAGTAGAGCATCAAATGAGGACTTGCACAGATGAACAGATGCTCAGGCACAGAAAGTTTTAACTGATGACGCAGCATCTCCTTACACTGCCTTAAGCATAGTGTTTTTTGCAATGGTATCATCTCACACCTTCCACTGCCTGCCCTTAAATGTGCAGTACCCACAGGCATGAGAAAAAGGTGTCAACCAGGCCTTAGAAAAACATGGCATACAGACTGGGCAACAGTCTTGCTCTATATTCCTGGGAATCGCTGCAGCCTTATGACCCTGCTCATTAATGCAGTTATGCCACGAGTTTTATATCTGTGTGTCGGCAGGTAAATTGCCCTCATGTCGCCTCTGACTTGCTGCACCCCCACAGGGTTTTCAAGACTAAAGACTGACAAAGGCAGTTTGCAATTGGCCACTTCTGCAGGGCAACCCTGGACTTCCTCTGCTGAGCTTCTGCAATCTGAGCCGATTGGGCTCGCCTGGACCAGGAGCTGTCCCGGAGCCCACCTGGCCCCACGGCGGTCTCCTGGGGAAGCGAAGAAGCGGGTCGGTGGCTTCCTGCTCTCCAGGGCACAGTCTCAAGTTGAAGTCCAGGCGGCCCACTGGGCGAGAACTTCGGCCCAGGAGCAGGGACGGCTAGCGATGGGGAGGCTCAGGGGCGCGGCACCCGGAACGCCCCATTCTCCGCCAAAAGAGGGCCGTCCGTCCCACGCGGCTCGGGCCGACGGGAAGTGCAGCCCTTCGGAGAGCGCCCGGCTTCCTGCAGCCCGAGGCTGTCGGAGGTGGCGCGCCTTCGCCTCCCGGGCCGGCCTGCCCGAAGGGAATCCCCATCTGACGCGCCAAGGCGCCGCTGGCGACAATCCCCGGCACTGGCACGCACACGCCGCCTCCCGCGCGCCTTGCCAGCAGCGGCGGCGGCGGCGGCGGCAGGGAGCGCGGAGCATCTCCGCGCCGAGCCGAGGCAGCCTCGCGGGGCGCTAGGACCAGGCGAAGCCCACCCCGGCCGCTCCTCGCCCTCTGCCCGACGCCCGCCCCGAGGAAGTGGGCCGGGGCGGTCCCGCTCGGCCGGGGATGCGCGCCACGCAGGGAGGCAGCCAGGTGCCCCGGCCCACCTGCGCCCCTTCCCCCGGGCCCCCCGCCCCTCGCCCGCCCGGCCGGCCAGCTGGCGAGCCGCGCCACTTACATCATCGAACAAGGAGCCCACGTTGGCTGTTACGAGCAAGAGCCCCGTATTCGCCGCCGCGGCTGCGGTGGTGGCGGCGGTGGCGGCGGCCCCTTTCACCGCCATGATCCTGGGCGAAAAGAGTTTGCTTTGGGGAGCGCCCGAGCGGCGCCCGCTGCCCTTCGCCGCTGGCCCCGAAGAGAAAGCGGCCGGGGCGCGCTCAGCCGGCCGCGGAGTCCCGCGTCGAGGGGAGTTCAGCGTCACAGCGGAGCCCCCGGGGAGGGAGAGGCTCGTGATCCTCCCGCCGGGGGCATCAGCGCCCAGCCCCTGCTCTCAGGGTGGCCGCCTTGCCCCTGCGCTCGCGGGCCAGCCGTCTCCCCGGGCAGGCGGCGAAGAGACTTTGCGCTTAGATTTCCCCCTCCGCAGCCATTAGGCTCCTGCCTGCAAAGTTCCTCCTCCTGCTGCCGCTGCTGCTGCTGCTGCTCCCGCGGCTGCCGGCGGTGGTGCCTGCTAGATCCTTGAGCATGGCAAATGGAAACAGGAGGGAGGAGGGAAATCGCGGCGGCGGCGGCAGCGTCCTTTCCGACGGGGGCTCCCCGGGGCAAAAAGGGCAGTGCAAACGGCGCGGCCCCCCTCGCTCTCTCGCGCGCAGACCCGGCGCTCTTCCCCGCTTCTGGCTGCAATAACACCAGAGAGACAGCCGCGGCGGCGACTAGGTCTCTGCACTCCCCTGACGTCACAAGCCTGACACGGCTGGTCTTAAAAGGGCAACGGCGCGCCCCGCCAGCCCGAGCGACGCGGCCCGCCGGCTGAGCGGGGCCCGGAGGAAGCGGCAAGCGGGCGCGCGGGGAGGGGAAAGGGAAAGCCCGCCGCGGGGAAGGGCAAGAGGCGACGCGGTCCAAAGTTTGCAAGGGGCTCGGAAGAGCGGCCGTCTCGGGCGGCAGAAACTGAGCGGCGAACATTAAGTGGGCTCTGCTGCCAGCTGAAGCGTTCATGCCCAAGCCTTGCGGCACCTCACGAGTCACAGGTCTTTATTCCAGCATCAGGTTCGTGAGCTAGTGGCCAAGACAGAGGCGCGACCCCCGCTCCCGCATTGGGACACCTCCCTGCCTAGCACAAGATCTCCCCCGACAAAGATAGGAGAGCCACACACACTCTTCTGGAAGGTTGCGGTCTCGCCGGAGCATTTTCAGATTGCAACACTCGCGGAAGCTCCCACTTATGGCCCCCGGTCAGTTGTGTCCAGAGATAGGACATCTGGCTTCTTCTCAGCTGGGCCAGTACGGATGACATCACTCTGCAAAGACTTTTTTCTGAATATTCAGGGGACTAATGCATTGCATAACCATTCTGATGTGCCCAAGGAAATGGGGGGAGCTTCCTAGCTCCTTAGAAGGTCTTCAGATGCAGCCAGTGCTCTGTCACCAGCACCTGACTCTTAAACCCTGGCTGACTGCAAATAAATCCCGTTGACTTCATTGGTATTCCCCAGTCAGGAGGCTTTGCACCAAAGGCCACCCTGAATTTGCCTTCAGCTTGTAAATTAATCATTGATAAAATATCTATATCCATCCTTCTTTCAGATTGCCTTAATGAAACGACGCTTAAGGCGGCCAGATTTCAGGCCTTGGTTCAGTCGATAAGGAAGCTGAGGCTTTCAGTCTTGTTATTAATCAGCTTGTGTCAGTGGAATTAGTGTTTAATAAAGTTAAGAGTTTTTATTGCTTTTTAGTTGTGTTTAGCTTGTACCGTGTCGGCTGAACTTGGATCCTAAGACATGAAGTGAATGGATGAAAGAATGAATAAGTCATTGAGGGGAGATGTATTGTCCCTGGAGGAACACTAGAGTGGCTGATTTATAAGTTTCAGCTTGCGAAAGGAGTGGCAATTACCCCAAGGGAGAAGTGATTGTTTTAAAAAGATCAAGTGGACTTCCTTATCTACCTCAATCATTTGCATACTTTGCACCTCAAGAGAGCAGTTTAGCATGCTCTAGACATTAAATAATGCACATGCAAGTCCCAAAGTGTGTATGGAAAGGGCTGTTAAGTAGCAGCTGACTTAGGGTGACCCTGTAGGATTATCAAGGCAAGGGACATTCAGAGTTGGTTTGCCATTGCCTGCCTCTTTATTTTTATTTTTATTTATCCATATTTATATACAGCCCTCCCCAAAGGATCAGAGCGGTTTACATGTAACTGAAACTATACATGAAACCATACATATAATAATAACATTCATATTATTAATTGATAAACCGGGTGACAGAATAACATAACAGTATAACATAACATAAACAGTGGTAACTCAAATAGGTCCAGGAGTCTTAGTGGGTTTCTGGGGGGAGGAAGGTGGGGCAGGGGCCCTGCAGATGTTGGTTGGTTGGCCTGGCCTCAGCCAAATGCCTGGTGGAAGAGCTCCCTTTTGCAGGCTCCGCGGAACTGTTTTAGTCCCATCTGCATAGCAACCCTGATTTTCCTTGGCTGTCTCCCATTCAAATACTAACCAGGGTTACTCCTGCTTAGCTTTTAGAGATCTGACAAGATCAGGCTAGCTTGGGCCATCCAGGTCAGCACAAGTCCCAAAATATCCTTCCATAAAGGAGGCTGCCCGATAAACCTCTGAATGATTCATTACTTGAACACTGCTTGCTTACAATCAGGAGGCATGCCCAAACAATGGTCTGGCAGACCCACAGGTGACAAGTTCCTCCACTGGTGGCATTTTTTTTCTAAAAGGCAAGTTTTAGCAGGAGAAGAATGAAACATGCGTCCTATTTTAACTCGGGTGGGGGTGGGGAGTCCATGCCAGCTTTCAGAAATCTGGAAAACAGTGACACTGGAAAGATATAGCAGTGAGAACCTGAAAGCCATATCAGGACTGTTATTATTTTACAGCCTCAGAAAAAAATGTCAGAAAATAAAAAAGCAATCCAATATTTGGAGGCTTCATGCAGGAAAGCAGAAAAAATATTAGATGGGGGATTCAGTATTCAGTTTATTGATCAGCCATAGACCATTTCAATCAAATGTAAAATGCACACAATCAAGATTGGAAGATAAAACACATGGAATCATAAGGAGGAAAGACGTGTAAACATTATCAAATACATTCCTACATGATAATATACAGCATAGCAAATCATAATTATTAAATCTCCAACCTAATCATGCAGTTTGGACCTTATCTTTCTGGCAGCAAGGGCAAACAGTACAATTGGTGGGAGATTCCAGTGACCAGACAAATTCTGGTTTTTAAGTATTTGTAAATTAGATCTCTCTGAATTTCTTCCTGAACTGCAGCTGGTAATGGTTGTGTGATTGTTTTAAGTGCTGGCCAGTGGGGTGATGTTTTAATGTTTCATTACTGTCCTCCTTGTATAGCCCTCCAGCAAAATTGCCTTGATCCAAGAAGTTTTACAGCTAGATGAGAAGAAATGCTAAATCTATTCAGTTTTGTTTAAATACAGGCTCTTCTTCCATCCCCTGCATCCAGACCAAGCTTTACAGCTGGTGCGTAGGGAGAATTCGTATCAAGGTGGGTCTGCTTACTACTTTTATAGACATAGAGAGATCTCAGCTTCTGAGCTGGTATGTCTCTGTCACACAGGGGTAGTCAACCTGTGGTCCTCCAGATGTCCATGGACTGGAATTGTAGTCCATGGACATCTGGAGGACCACAGGTTGACTACCCCTGACACAGAGAGTTGATCAGATCCTTCCTCATTGCAGGTCTCCCATCCTCTAGCTGGGGGTGCATGTGTTTACTGTTATAAGTCTTACACCTCTGCTGTTGTCCCACCCTCCTTGGTCTATCATGATGGGGAGGATAAAATCTAGGGGCCTGCCTGTATCTTCCTCCCACTTAGCATCCCTGCCTGCCCACCAGCTGGTTCAAGCAAACCGTTTCCCTTTGTTTCTTGCAGAGCATGTGGGCTGGATGGCACTGCCTGCTTGCCTGCCTTCCTGCCTACTGGGGGAGAGGAAAATCATAGTTTCTGTGTCTCCTCCACCTCTTTACTAGGGTTGCCAGCCTCCAAGTGGGGACTGCAGATCTCCCAGGATTACAGTTGATTTCCATGCAACAGAGACCAGTTCCCCTGGAGAAAATGTGGTTTCGGAAAATAGAACAGTTGGGGGGGGGGGGTTGTACCCCGCTTTTTACTACCCAAAGGAGTCTCAAAGCAGTTTACAATTGTCTACCCTTCCTCTCTCTGCAATAGATACCCTGTAAGGTAGCTGGGGCTGAGAGAGCTCCCAATAATCTAAAGTGGAAGCTCAAAAGCTGTGTTGATTTCCTCCAGCGTTTCCTGCCTCAAAATGACATTTGAGATCTGACAAATGCTGTGTCTCTGCCCACCCTCCTCCCTTCCCCACTGTATTTAAAAAATTTTAAAACATTATTGCATTGCAACACAGTTCCAAAGTAGCACAAGAACAATACACACACCACCTTCCCCTCTCCCCCTCCAGCAAGATTGAACATTCAACAAATCACTCCTTGTAAATTCCATGCAGGGGGATAGAGCCTTGGTCAATTTCATGCAGAGAGACTAGGAATGTTGTTAATTTCATCCAGCAGTCTCCCATGACTTTTTCCAAATAAATAAAAAAACTGTCTTTGTATTACAAAGCAAGAGCATCTTAATAGCTGAGGTTTGTTTTTATTAAAAAAAAATAATAGCATGCACTATATTGGGGGGAATGCAGGAGGCAATTGACAGCACAGGATGCTTGACTAAAGTGAGACACTTAAGACAAAGGTGTAAGTAGGCACCATTTTTCCCAAGCTGTCTTTGAATTTGCATTGCTCCTGAGAAGGGGTGTGTGTGATGAGCACAAAAGGAGAGCGCTTGGGCCCCTTTCCCATGAAGGGGGAGAGGAGAAGGCAGAGGGAGGTTGGCGATGAGGATGGCATTATTGTGCATGCTCAAATTATTTTTTAAAAAAGGGAAGGAAGGCAAGGCAGGAGCCAGGTATGCTGACTTTCCTGACAGAAGTGTAAAATGCAAGCCACAAATGGACTCCTGGATGGCGCTGGAGAAAACCACGAATGTGGAATGCCAGGCGCAAAATCAGGGTCAGCATCCAGAAGTCAATGCAGCAAATAATGACCATGGAAATGGTCTAAAATAGTACAACGGCTGGCTGAAAGAAGCACCAGTCAGACCAATCCAATTCTTAGCATCCCTACCTCATGTTTGCATCTGCTGATTCTGTTGTCATTTTTCCTTCTTGATGTTCCAACGCTTCTTACTACCCAGGAAATCAAACCAGACCAGAACCACCATCAGACGTGCCAGAACCACCATCAGATTGACCACTCTGGCATGCTAGAAACAAATACTGTCAAACACACTGGTGTTGGAACTGAATGATCAGTACGAGAGTGTTTATTATCTCCTTAAAATGTCTGGATCACTCTTTTTTCCTTTCAAAGAGGAGTTATCATTCCCCAAATGCTTCTCTAGACATTTAAGGCCAGCTATACCCCAGCAACGTTTTAACATTAGCAGCTCAATGTGTTCCTGTGAAAATGTGCAGGCATCACAGTTTGCAAAAGAGTGAAGATAAAGATGAGTGCCATGGTTCATTTCTTATATGTAACTTTGTGGTGATATGCTGCTGAAGACTTCTTAAATGGTGGTGTTTTTTTTTAAAAGATCAAACTGCAGAACGGGTCTGTGATGATTCAAAGAATCTCATGATAGATTTCTCTACCCTGTACATCCTGTAATCTGTAAACCGCTCTGCGGTTATAAATAAAAGCCTAAGGGCAAGTTGGGAGGAGTTAGGGCGGGCGCAGTCTGTGATAAAAACTCGGGAGGGCGAATCAGGAGCCGCAAAGCGCCTCCTGATTCGCCCCTCTGACTGTCACTCCTGGCCCAAGCAGGGAATGGTGTGGCTGCCAAGACGCCGACACAGTGAACGCTCCTCCGATGCCGCCCGCACGAGCAGCCAACCCCCAACAAGCGGCTCCGACTACGCTGCGCTTCCCACACCAAACCCTGCCCCCCCACGCAAACCTCTCCCCCCCCAACACACCCACCCACCCTCCGATGCGCCCCTACTTGCCGCCTTCCTGGCTGCTCCGTTCTCCCCCAGCCCGTCCCGCCCGGCTCCAACGCTGCGGCCAGCCTGCACCACCCGCGCGGCTGCCAAGACGCCCACACAGTGAACGACGCATGTGCGGCCATCCGCGCATGCCTGCCTCGCTTCACCCACCCTACCCCTCCCACCCCCACCCGCCAGACCACGCATGTGCCGAATCCCATTTGTCTCCTCCGAAAAACTCCTCTGCCGGCTCGACTCCTGCTGCCTCAAGCCGCCCCGGCCCGGCCTGGCCCCATACTCTGCCCTCCACCCACCCACCCCCTCCGTACCGCCGCCACGCCACCTCTCCAAGCCTCTCCTTATCGCCCATTTTTTAAATGGGCTTTTGTTCTAGTTTAATATAATGCAATCACTGATACGAAAAGCACTTGAATTAATTTTAAAGGCCTAAGGGTTGTGAACAGAGAGACAGAGTTTTATTCAAATGGC
Organism: Paroedura picta; assembly: GCF_049243985.1. Lineage (NCBI taxonomy): Eukaryota > Metazoa > Chordata > Lepidosauria > Squamata > Gekkonidae > Paroedura > Paroedura picta. The sequence goes on along the minus strand of NC_135376.1, from coordinate 67,017,148 downwards.
ATCATTGGGATGTGCTGCATTTTATATTTTATATATTATATATTTATGGCAATAACTGCCTCATAGGTAAGAAGTGCATGTATTTAATTATTAAATTTCTATAACACCCTTCCCAAGGGCTCAAGGCAGTTATAGTATACCATGTAAAAGTGCATTTCCTAAAACATAATAGCATACTTCTATTCAATTAAACTTAAAGTATTAAAATTATTTACAGTTGTTAAAACAGCATATTGCAACAGGTCTCATCAATATTTCTGCGATTCTTAGATGTTTGTGAGTAGCAGTCAATTGCCCAGTCCAAATTCCTCCCAAGGTTCAAACTGATTAAAAGGGACCACATTAGACTCTCCTAACCAGGTTAATATCACATAATATCACCTCAGAATAGCCTTCAATTGGTTTCAAACCATGCCAACAGCTTGGCTAGCTCGACATTGCTCCCAAATACTGCTGGCTATCACACTGCATTTCATCCTGTCCTCTACAGATAGAACCCAGAACCCAAATTCTCACAGTGCTTTCAGTGGGCTTAAATTCTTCCTCAGACTCTTAGTTGCTCTTTCTACTCTCAGATACTGATCCTTTTGACTCCTGATATTTGTAATTATGCTATGTATGTATGTCAGATTGCAATGGCCTTTGGCCACAGGCAGTAAACTTTATCATACTATCATTTGTCACTACAATCCTAAGCAGAGTTACTCTAGTCTACTGAAATAAATTGCTTTTGGAATAACTCTGCATTGGGTCACACTATTCCCCACTTTCTGTGACCCTGTGGGCACATTTAGAATTCCAACACAGGGCGGTCGCCTAAACCCCAAAATGGCTGCTGATGGAGAAGAGCCCAAGTTCAGGAAGAAGGGAGGTAATGGAGAAAAAGAGCATTGGGAATGAGGAATGAGAATAAAGCCAATACTATGGTGGCAGCCCCTATAGAAACAATATTTTAATTTGTCTCCAGGGACTAATCAGAAGCCTTGCTAGGTACCACCCACTTTCTAAAAACATTTGGTAGGCACCAGTGAAGGTTGGTTGCTACCACGGTGATCATAGGTCACATGTAATCTGTTTATACTGCATACACATTTTGTATAGTTTTTATATATACTATATATAGAAAAGGTATGTAATTTACTCAGAATAATAATATGTGTATAATTTAAAATAGTAGTCAAAGAAGTACAAGCTGATAAACTTTTTCCTGTTGTGCTATACAGCTTTTTGCTACACTGATGTAATGAAATTAGTAGTATGAAAGTACAACTGTGTCTCTAAGCTACTATTTAATGGTGTTGGGTTCTACTCTAGATTGTGTGTGTTTTTTAAATGTTTAAAATGAAATAGTAATTCATGCTGCTAAACAGAATGTCATAGCTAACGATAAAGAGAAACCAAAATGAAAAAGAATTGGCCAGTGAAAATGTGTTTTAACATCCTGTCCGTAGCTAAGAAGTTCATTTGCAGGTCTCCGTAGATATATCTTTCCTTCTGTTTATGGATTATGTTCTGGAAAGCTTTGACCTGTTTTGTCTTCACCTCCAAAAGCTAGAGCAGTGGTTCTCAACCTTCCTAATGCTGCGACCCTTTGATACAGTTCCTCATGTTGTGGTGACCCCCAACCATAAAATTATGCAAGTGTTCTTTCACAGAAATTAAACCAAAACTGACCAATGGCATGAAGATCCATTGTTCATGATTGTATATAAATTAGTTATAAATTGTATATAAATTGACCTTCAGGACAACAGTGGCAACAGTGGCAGCGCCCCCCCTCGGCCAAGCTGCTTGCCCTGATGCAACCCCTGTGAAAGGGTCGTTCGACCCCCAAAGGGGTCCCGACCCCCAGGTTGAGAACCACTGAGCTAGAGTGAGGTAAAGCCAGCTGTAACTTCAGACCTATTCTGCAATCAGTGTTTTCTCTAAACAGGGAAATCAAGTAATTAATGTACTAATCATGTCTATTCATTATTTTAGTACCACAGCTTTCACAGAGGGTGTTTGGTAGTGGCTAGAAAGTGTGAATGTATCCCACTGAGATCTTAAATCCCATCTCATGGTTCGCTATGCTGGAAGACTTTATCCTTAGGGATACATTCATCAATACAGCAACAGCAACAACTTTATTTTAATAGCCTGCCCTCCCCAGTTGGGTCAGGGCAGGTAACAACAACAAAATACAAAGTAATATAGTTGACATAAATTTCTGTCTGGATTTAAATTTAAATCTAAATCTAAAAAGACCTTATGGGGAAGAGTTTAATTAATATTGGGCTGATCAATGTTTTGAGAGTAGGATTCTCAAGTAGAGAGGCTAGCATTGCCTTGGTGTTAACTTCCTGGCCTCAACAATAGGCCTGGCAGAACAGCTCTGTCTTACAGGCCCTACCGAACTGTTAAAGGTCCCAGAGGGCCCTCATCGCACCAGATAGTACGTCATACCAGATTGGGGCCTGGGCCAAAAAGGCTCTGGCTATGGTTGAGGCCAGTTTTACTTCTTTTGGGGCAGGGATCCTGAACAAATGCTGATCACTTGATCTTAATGCTCTTTGGGGGATATAGCAGAAGAGGTAGTCCCAGACCATTTAGGGCTTTGAATATAAAAATCAAAACCTTGCCACCAGAAAAATTTCCTGGTCACTGAGACTTCTTAGTATTTATGACTAAATGATATGATAAGACTATATCACTCTTTTGTGAAGCCAGTGTAGCTGGGAGAGCAGTTTGAAGCCAGTGTAGCTGGGAGAGCACTGGTGTGATGTGAGTCTCTGTAAGAACTCATACTGCTGCATTCTGGATCTGCTGGAGTTTCTGGATCAGCTCCAAAGGCATAGAGTGAGTTACAGAGTCTAATATGGAGGTGACTATTGCTTGGATCAGGTCAGGTGCCAACAGATCAGGTGCCAACAGATATGGTGCATGTTGTTCCGCCTGGTGAAGATGGTAAAATGCCTGGCAGGCAATCTTTGTGATCTGGGCATCTATAGATAGGGAGGCATCCAAAATCACACTCAGGTGCCTGATGGTGGCTGTAGGTGTTAACAGACCCTATCAAGAGCTGGGAGTTGTACCACATCTCCTTTAGCATGTCGCCCCAGCCAGAGGACCTCCATCTTCACTGGATTTAACTTCAGCCAATTCCTCTTGTGCCAGGCTACCACAGCCTCCAGAAACTTGGCCAAAGAGTTTGGAAGTGCCGACAGTGTTTTCAGGGAGAAGAAATGAAGGTTATCGTAGGACTCTTTCAGGTAAAAGCAGGGTATAAAAACCAACTCTTCCTCTTCTTTTCTAACAGCACCAGATTTTGAACTCAGCAGTTGATTAAACTGACTTTTTATGTCCTTTGGACAATCCTTGAATTGACATATTTCGCAGGGATTTCCTTCTTAGCTACCTTTTAATTGTCTTACCTTTTCAATAAATGTCATAGGCCACATAGCTCCATAAACAACTTGGCTTAAGAATAACAGCTACAGAAATCAGAACCAGTTATGAAGTTTGTCATCCAGCTGCACAGAATCCTTATTGTGCTTGCATGTACCAGACGTTTGCCCAAGGCATGGTCCCAAGGGCATCTAATATAGATTAGCTCCCACTTTGTATGCTCTAACATACTGGAAAGTAGCGGAGAGTCGGATGTTTCCTTCAGTGCATGTTTATCGGTGCTGTTTAATGAGATAATGATGACAGAATCGGCATTAAAAGAGGGCTCTTTAATTAACATGCTCTCAGTTTTGGGGTAAATGTTCCTTAAATTGGAGTGCTACAAATATATAGCTCTCATACAACAATCCTAAGCAAAATTCCACCTTTCTAAGTGACACCTTAGGACTGTACTGTAAAAATATTTCCATATCATCTCCTGATAAATTGCATCTCACGTAAAAAAAATAAACCCTCACATAATGAATGTGCTTCAAGGCTCTTGAGGAGGTGTTAACTTAAGAGCAAAGAGGAAAGTATTAGATTTTTGCAGGCTATCCTCTGCTGCAAAGTCTTCAGACTAAATTTCTCGTCTCATTGCTTTAGAAGACGAGTTTTTTTCTCCTCTGTGGAGGCTAAATGATAGTTCTTCAGATGAAAACATATTTCCTTTCTCCAAGGATTCTAGTCCCATTTTGTTCTGTGCCTCACTGTGAACATTTTTAAAGTCTTCCTGCTGGACTGTCGGCCCATCATGAAGGTTGATTATGCTGCTTGATTTGAGTCACCTTTGTGATTGGCAACATGAGAACCAAGATGTGTTTCAGGAATGAGAAATATACAACTCAGTGAGAGGGCGGTGGCCACCCCTCCAGAATGAAATGAAATATAACATGAACGGATGATGTCAAATAGATGGCAGCTCACTGTTGAGGTCTGTTTGGGAAAGATGTTTGGTCTGGTAGCAAGGAGCATTCCAAATGCTGGAGTTCCCCTTCCATACCATATTAGTTTTGGGCAGAGCATTGAGTCACAGCTGACTTATGGCTATCCTGTAGGGTTTTCAAGGCAAGAGATGTTCAGAGATGATTTGCCACTGTTTCCCACTGCATAGCGACCCTAGTATTCCTTGGTGGGCTCCCATCCAAATGCTAACCAGGGCTGACCCTGCTTAGCTTCTGTGATCTGGGCTATTCAGGTTACCAAAATCCAAACTCCTTGATATTTCCAACCTTTTCCTGCTTATGTTGACAAGGCTCTTTCTTAATAATTTTGTCTATAACAATTTCATTGTGTCTGCATGGGGTTAGGCATACCCTAGATCACACAGTGGGTGCAGAAGACATCTTGCATGCACAGAATGAGAGTTGACCTGGCTCTGACCATGACCCGGGCTCATTCATTCAAACTCAGTCCAATGTTCATGCTTTCTTCATGCCAAATCCACTAGAACAGAAGTTTAGTATGCAAAATATTACATCTGTAATCCAAACTGGGTAATACAAATGCATCTGAATAATACATAGTAGGGTCTCTGCCAGTAGGTGGGGGAAAGAGTGTAATCAATAAAGGTAGTATTTGTCAAGGCAAACTAGGATTTGAATAATTGTCTACAATATGAATTAAATTAATTATAGAATTAATTTAAATTAATTATAGAATGCTGGTTTTGCCTTATGTCTGAACCAAACCTTTAACTTTAATCCAGGACATTTTAGAGAGAATGCAATGGGTGTCCTATTTTCACATGTGCACATAAAACCCTACAGCTTTAAGTATTCCTAATTATATAAAGTTTGAACTGGCAGTGTTTATGTGCAATACATGGGGCGCTGCCAATTTAGTTTTCAGGACTAAGTCATGTCCCCAAATGCTTTCAGTCAATTATTATCTTTACTGTTTCTCAGGTATAACTAAAAGAGGAACTGAATACCTTTCTTTAGAGAATGGGTTATGGAGGATTAATTTATCCATAAAGCATCACACTTAATGCAAGAGAAATGAGCCAGCTCATTTTTGCATGTTGAGGCCTATGGCTATTTGTTCAAGTACAGAAGCAGGGTAACATGTTCAGGAAATGGTGAGATTGCTTCATACAATGGCATTTAAATAAATAACATAAGTATGGGTGGCCTGAACCAAGCAGTTAATTAATATTTTAAAATAATTCCAAAAAGAATGAATGCATGGCTGTTCATTCCTTCCTTCCTGCCTTCTTTCATTAGTAAAATATTTATATCTAGTTTTCTTTAAAGATTCAAAGGCAACTGCCAGCATCTTTTAAAAATCCACACTGTAACACGGAGAAAAAATGATGTAAAAGTTCCTCTTTTTACACGCACGATGTGAGGAAAACCATGACAGTGAGGTGAGCTCCCTTAGCAGCCAAGAGGATTTCTTTCACTACATTAGGGATGCCAGCTTCCAGGTGGGACCTGGGGATCCCCTGGGTTTATAGCCCCTGTCCAGGCACCAGAGACCAATTTCCCTGAGGAAAATTGCTGCTTTGGAGGGTGGGCTCCATAACATTATACTGCCACAAACCCCACCCCCATCTCCACCCCCAAATCTCCAAGTATTTCTCAACTCAGAGGTGGCAACCTAACTAGAATAACATTACCTCTTGGCTTCTGTTTTCTATCCACAGCTCTGATGGTCTACCATACACACTCCTCGCCTTGGTAAGGTCATAACACTAACTCTACCCCTTCTGATGAAGTACCTCTGATGTCATGTGACTTCCTTCTTATCCTAGCATCTCCCTGCCATTAGGAGGGATTAGAAGTAGGGTCTGGAAGAGTTAAAGACCACCGGCATATAGGAGTAATGCCAGCTGGTATAGTTGAACATTGTATCATGCAAGATTATGCTTTTTACAAGGGGAGGTATATTGCCTTTTGACAGGTAGCAGGGCATTGATGGCTTCAAATGAAGACGCTTACCACTGGAACTGTTGGCAAAAACTGGCCACAGCATTTTATTTCAACACAAAAAACCTGGAGTGTTGGTTAGGTGTAGGGGAGAGCCTGTTCAGTGGTCATCCGACCACTCCCGCGCCACCTTACCTAGTGGCCCCCACTTGGAGGCTTCCCTACCTCCCAGCTGGGAGGACGGGCTCCTTGGCCACTAGGTACCTTGCCTGGGAAGTGCCCCGCCTGAGGTACCGCAGGGGGCGCACACCTCCATTGGTCCACCTCAGGCCACCCGGCTGCATGAAGTCCCTCCTTCTCCACGAAGGGTCAGGATTTTCATGCCCAGCCACCTCTTAAGAGGTCCCAGCCTGGGGAGTCGGGCCGCAAGCCGTACTCCCCCCAAAAAACTCCGGCTCCCCCTATACCTTCCCGCCAGCTGTGACAATAATACATTGCAGTAACCATGACATTAACCATCCTAACTTTTACCTTATGCTAAAGGGTGGGTGGGTGGGCAACCTCCGACCGTTGTGGCTCTGCGCGGCAAAGAGGCTGGGCTAGCGCACGTGAGCGCTATTTGTAGCCCGCCTCTATGCCCCGCCCCTCCACAGGCCTGTTCCAGGCCGTCCATGGCGTGCCAGCCGGCACGTCAAAGCCCTGCGCCTCTTCTTTTTGGCGCCAGCTCCTCCACCCGTCAACGGGCGGCTCTGCTAAATCAGGGCCTTCTTTTGACAGGTAGCAGGGCATTGATGGCTTCAAATGAAGACGCTTACCACTGGAACTGTTGGCAAAAACTGGCCACAGCATTTTATTTCAACACAAAAAACCTGGAGTGTTGGTTAGGTGTAGGGGAGAGCCTATTCAGTGGTCATCCGACCACTCCCGCGCCACCTTACCTAGTGGCCCCCACTTGGAGGCTTCCCTACCTCCCAGCTGGGAGGACGGGCTCCTTGGCCACTAGGTACCTTGCCTGGGAAGTGCCCCGCCTGAGGTACCGCAGGGGGCGCACACCTCCATTGGTCCACCTCAGGCCACCCGGCTGCATGAAGTCCCTCCTTCTCCACGAAGGGTCAGGATTTTCATGCCCAGCCACCTCTTAAGAGGTCCCAGCCTGGGGAGTCGGGCCGCAAGCCGTACTCCCCCCAAAAAACTCCGGCTCCCCCTATACCTTCCCGCCACCAGAGCAAAGGCCTTCAGATTGCCTTGCTCCCGCCCAACACTCCTCCGACTCTAGCCAATTCAACAAGGCTGCCCGGATATCCTGAAGCCACAAGTCCGTGCCCCAGTCTGACAGATGTACTCCGTCTGGGTGATACAAAGCCTCCAGATCACGGTCGATATCTGGATGAGCTATCACCGTGCCACCCCAACTTTCCACGCATCTCCCTACCATCTTATTAATTTTGCGAACTGCAAGATTAACCCCCTTTTGGAACAGAGCGTGTCGCCACCGCCGACGTTCAACTATTGCCGACCAAAAAATCTTAGTCCTGGGCAAACGTTGCCTCAGCACTGCCAAATCTGCTGTCATAACGTTGATCAGCTGTAACCCTTTTAACTTGGGGATGTCATTCCCTCCGAGATGTATTATGAGGGCTGCTGGAGCACCAGCCTGGAAAACCTGTGCTGCAACCATATCAAGGAGGGCGTTCCACTTCATGCCCCTGCACCCGGACCAGCGAAGTCGTAACCGGTCTTCCAGTCCCAGGTGATGTCCCCAACCGGAATATGCTGTGTATAGCGCTGCACGATACACAAAGCTGTGACCCACGAAGAGGACCCCCGGATTCGAGGACAGGTACCCTAAAACAATGAACAAGTTAGCGGCAACTCGTCGGACGTACATACAACTTGTATGCCCCCGAACGCCAACGCCCCAATTCCATTATCTCCGTTGGAGATGCCCCGTCTTGATATGCCTGTGTCGCAGCCCCTATGCGAAAAGAGTGTGCCCCATAATGTCCCGGCCTTAATCCCACCTTTTGAATGCAGGACCTGAGTACTGCCACAAATTGGAACCTCGATAGGCAGGTGCCGTCTTGATGTATGAATAGTGGCCCATCCACCTTTGGCCGAACTGCGAGGAATGCCGCTAGGCTTTTCACTGGGCACGGCTCCCCGGCAACCACTCTCCCCAGGGTGACCCATGTCCCTTTCCTTAGTTGGTCTGTCTTAGACCGCCTCAATCGCAGCCGGACCTCCCTTTCCGATATCAAAACGTCCCCACAGCTGAATACCCTATCCCCTGGAGAGGATCTGGAAGGGGCAAGGAACTCCCCTCCTCTGAACGCCCCATAGAAAGCCAAGGTGAACGCTCCTCGAAACAAAAGAGTTTCATAAGGAACGCGGCATACTTGCCCCAACACCTCCATCAGGAGTGCCAACAACCTTCTGGTAATTGGCCGTCTGCTGTCCTTTTCTGGCGGATGTTCCCTTCTCCAGCCCTGTATGGCTTTTTTAACCATGAACGAAGACCCCGGGTCCCACCCCCCTAGTAATTTACTAAAAAAGGATAAGCCCGCCATGTGCACCCGTAAGGTGCCCGGTGTCGATCCCCTCTCCTTCAGGCAAGCCAGGTACTGCAGTACCAAGGACTCCTTCAAAGGCCAGGAAGCTCGATAGCCCCTCTGTCCTGCAAACCGGCTGAAGGCTTCGGCAGCCCCTTCGTACGCCCGTCGTGTTGCTGCCGCAAGAGAGCCAAGGGCCCCTTGTAAAATCACTCGATGCCAAGGTTCCAAAGGGAAGCTGGGAACTTCTCCTGTTCTGGGCGCGCCCCTGGTACGAGCTGTCGAAAGCGGGCGATCTGCAAACGAGACAAAGCGTCCGCTGCCTCATTGCGAACCCCAGCCACGTGCCTAGCTGCAAACGATATGTTTGCCTCCAGACACGTGAGTACTAACTCCCTTACCAGTCTCATGACCCGTTCCGATTTCGACGTTTGTTTGTTGACCACATGGACGACTGCCATGTTGTCACACCAGAATGTAACCCTGCGGTTGGCGAACTGGTCCTTCCATATGACCACTGCCAGCAGAATGGGAAAAAGTTCTAAGAAAGTGAGATCTCGCCTCACCTCCTCTTTCCATGTCTCTGGCCACCTGCAGGCACACCATGCTTTCCCATAGAGCACCCCGAGCCCCATGCCCCCCGCTGCATCTGAATGTACTTGTAGGGTATCACCGAGCGCTAATTCGGTCTGCCATATAGCCACCCCATTGAAATGTTCTAGAAACCGTAGCCACACCTTGATGTCCGCTTTCATGGCTGCCGTGACCCGTATGTGGTGATGGCGCGCATAGGTGCCCGCCATAGATCTGGCCATCCGTGCGCAGAAGGCCCTGCCCGGCGCAATTACCTTACAGGCGAAATTCAGGTGCCCAAGCAGCACCTGCATTTCTCTCAGCAGGCACTTCCTACGGCCCGCCATATCCTGCAACTGCTGCCTCAGAGTTGCCAACTTATCTACTGGCAATCGGGATAAACCCTGCTCCGAGTCCAGCAGAATTCCCAAGTAAGTCAGTTGTGAAGCCGGACCTTCCGTTTTCTCCCTGGCCAACGGAACCCCCAATTCTGCCGCTAAGTCCTGGAAGGCCCTGAGCCTGTCCAGGCAAGCCCCCGATCCCTGCGGTCCGGCAAACAAAAAATCATCGAGGTAATGAGTAGCCTCGGTGAAGTTTCCCCGTACCCGGACCGCCCATTCCAAGAACGTGCTGAAAGCCTCAAAGGCTGCGCACGCAATGGCGCAGCCCATGGGCATCGCTTTATCTACATACCACGCTCCTTGAAATTTTATGCCCAGCAGGCAGAAGTCATCCGGATGTACTGGTAGAAGGCGGAAGGCAGACTGCACATCGCATTTTGCCATCAGTGCCCCTTTTCCGCACGCCCTAACAATAGCCACCGCATGGTCAAAGGATGCATATTTGACCGTGCACAGGGCCGGATCAATATGGTCATTGACTGATGCCCCCCTGGGAAAAGACAGATGGTGGATGAGGCGGAACTGACCTATAGCCTTCTTAGGCACTACCCCAATGGGCGATACCCTAAGATTTTGCATAGGTGGGCGGGAGAACGGACCTGCCATCCTGCCCGCCTTGCATTCCTTACATAACTTCTCCCTGACTACCTCTGGCATGTCAAGTGCAGACTTGAGATTGCCACTGACCGAGGCCGTTCTCACCCCTTTGAAAGGAATACGAAAACCTACCTCAAAACCAGACAGCAGGTACTCTGCCGCTTTTTTGTCTGGGTACCTGTGCAGCCAAGGCCGCAAAGCCTCTATCCGCACCGGTGATGGAGCCCGGGAGAGCATGCTTTTCCCTTCGTCTTCAAACATTCTTAGTGGTAGCCGAAGGTCCTGAAGCTCCCGACCCTCCCTCCTTCCTTTGGAAGGATCGGGCCCCTCGAAAGGGCTGCTGGTTGCCACCCTCTTTATTGCATGCCAAGCTCGAGTGACCCCCCCCACACCTTTCACAAGCGTGGGAATATCGGCACGGTTTCCGGGTGCACACCGTACGGTTGAAGTCCCAGCACACCGCCATCGACTCTCGTCTCACCGGTCCTGTCTTCCGTTCCTTCTCCCGCTGAGACCGCATGTAGGGGCCTACCCGCACCAGCCAAGCATCCTGGTGCTTCAAGTCCCAGCGGGCACGGGGGTTGTGAGATGCCATTTCCCTGAAGTACCGGTCATACTCCAGAGCTGCCTCGTCTCCCCCGAGCTCCCTTGCCTCCAAAATGTGTGCCATGTATCTGCACAGATGCCACCCACGCTCAGGGTATGCCGCACTCACAAGGGCTGTGTACTCCACAAAGCCTCTGAGCCAGTTATTAAATGACCTCTCGCAGCGTGGCACCTCCTTTTTCTTGATATCCCTGCGCCTGCCCGTGTCCCCTTTCTTTGAGGATTGCCTGATAAAGGTAAATACATCTACAAAGTACCCATCCAGTGCACGTTCCCTTAATTTTCGTGGGAGATGTACACCTGGTGGAGACTCTATGTCTGCGTATTGCCTTGGAGGCTCAGTTACCATCCCCCCCTCTTGTTTAATGTCCAGAAGCCTCTTGGCCTTGGCCCGTCTGGTATGCAACCAAGAAGGAAGGCCTGGCATGAAGGCACCTTCCAGCCAATGCCAGCCGTCCCTGTGGGCTTCTCGTCCCTCCTCCTCGGTGGAAGACTCACCCGAGGTTGTAGAGCTGTGCCTGGAACATCTGCTCCTGTGGCAGCGCTTGGCACGCCTTCGGCCATGCCTTGTATGTGCACTGGCCCCTGGGGAATGACCTCCCCTTGGCTCTGAACTGGCTGCCCTGCTGCCATCCTCAGCTGAGCTGCTGAACTGTCTTTCCGCCCTGTTCCTGGGACCCGCTGACTGCTGTGCCATCGCTTGTGCATAACCTTGCCAGAAAGCCGCAGGATCACCAGGGGGCGTACTGCGCCTCCTAGCTCTCCCCAAGCCAACCGATGAATGGCTACTGGAAGTAGAGTGCCTTGCCCTGCTGCTCCGGCTGCCCGCCGGCCTCCTGACCTCCCTGTGCGTTCCTCCTTCTTGGGCCCGCCCCCCCTTTTTTGCCCCTTTGTTGGCAGCAAGCTCCGTTCGCTCTCGCCGCAATCCGGCTTGCCCCCTGCCTCTGCTGGGGCCCGGAGTCACTTCCCCTTTGCTGGTGGAAGAGTCCCTGGAGGAGGCCCGATCCTCCGTGTCCTGCCTCCGTCCCCTCGGTGATGGCGAGCCCCTGGGTCTCCGCCCTGATGACCCATTTTCCCCCTCCCTCTGTTGCTGGCTTACTGTCTTCGGGGTGCGGTCCCGCCCCCTAGGTGCCTGCCGGGCCCTCTTGTCGGGCTCCTGCCCTCCCCGCCGCCCGCTAGGAATGGCCGCCGCCCACGCGTCCCTCGCGCGCAAGGCACTCGCTCTCCTGGTGGGCCCAGTCTCTTCACAGCCTTCCCCGGCCCCGCGGCGTTCTTCACGAGCCGCGCGCTTGGGGGCTTCCCCCTGTGTGCCTTCCCCGCAAGACCTCTTCTTCGGCGCCATAACTCCCGTTCCCCGAATCCCGTTTTCTCCCTCCTACGAGGCAAGGCCTCCCCCAACCAAACACTCCCGTCCCCGCCGCAGCCGAACGCCGCGATCCCCTCAGCCCGCGAGCCCTACTCGCGCCCTTTCTTCTCTCCGTGGGGTGGGGGGGGAGTGGCCGTAAAACCGCTCTCCGCCGCCGCCTCTACGGCCTACAAAAACCGCTTCGATGGAGCACAACCTCCGACCGTTGTGGCTCTGCGCGGCAAAGAGGCTGGGCTAGCGCACGTGAGCGCTATTTGTAGCCCGCCTCTATGCCCCGCCCCTCCACAGGCCTGTTCCAGGCCGTCCATGGCGTGCCAGCCGGCACGTCAAAGCCCTGCGCCTCTTCTTTTTGGCGCCAGCTCCTCCACCCGTCAACGGGCGGCTCTGCTAAATCAGGGCCTTCTTTAATCTTTTCTCTCTTGATACTAGCAGTAATACTGAACAACTTTCCCATTAAGATTCTAACATTCCTATTAAAAACAAATTCAGATTCAGATTCTCACACCTTGATGGTATGAATTAGGCCTAGGGCAAGAGGTAACTATCAGCAACACTACATCAAATCTCCTGCCAAAGAGGAGAGGAGCAGGGTGTGGCTTACTAGCTGAACGCTTGCTTTGCATACAAAATATCCTAGGTTCAGTCCCCAGCATCTCTGGTCAAAGGATTTCAGAGAAGACCTTTCTCTGCCTGAGTGGAAGCTGCCACCAATAATACAATATGGACTTAGGTGGGCCATTAGTCTCCCTTGCTATAATACGGCATCCTGAGTTTTGTCTCCTGGTCCAGAAATGCTAAGTACTGGCTAGTGATCAATCAACACAATAGAATGCCAGCCGTACAGATAGGTGTAAAACTTATGCCAAAGGGAAATAAAGGGTTCCCTTACTTTGCATTGGTTTCATTTGCCCTTGGTGACTTCAGCATATAGGCAAATCTTACTGGCTACATGACAGCTTCATTTTAAAAATATTTCTTGGTAGAATGAAAAGATAAAAATAGCAAAAAGGCTTTAAAGAGGACTTTTACCTGACCCAAGGGAAAGAATGCTTCTTTTTGGCAGGTGAAGAGACTTGATGAAAACAGTGAGGGTCCAAAGGGAGTTTTTCTCCCTTCTGGACCTCTCAAACGACCACTCAAGGGAAGGGCATGATTCATTTTTTTAAAATTCCCTCTCTGATTTGACTCAGACCTCATTCTGGTTCACCCGAAGCCGTTGAAACCAAACAATGTTTCAGCTTGATGCTTACATGACAGTCCTCCTAGATGCCGGGCCAAGACATTTCTTTTTACCCAGGCTTCTAACGGAGGGTTCCTTCTGGGGTGTTAGTTTGTGGGCTTGCTTTGTCGGGGAGGCTTGTTATTGTTATGATCTAAATCTAGATTGAAGAGCATTTTATTAATATAATCTGAATGCTGGTTTATGTTTTGTTTTTTAAGTAACCCTTTGGCAGCAATCTCTCGGGCACCAAATTTGAGATGAGACCTGTCTCTGGGAATAAATGGCAGATCATTTCTAGCATCCAGCTCCATTGCAGTTGAAATACATATGGTTGTATCCTACTGTCAGGGGTAGTCAACCTGTGGCCCTCCAGATGTTCATGGACTACAATTCCCATGAGCCCCTGCCAGCATTCGCTGCCTGTTTTTGTAGCAGCATCATTAACAGCCCTTGATAAGACTAGTTTCCTAGAAGGGGCCAAATGTGCAGGATAGTGTCAAATTAGATCTCTTCCTTGGTAATCAGCAGTTGAATAAGTGCTCTAATTCAGTGTCCCCAACCCTGGTCCAGAGACCGGTCCCGGTCCGTGGATCAGTCGATACCGGGCCGCAGCTCTTCCTTGTCCTCCTCCCTGGCTGCTGCCTCGGGGACTGCCCTGCCACTCTCCTGCTGGCTCACCTTTGGTGCTCTCCAGTGGCTGCCATGGCTGGGGTTCCCCCTTGGTGTGGCACTGCAAAGCTACTGCTGGAAGCGCTCCCCAGCGGGCGGCGGGACCTCTGGGGCGCTGGTGGGAAAGCAAGTGGAGCAGGGGCTCAGGCGGCGGCAGCGACGTCCCTCAGCAAAAGACTACCCCCCCTGGTCCTCAGTAAAATTGTCAAGCATTGACCGGTCCCTGGTGATAAAAAGCTTGGGGACCACTGCTCTAATTAACACTTTAGCTACAGCTAACATGTGTGTGAAGTGAAGTGTCGTAAGGATCTTAGCAGACACTGTGAATACTTTTAAATGGCTTGCATAGTGTTTTGATTTGTACTTATACCAACCCAGAGTCCTAAGGAAGAACTAGAGGAAATATGGAAATGTCTGGAATGTTCCATATTGTCCAGATGAGAGCACATGTAGTATCTAAACCCAAAATTTATCCTCTGCCACATGCAGTCTGGAAATCTCCACCATGGAGATATGGAAAGCCACGGTTTGGCCCCCCCTGCTAGACCATCTCATGTTATTTTGTGACCAGTGGGCTGTACCTGGATTTTGCCTATCTTGCTTCCTGTTGCATTTTGGGTGACCTCTTTTTTGTTAGCAGAATCAGATCCAGAAATAATCCACGATGTTGCCAAACTCTATCCTATTGTATTGGGTGTGTGATTGAGAACCTTGGCTGAAGCTGGTTAACAAAAGGGAAGGAATAAACCATTCTGTAGTTTTGTATTAGTTAGATATCTAGTTGCCTTCCCCATGGATCTCATTAAAGTAGAATGTATGAATGTCTTTTGACAGATCATTTAAAAGCTGTTAATAATCTGATTAGCTCCATTCCGCTTTTGTCTCCTCAAATAAAAGCGTACTGCTGAATGCCAGAGGGTGAAACAAGGAAAAGAAGATAGTTAAATGTTAAGAAAGTATGATTAGGAGTCTGATCAATTTAATCCGAGCATCAGCCAGTAATATTGACTCCATGTAATATGACAGGAAGAGCCTCATTTATAAATGCCATAGATCCAAAGTTGTTTTGCTGTGTTTGAGTACATTTTGCATTAGAATTGACAGCTCTTTGGTTCAGAAATACCTGGAGACTTTGAGGATGGAGCTGGGAATGGGTGGGATTTGAGGCAGGGTGGGACCTCAGTGGAATATAATTCTATGGAGTCCATCCTCTAAAGCAGCCAGTTTATCCAGGGGAACTGATCTCTGTCACCTAAAGATGAGCTGTAAAACCAGGGGATCCCTAGGTCCCACTTGGAGACTGACATCTCTGTTGTGCGTCCATGTTTGTGTCAGATGCATGATGTGTTCCATTTGAAGTCATTTGAAGTACATGCAGGGATCAAATCAAAGAAGGGATGATAGATATGTAAACGATTAAATAGAGAGGCCAGATGGCCTGGCTTTCCAATCCATTACCTTGCAGAGCACAGAGGAAAACAAGTTCCATTCAAAAGAGTTAAACAATTTTAACAACAAAAGATAACTAGCGTAAGAAATTGAGGAAAGACCACCACTTTCTGATGGTATTCACGCCCAGTTAGGGTTGCTAGCTCTTCCCTGGGAAATTCCTGAAGATTTGGGGGTGCAGCCTTGAGGACGGTGGGGTTTGGGGAGGAGAAGGACCTCAGCAGGTCATAATGACTTCAAAGCAGCCGTTTCCTCCAGGGGAACTAATCTCGGGTCATCTTGACATCAGATGTATTTCTGGGAGATTCCCAGTCCCTACCTACTTCCAACTCAGTCTCTCCTAAACACAAGCTTGCTAGAATTTGGCCTGCATGCAGGTCCCTGAGACTTAAGGCTGCAAGAATCCCATTTTGAAACTTTCTTGCTCTAGCTCGAAACCTTTAAGTCTGTTACTGGATTCCCCACTCCCTTTATTCTTTATGGTTTCCTCTATGAAAACATGAAGTTGCCTTACACCAAACCAGGCCATTGGTTCATCAGGGACATTATTGTGTACTCTGATTAGCAGAAGATGCCTGGGGTCTCAGACAGAGGTCTTTCACATCATCTACTCCCTGCTTCTTTAGACTGGATTAGCCAGGGATTGAACCTGGGACCTTCTCTGTGCAAAGCAGATGCTCTTCCACTGAGCATGGTTACAGATTCCTGTTCCTCCAGAGCAGCAGCCATCAGTGTTCTGCTGCCCTTTAGCTAACAGAAACAAAAAGAGAAATAACAATGACCCAATTGTTTTATGTATTTAGAAAACACATATGCCATCCCCTCCAGGGAACCTGTTCAAGGCAGCTGATGAAGTAAAACATGTAACCCTGCAAAAAAAAAAAAAAAAACCAAAGTAAATCATAAAACAGCCTAAAATGATTAAAAATGAGCAAACTACCCATTGGCAAGGGAGGGGAGAAGCACCAAGCTGCTTAAAGAATAATATATTAAGAACAGAAACTAACTTTCTGTAAACAGAAGAGAAAGAAACTTGTCTCAGCCTTTCTTAACCTTTATAATGTTGAGAAACCCCTGAAACATTCTTCAGGCTCCAAGAAATCCCTGAAGTGATGTCATCAGGCTATTCACTCTTGCCAGACCCCTGGAAGTCACATGACATCACCCAGACCCTCCTACGGATGTGACATCATGCCAGTTGCCCCCACCCTTTAAACACCAGAAATGGCTCAGCAGCCAACTCCACAGGGCTGAGAACAAGGCTAGGGCAAGCAGCTGCCCCCCCTTACATTAATATGAGAGCTGAATACCAGTTACTACCATGTGCAGTGACCCTCAGACAGTAAAGATTTTTATGACCAGGGCCTCTTCCCTTTCTCCTCCAATGCCCTCTGCAAGATATTCTTCATATCCTTTAGAATCACGCATGCTACAGGTCTTGCATCTACTCCACACTACTAACCATTCAAATCACTAAACCCCTCTGCTAAGACACAGGGCACTTGGCTCCTCTCTGATGCTCAGCTTGTCTTGTTTATAAAGAAAACCAAATCTCCAGTATTCTTTCTATCTGTTGGATTATGATTCATTTGGCAGCTGAAGAGGACATTTCTAGGTCGAAGAAATACATTTGTTTTCTAATCACTCAATAGATACTGCCGACATCCCATCTGATCCCATCGCCCATTACAGGCTAACTAAAGACTCTTTGGCTGCCAAGAGCTGAAGAGGCAGGTACAGACTTGGCCCTGTACAGCCTCTTTGCACATCTTTGCTCTCTGGAGGCCGGCTGTCTGATAGAATTTAAACCATTCCCAGGACTTCTCTGGATCTTGGCAAAACTGACAGGCAGCGTCTCTCTCCTGTGGCTCTGGCTCTCTCCATCTCTCTATCTGATGCTCCCCTCGGAACAAGATGGGAACGGCCCAGAATCAGTTCTGCTTCTGAAGTGGGGGAAAGATGACAGGAATGAAACTTGTGAACAAATAACATAAAGGCAAAGAAAAACCCAGTCTGGAAAACAGGTGAGAACCACAGAGGTTAAGAAAACCGTTGATAGAAAAATATAAACAATCTATTATCAGAATTCATAAAAGAATATCTTATTATCTATTGGGCATACACAGAACATCTCAGTGTGTACACTACCACCAATGCCAAGAGGTTCAGACCTAATGCATTATGATGATACCTCAAAGATCAATATACAGATACAGTTATGCAGACAATAATCCCCCCCCCCCCCAATTTTCAACCTGTGGGTGACAGAAATAGTGAGAAATCTGTGCTGCTGTTGTCTCTATTCAATTGCATACATTCATTTCCATGAAGACCTGCAACTGAAATCTTGAAAGGCTGTTGCCAGTCAAGTTGTTGCCACCCTGACAGACAAATGGGTAGGTAGATTCCATCTCAGGCAAACAGAAATTCCAGCTTGGGGACAGAGCTGTGGCTCAGTGGCAGAGTATCTGCATGGCATGGGGGAAGGTCCAAGGCCCAGTCCCCAGCATTTCCTGCCTGAGAACCCTGGAGAGGATCAAAGCCCAAAGCAGCTTATAAACACGTTTCCCTCTCCTCACAACAGACACCATGCGGGGCTGAGAGAGTTCTGAGAGAACTGCTCTATGAGAACAGCTCCAAGAGAACTGTGGCTGGACTAAAGTCACCCAGGTAGCTGCATGTGAAGGTGTGGGGTATCAAATCCAATTCTCCAGAGTAGAGTCCACCACTCTTAACCAGTACGCTGCACTGCCTGTCAGAGTAGAGCCCGGTTAGCTTGATGGACTAATGGTCTCTTCCCAAGAGAGCAGCTTCGTGTGTACGTAAGGATTCCCTTTGGTTTAGATTGTCTCTTTCCTGACATTGTTAAGCTCTTAATTCCTGACCTAAATGAGAACATTCTCCTGCTCATCCTCATAACCTTAATCCCCAGCCAGGCCATCAAGCCAGCTATATATACTTACACTAAAAGACTGTGTGCATGTTTTCCTGCACATTTATCCAACACAATAGAAAAAGTCTGCCCATGAACCTTAGATGAAGTTTCAAAGTACACATTCTTGATCGGTTAATTAGCCACAACAGGGAAGAAATTGCTTTCCTCCAGCGTCCCTATCTCAGCTGCTTAGATCCTACTGCTTGTTGCAAGGGCATTCAGAATTCACAAACAGCGTCTTGAAGGGTCACTCGGATTACTTAAATTGTAACTATACAGCTAGGAGTGCCTATCCTAAATTCTGTGTATAGTGAAATAACCCCAGTTGCTTTTAATTTATAATGATACAATAGCTGAACTGACAAACCTTTGCTGCATTAAAGTGTAGAAAATGCAGATCCTCTGTCCTGTAGATCTGAAGTTTACATTATAGTTTATGACCTGGTTGGCTGGAGACTCAAAAAAAATATTGTAATGAAGTGGACATGTTTGTTCTTTTTCTTTCCTTTTTTTTCTTTTGGTACTCAAATAAAAATTCTTCGCCCAAGGGACATGGGTAGTCTTCTGAAAGCAGATCCAGTGTTGCAAAGGATATCCTTTCCAAGGTTTCCCAGCCAAATATCAGAAGAAGGTACAGGACAGAGCAAAGGAACATAGCTATGAGGTTGAGAATGAAAGAAACATATTCAGGCCTTCTTTTGTGGTAAAGGGGTGAGGCCAAACCAAGATCTTCAATGTAAAAGTCCAAAACTACCTTAAACAGTTAACATTTATTTCAGTATGTCTCATGAGTCACTGCTCACTTCCTCAGATATGAGCTAACTCAACCCTCTTGTTAAACTTCATGAGGGCTTTTAAAAATTGTTGGCAATAACCTTCCCCCCCCCAAAAAAAACCCCCACAACTATCCTCTTCCCTCCCAATCCGACAGTTCCCACCCCTGCACTTCAAGGAGCATTCTGTGGATGCCGACCCCACTGCAGATAGTCTAGCCTAGAAGGGCCCATCTGATCTCCCGTGCCCTGACCTCAACCAAAGACGTGGCAGAAGAGTTCCGTCTTACAGGCCCTGCGGAACACAGAAAGTTCCTGCAGGGCCCTCAGCTCTTCCAGGAGCTCATTTCACCAGGTTGGGGCCAGGACAGAAAAAGCTATGGCCCTGGTTGAGCAGCAGGTGAAACTCCCAGGGGCTGGGCATGACCAGCAAACACAGCACTCTGCAGGGGGCATAAGGCAGCAGGAGGTTCTTCAGATATGTGGGGCCCAGTCCATGTAAGGCCTTAAAGGTCAAAACCAAAACCTTGAACCTGATCCGGGCTGCAACTGGCAACCAGTGCAGCTGCCTCAGCACAGGGTGGATATGGGCCCTCCAGGGTGTTTCTGTGAGGACTCTAGCAGCTGCATTCTGTACCAGCTGCAATTTTCAAGTCAGGGATAATGGCAAGCCAGTGTACAGTGAGTTAGAGAAGTCAATTCTGGAGGTGACTGTTACATGGATCACCATGGCTAGGTGCTCTGGGGACAGGTAGGGTGCGTAGCCTCGCCTGGCTAATGAACTAATTAAGTATACTAACTAATGAACTCCTGTATTTTCACTGAATAGCTTCTGTTATTGCATCAAAACCCTGTAAACTGGACCATTTTGGAAAGTATGTAGTCTTGTATAGATTATGTTCCCAGGGGCTCTTTTGTCTTCAGAATAAACTATGCAGATTCGACCATTTTACAGTGTAATAAAACCATAGCCATATGTACATATGCTTGATTGCAGCAAGAATCTTTTCAGTTGTCTTCTAGTGAGAAACTGCTTACTTTTTAGTTCCAAAAAACTTGACTCTTTTCAGATATTGGGTCTGCGTCCATTAAATACGCATAGAGGGGAAATTGTGCAGGGAGCTGTCGACAGCCCCACTCCTACTTACAGTTATTGCTTGAAGGTCTGCATAGAATCCAGGTCTTGCACACATTCCATCTATTTATATGCCACTTCACCATTCAAATAGGTCCCCAAGGCAGCAATCATCATTTAAGACCTTAAAACATTTAGAACATATTGGCAGGCAAAGCATTTCCCACTTCCTTCGGGAGAGTTATGTGAAGTGCCTTCAAAAGGCAGATGGCTGTAATCAGTGTCTGGCTCCCTGATCTTCCCAAGGCCTGTTCTTTGCCCTGGATAGAAGAAAGAAGAAGAAGAAAGAAGAAGGGGGAAAAGAAAGAAAGAAAGAAAGAAAGAAAGAAAGAAAGAAAGAAAGAAAGAAAGAAAGAAAGAAAGAAAGAAAGAAAGAAAGAAAGAAAGAAAGAAAGAAAGAAAGAAAGAAAGAGTTGGCCACTTTCTCTCTACCTGAAGGAGTCTCAAAGTGGCTTACAGTTGTCTTCCTTTTCCTCTCCCCACAACAGACACCCTGTGAGGGAGCTGAGGCTGAGAGAGCCCTGATATTACTGCTTGGTCAGAACATCTTTATCAGTGCTGTGAAGAGCCCAAGATCACCCAGCTGATTGCATGTGGGGGAGCAGACAATCAAACCTGGCTTGCCAGATTAGAAGTCTGCACTCCTAACCACTACACCAAGCTGGCTTTCTGATGTGAAAAACCTGGGTCCTTGTAGTGGGGGGTGGGGAGTGGGGATGAACAAAGGATGAAGTAATACTCCCCAATACTTTCCTCAAATATAATACCTGCTTGGTCTTAGTTGACCACCTGACCTCACTAGGCCAAAAAATTAAATCTGGGCCTGGATATAGGGAGACAGATGCTAGTTTGGATTCCATGTGCCCAACATCCATGAAACTGTGCAGATAGGTAGGAAAAGATATTGAATAAGGGCTTGCTTTTTGCATTAAACTAAAGGCAGCACCACCTGATGTAAAGTGAGCAATTATCTGGTTGTAAGCTAGTTACGGTTTTGTCATGTCTGTGTTGTATTAAATGTAAGCCATATCTAACCCTTTTCTAAATTCCTATAATAAACTTTAAATAATTTGAAATAGACCATCTGGTTTATTTGTACACATCACCCTGGGAATTTACATATAAATGTACAAACAACCCCAGGACCACTAAGAGTTTACTGGGGGGATGCTAAACAGAACAAAACAAAACAAAAGAGTCTTCACCCACTGGTAGAAGATAATAACAGGGGGTGATAGATGAATCTTCCTGGAGAGAGAGTTCCATAGTTTTGGTACCACAATGAGAAGACCCTTCCTCAAACTTAAATGGCAGGGACACCCAAAACAGGACCTCTGGAGAGGATCGCAACAGATGGCAGGTTGATGTGGGGACACATCCAACAATATGCATGAAAAGACTCTATATATGTGCAGGGAAGGGTCTCTCTAAACAGTCAGGATACAGGGAGAAAGATCTGGAACTTGCCTTTTAGAACAATGCAAGATCCTGCAAGAGGTTCCTTCTGGAGAGAGATTCTGCTGCCAATTTCCACCTAGCCCCAGCTGCAAAGGATTTAAATCTGACTTCTGATTTCCCGCAGCTCTGCCATGATTTTCTGCAAATCTCTGTATAGTCATTTCTCAACTATAGAAATAAACAATGGCAAAAAATCTCACTGGTGGCAGGACAGAATGGCAGGCAGGCGGAGAAAGCACAGAATAAATCTTTGTGGAGGAGTGGCATGGACAGTGTGAAAGTCTTAACATTTGCAAGGGCAATCAGAGCAGAAACAGAGAACTAGGTTCAAAATTCCAAGGCATCTGTGTATTGTTGAAGACAGCTTATTTTGACTTTAAAGATGCTCAGTTGACTTAACTGGGATGGCCCAGACTGTGCTCATCTCACCAGATCTCATAAACTTAGCAGTTCTTTCAACTGCTCTTAATATCAGCAATATTTGTGCTTAACTGGGGCTGATTTCACATGAGGACAGTTCTATTCTGATTGCCTCTATACATGTTAAGCTTTTCATGCTATCTATAGTGCTCACCAGGTTGGAGGCAAATTCCAGGTCACAACAGGTTTCAGTTCCAGGTTGGCTAATTTCCTATGGGAGTGGAGCCTCAGGAGGACAGTGGGTACATGCATTCATTGTTTCCAGATAACTGATCTCTGTAGTTTAGAGATGAAATGTAATTCCAGGAGATCCACAGGCCCACCTGTTAACTGGCATCCCTAGTGTGGTGGGAAACCATGGTGAGCTGGTCATTGGTTGGTCCATGGTGGACCTTCTGGCCTGAGAGCTCTGCTGGCTAAAGGGGTAGTGCCAGTGCTAGCTTAGGGTCCCCTTGGGAAGGCATGGGAAAATCAGTTTCTCTGGGAGCATTTGCCAAGGCAGGGCTTGGGGGCAAGCTCTCCTCCTCCTCCAAGGACTCCATGACACAGGGTTGGTCTTGGTTCCTACTCCATTGAAAATCCACAAAGGAATTCCAGGGTTGCTAGGTTGAGGCAGATAATGGCAAACTACTCTTGCCTCGAAAACCCTATGGGGTCACCATAAGTTGACTGACTTGACAGCACTTTCCACTACCATGTTTTGATCATCCTTTCTGCTGTTTGCATGGATCTGTGGCTTGTATAATATGATCGTTTTAATCCCCTTATGGTTACTTTGCTGCTATTTTGTTCAGCTGGCTTCACTATTTGTTCTTAACCAATTAGTTATTAGTTTTTAAGCCTGAGAGCCAACTTGAAATCTTTTTAGCTCAGAGTGTGAGATAAAATGATTTCCGATAATTTTTTCAAAGGCAGTAAATGGGGGAAAATATCAAAATAACCATTGGAATGGTAACAGCTTCTTTTCATGTTGAAAGAAAGTGTGTCCATGCACTGATGTGACAGAAAAGTGAGCATGATTGAGAGGAAAATGGTGGGCATTGCCAGTGTAAATCCTCTAGTCTAAACAATGGTTCTGAGGGGGAAATAATTCTCCCATCAGAGATGGAGGGAGCCTCAAGTGGTAGTGCTTATCCTTTTGCTAATGCTTCAAACAACAGTAAAGATACCTCTGGCCTTTCCTATAGTCTCTCCAATCTGAAATCATTTTAGTAGCTCTTTCTGTTTTTTAAAGAGGAAAAAAACAACTAAGGCTGCTCTGAACTCATTAATATTCACTTAGAGAACTACATTCTGAAGGGTAGTTTGTTGTTATTGTTTTTGTAAAAACAAAATGGCTGGGAAAAATTAAAAACAAATTGTTAGATGCTATTTTTTCCACAGCCCCTGCTGGGGAACTGCCTCAGTTGCTGACAATGACCTCTGTAAATTAGATCACCAGGTTCTCTAGACATAAGATAAGATATCACATAACAAATAGGATGCGATTACCCAGTGATACATGATGTGATTATGTGACTGAGCTTCTCTAAATAGAACCATGTGAGTCAACAGATCCAATCAGATACTATGAACCTACTGGAATGGCAAATAACAACTTTCCATGTGAAATGAATGAATAAGAATAAAAGGTAGAACAGTTCACAAAATGGATGGAAAAAAATTGAAGAGATGAAAAATGGTTTGCGGAGCAAAGGAAATCTAAAAGCTCCACGTGTAAATTGAGATTTCAGCAGACAACCAATATTGGACTGTGGGTGGGGGGCAGAACAAGCAAACTAACTTTTTTTTTCTTGTGAAGGAGTGTCAAAAGAGTCCTTCACCAGTTTTGTTGCCTGTGTGAAAATCTTCAGTTACTTATTTACATTGCTTTCATTTGACCTTGATCATATAGCCATATTTGATAGTCTTTGTACCATTGTGACACTGTCTTATTGCTGAAACTCTATAGTCCCTATAAAGGGGGGGGGGGAGATCATCAATGTAATTAATCTAGGGTAGAACAAGAAGAGGAAACTAGAGGAAAGAACAGTGATGAACAGGACCGAAAAAGTAAATATTCAAATGATCAAAGTAGTATTTAGGTAGCAGTGTGACTAGAAACCTATCATACCTGATTTCTGCCCAGAATAAAACCTGAGGATTATTGAATGCAGCTCTACTTTAGGGAATAAACTGCCCCTAGTAGCATTTAACTTTCTTGTGTTCATGTAATATAGAAATTATTTGCCTGATTGCGCAACGGGGTTTTTCCCCCCAGTTGACAAAAAGGCCTTTAGGTCTTATCCAGCACTCTTCCTTTAAGCTTTTATGGTGCACTGCTGCACAGGAGAAAGGGGAGACCCTGAGCACCTCTGCCTTATTAGGCCTTTGGGAACTCATTCATTGTGTAAGAGTCATTGCTCTTTCCCTTCTGACTTTCAGCAGTAGAGAACAAGCAAAAGGCACAATGGGTTCTCATCTGGCAGGTAGTCATTGCTGCAAACCAGGCGCTAGCAAACAATGTTCTTCTATTCCCTTGTAGCCAGATGCTACGTTCCATTTCTTGGACACATTTTTTCTGTTGGCTGACATTTAAAGGTTCCGCTTCCTCTCCCCTCACCATACCGTTTAGCATTAGGAAGAAGCATGTTCTAAGATTCAGTCCTGCAACATCTGTACACTCTGTGACTTCAGCTACCGCAACAGGGAAATTGTAATTATTTATTTTTAATATACCACTCCATTTTAATTGTCTGCAGAAGCTTGCTAGTTGTTTGCTTATCAGACAACTGGTTGGCCTTTCTCTGAAGAACATCAGGGTTAATCTAAATTCATTCATCAGGCTCTGTTTTTCATTGCATTTCCATTTCAAACTGCCTCTGTGGGATAATTTGTTGGACTCATTTTTGCCTATTAAACCTGTCCTATAAAATTTGAGATATTTGCTCTTTTATATTTACTGTTCAGTGAATCACTCTCTGGCAACTTCTGTTGTTCATATATGGCCTGGATCAGAGAATTTTAACATGAAAGGTAAGCATAAAAACTGTCATTTGACTCCCCATCCTTCAAATTATTTCCAGCAAGAACTGGCACCTTCCTTTATCTTTTCACCTTAATCAAAGTGAATTTATTTTCTCCTCAATGGTTTCTCTCTCTCTCTCTCCCCCTCCCTCTCTCTCTCCTACAGTTTGCTCAGTGCAGATTTGTTTCTCTAGCATTAAAAGCAGTCTAGATATTTACGTTGAGTATCTGATAGTATTGCATTGTACAAGCAGGATCGGCTCTGAATGTGCCCCGATACCTCGCAGGCTAGATTCTGTCAGGGGGCTGAAAGTTGTCTTGACTGGGCTTAAAACATCCTGTACAGCTTGACAGAGAATTTAGAAGCAGGTCCTACAGGATATATGGAAGCCAACAGGCAAGGCAGTCAAAGTCAAAAATGTTAAAGGAGATGCTCAGAGTAGGCAATAGCCAAAGAAATAAAAATATGAAAGAAAAAAAGGTAGATAATTTTTCTTGAGGAACAAGGTGAAAAGAAAGAGGCTAGGGAGATGCTGTAAAAATATTGCATATGGTCAAAAGGAACTGTAAGCCACAGAGAAGAATACTAGGGAGGTTAATTGAGGACAAGAGCCCTTTTAGAACTGTCTAAATGAGGCAAATGAATCCATGTAGATTGGGGGATGGGACTGTTTGTAAGAATGTATGTACACATTTAACAATATCTGGGCATAGGGGACTCCCCACACAATTGGGAACTCTCAAAAAGCAGGATTCTCAATCATGGCGGGGGGGGGGGGAGTAGCTACAAACAATACATGGGATGAGGGCAAATTTATTGCCATGCACCCATCTACCCTCTCCCACCACAAGGTATTCCTTCTTCCTCTTAGAATATCTAAAAAGATCCAAGATACCTAATGGAAGCACGACAGTGAATACGGTAACTAAAGGAACCTAAATCCAAGTGGGTAGCCATGTTGGTCTGAAGCAGCAAAAGAAAGTTTGAGTCCAGGCACCTTTGAGATCAACAAAGTTGTATTCAAGGTATAAGCTTTTGTGTGCATGCACACTTCTTCAGATACAAGACACACTTCTCCAGATACTGGTTGCACGTGATGTTCTGATGGATAAATTGAAGGACTGCAATCTGACCTTGGGGTACTTGTGGATTGTAAACTAAACATGAGCAGGCAGGGTGATGCAGCGGTAAAAAAGGCGAATGCCATTTTGGGCTGTATCAACAGGGGCATCACATCAAAATCACAAGATGTCATCGTCCCATTGTATATGGCACTGGTCAGACCACACCTGGAGTACTGTGTGCAGTTCTGGAGGCCTCACCTCCAGAAGGACGTGGTTGACCTGGGGCCAAGGGACCAAGCCCTTTGAAGATAGGTTGAGGGACTTAGGAATATTAAGCCTGGAGAAAAGAAGGTTGAGAGGGGACATGATAGCCCTCTTTAAATATTTGAAAGGTTGTCACTTGGAGGAGGGCAGGATGCTGTTTCCATTGGCTGCAGAGGAAAGGACACATAGTAATGGGTTTAAATTACAACGATATAGGCTTGTTGTTATGTGCGAAGTTGTGTCCGACCCATTGCGACCCCATGGACAATGATCCTCCAGGCCTTCCTGTCCTCTACCATTCCCTGGAGTCCATTTAAGTTTGCACCTACTGCTTCAGTGACTCCATCCAGCCACCTCATTCTCTGTCGTCCCCTTCTTCTTTTGCCCTCGATCGCTCCCAGCATTAGGCTCTTCTCCAGGGTCCTTCCTTCTCATGAGGTGGCCAAAGTATTTGAGTTTCATCTTCAAGATCTGGCCTTCTAAGGAGCAGTCAGGGCTGATCTCCTCTAGAACTGACCGGTTTGTTCGCCTTGCAGTCCAAGGGACTCGGCAAGAGTCTTCTCCAGCACCAGAGTTCAAAAGCCTCAATTCTTTGACGCTCAGCCTTCCTTATGGTCCAACTTTCACAGCCATACATTGCAACTGAGAATACCATAGCCTTGACTAAACGCACTTTTGTTGGCAGGGTGATGTCCCTGCTTTTTAGGATGCTGTCTAGATTTGCCATAGCTTTCCTCCCCAGGAGCAAGCGTCTTTTAATTTCTTTGCTGCAGTCCCCATCTGCAGTGAACTTGGAGCCTAGGAAAATAAAATCTGTCACTACCTCCATTTCTTCCCCATTTATTTGCCAGGAATTGAGAGGGCCAGATGCCATGATCTTTGTTTTCTTGATGTTGAGTTTCAAGCCAACTAGATATCAGGAAAAAAATGTTCACAGTCAGAATAGTTCAGCAGTGGAATAGGCTGCCTAAGGAGGTGGTGAGCTCCCCCTCACTGGCAGTCTTTAAGCAAAGGTTGGATACACACTTTTCTTGGATGCTTTAGGATGCTTTGGGCTGATCCTGCATTGAGCAGGGGTTGGACTAGATGGCCTGTATGGCCCCTTCCAACTCTATGATTCTAAGAAGTGAGCATGTACACAAAAGTTTATGCCTTGAACAAAACTTTGTTTTTCTTAAAGGTACCCCTGCACTCTAACTTTGTTCTATAGGAACCTAAGGAAATGATGACATCATGGATTGAAGAAAGGAAAATCCTAGGAGAAAATGGGCTATATCCAGCAGTGATTTCCACTGATAGAAGGGTTGACAAAAGTGCTCTTCAAAACTCAGATTTGGGAGAGGTGAGCTGGAGATCTGTAGTTGACGTGGGAAGCCAACAAAATTTGCCCGCTTATATTAATGGATATCTACCACTGGATCTACCCCAAACAAGGATCTCTAGGGCAAGGAGATAGGAGAGTATGCAGCACTGAAAGGAAGGAAGTATAATGGGTAACAAAATGGGCCATCTTTAGATCCTAAGCCAGTCCTAGAATGGAATTTCTGTCCATTGTGCATTGGATTGTTAACATTGAGACCTAGCAGCCCAGGTCAACTCAGCGACTCATTTGAATTATTATTTCAAACTTTTAGGTAATCATATATAATCCCATTTTTTCATATACAATAAGCAATGTCTGATAGATTGGATGGGCCAACATCAGTATCAATAAACCTTATATAGAGAAATCAGCTCTTGACTTTTATCTTTTGTTGCTAAAACTTTTTCCACTCATCTATTGACTAGGGCCTAGTCTGCACACAATAGATAATGCACTTTCAATGCACTTTAGAAGTCGATTTTCCTGTTCTGCACAGGAAAATCCAGCTGCCAAAGCACATTGAAAGTGCATTATTCTATGTGTGCAGACTAGGCCTAGGTCTGAATCTAAAAGATAATCAGGATGAGAGCTGAGGTTTTATTGGTTGGCTATGAAGGCATTTCAAAACCGTTTTTCATTAACAGATAATATCCTATAAGTTATTTAAACATTTTTATTCTGTCTTAATGATTCCATAATTGTGGCTTTTAGATTAGCCACTCTTTCCTTGGCCTTTTCTCCGGCATAAATTGATTGAACAAAGTTTTGTCGGCCCCTCCCCCTCCAAAGCTCTGAAATAAAAGCAGTTCTTATTTGTTGTGTGTTGCTGAGAGTTAGACATTTTAAAGATAACATTGTGTGTTCTCACTGTTTGCATTTCCCCCCACCATCTCCTCAAAAGACACTATTCTTTTCTTCACCGTAAACAAATGTAGAACAATTTAATGGTTAGGACATGCATGGTCTGTTTCACAATGCAAACCTGTGTGCCTCTTGCAGCTACAGGGGAGGAAGGTGATGGAGTTTACATTCCCATTCAGTCCTTAACATTCCTACTGAGTCTCCACTAGAGCAATAAGGAATTCAAATGACATGATATAATTAGGGAGGGGCTGTGGCTCCATGGGAGCGCATCAGCTTGGCATGCACAAAGTCTTAGGTTCAGTCCCTGCTGGCATCTCCAGTTCAAAGAACTGGCAGTAGGTGATGTAAAAGACCTTTGCCTGAGACTGTGGAGAGCTGCTGCCAGTCTGAGGAGACAATACTATGTTCAGCATAAGGCTGTTTTATGTGTTGTTCATAAGGTCTATTGTTTAATATTTACGTTGTAACATGGATGTTTAAAGAGCAACAGAAGCAAAAATGGCAACAGCAACAGACAAAATTTAGCTGCAGACTGCTCTCAGTTTCAACTCTAGACATGGGGAAAGGCAACAAAGGGAGCAAAGAGGGAGACCAAGGCCATGGAACAAGGGGAGAGGGGTGTGGAGGAGGTATAGGGGGGCAAAACTCTCCAGTACCATGATCTCCTTGGAGCGTAATAAGTCGTGGGTTGATTGCCCATGAATTTAGGCTGGGGGAGGGGGACTCATGGCAGGTGGGCTGTGATGGCTCTTGAATGCCCTGCCAGGGGATGAATGCCCCCAGATATAGCAATATCTGCTTTGCCTTAGTTTCAGTGGATTAAGTACCAAAGTTGCTGTCAGTCTGTGTTCCTCCCTCTCTGGAATCCTTATTTGACCGAGACAGAGTTTCATTTTACTCAAGAGATTCTTAATTGGGGGTTTCTTGACTAACTGCAAAACTTCAAAATGGAAATGAAGACACAAGCAAAGCCAGAGAAGGTGATATGAATTTTTTAAAATATATATATATATATATATATGAAAATTCATTTTTCCCCCAGATCAAAGGTATGTTAAAAATGTTGCTGATGCCTTTTGACAGCCTTTCTCAAAGGGATTTTATGAGATCAAACACATGTAGCTTCTCTACCCAAGGCAGCAGTTCCTCTGTGGCTCTGGGAAGAGAAGTTGCCAGCCTGTGATCTGAACTCCCCAAACAAACTGAGTCAGATCAGTGAAATGCACTGGGGATTTCTATATTTCTGAAGAAAGGACTGTCAGGCAGAAACACTTCTGTGGCACTTTTTGGGGGCTGAGCCTTTGTATTAATCTTTGATGCAGCCACCCTTTGCTCTGTTGAATGTGTTAAAATGAGTCACAACAATAAACAAACCATAAATAAATGAAACCGAATTATCTTTGAGGTCTGTTCTGGATTGCCCATCTCATTCATATTGGATGAACTGTACACATGTAAGGGCTGTCATGATTCATTCTTCTACTTTCTAAATTCGGCCTAGACGTCCCCTTTTTATTTAAAAGGTAGCAAACAGTTACTCTGAAGATGCACATCCTCAACATGGAGCAGATCAAATTGTGCATGTGTAGGAGTCTCTAATCCAGGGGTAGTCAAACTGCGGCCCTCCAGATATCCAAGGGGGGGTAGTCTTTTTAATTTCAACATAAGTACAATTTGCCAGGTACCCCAGATGTCCCTCCAAAAGTGGGACAATCTGGTCACCTTACTCTTACCTGCCCTCCTTTCTTCCAACTATGAGTTTGCAGCTGTGTCTCCACTCATGAAGAGGGGAGAATTCTAGTCTGGAGAGCATTTCTGCACAGTAAATATCACACAAATACTACCTGCTCTCCCTGAAACTCCAGCTATGAAATTCTGTAGCCATTCTCCTCCATGTATTATTATTTACAACATTTATATCCCACTTCTCTACAAAACCGTAACTGAGACAGTTGTCTAGCCTCAACAAGGGACACCTTAGTTACTGGCAAATTCCAACCACTGCACCAAGGGAAGAGAAAGCGGTTGCCTAATTCAGTGGTCCCCAACCCCAGTCCGGGGACCAGTACCGGTCCGTCAATCAGTTGGTACCGGTCCGCAGCTCCTCCTCGGCCTCCTCCCTGACTGCTGCCTCAGGGGCTGCCCTGCCACTCTGCCACCAGCTCACCTTTGGTGCTCTCTGGCAGCTGCCATGGCTGGGGCTCCCCCTGAGCATGGCACTGCATAGCTGCTGCTAGCAGGACCCCCCAGCGGGCGGCGGGAAGTCAGGGGCACCAGCGGGAATGCAAGCGGAGCAGGGGCTCAGGCGGCGGTGGCGACATCCCTCGACAAAAGACTACCCCCCACGGGCCTCAGTAAAATTGTCAAGCGTTGACCGGTCCCTGGTAATAAAAAGGTTGGGGACCACTGCCCCAATTGATCTGCATCACTACTCTCTCCATTGCAGAACACTGAGACCTCCCTCTTCTCAGTTTCCAAACCTAGAAGATTAAAAGGGAATACAAAATCATTCCATGTGGAAAAGCAAATATTAATAAAACCCATTCAATCTAAGTAAACAGTTGCTACTGATTCTTGCAGTGTGTGATTCCTGTTGCCATACCGACATTTGCTGGCAGTACTTATGTCCCTGATAATCAGCTACCTGATCCCTCAATGGTAACCTTTGGCCTTTTCTTTTAATTGCCGTAATTAATTGATCTGTTAAAAACATAGGATCAGTAGTTTCACGTATATCAGTTTTATGCTCATATATTCCAAAAGTCATAAATATTAAACTCCAGGATAAAAAGTTGGACCAATTGCATCGTTATGGGGCAAAATGCATAGAAAATTGGCTTTATTCCCTGGATATCACTAAATTAAACAATGCTCCCAAAAGACAGCCACTTGCAGCTTACCGTTTTCTTTCTGTTGATTAGTAGCTCAGGAATGAAACAATTCTCTAAGGGCTAATGATTTGACTTTGGATTTTTTCTTTTTTTTTTTGTCCCTGCCAAAGTAAGTTCAGATTTTTTGCAAAGGAAAAATGAACCAGAAAAATAATGAAATAAACCCATGTAGCTGCCTTATGTCAGTTCAGATCCTTGGTCTATTCAGGCTGACGATGACTCTCCGGGTTTTCAAGGAGGGGCTTTTCATATCTCCTCTAACCTGACTTCTTTAGTGAGACATACCAAGGATTGAAGCTGGTACCTTTTTATATACAAAGCAAATACTCTTCCTCTGAACTCCAGCACCTCCCCTAGTGTGATCGTCTTTGTGGGTTAGAATGAACAGCAGGCATCATTGGAGCACATTTACCTCAGTGCAGGCAGATATGGGCTTGGAGTAGAAAATACCCCAAATGCTTTAATGATTTATAAATATAGATGTTTGAAACAGGCTCTGGGTGTTATGAAACACTTTCTGCCACCAACAGACATAGATTTTGTTTGGTGACATTTCGCGACTTCAAGATACACCAGGATTTGGCAGCAGCCCAGTAGCACCTTCAGGACTAATAACATTTATACCAGCATAAGCTTTGGTGAGTCACAGCTTATTTTACGAGACGCATAAAAGTGCACTATGCATCCTGTAGGTTTAGGATTCCAATTTAGCTTAGAGTAGTGACCAAAACCCTTATACCATTTTTTTGCATGTATTTGTAGGCGGGTTAGCTTGCTTCATCTTTTTCTAGAATCATAGATTCATAGAATCACAGAATTGGAAGGGGCCATACAGGCCATCTAGTCCAACCCCCTGCTCAACACAGGATCAGGCCAAAGCATCCTAAAGCATCCAAGAAAAGTGTGTATCGAACCTTTGCTTGAAGACTGCCAGTGAGGGGGAGCTCACCACCTCCTTAGGCAGCCTATTCCACTGCTGAACTACTCTGACTGTGAAAAACTTTTTCCTGATATCTAGCCTATATCATTGTACTTGAAGTTTAAACCCATTACTGCATGTCCTCTCCTCTGCAGCCAGCAGAAACAGCATCCTGCCCTCCTCCAAGTGACAACCTTTCAAATACTTATAGAGGGCTATCATGTCCCCTCTCAACCTCCTTTTCTCCAGGCTGAACATTCCCAAGTCCCTCAACCTATCTTCATAGGGCTTGGTCCCTTGGCCCCAGATCATCTTCGTCGCTCTCCTCTGTACCCTTTCAATTTTATCCACATTCTTCTTGGTGAGGCCTCCAGAACTGCACACAGTACTCCGGGTGTGGTCTGACCAGTGCCATATACAATGGGACTGACCAGTGCCGTATACAATGACATCTTGTGATTTTGATGTGACACCCCTGTTGATACAGCCCAAAATGGCATTTGCCTTTTTTAGCGCTGCATCACACTGCCTGCTCATGTTTAGCTTACAATCCACAAGTACCCCAAGGTCTCTTTCACACACAGTGTTACCTAGAAGCGTATTCCCCATCCAGTAGCCATGCTTTTCATTTTTCTGACCCAGGTGCAGAACTTTACACTTCTTTATTAAATTGCATCTTGTTCTCATTTGCCCATTTTTCCATTGTGTTCAGATCTCGTTGAACTCTGTCTCTATCTTCCGGAGTATTTGTCAGGCCTCCCAATTTGGTGTCATTTGCAAACTTGATGAGTGGTTCGTCCACCCCCTCACCTAGATCATTAATAAATATGTTAAAAAGTACCAGACCGAGCACCGAGCCTTGAGGTATCCCGCTACTCACCTCCCTCCAGTCTGATGAAACACCATTGACAACAACTCTTTGAGTGTGGTTCTCTAACCAATTCCCTATCCACCTATCTGAAAATCCAGATTGCAATCCTTCAAGTTATCCATCAGAACATCATGGGGAACCTTATCAAAAGCTTTACTAAAATCCAAGTAAATGACATCAACCGAATTTCCACAATCCAGCAAACCTGTTACTTGATCAAAAAAGGAAACCAGGTTGGTCTGACAGGACCTGTTGGAGACAAATCCATGCTGACTACCTTGGATCACCAAATTGTCCTCTGGATGCTTGCAGATCGCTCCCTTTAATAGCTGCTCCATTATCTTACCCACAACAGAGGTCAGACTCACTGGTCTGTAGTTTCCCAGGTCATCCTTCCTCTCTTTTTTGAAGATCGGAATAACGTTTGCTCTCTTCCAGTCCTCCGGGACATCTCCAGTCCTTAAAGAGGTCCCGAAGATGATGGACAAGGGTTCTGCAAGTTCTCCGGAAAGTTCTTTCAGCACTCTCGGGTGCACTTCATCTGGCCCAGGGGATTTGAACTCATCCAGTACAGCTTAATGCCTCTCGACAACCTCTCTGTCCATGTCAACCTGCCACCCAGACACTATCCCTTGACTACTGCCATCTCTAGATGTGCCTAAACCCTTTGACCTGTGGGAAAAAAACAGATGTAAAATAGGCACTGAGCCTTTCTGCTTTCTCTGCATCCTCCGTTAGAGTTTTCAAGCAAATGAACAAGCAGATGTTTCTCTGATTTGCTGTGTCAAGCTACAGCAGTTCCTAATGCTTAAGATTTTTTCCTTCAGATTCTACATGTGGTGAAATTACTGCCATTTTTGTCCCACCCATCAGCTACCACACTGCAAAGTGCCCCCTCCTTCTCTAGCGACCCTCCAAGCAACAGCGTCTGACACCTGTTCCTACATCCTCAACACCGAGTGTTCCATGCACTCTGCCCTCCATCTTGTACAGAGGATTACAGTCTTAAGTGTATTTGTTTATCTAAAATATGTATTAGCACCTCTGTATTTAAAAAAATGCCAGAGATTGATCTCGCCTGAGGCAAATCTGCAGTGCCAAGGCTTACAGATGTCCCTAGAATGTAAACATGAGCATTATCCAAGTGCTCCATTATAATTTATGTTGCCTGATTTTGCAGTGTTAGAAAATTCATGAGCAGATGACTACTAAAATAATCAGATTTCCTAGATGTTGGTTTAATCTGAAGAAAAGTATCTGAGAAAATGGGTACATTCTGGATCTGTAAACCTGGTTGTTTAGCACGTATTATATTTCTAGTGGCTTTCTCAGAGCTGTCAACATCAGTACTTCCCCAGAGTTGAGCTGCTGCTGAGCTGAAGGCTGTGGAAACAGCCACTGGCAAATCCAAATGATCTGATTTCCATTCAGAGCCTGGGAATCAGTAGAGCTGGCAATTATAAACTTTTCTAAGTGCCTCTGCAGTTTGTATAATGCTTTATAAAATGGAGTTTATAATTGGAAATATAAACCTCATGATCAAGACAGTAAGATTTATAAGCAATTTAAGATGACCATGATATTTATACATTGTTCGTTGACGATAAAAGAAATTGGGGAGAAAATGCAATAGACTTGTATGTTATCCTAATTTTGATGCCAAGGAGTATCACAGCAGCACAACTATTCTTTTCCCACTGTGACTCGAGCAGAATTATAAGTGTGAGCCATAGAAGTTAACTCTTTAGGCCATGTCCTCAATTAATATACTATTAATAATTGTCCTATTCTGTTTACCTGTGAAGGTATTGACGAGGCTACAGGAAATCTGGGAAGATCATGCTAGGGAAATTGAAAGGGAAGGTGATGCATTGCCCCACTTGTGGGAAAGCATTGGTTCTCAGGCTGTGGGTTGGGTCTCAAAAGTGGGCTACTCACTCCTAGATAAGATGCAAGAGCAAAAGGGAGCAAGTACAGTTGAGTGAACTGGGCCAGAGGCAGGAGCAGTGGGAAAGATGGAGAAGCTGCCATGCTCCCTCATCACCTATTCAGCACAAGATTTCACACAAAGGCTTTTGACCAAGCCAACTAAATACTCTGATCTAGACAAGTACCCACAGTGTAATGTTCTGATCTAGGCTCAGGTCCACATGGTATTCTTTACAGGTTACCAGGTTTAGAGCAGAATCATTGACAGTATTTGATCAAGCAACAGAAGTTGTTCCAGTAAAAACTGGAGCCTAGTGAGGTGTGATCAGGCTATGCCACTCTAGGAGACCCTACTGGTAATTAAGGGTGCATTACAGTGGCTAGTGCTCTGGTGGGAATGGAGAGCTTCTAGGCCCCTTGGGAGCTGAGAGGACAGTTGAAGGGAGGTCTCAAATGATGCATCTGGTTCTGGAGTTCAGAATCTGAGTCCAAGGAGGAAGGCTGGCCTATGTTGTAAAGGAAGAGGTCTAACCCAGTGTCTTGGGGTACATTCTGGAACTTCTGGAAGTGCACTCGAGGTTCCAAGGCTCATCACACTCTTTGGTGTCTTCTCTGGTGAAGCCTTGCTCTGTGTCACATGTATGTGGTAGCCTATACCTGTCAGCTCTGCTGGCATCAGGATCTGGGCCACATCCCACCCTATAGTGCTGTGCATGCTGCCATGGTTCAGTTTGCTCCTGACCTAAGACAATGTGGGAGGCAAATATATCTATCACATTCATAACCTGTGCTGCAGATATCTGGGTATGATCTTAATCCCAGTGGTGGTGTTGGCCATTCTGGTCTTTCTTGCAGAAATGATGTGGGACAAAATGAAGCAGGAGGAACCTATGCCATCCTGAATTTTATAATAGAATGACCAGCCCTGATGATCTTTCTTTCTTTCTTTCTTTCTTTCTTTCTTTCTTTCTTTCTTTCTTTCTTTCTTTCTTTCTTTCTTTCTTTCTTTCTTTTACATTTATAGACTGCCCATTTTGAGGCAGTCATGTTGGTGTAGTTTATATAGTTAATATGTAAAACTGTTTAAAATCATCATAATAATTATGAGATGTGGAAAAAATAAAAGAAGATATGAATAGAGAGGGGGAAGCTAAATTTATCATTATTAGGAAGAATTTAGGTAATTAAATCAAATATTTTGCCCAGAATTATATTTATTTTCCAAAATATACCCATTATAAATTCAGACAAACCACTGAACTGTTGGCAAAAGGATTTAGCAAAATTCATTTGGCAGGGTCAAAAAGCCAGGATCAAAATGAAAACACTCTGCGATGCTAAAGAGAGAGGAGGTCTAAAAGTTCCTAACTTAAAACTTTATTTTGTAGTGGCCCTCACCTGGCTTAATGAATGGATATTATTAAAAAGTCATAGACATTTGACAATATAAGGACTATTTATGATTGGCATGCTTATATGTGGTAATGGAAAGGAAAAATAAACACACAGTTTGGGCACCACATACTATGATTTGCACTAAACAGGGTACGGAGAAAATATAAGTCGAAATTATTAGATAAAATTCCATCATGGCTGTCCCCTCATGAAGGATTATCTAGGAGTCAGATAAGTACAGAGAAATCATGGCTTACATATAATGTTCTTTGGAGACATGAATGGAGATCATTCTAGATCAAGCCTAGATCAAGGAATTTTAAAGGTGGGAAATTGCCTAAAAATGTACTTCAGTATTGGGAAATGCAGAAATCAGAAGATGCCAGGAGGACCAAGCACCCAAAGAGCAGAGATTTTAAATTCTTTTCAGACAGATGTCAAATATATTCAAGAATGTTCCCTGCTTGATTGAATCTGCTCTCCAGCAGCATGTTCAGTCAGTCACATGGTCCCGTCCCCTGGGCACTGAGCGGTTAGTGATTCAGCTGGTGGATTGTCCCCCTAAGAAGGTGGGCTCCTCACCAGTGAAATTCAGTGGCTTTGTCACTCCTCGAAAAGCAGGGCTGTGTGGTGGCAGCTTGTCCCCCCTCAGACAGCAGGGATAAACATCTGCAAGGATTCCAGTGCAGATCACTTCCTAGCATAGCTTGATAGCATCACAATCCCATCTTTGTCGCCAGTGTAAAATATGTGGATTCAAGAACCACACAAAACTGGAATTCTTGCAGCTCTTTAATTGTGAGATGACATTATACAGAAAGTTCCAAAACTTCACTCTGCTATCCCCCCCCAAAAAACCCCCAATGTATATACATACTGAGAACAATGGGACTGGCCATGGCAGCAAGCCATTGGCTCATAGCCCTTGATTAATGTAAAGCGATTGGCTGTCATGGCAGCCATGACAGAGTGCAGGTCTACCTGATCCTATCATGGCCCATGCGCTCAGTCCTCTATAGGATCACCCGCATACACAACATCATCACTGTCCCCACCTTCCCATCAAACCCCGCATCTTCCAAAGGCCAGGCAGTGCAGGCCATGGAGGTGGTGGGATGTCACCTTCCTATCCCCACACACATTTCCCAGAGGCCAAGCCAGGCAGGGAAGGTTGTGGGAGGGCTGCCTCCTATCCACCCCATATCTTTCAAGGGCCAAGCTGGGGAAGGCTGCTGGATCCCCCCAGTGACTCTGAGAAGAGAGAGAGTGGGGGAAAGCAAAGAGCACTCTGATGGCCAGCTGCAGGGCCATGGAGAGTTTTTGTGATCCCTGGTCCTGTTAGGGAAGACTTCTTGGGAGAAAGGCTTTGCCAGGAGCTCCCAGATTCACCTGAGCCTCAGCTGGATGAGAGCTTATCCCAGCCAGATGTTCAACAGGCAGAGAGCTCTGACCAGCAAGATGGAATGGAGCTACAGACAAACAAGGGCTTAGATTCCAAAGTTCTTGCAGAAGCTACTAATTCCTCTGGCCAGCCTCCAGCTGCAGCTCCCTGACTTGTCAGCCCACCTGGCTCACCTGAGCCAATTAAGCAATGCCAGCTATGTGCTGGAAGACAGCTCCAATCTATAAGACACTACACCATGTTGGCAAAAACAGTTGCTGACTGCAGAAGTCCGTGGGTTACTCACAGAGTCTGTGGGTTACTCACAGAGTTATCACAGAGTGAGTGCTGAAAGGCAGCTGTCAGCCTATATTAACTTTAGAGGCCTAGGTTGTAGATCTGCTGCTTCTGCTGATGTCCTTGGACTACCTGAAAAAAACCTAGACTAACTGGACTGAGTTAAGACATTCATTCTGTTTGTCCCTTGGTATTCTGTTTTTGAAATGCTGATTCTCTTTGCTTTCCTTGCAGCTCATCTGTGCTTCCTTCCAGCAAATAGCTGAAACCTGAGACCAACACAGGAGAACAAAGGAAGCAGCTGGCTTCCCTCCCTTGTCCAGGGGAGAGTGGAGGGTGGGAAGAGGCTGGGGATGGGGCAACTTACCAGCAGCAGGGCCTTTGAGAGATGCAGCACATCTTCCACCTGGCAAGCAGCAAAAATAGGAAGAAGAGGACAGAAATCCCATGATTGGCCATCACTGGAAGAGTGCTCTCTCCCTATTGGTGGCATATCCCCAGGGAAGGCCAATCAGGTAGGGATAGCATTGTCTGTGTACAAGTTGAACTGATTAGCCCTCATTGGCATAGTGCTATCATCCTGTTAACGGTACACCCCCAGGGAGAGCAAATCAGACAGGGAGTTAGTTGCCTGCATGTACTTTCAACTTAGTGATATTGATATGACTATATATGGTCATGTTGATCCACCACTCCCCTCCCAATCATGCGCCTGGACGGGGAGGGGCCCAAGGTTCCTAACCATATTCTGGTTGCTTCCTAACCATTTTCTGCCTGGTCTAACTACTTCTGGGGATTCTCAAAGCCTGAAGAATGTTTCATGGGGTTCTCAGTGGTAAAAAAGTTGAGAAAGACTGCTCTAGGCTATAGAAATCAGTTCTTCTGGGAAAAAAAGGCAGATTTTTGGCCTGACCCAACTTATTACTCAGTAGCTGATGGTTGGCTGGGGGAGGGCTCCAGTGGGTCGTGCATCCCCTCCTCTGGGGTAATCATGATGCTGCTGCCATTGCAAGAGATACCCTAGTCTGCAGCCCACTCACCCTATGTCCCTTGCAGAGTTCTGAACTTGGCTGGTACCAGTCTGCTGGTTATTCCTGGCCCAGGGATGCTTATCTGGCCTTGGCCAGGGCCAGGGCCAGGGCCAGGGCCTTTTCGATCCTGGCCCCTACCTGGTGGAATGAGCTCCTGGAGGAGCTGCGGGCCCTTGGAAGCTTTCTGCTTTCCATAGAGCCTGCAAAATGGAGCTCTTCCATCAGGTATATGGTCAGAGCCATTGCTAGAGCTGGTGGTACGGGTTTCCCTTGATATCGGCGTTGGACATCTTGACGCAGGTTGGTCTCTCCCTATGCCATCCTCATAAGGTCTTTTCTCATATGAAGCTTTGCCATTTGTTTGGGGTTGTAATATTATTGATTAGGGTTTTAATGGAGTTTTATGTGGCCAGTTTGGTGTAGTGGTTAGGAGTGCGAACTTCTAATCTGGCATGCCAGGTTCGATTCTGCGCTCCCCCACATGCAACCAGCTGGGTGACCTTGGGCTCGCCATGGCACTGATAAAACTGTTCTGACCGAGCAGTGATATCAGGGCTCTCTCAGCCCCACCCACCCCACAGGGTGTCTGTTGTGGGGAGAGGAATGGGAAGGCGACTGTAAGGCGACTTTGAGCCTCCTTCGGGTAGGGAAAAGTGGCATATAAGAACCAAATCTTCTTCTTCTTCTTCTTCTTCTTCTTTTTCTAATTGTTGGGCTATTGTTACCCTCCACGAGAGGGTTTTGAGAACAGGAGGTTATAATTCTAATAAACAAACAAACAAATAAATATTTTAAAACTCGCTTTCCTATATTTGTAAATATGAGCATTGGATAATATACTCATCAAGAAGTTCTGGTTGACCCAAGGACAAATTGGGGCTTACCCCTGCATAACTGCCTGTTGCTCAACAAT
Organism: Paroedura picta; assembly: GCF_049243985.1. Lineage (NCBI taxonomy): Eukaryota > Metazoa > Chordata > Lepidosauria > Squamata > Gekkonidae > Paroedura > Paroedura picta. Next base: position 66,976,510 of record NC_135376.1, on the reverse strand, counting down.
GGTATATATTTATTAATACTGAAAAAGGTAGAGCCCCTTTGATATGATATCTTTGTTTTTCATGTGGGGGCTGGGAAAGTACTGTGGAGCTACTTTGCAGACAGGTCAGAAGGCAAGCTCTGAGACAGAATCTAGAACCCATTTTGTTTTCAGTTCTCTTCTATTAACAGAGGCTCAGATAGGCTTGAAACTCCTGAATTAACCTAAAATCTCAGTCATTTTCTTTGCACTGGAGTCTTTTAAAAGTTGAGAAACTTTGAATTCTTGCTAGTAAAACAGTGCATTAATTTTACAGTCTGTATGCAAAGGGCTAGCCTCAGGCTTAGGTTTATACTGCTTTCCTGCAAATAGGCTAACCAATTTAAAGATCCCAGGCAGTATTATTGAACTTTTATCTTAACAAGCCTAGATACTGCTGTTTATATTATATGGTTTGGCTCCTGGAACTAAAAGCCATCTTGCTATTTATGGAATTTCATTTACCTTTGGTTTTCTTTGACCCTATAGAACATGTTGCAGATACGTGTTGTTTGGACAAATCAGGACTCCAGTTAATTTCATTGCACTTAGAAAAGAGATCAGAATGCAAAGAATGATTTTAGGAGGATATATTTTGAAAAGCTAAGCATCTGTGCTACAAGCAAGAAGCAGCACAGCTATTTCTGATTTATTTCTATTTAAATACGCTCAGCAAGTAAACAGCAAAGTTCCTCGGGACTCCTCCCTCTAAACCAAGTAATGGAAAAAATGATGTCAGAATTCTAATAAACAAATATGTGCTCTATGACCTTAATCCCTTAGGGAACCAAAAGAGAGAGAGAGAGAGAGAGAGAGAAGGGGGGGGGGGGGGAAACCACTGAGAGTCAGACAAAAATAGTAAAACCTTTACATTGCTTAGGGATAACTGCACTGCTAGTAGCTAATTAGCTAAATCTTGTTAATATTTGGGGATTGCATAGTGATTAAGAAATGGAATATTTGCGGGGGTGGGAGGGGAGACATTTCACAATGTGTGCTAAAAATTAGATGAAATGAAAGGTCCGTTTTGTTGATGGGATTTTGCCCATCCATCCCACAAAATGTACCTCTCCGTTTCTGTAATGTTTCAGCTGGGGAAAGACTGTGAATCAGGGAAGAATCTTTACCTACTCATCGGGAAGGAAGGAAAGAAGGAAAGAAGGAAGAACTGTCTTAGGACCGATCGACTTTGTGATGTCATCAAGTAGCGAAATCTGACTGAGTACTCAATGTTATCAGGAAATACATTCTGAGTAAGGGCAGGGCCTTTCCTGGTGTCCACCAATACCTCCTATGTCCACCTTTCCTGGTGTTCTCTCTGATTTAGCTCCACAATGTCATCAAATAGCCAAATTTTATTGAGCATGTGATCATATGACATCATCAACATTGCCTAGACAATCTCAGATCAACTAGAAGTAAAAATTACCCCAGAAAGAAGCCTCTACTTTGTTAGGGTTTGTTTTGAAAAAAAATGGCACAGAAGTGGAAAATCATGGAAAAGCCCAGTCAGTATTTAGTAAAAAGTGGATACAAATTAGAACTTTTGTGCAGTCTGATGAAGCGCCAACTCTATTCAGGGTTGCTGTGTGAATTGACTGGGAAGGAAGGAACCATGTATTCCATCCCAAGCCGCTCTTAAGAATGAGTGGGATACCTAGACATGCCCTTTAAGGAATGCTCAAATAAATAGAAGAGAAAGGTAACAGAACCTTGTTAGGAAACTTTTGAGTTTTCCCTTAGAAGAAGGTAGGACGGGGGTCAGGATGAGAACTCATAGTCACCAAATGAGATATACTGCCAATGTGCTTAAGGATGCTGGGTTTTGTACAAAGCATGATTAAGCTATAGGTATGGCAGTCCTAACCACAAAATTAGATTGCTGTGCGAAAGACCCCAAATATGCTTTCCCCTTCAAACTGCAGAATTAAGTGCTCTTGTGAAATCAGCAAGGAGTATAATTTCTTCCTCCCTCTGTTACCACTTTATCTGCTTACTGCTATTACCATGAGCTGCTTTGCAGCCATTTAAAGAGCTTCAGAGTGTTTCTTAAAAAGTGAATAAGCATCACTTCAGAGCGTACACCTTAGAGGGGAAAGGACCATGCTTCTGTGTGCACTAGGTTTGTAGGACCACTTATTCCTATAAGTGTCAACTAATAGGCTAGGCTTCTCTATAAATCTAGAGCAATCTTTCTGCAGAAAACTAACACAAATATATAGGACAGGCTGAAGTAAATTAAAATGTATGCAGCACCCTACATGCTTAACCTACGGTACTTGGCCTGTTTGCAGGAGGGAAAAAGAGTGATGAGGTAGATATTTTACCATGGGGCCAAATACAGGTATCCAGGTGTACATAGGCAGGATATTGTGGCAGAGGAACTGCAGGAAGTCCTTTGGATAGTAAAAAATGGGGTACAAAAAAAACCAGCTCTTCTTTTTCCCTCAGTGGTCCTTGATTTGTCCTTTTGTCCTTGGAGAAACCTGTCTACAGAGTGAGCAAAACAATCACATGCAAATTATCTTTTGAACATGTATGAATACAAAACAGCTCCATGTCTCTTTCCCTGTAGATATTTGCATGGACATCTCATTAAAATGCATGTTTCCACAGAGTGCTTTTATTGTACAGAAACTGGAGTTATGATAAATGGAGGGGTGGGGGGTGGGGGGTGGGGGTAGGAACCAAAAACAAACCAAGTGCAGAAGTAACCAGAGGAAAGAATAAAGAAGAAATAAGATCAAGCAGTATGAATTTTGTGACATGGAACTGCTTGGCATTTTGAATGGGTTTCTGTTATTCTTTGGCTTCTGTGGTATTAAAGGGCATCCACTATCACACAAACAAAAAATCTTTTCAAAATGACCTCCAAGAATACTTTAAAAAAAAAAAAGCTCTTCTGCACACAAAGTGCTGATTTTCAAGACAAACTAATCTCCTTCTACACCATCTTTGCTTGGGGCCATCAATGCCTCCTCTGAAAGTGAATCCCACAACTGAATTATTCATTGAGTAATGGAGTGTTTTCTTTGAGAGACAAGGTGGTGTAGTGCTTAAGAGTGACTGCCTCTGATCTGGAGAACAGAGTTTGATTCCGCACTCCTTCAAATGCTGCCAGCTGGGTGACTTGGAGCAGTCACAATTCTCTCAGAGCTCTCTTAGCCCTACCTACCTCACAGGGTGTCTGTTGTGGGGAGAGGAAAGGGAAGGTGTTTGTCAGCGTTTTTGGGACTCCTTCAGGTAGTGAAAAGCTGGGCATAAAAACGGCTCTTCTTATTCTTCCCTTTAATTTACCCATGAATCTATTCCCCATCAACTTCATTGGGTGCTCCTGAGGTTTTATGGTACAGGGAGAAGTACACATCCCTAATTTTGATAAAATTTCTCATGTACAATTGTTATGTGGCCCAAGTTTTTCATTCAGGAAAATATGAATGCTTCATTTGTATTGTTTTCAATTCTCTAGTATTTGACTATTATACAGTACATATACAATATCAGAGAGCCAGTTTGGTGTAGCGGTTAAGAGTGGTGGCTCCTAATCTGATGAGCTGGGTTTGATTCCCTATTCCTTCACATGCAGCCAGCTGGTGGCCTTAGTCTAGTCACAGTCCTGATAGAGCTGCTCTCACAGATAAGTTCTCTCAGAGCTCTCTCAGCCCCAGCTCCCTCCCGGCGTGTCTGTTGTGGGGAGAGGAAGGGAATGTAATTGTAAGCCATTTTGTGGCTCCTTCAATTAGTGAAAAGGGGATATAAGAAACAGCTCTTTTTTCTTCTTCATCATCTATCTTGTACTTGTGTCAGAAGCCTATTGCAAAATGAACGTCAGTGAACTAAAAATACTCTTGACATTATCTTCTGTGGTAGAAGGAACAACAGTTTCTGGCCTCTGTGCCGAATCACATTTTTGTGCTATGGTTGCTTCTTATCAGAAAAGTCATGGCTTTTAAATAATGTAAGCATTTATATCAACTCTTGTAGATCAGAAACAATTTTTAGGAAGCCATAACTTAGGGATGTACCTTGTAACTGAGGTGAATCTAGCATGACAGGAAGCCTTAACATGTGTTTTACAAGACTGCACGCACGCTCTAAGGGCCAATGCTTACAAAAATGGAGATGCCGATAGTTCTCAGCTCTCATCAGTGTCAACTAAAAATAAGCAGTCCAAATGTAATGCAATGATGAGAGGAGCTCAGCACAGATTCATTCCCAGGGGGGCCTTCCTTTCATATGTTCATCTTTCTTGCAGAAAATCATTTGGATCACTTGTAGTAACATTTCTCAGTCCTTGAGCACCACAGCATGATAGCTGCATCTTGGGGCTATTCCCTGGAAATAAATATTGAGTATCCCTTCCTTCCCCAGGAACATGTACAATTACTTAGCCTGTGCAATGACTTCACTGCCCACAGTATGCTTTTGCCAGGGGCAGTTAATGATACACAAAGGCTTTTGCCATCTTAGACAAGCCACTAGGGATTTATGCCGCACTCCCACCCCGGCACATAATCCCAACATGACCCAAGTACACTCTAAGCTCCTCTGAAGCTGGAGGGAAGGGGGCCTGTTTTCCCACTCATCCTCCTTTGTGAAGGCAGAGTACATCATGGAAAGGCCGGCCAGATGAGCCCCTGCACCCTGAGCTGCCATAAAGTAGGAGGGAGGTAGTGCAAAGGAACTAGCCAGTTTGGGGTAGTGGTAAGGTGACCAGATTGTCCTACTTTTGGAGGGACATCTGGGGGCACCTGGCAAATTGTACTTATGTTGAATATATATATATATATATATATATATATATATATATATATATATATATATATATATATATATATATATATATATATATTGTATATGTATATGTATATGTATATGTATATGTATATGTATATGTATATGTATATGTATATGTATATGTATATGTATATATATATATATATATATATATATATATATATATATATATATATATATATATATATATATATATATATATATATATATATATATATATATATATATATATATATATATATATATATATATATATTACAATACTATTTTTGCATTCTATGCGTTCTATGAAACTTTTTGTTGCTCCATATAGACCACATTTTAATCAAGACCCCCCCCCCCCCGGTCAACGGTGTTCTGCTTTATCAATGTTAAAATCTGGTCACCTTAGGTAGTGGTTAAGAGCAGCCGCCTCTAATCTGGAGTGCTGGGTTTGATTCCCAGCTCCTCCACATGCAGCCACCTGGGTGACCTGGGGCTTGTCACAATCCTATTAGAACTGTTCTCACAGAGCAGTTCAATCCAAGTTCTCTCAGCCACACCTACCTCACAAGTTATTGGTTGTGAGGAGGGGAAGGGAGGACAGTGAAAAGCAGGGTATAAAACCCAACTTTTCTTCTTCTTCAACTATTTATTTATCGTATGTATGTATAGCATAGCCAGGAGATCTGAGGGTTGTGTGGTAGCGAGACAAGGGACCTTTGGAGGTGGTTTTCCAGTTCCTGCCTCTGATTCATGACTCCTGATGTTCCTTGGAGTAGTAGCCAGGGTCAGCCTTGCTTCGCTTCTGAGATCTGAAAGGATAACACCTGCCTGGGCTATCCAGGTCAGGTCAGAGCTAGCCATTGCCTGCTTTTCTTCCCTTCCTCCTTCGTGAGGGGAGGCAAGGGCATGGGAATGCAAGCTGCTCCAAGTCTCCATGGAGCCAGTGGTTGTATGCATGGAGGCTGAAGGTTTTTCCCCCCAGATTTATTCAAATAGAAATGGGAGTGTAGGAAATGATTGGCTTATCTGTCTAGTGTGTGGTGAGCCCATTGTTCCTCCAAGATCAGAGTGGCACACATGGCTCTTTGTTTCTGATTGTTGGTCTTGTAAAAGCCTTGCAGCTTTGGTTAGGCTGAAGGAGAGTGAATGGCCCAATGCTGCTCAGAAACTTTCATGGCAGACAGAGGGTTTGCTCCAAGAGCTCCAGATTCTAGTCTAGAACTTTGTCTAAGACACTCTAATGCATTATACCTAGTCTTATCTATAAAATGTTTTCAAACCAGCACCCAACATGTTATAATCTTAGGACACTTCAAAAAGGCATCAGTTAGGTGAACTCTTGATCCATACTGGCACCTGGTCCTTACCCATGTTGATAGAATTTAAAAATACAAAAGAGGGTGCAGCACCCAGGTGCTTAAAATAATGAAATAGTTTTATTTAGAAGAGAAACAACTTTGTGACTAGGAGAGAGAGTCCTGTCTAACAGTTGTTCTGTTTTGCTTCTGTCTGTTGTGGAGGCAAGCAGGGAGGAAATATGCTCAAAGGAGCCAATCAGGACACTGGAGGAGACTATTTGAAAAATACCAGGAAGTTCCTAGTCTAACTATGCTAAATACCCATCTCCGCCGATGCCCCTTGTAAGATATTCTTCATATGCTTTTGAATCATGCACACTACAAATCTTTCATATTCCAACAACCTGAACCTATGTTCAGTGTAAACAAAGTATGGTAGTGGGATATCCCCCCCCCTTCTTAAAATGGCTGTTTTATTTCCTTAATCAAAGGCGGGATCTTTCTATCACATATTAACTTCCACTCTTAGGGCAAAAGAGTGCTGGGAATATTTGTCATGGATGGAAAAATATTCTCAGGTATGTAGCCATGTCTGTCGGAAACACCAGAACAAATTTTGAGCCCAGGAGCACCTTTAAAACCAAGAAAGCTTTATTCAAGGTATAAGCTTTTCAATGGGCACGGACACTTCATCATACTTCCATGTAAACCGCCCAGAGCTGTAGGGAAGGGTGGTATAAAAATCCAAATAAATAAATAAAATAAATAAATATAAAGTTTGTTGGTCTTAAAGGTGCCACTGGACTCAGACTTTGTTCTGGAAAGATATTCTGTTAGATATCTAAGAATGAACTTTAGCTGAGTTTACTTTGGATATCAGCCAAATTGCTGACCAAATATATATATATAAAGATTGTGTCATAAAGTCAAGGAGCTGTTTGCACTTTAGTTTCCCACAATTTTAACTGGGATACATGCAGTTTGTGAAGTATCAATGACAAAGCAGATAGTGCTCACATGCATAAAATCCTCCCTTAAATTATTTCCAGCCATTATTACCTGAAATAAAACCTCCACAGATTCCTCTCTTTGCTCACAGACTTGTCTGGTACCCATCAGAAACTAACCATGGGGAAATAATATTTCTGTAGCCCTGTTAGATGAATAATTCATGCTTTTGACAGTTCATTTGGCCTTCAGCTATACTTTTCCTCAAGGCTTCTGGAATACTGTCCAAAAAGTGCCTGTTTAAGTGGTGTTGGTTAGAAAATAGTTTATGTTCCTTCAGATAATGAGACTAGACTAGAGGACACTGCTTTGAATTGTCAAGGATAAAGATGAACATGTCAATTAGGAATATACCAGAGTGATGGAGAAAAGTATCACACACGCTTTGTTATTTCATAGTCAAAGAAAGCTCCTTGGTTTAAAAGTTTTTTTAAAGAAAAAAGTTTATGTTCATTCAGATAATAAGACTAGGCTGGGGGAGGGGGGGGAGAAAAGGATCCCACACGTTTTAGCCTGAGAAGAATGCAGACCACCCCAGCCATTGAGAGAGTGGTAATAATACATGTGATATACATGGTATATTACCTATGCAAATGAGACTTTAAGAAGAAACGGATTCACTTTATTGTTTCATTTATTTAGTGTGTTGTTCTGTGGTCCTTTGTCTAAGGAGTTGAAGGTGGTACACAGGGGTTTCCACTCCTTCATTTTATCCTTACTTGACCTTCCCCCCTGGAAAAAAAAACCAAAAGGCAATGAACTGCCTTGTTTTAATCAGCCAACAAGGAAAGAAATGGATTGAATGAATTTTTAAAGCAAAGAAATAATGACTATCAAGGAAATTGTCCTTGGCAAATGTGCACATTTCTGGTCAAATGTCATGATGTAGGCTTTAGCCTTTATAGGTTCACTGATAAGACTGTAGAAAGAAAAGAAATTTATGATGTCAACTTAACGATGAGTTCAACACATTTTTTAAAAATATGCCCTCTAAAGCAATGGCTTCTTTTAGAAAGTAATGCCTGTTCATTTAATTTGCCCTGTCCTCTCCAAGGAATGCTTTTAATATCTTCACTAAATTGAAAGATGAATGATACGATTATAATTAGGACATAATATTCTTGATGACAATGAATTAGTTTATTGAAGTTCCATTTAAGTTCTAATTGGAGCCTGCGTTAAAAGTTTGAACATGTGCAGGTTTGTTACAAAGAATCTTATTAGTGAAGTAATGATTTTTGAAGACTTGGGTGGAATCTAGAAAAGCTTTAAAAAAATCAGTGGAATATAAACACTTAGGAGGGGTTTACAAAACTCCTGTTGGCTTCAGGCACTTCTGGCATCCCCTGGATAGGTCTTAATTCAAGTACTCCCTGACCTTCCCCATTCATGTCTATGGAGGAAGGAGATCTCTGAACTTCCACTAAGGGGGAAATCAACCCCTTCCATGGAAATAACTGGGGATCATCATAATGCCAAGGAAGACTGTGTGAGTTGGGGGGGGGGGACAACAACAAAAGACAGCAGGTTTAGTTAAAATTTGTATCCATATTTTTATCAAATGCACTGGGTTTTTATTTGAGAATATACTACAGGTGTGCTAGTTATACTTTAGATTTGACCACATTTTGCCTCCAGGCATTGGATATCTAGAGCTTTTTCCTAATGACGGGCAATGGATATTCCTTTATGCCAATAAAGATTGTTGTTGATTGAATGGATATTCCAATATCACATGTTTTGTGGTTTGTTTCAAAGTAGCTCTCAATATCTTTTGAATGCTGTAGTAATAGAACAAGGAAAGGAAGATGGAATGGCATATAGGGTTGCCAAGCTCCAGGTGGTGGCTGGGGAATTGTAGTCCATGAACATCTGGAGGACCACAGGTTGACTACCCCTACTTTATATGAACAGATTCTCTGGAAAGTGCAGATTATCTCCTACACATTTCCTCAGTCAGAACAATGACTGTGTACTTTGGATGTCTAGTAGTGATAACTTGCTTGGACTTCTAGGAAGAGAAGGGCAGACCAGCACTGCATCAGCACATCCAGTGCAAGGTTAAGAAAGGTCACCCACTTCTGTATGTTGCCCGAACTTTGGTTTTGTCACTTCACAGCTTCTTTTACAGCTTCTTTTACATTGCATCATCCCATTGAATATTTATTTTACAATTTCTTTGCCACTTTTCCACCCAACTCGAGGGCCCCCTCAAGCACTAAACATGAAAACATTTAAAAATATTAAACACTTTAAACTTTAAAGTTATCTATATCTCTCTGTCTCTGTATCATTTCAAAGAATGTTTAAAACAATTAAACATATAAATAAGCACACAAACATATTCTGTCAGGATGGGCCTGTAAGCCATAGGGCAACATTCCCTAGGGAGCGCTGCTGCACGCCTGCCATAGAGAAGAAAAGGAGTCGTGAAAAGCTCATTCCTTCCTTCCTTCCTTCCTTCCTTCCTTCCTTCCTTCCTTCCTTCCTTCCTTCCTTCCTTCCTTCCTTCCTTCCTTCCTTCCTTCCTTCCTTCCTTCCTTCAACGGTTGCACAAGAGATGGTGCCCGAAAGTAGGACAGACGCATCCTGAATCATTGTCCTCTGCAATAAAAGCCATGACCACCCATTCTGCTTGGAATTAACCTGTCCCGCCAATCCCCAATTTGCTTCAAAAGCCCCTTCCTGGGGTGGCCATAAATAATTTGCAACTTGATGACACTCATGTATGTAGAGAGCCAGCCTGGTGTGGTGGTTAAAGAGCAACAGACCCTGTTCTGGAGAACTGGGCTAGAACCCCTCCACATGAAGTCAACTTGGTGACCTTATGCTAGTCACAGTTCTCTTAGAGCTGTTCTTGCATAACAGTTCTCCTAGAGCACTCTCAGCCCCACCTGCCTCACAGTTTCTGTTGTGAGGAGACAAGGGGGGTGGTTTTTGTAAGCCACTTTGGGGCTCCTTCAGGTAGTGAAAAGTGGGATATAAAAAGCCAGCTCTTTTTCTACAAACAGTGCTTCATTTCTAAATCCTTGTTTTCTGAACAATAGACTGGAGATTGCAAAGAACAATGCTCCTTATTATTTATAAAGGACTGTCCCTATCTCAGTGGTGATGGAGGTGGTGAATACCCTTGGCATAGATTTGGAAACAGCTTGGGAACTGCAAGCTTTCTCAGTGATCATTCAGAAATCAATCTGTTTTCTGAGAGTTCTGTCTCAGCTAGGTATTTTTGGTGGGTTATTTTCCTCTTTTCATTCCTTTTAGGATTTTCCTGTGTTCAAAAGTTGGGATTCTTCTCTACTTCACCAAGTAATGTCTTCTGGAATGTATACATTGGTGTGTGAATTATAAACTGATATACAAATTTTCTGATGACAGCAGATTATTTGGAGTGAATAGGAAACCCCACACAAACAGTAAGGTGCTTTCCTCTAAACCAAACTGTCATTTCCAAACCGCTGAATCCCTTCATTTGTCATTAACAGAATATCATGTCCTTGCAACTAAGAACATAAGGGCCAAAATGGTCCTGCAGAGAGCAAATACCTACAATAACTGTAGGGTTAGGTGGATGTATGGAATCTAGAAATGTTCTTATGGCTCTTATGGTGGTTAGTAATCATAATCTGTGTTGCTCACTCTTTATTTTACTATTTTATGACTGATTTGAAAATTTTAAATCTTTAAAAAAAATTTCTTTTACATTGTAATGGCCTATGCAATAAAATCTGACTTAATTTGGACTGTTGAATCCCTGTAGCCTAGAATTTTTCTCTCCTAATTTATACCCTTCAGACAATTAGCCTGAGTCATCAACATAACAAGAAAGTGATTAATCACCTGGGATCAGTTTAGAAAAAACCGCCTACTTAATTCTAAAACCTGAGCATCAATATTGATGGTTCTGTTGAAGTTCATCTGAAAATTGATGGTGTTTAGCTGCTGCTACTTTGTTTCTCTGTTTTAAAGAACCCACTGAAAGCTTAGAAGTCTGAGATGAATTAGCACCTGTGTAAAATTCTTTCACAGCGCTGCTCCTGGGTTCCAATACTGGCACAAGGATGCAAATACATCCAAATCTTGGGAACTGTAATTTCCAGCAGCATCAGCCATGGCAAAGGGCTGCTTCGAAATTCAACCTTGCTTTCTTATCAAGCCAAAACCACCCAGGAACAAGAGTGGGTTTTAGACTGTGCTGGGAGACAACAAACCACAGACAATTTATTGCAAGAAATAATCAGGAGAATTGATCCCAATCAAGATGAAAGTCAATTAAGTTCTTGGCTGCAGGACTTATTCACATAGTTCATGGCAATCAACAGGAAATACATTGAGAATAAGATGCTTAATATTAAGATCTTTTGCCCATACAGCTATAGGACAGTGGGTTTGGGAGTATTAGTTTTCTGAACATTGATGAAACATGATCAGCATTTTATGTCAAGCCACAAAAGAACTGCTAGGGTGAAACATCACTCAGTCCGTGAACAAACCGAGCATTACACACCATAGTTGTTTAAACCAGGTAATTACAAACTATGGTGACATCACTGATACTAACTACAAATCTGTACAAGATACCAGTTGCACTATCTTATAATACAGGAAGGGATGCAGCTGAGGCAAACAGCCCCGGGGTGCCTAAGGCCATCCAGTGAATTTAGAGTGGATCTGAAATTTGGACCGGGGACTTGGAGTTGAAAGCTTATGTTCTGGCCACTATGCTGCAGCCACTCCTCAACACATGGCTCTCCTTACAACGAAAACTCAGGCAAAAGGATGCATTTCTAGCAAGGGCCTTTCCAGATGGTTGAGGGGGAGAAATGAATATAATCCATATTCATATCTACAGTGTGTTAATGTCATCTTACATTCGTTCATCTGTTACCCTCTAAGATCTCTTCCTGTTTGCTTTCTTTCCCTTCCCTCTTGGCTTGAGTAGCCGAAATTATCCTTCGGTAAATTTGCATCTTCTGCAAACTGGTATTTGCCTCCTGATTAGCGATAACAAGAAGGCCTGCTGAATGCCATATTCTGTCTTTGCAGTTGTTTTAATGTCATCTTGTGCTCGTTCATCTGTTATCCTTCCCAATCCCTTCCTGTTGCCTTCTTAGCCATTCCAAAGTTTACGGTCTATTATGAGAACAGAATATTATCCTGAAAGAACCACCATCGCAATGATATGAGTTTAAACTGGGGGGAAGAGAGGTTGGGAGCTACTTGATGATGCCCTTGAAGAAAGACATACAGAAGCCTTTAGGATTTCACCAGGAATGCCCAGTCTTCATTTGCAGCCAAATGTTTTGAACTTACTATATATGCTAGAGCAGCAGAGAACCAGTTTGGTGTAGTGGTTAGGAGTGCGGACTTCTAATCTGGTATGGCGGGTTCGATTCTACACTCCCCCACATTGAGCCAGCTGGGTGGCCTTGGGCTCACCACGACACTGATAAAGCTATTCTGACCGAGCAGTGATATCAGGGCTCTCTCAGCCTCACCCACCTCATATTGAGTCTGTTGTGTGGAAAGGGAAGGCTACTGTGAGCCCTCCTCCTCCTCCTCCTCCTCCTTCTCCTTCTTCTTCTTTTGAGACCTTTTCTATTGGTCTGAAGCAGCAGAACAAAACTGGAGTCCAGTGGCACCTTTAGAACCAACAAAGTTTTATCTAGGGCAGCCTTTCTCAACTTTTTTACCATTGCAAAACCCCTGGAACATTCTTCAGGCTTCAAGAAACCCCATAAGTGGCATGATCATGTAGATATGGCTGGGAAATACACCCACCCGGGGTCCCTCCCCCTCCTACCCCCTCCAGGCCCATCATTGGCCAATTTGGGGGGTTGACATGACATATGACAAATATTTAACAAATTTTAAAAAATATATAAAAAATTAACTCCCACCCATTCAGGAAACCCTTCCAGGGCCCTCAAGAAATCCCAGGGTTTCATGAAACCCTGGTTGAGAAAGGTATCCCGAGGCAAGACAAATAAAGACATGAGACACCAAGTGTGATTCAACTAGTTTATTTATTTACCTGGATTCAGCTTATGTAAATGGCTGATCTATATCATTGCATTTCAGTAACCTGCAGATTTTGAGGGAGGGCTGAAAGTACTTGGACTGCCACACCCACTGTAAATGTTTTCCCGTCTTGGTGAAGAAACAAGCTCTGAGGCCCCCCCCTCTCTCAGCTGCAGCAAGAAGGCTGAAAGTGAGAGGGAGCAGCAGGGCAAAGAAGCCCACCTCCCTCATCTGATTGGCTGCTGTGTTTCTCTGGAGCCAATGGAGTTCTTGGACATCATTTGCAGCAAGTAGGGACTGGGGGCAAGTGAACCCCCAGTATAGTTTGCTGTGGACCCCACTTCTCTTTCCTATTTGTGAATGTATTTCAATTCTCTGTCAAGGATATGATTTCACAACTTGCTGTTTGAAAAAGATAAAGAGCAGCAATCCAAGGAGCGATTAGGATGGACTGAGGGGAGGATAGCATGTCTATGCAAGGGAATCTCAGTGTACAGCATCTTAGCGTGCTTGCAATCCGAGGCTAAGGCCAAAGTTCCATTACTCATCGCTCTCAAGGAAAGATTGCCGAGTGAATGGCCAACAGAAGCACAGATGGGACTTAAAAAACAACATCAAACCAACCAGCCAGAGTTAGTGCATCTGTTGTGAAATGGTTTCCGGACTGCTCTTTCAAGGGCACAGTATGGTGTTTGACTTTACAATCCACTTCTAAATATATAAGTATTCTTGATTTCCCTGGCTATAATGGGTAACCAGGAGAAACGTTTGAATAAAATAAGAATTATAAAATGTAAAATGCTTTTAGAATATCTTATATACCTGTTCAAAGTAGTTTTCAAAGCATTCCATTTCTGATATGCGGTTCCATTTTCAAAGCAACCTTTAACACATTTCACTATTTTAAAAGCAAATGGCTATATTTTGAACCATGGATTTCCACAAATGCTATGCTGTAGCAAATGTGGTGAGAAAATCCATACTATGCTCTGGCTCAAAATACCCTGAAATATCAAAAAGATTGGTTCAGGAATGTACTGGAATGAATAGATAAATCAGGCAATCTCAAAAAAAAATCTTAAAGAAGCTATTTCAGCTTGTCTTGACTTAAATACAATGAGAATGACTACAGATACCTGAAATCAGAAGGTGCAAATGCTATCTCATGAAACATGATCAAAAAAGAAAGCTCTGCAGATAAAAAGGAAACTGGGGAAATTAGACTTTTAAAAAGTGAAACAAGGAGAAAAGGAAGTGAAAATTGTAACATGAGTTCTGAGTCTCAGGAAGATGGGCGTTGTCTGTTTGTAGATGTCATTTCAAATACAGTCAGATCCTGCTTATTTATTCAGAGAAAGAATCCCAGAAGAGGATTTCAGCCTTGCCTATTTGCGCATTATCTCAAATCCCTTTGTACTGATTTTGACTATATTAAAATCTACCCAACTTCAATTGCTTGAAGTTTGAACTGTGGCATTACAGCCGTGTGCAGGCAAGTGACAAAAAGCCTCTGACTATCCAGGGCCCCCTTTAGCTGACTTAATTCCATTGCCTTGACTCTAGTGGGGGTCATAATTCTGGTTCCTTCTCTACCTGCCCCACAGTGCTGGGGTCATTTGACTTCTTAGCCTTTATACCAGACTTTCTCAACCATGATTTCAAGCCAACCGTGGGTTTCTTAACAGCTCTGGAAGGGTTTCCTAAATAGATGAGAATTAATTATAGTTGTATTTTTTTATTGTTAAGCATTTATTGGGTGATATGACCATATATGGTCATGTTGACCACTCTCCCTCCCAAAATGGCCAATGATGGGCCTGGTGAGAAGGGGAGGGGTCCAGGGTGGACATGTACACAGCTAGGCTTCCCAACCATATTCTATATGATCAGACAACATGTGGGGTTTCTTGAAGACCGAAGAATTTTTCAAGAGTTTCTCAATGGTACAAAAGTTGAGAAAGGCTGCTTTATACTATGCCAGAGGTGGCCAAACTATGGCTCTCCAGATGTCAATGGACTATAATTACCATGATAATTGCAGCCCCAGTTTGGCCACCCCTGTACTTTACCCAACCCAAAGAGGAGGGAGGAACTGGACCGTATTCCATATGTGGCTATACCAGTGATTTATGGAAAGAATTTATGATGTTTAATTTTCAGTCTCTTTTTTGATTACATTGGAACTGGAATTTGGAAGCCACCTGTGAAATGGCCACAGAAGCACATGTTTGGAAACAGTTGGCTGGCTCAAACTGGTCTAGGAAACTGACAGAAATAGTCATAGCAGATGACTCTCAGAGACCATTTTGCAGAACCAGGCGGAAAATCTTTACCTGGACTGCACTTTAGACTGCAGGTGTGGATGTTTCATCGATGAATGCTCCCCCATGAAAGTTAACCCTTCCCTGCACATAGAAAATTATTGGAGAGAATAAATAAGACTGTGTTGAGCTCTTGACCCAAAGAAGTCCCAACTTAGCCACTTGATTCTGCTGACAGCAAATGCTAGGGATGGGTATATGAATCTATCAAATCAAAATACATACGTGAAATATACCCTATTAGTATTTTCTGGATATATTTGTGTCTCCAGGTGGTATCAGGAATTTCCTGGGATCCTGAAACATCCTGGAAATATCCAGGTTCAGCCATATCAAGTCAACATTGGAAGGCTCCCAGAACTGTTATTTTCTTATTCTTCTTCAATACGTCTGTGTCTTCCAAGCTTTGACTTGCAGTATTGGTTTCACTTTGACCTTTTAAATTGTTTTTGTTGGTGTTTCAACATTGTATTCCTTGCACCAGTTGCTTCATATTGGGCTTGCTTTTTTTGCGGGGGAGTCTCAGGTTTGACGTCACCTTTGATTCTCAACTTGTACACTGGCATTGATTCTCAGATTTTATATTCTAAAGACTTTTACAGCATATCTGTTTGTGTTGGATTGGACAGTTCTCTGGTTTGACATGGGAGTAGATTCTCATGTTGTATGCTTGTTATATTAGGCTTGTCACATTGCCCTATGGTGCTGCTGAGAGTCCTTGTTCTGTATTCTTTCATCTTGTTGGTTCTGTTTGCTTTGAGAGGCTTTTGCCCAGGGGTTGCTTCGCTTGCTCTTGTGTGGATTTCCACCCCCAGGGAGCAATTGCAGAGGGCTAGGATCACCTTGTTCAGGGAACCATAAAATTAGACCCCATAGTCCAAGTCACTTGAAATTTGATGATTATTTAAAGGACAGTCACCAGCAGCTCTGCATCAACTTTACAATCATTTGGTTAAGAAAAAACACCCCCTTCAACCTTCCAGAAAAATTCCCCTTAGGGAATAACTGAGCCGAATAATGTCAGAAACCCCTTCCCCAAGTGATCCAAATACTAAGCAAGTATTTGTAACCTGGAAAACCAGGCTGGTATTTTAGGCATCCTGATATTTGTATAAAAAAGACTGATTTTGTTTTTTGAGCTGCACATTCCTAGCAAAAACTGTCCTTTACAATTCTCTTATTAGAGCTTGGCAATTTATAAGTAATGCATAGCTTTGTAATGTATCATCTTTCTGTAGTATTGTTCCTTTGAAGGGTGGATCAAGCAACTCAGCATACATGTGCTATTCTTGCTTTTGAACTACATTTTTAAGAACTACATTTACCTAAGAGGAGTCCTGTTAGATAAGATCCAGGGTTTCATCAGTCTGGAATCCTGTTCTCTCCAGTGGCTTGACACGGTTTAGATCTCACTTCACTGACAAAAATTGTTCCTAAGACTCCTTTCCCTAATTGTCCTTTTATTTTTATTCTGTGCTGGTATTTGGCAGGTAGGAGGCCAGTACTGGCAGTGAAGACACGACACCTGATATGGCATTAAATATGGCCACAGCTTTATTTTGACCCCCCCCAAAACATGGGTTGGCATGACATGAAACGGAGCCTGGCCTATCCAGCCCGCTGGCTGGAATACCCAATTCCAAGAGCGTTCAGGATCCATCGCCCTTCCCTGCTGGGAAAACACGGCCTCCTGTGCTCTTGAAGTCTAACTGTGGGAGATGGCCCATATATCAGGGTCCAAAGGGCGCAAACCTCCTTGGTTGCCCCGCTTAGGTCCATCTGGTCGCCATGAGCAAGTATGCCCCCCCCCCGCTGGGTGGGCCTCCTGCTCAAACACCACCTTCTTAAGAAGGCCCCACTCCCCTGGGAGTCCGATCGCACACCGGCTCCGAATAAACAGGCTCTGTTCATGTCAAAATTCGCTGTGACAAAAACAACAACATTAACAACTTATAAAACAAACAGGGAGGGAGGGAGGGTGCCGATGTCCGGCGCGCAAGCAAAGAGGCCGGGGCCCAGCGCGTGGCGCTATTTAACAGTGCCGCTGAAGCCCCGCCTCCCGCATGCCGTGCGCGCCGCCGGGCGCACCCGGCACACGCTGCGGCCAGCCGTTCGGGCCGCGTCTTCCCCGCCGCCCTCCACGCCGCCAAAAGGCAGCCGAGGTGAGTCTCCGCTGCCCATTGTCTTAGGGTTCAGTTTTCAAGGAGAAAGAAAGATTCATAAATACTCTTTAAATAAATATCTTTAACAGCTTCAGTTTTATCTGTTAGTGTTGGAGGGAAAGGACTTGCCTGCTTCAACCATTCTTTGAGAGACTTGAGATGTCTACCTAGTTGGCCAGAGGAACTGGGTGCTTCAGAAGGACCTTTCCCTCCAAATGATTTGCTTCTGCCCTAAGAACTTTGCTGTCTATGAAGGAAGAAAGATTTGGGGATGGGAAGTGAGAGGATGTTCCTGAAGGTTTCCTCCATAAATCCGCCTAAATCCCTGAGCTTCTTGTGTCACCTTTCTCACCTTCAAGAGAATAAACTTGATCCTGGAGAGCCGAGCATTCATTGCACCATGCACTCAGTGTGACATTATGCAACATGCTAGATAGCTACGGCATCGTTTTCTACCTTCACAATCAGTTTTGTCTGGAAGCTTTTAAAAATGAAGAGCAAAGGTGTTTAGTTAAAATTTTTATGAGGTTGTTCTTAAACTTACTGAAGCACAAGAGGAAGTGACTAGTGCCCTGCTGCTGAACTAAAAGAGGCACTTAACTCTGACTGTCTTTCTTATGTGGGTCAGGACGCTTTATTTACTTGGTCACCAGAGCTTTGTCTTGAAGGGAAGATGTTGTTTGGTTGTTATTTTAGTAAATTTTCCATATTATGATATCCTTTGTAAAATAAATGGCCAGAACGGCACACAGGAATCTAGATACCGTATAACAATAAAGCATTACACTACTGGCAGTGTTACCCCATTCCTAATAATCGCCGTTGCCATATTTGGCTGTTTCACTGCTGCTGCACACAAAGTTGATTCCCCGCCCCATTGAACTGCGTAGCAGGATGTAGAGATCTTGTGTTTGAATCGCAAAAGCCCACCAACTTAATTATGAAGTTAGGAATTCTTTTTTCATACTTCCAATGAATTTCATTTGCCATTTTATTTGCCTTTCAACTAGTTTGGAAAGAATCCTTCTGGAGTTCTGCACAGTCTGTTTTGACATTCACCATACTGAATAGTTCAGTGTCATCTGCAGACTGCTCATCCTCTCCAAATCTCATATGAAATAGTCAGTCCCAGTGAAGAACTTCTCTTCATCTTGATGGCTGTCCATTTATTTCTTTTCTGGTCTTCTTTAAATAATTACTAATCCAAATGAGGATCTTATTTTTTAATCACATAAGTATTTCTTGGAAACCTTAGATAAAGAGATCTGTCACACTCTGGTTGGAAATATAAGTATATAATATCTACTGATAGCCAGTAATGGAGTGGATAAGAGTGGTGGACTCTAATCTGGAGAACTGGGTTTGATTCCCCTCTCCTCCTCCACATGCAGCCACCTGGGTGACTTTGGACTGATCATAGTTCTCTTAGAGCTATTCTCATGGATCGGTTATCTCAGAGCTCTCTCAGCCCCACCTACTTTATAGGGGGAGAGGAAGGTATTTGCAAGCTACTTTGGGACTCCTTTGGGTAGTGAAAAGCAAGGTATAAAAGCCAGCTCTTTTTTTTCTTGTGGATCACCTCCCTCTATTTAGAAGAAGAAGAAGAGTTTGTTCTTATATGCTGCTTTTCTCTACCTGAAGGAGTCTCAAAGCGGCTTACATTCACCTTCCCTTTCCTCTCCCCACAACAGATACCCTGTGAGGTAGGTGAGGCTGAGAGAGTCCTGATATTACTGCTTGGTCAGAACAGCTTTATCGGGGAGTGCAGACTCAAACCTGGCTCACCAGATTAGAAGCCTGCATTCCTAACCACTACACTGGCTCTCTTTAGTGATACTCTATTTAGTGATACTGTCAAAAAAACTCTAAAATGGTGGTGGACCAAGACTCCTCTTTGTTGAAGCCAAGCTGATTCATCCTCAGAAAGGCTGCTTTTACAAAACCAAAGGGGGGTGGATCATCAAGCTCCCACTATTTCATTTAGTTGGCTTTTAGCTTTAAGGGAATTTTCCCTAACAGCCCAGAATTCATTCCATATATTCATGACTTCTGCCCAGCACACATTGGATAACTCCCCCCCCCAATACACACACACATCTGGATTTCTATCTTTTTGTTACTTTATGGCAATTTTTGCAATATGTATTAATTTGGAAGGCTGATTCCTGGTTGGCATTTTAATTGACAGGAAGGAGATTGGAGAGAGGCTGAGTGGCATCAAACCACATCCTTGCACCCTAGTTTTCTTCTTCTTTCTTCTGAAGTTTAAAAAAATATGTTCCCTCATTGTGCCTCCCATGCTTAACAATTAGGGTTCTCTCATTTTACTGCAGCACAATGGGAAGAGAATGACTACTTTTCAACACAGCAGATCTTTGAGCTAACCTCATATTATCCCTAGCTCATTTGTTAGTTTTGACACTCGAAAGCATCTTCATAATACTCAGTATTCTTGTACATGAATGCTAGCATGGTATTCATTCTTTCTTGGAGGACTGGCAATTGACCAAATGTAGCTGTTAATTTGGAACACTCTCCATGCTTCTCTTCTTCTTACTCATCTTCCTTGTAGTGGGGTGAAGAATACAGATGAATAAAATCTAAAGTGTAATGGAGTACTAGCTTAATGCCTAGGGAGGTAGCCTTCTGTAGCTCCATACAATGAGATAACCTCAGTGTTAGTGTCTCCCTGCCCCCAGAGTACAAATCCAGAAATTGTATAGTTTGTACAAACATTGTGTAAAGTGATAAAACTATTCCCAGACTGTACCACTTCTGAATGAAGAGATGGGGTTGAACGCTTCAAAAACGAGGGGGGGGGGATCTTCTGCATTTTCAGAGCTAACCCAGCAAAGTTTAGCTAGAAGAAAAGGCTGATTCTGTGAAGGCTCAAGGGGGTGGCAGGTTACAGTGGATGAGCGATAGGGATGTGAGTGTCCTGCATAGTGCAGGGGGTTGGACTAGATGACCCATGGGGTCCCTTCAAACTCTATGATTCTATGATTGTAAGAACTCCATTTCCTGACATCTACTTTTCTATAGGTAGGCTATGTTGTATGGAGAAGCATTTAGTCACTTGATCTCCAATCTGCTAACTGAAGTGGCACTTATTTACTTTAAAAAGTATACCCTCCCCTTTCAGTAGTTCAGGACAGCTTTCCTTCCCTCCAAAATCCTCCAAAGATTTTACACTCAAATAATGAATTTTAAAAACCTATAGCAGGGTCAAGGAGAAACAATGTGATACAGTGTTAGAAAAGGAAATTCCACTCCGTCCATCTGCATCTGAAGCCTAGCTGTATAATAGTGATTAATTTCCTCATACCCTCTAGTGGATTTCAGATATAAATGCAGGTGAAATCCATAATAAGAAAAGACACATTTTAATTCCACATGAACATGGAGTGTACCTATAGCATCTGAGTCTCTTGTTAACTGGGAAGAAGTTTAACCCATTACTAAAGAATCACAAACTTTGATATAGCAACCCTAAACTGAGCACAATTTATAATGTTACATTGTCAGTCTGCTGTTACTTAAAATTTGGCAGCAGATAATAAAAGAGAGGTTCAAACAATATGGCAGATGCCAAAAAAGGAACCAGGTATCCAATGATTTTCCAAGCAGGATCCAGATTCTTAGGCATGGGCGCATTATGGAAATATGTGCTGGCATTGCCACAGCTTTTCAAGAAATATTTATTTATTTAGACTATTTTCAAACCACCTTTCCATGCAAACACATACAGCCACATTGTAAAAATTAATGCAGAATGACATAGAACCATGTAAAAAGCACTCAGGAATGAACCTCAATAAGTGTCCTCATCTGGCTGGAATTCCTTACTTTAGATTCACAGAATCATAGAGTTGGAAGGGGCCATATAGACCATTTAGTCCAACCCCCTGCTCAGCACAGGATCAGCCTAAAGCATCCAGGATAAGTATCTGTCCAACCACTGCTTGAACTCCACCATTTAAAAGTCAATTTTTAAGTCTAGAAGGAGGAGGATGCTGTAGTTGGAGAAACATTTACTGATAATAAGACAGTCTTTCTAATAGTATGTACCAGGAAGTAAATGCTTCTAGTGAAATTTCCTTTAAGTTTATAGTTTTAAGGGTCACATGAGTCTAAATTAAAGGCTGTATCCACCCACTCACCTTTCTGCACTATCTGGATTTCTGGCCTGGATGTTTGAGCCCCAATTTTATGTAAAAGTAAAGAGAAAAATTTGTGAGCTTGTTGGCACAAGATTTTTAGCCATGTTAAAGGTCCAAATATAATAACTGCTTTGTAATCCAGGAGGCCTCCCCAATAAAGATTTTGCTTAACTACCATTAATATTAAAAATGCTCTAATTTTTAGTTTCTCTCAAAATGCTAAAGGAACCTACTTCTAAACCAGGAAAAAAGTAAAAACTCTCCTCCCTTTTTGTGCCAGGAAAGAAGAGATGAGAGATATACCAGGAATGAAAATTTTGAGCCATTGGCCTAAAGGTATCAAAATGGAAGCTAAATAGAGGTTATTTAAAGTGACATGCTTTTTCTTTTGAAATTAAGGCAAAAATATTACACCAATTAAAAAGAATGAATGAATCATTTCCTGGTGCATGCATGGCAGTCTGATTTCAAGGGCACAAGCAAAGAGGATAAGGGAGAGGGATTGGGGAATAAGAGTTTGACATGAGATCGTTCCAGTAACACTCACCTTGGGACAAAAGAGAAGTTTTCTTGATAGATTTTCCTTTCCACAGTAGCTACAAGAAGAAAACAAGGGCCATACCAATTGGAGCAAAGAGACAAAGAAAAATGGATGTGCAGTGGGAAGACAATTTTGTTCCAATATGTTAACAACCCCTATGCATTTTTCATTGATCTTTCTCAAGGGGTCAATGCATAAGTCCAAAAATAAAGGATTAAAAAGATTACGGAATATTTTTAACGATTTGTTTTAATGATTTGCTAACATATCAATACAATGATAAAAACAAGTTAAAAAAGATGAAATGTCTGAACATGTACAAAGAACACTTAATTATCAAGAGCCACCAAAAATACAGCCAGGAACTTAGAATAATGTTTAACAATTGTTGCAGGCAGATAAAAATAAGAGAACTCCAAACTATTTATTTATTTGCTTGTTTGTTTGTTTATTTATATTGCATTTCGATACCACCCTCCACAAGGCTCAGGCTGGTTTACACATAACGTAGGGATATACATCGAACCATAATAATCATAATAACAACAGGCATGACAATGGATTTCAAAACTGGATAATGGTAATACAATAATTCACATTATTTATTTAATTTATTTTTAGATTTTTATACCACCGATCTTCGAAGGCAGTTTACAATTATAAAACAATAATTTCTATACCCCCCCCCAAAAAAAACCCTTGTCACAATTAAAACAGATGATGATCACTTCCCTAAATACCCCCACACAAACCGCCATTCAGCCCAAGGGCCAAGTTTCCGATGGGAGTGGGGAGCCAAATCTAACGCATCTGGGGGATCCTCTGATAGTAGCACCAAGACCCCGCCCTGGCCTCAACCATATGCCTGGTGGAAGAGCTCCATTTTTCAGACCCTGTGGAACTCATTCCATTATCACAGGGCCTGGCCCTGGCCCTGGTTGAGGCCAGGCGGATGCCTCAGGGGCCTGGGACAACCAGTAAATTCGTAGTCGCAGACCAAAGAGCCCTGCGGGCAGCTTAAGCAAACAAGTGGTTCTAAACATGAACCCATAGGGAGGTCTGTCTGGGTTCGGGTTGTGAAGGAGGTTCTGGGCGGACAGTGGGCGTTATTGAGTTGGTTAGCCTCAACCAAATGCCTGGTGGAGGAGCTCCCTTTAACAGACCCTGCAGAATTGTGGAAATTCAGGAAGGGCCCTGATCTCTTTGTGGAGCTCGTTCCACCAGATGGGGACCAGGACAGAGAAAGCTCTGGCCCTGGCTGAAGTCCGATGAGCTTCTTTGGGGCCAGGGACCATCAGTCAGTTGGAGGTGGCAGAGCATAGGGCATTCTGGGGTATAGGCAGAGTTAATTAAAACTTGAATACAAAAAAAACCCCTATACTTCCCTGTGATAAATAAACACAGCAATGGCCCCATTTACCCAGCTTTGAAAAAAAAAAGTTCTGTTCTTGGATTCAGACTAAATTTTTCACAGGTGCAAGGACTTCTACTTAAGGAAGACAGTTTTCTTTCCTCTCCCTTTTGGCAGCACCCCCCCCCCCATATTGGTTTATATGCATAAGATCACAGATTCAGTCTCTGACAACTCCAGTTAAAGATTCAGGTAGTAGATGATGTGAAAGGCCTCTTTCTGAAACCTGGGGTGCTGCTGCTTGCCAGATTACTAGCAAGTATTCAAATACCTACCATGTCAGACCAACAATCAGATAGCTGCATGTCATCATGAGTCTCGGAACCCTGTCTTCCGGGAATGCCAAATGTATGGGTCTCCCCTGATTTGTGAGGTGAGAACTTAATTTGTTTGTAAACTTGAAACACTTTCTACTGTCTGTGTGAAAGTTGCAGGCAGAGCTCCTTGGTGCATCGTATAAACCCTGAATGGACAGCTGGTAATGTGTTTTGCCTGCCATTACTGAGACCTTTAATATCTTTCTCCTAGTTCTTCGAAATTTGGCAAATGGGATCCATTAGACGAGGGATACAAACCCTGGAAATGTCATCCAGCTTGGATGGAAACCAAAGATATTACAGCCAAAAATATGTTTCCTGTTGAAACCAGTGAGACACAAAACCCAAAACAAGTTAACGTACTAATGAATGAAATAAATGGGATGAAATTGTCAAAATGAAAACAAACAAAAAAGAAAATTGCAAATCTCCAGCTATATATTAGCAATGAGTCAATGCATTATCATTTCCCTTTATATGAAAGGTGTACACCTTGTCTTGTTTTTCTGCTGCACAGAAGGACCCAAGGCAATGGACAGCAAAAATCACACTAGACGGGGGTTGCCACCCCTGGAACCCCTGGACTGGGGGGGGGGGTTGGAGCTTGGTAAGGGTGAGAAACAGAGACCTCATACATTATAATGCCATAGATTTCCCACCTCCAAGGCAGCCATTTTCTCCTGAGGAACTGATGTCTGGAGATCTGTGGTAATTCCAGGAGATCTCTAGGCCTCACCTGGAGGCTGGCAACCCTAAAAGACCTGGAGGTACAGTGAAGCAGCACTCAGAATCCCTTGCATAACACCTCTCACATGGGATGAGTCACAGTCCTTTCTCCTGGGGTTGGGATTTTATCAGTGCCTCAAAGAAGCCAGGGGAGCATCTGGCGCTCCTCAGCCTCAGCGGGATAGCTGTCCCTGGTGACAAACAGCAGACTCTGAAATAAAGGTCCTTGCGGAATCTCAAACACATGGGAGGGCAGAGTGGAGCAGTTGGTTTCCTCAGAAGAGAACCATGCTGTCTTTTTCCATTCATGTTTATTGCTACAACATATTATCCCATGAGAAGAAGAAAAGTTGGTTCTTATATGCAGATTTTCTCTACCCGAAGGAGTCTCACAGCGGCTTACATTCGCCTTCCCTTTCCTCTCCCCACAACAGACACCCTGTGAGGGAGGTGAGGCTGAGAGAGCCCTGATATCACTGCTCGGTCAGAACAGCTTGCCAGATTAGAAGTCTGAGCTCCTAACCACTACACCAAGCTGGCTCATTAAACTGCAAGCAGGCAGCACAACTCAAATAGAAATGTCAGGGGGAAAGGGGACAGCTCCTCCCCCTTGTGTCATGTGATCCCGCTCTGCATTGAGAGCCTACATGACTGATATTAGGAAATTTAAAAACCATGTCATATCAGTTAAGACCTACCAGAGATGTAACACACGTACACAACAAAAATACCACACCCTAGCACATAAAGGAGACCAAATGATATTCTGTCCATTATTCTTCTGTAACTTATTGGTAAAAAAACCCAAAAAACATCTGCTAACAGCTGAACTTTTTTCTATAAAGCTTGGCAGGGAATCCACCCCTGTCAAGAGTTTATTTTTATTTATTTTTCAGTCTTGTTATCGTATCATTGACCTTTACAGGCTGTACTCTGTTTGTGCAGAATAATACATAATTAAACAGAAAGGGATTGGGATTCAGTTACTTAGCTAACAAAAAAAACGATTAATGATTTCATCAGTGTCTGAATTTTTTTGAAATAATATAGAGATGATAAAAACCTCCATATCACTGGAAGATGTTAACACATTCAAAAGAACGGATTTCACGGCATGCTACCTTATTCCAAAAACAGTGTCTGTTATTTCAGAAAAAGTCTTTCATTTTGTCATTACGAGGGCCAATCAATCCATTTGTTTTCTATTCTGGCCCTTTGTTGTCTGATTCTCTGGCTACAACAGAGCAGAGGTCTCCAGCTTTTTTGAGGCTGTGGGCACGTTCAGAATTCTGACATGAAAAGGCTGGGAACAGCCACAAAATGGGAGGTACAGCCAGTTACAAAATACTTTCCATAGCAGGCAGAGCCACACACAAGTAAATCCCAACAGGAGTAATATTACAAAATACACGGGGAAAGAGGAGTGAGAGAGAGAATAAATAAAGCAGTATTCCTGGCTGTCACTGAAACAATGTTATTTTAACTTGCACAGCCAACCAGATATCTAGTGCCCAGTTAGTAGCTCTGCTAGGTAGGATCTCCACCTACCTCCACCCGCTTTTTAAGAATACTTGACTGGCACCAGGGAAGGCATCAGTGGTTCTCAAGGCATGCATGGACGCCACATGAGAGACCCCTGCAACAGCAGGCATGGAGCAGCCTGGTTTTGAAACCAATCCCTGCCTGTTGAATTTGGTCTCTTAGACCAATGTAAGGCTGTTAGGAGCAAAGCAGTTGTGAAGTACAGCGTTGTGGTCCAGAAAAGAGATGGTGAACTGTAAAGACAATTAGTAACAACAAAGGTTACACAATAAAATAGTTACACACACACACAAAAGAAAATCCTGTGTAATAGACTAGAGTCAATATAATAAAGTCTATTTTTAACTTCAGTTTATGTGACTTGCTTGTAGAGTCTTCATAATAAAAACCAAGCCTATTTGCTTGGAGAATCTTTGGTTTTAATTGTAAGGAAATTGCAGACGTTCCGCTCAAATCTTCCTCAGTGCAGTTCTTCTTCACCATGTTCAAAAACCTTTATATGAAATAACTTTCATAGCAACTGCAGATCCTCTGTGCCCCAATGGATGGGCTCCTGTGGTATCTGTGGGTCAAAGGAGTGGGGAAAAGTGTAATGTCTCCCTTTGTGACTATGAAAGGCAGCAGCTAAGTCAAATGTCCTTCTAGCACAAAAGGAAATAATATCTAGTTCTACTTTCTGCCATCTGATCCATTCAAATGTATATCCATGATTCCTGAGATAAATGGAATGTGTGTGTGTGAAATGAGATGGATTACAATTAGCATCTTAAAGTATGAATCACTGTGGACAGATACACAGAAGTCTTTCTTGGATATTCATTACATCAGCACACAGTGTCTCAAATCACGGGTGGAGTTCAGCAGATCTTCAATGACAAGCAGTGTCTGTGTGATAATAACTCTGTAAACAGTCAAGGCCCAATATTTCCCAAAACATGGATTTTTGCTGTACTAAGAGATTGTAGATTTTTGACTATTGGGACTCCAGTCTAGAAATCAACAGATATGAGAAAGATTGGATAAACATGTGGATCAGAGGCTCATCAGTGGCTGTTAGGTATCGATGAAACACTATCTGAGGCAGTGATACTCTGTATTCTTGGCGTTTGGGGGGACAAGGACTTTCTGATGGCACCTGGGTTTTGGTCCCCATGTGACATAGAGTGTTGGGTTGGATGGGCCATTGACTTGATCCAGCATGGCTTCTCTGATGTTCTTAAAGGCAGGAGAAATAACACAGGATGGAGTAGTGTGAAGGTACCTGTAAGTACCTTGCGGGTGGATAATATTGACGGCCAAAACATGTATGTGCAATATTTGATATATGGGATAGAAGATCCTGGTCCTTAGAGAAGGCACAGTTCCATGACGCTTTGGAAAATGTGTATTTATTGACCCCAAATGTATCTGGTTGAGAAGAGCTGTGTCAGCTGCTCTGTTTCAGTTATTTCTTTCCACAAGGATAGAATTTGGCAGATATTCCTCTCATATTGTTTAGCCCTGTTTCTGCAGCATAGTCCTTCACTTCTTATCTACATCCTGCTGTCAAATGTCTCCATTCTCAAAGTAGCAAAGTTATCTTTAGCCGCAACATATGGTAATCTGAGCCTGTCTTTTGCAGGAGTCATTTAAAGGAATGTCCAAAAAGCCCAGGTCTGGACCAGCTAAGTCCTGGGAATGGAAAAACAAAAGCAAAACTGATGCTGTTCAGTTGACCTCCTAGCTGGATGTGAACCACCAATCTGGCGATGCAGGAAAGTGAAATATGTATAAGCAGGCTTAATGGAGCAGTAGATCAGACATCCAGTGGATTTACTCATGCCTAGTTCTGCAAGCACTAAGGAATGAAACGTGGTCCTTCCTAGCCTGATAATCTGCTGCCATTTTTCATCAGCTGCAGGTAGCTGTCCAGGAAAGGCTGATTTTCAGGCAGTAGTCTAGAACCGTCCCTATCCATGGATTTCTGTATAAGTAACCTGGCCAGCCTCCGGTGTGATGTAGTCCTTGCTGCTGCATAGCTCTGTTTTGGAGGTAGAATAGTTTCAATCAGGTAAGCAGCCCAGGTTACTGATGCCTGATCATTCTTCTCAAGCTCTTTGAGTGCAAATTTCTGTGGGGAAGTTTATTTTTCTTATTCCATGAAAAACTGGATGGGAGGGGAACGCACACAGTGAGACTAATTTCTTTCTTAAACGATACTCCGTGCTTCTGTTATCTGAATACAAGATAAAGGCTTATAGATTGTTTGCAGTTATTAGCGTATATATTATTGTATCTGCTTTAAATGTGTTCTGTCGCGGACACTTGTAAATGTTATTGCTTTTTAATGCCATTAAAAGTTTGTTTTCTGTATTGTGTGTTGTCTGAATAATTGTACGCTTCTTCTAGGGCAGGGGTAGTCAACCTGTGGTCCTCCAGATGTTCATGGACTACAATTCCCATTAGTCCCTGCCAGCAAATGCAGGGCAAATGCTGGCAGGGGCTCATGGGAATTGTAGTCCATGAACATCTGGAGGACCACAGGTTGACTACTCCTGTTCTAGGGATTCCATAGGATCCCAACAGCTTCTCTGCTTGAGCTTTCTTGACTCCTTTCCTCACTGTAGCTACCATCACACTTCTGTCCAAACAGGTCCCATTATTTTGGACATTATTTTACTGGTTGAGGACCTCAAGTTAAGAAATTCCTGAATATTTGGGGGAAGAGACAGGAGAGGGGGGAGTCTGGAGAAGGACGGGAGCTCAGGAGGGAGGTAATGCTGTAAAGTTCTCCCTCCAAAGTTGCCATTTTCTTGAGGGCAATGGATCTCTGTTATCAGATCAGATGTAATTCCAGGAGAACTCCAGGCCCAACCTGGATGCTGGCAACCCTAGCTCCCTCCCCCCTCTTTGGCACTGCAAAACCTGGCAGGATACAATCTGCTGGTCTAGATTATTCCCAATTATTCTTTTGCCACTTGGGGAATGACACAGATGGATTCAAGTCTATAAAATACCTTTTGGTTCTCTGGAAAGAGAGACAGCTTGGTGTAGTGGTTAGGAGTGTGGACTGGCAAACAGTTTGATTCCATGCTCCCCCACATGCAGCCATCTGGGTGACCTTGGGCTCGCCACAGCACTGATAAAGGCTTTATCATAAAGCTGTTCTGACCGAGCTGTAATACCAAGGCTCTCTCAGCCTCTCCGCTTTGAGACTTCTGGTAGAGAAAGACGGCATATAAAAAAACCTCTTCTTCTTCTTCTTCTTCATCATCATCCAACTGCTAAATTTATAGATCTCAAAGCAGTTGCTTTGTGTTGTTTATTTCAATGGAATTTCACCTAGAGATAGTGAGCACTCCTGTTTTCCCCCTCTCCCTCCCCCTGGAGTGGGACCATATTTCAGTATTACATGGCCTGACCCAAACATTATTAACTGCTATTTAAATGTTTGGTTTAGTGTTTGTGCTCATACATTCCTGATTGCATCTCTTTCTGGCCAAAATGTACTTTGTATATGAAAAACACCAATTAGCATTGCCTGAAATCCAAGTTCTGGATTTTTAAAAACAGAATTCTCTAACTTCCTAAAGAAACCCTTTTTTCTCCCTTGTCACATATTTTTCCTGATATTTCAAAGCAAGAATGATTTACCCAGTCTGAGATTTTTGATCATTCCTTCCACAAATGATTCTATTCCTGGAGTACCATTCAAATTAAAACAGATTCACAGGTCAGCATATTCCAAACAGGAAATACAGAAACATCTCCTGAGGTTTACTGCAATTATGGCTTTCTAAACAGTTTCTCATCTGACTGTAGAGAACAGCTTTCTACAAGTGTTTTCCTTTTGTTTGAGTGCAGCTCCTACCGGAGTTCGGTATACGTAACCCGTCCACCCTGGCCAAAAAGCAAATGAACAAATATGGTGGAAAAGTACAAGGCAGCCTCCCCCTTATTCGGTTTTCATTGCATTGGCTCTTTTCCAAGTGGAGAGATTTAGTGCCGTGTGTCTATTTTATCTTAAATCCCTTTGACTGCATGTTATGAAATTCTGGATCTGCTTATGTTCAAGTTGCAGTCAAACCCTCTCCTGCTGCCTGGGTTTATCAGCTGCATTTCAATTCGAAAACAGCAACAACTGAACGGAAGGCACCAAATTAAGGGAGAAAATAAGCTGGAAATACAGAGCCAAAAAGGAAAGTACGGGGAGCCAAGAATCAGTGTGGCAGAAGATCCTGAAAAGCAAGACTGTGAATGGCTGCTTGGAGGCCATAAAAGGCCGGGGTGAAGAGAAGAAGCTCTAAAACTGTATACAGCAGATTAGGGATTCTGTGTCACTGCTCAGCTGCCACAACCTACCATGGGTTGAGTCATGGACCTCCCCACTTAGCTACAGTCAGCCTTCAGCACCTGAGAAAGGGGGCAAGTGATGAATGAGGGGGGGGTGTCTATGGGGGAGGTGTGCTGCCCTAGCCTGGCACACGCAGGGTTAGTGCAAGGGCAAGCACGGTTACCAAGTCAAGCAAGTTGAAAGCGCGTACCAGAGAGTAGTCAAAAGTCCAGCCCAGGTCTTATCAGGAATTGCTAGTGGATGAAGTCCAAAGGAGAACCGAAAGAGTTGTCATTTATCTTTACCAAGGTCAAGCCAGGAATTTGTGGAGCATTCAATCAAAGCGTAGTCTAGTCGGGTGAAGCAAGGTCAAGCCGGGAATCAGTCAAGCAGAGCTTCACCGAAGCGTTGGGGAGCAGGAAACCAGTCAAGGCAATGGGTGGACATGTGCACAAAGTTGCAGCCACACTGGGAAGCACTTCGGCTGTGCTTAAGAACAAGCTGAGCTGTCACACCAAGTGGCTGCACCTGGCACTCAGCCTTCCTCCGATGAATGAGCCCCACCTGAGCCCAACCTAGCCTGTTGCTGTAGTCTAACTTTGCCTGCGTGTTGCCAACGTTGTCCTCCTGCACTCTGGAGATGAGTCTGGGTTGTTCAGGGGTGTTGCTGCAGGCTGAGGTAATGCTGGTGCAGAGGGCATGGTGCTTGTCTGGCTGGGACCTGGTTGTGGCTCCCTATTGGGACTTGCCTCTCTAAGCAGCACCCTGCTGCTTTGCTCCAGCTCCTCCACTTCTTCCTCTGAGGGAACTGGCAGAATGAGCTCAGGCAGTGGTGCAGAGGCACCCTCTGGAGACAGGGCCATGACAGGAGTGGAGGTATGCTGAGTGGAAGTGGCTTTGAGGGGGAAGGGTACCCAAATTAGTAGGATGTTAGGTAGCTGAACAACCTACCAAAGGGCTGGTTCCCTGCTCATGACTTGCAGCTCAGAAATTAGCTGAGCTGGCAGGTGCTCCCAGATCCCAACGGCAACCAACTATTTGGGCATAGAAATGTTTGTCCTTATATTTGTGTTAAAGCAAAACTTGCTACCGTGGAATGGAGATTATTTTTCATGTGCAGGAGGCATAGATTACTCTGAGTTTCTGAAAGGTCATTGGACAATCTGGTGAGTATATACAGGGTCAGAGATGGAGTCAGTTCCAACATGGGCAAAATTGTACGGAATCTGGCAAGTTGTGAGTGAACTCTTGTAGCAAGTACCAGGTTATCAACAAAGCCTTGTAGGTTTGGGATGTAATAAATAACAAGCCATCCTCATACAATGTTGTTGTTGTTGTTGTTGTTTTAATCTGACTTTTGTTAGTTTTTTAAGACCTTGATGCTGGTTACTGGCCACCATACAATTCTACTGAGCAGCTTGCAATCTTTGCCCTGGCTGACACTTCACAACTAATATGAAAGCATTCAGACAGTTTCATGAGAATGAAGAAGCAAGCTTCTTGCAGTTTTTTTTACAACCCAGATCAGATAACCAATTCCACTCCAAGAGAGACCATTCCTGGAAACCTGTTCCACTTCCATCAGTAGGACTGAGGGCTATTTCTCACATGACTTTTCGCTTTCCAATAACTGTACTAAAGTCCAAAATATAGGCAAATCCAATTGAATTTGAAAACTGCATAGCCATTCCGCTTCCTCCCTCAAATACCCATGAGCAAGGACCTCTACCTGTGTGACTATGTGCACATATTGTTAGAGACGACTTGTTTGATTGGGGTGCTCATTAGCACATTTGCAATATTGGCTTCAATTCACTGTGTTCTTTGGCCTTTACCCTTTACACAAGGGGTAGTCAACCTGTGGTCCTCCAGATGTTCATGGACTACAATTCCCATGAGTCCCTGCCAGCAATTGCTGGCAGGGGCTCATGGGAATTGTAGTCCATGAACATCTGGAGGACCACAGGTTGACTACCTCTGTTTTACACTTACTGAAGTCTATGTTGTTTTTGTACTGATTGGGTATCCCTGATCACAAAATACGTGGTCATGCAGCCACATTCATTGTTGGCTAACAGAAATGTTTGGTGACGTACTGCATCTGTGAAACAATTGTTACAGGTTAATGTCACAGACACAGCTTCCCTTGCCAGTATGGCACAATGTTTAGAGCAGCCTTGCTCAACCTTTTGGTCATGGAGGAGCCTCTGAAATTAGAAATTAGCCAAGGGAGGAATCAAGAGGGCAGGGTGCCTTTCTGCTTGTCTGTCTGGTCTGTAGTGGCCTTGTTGAATACACATGATTGGAAAGGAATGGGGGGGAAGCTGAATCTCCTGAACTCCCCCTCCCCTCATTATCTCCTCACATTCCCCCCTCTCAGAATTACTTATCAGAGCCCCACCAACAGAAAATGGCTGGAGGAAGGGTGATGCAAGCAAAGGGATCCAGATATTCTACTTGGAGGTCTCCCAAAGCTACAAGTGATCTCCAGATCTGCATGATCTGAAATGAATGCTTCCTTGTTTTGCTCAGGCAAGGTACTTTTATTAGTGATGTTATGCACACTGTAAACATGTGACTTCCAGGGGCATGGAAGGGAGGCAAGGCCAGATGACATTACATCCAGGGTTATTTGAAGCCTGAAGAATATTTCTGGGGTTACTCCACAGTCAAAAGGTTGAAAAAGAGTGTTTTAGGGGAAAGGCTAGGGAGTCCCTGGGGAGCTCTCAGGGAGCCCTGGTTGAGAATCCCTGGTTTGGAGTGTCAGATGAGAACCTAGGGGACTCAGGTTTAAATCTCCACTCTTCCATGAACCTTCCTGGGTAGACGGAGGCTATCATGTGCATGCTTTCTTTCTCTCTCTCAGCCTAACTAAAACCACTGAATTGAAAGGCAGGATCAGAATAGAATAAACATTGCT
Source organism: Paroedura picta (assembly GCF_049243985.1). Classification (NCBI taxonomy): domain Eukaryota; kingdom Metazoa; phylum Chordata; class Lepidosauria; order Squamata; family Gekkonidae; genus Paroedura; species Paroedura picta. The sequence continues at coordinate 66,942,971 of NC_135376.1, read as the reverse complement.
TCAACAATAATATTTTTGAATGGAGGCAATTTATACATTTTAACTATTAGTCACTTAGGTGTGTTCATCATTTGATGAATGCAATGTTAAGTGATGGGGGAAATACAGAAAAGACTCCTCCCAGACCAAACCCCACATGAAAGGAGGACCTCATGGCTTCATCTTAAAAATAGTGCTTTTCAGGGGAAATATTTTCCTGCTTCATATCAATGTTCAACATTAAATGAATGAACCTTAGGTGGTATGTGGTAGAAAGCTGATCCAAAAGAAAGTTTATCCAAAAGGAAGATGACCCCTGCCCAAAAGGTTATACAAAAATGTTTTATAAATTACTCTACAATCAATGAAGAAATGGCAGAGCAATAAAGCACCTCCCTTTTGGGATTCGTATATTTGGGGACTTTATGTCTGGAAATGGAGAGGAGAAGGTGGGAGCGTGGGTGGGTGGGTGGGACAATGATACAGCAACAATCATGCCTTTCCCCCTCCATATAGGCTTGCCTCTGGTTGCTCACTGATTGCTCACTGATGGGATGCAAGACAAAAGGTGGCAAATCCACTTTTTGCGATGTCCCCTATTGCAAGGCAAACCAAGCTAAAACTCGCGCCACCCCTGCAACAGCCTTGGGTTGCAGTCGACGTCATGTAGAGGCAGCTCTAAAAGCCACCAGCAACTGGAGGCTATCGTGGGGCTGATTCCTCATGCAGAAACAGTCTACATATAACAAAATTCTGTTATATACAGTGTACACAGTCCCTATATACAGTGCAAAGAATCCCAGTACACTGTAACAATTTCTCAATGTCCTGATAACAAATTAATTGATGGTCTGCCAGCTAATTAAGAGATCATGTTGATATCTTCTTCAGAATTATTTTTTCTGTTGCAGTCCTGTCAGGCTGCTATTTGTCTGGGCCATATTCCTTGCACTCCCCCCCCTCCTTAAGGTAAATAGGATTCCCATGTATGAATGCAAACACATGGATGAGTGAATTGTTGAAGGCTTTCATGGCTGAAGTCAACTGATCGTTGTGGATTTTCCGGGCTGTGGTTGTGGGTTTTCCAGACCATGACCACACAGCCCAGAAACCCCATAACAACCGGTATGAACTTTTGTCAGTGTGCGTAATGGTGTTCATAGCCAATCTCTGCAGTAGGGGGACGTGCGGATTGGTGTGTTATTTCAGAAACAAACCTGATAGTGTTCTAGAAAAAGTCTGAACAAATTCCAAAACTCCATTTTAGACAATGGGACCCGCCAGGGACAAGATTAACATTTGCTTTGTTTGCCAGATCCTGTCGACAGCAGCTTTTCTTTATTCCTTTTCACAGTAAATAAACTTCCAGTCAGTTAAACAAACGGCCTCTGTCAGCAACCTCCACCCTCCTCAAATTAACAATAATACCTGGTCTTAAAATAGATGGGTAACCGTTCAAAGGGAACGGGGTTTCTGTGCTGGTCACTCACAAGCCTTTGCCCAAGGAAAGAGGCCATTAGCAACGTCACAGTTTATAATCTTGGAGTGGAAGATATGCTGCTTGTAGCCTGAAATATACGTAGATATGTAAACATTTGTTCCTTGGTATTTCACTTAAGTAGTTGTTATTGTGATTCATAACCATCATCTGTCATAATGCAAAATGAAGCAGATCAAAAGTCTGCTGAAGACTCTTGTCTCAAAATAAAGAACACTCTTACTCTGAAGTAGGCAGAAAAAATTAGAAGGGTTTTAAAAACTGTCCCAGAATGATAGGATTGGAAGTTACCAGAGCCTATTATTCCCATGAGACTTCCAATGCCCTCAATAGATCTTTTTGTGTACCCTAAGCCACAATGTTCGATAAACTTACAATATATGTTGCACAACAAAGTTTCCTGTATAATAAAGAACTTCAGATTACCGAAGCCTATTTTACTCTTGCAGGCACATTGCACACAATAGATAATGCATGTTCAATGCACTTTCAAAGTAGATTTTCCTGTTCCGCACAGGAAAATCCAGCTGCCGAAGCATATTGAAAATGCTTGTGTGTGGAATGGACCATAGTTTCCAGAAGTGCAATTATACTGTATGGGATGCAAGGCTCCTGGGTTCTTGCACATATTCTGCTGCCTCTAGTGATGGGATAAGCAATTCTTTTTAATTTGTTCATTAAGATTGTATTTTCCTTAATATATACCTTCTAGGGTTGCTGCACTTATGATTTCACCAGTCTAACATTTTTTATCAAGTTGTAAGGGATCCCTGAAGGAATAAGGATAATTGCTGGGACCACAAGAACCTAATAACACTCAGTGTGAACTCCATGATTCTAGTGATAGTACTGCCAATTCAGGATTAGGAAATCCCTGGAGATTTGAGGGTGGAACTTGGAGACAGACCTTAGAAGGGTATCATGCCAAAGAGTCCACTGCCCAAAGTAGTCATTTTCTCCAGGAGGACTGATCTCTGGAAGATTCCCAGGTCTTACCTAGAGGACAGCAACCATAGATGGTAATAAGACATGGTCAGTCTTCCAGATTAAACTTCATGGATTTGTATACACATCTGTATCAGTTAGAAGATGCAACCTGGTGGAAATTTAGTCCATTTGAATACCATTATACAGATAGATGTCCACACACATATATGCCTGCCTATCTGTCTGTCTATCATCTACCTATATCTCTCTGTTATCTTCTGTTCATCCATCCATTCATCCATCCATCCATTGAGTAAAAACCAAACCATATCACAGGATGACAAGATGATATAATGCAAGATATATATTCTGTAATATTTCCATGCAAAATTCACATTCATATAAGAAAGGCAGAATCACTTTCAAAAAACCATCATCCCAGGCTTCCTAAACTAATTTAAGCTTGCAGAGTAAGAAGAAACCCATTGCCTTAGTTGGGTCCTAAACAGAGTTTCTAAATTAGCAGTGTGAGCTACCATAGAGGTACGTGGCACATTAATGCTTATATCTGAACAAATCAATTGAGTCTTTAAAGTGCCCACTAGCAGGGCACAGACATGCATGCGCACACATGGCAGCTCCACACAAACATGCATACGTGGCGGCTCCACGCATGCGCGTTTGCGTCCACCAGCATGCCGGTGGCCACGCCTACCTTTCCCATCCTGCAGCAAGAAACTAGCTGGGCCGCAAGTCAAGTGGCCGCTTTGAAAGCCGCTTCGCTTGCGGCCTGGCGGGCTTCTTGCTGCAGGGGGGGGGGAAGAGGCAGGTGCGGCCGCTGGCAGCCCGGTAAGGAGGTCTTTGCGGCCCAGCACCAGGCCGCAGATCGGGGGTTGGGGACCACTGATCTAGACCACTGCTTGCTGTTCTATCAGAATTTCTCATGTGTTTTAGGAGGAGCTCTTTCTCAGGGTCTCAAGGAGCTCTTTCTCAAGCTCTTTCTGAATGCTTTATAACAAGACAAAGTCTAGGGTCAAACTAGACTGAGAGCCAGAAACGGTGGCAAAAGTCTGCTACTGAGTTTTCCAGATTTGGTCACTCCAAGACCTTTTATGCACGGCGGCAGTTACCCTGTGCTGCCACCGTGCCGTTGCAGCAGGGCACGATGCCCCGCTATTCCCCGTGTACGCACGAGGGCTGGGCATGCTGGGCTGCCCCGGCGTAGTGTGCGCGCGCAATACGCCTAGGCCAGGACTGCCGGATCGCTGCCGGCCAAGGTAAGCTCAAGCGGGCGGGGCAGGAGGGGGAGCCAGGTCCGCTCCACAAGCACTGGTGGAGGCAGGGGGTCGCCCCTGCTGCCTCCGCGGCTCCACGGAGCATTCAGGGGTGTGCGGTGTCCCTACAGGGACACTGGACGTCGTGGCTGGGCAGGCCGAAGGACAAGGTGCTGGCGTTTATGCACAGTGCCTGCCTGCCTCAGCCCCTGCCAGTTCCCGGCGTACCCAGGAAGCTGTGGAAGTTCCCACGTTTGCTTAATGTGGGCTTTCTGTAGCCCTGGGCCAGGATGCGCCCGCACTGGTGGCAACGACAAGCATTATCGGGGATTTTCCCCAAAGCGCTGCCGCCGCCAGCATGGGCATTATGGCCCAAATGGCTCCCTCCCTGAAAGGCAAAGTTTTTACATTATTGGGAGAGAGGGGGATTGTTTTATTTGTTTTTTGTAAGGTTTGAATTGTCTATATTTTTTCAGTCCAGCGCAGAAATGTTTGCATGGAAGGGGGCCCCTCTAGTCTAGCTGTTTCTGAATAAGTATGCAAAGGGTCAACTTCCTTTGCTGTGAGCTGTGTGGGGGAAGGAGGAATCTTGAAGCATTCCTATAAACAGTAATCTAGATTCATTTTAGTTATCTTGTAGCTGCAGGATAATATCTTCAAAGCAAAATTACTTTAACCTCAAAACGTGTTGACATCTTAAAACACAAGAGTAGAGAAGCAACTCATCCCACCTTTGTGTCTGTTTTTCATGTTGTTAAAAATAAGGAGTAACTTATTAGAAATAAGCATTTCTGAACTGGGATACCTTTCTCATTTCTGCCCGAAGGACTCTGGTTTGGTTGCCGTTGGGAGTCAAGGGAAATCCCTCATCTGCCTGCAGAACAGCTTATATCCATTTTTGGAAGTGCCTGCCTCTCTTCTGTGGGACAGGCGTTACGCACTACACAGAGTTCCATTCCCATCTCATAAATGCAAGGCAAAGGAAAGCTATTCCACATGCCTTGCTAATTTTAAACAGCTTGGCTGGGGTTCTGTGTGAGGTTTTAATTTATTTGCTTGCAAGACTAAAGGAATTTGTTCCAGTGTCCCAGTCATGAAACTGAGTATAGACACTGGCAGGCCACATTTTCTCAGGAAAGAACAGGTCTTTATGGAACTAATTCAAGCATGTCTGTAAATGTGTAAAACAGTGAACACGCTAAATCAGGGGTAGTCAAACTGCGGCCCTCCAGATGTCCATGGACTACAATTCCCAGGAGCCCCTGCCAGCGAACGCTGGCAGGGGCTCCTGGGAATTGTAGTCCATGGACATCTGGAGGGCCGCAGTTTGACTACCCCTGCGCTAAATGTTTTTGCCAGTCATTTAATAGAGCTACTCAATTAATAAAAGGGTGTATCTCCAAAAGTGCCAAGCAGTGAATGCAATTTTGTGTACTTTAGCAGAGCTGTTATAGAAAGTAGACCAGTGGAGACTAAGGTTTTGCTGTGCACTGGAAGAATTATCACTTTAATTCCACACTGTATTTAATGAAAGAGAAGGTATGATAGTTTTCAGAATTCTCAGAAATGCTATCTTGAAGACTTGTTGGATTCCAGTTCCATGATCATTAAGATCACATGAGTAGTAATTTTTTCATCAAATGATATAAAAATATCAGGGACTGTAGTCCACCTTCTCTTCTAAAGACTTCACAAGTTTAAAATGAATTGGGCAATTGATAGCCATTTAAAATGTCCATGCCCTCAAAGAACTGTGGGGTTGGCCAAGACAGCACTCCTGTCTAGGGATGGGTACGAGCCAGAAAACTGTAGTTCACTTCAGGTTCAGGAACACCCTGAATCAAACCCCCAAACCTCAGGAGACCCAAAAAGAACCAACTAGTCCATTCTGCTTCCCCCTAAATGGATGCCAGCTGGAGGTTTGCGTTTTAATTGGCTGGCAGCCATTTTGGCCTCATGGAGAACCTTTGTAGCACACAGATGGAGTGGTTCGGCTAGGCAGTCAAAGGCTTACTGAAACAAGATCCAGACCTGTCTTCCTGGAACAAGCCCCAGCCTACCACCTGTTCCCTGGGCAACAGTCAGTCATGGCCTTGGGATCAGTAGGCATGAGCAGAATCTAGTTCACAACCTTAAAACTGTCATGAATTTGGCTGGTTTGGGCCATTTATCTCCCGCCACCCCTTACAATCTATTTATCTCCCACCACCCCTTACAAATAGAGGGAATCAAAATGGGATTTAAAATCCAGGGATTTTAAATGGCTGGCCATCATTTTGGCCTCACAGCAAACAGGCACATATGCCCCATTCTGGGCAATTTAGACAACTTTTAAAATAGCCAATAGCTGACTGCACAACCTCAGTGGAGACTGGCCTACTCAATCTCAGGGCAATTCCTCACATTAAAAAAGAAATAGCATTATGCCAGCAAAATGGCGTAACGCTAAAAATAACCACGCCTCTGGCTCACCTTCTGGCTCTCTCGCTTTCATCGCTGCCTTCTCAAACTCCTTACATTCTGCATGCCTGCTTGAAATGGTGGAAGAGAGCAACAAGCTTTACACGTGACTGCCTTCCATCTGTCAGGTAGTCAATCCCCTTTCTCCATGTTTTAAAGGGCCCATGGTGCCAGCTAATTATTTTTTTTTAAGTAAGACCTCTCTAATCATAGATGCATAGTGCTTTTTATAATGCCACCCCTTATGGAATCACAAGTCTGTAAACTTTAAAAATTAATATTGTTCCTGATTTTTTTTTTGGGGGGGGGTGGTCTTTAGAGAGGCATGCTTTGTGTTTAAATTGTGGGATTTTTTTTCTTTTTTTGCTTTGCCTGCAGGATTGAATGCCTATTCATTGGTCCAGGCAGTTTGCTCTTAAAAAAGCAAAAAACAAAGCCCATCCCTGGGAGAAGGGAGGGGGAGGGGGGTGCAAGGGTGGGACATTGGAGGCAAAGATTGCACTACTTTGCCTCCACACATTTCTTTAGTGTGTGGCCTGCTGGTTGCTCTCCTGTAGCTCACATATTTTAGGCTGGGGAACCACTTTATGCAAGTCCCTAGCTAGTGCTTTAAAATGAAGGATGTAGCTACTGATTTGCTGCTTGGACACTGGATGTTGGCAATATCGTGCATAACACCAAAAATATGGCATTTGTATAAAGTAAGCATTTCACTATATTTATCGGGTGCAGACTGGCTCTCAGATTATAAAAGCTTGTTTGGTTTTTTCTGTGAGAGTGCCCAAAAATGCTGCTATGCTGTCCTGTCCCATAGGTCTGAATAACGGCATTTCACTTATATGGGTGTACAGCTGGGGACACCACTGAAGAGAGGATTGTAGCTGACTTTGCATAGGTTGTTGACCCTAGTGTTTGAGGAAATTTCCCTTCTGGGTTCTTATCATGCATCCTCCATTATTTTTGCCAGTTTCTCCTTGCTGGCCTTTTCTGAATCTATCTTGATTCCTGCTTAGTCTTGATCCTGAAGTGCTCTCTTTCCAGTAACAGTCCTGCATAGAACAGCTTATAAACTATATTCCTAGAAAGACTGCTGATAACAAGCAAAAAGTGGCAAATGTCTTCCAGTTCTCCATTCTTTATTGATTTGTCTTTTTTTTCAGAATTCACTTCCTAATACAGGAAAAGTTAATGGTTGGGATCCAAGGTAGCATGAATGGGAATCAATGAGAAGAATGGAAGTTTTGCACTTCCCCTTTCCCAGTACAGCCCACTGCACACACCCAAACAAGGATCCCAGGGATCAGGGAGATGTCCCTGCACCCACAATAAGGTGATGTGGGGGTCAGCAATATGGAGGTAGAATTCATAAAAACTCCTCTCCCCCACTGCCAGAAGTGTTCTTCAGCCAGCAGGAAACGACATTTGCGTCCAAGCCAATATTGCCACAGATAATGTGTTGAAACTATTTCAACAGCTGCTGCAAATGAGCCATTATTGTCCCCGACCTTCCACTTGATGTAAATGAGTTCTTGCAGCCTTGCCATTTTACAAGGTATTTTCAGAATGAGGCCTGGCTTTCCTGACTCACAACTTCCCTTCCAGTGATCCTGGAGCGCATCCTGTTCAACTCATCCTACTTCCCCACCCATTATTTGCTCCACTGATTGACACGAATTCTGGGCATCCCTCTGCACACACACCTGTCTGCCCTCACATAGGCAGGCTGGGAGGAAATGCAGAAATTGTGAAGGAATTGGAACATTTTGGAAGGCCAGTTAGGGTATATAGCATGAAAGCAATACACAAAGCATTTTCAGCCACTCCAACTCTTTCTAAACATTATGGCTCTAAATCTTGATTTGTTGCTTTTATTAGGTATCTGTGATCTAGAAGGGGAAAAGGCATAAGGCCAAATGATTTTTTTTAACTCTACCATTGCTTTTGGAGACTAAAAGAAGGACCTAGTAACAAAACAACATGCTGATTTAATCTGCAAATATAAATATACCTACCTACCTACCTAACTCTATCTATCTAATCCCCATTCTGCTATGAAAGATTGCTGGGTGACTTTAAGCCAGTCACGCCCTCTCATGGTGCTTTCACACATAGTAAATAATGCATTTTGCATCCACCTTAGCTAGAAGAAGAAGAGTTAGTTCTTTATGCCACTTTTCTCTACCCTAAAGGAGTCACAGAGCAGCTTACCTTTCCTCTCCCCACAACAGACACCCTGTGAGGTGGGTGAGGCTGAGAGAGCCCTGACATCACTGCTCGGTCAGAACAGTTTTATCAGTGCCGTGGCGAGCCCAAGGTCACCCAGCTGGCTGCATGTGGGGGAGTGCAGAATTGAACCCGGCTCACCAGATTAGAAGTCCACACTCCTAACCACTATAGCAAGCTGGGTCTCTACCATTTTGCCATTTCACACAGTCAAATCCAGTTGCAAACTGCATTGAAAGTAGATTGAAAGAGCATTATTTATTATGGGGTTTAGTATTTAGTGTGTCATTAGTATTGTGGCAAAGCACTGTCTCACGGGGCTGTTGTGAGGATAACTGGTTGAAGAGGAGAATAATGCGAGTTGCTTTGGGTCCCCTCTGGGGAACCAAAGAAATATTTCCAAACTTCTTGATCAATTGCCTATCAACAGAAGTGGCCACCATCAGTGTAGTGATTTCTGCTTCAGGGGACTTCCCAGCTCAGTGGAGAAGCCCCCCACAGTGGAAAGGGGTGTCACTCTGAGTGTGCCTGAAGAGGGAGAAGGGGAATGGTGAGAGGCTATGTCACAGATCCATAGTGGGAGATGCCCTGTTTGGTGCGGCTGAAAGTGCAGGGCCCGTAGCATGTGCTACATGGATAAACTGGCTCTGGGAATACCCTTTTAGAGTGTTGCAGTGCTTGATTTACATTAAGATTGCCATGGCAAGTGGGAACTTCTGACTCCCCCCTCCCCTTGCCATTTTTGTAACCTGGAATGGCACAGGAGGAGAGGGACATCCAGGCAAGATATGTATAGAAGTGTGCAGCTAAAATGTCCTATAAGTTTTTAAGTGACAGTAGTCATCAAAGATTAACATTATAATAATGACTGGGCTTGGACTGATGTTATCTTTGCAGCATGTGCTGAATCTGTAATTGGTGGCACCCTCATCATGGTAGTTTTCAGGGTAAGCATGGCTCAAAAATAGTATAGGAATCATGCTCAAGTGAGCAAAATTAAGACAAGAGGACACAATTAATTTAATTAGAACTTTTTCATGTTTCCTTTCATCCAATTCAGGTTCCCCAACATGGGAGACATTTATTTATTCATTTAACTATTTATCTACTTGTGTATTTAATTGATTGATTGATTGATTGATTGTCATATTTATTAACCGCACACTTTCAGCCAGCTGACTCACAATAGTGTACATTAATAGGATAACAGTACAATTATATAAAACTGTACGACAATCCCTCCCTAGCCCCAACATCATTAGAAACCCAATAGTCCCCATCAACCCAGCAGCTTGGTGGGTAGGTGGAAGAAGGGAGGAGAAGCCCAAAGATCTTCCATGACCTGGCCTCAACCAGATGCCTGGGGCTAGTCTGAACTCAATTTTTTTTCCACTGTAAAACTTGCTGAACTCTTGTCAATTTGAATCCCTATCTACAGCTTTCCTTTCCCCTGATTTTAAACATGTTACCTTTCTGCATTTGCATTGTCCAAATTTTCGGTGTCCTTCCTGCTTGGTGTGGGGGGAGGGTCAGGTGAAGCTCTAGCCAGCATTAAAGGAGCACAAGGCTGGAGAGTGCTTTATTTCCTGCCTTTTGTCTCCCAACAATACAGCCAGAGCAAATGGGGGAGGGGCATGTGGAGGATGCGGCTGCTTAATTATCTTTCTTTTCCTGCAGGAGCAGGGAAGGGGGGGGGGAGGCAGAGAACAAAGAAGGAAAAGTAAATCCAAAAGGCAAATCTCTGCTCATAGAAGTGTTGGCTTTTGGAGTGCAGTCACTTTAAAACAGATCCCAAAACCTGGGTAAAAATAAGTCTTGCAAGGGAATGGCAACTAGGAACCAGGCAATCTTTGAACTGATGCCCTGACCAATCAGCAACAGAATGCTTCACTATGTCAGCATTGGATGCATGGGGCAGGAAGTTAATCCACCAAAACACAGAACATCTATAAATACTGGGTGTCTCAAAGTGGTTTCCTCAAATGTAGCAAGTTCTATCTGCTCCTGGATATCACGGGGGAAAGGTAGTATCACCACGGATCAATCATTGCAGAGGGAAAATTTAAAGTGACAATGAATAACATGTAAAGAATAACATTCTTTATTTCAGGGTCGCCAGGGATGAAAAGCTCAGCTCAGATTCACCCCTGGTTGAAGAGCTCCATCTTGCAAGTCCAGCGGAACTAAGACAGGACACTTAGCTCTTCTGGGAGCTCATTCCACCAGGTGGGGGCCAGGACCAAAAACATATGTCGATGTTTTATACATGTACTTGCAGGTTAAATAGTTTAAGCTACAAGTACATATATAAAACATTAACATATAATTAAGCACAAAAACAGGGAAGAAGGGTTGATAAGAGTTTTGGGGAGGACTTCGAATCATAGAATCATAGAGTTGCAAGGAACTTCAGGGTCATCTAGTCCAATCCCCTGAACAATGCAGGACACTCACAACTACCTGACTACCCACAGTGCCCAAGTGATTCCCCCCCCCACACACCAAAAATCTTCAGAATCCAGCCTGGCCTGGAGAAAATTCACCTACCATCACACAGTGACCATCAGCAATTCCATGGGCGTGCAAGGAAGGGCCACAAGAGACTGGCACATCCCTTCCTGCCCACCCACTCACAATCTTCCTAAGTTCATAAAATCAGCACTGGATATTGTAATGAACCGATGGTTAATGCTATTGCATTGGGGGGGGGATGGTTAATGCTATTGCATTGGGGGGATTACATCATTTTGTAATGAAATGAGTAACAAAATGCTTTGTTTGATATATTTTTCCACTAGAAGAACTAGCATTGCAGGAAGTAAGGGGAGAGAGCCAGGATTTTTATATTCTTAATGCACACTGAGAGTTATGGATTGCTGCAACATTTAAAAAAGTAAGCAATGATACACAATATAAGACATCCTTTCTCAACTTTTTTACCATTGAGAAACCCCTGAAACATTCTTCAGGCTTCAAGAAACCCCAGAAGAAGCTCAATCATGCAGAACATGGGTAGGAAGCATAGCTCTATACATTCCAACCTGGGGCCCCTCCCCACTCCCTCCAGGCCCATCATTGGCCATTTTGGAAGATGGGGCAGGTTTGCATGACCATATATGGTCATATGACCCAATAAATGTTTAACAGATTTTTAAAAGATATAAAAATTAACTGTCACATATTCAGGAAACCCTAACAGGGCCATCAAGAAACCCCAGGGTTTCACAAAACTCTGGTTGAGAAAACCTGATATAGGAGCACTAAACACACGCTCCATTTCAACCCTTTCTATCTTTTAAAAATCTTTCAACCCATAACATGGACAGAGACTTTCAACTCACTGTTGGAATTGGCTCAATCTTCTCTTTTGCTTTTGGCTCTTTGGCAAGTGTGTGGTCTGATGGTCTTGTTCAGGCTTTAATGGCTGAGGTACAGAGGTACAAAGTGGTTCTTCCCTGAGACTGCAAGTAGGCAAACAAATAGACCTGGATATCGACCATGTTTATTTGTATAGGAAAATTCATAATAGCATCTCCCCCACCTCTCTGAATTTCCCGCCTTTGATGTAAAACACAAATAGTTGTCTTCTTTCCTCCAGTAATGGATTTCTTCCATCTTTTATAATACGAACTTCCAGACCATATCCCTCTGGTACTCTTTTCATTTCCTTTGCCGGTAATGTTAGATCACTGTAGGTACTTAGTCTGTTTTCTGTGTCCCCCTGCCCCTGCCAAAAAGGGGTTAAGGCTATTATGCTTGTAGTTACCCATCCATGCTTTCCCCTATACCAATAGAATATGCCCTTTCCTTTTAAAGATATGTGTGATATGCACACATATGATATCCTTTGATCATGAGTTTTGTGCATGAACTTCTGCCCTTAAATGTGTATATATTAATGATAATTTGATGAATGAGGAGAAAACTGTTATCCATTGTAGTTTATTTGCTGTCTTCTTTGATCTAAGGATTAGCTGTTCTACAAAGGAACATTTTGTCTCTCTCCCATACCAGTCTCTTCACACTCATAAAATTCAGAACTAAGTGCCTAAATTTGGTATATTCTGGTAGTTTTACCAAGATTTTGGTGCTCAATGCTTGCCTCCCTTATAATACAGAAATGTCAAGATAAATGTTTGTTTCAAATTATAATCCTAAATTTCCAGTGAAAATGGAGCAGAAACTAACAAGAACATATGACATATTCCAAAAGTAATCGACCATCTGATCAAATAGGAAACAAATTTCAAAATGTTAAATGTGCACAGATCTCTTTTCTTTCTTTGACTTTGGGCTCTTCAGCAACAAGTTTTTGCTTCACAGTGGTTTGAAAAAAATAAAGGAGAAAGGTTGGACTAGGAATTTCCTTTAGTCTCTATAGTAAAGATCATAGAGACTAGGGGAGGCAGCTAGAGCCTTTATACTCATCCAGTAGCTTGGCAGCCATATGTAGCTCTTTGACCTACCAGCCATGGCTCCTGGACTAGACACAGTTCTCTTAGAGCTGTTTTTGTGGAGCACTTCTCTTAGGGCTCTCCCAATCTCCCTTACCTCACAAAGTGCCTGTTGTGGGGAGAGGAAGGGAAGGCTATTGTAAGCCATTCTGAGATTCCTTCAGGTAGTGAAAAGGGGGCTCTAAAACAATTCTGCTGCTGCTATAATAGGGGTGGCCAAACTGTGGCTCCCCAGATGTCCATGGGCTACAATTCCCATGAGCCCCTGCCAGTGCTGGCAGGGGCTCATGGGAATTGTAGCCCATGGACATCTGGAAAGCCAGTTTGGCCACCCCTGTTAGCACTGAGTTTTGCGTTTAGATCAGCATCACAGCAGTATGATTATATTTTTAAAAACTCTTTGGAATACAATCTGGATCCCTGGTCAGACACAAACACACGCCAGTGGTTAAACATACATTCTCCCCATCCGGACCCCTTCTCAGTGGCCTCACTGCTTGAGAGTTATCTTCAGATTCTATTCTGAATGTTGCCTTTTTACCCCTTGGCATTTCCTATCATACCAAACTACACTGTTCCCTTTTCTCTCAACTGATTTCTAACTGGTGTTCTTTCCACTAAGCAAACACCCCCTGAAAAGCCCAGTGGCAATGGCAACGCGCATTATGCAGACTGCCAGTTAACAATTTCAACGGTATGGCTGTCACGTCGAAAGCTATCTTCTGGAAACCCTGCTGTCAGCTGATAAGATTATCTTCAGTTTCCCCCCTCCCAATGATTTATCGGTGTTATTATTTGCAATCTAGATAGTGATATTAAAGGGCTGTGTACCATTTCTATTGTGGTAATCCACTGAGTTCTACCTTAGTGTCCTGCACATGTTGGTAGCACAGTTGTTTTTCTTCTCCATGTAAAACAAATCAATCAGAGGTTCTGAATGCGCAGTAAATGTCAATTGTGTTACATTATGGAATCAAAACCAGCACCTGTATCTATGGGAACCCTTTGGGCAAGAGCTGTTGCAATGATAACATAGGACAGAAAGTATCTTTTTTTGGGGAGGGAGGGGAAATTGAAAGGTCATATGTGCAGCCCTCGTATCCAATTAAAAATAGAGATTTCTTTTTAAACTCAAATATTGTGATGATAAATAAGTCAATAAAACACTATACTTGTTTCTAATGTTTCTGGAATTGGAGCCCTGCGTTGGATGTTGTGCCTTTGACGTATTAAATGCTCGGTGAACATGGCCCCTGTGGACCTCTTTGGAGCAGATCAGACAGGCAGATCTGTCCTCTGTGTAATCGGCCATTCAGGCTGATGCCCTGGGACTGAATCTTCGGGAGAATGTTCTTTTTGCCTTTATTGAGCTGGATGCAAAATTAGAACTATTACATAAGCACACCAAACGAGGCAGACACATATGTGAGATGTTTATTCTTTCGGAAGAGTGCCCTAAAGGGCTGCATACAAGTTGGGTCGGAGGGGAAAGTTGATGCTTTTTTTGTTTTCTTTTTGCAAAGTTAACTTGCAAGTATGAAAGCAGCAGACTAAAAATAGCAACCTTTTAAAGATGACCTCTGTAGGAAAATGACGGTGGTACCAACCCAGTGACAAATCAGCCCATCTCCAGTACAGATCTTGCCTCTGTTCTGGACTCACTAGGGAGCTCCAGCGAGCCCTTCTGCCTCAATTCCTCACCTGCAATATGAAGATACCAGTACATGGTTGTTGTAAGAATGATGCAAAGCACCAAAGAAATGCCAAACATTTTAGGTTGGTTTGTGGCGGTGGGAGAGAGAACCAATGACATGTTAAAATATAGAGCATTTGAAGATATATTTTCACTGTTCCCTTCCTATGCAGCAACAAGTTTTCAGTGACTGCTAATTGTTCATTGCTTTATTTCTTCTTTCAAAGAGTTGTTCTATGTTGATCTAGGTTAAGATCTGTAAGTTGCCCAAGTCAAAAGGTGCAGCCAGACTAGGGCCAGCTGGGTGTATTACCCATCTACAGCCATCATTTTCTCCATCTTTGATTTTTTTTTAATTCTTCCTAATTTGGGACATGACATCTTCCATTTGAAAAATGATATCTTGGTTCTCTAAACATAGAGTTTATTTCTAACAGCATAACAGTTTCTCGTTCCTGTATGGTTAATAAGTTTAGTGATTTCAGATAGGTACAAAAGCATAATGGTTCCAGGTAAGTGTACAGTTATTCTTTCTGAGGAAATGACAAGGTTTGGGAGGATATAGAATGGATCCTGTGCAAGCTAGAGACATCAAATTCAATGGAGACCTTTCATGGATGCTCCTCTACATTCTTTCAAAATGTTTCTCCCTCTGCTGCTTTGAAGTTTGGTAAGCAGCATGAACTAACAAGAACTGCTTGAAAGTTTGTGAAAAATTCATCCTGTTTGACCTGCCATGAACTAGAGTTCACCAACTGGCCAGAATTAAATCATGAACCTTCATTTGTGAGCTGGTTCATGCCCACTCCTATTTGTTGCTAACAAACCAGGCATACCATAAACCACAAACTGAAATAAACTGCAATTTGCCAGTTTGTGCCCATCCCTACTAATAATATCCACAAAATTAAATCTCGTTGACATAGGGCTTGGTTCTTGGCAACTAGGAACGAGATAATGTCTTGTTTATTATTAACTGAAACATATCCCATCAAGGGGTAGATAATGAAAGATCAATTTAAGATATGATACATTTCAGCCTTTTGTATGTTAAAAGATTTATAGATCACTACCCCAAACTCCTAGTTCAAAATCATGCTATGATAAAAAGAATATAGGGGAAGTCACACTGCCTTCCTGCCCCCTGCCCCCTCCCCCAGCAAGCCTGAGACCAGAGATGCCAAGATGTGCAAAAGGGAGAGTCAAATAAAAGCCCATCCAAGTTGAGGCAATTAAGCACCCCAAGAAAAACTATGCAACCCAGCCTTTGGATTCATAAACCCATTCCTAGAGTCCAGTATCCTAAGAACGGTCTACACTTGTGAGACTTTTAGCAAACTGTCCAGACTATTAAAACACATTTCCAAAATAATGCCTTCCCATTAGACAAACCGATGTGACCGCCTTTCCAAATCAATTTGAAAGACCCCTTGTCAAAATTAATGTCTCCCCTGGTAAGGCGATATTAGTATAAGCTAAAAATGTCATGGCAATTACTAGCATCAATAAGAATTAGAACACACAAATATATCTTACTTGGCCCAGAGTAGGATCCACCTGTGGGGAGGTGTGTGAAATATTTGTTAACATGAGTCCTAAAATGAGAGTGTATCAGTTGTGTGAGAGGACAAGGACACTATGGTGGCTCATTTTGTGGAGACGAAAGCCAAGCCGGATCCTGTAGATTCTGAGCCTGCTGTCTCCCAGGAGACCTCAGGAAACATGTGCAGAGCCATGACTGCCAGATCAGAAGCCCAGGGTTAGACTGGGGCTGCTAAGGGAACCCACTGATGAGGTTTGCCCATTGCCATGGTCACCTTTCTGTTCCCCCTGGGAAAAGAGAAGGCAGAAATCCTAAATGGAAGTTCAGCTTAGACAGAGAATTACACAGCTGGCCACCTGGGGCCTCTCCTCTACCCACAAGGTATGAGAAAAACAAGTTCTATCACAAGGCTTCACAGGATGCTGGAAAGAGTCCTGATGTAAGTGCCTGCAGAGTTCAGGACACTGCTGTAGCTGCAAGCACTATACATAGTCTCAGTTTAGCTGTGGGGATGAGATATCATATCACGAGAGCCTCAGATGTAGTTTTCCATCTCGTTTGAGGGCTTCTATTGGCCCTGGAATCTCTTGGTGCAAGTGGGACGGAATGGAACTACAGAGAGCTTTGTTATTAGAAAAAGGAAGCAGAGAATAAGAGTACACTTGACAGTGAAGGAGCTGAAGGAAGGCTTGGGGTGCTGTGTTTCCCAGGGTTGCCAGCTCTGGGTTGGAAATACCTGGAGACTTTGTGGGTGGAGCTGGGAGTGGGCAGGATTTCGGGTGGGGAGGGAAAGGACTTTAGTGGACTATAAGGCTATGGAATCCACCCTCCAAAGCAGCCATTTTCTCCAGAGGAACTTAGCTTTTTTGCCTGGAGAGGAGATATAATGCAAGGGGATCTTAAGGTCCCACCTGGGGACTGGCATCCCTGAGCATGGGAAGAGAAAAAGTATGTCAATATATAGGTTGGGGATACAGCAATCCTAAATAGATTTATTCAGAATTTTACTGAGTTTGTTCAACAGGTCTTACTCCTAGTTTTTAGGATTGCCCTGTGAGTGGAGGAGGGTGTCTGGAAGGTGAAACTGGCTTAACCTGCTGACTGGGAAGTGGGGATATCAGTTGCCACTGGAAATGCCTCTCTTTCTTTGTCTTTTTCTTGTCCTCTTTATGTTCAATAACAGCTAATTTTTGTTTTAACTAAGGTTGGGAGGAATACAACACACATTCATGAATACTTAGATCCCAATTCCTGGGTCAGGAAATTTGCATGGGGGTGCTTATATAATCCCATATATGTAATATTCGTTTCTTGAATAACAATATCTTCATAGATCGTACTCCATTTCCCCATCAAAGCTGTCTGGTACTCATCTAAACTTTTAAGGGAAATGATGGCCTAGGGGGAAAATTGAGACAGTTGAGGGAAGCGTTTGTATCCTATCTTTTACAACTCTAGGGCCTCTTTATAAAATACAGCTGGTGGAAACTTTTGTTTTTGACTTTGAGAAGCTATTAAACTTTTGGTGAGTCATCTTGTGAAGATGAAAGTGTAATGTGGAAAGGGGGACTTGGGGAATTAAACTGTAAAGTAGGGCAATTCTCTGGGAAGGAACTAAGGGGAAATCCTGCAAAACTGCTACTGGCAACATGAGATGCAGTGGCAGAAACCATTTAGCAAGCTGTTCAATCTGTTTTCTGATGAATTCTCTTTCATAGATTCTGATCACATGCAATGCTATATTGGCTGGAGATTCATCAACTCACCTTCTCTATCTATATTGGCTGTGATCTAGTTAATTTTCCTCCTCCCATTCCTAGGAACTTCATTGGATATGCACAAATCCTAGCCACCCACCCACCAACAAAATCTAGGGTAGGGTATGAGCTTTCATGAGTCACTGCTCACTTTTTCAGGAAAAGGTAGAATGTGAGTCCATCTGACCTTACAACTTGGAGCATGGAGCGATTTCGGGTGCTGAATGACAGTCCCAGGCAAATGACAATAGCAAGTAAATGACAGAATGACAAACAAACAAACTTTCCAGCCTTTCACAACCCACAGTCTTTCCAGCAATATTGTTCACCTTAGCAGAAGAATCTGTCCTTTCAGTAAGATTATACTTCTGCCCCACTGAATCCACACAGACATACAGCTCTATGGAGACCTGGGTGTAGTCTGCATGGGGATTTCTACCCACTCCCAACTCGAATGAATTCCTCCCATCTATACTGAATTTTATTTCTATTTTGACTTTGGTTGTTTTAACTTTTCCCTCTGCAATATGCATGATTGATCTGGAGTGACTTTACCTATCCCCCATGATATCCAGAAGTGGATATAAGCCTCGATATTTGAAAAATTGCCATCAGTAAGTGTGCAGATTTCTGATTTTTGTGAATTAACTTCTTTCTCCGTGCCTCGTAGCAAAGCAGTCTTCCCAGATTGGCCAGCGCATCAGTTCAAAGACTTAGAATCATAGAATCATAGAATCATAGAGTTGGAAGGGGCCATACAGGCCATCTAGTCCAACCCCCTGCTCAACGCAGGATCAGCCCTAAGCATCCTAAAGCATCCAAGACAAGTGTGTATCCAACCTTTGCTTGAAGACTGCCAGTGAGGGGGAGCTCACCACCTCCTTAGGCAGTCTGTTCCACTGCTGAACTACTCTGACTGTGAAAAATCTTTTCCTGATATCTAGCCTATATCGTTGTACTTGTAGTTTAAACCCATTACTGCGTGTCCTCTCCTCTGCAGCCAATGGGAACAGCATCCTGCCCTCCTCCAAATGACAACCTTTCAAATACTTAAAGAGGGCTATCATGTCCCCTCTCAACCTCCTTTTCTCCAGGCTGAACATTCCCAAGTCCCTCAACCTATCTTCATAGGGCTTGGTCCCTTGGCCCCAGATCATCTTCATCGCTCTCCTCTGTACCCTTTCAATTTTATCTATGTAAGTGAGGCCTCCAGAACTGCACGCAGTACTCTAAGTGTGGTCTGGAGACCTTTTCCTGCCATCTACATTTACAGGAATACTTTCAGTAAGACAGAACATAATGCACTCAGACAGACAGCCTCCTTACAACTTCAGCAATCTACTGCCAAACAGCCTTCGCCTTAGCCTTTCACTAATGAACAGCATAAGGATGACCAATTATCTCCCACTCTATAGAAAGAAGAACTTCATGTGAACTCACCATGAAGGTTGCCAGACCACACTGGATCTGTATATAGAATGCTTCCATTACTGGGCCCAAGCTGAAAAAATCAACAGAAAACATAGCTCAAGATCTAGTCACAGCCACACAGAGAAGAATGCTATAAACAGCCTGCAAAACAATCCAGATATTATAATAAAACAAGCTGACAAGGCAAGAGCCATTGCCATAATGGACAAAACAGGTGCAAGAAACTGGGCAGCAACTCTCAAACAGCAGTTTCTATAGGCTGTTCTCCTCAGAACTGACAAAAGAATATCAGTGAGAACTCAACAAAATCATGAAGAAATTATCAACACACATCCAGGAACAAGAACCACCTCCTGCCAAAAATGCATAAGACTGGCAACCCTGGATGTCCCATTGTCTCCATATGTTATTAATACCCCCAGCTATGTCGGTGCTATCACTGACTTCCTGAGGAAACTGTAGTCTATTGACCACCTCCCCAAAATCAGCATTCTAGCCACCCTGGATGTTGAATGTCTATACACCAACATCCCCCATAAGGATGAAATACAGGCCTTTAGAAACATCATCCCTGATGTTTTATGGCTTGTTCCCAGAGGGGAGATTTTCCTTTTCCCAATGGAAAGGGAGCTATGGCAAGGTAACTATCCTTCTGCACCCATCTCCTAAGGGCAAATGGTCTCCTAAGGGCAAAGAGCCCTCTGTTTGCCCAAGGCCTTGGATGCTGCCCTTCACGCTGCCATGACAAGCACACCTTTAGTCAATCTATTTATCCTAGAGTTTAAACCTAGATCCAGCATGGAGAATTTGCTCTTTTGCATCCTTATGGCAATGCAGATAGAATATCCACCCCATCCAGACTATGTTGTTGGAGGGAGGGCAGGACTATACACACTGCATGCCGATGGGTATTGATACAGCGTCATATCACGTAGTCTGTGAGAAATGGAAATCTGAACAACAATACAGACAGGTGTCTACATTAGCCTCTAGCAACAAAATACAATAGGACGCCAGGGCCCCCTTAGAGTCAGTCAGACCATTCCAGCAGCAGCTTCTGCGATTAACAAGACCTCCGTAAGACTGATACATTTATATGAAAGGCTGCAGGTGGTGGTAGAGTGAGGAAAGGCTGTGGAGATGGTCTCTTTCTTTCTGCCATTTCTCCCCTGAAGCCTTTCTCCTTGTCATTTTTAATACAAATGTATTCATTGGCAATAGGGACACACATTTTGTGCATCTGGAGAAATGAGTCTCTAGTATCATTCGACCACTGCTTTATTTTGTGCAGGGGTGTAAATGCAAAGATTAGTATAATTCAGGGCTCAGGAGTTAAAACATGAGACCACCAAGGAAGACTGGGGATACAACGTAGAGGAAGGCAATGGGAACCCCTCTGCTATTCATCTCTTGTCTTGAATATCCCATAAGGTGGAAATTCACAGGGTTGCCATGAGTTGATTGTGACTCATTTGATCTTACCTTAGTACAATTCATAGTCATTAACCTGTGCTGATTACTTTTCTTTTCTTCTTTGAAGTACTGTTCTAATCACAACTAAAATGTCAGAGAACATAATGACCTGGAAACTATGCAAGACGCTCAGCCCTTCAAGGGGAAGCCTGGAATGGGGGGGGGGGGGCTTTTGCTTCAGAAGTCTGTGAGGAGGGACTGTTTTTTCTCTTCATCTCACTTCTAGCTTCTAAAGTTAGCCATCAGTACAAGGACTTACATCATGCTTGCTCCTAATCTTCAACTAAGACGTAAGATCTAATCAATAAATTAAGCTATTAAGTCAATTCTTTATTATGTTCAACCCAAATCCACTGTTTATTATTTTTCCCCACACAGAAAAACAATGTATTTATTTTATTTCTATACTGCCCCTCCCTGCTAGTGTCCTCAGGGCGGTGTACAACATAGTTTAAAAGCTGCTAAAACCAGCACCCCTCCACCTACCCTCTGAAATACCCGCTGTCAGTTACTCAGACTGGAAGTGACATAAAATAAAGAAGTAAATAAAATAAATAAACAAGGGGTAAAAATATTTTTTTGAGGTAAAAATATTTTTATTAAATTATCTCCATTCTACAAAACAACATATATAAAGCTGATTTTTCAATATATATGTAACTCTTTTATGTACAAATCTTTCAGGTAACTAACTCCAGCTTACAAATTACACAATCCAACATTAACAACTTCGAGATTCAAAGTTACACTAACCATAAAACAACATTCCAACAGTCAATTCCCCCCCCCGCAGTAATTTATAGTTCCTGTCCCCCACCTCCTTGTGTGATCAGCATTTCGCAACCCTCCAGCCACAGCCACCATCTGCGCCAGACGTGCACCAGCTTTCGTTCTTTGTCATATACAGACATGCTTTTTAACCAGTGTATTATGTTCTCCACTGTCCTGTCTACCGTCCCTGTTTTTATGCTTTTCATTTGTTGAAACCTAAGAAGTGTAAGGTGTAACACTACAAGGGGCAGGAGCGTAGGAGAAGGAGAAGGGAGGAAGCTCATATAGTTTTATTAAGCCCTGGCCTCAACCTTACACCTGGCTGAAAGGTCCCATTTTATAGGCCCCATGGAACATTGACAGCTCTGTCAGGGCCCGGATCTCACCTGACAACTTGTTCCATGAGGTTGGAGTCAGGGCCAAAGGTTCTGTTCAAGGTCAGAAGAATGTCTTTGGGGACAGGGATGACCAACAAGTTAGCGTTGGTGGAGCACAGTATTCTCTGAGGAACATATTGGGAAAGGCAGTCCCTCACATGTACAGTATTTGCTGGCGTATAAGACTACTTCCCCCCCTGAAAATCATGCCTCCAAGTGGGGGGGTCATCTTATACGCCGGGTGCACTTCAGTTGGGATAGACATAGTTGTCCATAGGGGCCCATAGTACTGTATTTTGAGTGGAAATGTTGGGGGGTCGTCTTATATGCCCAGTCGTCTTATACGCCGGCAAATACGGTATATGCCATTATTCTTAGAAAATGATGCACTTGACGTTCCTCTCTGCCCTGATTAATTTACATCTCAAATCAATATTATAGCCCAAGATGCTTGATAATGAAAATTTACTTTGCACCTCACCTATCCAGAAGGTCAGTTCAAATGTTTGGGCTGGATACAGAGAGCCAGTCCAAACGGACAACTGCACAGTGTTGGTCTGAAGCCACAGAGCAAAGCTGGAGTCCAGCGGCACCTTTAAGGACAACGAAGCTTAATTCTGAGTCTAAGCTTCCATGTGCATGCACACTTCTTCAGACACAGACACACAAAAGCTTATACCCACAATTAAACTTTGTCAGTCTTAAAGGTGCCATTAGACTCAAATTTTGTTAAGGGTGCGAATGAATTTCATGGCCTCATTATTTCCCTTGGAATGGCCCCAGGTTGTTTTTATTTATTCCTTGTGCTAACTCTGTCTTTGAGTCTCTTCTGTGGCTCCACTGCCTATGACCTTCAGTTCAATTTCCTCCATTAATGGATGACATACAGTGAGATAAAGGTAAAGGTATCCCCTGTGCAAGCTTTGACTCATGGGAATTGAACTTCCTCCAGATGTTCATGGACTACAATACCCATGAGCTTCCCCAACCATATGATCTGGAATTTACATGCCAGCTTGACAGGCATGACGGAGACTGGGTGCGGAATGCAACTATATCAGTACATAGGTTTTAAAATTTCTACTTACAACTGGAAACTGGAGTTAGATCAGATACCTTTTCCTTTTATCTTCTGTTTGCAACTGCATCCTTGACAGCTCAGTGTAGAGAAATGTCTGGACTAGAAAAGAATAGAATCCATTTTGTGGGTGGACAGTGTATATGCCAGACACTTCATCTGGTGAACTCCAGCCTTCCTCCCAGAACCCTCAGGAAGTCAAGCAAATCCTTCTGCACAAACTGGGTAATTGTTGGACCCAAAGGAAGCCAGTAGCTCATGTTTTGCCTCCACCTGGAAAAGGGAATGATCATCTACCTAGAAAGGCCCGACACAAGATATTAAAGATCCCTCAGAGCAGTGACCCCCGCAGATAAATTAAAGTGACGTTTTCAGAGCTAGGACTCCAAATTTATGAACATCATAAATACATCCTCAACCTCCAGGCTATTAAGAAATGAAGTGCTCAGCTCTTATTACAGATTCAGCAAACTAGTTATAAATAACCTGGATGAGTGTTTACACAAAGTCCAAATAAAAATGCTGTGGTGACCACAAATACATTGAAATTTGTTGGGCTAACAGGCTATTACTTTACAATAAAGTAAATGTTCCAGTGGGACTGCATTACTCTAAATGCCTTTATTCACCAGCTGTGATAGCTATCATTTGCTTTTTGTTTTTTTCTGCTCTGGATTACCATAATGAAATGAGTATCTAATCATAGCATTATCCTATGGACTGAATAACAAAATCCTTATGCAAAAGGTATTTGCATGTCTGAACCAGTGGTTACACAACAGGAATCCCCAACTATTGCCATTCACTACATAATTTAGGGTTGCCAACTCTGGGTTGGCAAATTCCTGGAGATTTGGAGGGTAGAGACTGAGGAGGGACCTCAGTTGGGTATAATGTCCTCCAACACAGCCACTTTCTCCAGGGGAACAGTCCTCTGTAGTTGGAATTCCAGGAACTCTCCACTCCCCACTCGTATGTTGGAAACCCTAAGTACACTACTTTGCTTTACTAGTCCTCTAGTCCTACCCCCTGCACAATGCAGGACACCCACAACCCTATTGCTTATCCACTGTAACCTGCCACCCCCTTGGAGATGGTATGGAGGTTTTCAGGGAAAGAGTAAATACTGGTGGTGGTTAAAGTGAGATGTCCCCTGAAAGACCTTACTGATCCACTGGTGGTAAATAATATCTGGGGGGGAGGCGGAACTAATTGCATTTTATGAATCTGTAAGGTTCATATAAACCAGGACAGACAAGGCCAGGCTAGGCTAGGCTAGTTTGCCTGAGCAACATGTTGTTCACAATGAAGGACCAAGGCAGAGTTGACAGCTTTCTAGAACCCAGAGGGACCATAGTAGCTACTTGTATCAATGCATTACTGCTGGACAGACAGCTGTAAAACCATCCTTGGACATCTACAGTAGTGGAATGCCACAAAATGCTAGCAGCTTCCTCCGGTAAATTATCATTGGGGTATCAGGGCCCAGAATGACTGGCTTGGTTGAGACAGATCATCTCTAATATTCTCCATTAACAATTGTCTTTCTCCAGAACCATAAACAGAGGGTGGCTGTGGAGGAGAACCAATCACACTATTAGCAACATCCGTGAAGAGCACCACAAGGTGCAGTACTCTCCCCCATGTTGTCTACATGCAACCTCTAGCCCAACTGATATGGAGTTTTGGGTTGGGGTGACCTCAGTACACTGAAGACACCCAGCTCTATCTCCTTATGGATGGCCACCCTGACCCCCCCTTCCTCCCATTTGCCAGATGTTTGGAAGCGGTGATGGTCTGGCTCAAGCAGAGTTACCTGAAACTCAACTCGTCCAAGACGGAGGTCTTGTGACTGGGTAAGAAAGGGCAAGAACAGGAAGCAGGATTTCCCTGCCTAGATTGGGTACACTTAAAGCTTTCACTCTCAGCCAGGAATTTGGGAGTGACCTTCTATGCCTCCCTAACAATGTAGGTGCAGGTCACAAAAGTAGCCCAATTGGTATTTTTCCTCCTTCACAAAATTAGGCTACTAGCACCCTACCCGGCCCTAGACCACCTAGCCACAGTGATCCATGTGACAGTCACCTCCAGGCTAGACTTCTGTAACTCTTTGCAGACCTGCTCTTGTCTTTGACCCACACGTTGCAACTGGTACATATGCAGCCTATATGCAGCTGGCTTTATGTCAGCTGCACTGGTTGGCAGTTGTATACCAGATCAAGTTCAAGGTATTGCTCTTGACTTTTAAGGCCATTCACGGTCCTGTGGGACTGCTCTGTGGGTTTGAATAGGCTGGTGATCCTTGGCCTACAGGAAGTGTACCTGACCTCATCCAGGGCCAGGGCCTTTTTGGTCCTGACCCCTGCCTGGTGGAATGATCTCCCAGAAGAGCTGTGGGCCTGGATGGAACTGTCCCAGCTCCGCAGGGTCTGCAAGATGGAGCTCTTCCACCAAGCATTTGGTTGAGGCCAGGGCAGGGAAGATCTATTGGGTCCCTCCTCTGCACATTCCCCGAGGGGTCAGGTTTACTGGGGTGGGGGCCCATTAACTTGGGTTATTGGGGTTTAGGAAGGGTTGTTAGAAAGGTTTTATTGTATGGTTTTATTGTGAGTTTTACAATTGTACACTGTTGTGAACTGGCTGGCCGAGTTCACAAAAACAAATTATTATTATTAATAATTGCTGCCACTGCTGTTTGTCACCCTCTTAGATACCATGGCCTGTGCCCTTCCTTTCCTGCATGCTTCCCACCTACATGGTGCCTGTTCATGGTTCCCATATCCTTACCACTGTACTGTCCACAAGGATCCACATCTCATCCATTTCTATTTCTTCTGTATTACTTTGTCTCCTGCACAAGCCGGCCATTGATTGATAATAATTAAGCTGTCAGGCACAACTGTGAGGGCCAAGCCGGAATGAAGTTGTGACAAATGAGGCTGTTTGCAGTTGCCTGCAATTTTTCCTTGACTTAATGGCACGGCAGAAGTGTTGTGTTCAACAGCCCCGAAAGGAACTGATGGGCACAGCTGTTCACAGTGACAGTTTTGTGGCTTGAGGAGAAATTAAGGTTGTGAGGGAAGTTTAACAGCACCTATTTATGGCAATCCACTGTTAACTGTAGCATACAACATACAGATCTGTCCTTTGGATTGATGGTTTGCTATAAAGGATGACAGTTTGAATATTTAAACAAGAATCATAGTGCCCCATTTGATTTTGCAAACAAGGTGAGACAGAACAGGATTCTTGACGACGCCAGTCTGGTGGGTTTTTTATTTTTATTTTTTGTAAGGATTATATTTACTTTCCTGTTACCGATTCCAGCATTTTACAGGTCTGTATCCAGTTTTATCTAGAGTCCGATCCTGGCTTTATTAGGCTGATTTCTGATACATTTTGTAACAGGTAAGGTGAGTCTTGCCCATGTTTCTGCACAAATTACTGGGGAGTTTTGATTGTGGAGAAGGGTAATGCAGGGAAGTCATTTCTCTGCCGCCAGTGGCAAAACCTTAAATACATTTATTTAGTTATCTTGCCTACCGTATAACAAAAAGGTTGCCTTTCCCTTGTACTAAGACTGTAAATCCAGTCCTTTCTTGACAACCTCTGGCAGGCAACAGTGTAAAAACTAGAAGAGCTCTGATACTTTGATGCTGCAAGAAATGTAGAGTGCCAGAAGCGACTAGAGTACATGAAGAAGAGTTGGTTTTTATATGCCGCTTTTCTCTACCCGAAGGAGGCTCAAAGCGGCTGACATTCGCCTTCCCTTTCCTCTCCCCACAACAGACACCCTGTGAGGGAGGTGAGGCTACGAGAGCCCTGATATTACTGATTGGTCAGAACAGCTTTCTCAGGGCTGTGGTTAGCCTCAAGTTGGGGGAAGGTCTGTCAGCCTTAAGTATTTCTGTACTACAGTATAATTTTGTCCTCTTCAGCCTCCTTAGTTAACACTTTTTCTGTTGTTCAATGAATCCTGTGAAAACTGCAGAAACTTGCACATATTGGGAAGAAACTAGAACTCTCTATTGAAAGCGATGCTCTTTTTGTGTTTCTGGAAAAGCCAATGTTCTGAGAAAAGTCAATATATCCTTTGCAGACAAGCATACACAGTTTTCTGTGTCAATATTACATCCAGTTTCTGTTAGATTTGCTAAATGGGTTTTTTAAGGTGCATTATTTTTATAGTTATCAAAATATAGGAAGCTAGTCACATCAATAGCAATCTATCCATTCAGACTGCACTTTTTGTAGAGGGGAATATTAATCATACAGGCTTAATAAGGAAAATTAATACTGCTTAATGTAATGGATAGTGTTTTGGTCTTGGGTCAGAGAGACCTGGCATGAAATTAAGACCAAATTCACAAGCACCACGTAAAACATGTATTCAGCCTTGTTCCCCCTGTTGGTTGCCAGTGTCAAAAATGAACAAACCAAAAAGGCAGCATTAAGCAAATAAACAGTTGTGTTTATTTACAAAATAGAAAGACAATTCTAAATGCACCTCTGCCAGGTTTCTGAATTGCCTTCCTGTCAAAGGTATGAAGCAGGATATCTTGTGAGAGGCACTCTGGTCATCGACAGTACCCTTCAGAAGGGGCTGGCTGCTTGTGGAGGAATGGGGAATCAAACCCGGTTCCCCAGATTAGAAGCTGCCCATTTTAACCACTATAGCAAGCTGGGGAACCTGGTTGGATTCCCCACTAAACTGTCTGTTCTTCATCATTCAGTCTATTGTGGAGGCAAGCAGGGGGAAATATGCTCAAAGAAGCAGGAAGTGTCCAATTGAGCCAATCAAGAATTTGGAGGAGCTAATATGAAAAAGATCAGTAAGTTCTTACTCTAACTATGCTAAATACACATTTCATCTGATGCCCCCTATAGGATGTTCTTCATATCATTTTAAATCATGTACACCAGTGGTACCCAACCCCCGGGCCGGCAACTGGTACTGGTTCGTGGATCAGTTGGTACCGGGCCACGGCTCCTCCTTGTCCTCCTCCCCAGCTGCTGCCTCAGGGGCTACCCTGCCACTCTGCTGCCGGCTCACCTTTGGTGCTCTCCAGTGGCTGCTATGTCTGGGGCTCCCCCTCGGCATGGCACTGTGCAGCTGCTGCTGGCAGCACCCCCCAGCTGGCGGTGGGAAGTCAGGGGCGCCGGCGGGAAAGCAAGTGAAGCAGAGGCTCAGGCGGTGGCGACAACGTCCCTCAGCAAAAGACTCCTCCTCCCATGGCCCTCAGTAAAATTGTCAGTCATTGACCCGTCCCTGGTGATAAAAAGGTTGGGGACCACTGATGTACACTACAGATCTTGCATATTCCAGAAGGACATCCGATAGAGATTTGAACATTGCTAGCCTGTCATGATGTTACTTCAAGTTCTGAAAAGGGAAGTGGCATCTCAGCAGACACCCATCCACTTGGCTGCCCACCAAGCCGTTCTGCCAGATGCCCCCCCCCCCCCATTTTTACAGTCCTGGGCAGATAAACAGGTGGTTTACCGAGGTGTTTACCGAGCCCTTGAAAAGGCAAATTTGATTGGGTTTGACAGGTTACAGAATAACACTTTCAAAATTCCTGTTTTACATGGCTGCTAATATAATAACAAACTGTTCACCGGTCTATAATTTGAATTGAAAATGATGAACCTTTTGCTGAATGAGATGCAAGCATGTTTTTGTAGCACAGAAAATAAACATTAAGTTTCACAGCTGCAGCGAAATGGGAACAACCTTACCAAAAACACCAGGGGCTTAGATCATTAAGCAAAATGGCTGCTGCACAGAATGCTAATTGAGCATTAGAAGTCTGTAATAAAACCTAATGTCAAAGTGACACAAGAATGAGAGGGATAATTAGGTATGGATATATGACTCCATTATATTTATTAAAACACACTTAGTTTATGTCACTTAATAGACTCCAATGCAACAGCATGTATTCTGGTGAGTGATTTCAGGTCTGAAGTGTATTATCGGAAAGTATACTAGCACAGAAGAATAATTTTTGAAGAGGAATACTTTTGTCATCATTTTTTCTTTCATCTCTTCTTTCTCTAAATGGCCTCTCCACTATCCAGCTGGGGGTTGGGATTCTTGAGACTGAATTATTTGTTCTCAGTCCACATAAATAAGGACATCTGATTACAAAATAATGTTTAGACTTAGAAAGCTGACATAGTAAATGGGAGAATGGGAGAATGTACTACTGAGGACTGCCTCAGACTGGATACTTATCTTATCATGGCTATGAAGTCCGATTGGACAGACGGAGTAAACAACCAACCTGTGTACTGTAACAGTCTACTTCAGATTCTAATAATAACACAACATCCAATGAGTACAAACATTTCTGCAACATGCTAACATGTTGGTGGTTCCTGACCTGAAAGAAGTGTGCCTGGCCTGGCAGAACCTGGAATCCCTATTCAGAAATGAAGTGCTGAACCAGTGGGACCATTTCCACATGAGGAAGCTGCTCTGGACAGCTTCCGGTTGCTGGCAGGTTTTAGTGTTGCTTCCACATGGTGTCGTCTGCATCCCAATACTGTCCAGGGGGTGTCTCAAGTTTGGGCCAGATTTGCCTCGAGATGAGGGAAATTGCCAAAACTGGATTTGCAACCTCCTATCACACTTCTCATCAGGGAGCAAGCCCGTATGGAAAGGGAAAGGCATGATAGTCTTTGTAGCATTGTCCTGCCCTCATACCCACCCTCACCTCTCTATTTCCTGCTCTGATAATTTAAAAAAAAATGATACTGGCCACGTTACTGCCAGACCGCAAAGCTACTTTGTAAAAGTTAAAATAAAATCTTCTGTAAAGTGTCTATGGTCTTTTGGCGGATCAGGCAGGTAAAACAGAGTCCCATTTGGGCTTTCTGGTGGTGGAAAATGTTGGGAAAAGGGGGGGCGTGCATGATGAAACAGCCCACTTCTGATCAGCCAGGCATATGTGCCCTTTGCTTTTAAACCCACTGTTTACACTCTTTCGGGTCCAGTTACCATTTCCAGCCTCTCACAAATCTACCCAAACATAAATATAGTCTAAAACATGATGGATCCCAAAAAAGGAGGGAGGGGGATGCTTTATCATTTTGATATTTTATTAAAAATGCTTCTGTGTTGTGGCATTACCACAAAGCAGAAATGACTTTAAAAAAAATTAATTTCGGGGCCCGTGGAGGGGTGGAAGAAAGGTTGAGTCCCCAAGAGAACCACTGTGCTGTGATTAGTGGCTTACTGTGATTGACAAGCCAAAGAGCGGGGGTGGAGGGAGAGAGTTTGGCTTGTTTTCCCTTGCAGCCTCGTTGGGAGACAAAATCCCTTTCATACTCTGCTGCTGTTTCTCCAGGTACTATCACTGGCAGGGTAATGGACATATAGCAATATTGTCATTGGTTTTGAGGTAGCTTTGCCAGTCTTTTATATTTCTTTTCATTCAATTTGAATGCACATATCACTCCTTAGGATTGAATCCATCCGTCTTGTCCAAGGCATCAGCAGTTAGAGAGCTTGTCTCTTTGAACAGAATTATAATATTTTTGAATGGATTTTGTCTTATCTACTGTTTATTTTTGAAATGTCTAACCTTTTATTACACTCTAGTTTCTTGGAAGGGGATTCATAACAAGTCTATTCTTCATAGCAACTCTATTCTCTCCACTTCTGATGAAATTGTGACTGTAAATGCTTCTGCCAAGTAAATGTTTGCCTCTGACAAAGCGAGGTCATCTCCTGGAAGCTTATCCCCCCAGTAAAACACTGCTAGTCTTTAAGGTGCAACAAGACTCATATTTATTTTTCAGCAATCTTCTATTGCAATATAGATGGGGAAAGCTGAATCTTCTCCAGGTCTTTCATAGGCCTAATCTGCACGCAAGAGATAATGCACTTTCAATGCACTTTAGAAGTAGATTTTCCTGTTCCTCACAGGAAACTCCAGCCACGAAAGCACATTGAAAGTGCATTATTATTGTATGCAGACTAGGCCATACTATCCCATTTCAAATATGCTTAAGACTTTCCTTTCACACTGCAGTGTTGTGTTGCCTTCCCCAAACAGCTCACGTCAAAAATACATGCTACTCCAAGGAAGTGTCAGTTTGTAGAGTTGCCAGCTCTGCGTTGGAAACTACCTTGGGATTTTGGAGTGGAGCCTGGGGAGGGCAGGGTTTTTTTTGGGGGGGATGACCTCAGCCATACAGTCCACCCTTCACAGCAGCCAGTTTTCCACAAGAAATGGATATTTGTCATTGGGTGGTGTAATTCTGGGACATCTCCATCCACTCCACCACTTGGAGACTGGCAACCCTATGTGTGTGCAAAAGAACTCACAGTTGTACAGATACTTATAAACATGATAATGTAAATGAATATTATTCAGATTAGTAGTGAAATTAAGTGGTTTGCGCGTTCAACAGGCTCAATTCCCAAGCCCACAATTCCTTGCCCGTTTGT
The DNA here is from genome assembly GCF_049243985.1 of Paroedura picta. Classification (NCBI taxonomy): domain Eukaryota; kingdom Metazoa; phylum Chordata; class Lepidosauria; order Squamata; family Gekkonidae; genus Paroedura; species Paroedura picta. The sequence goes on along the minus strand of NC_135376.1, from coordinate 66,911,575 downwards.
CTCCTTTACTTTTTCACAGCATGGGGCCTCTTGTGTCTCTGAACCTCATGGGAGATCTTTCATACATGCTTGACGGGTAGAGTTTTCTGGGACGGCAATGGGAGTAAGAAAACCAAAATGAATTTACTGTTGTGTGCTATTCCCCAGATTGAAATCTCACAGCTTCAGACTTTTGTGACAGGCTTGGGCATGCAGGCAGCATGGACTCTCCAAGGTACTGCCTTGTTGGCCAAGGGGGGTGGGGATGGCATTCTTCATCTGACACAGTAATCCAAAGCTGTCAGCTCTTTCCTAGGCAAGGGAATTGTTCTTGTGTTGCTCACCAGAAAGGCAAAGAGTCAGCAGGGCGTCAGCATCCTGGGGTGATAAAAAGATTCAAGCGAGCTTCAAGAATTTTGGAACGCTCTTTGTTTTTAAAATCTTTCACAGCAATAATTGTGTAGTTCAAAATCCTAAAATATTTATTTTCATCTAGTTCCATCCTGAAAGACTAGTCCGATAAAGCCATTTTATTCTTGGGCAAGAATACCAGAATTATAATCGCAGTTCTTAACCATCTTGAGGTATAAAAACAACCCTGTCAATCGAGGCAAAGTACATCCACAACAGTGTGCACTCTTTGCTAAATGCAACCCAAACTGACACCATTTTTCATGATTTGAATAATTTATTCTTCTTATTGGAGGCTGAAGAAGAAGCACAGAGCTATGAAGCTCCACCCCAAATCAAGAAGAAGAAGAAGAGGAGGAGGAGGAGGAGGAGGAGGAGGAGGAGGAGGAGGAGGAGGAGAAAGAAGAAGAGTTGGTTCTTATATGCCACTTTTCCCTACCCGAAGGAGGCTCAAAGCGGCTTACAGTTGCCTTCCCATTCCTCTCCCCACAACAGACACCCTGTGGGGTGGGTGAGGCTGAGAGAGCCCTGATATCACTGCCCGGTCAGAACAGTTTTATCAGTGCCGTGGCGAGCCCAGGGTCACCCAGCTGGCTGCATGTGGGGGAGCGCAGAATGGAACCTGGCAAGCCAGATTAGAAATCCGCACTCCTAACCACTACATCAAACTGGAGAAATCCATGAGCCACCTGCTTGGTTTTTGAAGTTTTGGATAGTGTAATGAACACATTTTCAAACATATCTTCACAGCCACAAGGAAGAGAAACTTGTTTTTTTAATCAAAAGAAATAAAAAAGAGAGCAGTTATTAAAATGAAGCTGGATTCTGTGCCTTTATCAAATTATGTAACTTTTTCTGTATGCCTGAAAAATCACAGAATAAACACAGAATCTGATTATATTATACCTTAGAGCTATATGTTCAGATAGAACAATCTTCCCCTTTACATGTTAAGCTCTGTTGATCCACTGATCTTGAGCAGTGAATAAGAAGTCTTTATTTCTCTAAGTCTAGCCTGGAGGTGACTGTCACTGTGGCTAGGTGGTCTAGGGGCAGGTAGGGTGCTAGTAGCCTCATTTTGTGAAGGAGGAAAATGCCAATTTGTGACCTGCACCTACATTGTATTTTAAAGCAGTAGAGGGTAATTTAGTTAAAATAAGGACAATACATAATTCACAATAAAAGTTGTAAGGAGGGCATTCCAATAGCTGTTTCAAGCTTTTTCAAATCACACTAGCTACGTCTACCCGAATAAGGTAAATTACAATATCTCCCATGTAGGACTGCTGAAGGGGCAGCGTTCAGATGCTCCAGCAAAACGATCACAGTCTATTCATCATATGAAAAGCCAATGGGGAGCCTAATCTCCTCTTTGATAACACAACTATCGCTGTGCACAAGGAACATTTAACATTTTTGACAGATGTTCATACACATAATTCCTCAGCTGCAGTCCGTAGTGGTAGGACAGCATATGGGGTTTCTGTAAACAAAATTAATCTTTTAGCCACCAATTATCATGTGATGAAAATAGAGTGTGCATGTGAACTCACGCCTGCCAATCTTCATAACAGCAAAAATGAATCTGAATCAGCCCCAATACAGAGCTGTCTCAGTACATCCACGTGCACAGAGGAGGGAATTGACTGTGATTCTCTATTTATGTAGCACAGGGATTTTCACCCAGGGTTCCAGGAAACCCTGGGGTTGCATGGGAGCTCCCCAGAGATTATGCAGCCAAAAGTCTGGATGGCTGCTGGCATGACTAGATGTTATTGGAGCCTACTTCCCCTGATGCTCTACAGGCCTACTCTCTATCTCCACAATGGAACTGGTAAATGATCTGTTGATTGATTGGCTGGCTCCCACATCTTCCTTCTGTGCCCACTTCTCTGAAGAGACATGTCAACACGTCCAGGGCTCCTTGAAGCACAAACAATATTCTAGGGATTCTTCCATGGCCAAATGGTTGAAAAAAGCTGGTGTGGCATTTTGTTTCAAGAGAAAAATTGTAAATACCATTTGTTTTACATTATGTGGGTTACAAACTGGCTATTCCAAACATGATTAGCTAAATATCATGTGGATCTTTTATATCCTATCAAAACACTACAATGCAAGGATGGTAGATCACTTTCCCATTTAATATTTTTTTAAAGTGACAAGAAACAAGCCAAATGCAAATTCTTGATCCCAGAAACATTTCTTCTGCCGTGTTTGTTCTGTTCGTATATTGTGCTTCGAGGGGCCTTCTTGAAACTGTCAGCTCAGCTGTGCTTTGATGGTCTAGTGAACAGAAAATTCTTCATGGCCTATCCCAGTAAAGCAAATGGAGTGCTATAAATACCACCACATTTCACTGAATTACACTGCACAGTCTGCCAGCTGTATGTTTAGCTGACCAAAGATGTGGTAGGTGTTTATTTTAATTTTCAAAGTTGTGCTTGGGAAGATCTTTCACTTGTGCAATGGAAGGAAAATACAAGATAGGAGAAAGGCCATAATGGAGTAGAGATGCCAGCCTCCAGGTGAGAAGGGGCTCCCTGGAATTATAGCTCATCTCCAGAGCATAGAGATCAGTTCCCCTGGAGAAAAGGGAGGCTTTGGAGGGTGAACTAAATGGTACTGTACTTCAGTGAGGTTCCTTCCCAGACTCCACCCCCAAATGTCCAGAATCTGGCAACTCTACCCCCAACTCCTGCGGTGGCTGGGGGGGGGAGGGGGCAGCAACCTATGATGGAGGTACATTTTTTACCTCACATCAACTGATTGTGCATGGGCAGGAAGACCCGGACCGGCGCCTTCATACAACAGCGGGGCTGATCCCTGCTTATGCATGACATCACCGCCAGCCCAGCCCCCTCCCAGCCCTGGTGAGCCAGGTTTGATTCCTTGCTCCTCCACATGCAGCCAGTTGGGTGACCTTGGGCTTATTAGGGCTCTCTCAGCCTCACCTGCCCCACCTGGTAGAGAAAAGCAGCATATAAAAACCAACACTTCTTCCTCTAGTTTTTCTAAAATATATGGCTTTCACACAAACCAGGACTATCAAATGACAGGGATGAAGACCTTACGAAAGCCTTCAGGGGATTCCAGTGCTCTTTTGCAGCCCACATGTATGCAGTACATGCATGTGCACTGGGGTCTCTAGAAGATACATACGCCGAACACTAAAATACTTAATTTCCAGTGATCCAGGAAAGGGGATCCTTGAAGAATTGTGGCATCCTCAAAACGGGAGAGTGTTATGGCTATCATCACAGGGTGGGGGCTTGCATGATGATACTGCATTGGTGGAAGGAGGGGCCCCATTTGTTCCAGATCCCAAACTCAACCAAAGACCTGGCGGAAGAGTGCTGTATTGCAGGCCCTGAGGAACTTAGATAGCTCGGTCAGGGCCCTCAGATCTTTCGGGAGCTCATTCTACCAGGTCGGGGCCAGTACCAAAAAGGCCCTGGCTCGGGTTAGAAGAAGAGTTGGTTCTTATATGCCGCTTTTCTTTCCACGAAGGAGGCTCAGAGCAGCTTACATTCGCCTTCCCTTTCCTCTCCCCACAAAAGACACCCTGTGAGGTGGGTGAGGCTGAGAGAGCCCTGATATCACTGCTTGGTCAGAATAGCTTTATCAGGCATGCTTCCCTGGGGCCAGGGACCACAAGCAGATTAGCACCAGCAGAGCCAAGGACACTGTAGGGGGGCATAAGGAGACAAGTGGCCCCTCAGGCAGGGCCCAAGCCATGGATGGCCTTAAAGGTTAATACCAAAACCTTGAATCTGATCCAGGCCATGACTGGCAACTAATGCAGCTGCCTCAGCACAGGCTGGATACAGGTGTGGGCTATAAATATGTAAGAACAGGTAACTTGCTGGGAATGTGAGCCTGGGAGGGGGATTACCCACTAGGAATGGGCACACTTAGTAAGCCTAGTTTGTTACCATCTGCAGGAAGATATTTTTGTATTGGTAAAGAGACTGGAAAAGATGTCTTTTATGTTTCCCAGGTCTGGTTCTCTAACTAATTTGCATTTGGCTTCTGGTTTAATCCTTTGTGCTCCTTACAGTTATTGCTGGGCACTCTTAAAGTCTATGCTGGGTACCAGTTGGGAAGAAGCAAGGCAAGGATTCAGACTCTTGTTCTGCCTCCAGTAAACCACATACCTAATGCTAAAATGCTCTGCCGACTACAGGATTTCAGATATGCAATATGGAAATCCCAGATTTCATACTTTACTGCTAAAAGCAACCTGCAAATCTCTATACCAACAAATTATTTTCAAGAGATGTTGATGGAGCAAAATGAACAGAAAGCCTCCTAGTACCTGCAGTAGTCACTTTGTACTGGATACCTGTGAGGCTTCCCATTAACTAGGTCAGCTACCAGTTTGAGTCCACCTTCAAATGCCCCAGCAATTAGATAAAGGCAATTCTAAAAGAAGCTTATTCCCATCCCATTGGGATTCTGAGCCTCTTGGGCTGCATTTTCACCCTCAGAGGTAACAGCACTTTGCAATGTTAATAATAATTTCCTAGTGAATTTTAATAATTGGAGGAGGACGTGCAGAAGAAGCAATTAATTGCCTGCATATTACCCGTGTTACCATCTTACAGCCACAAATCACAATATGCTTTTAAAGAAGTATCAAATAATTGTTCAAGCCTTACAGAGGGAAGGAGAGGAAAGGAGCACTTGCTACTTTATACAATGTCATTCTTGCCTCAATTATTCTCCCCACAACAGTGACCTACACATTTTTCTAGGGTCCAGTCAATGGGTAACTCTATAAGAAGACTGTAATAATATTCTCAGATTTGTTGGACATCCTAGGAGGGAGTAATATATAGTAATCAATGTTACCTGCTGGTTGCACTGGGTTTTCTACATTAAAAAATATACAAATCTTTGTGTGTGTGTTTGTGTGAAGTCCACTGCATAATAACTCAACAAGAGCTTTGTTCTACTTTGTTCCCTAAGGAAGTGGTGAGTTCCCCCTCACTGGTGGTCTTCAAGCAGCAGCTGAACAGATACTTACAATGGATGCTTTAGGCAAATCCTGCATTGAGCAGATGTTGGACTAGATGGACTGTATGGCCCCTCCCAGCTCTAGGATTCTAAGATACCTCATAAGTGTCCTCAGTTCTTATGTTTCATTAACTTCCCCTGCCCTGAAAAGTGCTTTGCAGGGCACAGGTTTTTCAGGAGGGACTGCTGGTCCATTAGTGTGACTCTGGTTTGGCCTGCAGTACTCTGCAACTTGTGCAGAGCAACATTCACTAACATCATCAACCAAAACTGCCACACTGGCTTCCATCCCTGGCATGAGGCATGTACCTCAGGGACACCTGCAGCTTCACTATCCCTTCAGCATTGCAGGTTCAGTTTCCACCACCCATCAACCACACGTTATACTGAGCAAACACCTTGCCCTCTTTCCTGAAAAATGGGGCAGATGCCATGCTGGGGAACAATTAGGGTTGCCTGCTTCCAAATGGGCCTGAGGAGCTCCCTGAAATACAACTATATCCGACAACAGAAGTTCCCCTGGAGTAAAGGGCTGTTTTGGAGGGTAGGTTCTGTGATATTATAACCTGTTGAAGTTCCTCCCCCTCTAATCCCCATCCCAGGCTCCACCCCTAAGATCTCCAGGAATTTCCCAACCTGGAGTTGGTAACTCTAGGAATAATTCTCAGGAGAGCCACAAGAGCCACGTGTTGCTCCAAAGCCACGGAGTACCACTAAGTTGGACTTTTGTGTCACATCACAGTTCTGACTTCTTGCTGTAGATTGGGCTGAAAGTTCCATAGATTTTGATGGGCACTTGGCTTTCCATGAATATTGTCTAAGGCTGGGACAGGTATACTGTAGTACATTTCCATAATGTATAAAGCCCACTGATCTGTAAACCACCTGTTTGAGACCGTAAAGAGTGTCCATATTGTCTCCAACATCATGATGAAAATCCCATTCAAGTTCGATATGTTGAAGAGGGGGCCAACTTGTTTTCTGCAGCTTTAGAGACGAACTAGGAGCAACAGGTTCCAACTAGAGGAAAGGAGGTTACACTTAAATATTAGAAAGCATTTTCTGATGGTGAAGGCTGTTCGTAGATGGAATAGGCTGCCTCAGAAGGTGGTGGAGTCTCCTTCGCTGGAAGTTTTTAGGAGGAGATTGACGTGCGCCTGTCATGAATGTGTGATTTTTAAATCCCCAAGAAAGGGAGGGGGAAGTTGGACTGGATGGCCCTTTGTGGTCTGTGTGATTCTGATTCAGAAATCTCCATGCATCTGGGTAGGGATCTGCTTTAAATGTGCATTTACATGCAAGACATTAGATGTGACTCCAAATCATGCTATATTGTTTTGGGGAGAAGCATGCATTTCCATTCACAATTCCAGACAATAAATGTCCATTTCCTATCACTGTACTGAGCTGTATATGTTGCTGCATGTGACTGTCTGAATTGGGGCCATTGTATCCAAATTTAGTTGGGCTGAAATGTTTCCACTAACCACACTGTATGTTTTGAGTAACAGCTTCGGCTGTCGCTCTGTGTTTATGTTTACAGAACATTAATTAATAACCCTTAGAATAAAATAATTTCATGAATCACAAACACCTTTGGAAAATAACATTGTAAAATCCCAGTGTACATCTCAGCTTGATGGATGCTCTGTAAACAATCCACAATAGAAATAGAATCCAGAAATCCTGGTGGCAGTCTCTGGAGGCAAGAATTCCTGTTATGGTATAGAAACCTCCTATTAAACAGAATTAAAAATAGTACATATTTATCTTCCTCCTTCGGTCTAGCAAATCTTGGATGCATTTCAGGAGAGCTGATCCGTGACCAAAACTATAAAAGAAAACATGAACATCTGTTCTTCTGCAGAGAGTTCTTTATTCAGCAATAGCACCACCTAACGAACGTATTGGGTACATTGGAAAAAATTAAGAACGTTTTCCCTTTCTTTTGCCTGCAAAGCTTTAATTGGTGTATTGCTTAGTTTTAGCTAACAGACCAAACTGTTAATAGGGCCTGCATGTGAAGAGCACTTTTGTTATTTTTTTCTGAAACTACTGGGTATTATTTACATTTTAAAGTTCACTTTGTTTTCTAACTATGTGTTGTCTGTTTGCTCACAATGCCTGCCAGTGAGGTTGTTGTTGGTATTTTTACTGCTTAGGTAGTGACCATTCTCTTGATGCCACTGTTTCCTGCAATATCTGGTGTTCTGTTATACAATTGCTCCACATAGCAATTATGCAGGATAAGGAATTTAATGCAACAGCGCAATGTCCTATCTCTCCTCTGTGGAATTCTGTGACCACCAAAACTCATCATGGACTACCAAGAATAGTTTTAAAAAATGCAAGGAATGGAAGAATGACACAATTAAACATCTCCCCCCACCTTCAAAACATTCTGCCCATTTAGGATTCTGTACTCTCAGGAGGTTGAGCAACCTAACCTGCCCCCCCCCCTTCTGCCTTCCCCTGCTTTCAACATTTCCTTCTTCCGGAGCATATTCAACATGTGTCACATTTTTCTCCCCTTTTTCTTTCAATTAATTTTCAAGGTCATGTTCCCCCCGCCCCATATACCTGGGGAGTCCTCTATTTATGTAGAAACCCCTATCTTGTCCCTGGGGGTTACCTTGGTTTTCATAATTGGCACACATGCACCATCCTCAGTTTATTATTAGATGAATTCTCATAACTCCAAATGTGGGCATCTTTACAGTGACTTAAACCTAAATGTCTTTTTTCATAGTCTAGAGCAGGGGTAGTCAATCTGTGGTCCTCCAGATGTTCATGGACTAGAATTCCCAGCATTTGCTGGTTGACTATCCCTGCTCTAGAGCAACCTTTCTGCCATTGAGAACCCCCTGAAACATTCTTCAGGCTTCAAAAAACCCCATAAGTTATGCCATTTTGGGAGGGGAAGTGAGTCTACATAACCATATATGGTCATATCATCAGATTAATTTTTTTAAGTATTCTTTAAGTATTCTGGTGCTCAGCTCCTGTTTGCATATTCAAGCGCTGCCAACAAACAGCCCTGCCCTGGAGCAAACCAGGTTGAACATGACGAGCCAGCACTTTGGGGGCTGCTCTGCTCAGCAGTCCCAGCAACACGCATTAGTTCACCGGCTTGCTTCCTCCCCAAAACTAGCAGCACTAGAGAAGACAATGGATGAGCTGGTACCTCCAAACACTATTGCTGATGAAGAGTCTGAGACAAACAGCTGCTGGTGTACTGGAAGGGTTGCTGGGACTTGGCTCCTCTTGCTCCCCGAAGCAAAAGATACTGGAGAACACAGTGCAGCAGGCAACCAAAACAAGAACCTGAGTTGGCTCTGAACATCAACATGAAATGAAGTTCACGCAGAGAAACTTGTGTAAAATGTCTTCTTTCTTTTATTCTGATAAACCTTGTAAAAGCCAGAGTTTCTCTGTTTTGAATTCTTCTCCAGGCAAGGTCTAATGTTATGCGTGGTTCCACAAAAGGAATCTTTACCAATATATGCGACCTTAGGAGACTTGCTTGCTGCAGCACGCGCCTGTGTGCCAGTCAACTCCCAAGTTTCTCTGTATGAACTTCATTTCAAATCCTCTTGCTCCCAGCCACCACTGGCCCCAGTGATATCCGCCCAATGGCCCACTGGGAAATTTCCCCCCTGAGTTAAATGGCTAGCCCCTACTCCCCCCCTGCCAATGTTGTTCTGTGTGGGTAAAAGCAACATCTGCGGGTACTTTCTTCCTCAAGAATCCTTCAGACTCTAATCTGGGACAGACTGTCCTTTTCCCCCTGTGTGATGCAGCTGTTTTCTTAGAAGAAAGATTTCTACCGGATATGTAACATGATTCCATTTAAAAGTCCATTTCTAAACAGTTTTTATGGCTTGAATGAACATGCTCTTTTGTGATACACTTCCTTGACAGGCTGCTGGAATTTCGGACAGAATGTTTCTGTTGAGATATGATAAGGTAGAATCAAGCTTGCTTTTGCTGTGTTATTGAACTGTAGAGCTGCACATCATCGAAGGTGCTTGTGTCCATCTCCCGGAGTTAAGCTAGGTCCGTTTCTGCAATTTTAATGCACCTGATAGACTAGCCCAGGGGTAGGCAAACTGTGGCCCTCCAGGTATCCATGGACTACAATTCCCATGAACCCATGGGAATTGTAGTCCATGGACATCTGGAGGACCACAGTTTGCCCACCCCTGGACTAGCTCATAGAAGAACGGTGCTGAAATTGATTTTTACCAAAAAAAATTTTTTTTTAATCTGGCACCTTTCCCCACATCTTTCATGTTTTAAAACATACAGAATGGTATCAATATTTTGCAGCGCTTAAAAAAAAAAAGAAATCCATCAGTGTCTGCAATTTTAAAAGTGACAAACACTTCACTGGGAAGAACATGAACGTGCAAACCAATCTGGGCTAGAAAAGTCTCCTGTTTTCCCCTCCAAATTTATTTCAGATTCACATAGGATTATTTAGGGTTATAAACATGCCACATATAGAAAGGAAGAGAAAGGTTTTGTGTATTGTTATCAAAGCTGCTAAATTTGCGGCTGTGATAAGAAGTGACCCATCAACCTCCTGAGCGATGGCTTAGCCTCTGAGTCACTGTTGTCCCCAGCTCCTAGCACTGGTAAGCAGCATTCCTGGGTGGTGTAGTGGGTTGTGTGGGATTTCTTTGCTCATACGTAGATATTATGATTTTCACACGGTGAGTGCCGTTTTATAACAATAGAGCGGCCAGTTTGGAAAGACAGAGTCAGTGGAAGGCATCTAGAAAATGCTACAGAAGTATCCACAAATTCTAGGGACAGAGAAAAGGTTTACATAAATTTAAACAAGAACAGAGTGCATTTTATTCTGGAAGCCTTATCTTTTGCCAGCTTCTTGTGGATATAGTTTAACTTAAGGCCATGCATAAAATGTGCTTGTGTGTGTGTTTCAAAATTCTATTTATAGATATGTTTGGAAAAGAGTCTGAAAGGAATGGAAATAGTGAGCACACCCTTGGATGGAAGCCTTCCAGTGATATATGTTTTGGGTTCAGGAGCATGGATTCTGAATAGATGTTTGTTGTGCTACAGGATTAGACCTTCAAAAGAAATCAATAGGAAAACAACAAACTCTAGGCTTGCTTGAACATGAAGAAAGAGAGCTCAGAAGGAGTGTTCAGATCAGAGAAGAGGAATTTGGGGTTTGTTTAATCCCATCTATGATGTATCACTTTGAGCATCCTTAGACAAAGAAGCTATAGGTTTGTATATAATGCTTATCCATAAATAATTTTAATTAGATAACAGGCGCGCGGGCACACACACGCACACACACACAAAGTGCTCATGGAACCAAAAGCACTAGGTGAAATTTTGCAAAAGCATGTTTTGGGCTGACCCTGTGCAGTTCCCATAGCTGTGCTTGATAGCTGGGAGAAAGGAAACAAAAGTTGATTTGTTCATAGCAAATATATGGCAAGATTTGAATCCAGTAGTACTTTAGAGACCAACAAGATTTGAGGTGGTGCACATTTTCAAGAGTTAAAGCTTCCTTTGTCAAATACAGGTTGGAATGGAGATCTTCGAGTCCTTCTATCCCAGACAGAAGGCAGGAGGGATGTTATTGCGATAGAACGCATAATGCAGAGGTACAGTGTGCATTATAACCTGCTTAGTTGGAGCAGAGGGGAAATGCTTGAAAATAATCTTCTGTCATTAGATAAGAATCTATGTCCCTATTCAGGAGGAGGGCGGGTTTTCATTATTCTGAATTTGTGAATGAACTCAAGTTCAATAATCTTCCATTATAATCCCCCCTTGAGGTTTCTTTGTTTGAGGACTGATACTCTTTGGTCAACATTGGAATGAGCCAGAAGATTAAAATGTTCTCCTAGTGTTTTTTTTAGTGTCATGGGTTTTAATGTTAGATTAATGCCCATTTATTCTTTTGCGTACAATGATTACAATGCACATTGTGCCTCTGTGTTTCGTCATTGCAGTATCCCTCCCACCTTCTGACTGGGGTAGAAGGACAGAGGTCTCTATTTTAACACATATATATGAAAAAGCAAGTTTGGAGTCTCAAAATCTTGTAAGCGAAGTGCTACCAAACTTGAATCTACCTGTTCTACTGCAGCCCGACACAGCTGCCTCTGAAACTATGCAAATGCAGTCCCAGTGGTATGCCTTCCACAGGACAGCATTGTAAATAGTCACTAGTGGTGGAAAATAAACAAAGGAAGCTAAATTGCCAAGAAGCATTAGCTCTTTGGAGACCTATAATTAAGTACTCTACCACCCAGATTGTTTTAATCTCTCAAGTTCTTCCTCCAGTGACATAAAATATCCAGGAATAGCTAAAGTGGATGTAGCTCTTCTAGTGTAAGAAGCAATTCTTTTAATGTGGCAAGACAGAATTTAACTTAATGAGCACATAGAAAAAAGGGATTTGCACTGACACAGTGAAAGGCGACCTATCATTACCCTATAAAAAAAGAACTTCTATATTTGTATGTTCAGACATCTGTGTTTTCAGTTTATATTTTAAATGTAAAATGGCAATCATTGGAATGACTGATCATCTCATTTTACAGGCCAAACAAAATCCAAACCGCCTACAGAGTCTTCCTTTCCCTTCCAGTCAAGGGAGGCACATGCATGGCTGCCATGAGCCCTTGCGGGACCCCCTGGCAAAGATTTCATCTAGGCTTCCTCACATGATCCTGATCCAAAAAAGAAATATCATAATAAAACAAATCATTTGACTTGTTCCTACTGCAAACAGAATGATTATTGTTTGTGAGGTAAGATATGTTAAAAGGGACAGGATTATTAAAAAACAGATGTTACTTATTATTTACATGGTTCAAATAATAACCAACTAACACAGTTCACAATGAAATTACTTTTTTGTGTAAAAAAATGAAAGGCATGGAGTAGGGGGTGTGCACAAAATAATGAGGATTTTTTGGGATTCAAATGTATGGGACCCCCAAAATTCAAGATTCCCCTAAACCCCAAATTACAATACATATGGTATTCATATTCATTTTGCCTTGCTACCGACTGGAAATCCCAATTCCCCCCCACCTCCATTTTACCCTATGTTCATTATAGTCCATGGGTAATCTATCTGGGAGTATCTAAGGGTTGATTTGGGAGGTTGAGATAAAGGCACCAAAATTTCAGCATAGCTTCTGGTGCTTTTCTGCAACAGGCGTCCCAAATTTCAAAAAGGTTGGACTAGGGGGTTTCCAATGTGGGGGGAAAACAGCAAAAAACAAGGACTGATATCAAACAGAGTCTCTGCAGTAGACACTGAAGACGGGGGTATTTTTGCAGAACCAGTGCCACTGTGGCAATGCCCATGCAACAAATTCAAGCGGGGGGGGGGGGGTTCCAGGTTCAGCATAACCAGTGTATGTACAGAGTACTGAGCAGTAGCAGTGCTGTGTACTAGTGTCCACTAGTATATTAGTGGAGGCTTATGGGGAGCAAAAGGCAGGGCTTTAAATTCCTGCTCTCCCCTCCCCACAAAAGCTGTCAAAAGATCAGAGACAACCGAGCTATGGAGACAACCTGCTTGTGCTTTAGCTTTTGGGGGCTCAAAACCTCCCATGGCAGGTAGCTGCCCAAGAAAGTCCCTGGAAACAGCAGAGCTGCAGGGCTGCCATGACTCAGTTGTTAGACTGAAAATAGCAGAGTTACAGGGGCAGTTGTTTCAGGCACAAATCTCAGTTTGGTTTGTATGTGAACCAGTTGGGTTCATAGGATTCATGGTTCAGTTCATCGTTTACCTATGAACCACTCTGTTAATATTTATCTTTGTACCCAGAAATATTACTGGCAAGGTAAAAAGCACAATTACAGTTTTAAGAAATAACTTTCATCCTATGCCAAAATTTAGGTTAGGTGCAATTTACATTACTTTTACTGATTCATTGCTATTCAAAACCAAAGTTTTTCACATTTGTTTTTAAGCCACAGAATCTTTATATACAGACTCATATATACACATACAGACCTCTATATAATTTAACACCAGATTGAAAGAGCAGCTTTGATGAATCAAAAAATGCCCCGTGTAGGTCAGCCTTTCTCAACTTTTTTACCATTGAGAAACCCCTGAAACATTTTTCATGCTTCAAGAAACCATGAAGTGGCACGATCATGCAGAACATGGATGGGAAGCATAGCTGTGTACATGCCCAGCTGGGGCCCCTTCCCTTCTCACCCCCTTCAAGCCCATCATTGGCCATTTTGGGAGGGGGGCAGGTCAATATGGCCATATACGACCAAATCACCCAATAAATGTTTAACACATTTTAAAAAATATATTAAGAATTAATTAACTCCCACCCATCCGGGAAACCCTTCTAGGGTCAACAAGAAACCCCAGGGTTTCATGAAACCCCGGTTGAGAAAGCCTGATCTAGGTCAACATCCTCTTCATACAGTGACCAGCTAGATGCTCCCAGAAGGCCTACCAGCAGAGGTCCCTACCCAGGAGCTGGAGAGACAATCCTTCTTAGCTATTTGCTGCCCCTATTCGCTTTAAAAATAGCAATGTGTATGGTATATAAGAGCCTCTTGTGGCACAGAGTGGTAAGCAGCCGAAATGCTGTTTGAAAGCTCTGTCCATAAGGCTGGGAGTTCGATCCCAGCAGCCAGCTCAAGGTTGACTCAGCCTTCCATCCTTCCGAGGTTGGTAAAATGAGTACCCAGCTTGCTGCTAGGGGGTAAAACGGTAATGACTGGGGAAGGCACTGGCAAACCACCGCATATTGAGTCTGCCATGAAAACGCTGGAGAGCGTCACCCCAAGGGTCAGACATGACTCGGTGCTTGCACAGGAGATACCTTTACCTGTACCAACCTCGGAAGGATGGAAGGCTGAGTCAACCTTGAGCCAGCTGCTGGGATTGAACTCCCAGCCTCATGGACAGACAGCTTCAGACAATATTTCTGCCACTTACCACTCTGTGCCACAAGAAGCTCTTACCTAGGGTGTATACTCCAAATGACTTCCTGAATTCTCACCAGATTCCTCCCCCTTGTGAACGTGAAAGTTGCCTTAGCCTAATTAAAAATGGTGGGTGAACTCTTGCAAGAGTATGGAACCTCATTGGAGTTCAGGGACTTGCATGCATGCCTTGCCATGCTCCTTTTGCAGACGTCCCTGGGTATGAGGAGCAAAAATGAAGTATCAGTAGCTGAGAAACCACTTGCAGAGGAAGTCACCCATCTTAAATTTCTTTATTGACCTGAAGATCAAACAGGAAATAAGTCACAAAGTATGAAGTGTGGGCTAAATGCTCAGCCAGCAGTTTGTGATACCCAGAGAGGTCATAGAATGGCTTTAGAGGAAGTCACAGGAAAAGAAACTTGTGCATCGTTTTATTTTTATGCAAAAGAAACTATAAACACATTTAGACAGTAAAACAAAGTTCATTTAAACCTCTTTTTCCCTCGGGTGTGCTTGATCTCTGGGTTTTGTGTGGTTTGTCTTTTTTTGTTTTAATGTGGGATTGAAGTGAAGAAACTTCACAACAGCAAGTTACATTTTATGGCTCAGCAGTAAATCCAGTTTGCGTCAAGTGTGACATTTCAATTCAACCTTCATAAATACAGCAACAAGTCTGGGCCCCTCATGCCTGGTAGTGCTCGAAAATGCCATCAAGTTGCTGCTGATTCATGGTGACCCCTCCTGGGGTTTTCATGACAAGACATGTGCCATTGCCTGCCTCTTCATAGCAACCCTGCTCTTCCTTGGTGGTCTCCCATCCAAATAGTAACTTGGTCCATCTGCAGCTTTCAAGATCTCAGATAGTTGGACTCGCCTGGATAACCAGGTCAGAGCACTCATCCTTTGGTGTAGTGGTTAGGAGTGCGGACTTCTAATCTGGCATGCTGGGTTCGATTCTGCGCTCCCCCACATGCAGCCAGCTGGGTGACCTTGGGCGCACCACTGCACTGGTAAAACTGTTCTGACCGAGCAGTAATATCAGGGCTCTCTCAGCCTCACCTACCTCACAGGGTGTCTGTTGTGAGGAGAGAAGGGAAGGAGACTGTAAGCTGCTTTGAGCCTCCTTGCGGCCTGGGAAGTTTTTTACAGCGGGGGGGGGGGGGCGGGGAGAGGGAGCTGCGGCCCGGCACCATGGCCTTCGCGGCCCGGCGCTGGGTTGCGGCCCGCAGGTTGGGGACCACTGCCATACACCATCAACCATCTTAAACTCCCTCTTAAAGGGTGTGTGTGAGTCCAAAGGCATGTTTGAAATGGCTATAGAACCATTTCTCACAGTGTCAGGTCCCCCAGTTCTGGACAGATTCAGTGACTTGGCTCTTGGAAATTTTTGTACCTGAGAGTGACATCAAACTGCATAAGACTGTCCATCTTCTTCTTCTTCTTCTTCTTCTTCTTCTTCTTCTTCTTCTTCTTCTTCTTCTTCTTCTTCTTCTTCTTTACTATCAGGCCCAGTTCTCATGGTGGAAATGAATTCCTTTTTTTCTGAATCAGTATGTGAACAGATGTTCAGCTCAGCAGCTGGATGGAAAGGATGGAAAGGAAACATCTCTCTATTACTGGGGGAGGCCAGACCTCCCACTATCCACACTGCAGAAGCAGGCTATTAGAAAAACAAGCCTAAAGCTCTGCTTGTCCATGCTGTCTAAAACAAAGTAAAGTAGTCACCAATTACGCCTCTAGGGAGAGGGTATTCTAAAGGCGAGGGGCTACCACAGAAAAGCCCACCCATGGCAAGGTTGCCACCCACGGCACCTCAGAAAACAGGGCTTGAGAAGCAGATACCTGCTGGGCTGGATACTAGGAGATTTATCGAATTCCAGGCTGGCCAGTGTGCATAGTAGGCTAGGGAGGGGATGGTGGTACTTCCCATGGGTGACCACAAGTGGTGCAGACTGGTTGTCAGTAAATCTTATGCAGTTCTGACAGTGCACATGCTAAACAAATCAAAGAGTTTTGCTTTACTCTCTAAATAACCTTCATTTTGATAAAGTTCAGAACAATATTCCTCCTTTAGGCCTCTCTTGTCTGATGGTGCTTAGCCTGCTCTCTGGTTAATTTCAGATTCAAGTTTTAAGACTATATACAAAAACATTTTTCTTCCCAGTGCCACACACACAAAAGTGAAAGAGAATTCAGTAAAGTAAATAATGCACGAAAGGGAGATGCACTAAATAATGCCCTGCAGGGACTCTCACTATGCCCCATCCCAGAATATGGGGTGGCTATTCCCAGTGGCTAACTGCGGATGATCAGATTGCACTCATGTGTTTGAACTGAACGGGCATATCCTTGATTTGTATTATTCAGTGGCTTACCGTAGGCCTTTATCCTCAAAAGAATGAACCTCCCAACCATCGGTAAACTGAAGAAACTAATCCTGGGTGACTGATGCTTTGCTCCGCCAGGCTTTGTGGCAGGATCAGTCTTGTTGCAGTCTGTTTGCGTTTCAGTCGCTTTGTTAATTCCTTCTCCTGGAGGCACACCTTCCAGTCCTAGGCCATTGGAGCGCCATAAATGGATGAGAGGGCAAAGCTGGCAGGAAACTTCTCCACGACAGGCGGAAGACGCTGCTTGACGGAGAGAAGCACCATGGCGGTCTCCATTGTATTTATTTATGGTATGGCATGCGTGTCATGTGACCAGGAGATCCGAGAACTGTCAGGCAGCCGGGCAAGGGACATTTGGAGGTGGTTTGCCAATTCCTGCCTCTGCATCATGACCCCTAGTGTTCCTTGGGGGAACTGCCACCCAAATCCTGGGAGGTCTCCCATGCCAATATTAGCCTGGGTTGGCCCTGCTTATCTTCTGAGATCTGATGGGATTGGGCTTCCTGGGTTAGTACTTGCCAGGGCTAGTTCTAGGTAGGCTAAATATGAATGGGATGCAACCCCCTCTCAGAAAAAAGCAACCCACCAGCCATGCACCAAAGCCAGGTGTTTGATAGATCTCTGAAAGCCACACAGTCAGCAGGTTAATATAGTGGGCCATCAGAAGTAGGATTGCCAACCTCCACGTGGGGCCTGAAGGTAGAATCTATGACTCTATAGCCTATAGAGTTCCCTTCCCTCCCCTAATCCTGCTTTCTCCTGACAACTGTCAAATCTCTAGAAGTGTCTCAACCTGAACTTCAGAAACTTAAGACAAGTATGGCCAGCAGTGGTCTAATTTATGGATCCATAGAAGGTGTGCAGGCACACTTTACTTGAAACAAGACCAGACATATGCTTAGCTTAAAGAATAATTCAGGAAATAGTGAAAACTAGAAATATGTGAGAAATTTTCCTGTACTAGACTATTCCACCTTACCTAGGCAATGTAACCAGAAAAGGCACTAATATTAACAGCCACAAGATGGTGCCTTTCCATAGCATTGCCTCTGCTCCTTCACAGTTCAGAGAGTTTGCTGTTGAGCGCTGTCAGGTTTTGTCAACAGACTTATTCACCAAATGGTTGTAAAATGCTGAGTTTGCAGTGCGAAAATAGTCCCCTGTAAGCCTATGACAAAGAGGGGTATTCTTAGTGCTTTGCAACCAAAGAACTAAGCAAGGAAATTTGGCTAAAAGATTTATCCTCCCATAACTGAAAACTTTGTGAAATATTTCTTGGTATGTACCCATTTTATAATTCATTAAAGAACATAAAATTACTTTGAGCTGTGCTTGAATGCTATATGACCTAAGAGGGGGGGCTGTGGCTCAGGGTAGAACTGCTTGGTATGCAGAAGGTCCCAGGTTTGATTCCTGGTTTCTTTGGTTAAAATTACTCAGGTGACGTAAAAGACCCCATCTTGGGATTCTGGAGGGCCAGTCAGTCAGAACATATTCTTAATAATAAAAGTTTTTGATTTCAGTTTTTTAAACTGAACTTATTTGCCTTTAAGTGTTTTTCCTTCTTGTAATCAATAATCAAATAACTACAGGGCAAATGGAGAACAAAATGAAAAATGAAGTGAGATTTCATATCCATTTGGAGACATCTCCAAGGACTGAAAATATATTCCAAATGAATTATGAAAAGGTCAGATCCCTCTGTCACAGTTTTGGAATCCTTATTTCATTAATCCACTAGGCCTCTGCCAGAAAAGAGCCAAAAATGACAACCTTCATTCCTCTTCTATACCTTCCCCGGTTCAAATCTGTGTGAGGATGCTCTCTGGGAATTCCTAACATACCAAGAGAAATATTTCCTTCCTTTAAGCACCATCATATCCCGCTCCTTTGACCAGTAGAAAACTGGGGACAAGAGGATGGCTTTACAAGATTTCTGTGATTCCATTGATGCGACAATCTGGATGGTACCAGAATGTTTGTTTTGTTGGTCCCCTTCCATTTGTTTGTTTTGTTGGTCCCCTTCCATTAACATATGACTCTATTTGCCTCCCTACTTAGGCAGACTGAAATCTAGCTGGTTGGCCACTATCCAGCTGGGAAGGCTGAGTTAACCTCCCCTCTGAGCCATGAACAGAGTGCAATTCTACCTGCCCTCTTCCAAAGTTATAATGTTTATACAAATTACCTGTAGGTTGAGTTGTCATTTTACCACAAGGCCTCATCACGGCTACTAGAGTGATGGCTAGATGAAATCTCCATGTTCAGTTGCAACTTTGAAGACTAGTTGCTTGGGAGTAGCAACTGGTTCTTCACAGCGAGCAACAAGACTCCAAATCAGATAATACAAGAGGGATTTCCTTATGTTTCTTATGGCAATCCATGATTGACCAAGCTCATAAGAACAGTCCCTAATGGATGGTAGAGGCCCAGTGGGACATATTATTTATTGTACAACATGCGTAGCATAATCAGGAGATCCAAGGATTGTCTGGCAGCCAGGCAAGGGATGTTCAGAGGGGGTTTGTCATTGCCTGCCTCTGCATCATGACCCTTAGCATCATGACTCTTAGCTGCCTGAGAAGGAAGCGATTTTCCGGCATATGGGCCTGAGTAAAAAAAGAAGGAATATGTGATGAGAGCAAGAACATTACCCTGTAAAGGGGTAATTTCAGATAACTAATCCCTAATTCCTCATGATTCTGTTCAAAACTGCTGACTATGCTTAGAAGGGAGACCATGATGGTAAAAATATATGCTTATGGCTGGATCTTTATAGAAGACTAGGGGAAAAGCTTGTTGTATCCAGGAATACAACAGGTGCAAGAGCTTGGGGGTGGGAAGGTGAAGGGGAATAGGTCCGACATTAAAGTCTTTGTCAAGGAATCTTCAAGTTGCCCCCAACTGGAGGGATTTCTCCTCCGGATTCCCCCAGCACATGGAGGCTGGGCCTTAGAAGGCTCTTCCTCTGATTGGCTGACTCTCCTTTCCCCACATTCTCATTGGCTCTGGTCACCGTCTGTTGCAGGGAGCCTCACTGAAACTAGCTTCCAGGATTTTAATGGTCCTTTCAAGCTTCTTAGGGGCATGTTGAGAATGGGCCATTTTTATTCTGTAGAGCCCACTTCTTTGGGTGGCTCCTTGCTGGAGACATGAAAAAATTAGACCCCAACTAGTTCAAGAAGGTGTGAAGGGCCAGAAGTACAGAGGATGGGGATTATGAAAAGTCCATATTTTATCAGGAAAAGTGCAGGAAATATTTATTAGAACAGCTTTGGATTCCTAATCGCCCCTCAGACATGGTTTGGACTTGAAGAACTGAGGTGGGAGAGCCCTGAGAGAGGAAAATTGATTAGACCAGCCCAACCCGAAGGTCCCCCATGCAACTCTGGCAGTTTTCTCACCAGGCACCCACCAGCTCAGTCAGTGGTCTGAGGCAAAGTGAGTGAAGTTATTGGACGCAGCAGTTTTGGGTGGAAGACACAGCCTTATTTGGGTGGCTGGCCATTGGGTGGCCAGTCACTCAGGCGGCAAGACAACACAGGCAGGAGCATTAATTGGCCTTTAAATTGTGAGGCCCAAAATGTCATTGTGAGGCCTAAAAGGTCATTAGGTCTTTTATTATAGTTACATAAGTTATCAAGCTACACATCTCCTGCTCCTCCTCCTATGTGTGAGACAACATCCAGATGTGATTATCAAAATTCAATGTGGTTTTATGATATGGGAGTGGCGGGCTATAAATCTAATAATAATAATAATAATAATAATAATAATAATGATAATAATGATAATAATGTGTGTCACTGTAGGACCTGGGAAATAGATACAGATACTAGTTGACTCTGAGCTAATCTCTACTTCCAGGATTGCTGTAAGGAGATAATGGAGAGGAGAAATGTGCATTACTCTCAGTTCCTTAGAGGAAAGATTGGGGAGAAGTAGCTTGTTTTTATACCCTGCTTTTCACTATCCAAAGGAGTCCCAAAGCAGCTTACAAATACGTTACCCTTCCTTTCCTCACAACAGGCACCTTGTGAGGTAGGTGGGGCTGAGAGAACTCTAAGAGAATTGCTCCATGAGCACCGCTCAAAGAGAACTGTGACTAACTTAAATTCACTCAGTTGGCTCCATGTGGAGAAGTAGGGAATCAAAACCCGTTCTCTAGTTTAGAGGCTGCTGTTTAACCACTACACCACACCGGCTCTCATATTTGGACACATTATTTAAAATGGTCTTGTCTCCTTTCAAAGCACTTATCGTGGTTCCTGTGTGTTATTCACAGCTGTTCCTCAGCCCAGATGAGGAAAGAGTCAGGAATGTAAGTAAGATTTGAAGGACTGATAGAATCTCCTGAGGAATCCCAAGATATGCTTGACCAGCAGAAACTGGAGAAGACTGGAAGAGAAGATAAGCTATTTTCCCATTCCTTGGCTCTGTACCTCACTCTGGGGCTTTAGTTTTAGGTTTCATAAAGTGTAACAAACCCTGCAGCATGAGAAAGGGAGGAAAACTTTGGCAGACTATTATGTAAGTGTACAGAAAACATCTGCCAGGCATTCAAAAGAGCAAGAAGTTCAAAAGCAGGCCTGGGAATAAATTCAGTACAGACACAACCACAAATGCTCATCTTCGTCTGACGGAGAGATTGTGTCAGCTGAATATTAAACCCATAGCCTTTGAATGTTAGCTGGTCAAGACGGGAGGAGAATGTTCAGAAGAGAGAAAATCATAGAAAAGTTCGTCATTAGGTTTGTCTCCTTCATACCAGAAGAGGAAGGAATGCATGACAAACCCATAATGTCTCATAACAAAGAGCAGCCCTGAAGCATATTAAAGACAAATTGTTTCATGGGCTAGAGTTCACTTGATCAGAGGCATGTAAGAAAATCTTAGCCACCCAAAATAAACATGTGGGGAGGGGGCAGTAAAAGAGCTTTAAAAGAGCATCGCATCTTTGTGATGGATTTTAATGATGACAAGCGTCTTCAGAAGACCAGCTCAGTCAGAAGCAGTGTGTGAACCAGAGCAGCATAGGCACTTCACACATGCTAAATAATGCAGTTTCAATCCACTTCAGTGACCGTTTGCAAGTGTATTTTGCCATTTCTCACAGTAAAATCCAAGAGGAAAGTGGATTGAAAATGTGTAATTTAGTGTGTCCCATAGTGATTGGAGGTCTGGATTCAAACCTCCACAGACCGACAATAGGCCAGTCACTCTGTTCTCAACCTAACCTGTCCTCACAGAGTAACACAACAGTCCTACCCTGAGGGGCAATTCTGTATAATAATTGCATGTGTTACACTTTTTAAATTAGTTCTGTGGAGTGACGCATCAAGACCACCAGAGGGCCCTCTTACATTTATTAAAATAAATGCAACGTCCACCAGTGAAAAAAATCTCCCCCTTTCTGGAATATAACTTCATTAAACTTTGAATTTTTAAACATTTTACAGAGTAAGGAAAATGGTGCAGGAACATTATTATATATTCAGCGATGTACATATAATGTCTTTCCTGGTGTCCTAACTTTTCTAAAGAGTTGCTTATTACTGGGAATGTACTGTGTACACAGTATTATTGTAACATTTGTTTTTTTAATGTCAAAAAATCCAATGAGTGTCATAATGCCCTGCATGCAGAAGAAAAAGAATACCTGGTTTCTTGTACCTCACTTTTTACTTACTGAAGAAGTTTCAAAACAGTTTACAATTGCCTACCTTTCCTGTCCCACAACACACACCCTGTCAGGTAGGTGAGGTTGAAAGAGCTCTGAGAGAACTGTGACTGATCTAAGGTCACCAAGCTGGCTGCATGTGGAAGAGCAGGTAATCAAACCCAGTTCTCCAGATTAGAGGTCCTAACCACTTTCAGAAGACCCCGGGTTCAGTCTCCAGTTAAAGGATCAAGTAGCAGCCATCAGCAAGGACACGCATACCGTCCACCCACTGCTCAAAGAGCAACTCCTGCCAGGGCTAGGGAAGTCAGGCCTCTCTCACCTTGGCACTACCTGAGAGTGCCTGAGGCACCAACGGCAGGAAACAGAAGGGGAGAACCACACACCACTTTCATTCTGTTGTGCTGACATGGATGCAGAAAGAAGTGGGGCAACCTGCCACAACTAAAACTCCAACCTGCAGCCTGGCATGAAACCTCCAGCGCATAAATGGTCTCTCATAAGTGGAAAATACAAGGGGCTGCACAAGTCACCCCTGGACTATGTGCATGCTCCTCAAATAAGGACATGCTTCCCTCTGTCTACATAGAGGAAAATCTCAATGTGCAAACAGCCACAGAAACAGGAAAATCCCATAACCTAGCACTCTAGAACATCAAATTATGCACCAGGGAAACCAGTCTTCGAATGTTTCTCATGCAAACAAAACCTTTCCATTATGTAGGGAAATTGCATGATCTAGAAAACTTTTCTCTTCTCTGGGTAGAGAATTTCACTTGTTTTATATAGAAAGCATTCAAAGACAGGATTCCCCATTTGTAATCTAAAGCAGTGGTCCCCAACCTGCGGGCCGCGGCCCGGCGCCGGGCCGCAAAGGCCATGGCGCCGGGCCGCGGCTCCCTCTCCCCGCCCCCCCCCCCCCCCCCGCAGTAAAAAACTTCCCAGGCCGCAAGCTTGCGGCCCGGGAAGCTACTTACTGCGGGAGGGCGGGCAGGGAATCAGGGCCGGGCCGCGCCCGTGCAGGCCGCGCCCGCTCGGCCCGATCCGCGGGCGCGGCCCGATCCGTGGGTGCGGCCCGCGGGCGCGGCCGGGCGCGGCTCGTGGGTGCGGCCCGCGGGCGCGGCCGGGCGCGGCTCGCGGGTGCGGCCCGCGGGCGCGGCCGGGCGCGGCCCGATCCGCGGGCGCGGCTCGCGGGCGCGGTCCCTGCGGGCGCGACCCGATGCCCTGCCGGTCCCCAGCCTAATAAAGGTTGGGGACCACTGATCTAAAGTGATCGAGCCCCTGCAAAGTGGTGTCATGTTTCTTTACATAGTTGAATTGGACTAAATGGGGAGCAGGCAGTGAGGAAAGGCCATCTTTTGTGCAGTTTCTTACTTTTCCTTCTATAAGATTTCCAGGTCTGTCCATCCCCTCCCCCCCACACACACACCTCTCCACCTGCAGGGGGTGAAGGGCGGGGCTTCAGATTCAGCCTGGGAAACTTCTAGACATTTGGAGATGGAGCCTCATGACAGGGACTTCAGTGGAGTACTACGCCATGGAGTCCACCAACCTAAGCACCCATTTTCTCCAGGGAAATGTATCTCTGTAGTCTGGAGATGATCTGTAATTCCAGAGGATCTGAAGACTGGCATCCTTTTTTTTTTTTAGATAGATAGATAGATTATGAGTCTTTCCACATGGGCCATTTGTCTGAAGCTCAAAGCTGTTGCTTCCCACAGCATCATGGTGCATTCGTGTGCCTCCTGAGATCTCGGTATATATTATACCAGTATATCGGTATAATGTTGGTCAACCTCTAGTTTAAAATCTTGGATCCCTAATTGCCCCTGTGGAATTGGCCATGTGGAAGCTGTGTTGCCATTGCACTGTGTTAGTAGCCTCAGCAGTGGGGAAATGACACAAGCGTGTCCCAGTGTGGAAAATGCCAATGTGAACATTTAACATTTCTGCTCAGACTCCAGTAAGCCTTAGTAGATTGCCTCTGCTTTCGTTTGGTGGTTTCAGGCCTTATGTGTAGACCCAGTTAAAAGAACACAGAACAATGTGTGCTGAGGAGAGCCACAGGAAAAACCAGCAGGCGTTTTCAGCAAACGGAACATTCGAGCACTGTTCTTCTGTCTGTCTCGGGATGTTGCCCTGGCCAAGTTCCTCCTGAGCTAATTACTTAGAGCCTCTAATGTTCCTGCCGGATATTTAAGCCAACGAGGCAGCATGTTTTCCCCCAACCCGTACAGTGCAGCCCTATGTGTATTCATAATGCATTCTTAATACACGTTAGTCATTTCAAAAGGCTGCTTTAAATAATGCCGAAGTTCATCAGTGAGGGACTGCCTATTCGAAGGACAGCTTAAGGGACCCACCCACAGACAAGGAAGAGAATTCTGCATCATGGGGAGGTTAGACAGGTAAACAGAGAAATATGAATTCGTAATTTTTTTAAAAAAGAACATCCTCAAGTAACCCGATGAGTTTTACATGGGCACCATAAGGCACAAAGGATAACTGTGCAGCAATAAAAGGGGTGCTCTGCAGTGCTCAGGGGGGGGGATTAGGACTGGGAGATGGGCATCATGAGGCATCCCCCCCCAACCTTCAATCCCCTCTCTCTTGTCAGTTTGGGATGTTCTACATTTTAAAGCCATATCAACGCCAAATTATTTGGAGGAGCAAGTTTGGACAGGAAGAAAAATGGTTCCTCCAATCCTATTCTGAGAGCCAGTGTGGAGAACGAGGTCTGATTCCCCACTTCTCCTCCTGGTGCCACCAGATGGGTGACCATGAGCTAACCACACTGTCCTTAGAGCTGTTCTTATAGAGCAGTTCTCTTAGAGCTCTCTCAGCCCCGCCTACCTCACAGGGTGTCTGTTGTGGGGAGAGGAAGGGAAAGATGTTTGTAAGCTGCTTTGAGACTCCTTTGGGTAGTGAAAAGCAAGGTGCACCCCAGCAATTTATCTTCTATTTAACCACAGCCTGCCCTAGGTTCTTTCAGCTGTGAAATGTGAGGAACTCCCAACTGTCACAGTATCCTGGAAGAGCTCTGTATGCGTGTGAGGGCTGGGAGCGAAAGAGGGAAATCAGAGTTGAGGAATGTCTGCCAATTCCAGTCCTGTATAAAAGTCAAGGCCAGTCCTGTGCTATAGCAGAATTCTGGCTTTTGTTCTGGCCGCGGTGAAACCTGAAGGGCCCTCATCCGGTTAAATTTGTTGCTGGCAACAGTTGCTGTTGCAGCATTGTTGGTAGCAGCAAGAGGGGAGAGGGGCCTTCCTCGTGGTGGTGGTTGCTAGGACTCGTCTGCATGCCAACTGTGAAAACATACTGGTGGGCACGGAGGTGAGCACACCATTTCATAGACAGGCTGCAGATGGAAAAGCAGCACCTGTCTCCCAGGGATATGCCTCTGACCCAGATCAGAAAGAAAGGGGCAGTCATTGCAACGTTCATGTGTGACATTTTTTAAAAAGAGCTTGCTGACAACACCTGTGCGGAAGGCAGCTGGAGAACGGCAGAGCAGCAGTGCTCACAGACAGTACAGCTTAATTGCGTCTGCAGGGGTTGCTACCCGTCAAACCTGTCTGGCTCTTACTGTGAATATCAAAGCTGGTTTGTTTGTATCGTGCCTGGGATTTGCAAGGGGGATTGAAGGCCCCTGAACCAGCTGTGTACATCTTGAAAGGCAAAAGTGTGGGGTTCTCTGTCTCGTAAACAGCTTTTATGAGTCCAAAGGATCCAGCCCTGTGCTTTCCCTGGTTCCAGTGCTCATTTTTGCCATTCTTGCCTTATGTGTTTGTTCCGCCTGGCCTTGCCCTGCCCAACTGCTTCTAGCATCCAGTGATACTGACTGTATACCAGAACAGTATGGCAGTCCACACTAGTGTAGCAGTCCATGCTCTGCGAGAACAGCTCTAAGGTGGGGTGAGCATAATGAAGAGGTTTAATATAATGAAGATGTTTAACAGAGTCAAGGGCCAAACAGGAATAA
Source organism: Paroedura picta (assembly GCF_049243985.1). Taxonomy (NCBI): domain Eukaryota; kingdom Metazoa; phylum Chordata; class Lepidosauria; order Squamata; family Gekkonidae; genus Paroedura; species Paroedura picta. Next base: position 66,885,156 of record NC_135376.1, on the reverse strand, counting down.
CTTCTGTTAAACATCTTCATTGTGCTGTATGCTAATTTGCTGCTCATCTCTACCTATGGGTACGAACTGGTAACTTCCATTCCATTGTATCTGAGGAAGTGTGCATGCACACAAAAGCTTATACCGGGAATAAAACTTTGTGGGTCTTAGATGTGCCTATGGCCTCAAGCACAGCTACCCACCTTACTGTAGACCAGTCTCAGTTGCTAAATACCTCTTTCCCCTCTCTTCTGCTTGGTACCTTTTCCAGCTTTTTACAGTCAGTGTGTTAACTGTGTTATTTAACCAGGGCACCAATAGTGCACTTCATTTGCTATTACTTCATTGGACCGAGTTGATTTTTTCCTGGGCATTTGAAGGCACTGGGATAGTTGTACACACTTTTGAAGCAATCTGATGCAGAGTTACTCTGGTCTAGGCCTCCTTATTTCCAAAGAGCTTGGCTCTGCAGAGGATAGCACCAATATAATAGTAATCTAGCTTTTTGTCTCTACAAATGGGCAGTGCTGGTGTGAATACATCTCTCGGTGTGATCTACTTCAAAGTCTACATGTTTTCAGCCTCCAAGGCTGCATATCATGCTGTACTTTTGAATGCTCGGAGCAAAAGCGAATGTAACAAAATGTTTCAGGTGGGTTGATAAACAGAGGAAATATTGCCTGAAAAATTTTGCTTTCTTGTTCCATGTGCCTTTGTGTTAGCACAGGGAAAGCCTGCCTTTCAGATGAAAAGGTGGGTTTCTTTACACCAACAGGGGCAGCTCAAACCAGTTTCTGGTGGGAATAGAAGGGAAAGGCATGAAGCTTCTGTTTCGTTTTGCATTCATCCTGCTGCAATACCTTGTAATGGCTGCCAACAGAGGCCCATCTCCTGTGGAGAAATCCCATCAGATGCCAACTGTGAAGAAGGAATTATGTTGACATTCTGAAACTTTGTCTACAGCAGAGAAATTTACTGTTCCAAAGAAATGCTTGCTCATTCCAAGCTTGGTAATAAAACATCTCATATCCACGCACCAATCAGTTCTGCATGGGTGGGGGGAGGATTTTACAGAGCAAAATTCTCTTCTAGTGCTGAAAAAGATAAAGATCATCTCAAGGAAACTATCCTCTGCTACTGCTTCCAGTGAATAATTTACTTCTAGGGGTTCATGAAAAAGATTTTAACAAACAAAAAAAGATCTATTGCCAGTACCTTTTCGACCACAAAGCCATTTGGGACGTGAAGGTAGCTAGTTAAAGATAAACACAGTGTTCCAACATCTGGACTTCAGATCTGCTTATAAGAGGATATGATAGTCCTATTAAACATTTTCTTCTTTTCTCCTTGTAGTTCTACTTATTCTCATGCTGTGTACTGTAGCTGAGTTCTGAAATATCAGTCACACTGAGACCCATCTTAATAGCAGAGGCATGTAATCTGGAGAGCCAGGTTTGATTCCCTGCTCCTCTACGTACAGCCATCTGGGTGACCTTGGGCTTGTAATGATTCTGTTAGAGCTATTCTTGCAGAGCAGCTCTGTCAGAGTTCTCTTAGTCACACCTATCTCATAGGGTGTCTGTTGTGGGGAGAGGAAAGGAAGGCGATTGGAAACAGCTTTGAGACTACTTAGAATCATAGAATCATAGAGTTGGAAGGGACCTCGTAGGTCATATATATCCCGATTTTCAATAATTCATGTATTGAAAATCAGGGTATAGAAAACCAATTCATCATCATCATCATCATCATCATCATCATCATCATCATCATCATTCCTTGAACAGATACTTGAGTATTTGAGCTGGGGGGAGGATTCTGACAAGAGAGATCTAGGGGGGAAAGCAGTGAGGTGGGGATGCTGAACAAGAAAAGGCTCACGCAGTTACCCAAGAAAATATCTCCACCAGCAACTCTGTACCCCTCTCCACTGGGAACCCAAAGGAGCTTACACCATCAAGCTTCCACGACCAAGTCAGATTCAAAACTGGGGCCAATCCACATGCATTGGATAATGCACTTTCGATTTCCTTTTGGAGCTGGATTTCCCTGTGCAGAACAGGAAAATCTACTTCTCAAGTACGTTGAAAGTGCTTTATCTAACATGTACGGAATGGGTCCTGGAGTTCTCAGTTCCTTTTTGGCACACCAGCCATTATACTATACTGGCTTTGTAGTACAGAAGTGATTAAGTAAAGGCTTGATGCATCCTCCCTCTAAAAACAAAAACAGAAGCAATGTTGCTAGTCAAAATGCTTTGCTAACCCTGCCTTAGCTAGGAGGGTTAACAGCTGCAGTTGAGGGTGAAAATCCCTCCCATTTTCTCTTTAGCTCAGCCAGCTCTGGCCATTTTGGTACCATTTTAAAAGGCACCTGAGACTGTACAGAATTCTGGAGTCTTGAAATTCATTGCCAACCATGCAATCTACATACCTGCATCCAAACGGAAAGCCGACCCTTATCTCTGCTTTCTGCTTCTGGCTGATCTGCCTCCTGCAGACCTGAAGATAGGCCTGTCTATCACATCCCAACCAGACCTTAGGGTTGCCAGGTCCTTCTTGGCAACTAGCAGGGGGTGGGGGGCAAGATTACCTGGAGCAAGAGGGGAGCCCAGGCAATATCACCATTAATGTGGCTACATCACTTCTGGAATTCACCATAATTGACATCATCATGCAGTGACACCCCAGTGATGCTCTGGTATTTGGGCAAAAACTCTGATGGCTTCTACCACTGAGATCCAGCTTGGCATAGTGGTTAAGAGCAGTGGCCTCTAATCTGGAGAATCAAGTTTGATTCCCCACTCCTCCACATGCAGCCAGCTAGGTGACCTTGGCCCACTCACAGTTCTCTCAGAGCTCTCTCAGCCTCACCTTCTTCACATGGTGTCTGTTATGGGGAGAGGAAGGGTAGGTGATTGTAAGATGCCTTGAGACTCTATTGGGTAGTGAAAAGCGGGATACAAAAAACAGTTCTTCTTCACCATAGTGGTTTTGCTAAATACCAGAGTGTCGTCCAAATACTGCTGGTATGATGATACCACTGGAAGTGACACTGCTGGCGATGTCATGCAGGTTTTCCTGCTTCCCCTGATAAGTCCACCTACAGCCAGCTGATCATCAGCCAGGGGCAAAGCCTGGAGGTGGAGAATCTCAACCTCTCCTTGGGGTGTAGGGGGCTGGCAACTTTACCAGACCCCCCACGAGTCTCTCATTTCTTGCCATTGTTCCATCCATCTGGTTTTCAATTACCTTTTCCACTAATTTTCTGTCTTCTATTTTTCTCCTTTGATGCTCTGGAGAAATCCTACAAAGTGCTGCCCGAGGCAGGCACCTAAGGTTTTAAAAGGTAATAACAGATTTCAGCAGACTTCAGTGTCTTGGTTCATCAAAATTTTACAGCAGACTTTGGAGCCATCAAATGGCAAAATGTGGAGCAATGCTTAGCATTTCTTAAATGCTTAAAATGGAACAGGTTTTAAGCCAGAACCCCTTTAAACAAATCCTTTATCACAAGTAGTTCTAGTAAAAGGAATCTGATGCACAGCATATTTAGGGACATGTCAATAAAGTATTTTTGTGAGTGGCTTAGGTGCCATAACAAAGGTAAGAATACAGAGAAAACCATTTTGTTCCTGTCTTAGAAATATGGGCAAAAAAACGGTTCATGAAAACTGTTTTAGCCATTTATTGTTCCTGAAATATAAATAAAAGCACAGACTCAGACATTGGTGAGTCTGAAAGAGATCTGCTCTTATCACTGCACTGAATGTCAACTAGGTGGTTATTATAATAAGTCATTCACTGAACATGAACTTTGTCCATAGTCATGTGGTGCGACCATGAGTCATCTGTTAATCATTTTTGGATTTGAAATAAGCAGCTGTGGAATGAACTGCACCTCGTTTTTGACCTAGAATCATAGAATCATAGAGTTGGAAGGGGCCATACAGGACATCTAGTCCAACCCCCTGCTCAACGCAGGATCAGCCCTAGGCATCCTAAAGCATCCAAGAAAAGTGTGTATCCAGTGTTTGCTTGAAGACTGCCAGTGAGGGGGAGCTCACCACCTCCACTGCTGAACTACTCTGACTGTGAAAATTATTTTCCTGATATCTAGCCTATATCGTTGTACTTGAAGTTTAAACCCATTACTGCGTGTCCTCTCCTCTGCAGCCAGCAGAAACAGCATCCTGCCCTCCTCCAAGTGACAACCTTTCAAATACTTAAAGAGGGCTATCATGTCCCCTCTCAACCTCCTTTTCTCCAGGCTGAACATTCCCAAGTCCCTCAACCTATCTTCATAGGGCTTGGTCCCTTGGCCCCAGATCATCTTCGTCACTCTCCTCTGTACCCTTTCAATTTTATCTTCGTCCTTCTTGAAGTGAGGCCTCCAGAACTGCACACAGTACTCCAGGTACTCACAGTACCTCCAGAAGCACCTTTATGTAGGCCTAGCTGAGGACAGTAGAGGGGGGCAGGATCACTCTTACTGGGCAACTCAGAAGCCTGAAGGCAGAATGATAATGGATCAGACAGTCTCCAGCCTCCCGGGGCATTTGCTGTGCTCTTGCTTCAAGCAAGTGAACCACGAAGGGATGAGATTGACACTGTCTTTGGCCTTAATGGGACATAGCACACCATAAGTAGGCATAGCAATGCACATGGCTCAGTGATGCTGTTTGTGATCTGAGGCCCTCAGCAAATGCCCCACCTTCATAACTCATAGTGCCAGCCATGCTTCCTACAAAGAAGAAGAGTTGGGTTTTGTACCCCAGTTTTCTCTTCCCCAAGGAGACTCAAAGTGGCTTCCAATCACCTTCCCTTCCTCTCCCCACAGCAGGTGCTTTTTGAGGTTATTATTATTATGAAGAAGAAGAGTTGGTTCTTATATGCCGCTTTTCTCTACCCAAAGGAGGATCAAAGTGGCTTACAGTTGCCTTCCCTTTCTTCTTCCCACAACAGACACCCTGTGAGGGAGGGGAGGCTGAGAGAGCCCTGATATTACTGAAGAAGAAGAGTTGGTTCTTATATGCCGCTTTTCTCTACCCGAAGGAGGCTCAAAGCAGCTTACAGTCGCCTTCCCTTTCCTCTCCCCACAACAGACACACTGTGGGGTGGGTGAGGCTGAGAGAGCCCTGCTATCACTGCTCGATCAGAACAGTTTTATCAGCGCCGTGGTGAGCCCAAGGTCACCCAGCTGGCCGCTTGGGGGGGGGAGTGCAGAATCGAACCCGGCGTGCCAGATTAGAAATCCGCACTCCTAGCCACTACACCAAACTGGCTCTCCTTATTTATTTATTTACTGTATGGCCTATGTAGTGTAGTTAAGAGATCCAAGCCTTATCCATCCACCAGACAAGGGATATTCAGAGGTGGTTTGCTATTTCCTGCCTCTATACCATGACCTCTAGTGTTCCTTGGAAGAACTACCACCCAAATCTTTTGAGGTCTCCCATCCAAATACTAGCCAGGGTTGGCCCTGCTTAGCTTCTGAGATTTGACAGGATCAGGCTTGCCTAGGCTATCCAGGTCAAGGTACCTTGAGATCTAGGTGGGACTAAGAGAGCTCTGTGACCGGCCCAAGAGTAGGAATGGGGAATCAAACCTGGTTTTCCAAATTAGAGTCTGTCACTCTTAAACACTGGCTCTCTGTGTACAAAATCCGTATTGTACAGTGGGCCTAAGAATCATGGAGGCAGTTATGATTTATGACCTAGCAGGACCTGATATTCACCTGCAGCTGACATTCAAATCTTATAGTCTGACCTTTAGAAACAGCCTCTATTTAGAAAATCTCTTCCTTAAGTGCTACATTACTTTTGAAGCATTGCCTGTGCAGAAATTCAGAATAATAGTCAGAAGGGACTGTGAAATCCTGGTGGGGTTTCACAGATGAAGAATTGTGATGGTACAGAAGATAAAACCACTATGAACCAAGGACAAGAAACGAATAAGAATGTGTAGGAAGGGGGGGGGGGGGGTGAGAAAACACCTACAGTCGAAAATGGGCTGTTATTCTTCAGTAAAGAAGTAGCAGCATCTGTACAGACTGACAAAGTTAACCAGGGAGTACATCCACATATGGCTAAATCACATCTTAAGGATCTATCTACTTCCATTCTGTATTTCTAAGAACACTTGATTCTAAGAAGATTCAACTGATATCATTGGGAATTACTTCTAAGTATAATGCCATTTCTTCCAAGAAAGCTTATCTCTGTTACCTGGACATCAGTTGTAATTCTAGGAACTCTCTAGGCCCCACCCAGAGTTTGGCAACCCCATAAATTAAGATTATTTAGACTTGGATTAAGGTAATTTTCATTAGGTCCATCAATGGCTACGGGCTGTGATGGCTAAATGGAGCCTCCATGTTTCATGGTTGTACTCGTGGGAGAGCCACAAGGACTTTCCTCTGTATCATCTTCTCTCATTATTACCATTTCCCTTCCTGGTAGTCTCTCCCCCTTTGCCTGCATCCTTCTTTGCTTCCCACCCAACAGCCAGCTAACCTCTGGTCTTCCCCTTTATCGATTATCAGCTTTCCCTCCTCTCATGCTCCTAGCAGTGTCTCCCTGGACAGCATGCTGTCAGACCTGGCCACACTGTATGCATGTGGGTTGTAAGTTCCTGGTAGCTTACAGCTCAGACGATCCAGTCTACTACTGCTTTCCACTTGCTTGTTTTGCAGAAAATAAGGCTTAGAGGGCTTGGAATTATTGCTGTAAGTGGGTGAGTTCAGAATACAGTCTTCGCTTAAAGCTACAGGTGTTGTTTGTTATTTGGAGGGAGTTTTAACCCTCCAGTTGTGGGTTTTTTTAAAGTATTTCAGGTTTTGCAGCCATCCTGAAACTTCCTTGAGGTTCATAGAGCAATCTCCCTTGCCTGTCCCTTGCATTATTTTGCAGCTGTATCTATCATATCCTGTATGGCATAATTCAGAGACATGGGACCTTATTTTGAGACATCTGTTTTAGATATTTGAACATTCCTAGAGCTTTGTGACATCACTTCCTGTTCTAAACCTGGAAGTTAACAATGACATCGTTTCATTTAGTTTCCTCATTCCTGTTCCATATTCTTGGATGCCAATAAATACTGAACATAAAGCCATCAAGATTGGAAGCACTGGTCCTGGACATTAAGACGGGACAAAGATGAAGTTGCCATTTTCAGCAGCAGCCCCCTATTTTTACAATGGGTATCTCTATCCTCATATAAGAACCAACTCTTCTTCTTCTTCTTCTTCTTCTTCTTCTTCTTCTTCTTCTTCATCATTTGTTTATTGCTTATTGTAAAATATGTAAATGCAGGAACTAAACTTCCTTCCTTCCTTCCTTCTTTTTGGCATATCCAACCACCATATCCCACCAGGAAGCTACACTGTATGAAAGAAGAACTGGTCCTATTTTTCTGTGCTCAGTTGCTGGGACTTGTGGGAGACTCCACACCGTGGTCTGTGTTTGCTATTTCCAAACAGGAATATTTTGCACAAGGCATCAGTCATATAATGTAAATGGTACTAAAAAAATGATATTTGGGGCACCATTTACTCATAGCTTGCCCAAGACATTTCAAGCTCTTTTATTTCTAACTTCTATCACATTGAAAGATCTTAAGAAGGAAGGGAGAACCACTGGGTGGTGTCAACAGGATGGAAAATTAGCTAAGGACCTGCACTGCGGTTGCACTCCTTTTGTGCATGATCTAGCAGGAACAGAGCACTTTTTAAATCCTGTTGGTTTTAATTGGGAAGTTACACATGTGTTTTCATCTCAGCTATGGGACTTGAGTGTCCCTCCGCTTTGGCTGTCCCATGCTGTCATCTTTTTTCTCCCCAGGGTGTTTGTTCAGCACTGCACAGATTACTTTAGAAGCTCATGGATAGGCTGATTCATAGGGCTTAAGGGCGGTGGACAAACAAGGTTGCACCCAGCTGACCTTTCATGTTTGACATTCAGGGCAACGGCTTATAAAGGCAAACAGAAAGCCTATTTGCCTGCCTAATAAATTTCCTTTGTAGTTATTAATTAATTTATCATCACTGAGCACTATATACTAAATTATATAATCCATATAAAGGTATCCCCTGTGCAAGCACCGAGTCATATCTGACCCTTGGGGGTGACGTTCTCTAGCGTTTTCTTGGCAGACTCAATACAGGATGGTTTGCCATTCCCTTCCCCAGTCATTACTGTTTACCCCCCCCCCCCAGCAAGCTGGGCACTCATTTTACCAACCTCAGTAGGATGGAAGGCTGAGTCAACCTTGAGCCAGCTGCTGGGATCAAACTCCTAGCCTCATGGTCAGAGCTTCAGACAGCTTGTCAGCTGCCTTACCACCCTGTGCCACAAGAGGCTCTTATAATCCATATACAACATTGCTATTCCTTGGACTGAAATACAAGGAGCAGGAGGAGGATCCCAAGAGTATATTCTGCCCAGGGTCCTGGTATTTATTTATTCATTATATATGGTGTGTGTAGTGTAGCCAGGAGACCAGAGGTGGTTTGCCATTCCCTGCCTCTGCATCATGAGCCTTAGTGTTCCTTGGAGGTCTCCCATCCAGATACTAGTCAGGGCCCACCCTGTTTAGCTTCTGGTATCTGATGGGATCGGGCTTGCCTGAGTGACAAGGATGAACCCTATAAGGAATGGCTGAGGGACATGTTCAGCCTGGAGAAAAGGAGACTGAGTGGGGACATGATTGATGTTTTAAGTATTTGAAAGTTTATCACTTGGAGGAGGGCAGGGAACAGTTCCTGTTAGCAGCAGAGTATAGGACTCACATTAATGGCTTTGAACTACATACAATCATAGAATCATAGAGTTGGAAGGGACCTCATGGGTCATCTAGTCCAACCTCCTGCACTATGCAGGACATTCACATCCCTATCACTCATCTACTGTAACCTGCCAGCCCTTTGCCTTCACAGAATCAGCCTCTCCGTCAGATAGCTATCTAGCCTCTGTTTAAAAATTTCCAAAGATGGAGAACCCACCACCTCCCGAGGAAGCCATGCAGGAGAGCTAGATATCAGGACAACATTTTTGACTGTCAGAGTAGTTCAGCAGTGGAATAGGCTGTGTAAGGAGATGAGCTCCTCCTCACTGGCGGTCTTCAAGGAGTGGCTGGACAGATACTTATCCCGGATGTTTTAGGCTGATCCTGCATTGAGCAGAGGGTTGGACATGATGGCCTTCATGGCTCCTTCCAACTCTATGATTCTATCATTCTAGGTCAGGGTGGTCCTAATTTGGGTCCTATTTTAGAAGCTGAGTTCTGCTAAGGCTCTGTCTGCTTCCCAGCAATGGAGAACAGTTCCCCACCTCCATCTTAACCCCTACAAATCAGTAGAAAAAGTTTAAAATTTCAACAGGACATGGATGAGGAGAATTATTTCACTCATCTGCCATTACCAAAACTGTTCCGCAGATGACTGTGAGGTTCACATAATCATATTTCTACAATCAAAGCAGCAATGGATGTGCACTCTGGGAAGAGATGCATCTCCACCCACATCACAAAATATAACACGTCTGCTGCTGCGGGGAGAGTGATACTTTTGTATATTATAATGGAAGGTCAGGGAGCAGCAAAAACATTAAACGCTTTGGGCTTAATATTCCTGTTTTGTTTCTTCAGCTTCCAATATGAAAATGTTCATACCTTCTCCTATGATGTGCAGCAACTCTTCACAGAGCCAGTGTGTAGTGGTTAGGGGCACAGCCTCGAATGTGAAGAACTGGGTTTGATTCCCTGCTCTTCCACATGCTGCCAGCTGGGTGACCTCGGACTAGTCACAGTTCTCTTAGAGCTGGTTCTCACAGAGCAGTTCTCTTAAAACTCTCTCAGCCCCACCTACTTCGCAGGGTGTCTGTTGTGGGGAGAAGGGGGGAAATGTGTTTGTGTGCCGGTTTGGTGCTCCTCTGGGTAATGAAAATCAGGGTATTAAAAATCATCTCTTTTTCTTCTCATATTACAAACCTAGTTGCCTTCTTTTTAAAATGCTACATCCACATCAGAAGCAGAAATTGCCATTTTAAAAAAATCAGCTGAACGACCTTCTCCCACCACAGAGCAGGATGCCCACTTCAAACATTCAGCACTGCAGAGGGGTGTCATTTTACTATGCTTCCTCTGAATCACCCCCAAGCACCGCTTCCCAGCAGGCAAACAAGAAGCGTTTAAGACCACAGCTGGTTTTGTGTAGCAAAAACCATGGTGATTTCAATCAGGGAGTCAAGCAAGGAGTCTTTGGCAGACTGCGACAACCGACACTTGCTCAATGTACTCATGAAAAACGGAGTGGAGATTATGACATGGTTTGCCATTAAAAATATCATTAACAGAAAGAATCTGATCTGTTTGGGTTTAGCAGCGCTGGGACCAGCTCGTCCTGATACTGTGTTTCCGTCTGCTCCTTTGCTTTAATTTGATTATTTATGCCGGAAGCTTCACTGTGATATGCTAGACTGTTGGATAATGCGCGGTGCTTTGAAAGCTTGCATGTGGGCCTCCTTCCTCTCCTCCTCCTTTTTATGCTTTCCCCCTCCCCTGAGGACGTATTTTGTTATTGTAATGGCCATAGTGGCTGGCTGGACTGCAACAGTTGAAGAAGAAGAAGAAGAAGAAGAAGAAGAAGAAGAAGAAGAAGAAGAAGAAGAAGAAGAAGAAGAAGAAGAAGAAGAAGAAGAAGAAGAAGAAGAAGAAGAGTTGGTTCTTATATGCCGCTTTTCTCTACCTGAAGGAGTCTCAAAGCGGCTTACAGTCGCCTTCCCTTTCCTCTCCCCACAACTGACACTCTGTGAGGGAGGTGAGGCTGACAGAGCCCTGATATCACTGCTCAGTCAGAACAGGTCAGAAGAGCTTTATCAGTGCTGTGGCGAGCCCAAGGTCACCTAGCTGGCTGCATTTGGGTGAGTCCACAATTAAACCCGGCTTGCCAGATTAGAAGTCCGCACTCCTAACCACTACACCAAGATGGAGGCGGAGCACTCTTGGCCTTTAATTGGGTTTTACTCTGATACTACAGTGTGTTATTGTGTTTTGATATTATGATGCTTTAGCTACTGTTGTGAACTGCCCTGAGCCAGTCTTGTCAGAATGGGTGGCATGTAAAATTATACTTAGATAAATAAATTCATAAATAAAACATGAAATCCTTCGGAGGGACAGTAATTTGTGAAAACACATCAGGGGAGCACCTTATGAAGACCAACCAAAACATTGCAAAGTAGTAAACAAGCTCAGAACTCTTCCTCAGACTGGATGGGGAGCAAATAGTAGGTGAGAGGAAGAGAAAAACATTGCTGGATTTGACATAAGGCTGATTTGCAAGCTGTTAACATTCTGAATATGGAAGAGATGATTTTTATGCAGTTTTAGATTGTGGTGAGGAGCTGTGTAGGTCTGAAGCAGCAGAACAAAGTTTGAGTCCATTAAGACCAAGGAAGTTTTATTCAAGGTGTAAGCTTTCATGTTCAGGCACGCTCCCTCAGATACAATGAAATGGAATATAGGTAGAGGGTGAGCAGTAAATTAGCATACAGCTTCATTAACATGTTTAGCAGATTCCAAATTGGAATAACAAGCTTAGCATATACGATTACCATTTGTTTGGGCTTAATTCCAGAGAGGAAACACAGTGAAAGAAATAAATCTGTCAGAATTGGAGATTAATGGGCAGATATATCCTCAATTGTGGAATGCTGAGCGTAATTAATTGAGACCCTGTCATTAGGATCTAGCACAGGAAAGCTTATACATTGAATAAAACTTTGTTGGTCTTAAAAGTGCCACTAGACTCAAACTTTGTTTTGATGCTGTTTTAGTGAGGCTAGACTGTGCTGGTTGCAAAGATCATAACGGGTCTTCCACTTGGTGATGTTTCTCTGAGGTCTGCTCATTGCCGCTGCAGCTGCTGAATGAGGGGCAATTCAGCATCCAGGGTTCCCCGTTTCCCCTGCCACATCCTGTTCCCGCAGCCAGCATTTTTCTTTGATGATAAATAAAATATCTTACCCTAAGCATGGCTCCCTTTATCCAGAAAAAGCAGTGCAACTCTCTCCTCCCACAACTGAGCAGAACACCCACTTCAAACATTCAGCACTGAAGATGGGTGTCATTGTGCTGTGCTTTCTCTGAAATCATCCCTGAGCACTGCTTCTCAGCAAGCAAACCAGAAGCACTCAAGAAAAGCCCCCAGTTTGCATAAACATCTTTTAAAAGTATATTGGGGGTTAGAAACCTCCAGAATTAAAAAAAAAAAAAGCCCTTGTAGCTTTAAGAAATGATTGACCCCTCATAGGCAACCACAACAGCCTTTAAACCTATGAGCAAAATGCAGGGAAGGGGGTCAGGCCCATTTCCCTGGCTGTTTGCCCTTTGAATAAGACCAGGCCCATCACCAACAACTTGCGTAACTCACCCAGAACCAGGCCCAGCTGCTTCCTGCTGTTCAACAGCATATGAAAGCTGTCTTAGTGGTTAGAGTTACAGATTAAGGTCTAGGAAACCAGGTTCAAATCCCCACTCTGCTGGTGAAGTTCATTGGGGGACAAAGGGCTGGGCCAAATGTTCTCAGCCTAACCTTAGAGGATCAAATGGAGAAGAAGAGAATGCTGTTAGCTGCTTTAGGTCCCATGGTGGAGAAAGTTATAGTACCAGTGAAGTAAATAAATACAAATCGTTTTTGGAGATGGGGCAGACAAATGGGTGGGTGGTATAAAGAAAAGGAGACAGGAAAAGAGGTGAAGATATGGGGCTGCCAAGAGATGGGAAAGAGGAAATAGTGGGGGAAGTGATAAGGGGAAAACAAGCCACTCCCCTGCATTCCTTTTCTGGTCCCTCACTTTAGTGTTATAATATTGTGCTATAATGTTAAAGTGGCATAGAGGGATGGCAGCTTTGGGTGACTAGGGCAGGGAAAATGGTACCGAAATGGGTAGGACCAAGAAGTAGCTGGATTTTTCCATCTGCACAGATTCCACCAAAAGTATCACAGCAAAGTAGGATGAGGAAAGATCACAGCAAGACTTAGGGAAAGACAAAAGGAAAAGCAATACTTAGGACAAGCCAAAAGGTTACAATATACCATAGTGATGTATGGAAACAGGGAAGAGCCCTACCTTTCATTAGAACCCAAGCCAAACCACAGGTATTAACCAAAGGTTTTTGAAGCGGTGTCCTCAAGGTGGCTTACAAAACAACAAAATACTAAAAACAATAACAAAATGCAGAGTGTAATGGTAATAAGCCAAAGAATATATGATAAATGTGCAGGGCATATCTTCAGATCTCATGTTTCATCTCGAACATTCATAAAGAGAGAAACCTGACAACACTTCTGACCATTTTCTTGCTGAACATCCATGCTGTTTTGTGTCTATGCGGCTCTCACAGTTCTGTTAGTCACCCTTAGACCACAGAGATAATGCAGGTATAAACGTATTCACTAAGTAAATAAATACAGTTGAAAGTTCCTGCACACACTTCATTTGCAGCAGGTCAGTGTGATCCAGAGCAGGTTCTAACAATGATCACATTAGAACAGGAAAACGAAGGTCAGCTATTTCTCCTTGGTAGGTGGTAGGATGAAGATGTACAGTACACTCTAGTAGGTAAAGGGTTAGCTCTTTTAAAATGATTGATCGCCAAATGGATTTGTCACACAGCTGCTGTTGATGTGGCCTTGACATATGCTTCAAAAGCATTTTCAACTGTCCTGGTGCTTTCTTTCTTCATCTCCATACACAGCTATAAAACCGCAGCAGTTATCTAAAGCTGCTAAAGGTCACTTCAAGAAACACAATTGCCTGCACAGCTAAGGGCAAGCCCAGGTAAGACTAAGGAAACTTGAGCTGGCTAACCATTGGTTCTTGCAGTATGTGGGCAGTGTGTTCCTTTAGACTGTCCATAACAATGCGGGCTCCAGTTCACACACACACAAACACACACACACACACACACACACACACACACATCAATTAGCAAGGGTGGTTATTTTTAAAGAAATGTGTCCACCATTAAGATACCAACTAATAACCAACACTTAGCACCACTTTGTTTATTATAGAAGAAGTGTTGGTTCTTATATGCCACTTTTCTTTACCCAAAGGAGTCTCAAAGTGGCTTACAGTCGCCTTCCCTTTCCTCTCCCCACAACAGACACCCTGTGAGGTGGGTAAGGCTGAGAGGGCCCTGATATTCCCGCTCGGTCAGAACAGCTTTATCAGTGCTGTGGTAAGCCCAAGGCCCAGCTGGTTGCATGTGCGGGAGTGTAGAATCGAACCCGGCATGCCAGATTAGAAGTCTGCACTCCTAACCACTACACCAAACTGATCTCCTAAATTGGCACTTCAATTAAAAATATTATGTATCAATTTAAAAGAAACCCCTCTATATGTTTGCAGTACAGGAAGCAGCTCTACTGTGGACCAAATGCATCCCAACAAATGTTGGGTATTGATAAAGATAGAATATTTCATGACTTTAGAGGGGGAGAAGAGAGATTCGTGTAGGATAGGCCATCAATGGCGGTACCTTCATGTGTAAGTGTGTGTATTTGTGCTTGTGTGTGTGTGTGAGAGAGAGAGAGAATAAGTTATATGGATCTGGTATTGTACCTCAAGCAATAAAATGTCTGACAGTTGACTGAGGTAGCACTCCAAGTCCTTGGATAACAAGAGTCAGAATGTTTGTGAGGGAATGGAAAGTTGTCAGTTTATCTCTAATCAAAGTCTCACACGGGCCTGGGGGCAAAATTAGGTTCCCCACCCCCACCCCCAGGCAGGCTGAGAAGTGGAAAAAGCCCCAAGGAGGTAGCGAAGCACAAAAAAATTTGGTTGATAGAAGAATGCAGCGAATTGACTGGGAAAGAGAAATCTGACATAAGGGTACTGAAAAAGCTTGAGGCTGGACAGAGGAGACAGGCCCTTTTACTAGCAAGAGCTCAGCACTCATTACTTAGGGGTTGTATGGTGGGCAGAAGAGATATGAATCCTCAGGCTAGATAGAGAGGGAGGCAAAGGCGGGGAGGATGAATGAGTCACTGGGCTGAAAATCAGGAACTTAAGGGAAAAGTATAGTCAGAAGGAGTGGAGGAGACAGGAGAACTAGCCCCAAGCCTTACACTGGCCCTAGGGATAGGAAGAAACTGGAAAGATATGTGGTAAGGTTGAAGACAGTGGATCATGGAAGACATGATTGCTGATTCTAGACCAAGGATTCCCAACCAGGGATCCATGGACAGCACAGGAGCTCCAGAGAGAGTCCATGGCCTTTCCCCTCCTGCCTAAATAGACTTGGCCACAAGCTAGGGAACTGGCTGGCTCCACCTGGAGGGCTTGGTGGGTAGGCCATGGATGTAAATCAAAGGTGGGGAGTTGATTGTGGCAGGGTATTGGGGGGCCAGGCTGTCTTCTCAGCTCCTGCCCTTCTTTCTGACCTACATGAGGCAAAGCCACTGTAGTAGTAGTAAAGGTGGGGGGAGGGAGTGAAAGAAGAGCAAAGGGTATGGATGGTTATGCCACTTCTGGGTGGCATGGCAGGGAAGTGTGGCCAGCTGACATCACTTTGGGGGTCCTCAGAGCCTGAAAATGTATTTCACGGGCTTCTCTAAAGGCTGCAAAAGGTTATTCTAAACCCTAACAGGACTCCTGTACATTTGAAGACACCTGTGCGCAAAAGAGGGATTTTTCTCTTCCTGACCTCTGTTACTGTAGCATTGTGACTTGGCAACCCTCGAGGGGCAAGGAAGAACAAGAAACAGAGTGGGGTGTGGCTGAATTTTTCATACTGATTTGCTCTAACCAGACAATTCTTTCACTGCAGGCTCCTCGTGCCTTAATACATTCACAGCATAATGAATTCTACCTATTAAGCTGTCAAGATAATCACCTTGCTGATCACGTCGTTCTCTCTCTCAGACACACAAACAGAGAGAGTGCATGCATTGGGCCTACAGGAAAAAGAATTATTGCCCTCAGAAGCTTGGCTACAAACAGCACCCCTCTGCTCCTCACTCTGTGTGCCTTTCTTGAACGTTCCTGACTCTGTCCTAGCAATGTGCTTGCTTAACCAAGTGACACAGCAACGGCCATTGTTTCCAAAGAAATTATGAGCTATTATTCCTAGCAAAGAGCCTTCTATAAATCACCAGGCATAGCTAATAAAACCTGGCAGTGATAAGCCCCTCTGTCACAGCTCTGCACAACTGCCTTAATCTTTCTGCTGACTGGCCTGTCCCCCCCCCCTCCCCAAACATGTGGTCATAAACTACTTTCTCTGCTGAGCTGTAAAAAACAGCATCCTGTGCAGTTCCTTCCAAGGGACTCAAAAGCCGAAGAAAGGCCTTCCCTTGGTCACTGCTGACTCAATAACAATGGCTCCTCCTGGTAGTAAAAAAGCAGAGTTTCTTCTTCTTCTTCACCTGCATTTTGAACAGGAGGCAGTGAAACCATGATATGGGCCAGGAGCTGGAGGAAGCCAATATCCAGCTTAACAGAGCACTAATCTTATACTAGGGCAGTAGAGACTAGCTCCAGGCTTCAGATGTAGAACTTTATTGTGCTTTACTTTATTGTGCTTTACTTAATAATGTTAAAATAAAGAATGCTATTTAAGGACTTCCACAAATATACTTATTTACAGGAAGGTTCTTCCACAACATATAGAAAGCATGTATTAGATGTTAGCAGGTATTTAATTATACGTTTAGGAGAGAGAGCATGACTGATAGAAAAGTATAATGTTTTCCTGTCCTCCAACATTTCCTGAACAAAAACACGGACACTCTCGTGTTCAGAAGTGGGTGGGTTATAGACAGAGGGTGCTTCCACACAGGAATTTCCCTCTCCCCTACCACAGAAAACAGGAAGCCCTAGTTTAAATGGGAACATGGGTGGGGGAGTTCATAGTGGAAGACCTCCCAGCCTCGGCCTTTTGTTCCCTACAGCCGCTTGAAAAGCATGAGATAATCTCCTCAGCATCTCATCAGTGTGCATCGTCACTTCTGGTGCACAGCTGGAAGTGATTTCATTGTGCCATGGAGATGCTCTAAGATTCACCCAGAACTCTATGGTTGAACCTGTTCAAAGATAGAACTGTCAGGTGGCTGCGAGCAGAGCATCCAAGTGGACACTTTATGCATAGCCAGTATGGGGAGCAGAGAGCTGAGTTCAGCATTCACGATAGCCATGGTAATCTCTGCATCCCTCCCATTTGGTCCCCCCCCCTCCAGCCTTTATTTCTTATTCCAACAGAACCCTGATGTAGCTTAACAGTTCCGCTCAGCGGGGAACAGGAAAGGGGATGGGATAATGAGATGCAGATCTCGGTTGCAGAAAAGGGAATCAGAATCAGAATCACAAGGAGCTGGAGGAGATCATATAAGGCCGTCCAGTCCAGCCCCCCACCTTCTCAGGGGCTCAAAAGACACAAACTCCTGACAGTGGGGTGAGGGAAGTGACAACAGTGAGTGGCATCCAGACAGAGCATGTGGATTCTGTCCCCGCCTGCTCCCTCGGCCCTAGCTGCTGCCACCATGGTAGGAAGCACATTTTCATGCCATTCTATGGAAGCAGCTGTAACTGGGTTGCCAAGCAAAGCAGCCTAGTAAACAAAAGAGGCCAACAAAAACCAGACTGGAATATGTCACAAGTCAAAACCTGGGGGAAAGGAGATGACAAATGCAGTTAAGGCAAGTCACAAGGAAAGCATATATATGTATCATTGTGAATGTATACCATTAGATTGTCCTGTTTTGCAGATGGGGAACAGACACGTGGTTATCAGTTACTGGATCCATGGTACTGACAGCCAACATGGTGTGCCCTCTCCTCAAGAAGCCATCCCTGGACCCACATGACCCTGCAAGCTACCGCCCAGTAGTGCATCTAGCGTTCCTGGGTAAGGTGGTGGAAAGGGCTGCGGCGGACCAGCTCCTAGCGTTCCTGGAAGATACTTCGGCACTCGATCCATACCAGTCTGGCTTCCGCCCTGGTCATGGGGTGGAGACTGTGTTGGTCTCCTTGTTGGATGACCTCCGTCGCCAGCTTGACCGAGGTGGCTCTGCTGTGCTAGTTCTTTTAGATCTGTCGGCCGCGTTTGACGTGGTCGATCACGAACTGCTAGCGAGCTGCCTTGCCGGTACAGGGATAAGGGGTACAGCGTTACGCTGGATACGCTCCTTCCTCCAAAACCGGACACAGAGGGTAGCCGTGGGAGAGGAAGTATCGGGCCCTTACCGGCTCCCTTGTGGGGTCCCACAGGGCTCGGTGCTCTCTCCTACATTATTTAACATCTTTATGCACCCTCTGGCTCAACTGGTACGGAGCTATGGGCTGGGTTGCCACCAGTACGCTGATGACACCCAGCTCTTTCTCCTCATGGATGGCCACCCGGACTCCCCCCCAGATCCATTTGCCAGATGTTTGGAAGCCGTAGCTGGATGGCTCGAGCAGAGTCGCCTGAAACTCAACCCCTCCAAGACGGAGGTTCTGTGGTTGGGCCGTAGGGGGGCAGATCAGGAAGCGCGCTTACCCTTTCTGGCCGGGACGCAACTTAATATCGCATCTCAGGCCAGGAATTTAGCGGTGACCATCGATGCCTCACTAACACTCGAGGCACAGGTTAAACAGGTAGCTAGCCGGGCATTTTTCCATCTTCGCCAGGCTCGGCTACTAGCGCCCTATCTGTCCTCTGAACACCTGGCCACAGTGATCCATGCGACGGTCACCTCTAGACTAGATTTCTGTAACTCGCTCTACACCGGCCTGCCTCTGGGCTTGATCCGGAAACTGCAACTCGTCCAAAATGCGGCTGCTAGAGTCCTCATAGCTACACCATGGAGGGCTCACATCCAGCCAGTTCTGAGGCAGCTGCATTGGTTACCGGTCGCCTTCCGGATCAGGTTCAAGGTTTTGGTTTTGACCTTCAAGGCCATCCGTGGTCTAGGCCCAGCATATATGAGGGACTGCCTTTTGCCCTATATCCCCCGCAGGGCTTTACGCTCTGCGGGGGCTAACCTACTGGTCGTTCCCGGCCCCAAGGAAGCCCGCCTGGCCTCGACTAGGGCCAGGGCCTTTTCGGTCCTGGCCCCAACCTGGTGGAATGAGCTCCCGGAAGAGCTGAGGGCCCTGCGGGAATTACCAGCATTCCGCAGGGCCTGTAAGACGGAGCTCTTCCGCCAGGCTTATAACTGAGGCCGGGCGGAAAGAAGATCAGCCCCCCCCCTCACAAACTGGCGGTAGAGAGCGTCACCCCCCACCGTAGATGAGGATGCGGAGAGCAAATGAGTAGGCTACGCCATCGCTGTTACAATTATTGTAAATCATTGGTTTTTATTGTCATTTTATGGTTTTAGGGGACGGGTTTATGTAAGCCGCCTCGAGCCTTCGGGGGGAGGCGGGGTATAAATATAAATATAATAATAATAATAAAATAATAATTCCTGTAGCAGATTTAAGCATCCTTGGACCTGGACACAGGATAAGCAGTTAGGCATGCATCTGTGCTATGTTAGAGAGACATCAAGTAGGAGTTGTTCTTCTCGGCATTCCACAGAGAAGCTAGTGTTACCCTGCAAATGTAAGGGATAAAAGAAGAGCAAAACAAATGTTTGCAATCCTGAACTTCGTAGTATTTACTATAAGCCTACCCGTCACTATATAAAGGCTAGCCATGACCTTTCCCATTCATTCATTGTTCGCTAGAAAGCACTTCAATCATTGTTAGCTAGAAGGGACCTGTTTGCAGGCAAATGAACACTCTGTCGTCCTACATCATTTAACTGCTTCTGACCAGTTCTGCTGCTCCTAAATGCATTGTCACCAGTCCCTCTTCTAGGGGGCTTTGTTTTTGAAACTTGGTGCTAGAAACTGGCACTTGCTTCTCAAGCAGCACATTCATCGTCTAGAGAGAGAAAAAGGGAGGCGTTAATAGGATTTTGGTTTTAACAGCGGGCGGCTATTTATAGGCTCTCTGCCAAGGGCTAGAGCTGTGCTACAGCTGGTGTTGACTTGGAAAGCAGACATGAGCAAGAGAAGAAATGCTGCACTGTGTGGGATGGATGAAAGGCATCAGGGTGAAAGCACACACGGAGAAGCCCAAGGAGGGTCTGGTGAAAATGCCACCCTCTGTCACAGGGGGGACTGGGCAGGATGTTGAAAATGGTCCTTTGACTTTCTGACAAGAGCTTGCCAATGCACAGACTCCAGCAGGCATCAGCGTGGGATATTAATGGTGCCCATCCTAAACACACACACCTCTTTCTCAGCTCATTGACTTCAGTGGACATAGAAGGGTGCAACTCCGGTTAGGGTGGCATCGAAAAATGTAGGATAGAATTCGTTTGTTCAGTGGTCATTAGTACTCTGCAAAAAGAGGATTGACACAAATCTACCACAGTGATTAGGGCATCCAGATTAAAGAAGAAATCCAGAGAACTTGTAAGCATGCATACTGTGGTGGTTTCCCCGCTGTTGGTGTAACATCTTATACAGCACAGAGGTAACAGGTCTTCCACCTGGCAGTTTGTCTACAAAATATTAATATAATAATAATTAATTGCTATTTAAAAATAATAATCAAAAGCCTGCCCCTAGTGGTAGGAGGAGGAAATGACCATCACAAGGCCAGGGTCACAGAGAATGGCTGCAACATGTAGGGTGCTGGGAAGAACTTAGGGGCAGGGACGGCATCACATTGGAGCACAATGTCATTTCCAGTGCTAAACATAATGACTTTTCTGCTTTTGCCCAGCACCAGTGCACCTCACTTACCCCCCCTCCACACGCACACACACCTGTGATTAGCCTGGCCGATGGTCTGTCTGGAGGAAGGGGCCAATCGGCACCCTTCGTCATCCCGGACAGATCCTGCCCTAACTCCTCCCACTAAGCCCTTACGGCTTTATTTAGTCCGCAGCGCCCGTGGCGCCGCGGGCTGTGTTAAGATCGTGTGTGAAGTGTAGCCAGATCTGAGGATTGTCTGGCAGTCAAACAAGGGACATTCAGAGATGGTTTGCCATTACCTGACTCCACGTGATCCTTGGAAGAACTACTACCCAACTCCTTGGCGGTCTCCCATCCAAATACTATCCAGGTAGATAAGTGGAAATGGCCTGTGCTGTGTTGTTTTGGTTTGAAGCTAATCCTATTTTCCTATTTCATGGCCATCCCTAAGCAGGAGTCTTAGAGACTGGCAACCCTCATTATACCCAGATGAGGTGCTTCATTCAGGAAACATGGGGGATCAGCTGAAAGGCATTTGGGAAAACCCACTGCCCTACAGCTGATTCCCAACCCCTCACCTGGGAGATCCATAGCAACTGTACAGTAACAGGAGCTTCTGGGAGTGGCTGGTGTGCCATACAACTAGCTGCAAGAAGATGGAGGCTCCTAGCATAGGGATCAGGGAAGATGCCCATGGCAAAGACCCACACTCCCCACCTGCTACCCTCAGCTGCTTGGATTTCTCCATGTGGCCTGGAATTTTTCATTGCCCTAGTGGTGGAGAAAGAAACCAGGCTGGATCCATGGTT
Source organism: Paroedura picta (assembly GCF_049243985.1). Taxonomy (NCBI): domain Eukaryota; kingdom Metazoa; phylum Chordata; class Lepidosauria; order Squamata; family Gekkonidae; genus Paroedura; species Paroedura picta. The sequence continues at coordinate 66,863,631 of NC_135376.1, read as the reverse complement.
TCCATTCTACCAGGAAAACATGTAAAATGTCCTTTAGTCTTGAACAAATAAAGGCCAAACTTGGCTGGCTTTGTTCTTTTTTCAAACTTGTAAGACAAGTTTTCTTGTGAGCTCATCTGGTCTCCTTTACAATCCATGCACCAAAATACTACAGGCCCAAAGGGTGGGAAGTTACTGCCATACAGTTAAGGTATTTTGAAGTGGAGGAGGAATGTTTTAGTATTTGATGTTTTAGATACTTAGGTTTACAATTAACCTCTGGCCATAACAAAGCACCCTACGCAGGCCTAAGACCCTGCTTCTTCCCAGCCCTTTATATAATTTTCACATGCAGCCAGATACTTTCTTTCCCTGCATTTGCAAAGATGCGGAAGCTTGAAGGGTGGAGGGAGCTAATACTTCTACATACCTCGTGAGGTGCAAAATGCTTGAAATACTGTAACATGTTGGCGTTTTTAGGAGGTTTTTCCTGTTCAGTTTTGGTTCTCTGTACCTTAGAACTGGAAGCCATTGAAGGGCTGAAATGAACTCCCTGTGCCTGGTCTCTCAACCCATGGAGTCAACAGCAATGGTATTTTTAATCGATACAGACAATAAAATCTCCAGTGCCCAAGAAAACATGGCATATATGCCCCAACTGAGTTTACCAATTTACTAAGGACATTTGGTGGGTGTCAAGAAAGGTGGCAATGGATGCCATGCCATGAATTTTTATATCTTTTGATTCTTTGCTGCCTTAAGGGTCCTCAACTGGGTGGAAAAGTGTCATACAAGCATTTTAAATATCTCCAAAGTATGTGTTCAGAATGTCCTTTTCAAACAAAATACAATATCTAGCTGAGCTGTGTTTTCCCATACATATAATAATTAATAGTTCATGCTTGCTCTAAACCATTTGGTTACTTACCTTTTACAGAAAAGTTAATAGTACTGTATTTTAGAAAGATGTTGGCGGGAAAGAGGATAAATCTGAGCCCCTATCTGTAGGTCAGAATCCCTACAGAAAGCATCAATATTAAATCAACTGAGAGCTAACACAAAGGCCCTGAGCCATGTAGTGATTTGCCAGATTAAAATGGAAAAGGTAATTGGCATAAGAGATGTACTGTCATGCCAGTGACTTCAGGAAAGGACATTCAGGATAGTACAGTCTGTACAAGGATATTTTAGAAAAGGTACAGAAATGTGAAACAAAAATAATCAGGGTAGACCTGCCAATTTTCCTCCCTACACATGAATCGATCTGCTTTCCTGCTGATTTCAAATTGTATGCACCCAGATGCCACTACATGAGCAAATGAATGGACCAATACAACATGGGAAATGTGCTTCATCAACCTTTTATTTAAGATACAGACGATTATATCACACAAGCAGTAAATGGTAAACCTATATTGCTGTTTCCTGATCCGAGTTTGGTGCTTTAGAGCTAGAAAATTTCATGCTGAGTAGCAGTTTCTGTACAGTAGGCTCTGTGTGGACCTCACCATCTGCCATGTACCATCCACGTCTGCAAGATGAAACAGATTGGGATCAGCATTATCTAAGCCTGGGCCCTGCTTATCTGAGAGACCACTTGTCTCCTTATGCCCCTCACAGAGCTTTGCACTCTGCAAGTATGAATCTGCTGTCTGTCCCTGTGCCCCAGGAAGGTTGCCTCAACCAGGGCCAGGGGTTTTTCAGTCCTGTCCAGGATTTCGTGGAATGAACTCCTTGAAGAGCTGGGGGCCCTGACAAAGCTATTACAGTTCCGCAGGGCCTGTAAGACAGAGTTCTTCTGCTTGGCATTTGGTTGAGTCCAGGCTAGGAAGATCTGGTCCCTCCCTGTACAGGCCCCTGTATGGGCCCGGTACATGATTACCTGGGCATGGCTGGTTTTTTCCTGAGGCCGATGGCAGATCCCTGTGGACTTCTGTGGCCTGTTGTCATTGGGTATGGGAAATTCTGCCATTTGTTGATGTGGATTGTTGTTATGGTTTTATGTGTTTTATGTGATTTACTAGGGGCAAAGCCCGTTGTATCCAGGAATACAATGGGCACTAGAACTTGGCGGTGGGAAGAGGAAGGGGAGGAGTTGTTCAGTCTGTAAGGGTATGTGCTATGTGGGAGGTTGTGGTGGCATGGTGACAAATGAGGGCATGGGTGTGGAGAGACGGGTGTCAAGAACCTGTGTTTTGGAATGTTCATTGAATGTGGGAGAGGACTGACCTTTGGGAATTATGGCATAGTGATTACAGATGAGCTTTCCGGAGCCATGTCTTCAGATATGTGAAGGGAAAAATCAGACTGGACACTCTTCTTAGAGGGAGATTACATGGCAACCAATTCCTCCCAGTTCTGCGTCATTTCCCTTCTTTTGTGATGTCTCCCTGCCCTAATACACATGGGATAGTCACAGTACACAGATTTCCACCCTGCTCCTTCTATCTCCATTTTTTCACTGTTGATAAAATGTTATATGCCCACATGCTTCTTTCATGGTTGCTCCTTAGAAGAAGAAGAATTGGTTGTTGTTGTTTTTTTGTACCCTGTTGTTTACTACCCAAAGGAGTCTAAATGCGGTTTACAAACAGCTTTTCCCTTCGTCTCCCCTCAATAGATGACCTATGATCTAAATAAAGAATATTTACAGCCTCAAACTGTAAATAATAAACAAGTAAATGGCTGGAAAGACATGAGAACTGAGGTGACTTTTTCAATTTTAGCATGATGCTAAAATTAAGATGTGCAGAAAAGCCCAAATAAAAAAAACTTTGGTTTTATCTAACTGGTTCCACTTCTCTGCACACTAAACAGTCCCTGCCACCAACTAAGGCCCGGCATGGCTGAAATTTACCTCTCCAAGATGAGGAGAGATTTGTGGTTGTATGACTCATCCACAGGAAGTACTACTCATAAGCAGAATGAACTCATGCTCCACCTCAATAGTGCCAGGGTGTGTCTTTAGAACAGCCACATCAGAGTTGGTGAGCAATGCATGTCCTTCAAACAGGTGTGTGTGAGCATTTGTCATTTTTACCAGTCCTGCAGCATCAGCCTGTTGAAGCAGCAGAATTCTGATCCATGCTTCTTTCCCTCTCAAAGCAAAATGAAAGGTTTTGCTTCGTTACTTTCACCTGCATTTATTTAAAATAAATAAATACATCCATCCCAATCAATGTGTAGGGTTAATTTTGTTTTTAAAAACAACCAAGATATCCTATGTATCCTCTGTTAAAGGTAGAACAATGCTCAAAACTATTATCAGAGACACTTTGTTGCTGATCAGAGTAGCTAGTGTTTGGCTCGAATGATGGGGGAAGAAAAGGCCATTAAACCTGTGCAGTAGAACAAGTACAGTTGCCAGCTCCAGATTAGGAAATCCCTGAAGTCTTTGAGGGTGGAGCCTGGAGTGGGCAGGATTTGGGTCAGGGAGGGACTTCAGTGGAGTATAATGCTATGGAGTCCACTCCCCAAAGCAGCCATTTTCTCCAGGGTAACTGGTCTCTGTTGCCTAGAAATGAGCTATAATTCCAGGGGACCCCCAGGTCCCATTTGGCGACTGGCATCCTTAGGCAAGCCATGAGGAGAGGAGGTGGAGCAGGCTGCTGTACATTTGTTCCCCTCTCAGACTGAAATTCTACTGACTGGTAGACTTGGAGGGAGGTTGTTGGAGGAGTCTAAGACAGATGAAAGAGGGCAGTGAGGTCCCCCACTTTCATGAAATTACATCACATGCAGGGTTTCTGGGACCCATGCCCACAGCTGGTAGGGCAATGACTATCTCCAGTCACCACTGAAGAAGAAGAAGAAGAAGAAGAAGAAGAATGCTTCATTTCTCTACCCAAAGGAGTCTCAAAGCAGCTTACATTCATCTTCCCTTTCCTTTCCCCGCAACAGACACCCTGTGAGGTAGGTGAAGGCAATCTGGGAGAACCTGGGGACTTAGGGTTGCCAACCTGCGGGGGGTGGTTAGAGATCTCCTGAAATTATGACAGGTCTCCAGACAAGAGAGATAAGTTCCCCCAGAGAAAATGGCTGCTTTGGAGTGGGGACTCTATGGCATTATATCCTGGGGAAGTCTCTCCCCTCCTCTAAGCCCAATCTCCACCCCTAAAATCTCCAGGTACTTCCCAATCCACAGCAGGCAACTCTATGGGGACCACATAAAGAGCCAGTTTAGTGTATTGCTTAAGAGTGCACTTCACAGTGCAGAGTTTCCATCTTTATGTGCAATTCATTAGGTGCTGAACACATACACCATTTGAATGTACCTCAAAAACTCATTGAATATTGAAACTAATTCTAACTTTCAAAATGTTAGGGAAAATGTATAATGAGGTCTTCATGCATTCATAATTATTCCTAAATCCACATCTGAGTTCTAATGTATACTTTTCAATTCAAGGCTAAATCAAACAGAACAGATCCATTGACAGCTTTGGCTACGAATCTTTTATGTACATGAGTAGTATGAGGAAGTATGAGGAATACTTATTTATTTACATTATTTATAATCCACATTTCTTCCCATGACTCAGAGCAGACTACACAATGTAATTCAATGCAACCAGTCCAACAATGCCTCTAACAAACACTGCAATAGAACCGGAACAGTAGAAATCTGAAACAAAACAGTTGTCTGGACAACCATGAGCTTAGGTTAGACAAGTTTTTATATCAGTAGAAACAGTGCATTTTTCCTGAGCTAATCTGCTTTGACATAACCCTATTTCCGTTCATAAAATAACCTACTGAACAATTTGTTTTATATTGTTTGTGAAATGTTAAGAGCTTGGGAGGCTTCTGACCTCCTCAGGCAGGTCATTCCACAGGATGGGGAGGGCACTGCAGTGAAGGCACACATAGGACAGTTGTTGATTTTGCTCACCTGTTGCATGGCACATGCAGAAGATCCTGCTCAGATCACTGTGGCTGTCACAGCAGAGTATATGGAAGAAGAAGAAGAAGAGAACTTTGTTTTTTGGTACCCCGCTTTTCACTATGCAAAGGAGTTTCAAACTGGCTTACAAATGCCTATCCTTCCTCCTCCCACAACAGACACCTTGTGAGGTAGGTGAGTCTGAGAGAACTCCAAGAGAACTATGACTGGTTGCATGTGGAGCCATCTAGCTGGCTGCATGTGAAAGAGGAGTGGGGAATCAAACCCAGCTCTCCAGATTAGAGTCTGCCACTCTTAACCTCTACACCAAGCTGGTTCTGAGAGATATAGAGCTGAGGGTCATCAGCATATTGATGACATCCAGTTCCAAAGCTACTCAGGATTTCTTCTAAAGGCTTTGTATAAAAGCTGAACACATGAGGGATAAGGGTGAGCACTACGGAACCCTGCAGGACCACACCCATTCTGAAAAAACAACCAATCGCCAATGGCAAGTCTATGAGTACAGCCCATAAGCAATGATTTAAATCAGACTGCGCCACATCCCCAGATACTTACTTCATTCTGCCTCCAAATGTCTCAAAGGGATGGCATGATCTACTGTATCAAAAGCTGCTGATAAATCCAGTAAGAGCAACAAAGAAGCCTGGCCTTTGTCTACATTTAGACAGAAGGCATCAGCTAAAGCCACCAGAGCCGTCTCTGTCACATTGCTTGGCCTGAAGCCAGACTTGCAAAGGCTCCAGAACAGATGAGTTATGCATTGATAAGATGCTAATTAACAGCAACACTGCAACTCATCATTTTAAAAAAAAAAATTAGTTTGTCCCTTAGGGCTGAAAAGCATTCTCATTTCAGAATTGGTTTATGATGGATATGGAGCCACATTTCCCATCATTACGAGGTTTAAGATTTTCAGCAGAAATGAGTTTTGATTGGGGCTGTTTTGTGGCGGGTGGTTTTTAATTAACCCAATAAGTTAATCAGTGTCTCGTAACGAAAACAGGGCTGGAATTTTCTCTTCAGGCTTGCAGAAACCAAATTAATGTATTAGTCTCAGCAACCCAAGATTACATGCCAGTTCCCTGAAATTAAGGAATTCCCAGGGCATGGCTTACTTATGCAGGAAGCCACAGAACAATGTACAGGGCAAATTGTTTTCCAGAGAGGACAGTAATTTCCCAACAGCTGTAGAAAATGGAAATACATTAAGGGAACCTCAAGGGAATGACTTTTACATTGAGCAATCCATGCTCAGTCTGTGGAAAGTAATCCAGCAGCAGCTTGCAAAACGAATGCTAAGAATAATTCAGTGGTTCATATTTACTCTGCATTGCATTTAGGGATGCCAACTTCTAGGTGAGGGCTGGAGAGCTCCTGGAATTACAACTGATTGCAACTGCACAAATCATTTGTTTGTTTGTTTGTCCACTTCTGGAGAAAATAGCTATCCAGGTCAGAGTATATATACTCTTACCCAATACAAATTCTTGCCAATTTATATCATGAAAATCTGTGAATTAGTAGTAGATTTCTGTTCCTGCTTTTGAATTTCTCTCACAAAGGAAGATAATTTTGTTCGATGCAATTCAATGAGATATTATGTCAAAGGGAAGAAGACACAAATAAGAAAAGGTCTCCCAGATTTGCTATAACCGATGCTGAAACTGAGTAATGATGTTGCAGTAAACTTTCTAAAATTTCAAAAAAAATTACGCAATTTCCATTACTGTTGACATTGAAGCAAAAAGTTTTATGATTGTTGTGAAAAGATATTCTATGATAGCTTCTATTTTTTATAGGAAAATGTTTTATATGCATGTTTGCATAACTTCTCATGATTCCCCAGAGATATGCAATGGGAGAGCTTTTGGCCTCAATGCTTTATAACACTCTGTACTAGCTTTATAGTATCTTGACCAGTGTTTTATGAAGAACACTTCACATACAGCTTTTACAAGGCAATCAAAATTTGTCTTCAGCTAGCTTGAGACCTTCCTGCCTAATTCATTATAGGTTGAACCTCATATTAGCACCCTGGGACATCTCCTTGTGCAGCAGACTTAGAAAGAAACCAATTATTTAAACTCTCTGTTAATATTTGTAGTGCCCTTCACGAAAATTAGCAATAGAAGTGTCTTGTAACAACAGTATGAATTTGAAAACCAGTGAAATTAATTATTAAGCTCCCTTGGTTATTTTGGTCCAGATTCCCTTATGGGGGGATGGCCCATCCATTTGCTTAAGAGAGTGTTATGAGAATGTCGATATTTATCTGTTGCAGATCTTCCCAGTTGTCCCAACTGGTCAGAGGTAGTTACTGTTTTCTGGTCCCTGTCTCTGGTAAATCCTTTGTGGGGGGGAGGCGTAGTAGGGAAGCAACTGCCTGGAGAAACGAGTGTCCTGTTCCTTTAATAGAGTCTTAATGGGCTGTTATTGACCAGGTGATGTTATGTACTTCCAATCCATGAAATGCTTTAACTGCCCATTTTCACACACTGAGCCTTTGTTAAAGGGACTGGACTTTTTTCTTCCAAACCTGACAACAACCCCAGATTTTAGGGATACCATTTAAAAAACTTTTAGGCTATATTAGCTTTCCTTCCAAGGTGTTAGTAAACTGACCATAAAGTTATTTGCCCTTCATAGTCTGGCTTGCTTTCCCCTCATGCTTCAAAGAGAATCTTAGAAAATGTGAGACCCAAAGGACTGAAAGAGGAAAGTTTTTCAGAGTTGTCTGGCTGCCTTTTTTGTATCTAACATCAGTAGAGGCATTTTAACTAGGTAATGATATTCCATTTAAATACATGGAATACATTTTTAAAGGCAAGCTGAGTAAATGTATTTTATTTTTGGGTTTCAGTCTTCTTCCTTCCCTTTGCTTTCAGAATTACCAGGTTCCACGCTCTGCCTACACACTACCTGCTTGAACTGCCTGACCACACCACAGATTTAGCTGTGCGACATTAGCACATAGTGTTGGAATATCCAAAATCTATAGTGTACACAATTGAAAAATATATAGAAGCATATAATAATTGGAAGGGGCCATAGGCCCCTGCTCAATGCAGAATAAACCCAAAAGTACCCCTGATAATTATCTGTTCAGCCGCTGCTTGAAGACTGTCTGTGAGAGGGAGCTCACCACCTCCTTAGGCAGCCGATTCCACTGCTGATCTACTCTGACTGGATTTTCCCCCTGATATCTAGCTGGTACACATACTTTAAAACTATTACCGCAGGTTCAATGTTCTGGTGCCAACAGGAACCTTACCCTCCTCTCCTCCAAGTAACAACCTTTCAAATTCTTAAGACAGCAATCATGTCCTCTCTCAACCTCCTCTTCTTCAGGCTGAACATTCCCAAGTCCCTCATGCCCCTCATTCCTCATAGGGCTTGGTCCCCAGTGCCCAGATCATCTGGGGGACTCAAGCAAGCCTGACCCATGTCCCCCAGGAAAGCCCGATCCCATCAGATCTCAGAAGCGAAACAGGGTGGGCCCTGACTAGTATTTGGATGGGAAACACATGTGTTCGAACCTTCTGGTTAATTTTGGGACAATGTAAGGCTATATTTGCATTTTATTGATGGCATTTTTGTCATTTTTTGAGGAAAATCAAAGCTGCATCACTTTGTTGAATGTCTGAATAGTCTTCATCCAATTATAATGTTTTCTAGTAACAGTAGTGATATGAGGATTGGCATGCTTGACATGGTTGTGTATAGGGGGCATGCAAGGGTTAAGTTACATACAAAACCAACAGTCCATCATTCATGATAACACATGCCAGCCATCATTCATCTCAGCTATGCTAGAATTTACATTACACTAATTTTTATACATTAACTATACCTCTTCATCCCTTCATAAATATCAGGTTGAATCTAATTCAGTACTGTCTGCTCTTAGAAGCAGCATTTCTCTAGAGTCCAGATTTAGGGCAGGAACCATTTTCACAGCTGCCTTTTATTCTGTCTTGAATCTAAGAAGATAGGGAAGGACAGAGATGTCTTCAGTAAAGAACTAAAAATAATACCTGCCACCAGAGATTTTGGAATAAGTAATGCAATGGGGCCTGGGAGAAAAGGACACCTTCTGTTGTTTTAGATGGTTTAAGCGATCATTGTGTTTTCATTACAGGTTGGTTTTAAATTGTTGTACACCACCCCAAGACACTTGGGCCAAGAAGGGTGGTTCTAAAAATTGAATAATAAATAAACTAAAGATATTAAGTTTTGAACCTGGCATCTTCTGTGTGCAAATGTCATGGTTTCCAATTTTGTAAAATGTATTCTTTGGCAATGAATATTGTGCTCCTCATCCAAATTGTTGTGCCATGCTATAAATCCCAGGTGGTGAGGATATAACAAAAGACGGCATATACAGAAAAAGAATTCTTTATATGGAGATCCCATTGAAATATGACACTGTGGAGAAGTTCCACACCATAGTCTTCCCAATGCAGAGGAAGGGGGCCTTTTAAATGCTGGGCCAGAAATATGCCTAGCAAATGCCAATCCTTCTTCATCATTGCAAAACTGCTATAAAGGTTCATGTTTGCAGAACCAGGGATGGCTGTGGATAATTCCATTATCAACTAGCTGTTATTCCAAACAAGAGTGGAGGGGGGGTTGCCACCAAGTAATCCTCTTATATATAGGCCATATATAATTGATGCTACATGGTTATTTACATGCATTAGGCAGCAAATTATGATTGTGTGGTGTTGAACCAGTTTGCTGTGCAACAGATTCTACATTTTCCATGACTGTCTATTGTACATTACAGCTGCACACAATCAACTACTTGTGATCTGAATACAATCTACCATGCATGTCTTACAAAGTGATTTTCCTTGTCTACAGGAATAATATATCTCAGTTTCTAGGAATGAAACATGCCTGAATATGGCAACAAACTACAGCTAGATGAAAGTCTTTCAAAAGCATGGTCCCCCAACTCACCCAGGGCCCTGTTTGTGGACCATGGGGAACAGGAGAAGCAGTGACACTGGAATTGCCAGCTGTGATGGCTACAGGCATGGCTAGAAAATGGCTGGGGAAGCCACTGGAGCTATTGGGCTTCCTGGCATCTCTTCTCCTGACGTGGCCTGACGTGGCCAATAGGTGGAATTGGGTCGGCAGAGCTCAAAATGGGGGGTTTCCCCCTTAGGTTTGCCAGCCATGTTATGAAAGGGTCCTGCTTTGCTGCCAAGGTCAGCTGGTCCTTTTGGCTTCACCCACCCATCCGTACTATCATTTCATTGTTATGAGCTGTTGATTTGTTCTCGGCTATTCTTTGCTGCAACTTGTTTGGCAGTGTCAGCATGGGGTTGGATCCATTTTTAGGGAGGCAGCCTGCATGCCCACCTTCACCAATCTTTGGGGGTCCACTTAAAGATTTGGGGATGAGGACTTTCAGGAGACATGCCTTGCTTGGGGGCTGTCAAGGCAGCCTCACTTCCAGTGGCAAGCAAAACCATGCAGTGGCCTGCACCCATTGGAGTCCCACCTACTGCCATCACATGGTATCCTCTAGCTGGTAGGCTGGGGTAGTCTGCATATCAGCCAGCCAGTGGACCAGCCAATGTCCAGATCTGTTGCTCCTATGCTACACAAAGGTCCTGTCAGCTGTTATCCCAGTTCTACCCCAATAAGGTGTCTGTTCATCCTTTGCACGCTTTTTTTTTGGGGGGGGGGTTCTCATCACTTTGCTGACTCCCTTTGAATGAGGGGCCCACAAACAGGAAATCTTGAATAACCGCCTGTGGGAGGAAGTGGCAATAACCACATCAGCCTATCAGTCTGTGGATCTGAGGCTTCTTCAAGTCAGAAACAAATTGTCTTTTGTTCAGTTTCTGAGAAGGCTGAGATTGGTTCCCCGGTTCCTTATTTTTGACTTATTCATGAAACCAACCAAAAACACTAAGGACAGTTTAAAAATTCTGAACCCCAAAATAATGTTTGGACTACCACAAATCATATACCTTTACACTGAGTGTCCACTGAGTGTCATATGCTGTTTCCTCGTCCAACGCTTATTTCTTGTGCCAGCTGCTCTAAAGTTGACATAGGAATTGTGCTTTGGACCAGGAAACAGCATATGTCCTCAGTATATGTGGGCATCTATGATGTGTGGTGGTCCAAACATTATTTTGGGGTGCAGAGGGCTTGCAGCCATTCTAGTTCCTTATTCTAATCTTTTCAGTAATACAGAACTCTTTGTGGCATTCCAAATAGAAGCTCATGGTGCCAGAACTTATATTTGAACCAGTCACAACTGTATGTCTTCATGCATGGAACAATCTCCAGAGTGCTTGGATGTGTCATTGGGGTGCTCCAAAAATTATTTTGGGCTGCAGCCAGGCTTGCTCAAGGAGTTCTGAGAGGGGAGAGAGACAGTAGGCGGTTTAAGGTGGGAGTATGCATGTAGGCTCCACCCCCTCTCAGGCGCAGAAATCCTTAAGAGAACTCACATTCAGGACAGTGGGAGGGGGAGCAATGAAAGCAGCTGGTTCTCAGCCTTGTGGCTGAGTCCAATAAGGAAGGAGAGGAAAGGCCATAGACCCCTTCCAGTGCTCCTGGATGCCACCAGGGGAATCCATGATCTATGCTAATGAATACATGGTGCAAAATAACAAGGAAGGGGGCACCTTGAAAAGTTGGAACTGAGCAAGTCATCAGGAATACATGGGATCTCATAAATCCATTAAGGGAAAAATAGGCCTTTCTTATCTCTTCTGTGTTCAGGGCCTCAATCAGTAAGATGATGGAATCAATTCTTTTGTGTACTGTCCTTTGAGGAAATAAAAATTCCATATTTGGCAATGGAATTGGCTAAGAATAAAGGTTTTTAAAAATATTGTTTTGTTAAGTCAGTTGTTAAACTGTACTTCAATTAAAAGAAAAAGAAAGAAAGAAGGGCTTACTCATTTCCTCTCAGAAGTCAGTTCTGCCACACTGTGTTTAAAAATCAGACACTGCTTGAGAGTCAGGGTAAAGCCAAAAAAATGTGTGAGGCAGGAATTTTCACATTCTTTCCTGTATGCATGCTAGAATTCAGAAAGGCACGTTCCTGATAAATATCACAAGTATGCCAAATGCTGGGGAGTGACCTTGAAATAGAATTTAGATGAACAGAGCCCCAAGTACCCTCATAGTTACTCAGAGCTTGGCTAAACACCAGAGTTCTAGGCTAAACTTTCCTCAGGAAATGCATAACATTTTGCTATCTTCAAGAGAAATGAAAGAACTTGCTTGCTATAAATTCATCTTGCCCAAGCTCTTTCTGCAGAGCTAAAAAGTAAATAAATTCTTTATACAAAGTTGGTATTCATTGCCTAAAGTGGGTGAGAAAACTTGAAGATGCAAACGGGGAGAAATAACTTAGAAACTGAAGTCTGTTTGCTAGCTAGCAGAGAGGGTTTTTTTGTTTATAATAATGACATGCAGGCAGGGATTCCTGCCTCCAGGTGGGAACTGAGAAACCCCCAGAATTACAGCTCTTCTCCAGACAGCAGAGGTGAGTTCCCCTGAAGTAAAGGGCTGCTTTGGAGAGTGGATTCTATGACGTACCCCACTGAGGTCCGTGTCCTCCCCAAATCTCTAGAGTTTCTCAACCTGAACCTGGCAACCCTACCCCCTCATGCACTGCAGGTGACCAGGAGGACCTGTCAGCCTTCCCTGCAGGCCACATCAATTTGAACTCTCTTCCTGAATGGCGGGCCTGGAAACGCTTGCTTCTCTTTCTGACCTAGATGGATAAGGATGTAGGACTTACAGTGGTTTATGGCTCTAAAGTAGAGTGTGTACACAAACTTATTTCCATCCTCTGACAGAACATCATGTTATAGGCAGCTGCATGATTTTCAAGAGGGTTTTTATATTAAATAGTGCAGCCAGCCAGCAGGGCACTCTTTTTAAAGGGGAAAACCAGGAGAGAGGCTTCTAAACATTTCCCTCTCCTGCTTTAAACAAATAATCACAACCACCTACCCCAGACCCTGAAGCTGCTTTAAGTCCAGTTGTGGGACACTCCCATTCCTTTGCCTTATTGAGAACCTGCTTTGTATTCCATACTACTGAAATGACTGAATATTAGACCTAAGAGATTTTGTTTCAGATGTAAATTTACAGCCACCTGAAGTATTTTATTGCCTCTTGGTTTCAGCATCCTGTTGGTAAAACAGAAGCTATGATAACATTTGGCAAACAAGACCCCATTTCTTATAATCAATGCAATCCATAAAGGCGCTAGAGTACATTCAATCACTGTATAAAGGCTAACAGCAGATGAATCATATTATACCTGACTACAGCATTCAAAGAGTGTTAGTAGTCAACAATGCCGTAAATTGTTCATACCATAGGCCAGCAGGGTTGCCAACCTCAAGCTTGTTGTAGTGGTGGCTTCTAATCTGGTGAGCTGGGCTTGATTCTCTGGTCCTCCACTTGCAGCCTGCTGGGTGATCTTGGGCTCAACCATTTCCACATGAGGAATTTGACCCTGCCCAGCCTCTCGTTGTTCGTAGGTTTTAATGCTGCTTCCACATGACATCGGCAGCAATCCATAGTTCTCTAGTGGGTGGTGTGGTTTTTCATCCTTTAGGCCACGCAATGAGGGAAAGTGGTAGAATCCACTTCCCTCTTTCTTGTTGCAATTCACAAACAGGGGCAAGCCCATATGAAAGGAGAAACAAGCAAAAGTCTCTGCAGTGTTTTGCTTGCTCTTGCATCCAACCTCCCCTCTTCATTTCCGAATTGGGAAAAAAAAATTAATGGCACTGTCCATGTTGTTACGGAACTGCAAAGCAATGTGCCCTCAGTTCAAATAAAATGTTCTCTTCAGTGTGCACAGTAATATTGGGATCGGGCAGTAGCCCAATCTAGATCACATTCCTGTTTGTGTTTTCTGGTGGTGGGGTATGAATGGAGAAAGAGGGGAGGTATGTGAAGAAGCAGCCCTCTCCCTATCAGCTTATCATCTCTGCTCTTTATTTTAAATCTTTATTGTGAACACACATTCATCGGGGTCCAGATACCATGGCCAGCCTATCACAAATCTACCTGAACATAAAGAAAGCATACAAAGAATCCTGAAAAGAGATCTAAGGAAAAGATTTTTGTTGTTGCGTGATCCTATAGCAACATGGAAGTGTACATTAAAAAAAACTGTTTTACTGTTGTGGCATGTTCCCATAGCAACACAGAGATGTATTATTTTTCAATTATTTGAGACTCAGGGGGTATGAAAGTTTGAGTCCCCAAAATAACCGTTGTGAAGGGATTAGTGGCTTGCATTGATTGACAAGCCAAGAAGCAAGGGGGGGACCTGCAGGTTGTCCATGCTTCCGTTTTCTCCTCCACCTTGTCAGGAATAGAAAAGCCGTGATGAAATGGTGGGATAACGTGGGAGGTGTTTCCCATCAAGAAGCGTGTAAACATGCAGTTTACTATCATGGGGTTGCAAGCAGGAGGTGGTGCACATTGTCCACCTCTGTACAAAAATGGTCCTAGATTCAGACCTGATAGTGCTGTTCTCATAGAGCAGTCCTGTCAGAGCTCTCTCAGCCTCAGCTACCTCACAGGGTGTCTGCTGTGGGGAGAGGAAGGGAAGGAGATTGTAAACCGCTTTGAGACTCCTTAGGGTAACAAAAAGCAGAGTATAAAAACTAACTCTTCTTCTCTTCTTCTTCTTCCAGGCTGTGCCAGAAGATCTGCCAGAATGACAACTGATTGCCATATGATGGAGACCAGTTCACCTGGATAAAATGGCTGCTTTCATTTTCCATGAACTATCCATTGTTTTTTATTACAGGTTCAGTTCATACATACAGTTTTTAGCTGACTACAATATGTCACAAGCTCTGTCCTATACATACATATACACACACACACAATGTAACCTTTTTTAAAGCACACATGAACTTCTAAGGGTGTGACCTTTGGTTGGTCCCTATCCAGGCAATTTCCTAATAGGGGCTGTTCCATGATATATGCTTATTGAACAATCCAGGCACAGCTGCAAGGAGTGATGTCACCAACTCTCTGACTCACTAAGGAGAGTTTGAAAGCTACAAAAAATGTGACAACTCGCAGTTCATATGAGATATGACTGGCCAGGTGCAAAGTCTCAGAGATTTTGGTTGTGAAAAACAATGGGTCAAGTTGCCAGCTGTTGAAAAGAAACACCTGCTCCTGGACTTTTCTAGTACGCAGATGATGGGATGGTGACCAATTCCTTATGCTTAGTTCCTTCTGTTGGCAGAGTAAAATATGCTAGAGAGAGTGATCACCAAATCACTTAAAGATAGGGTTGCCATTTCTGGGTTGGGAAATACCTGGAGACTTTGGGGGGGGGGATAGAGGAATTTGGGGAGGGACCTCAGTAGAGCATAATGCTATGGAGTCCACCTTCCAGGGCAGCCATTTTCTCCAGCAGAATTGATTTCTTTAGTCTGCAGATGACCTTTATTTCCAGGAGATCCCCAGGTAACATTCCTATTAAAAGAATAAAACAGTTTTATTATGAAGAGAAACAACTTTGTAAAGAAAGAGGGGACAGAAAGAGGACTATCTAACTGTTTAACTGTTCAGTTGTGTTCATTCATTCGATTTGTTCTGGAGGCAAGTAAGGAGGAAGTATACTCAAAGGAACTGGAAGTCTCCAAAGAGCCAATCAGGACATGGGAGGAGACTATTTGAAAACATCATGAAGTTCTTAATCTAACTATGCTAAATATACATCTCTACCAATGCCTCCTATAGGAATCCTTCTTATACTGTTGATTCATGCATGCACACTACAGATTTTGCACATAACATCTTCATGTTGGTCTCTCTGTTAAAAGCATAGGAACAAGGCTAATCAAAAAGGAGAAGAAAAATGTTGGCAGTACCAGCGAAGACTTAAAACTAAAACTTGCCTTTGGGTTAACAAAAGGACATGCAGTTGCTCATCAAGTTTTCCATAACAGATCTTCCACAGAACAGCAATCCTAAAAAAACACTTTCCTGTAAATCCCACTGAATAAAATGGGATTCACTGGGGAGAAAGATTGTGTACAAATGAAGGAAAGGCACATCAGCCTGTTGTTCGAGGCACATGGGGTGCAATTGCAATTTAAAAGTTGGTAGCTAGTTCCAGAGCCAATCTTGGGGGCATCTATCAGCTCCAGAGTGTAAGGAATGACCCCAAGATTGGCTCTGGAACTAGAGTTACCAACTTCTTAACTGCAATTAATCTCAGAAGGTCTAGAGAAAAACTCCTGTTTGTGTATAAGTCTGGACTCTGTGCCATAGATCAGGGGTAGTCAACCTGTGGTCCTCCAGATGTCCATGGACTACAATTCCCATGAGCCCCTGCCAGCATTTGCTGGCAGGGGCTCATGGAAATTGTAGTCCATGGACATCTGGAGGACCACAGGTTGACTACCACTACCATAGATGATGCTGTCAGCTTCCATTCAAAGAAATTACCTTCCTTTGTTGCCATGATGCTAGAGGAGGAAAACCTCCAAAACAACCCCACAGGGTCATTATATATTTTAGACTGCAATCCCAAGCAAGTATGCTTAGAATTCTGTTTGAGTCTATTCAAGAGGACTTACTCATAGGAAAGCATTCATAGGATTGCACTATTAGACTCCAGAAGACAAGCTATAAGAAATATTATGCAGACTGCACACAAATTCAATAAGTGAGGTGTAGCTGGAATCAACACATACTTTTTGAGCATTTAGCTCTGGTAACCTATTAGCAGCCTTCAAGTCATGCAAATGCCTTGGTGTTAGAAAGGTGATGGAGGGGAGAAGGGGATTTTATTCAACAGCTGTTCTTTTTTTTAAAAAAAGAGTATTGCACAGGTAATATGTGCATGCATGGTTTATGCATATCTCAGTACTCCAGAATAAAATAAACAGTCAGTTGCTTGGGAAGTGTGTGTGTAAACAGGAATAATGAAGTATCCAAGATGTAAAAGGAGGTAAAATGACATTTCATGAAGTTACCAGATGAAAGAGACTTTTCTAGGACAGTGCATTTGTTATATCCTGGAAAACATGGTTGCTTTTGAGAGGGATTTCCTCATGCTACTCTACTGCAGCAGAAACAGCAAAGATTTATGGCACCTTAAAGGTGCATGGCATGCCGTCATGGTTCTGAGCTTGAGGTCTGAGGCAGGATCAAAGCAGGCAATGTAACTGACCAATGCGCAGCTAGATCCCAACTACAGGATCCAGTAAACTGAAACTGACCAATAGCATGCACTGGCGGGAAGATCCATCATTTGTTGCTGTATATAAGTTGGGAGTTTTCAGAGGCGTCTCAGTTCAGTTTTGTCTCTTGTAGCATCATTCTGAGATCACAATAAAGAGTTGGTTGAACTCCCAGTGGTCCTGGCTTCCTTCAAATCCAAGGATTTTACACGACCCACCTGAAATGATGTTCATACACTTGTTCTTCTACAGTAGTTTTTACTGCTGAAGAGACCAGCCACTGGTTTCTCCTTTCCCAAGAGCCAGATCGCTCTATCACCAGTGTCAATAAACTGAGCAGATGCAGGGATAGGGCAGGTTCTTCCTTGCTTGCCCATGTTACAGTCCAAGATGAATTTTGTCAGAGTTTCATACCCAACCTACCAGAGGGTTGATATTTCCCCGCGTCAAAAACACTGGATCAATATAAAAACTATTGCACAATTTTTTTTCGACTGGAAGAACTAAGAATGTTTTGACAGCTCAAGCCTTTTAAATCTGAAGGCTTTAAGACACTCGACGTAAACTTTAACAATGACTTTGTTGTAGTAGTTTTTTAAAATGACATTTCGTCATGGGAAATCAAAGCTTCAGGTGGCTGTGTAATTTTAGTTGTGTTTATTTGAACTTGACAGTTTAGGGCAGGACTGACTTGGACTCTGCCCATCCTGAAATGTTTATGGTGCTTCCCAAGCCTATTTCTATTTACAAAAAAAAAAAAATTCTTCAGAGTGGAATGAGAGTCAGACCCTCCCTAGCTTCAAGTGATAAACACAGAAAGCCCAGATACACATTTTTGGAAGAGCCTGGCATTTTCATGCAACAAGAGTTTCTGTTTCAACAGAAAGGGCTGTTGAAATTATAGGTTCACTTTAATAGTCAGTGCAATGAAGCTACCCATGTAGTCATAAAATGGTTTATAAATGAGCATTGAAACAAGCCAGTTTCTTCCTCTCACTGCTTTCTCGACTTATCTTTCCACACCTATGAAACTCCCTCTTTTCATAGGCCAAACATTTGGCATATCTGAACTTTCACACCTGTCGTAGATGGTTTTCCCCACAGCTGACCCAGGGATTTGCTTCCTGGCATGCTGGGCTGGAATGCATAGAAGGAGTGAGATGAATTCGCTCAACTTCTGAATGTATTGGCTCAGGAGTCGGTTTGGGCTTCAGAGGTGAACTTCTAGCCCGGTGGACCACCTGGATGATTGTGTCAGCTGTTTCCAAGCTAGGGCCACTTCCAGATCTGCTTGGAATGTTAGCTATCATCGTTAGGAACAGGAACTCGATGGACCTCATTCAAGAGTTGAGGATTCCAGTCTCTTGTTCCAAGCTCCCTGTCTCAGATTGTCCACATAGCCAACAGAACCAACATGGCTTGGGGAACCTACATGGACAAAAAGCCATACAGCATGATAGCCAAGATGAATTTCCATGTTTACAGGCAGCAGGCCTCTAAATACTAGGTCCTGGGAACAAACCACAGGGGTGGTCAGTGGCATATGTGTCCAGCTTGTAATTTTCCAAGGGCTGGGCATTGTTGCAAATAAGATGCTGGATTACTGTGGCCCACTCTAATGCGGCTTTTAAAAATCTATTAGATTCATTGTAAGTCAATCTGATTTAGTCTATCCTTTAAGCAGCACTTCGAAGTATTGTCAGCATGTATGAAACTTTTGGGGCACTAATCATTATAGAATTCTTTAAAATAAATTCACTATTTGATTGTTATCTTTTTACTATTTCTACTCTTATGTTAGCAACAGTGATTACGATAGTGTGGGTCAGTGAAAAAAATGGAGACTCTTTTCTTAAGATTTGATGGCAATTTAACATGAAGCCCCCCTATTTTATTGTAGGTTAGCATAGAAAACTTCAAAAGAAATGTCATTTTGCAATAACGTTTGAGTTGTCTTCTGGATTGAGTGATGAGCATCTAAAAGGGATGCTTACAGTGGAGGGGGGAATGAGATTAAGATATTTGGATTTGGGGTATTTGGAATTCAGGTCCCTTTCCTTTTCCCCATTTCCCACCCACTGCCAGCTCCTTCTGTTTGTGTCTGCATCAGCACAAGCAGAAGCACCTTTTTATGGGCCCAGTGTGGCCAGTGTCAGACTGGGATCTGGGAAACCCATGTTGGCGCCCCCACTCTGCTGTGGAAGTTGGCTTGGGGACCTAAGGCAATGAAGTGGGCACCTGGCAAACCTGGGCCAGTCACCTCCTCTCAGCCTCTCCTACCTCACAGAATTGTGCCGAGGATAAAGTGGAGAAGGGGAGAGTGATGGAAGCTACTTTGGGTCCCAACTGGGGAAAAAATAGGATATAAATAAAGTAAATCAATAAAATTGACTCCAGTGGACCAAGGGTAAGACTCAACTCATATACTCATCCTCTCTACCTATTTGCACATGTCTGTAGGTGCCAATCTGGCTGCTGGTGCTAGGTGTGGGAGAAAAGGATGAGTGGCAAAGGATTGGGAGCACTAGGTGGGCAATTCCAAGGATCAGCAGCTGAAAATCCAGTTCTTTAATGTGCTTTGTAAGGCAGATGTGGCTTTGGAGAAGACATCCAAAGTGCCTTGATTTAGATCTTCCCTAAGGCAATGCACAGACAGTCCTAATATATTAATGCTTCGAGGCTAAAAGTCCAAAGCCATGAAATAGATCTTCACAAGTGACTCTTGGTGGCGGCTTTTTCACTGCCAGCTATGACAAAAGGGCATCAGAACAGACAGCGCAGGGCAGACAAAGCCAGGGAGTGCTTCAGAATGTTTTAAATAACTCAGGCTTAATTGCACCATTTTGTTCTAAAAACCCACAATTCCACTGAGGTTCGTGTGTGCCTAACTCTCAATAATATTTGGAGGAATTGCTCCAGGAAATATATGTTTTAGGTCTGTGGCTGAGCTAACTTCATTAAAGCCATCTACTGCAGGATTCTCTGAAGTGTAAATCAGCTGTCCCGGGTTTTTAAGCAACTCCGCGAAAGAGGCACTTCCTCTGGTAATGCAAAGCTGGCCTGGTAATCTCAGGGCAGCAGCTGCTTTGCAAACCATGACGTGGAAAGTCCATTCTAATATTAGAAAGGCTTGAGCCGAGAGCTCCCTTGATCCAGTCTAATTACTTGATTTCAAAACAAAAGCAGATTAAGGCTGGCAGCTCTTATGAGAATTGACAGGCAGGGCTATATGTTGGTGGCGCCATTCTCTGAACCCCCCCCCCCAATGTCCCCTCTGTGTCCTCTTCAGGGAGCCAAGCCAACACCTGTCAGAATGTCATTAGCATTTCTGGTTGGGATTTTCCTTTCATTTTTAGAATCAAAACTGCACAGATACTTCTCTGCTCCGACACTTCCTTGGGAGGAGGCGATTGGTGGCAGAGCAGAGGGCAGAATTTAACCCCCTACTCCCCCTTTTTATATGGCCACTATTGCTGCTTCAGTGCTTCTGTAATGCTATCGCTATGCGTCCCTGGCAGCGCTTTGCCACACAGTTTGAGCCCCGCAGGCTATGATTTCTCGCGTTTCGTTCAAAAGCTTTTACTTCTGAACTGGGTCCAGGCAGTTCCACAGCATGTTGCAGTCTACACCAGAAAAGAATTCATTGGTGATATTCCAAAAATGACTGTTCAGTGTAATAACTTTGTTGGCCCTCCT
The DNA here is from genome assembly GCF_049243985.1 of Paroedura picta. NCBI lineage: Eukaryota > Metazoa > Chordata > Lepidosauria > Squamata > Gekkonidae > Paroedura > Paroedura picta. Next base: position 66,842,838 of record NC_135376.1, on the reverse strand, counting down.
GCTACCAGGCACCAAAATGGAGGTGGCTCTGAAATGCAGAACTATGGTGTGGAATTGATGCTGGACTTCTCAGAAAGAGGAAAATAGAAACAGCAGGAAGGTGTGCTTTCAAATCACTCTTTGACTCCATATCCATAATGATCATAGTTAGGGTTTAGAAAAATCTGCAACCAATATGCAAATAGACTTGTATACTTTAAACTGATGTGTGATTTGAGTTCAGCATACAATCTAGGCGAAACACTGAACCAAGTCTGATCTTGTTCTTCCGGCATCCAACACTGCCAACTTCACTAATCCTCTGTCTTCAGCTCTGGAGAACAGATCTGCTTATCTGTGACCAATGAAGTCGTGGGTAAAGAATGAATAAGTGAAGACTGCAGTCCCTACAGGGGGTTCTATGTGGAGATGTCCTTGAAGGCTGTCCGAACGCTACCATTGATACAGAATGCTGACTTGATTTGGTCAGAATGCTGACTTGATTTGGTCAGAATGCTGACTTGACTCTATCGCTGAAGTTTTGTTCCATCCCTACAAGGTTCCAGTTTGATTCCAGGTTCAATTCAAGGGGCTAATATTGACATTTAATGCCCTCGGTGAAACAAACCTTTGTCACACTTTTGTCACTATCTTCCTACTGTAGAAACAGGTGACCTGTCTTCAGGAGGGGCATACATCTTGCGTTTTACAAGAAACTGTGCTTTTATTCATTTATTTTGAAATTTATTTTCTATATTCACCTCTGGTATTTTCCTATGTATGTGTGTATGTATGTATGTATGTATGTATGTATGTATGTATGTATGTATGTATGTATGTATGTATGTATGTATGTATGTATTTACATACTTACTTACTTACTTACTGCCCTGCCCATAGGCTCAGGGCAGTTTACATAAAAACGTATAAACAATACATGAAACAATCCATAACGTATAAACCGTAATAATACTAATAACTGATAATTGTAGCAGTACAATCAATGCAAATGGTTCAAACAGTTCCAGAGCGCACTGATGGAGTTCTGGGAGGGAGGGAGCAGGGGCCCTTCAGACACTGTTGGTTATGCCTGGTCTCAACCAAATGCCTGGTGGAGGAGCTCCCTTTTGCAGGTTCTGTGGAACTGCTTTAGCTCCGTCAGGGCCCTGATCTCCTCCGGGAGCTCATTCCACCAGGTGGGGGCCAGGACAGAGAATGCTCTGGCCCTGGTCAAGGCCAAGCGGCCATCTTTAGGGCCAGGGACCATTAGCCGATTGGTGGTGGAGGAGTGTAGAGCTCTTTGGGGGGCATAGGCAGGGAGGCGGTCCCTCAGGTACACTGGGCCCTGACCGCATATAGCCTTGAAGGTAATTACCAGAACCTTTAGTCTGAGTCGGAATTCAACTGGCAACCACTGCAGTTGGTGGAGAATGTGCATCAAGTAAAACCTTCCCTCTTTGATTCTGAGGGACTGCATCATGATCCCTCATAAGAAGACTGCTCCCTCACATTGATAACTGGGGTGGGGGAGGGGAATCCATTTCCCTGTCTCACACACTCTGGACCAGCTGCACCCAAGAGGAGAATTATTGATTGGCTCAGAGCAGCTTGTTAATATACCTGAAATCTCTAGGTCGTGGCAGAAATTAATAACTGGACTGGACTTCTAATATGTGAATGCCCAACAGAATAAGAAAATGAGAAGCCATGACAATATCAGCGTAGCAGGTTTATAGAAGCAATTTTTTCATCCATTTATTCTCAGCATGGTGCAGATTTCACAGATAAGGTTGAGAGGCTGTGACTCTGCTTACTGTGGGGCAAGCCCAAAGGAAATGACGACACCCCCGGTAGTCACATACAGCTCAGAACTTGAGCCAGTTCAGTGTATTATTAGTGCCCGACAATCGTGAGGCTTCCTTTGCACAGGCACTGGGGGATCGTCATTGTCTTGCTCACTGGCAGCTGGCTAACCCAAGACAACAACTTACCCTTGATGACAAACTACTTAACGGTAACATGGACTCTGGAACCAAGACCTGCAACAAACCAAAATGCCAACTCTCCTTTTATATTGATCCTTCCACTTAGGGATGGGCACAAACCTAATTTTTTTGTGGTTTGTGTTCTGTATGTGGGCATTCTATGACACTGGACAATATGTAAAACTGGTCTTGAAGGCTTCACAATTGCAGACAATCAATGGCTGGTTTGAGACCCTAAAAATGTACCAATGAACTGTTCCCATTAAGGACTAATCATGTTCTTTGGCAGGCAATCCAAAGTGTACCTTGTCATTGTTTGGAGTTGGGGTTGAATTGAATAAAAGACCTGTTGATTTGAAGAATTTTGGGGATGGTGTCTACCAAACTCACAGACACTTTGACTTGGTTCATGGGTTGCGGATGAACCATGGACCCATATGAACCTGGAGCTTGGTTTGTAACTTGACCTGGTTTGTATTGGTTTGTAAGCCATTTAAAGCTCCATGTTGCTTTGTTTGGGAAGCTGAATGCAGGGGGTTCCAAACAGCTGAGCACTGGCACTGCAGCTCGGTAATCTGGTTTAAATGGCTGCCTGCCCTTGCACCCCCAGCCTTTGTGCTCACCTGGATTATGGGATGGCAGGAGGTGGCCCTGTTTGGTTCTGGAACCATGTCTGCCCAGACTGAAGTGACTCAGGAAGGAATGGGTCACCTGGTTTGCCTTCCACCACCCAGACTCTTCACCTGGCCAGCCTTTCCCCTACCTTGCCCCTATGAAGGAGGGAGGGAAGAAAAGTGGGCAATCTCTAGCCCCTCTGCTGCCACTGGGACTGACACCCACCTAGCTCATGGCCCTACATGTGTTGGGGCTGGTATATTTGGAGACAGGATTCATTGAACATCCAGGGCATGCAGGAAAATACAACATGCAAATCAGCTCTAAGGTGCAGTTTGCAGAGCATAGGGTGGTTTTCTCCTCATTCTCCATGCACCCAGCAAGTGCATGATATACGCATTCCACCAGTCTAAAAATAAAGTCAATAAATCAGAGCACTGGCAACCTGAAGGCCTGCTAGAAGACTTTATCCAGTCGCTTATTGTTTTCTTTTCAAAGGAAAGAATTTTGATTCAGTAAAGCCAGAGTCAGCATAGCTTCAGTGGGCCGCTCAGACACCTCAAATGACATCCATTGTTCTCTGGACAGGGCTGTCAGCAATCTGAAGCCTTCATTTCCCAGGATCCTTGTCTCCCTGTGGTCTCAGACCTCATCAAATGATACAGTTTACTTCTAACCCAGATCACTAGCTTATCATTAAAATAATACAGTTTTTTAAAAAAAAGATCGGCTATGCTAGAAGGCGTGTCTCAAAGCACTACTGTTTGTTCTGCTGCCCGATTCATTGTCATATATAAAAGAGGATGAAAGGATTAAAGAATCTGCTGACAAGCAGGAGAACAAAGTCTCTTACCTGAGTGGCAGAAATGACTGCTCTGGCTTTTCGAATAAACCAATGGTTTGTGGTCACCTGCAACTGCAAGTAGGGAACATTGGGACAGCATTTTGCTTCGCGCCTAACACTGTAAAAAGAAATCTCTATGGAAAGAAAATTTTCCTTTCTTGTTTTTACCTTGATCGATATCTTTCTCATCCACTAAAGGCACTGCACTTGGGCTGCTGACTATAACCCTCTGAATATACCCCCCCTATAAGAGCTTCATCCACTGAGGCCAAGTGCAGAGTGTTCTGCAGGCACAAAAGAAGTAGGGCGAGAAGCATTTAAAAGAGCAGACCAAGCCCATGCAAACACTCTTTTAAATGTGCCACCAAAGAGAAGTGGGTATATTTGCACCAGCCAGCAGCAAACAGAGCTGGTGGCAGTCCTAGACGCCATTGCCCTAGAGAAAACCCACCACACAGATACCGAGGGAGAGAAAATGAAACGGCATGGGTGAGAAACGTCAATTTGATAAAAGTAAAAACAGGCTAATTGAAAGAGTGACATATCTTACAACACTCTAGATTTAGATTTCTAAATTTATTATTTATTTGTTTGTTTGTTTGTTTGTTTGTTTGTTTATTTATTTATTTATTTATTTATTTATTTATTTATTTATTTATTTATTTATTTATTTATTTATTTATTTATTTATTTATTTATTTATTATTTCAATTTCTATCCTGCCTGGCGGAAGAGTTCTGTTCTGCAAGCCCTGCTGAACTTAGATAGCTCAGTCGGGGCCCTCAGCTCTTCTGGGAGCTTATTCCACCAGGTCAGGGCCAGGACCAGAAAGGCCAGGCGTGTTTCCCTAGGGCCAGGGACCATGAACAGATTAGCACCCACAGAGTGAAGGATCCTGGGGGGGCATAAGGAGACAAGTGGTCCCACAGATAGGCAGGGCCCAACCCGTGGATGGCCTTAAGATTAATACCAAAGCCTAGAATCTGATCTGAGCCATGACTAGCAACCAATGCAGCTACCTCAGCACAGGCTGGATGTGGGCCTTCTGGGTCAAAGACAAGGGCAAGCCCATGTAGAGCAAGTTACAGAAGTCTCATCTGGAGGTGACCATTGCATGGATCACTGTAGTCAGACTTTGAGGACAGATAGGCCTGGTGAAGGTGGTAAAATGCTGTGTGGGCTACACCTGTGACTTGAGCCTCCATTGAAAGGGAGGCATCCAGGATTTCTGGTCGGGGGATCAATGTTAAGCTGCACCCCAGCCATGGTGAGTATACATGCTTCCTGTGCATTCACCTTTCTGCCCAACCTCTATCTTGGAGGGGTTGAGTTTCAGCCAACTCTGCTCTAACCACCCAGCAACTGCTTCCATCCATCTGGCGAATGTATCCAGGGGGGAGTCAGGGTGGCCATCCATGAGGAGACATAGTTGGGTGTCATATGCATATTAGTGACAACCCAGCCCATAGCTCCAAACCAGTTGGGCCAAAGGGCAAATAAAGATGTTAAATAATGTGGGGGAGAGTACTGCTCCCTGTGGGACCGCACAAGGGAGTCAATAGTGACACAACAACTCCTCCCTCACAGCCACCCTCTGTGTCTGGTTCCAGAGAAAGGGAGCACAGCCATTGGAGAGCTATCCCCGAAATCCTGACCCCGGTGAGATGGTGAACCAATAATGCATGATCGACCATGTCAAATGTGGCCGACAGATCGAGTACTATGAGTATGGCCAATCCGCCTTGATCCAACTGGTGTCAGAGGTCCTCCATCAAGGTGACCAACATCATCTTCACCCCGTAGACAGGATGGAAGTATGACTGGTATGGGTCGAGCCCTGGAGTTTCATCCAAGTATGCCAGGAGCTGGTCCGCCACAGGCTTTTCAACCACCGTGCCCAGGAACACAAGATGCGATAGCTGGCTGGGTCTTGTGGATGCAGTGATGTTTTTTTCAATAAGGGACAAACCACCACTTCCTTTAGCACTTCTGGGAACTTCCCGATAGGCAGGGAGAGGGCCAAAAGCTGCATAGAGAGTGCCAAAAGCTATATAGTGAGGCGTTTATGGGATAAGGAAAAGGCCTGTCCTTTAGTTTACTAGTAAAAATCATGAAGAAACATCAGATTCTTTGTAATGCATGATTAGAGTTCTGTTCTGTTTTCAATCACAAGTGGAAATGTTGAGATTTTTAAGACTAGATTTCTGTTACAAAATGAAAACCTGAGTCCAGAGGAACCTTTTAAATTGTGCAGAATTTACAACAGCTTGCCATTATGAAACTACCTTTAAGGTTATGAGGAACAGAAACAATTTGGCAGGATGTAAACTAAACACCAAAGTATTGTTTGTTTGGCATGGTGGAATGCTAAATTAATGAATTAAATAATCTGTCAGGATGCTTCTCAAGCAGCAAATATTTACTGTTCCGGCCTGGCCCATTTTTGTTGGGAGCATTTGAATTATAATCCACTTCTTCAAAGCTTTTGCAAATCCTTTCCACTTGCCAATTTTACATGAAATGAAGTACCAAAAGACTCTGCCTTTAACACATTTAATGTGTTAACAATTTGGCCAAGAGGGGAAGCTTCATTTCTTTTCCTCATAGACCATTCCTGTGCAATTCCTCCAGTCTGGGGGCCAAACTAGATGTGACAGTGTCCAAGGACATTGTAAATTCTCCTGCGGTGTTTTGAAAATGCCATGAGAGCCTGATCCTGATTGGTCCCACAGCATTGTGGGATGAGGCCCTTTTGTCTACACCCGTACCAGCTACTCTGCAGGCATTTTTTTAAAAATCTTGTTTTTAGGTTTAAAAATTATCATCACATTTAGTTTGGCCCAGAGTTCACTGAATTTTCCCCCCACTGGTGACCCTTCCTAACCTCTCCCCTTTTCCTGCTTCCTTCTTTTATTTGCCCCCCCCCAAGCAACAAATTTACCTTTTGTCTGCCCCTCCATCTTCAGCTTTTTCTGCTTTCCCCATGCCTTGCAGCCTCTGCCAGGGAAAACTATTGCCCAGTTATGCAGTAGCAGCCACCTGGTACAGTTGCACAGGGTAGAACCCACAAAAACTTATGTGGGGCACATCACTTATCTGTGTATTTCCCCTCTGCCATTTAGAAGAAGAAGAGTGGGTTTTTATATGCCACTCTTCTCTACTCGAAGGAGGCTCAAAGCGGCTTACAGGCACCTTCCCTTTCCTCTCCCCACAACAGACACCCTGTGAGGTGGGTGAGGCTGAGAGAGCCCTGCTATCACTGCTCAGTCAGAACAGTCTTACCAGTGCCATGGGGAGCCCAAGGTCACCCAGCTGGTTGCTTGTGGGGGAGTGCAGAATCGAACCCGGCTCACCAGATTAGAAGTCCGCACTCCTAACCACTACACCAAACTTTTCCCTTCCTCCTGGCAACTCCTATAAGCTCACCTTTCCCTGCTTCTTTCTCTCCTTCCCAGCAACCAACCTACCTTATATCTGCTCCCATCTCTGGCTATTTTGGTGCTTATGAACTTCATTGATATCCTGTCTTTCTCAACGTTTTTACTGTTGAGAAACCCCTGAAACATCCTCCAGGCTTCGAGAAACGCCAGAAGTGGCAGGGACATGCAGAATATGGTTGGGAAGCAAAGCTGTGTACATGCCCACCCAGGGCCCCTCCCCTTCCTACCCATATATAAAAATTAACTCCCACCCATTGGGAAACCCTTCCAGCACTCTCAGGAAACCCTGGCTGAAAAAGCCTGATGTACAACGTTACCCTAAAAGATTTTTTTCCTACATGTTCCTTTTATGTTAGGCAGGTAAAAAATCACAAAAGTGACTAAGGGCCGTTCCGCATTCGTCCAAAATAGCACAATGGTTACTAATTGAAATCGCTACAGTTTTGCCGTTATGCACAATGTCGTTGACAATCTGCAACACTCCTGAAACCGATCCGCAAAAAACGCTTCGTTGTAGCGCTTTCAGGGAAATCCCAAAAAGTGGATTCACCCTCCAGAAAGTGCTACACTCCTGCAACCAATCTGCAACACTAGCGAGAAAGTTCTGTGCATTACCATTGTTGCGGTTTCTGCAAAGTCCCTCCCCCTGGCTCTCTCCTCTGATTTTCCGTTGAAGCGATCGCCATTTTTTTTTCTCCGAGCGAGCGGAGATCAACGCACCGGCAAGCCTTCATTTACCCAGTGAGGCTTCCCCGGCTGCAGTCCCTCTGTTTAAAGTCACCAAGCACAAGCATCGCAGAGGCCCGTTTGCTGGTTTATTTTCCCTTTATTTTTCACACTGTTTTCGGCCGAAAATCGCGCCCGTGAGGGGGGGGGATTTTTTTTTTCACTCGGGGGGAGCGTGGCAACAATGAAACGGCAGCTCAAACATCACCTGCTAGCTGGATGGGTCTCTCCATTGCAACGAATCAACGCATATTCGTTGCAACGGGGGTGTGTGTGTGTGTTTTTTTTTTTAAACCTTCCTTAAAGGGAAAGGGGCTGTTTGGGAGCATGATAACGGCTGCCCATTGGCTGCTTGATGGCCAGGGGTGGGACACAGCTCAGCAATAGCGCTTCATTTCTAGCAATTTTTGCCGAGACCGGAACCCTGTGGGAAACGATAGAAACGCAACTGGATTCCACTACAAAGGCAGGTATGCATAACGACGAATTCCACTATTTAAAATGGCGATTTTTCGTTCAGCAAACAATTTGCTACATGGATCCCGATGCAGAATGGCCCTACGTTTTACTGAACAAACTTTGAGTCCAGTGGCACTTTTAAGACTAACAAAGTTTTACTGGTCTTAAAGGTGCCCCTGGACTCAGACCAACATGGCTACCCACCTGAATTTGAGGCCCATTCTATACAAGGACCAATGTTGCCAATTGGTTCCTGAAAGCGGAAACACTATTTTTAAAAGTGCTATTCGGCGTTATGCATACCTGCCTTTGTAGTGGAATCCAGTAGCGTTTCAATCATTTCCCACAGGTTTCCGGTCTCGCCAAAAATCGCTAGTAAGGAAGCGACTTTTTCAGTGCTTCGTCCCGCCCCTGGACGTCAATCAAACGAACAGCCAATGGGCGGCCGTTATCATGCTCCCGAAAAGTCCCTTTTCCTTTAAGCACAGTTTTTTAAAAAAAAAGAAAAACACACGTTGCAACGAATATGCCTTGATTCCATGATTCCTTGATTCCTCCTAACATAGAGACTCATCTAGCTGGCAGCTGGCATGTGAGCTGCCGATTCATCATTACCACGCTCCCCCGAGTGAAAAAAAATCCCCCCCCCATGCACGGGCATGATTTTCGGCCGAAAATAAAGGGAACTTGCAAACGGGGCTGTGTTGTGCTTGGTGACTTGAGGGGAGCTTTAAAGCAGCTCTGTTGAGGGACTGTAGCCCGAGAAGACTCGCTGGGTAAATGAAGGCTCGCCGGCTCGTTGCTTTCTGCTCGGTCCGAGAAAAAAAAAAAGCCGATCGCTTCACCAGAAGTTTGGAGGAGAGAGCCAGGGGGAGGGACTTGGCTGGAACCGCAACAATGGGAATGCACTGGTCTTTTTCGCTACTGTTGCAGATTGTTTGCAAGAGTGTAGCGCTTCTCGGAGGGTGAATCCACTTTTCTGGATTCCCCTTTAAGCGCTACAACGAATCGCTTTTTGCTGATCGGTTTCAGGAGTGTGGCAGATTGTGTGCGACGTTGTACATAACTGCAAATTAGTAGCATTTACAATTTGGAAGCCTTTTGCAACATTGAAGTCGTGTGGAATGGACCTGAGTTTTACTGGTCTGTTTCCTGAAATGCAGTACAGGCTATCTGTGGACTGTCTAAATGCTAGTTAAGATTTCTGTGTGCTAGCTGCACATTGTTTCATTTATGATGATCATTCCCTTAGTTTACATGGAGGAAAGGCAGAAACTAAAACAGGTTTGGAGAATTAGTCAAAGAGCCATTACTGGAAAGATCTGTTTGCAGATGTTTCAGTCACAAATATATGGGCTCAAGCTTTGCAGGTAAGCAGCTGGCCAGTCAGTATTTTAGCACTCTGGTTCTCTGCAAAGTGGATTTGAAAAGTACTAAAGCAGAGACTCTGCTAGGCTCTATCCACAAGCTGCCAAATTCTGATGGTGTATACCCCTGGGTCTAAACTCTTATTCTGGCAACTGGGTGTTTCTACAGGCTTAATTTGGTGGGTCAGGAGGAGCCTACCAGAAAATGTTTTATTCATCTGCATCACACAACTTTTGCATGTAAGGAAACTGTAAGTATGCCATAGGGTTGCCACCTCTTGATCTGGAGATACCTGGAGACTTCAGGGGTAGGGGAAGGTATACGTCTAATGTTATGAAGTCTACCCTCCAAAGCAGCCATTTTCTCCAGGGGAACTGATCTCTGCCATCTGGATATGAGCTATAAAACCAGGGGGAGGAGGGGGGATCTCTTTGATACTTGGCAGTGATAGCATAAATATAGCATAGATATATCTGTGGAGCCAGAGGTGCCCCTACTGTACGTATATTCACTGAGTATACACAAAGAGCCAAAACAAATACCAAAACACACTTTTTGGGGCAGGGGCAGGGGTCCTTGTTTCATTTATTTAAGCATTAATGTTCCACTTTTCTTCCCAAAGGCACTGAACTGTTGACAACAACAAAAAAGAAAATACAATAATGCATTTGTGGCTGATCAGACCTTGATAGCTGGTTCCTCCAAGGGTACTGGCAGCAAGCCACAGGCTAAGAGCTCAGACCTCGAGTCGTGGCCAAGCTTTAGAATACCTACAGGGAAAGGAAGACAAATTTAGCTCAGATGGAACGCAGCAGCTGCTAGCTTGCTGTCAAGAAGGCAGCGACATCTTCCTTATTCCTCCCTCCACCCAGCCTGGAGAAAGCTGCGTGCATATTCATATGTGTACACACAGTCTCACCCTCTCACGTTCTCTCTCTCTCTCTGTCTATATATACACGAATCGGAGTAAATGGTGGTAGCATTTGCTTCTCAGTTTTGCTTCTCCCGTCTCTGGTGCCTTCATTCTAACATTCTAGCATCACAAATCCAAAATAAGTAATAGTTTTTTTCTGTGTGACATGAGTGTAATGTCTTACTTAGGTGGCCATCATTGTTCATATTTGGAAATCTTCCAGTTAACAATGAAATAAATCTATGCAGCGGGGATAAGGAAAAGTAAGGAAACTAGCAGAGTTCTGGTTAAGAAAATCATATCTTATTATTTCTGTTGCATAGGAAAGTACATTTTGAATTTCAGAAAAAGACTTTTACTACAGATGTTCAAAGGGATTCCACCATATGTTCAGAAGGGCTCAGGTGACCATTTTTTAGGTGCCTGTACACTGAACTCTGTGAGACTGCCGTACAAGCAAACATAGGGAGGATTGGGCTGTTAGTCTGCACTGTTATCACCTTTACCTTCTGCTACAAGTTGAACAGCCAAAATGGAAACATATGCCCCAGGTGGTTATAATCTTGTCCATGCAACAAAAGCCTTCTGTCTATAACTCCATTACAGGGAACGTCAATCATCCTGTCCATATAAATATTCAACCCAGAAAACAATTGGAAAAACATGCATGTTAGTCTGTTAAACAAGAAATTAATTATGTTTGCCCTGTTTTCTATTTGATTACTATCTGCAAAGCAGCAAACTTGGGTTTCCTTTCCGCCATTTGTTATGCTGAGCAATAGCAGACAGGCATTTCATGCCAAGTCATTGTCTGTGACACTGAAGCAGCAAATTATTGCCATAACTAAATATATCTTGTGCTCTGGTAGCCTAGGATTTAAACACAGCTGCAATTCTAAGCATACTACAGTATAGAAATCTCATTGTCCACAAGGGTTTAAGCGGTCCATCTGTGCCCTGATTATAGCCTGCATATCTTAGTTCTTCATTATAAATATGGAGTGCATTAGATTCCTTTATTTAAAGATCCGTTCCAATAAACTGGAAGAATGACAGTTGACCAAAGAACTACAAGCTTCAAAGAAAAGTGCTGCCCTGGCTGTGTGTGCATGTTTTCAGGAAGTGCTTGAAAAGGGGGAAGGACAGACATTCTTGGAGGCAGTTTCCAGTATTACTGGAAAGGCTGGCTATCTTTGGAATATACAGGATACACGCAAGGGTGGAGACTTCTGTGCCAATTGTCACCAAGTTTCCGAGAAGTCTAGAAAACCTAAAAAATGTGGCGAGGATGGAAATGCCAAGACAGCTCTGACAATTTAAGCCCCACACCCTGCCTTTTTTCAGCCAATTGGAACTGCAGGCCCAGTTCCAGAAAATATGATCCATATATCTAGGTTATCATGATATGTACAAAGATAGCCAAAGAGAAGAAAGAACCCAAATAGTTGCATTGGTCCATAGCACCCCCACCCCCGAAGTACTTTTTAAAAACCAGGCAAAACGAAACTGCACAATAACACAGTGGTGGACAACTCAGAAGCTTGTCCTCAGGACAAAGAGGTATGTCTTAAAGAAGCAGTGCATGCATAATACTCCCAATCTGCTAACCAATGCTAGTACACCTGGAGCAGCCTACAGGAAGAGAGAGGAGCCTGCTCTTTTGTTCTCCAGTACAAATTTCCTTTGCTCTTTCCAAGAGCATTAATGCTAACTAGGCTTCCCATTATTCACCCTGGTTTGTAGCAGGTTTCACAAATGCTATCAAGAGGAAGCATTAGCCATGGTCAGAGGTGATCCGTATGCGACTCATAATCATAGCTAACAGAAGGTAATGTTATGTCTGCATTGGTTCTCCCTGGGAGAGAGGTACACTCACCTGTGCCCAGCCGTGAACATGGAAAGATACCACTTGCAAAAAGTCGCTTGGAAAAGCTTGTGATCGACACCCCAGAATTGTCACCCCTGTCTTAAAAAGTACTGAGTCAATTCACTGCCCCTAAATTCACAACATCAACAGTATAAAATGCATTGTATCAATTTGACTGTGCTCTGTCAATCAACAAATATGATTGCCAAAGACTTGAGCAGTTTTACGGATATAAAAAAGTGAGCGCAGGCATTAGCCCACTGCCGAGCATCAAGCATGACCAGCAATCAGAGAGGTAGGATTAGCTGCCCTTTTCAGTGTTTTGCAATAAGAAAACAACCTCCCCACCCCTCAGTGCTGCGCCTGAAATGAAGCCAAGGGTGCATTTGGTGATTCGAAGCAGCTATAAATGGCTGGTCTGGCCCACAGACCTTCCTCCTGGCCACCTCATTACGTCGTCCTACATGCATTGCTGACATCAAGAGATTTACCTATCTCATTAATTATAATCCCAACAGCACAAAATACCCTTCTGCGAACAGAGAGGAGAGATTTGATTAAAACCATATTAAAACCAATGCTTTACATTTTAATGAACAGATTAATTATTCATCCAAGCAAACATTAAAAAATTTCAATCTTAAATCTTGCCGATTCATTTAAAATGGAATGTTCTCTGTAATGCTCCCAGTTAGTATACCTGGCTCCTAGCACCGTGTAGCAGACATAGGTATGGCATCCGTGGATAATATCTGAGATCTTTCTCTGAAGAATTAAATTGATTAAGAGTGTCAGCCTTTATTTTTCTTTTGCTCAGGTTAATTAGGATGCTGCTGTGTGCGGCTGCTTTCCCCTAGTGGCTACGGCTTGCTCATATATGATTTTCGAAGGGACCTAATGCATATTCATAACCATGCCTAAGTGCAGAGCCATCTGACATGGGAGATGAGGAGAGCGTAGGACCCTTCTGAATGACATTTTCTCCTTATGGCCATTTTCAAGAGTGAGCCATTTTTGCATTTCTTATATCTGTAAGTCACATGGGAAGAGCTGCATTAGTAACAACAGTAATATTTGCTGATATAATATTGTAGACTAGAAATTAAGCCCGCTGTATAAAAATACAGCAGGCGATAGTGGGCAGTGGGTGGGTGCATAAGACCCCCCCGGCCTCCCTTCTCCCAGCCCCCAGCTCCAGAGTGGGGCTCGGAGACCCGCACTGAAGCCTCCCCTGCCCGCCCCCCTCCCTCACAAACTCCCAGCTTCAGAGCGGGGCTTGGAGCCCCGCACGGAAGCCTGCCCTGCCCGCCCCCCTTCCCCAAACTCCCGGCTTCAGCGTGGGGCTTGGAGCCCCACGCTGAAGCCTGCCCCGCTCCCACGGGAGCGGTTTACAGATATGCCCTGATTTGGATTCTGGTTGCAATATAGGTCAGGCAGAGGAAATGTGCAGTATATATCATGTGGGCTATTTCTGGACCATTTTGACCCAGTTGCTCTGATGCAGAATGACAGGATCCTGGGATCTGCAAAGGCCACTAGTTGTGACCTTGACCCTTGCCCATCCTGGCTGCTAAAATCATGTAAGGGCATATTAATCCATGAGATTATAATGAGAAAGTAGAACCTGCATAACATGCTCTACCTATTCTTGAGCATGATAAGAGAGTTGGTTCACACTGTTGGAAGATTTTAAATATGCAAGAGTGCTCAGCACCAGACTGTTTAAAAGACTAAAATAGTTTTATTGTGAAGAGAAACAGCTTTGCAAAGAGAGAGAGGAGAAAAATAGTCCTAAACAGTCTGCCTCTGTTATTCATCCATTTAGTCTGTTCTGAAGAAAAGCAGGGAGGAAGAGTGCTCAAAGGAGCAGGAAGTCTTCTACTGAGCCAATCAGGACACTAGAGGAGATTATTTGAAAAATATCAGGAAATCCCTGTTTTAACTATGCTAAATGAGCATCTCCTCTGATGCCCCCTATAGGATATTCTTCATATGCCATTGAACCATACTCACTAGAGATCTCGCTGATCCCAACACACACACACACCTCTTGGGGAGTTCAGATTTCTGAATGTGCCATCACAGACCAAACAATGCAAATTTAAAAATATATTGATTTTTAAAAACAACAGCAACAACACACTTTTATCCCACCTTTCCCAGGACCAACAACTGCTCAGATTATATTACATCAGACATTATTATTTTCAAATATTCAATGGCATATCTACAAGTGTGAAGAAATCAGGCGAGGAGCATCAGTATTTATTTATTTATTTGTTTGTTTGTTTATTTACCACCCTTCCCAAAAGCTCAGGGCGGTTTACATGGAACATATGAATAATACATGGAACAGATGCACAATAACATGAATAACCATACAATAATATTAATGATAGTTGTAACAATATGAAACATATTCGAAATAACAGTATAAACTAGCTTGCAGCCTGCACATATGGACTTCACTTCTGTGCAGGGCCCTGTTCCTTGCATACTTATCCCTCTATGCACGCGGGACTTGTCTGGGAAGGGAGTCTCTGTATCCTCAAAGGACACCTTGCATCTGTAAGGAATTCTCAATCAGGTCGATCATTTGTTACCTTTATAGTGACGCATGAATGTCTTATAACAGGTATGTCAATTATTTATTTTCTAAACAAGACTCGTTTGTTTTTAAGTATAGGCTGGAAAACACTCCCAATACCGATTGAATGTTGTGCCTAAATACCTATTCTGTATCTGATAAATTCCACAAGAAGATGTAGAGCTTGCCATGTACTAACTGAAGGGCTTCTGCAGCTCTGCAATAAGGACTAATCAATCACAATCAATGAAGGGTGCTGGGTCATTGCATTCAGATTTGCTCAGGGTGGGGTGGGGTAATTCAACTAGGACAGATGTTTGTTCCTGAATGGTGGCTTTGTTGCTGACACTCAGCAATGTAAGATATACAAGGAGTCGAGCTATTGATTCATCTGGTCATCCCCTCTGGCTTCCCTGTGAGCTGCTGGGCATGTAAGAGAACAGAACAACCAGTGTTTTAAAAGAAGTCACGTATTCTGTGGCAACAATTTGCTTCAGCATTTGTTTGCTTTTAATGCCATCAGGGAGCACTTTTGAAGACAAAGTGGGCGCGTGCTGAAAATGAAGATGAGTTTATGGATCATCACGTTCCTTCCCAATTTCCGTTGTCTTTTCAGGGTAACTCTCTGTGGGACTAGTTTGAAAGTCAATACTTGAAATGAGCATCAGTCCGAGTGACAACACCAGAGAGGATTATAGGCTGTGTTCCGGGAAGTGGGAGTGAGGCCAGAGGCTTGAGTCTGAGGTAAAGTACAGGTTTGTTGTCCCTTGATCCACACACAGATACTAGCTCCAGTAATTGTGCTGAGCCGTTTGTTTTCCTTGTTGCCCCTTACAATCTCCACCTGACGTGAACTTATACTAGTCATCTACTACACGGGTAGTCAACCTGTGGTCCTCCAGATGTTCACGGACTACAATTCCCATGAGCCCCTCCCATCAAACGCTGGCAGGGGCTCATGGGAATTGTAGTCTGTGACCATCTGGATGACCACAGGTTGACTACCCCTGATCTACTACACTATTCCAATCCAAACATAGCAGTGATGCAGAGAGGGCCACAGGGCATTAGTGAAGTAAGGGGCGATAGAGCAAGAAGCTGGCAGCAGGGTCAGGTTCTTCCAGTTGGGACTAGGGATGGGGGTGAACCAACTCACAAACTAAAGTTCATGATGAATTTGGGCTGGTTCATGCTTCATGACAGGTTCCAGGCAAGTAGGATGACACAAACTACCCGTGAATTTTCAAACGTTTTGTGGCAGTTCATGGTGGGTCGTGAATGCATATATTTCCAGACAGTCTCCATTCAATCTCAATGTTTACCAAACTTCAAAGCAACAGGGTGTGGAACTTGGAGGCCATGTAGAGGAGCATCCAGTGGAGGTCCCCTGTGACCTTGATGTTTCTAGCTTGCACAGGATCCGTTCTATATACTTCTGAACCTGCACCTGTCATTTAACCAGAAAACACTTTCCTGGAGGCACCTTTGGGGGGGGCGTAAGTTGGACTTCCCCCATGTCACAAACTTCACAAACCAAATCAGCTTGTTATGTGCCTAAAAGTTGGTGACTGATCATGGTTTGCAAACCATACACACCACAAACCATGAACCAAATCTTATTGTCCTGCTTTGTGCTGATCCCTAGTTAGGTACAAGCTGGAAGGAATATTGCCACATTGCTGGTGATGTAACTTGGGCTTACCACCTGCCTGGAGTAAGTCCCTCCACTGGCCAGCTGATTGTCGGGGGGGGGGGGGGTAGGGCCCAGGGATGGGAATTTGCCACCTCGAATGGGAGGCTGGGGACCCTAGCCATAAGTTAGCTGTGACTTGATAGCACACATACACATCTCTAAATCACATAAAAAGATCTCTTGGCATAATATTTGGAGTGTTGCAGACTACTGTAGTCATTTTCTCTGTGAGATATTCAGTTAACCAGAAGCAAATAGCCTGATTATGGTCCTGGAGTAGGATCTGAAAGACCCAGGTTTGAATTCCCTTTCTGTCACAGAAGCTTGCTCAATAGCTTTGAGCCACTCTCTCTCTCGATAAAACAGTGGAAGATAAGTAAGCTGTTTTGTGGGCTCCCATAAATAACTGAGCAACATGATCTGTAAGAAAGCTGGTATAAATGAGGTTAGAGCAGATTAGCTAATGCCAGTTAGACCCTGATGCTGTGAGTTCTGAATATACTTCTGATTAAGCAATTTCTATAGAAGGGCATGGACCTCTGAAGGACTCAGGCCCTGCACATTTTTAATCTTCTCTAGTAGGTTAAGATATTTTATCAGCCCTGTACGAAATAGGGAAGACAAGGCTTTCCTCATACTATTCCACTATTATTTCAAAATTTCTTTCTATGCTGTGTTATATTCATCAATGTTGATTTAACAGCAGAATTTCCAAATTGCTTGTGTCACTTTAGGTTTCAGTTCCTGGGTGATGCATGTACTTCTGACTGATTTAGGTCTGGCTTGAGGACTGTGATGGCTCTCTGGTTTATGATCTCTGCCTACAAATGAAGGAGAGTAAGCCATTCCTTTTGGAACTTCCCTGACCTGGACAGCCCAGGCTAGCCCGGTCTAATCAGATCAAGGAATCCAGGTAGGATTGGCCTCGATCAAAGTTTAGATGGAAGACTACCAAGGAATACAAGAGTCACTATGCATAGACAGTCACTATGCATAGACAGTCACTATGCATAGACAGTCAATGGCAAAGAGACCTCTGAATGTCTCTTGCCTTGAAAACCCAAGTTGTGACTTGATGGAGAGGAGAAAAAATATGTTTTTTTTTGTTGTTGTTAATTGCAAAGTCATGTCCAACCCATCTCGACCCCATGGACAATGATCCTCCAGGCCTTCCTGTCCTCTACCATTTTCCGGAGTCCATTTAAGCTCACACTGACCACTTCAGTGACTCCATCCAGCCACCTCATTCTCTGTCGTCCCCTTCTTCTTTTGCCTTCAATCACTCTCAGCATTAGGCTCTTCTCCAGGAAGTCCTTCCTTCTCACCTCCAGTTCGATCCACAACTGAGCATCCTTTCGGCTTTGTCCCAGTCGCTTCATTCATTCTGGCGCTACTCGTACTAGCCGTCTGCTCATCCCCAGTAGCATATTGGACACCTTCCAACCTGAGGGGCTCATCATCCGGCATCATATCATTTTGCCTTTTGGAACTGTCCATAGAGTTTTCATGGCAAAGATACTGGAGTGGCTTGCCAGTTCCTTCTTCAATGGATCACCTTTTGTCAGAGCTCTCTGCTATGACCTGTCCATCTTGGGTGGCCCTGCACGGCATAGCTCATAGCTTCACTGAGCTACGCAAGCCCCTTCGCCACAACAAGGCAGCGATCCTTGAAAGGGGAAAGAAAGATACCAGCTTCCTATACTTCAGTCAATCATCATGGTTTATTGAGGTTCTTGGAAACTAGAGTGGATTAAAGAGAATGGCATTCTATTGGTTTCAGTCAGACTCAAAAGATGGGCACAGGGAAGCCCAATCAGCAGCTCGGAAGTTGTCTTGTTAACTGCCATAAGAGTGTATTCTTTTCATGGTTTTACCTGAGATTGTCAGAAAGCCAGCCAGTGATTGGAGGACACTGCAGGTTAAGTGGCCAAGGAAAAATAAGGTAAAGCTGATTCTAGACAACAAAACTCTTCCAGCATAAGTTTTTGTTGGCTGGAGAAGTATCCAAAAAGTGGGCCCAAGCCCACAAACCCGTTTATTGGAATAAAATTGTGTTAGTCTTTAAAGTTGCCTCACAACTCCTATTTATTCTTTCCAAGTTTAAGTTTGACATTCAAATTCATCTTGCTTTGCAAATTCATCATCAGTTGGGTGTGATTCCCACCCACTTAGAGCAGATTCTTTACTCTTCTGACAGGATTGTACCTGCAATTTAATTCACCTAAGTACTGGGAAACTAAGCCTTCTAGTGTCTATTTGGAAAGCTCCTCCCATCCACTGCTTGTAATCCTCATTATAGATTTTTTTTCCTGTGCCAACTGGATCTAACTCTACATTTGAAGGACTCTGGCTCATGGAAGCTTCTGCCATAATTTTTGTTCATCTTTAAGATGCTACAATCCTCCTTAGTTCTCGATCACTTACAGAAAAGTCACACAGCACTTTAGAGTAAGAGAAGCAGTAGGACACAAAAAACATTGCTGATCATTCTTTAAAAATCAGCAACAGGATGCTAAGTTTTCTTTGTGTCCTTTAGAGTTATGCAATTTGGTTTGGGACAACAAATATCTATCTTTCTTTGATTTTGAGGGCATTTATCGGAAATGGAGACATAAACTTGCGAGCTAATTAATTCTACTGTGATTTTGATCTCAGGGCCAAGAAGAGAAAAAGAAAGCTAATTGAAGTTAATTTTAAAATCATATTTATTGATCACCCAGAAGTTGGTGGAATTCACTCATTTGACATAGGTGGCTATGTTTGAATGCTGTTGGCTGCCTGCTTTTGTATTTGTGAAGGGCCTGTAGCAGAGGACTCAGTACATGACATCTGGCTTTGCCCTTTGTACTCAGATCCAAGGTCCAGATTTGTGGATAAGTACTTAATGGGCCATAATTTATTATCTGGTTTGGACAGATTAGGGGGTTTGCTTTCTGATATTAACCCCTTGGTCACTTACAATACGTCACTCTTTGCCTTGGCTGCTATGAAAATTTGGACCAAATTTATTTCTTCAGAGAGCTTACCCTTTGGCTCTCTGGTCTTATCATGTTTTATTAGAGTCATTATTTTTAGTTATTGTTAAATTCAAACCAAGATAGATTTTTTTTGGAAGGAGCAGTTTAATGTAACGTATTTTAACTGTATTTCAATTTAGAGTGTAAGTATGATATATGAAGAGAAATTACTCTATTGTTACTTGTATCTGTGGTTGTTTTTATTTGCAGTTGTCTTTGGCACAATGCAATAAATTTACTGAATGACTGACTGACTGACACTAATTCTACACAGAGTAGGTAAAAAGATAAAATCAATCCTATCTAGCACAGATAAGTCATGGCTGAGATTTAGAATGGCACTTTATGCTGATATCTTTCAACAAAGCCTACTGGTGCAGCAGCTCAGATCGATGCAGCTTAGCTGGGCAGGGCACGAGGGATTAATTGGGCAGAGAGTGAATCCTGCATGTGCCAGCATTGAGTACAACTCTGGTCACATCAACAGAACCAGCTGGGGCTGGCACAACAGATGGAGGTTAATCCACATTAATGTGTGCCTCAAGGTCTCTAAGGACTGGTGCAGTTGCACAAGTAATAGGTGCCGTGTGTTAATCATGCACCCCATTGGCCATTGCTCCCAACCTACACTCGCAGAACAAGAGCCCGAGTGAAAGAGACAAGTGGTGTAAAGGAGATGTTCTTCCCCAGCCAAACTTCCCACAATATCCAAGGCTGCAGCATGGCTTCCACAACGTGGGCACCTAAGGATGTATGATGAAGTCAGAGACACAGAAAGGCCAGAACAGTGAGGAAGCGTGAGACAACAGGAAGCAATGAGTGGCTGGAGCAAGGCCAAGCAATTGGGGTGAGAAGGACCAGGGCCGCTGATGGGAGGCTCACACTTGCCCCTTTCCTGAAAGACATGGAACGGTGCCATTTGAGGGGGGAAGCTAACATAGCCTCCACAGATTGGTTTCCATTATTGCACACCATTACTTTTTGTTAATACAATATAATGGAATAGTATCTAATCAACTAGGGTTGCCAGTCTACTGGTCTGGGCAGGGGATGTACCTCCCCCTGAACTCCCCCCCAATTCACTCATACCAGAAGAATGTTGTGATGTCCTGATGTCACCCAGAAGTGACATCAGTACCTTGGGGGCATTGGGGGATGACACT
The DNA here is from genome assembly GCF_049243985.1 of Paroedura picta. Classification (NCBI taxonomy): domain Eukaryota; kingdom Metazoa; phylum Chordata; class Lepidosauria; order Squamata; family Gekkonidae; genus Paroedura; species Paroedura picta. The sequence continues at coordinate 66,822,182 of NC_135376.1, read as the reverse complement.
CTGGTTTGTGGGGCAAAACTGTATGGTTTGAAACAAATCCTATCGTAGAGTTTTGCCCAAAAGCCAGAGCATTGTCCCCAATGGTCTTGGAAATCCTGTTGTCATTTCTGGTGAAGTCAGCATGTCACAGGACTCTACACAGACACACACACACACACACACACACTGAATGCTCTTGCTAACCCCCCTCCGGCAGTGTTGAAGGACCTGACAACCCTATAATCAACAAATTTTAATGGAGAAAGAAGAGAAGCTTCCAGTCAAGAGACTAATGATTGATGGTGGGGGCACATCTCTGGGCATCATGACAATAGCACAGGCTGATAGCTAAACTGAACAAAAACAACCATCACAGAACAGAAATATTTAATCAGTAAAAGTTGGGATGCTTTTTTGTTGGCTGTTTGACAGAAGAAAGCTGTGCCCAAAAGTGAATACCAAGTTGGCTGTGCTAGGTTCATTAAAGAGCTTGCGTGAAACCGAGTTGCATTTCTGCTTGCCTGAAATTCCAGCCCTGTCTGATACATTTCAATCGAATCCCTTCCAGTTTATGCTTCAGGGAGAATAAGAGTTACACAGAATTGATCTGAGCCAAGTCCCTCTTCCAAAGAGATCACATTAGTTCGGAGCTAGCTAACTTTGTGGCTACCCTCTGTCCCTAATTACATCCAGTACGGCTTGGTAGCAATACCTCCCACTGGTGGGAAATTGCAAAACCCCGTCCTGTTGTGCAGTCGGCTGGAAACAAGGCTGCAGACTTTTGGCAGGAAGGGACATATTGTCTGCACTGCTACGACACCCCAGCTTTCAAATAATCAAAGGCCTTCAGAACTAGAGGGCGGATGATATGCCACCGTCCTGGCCATGTGCTCAGAATGGCTCATGCAGGGAACTTCAGACACCTCCAGTGAGCAAATATACAACAGCTGCCGCCTCTGACTAAGGCACTTCACAGAAGACTGACAGCGTTGGAGAAAAAGTGGAGTCCTTGCTTAAAATTCCTATGTTGCTGTGAAGCATGATGGAGCATTATCTGGGGAAATAAGAAAACCGAAAAAGAGGGATTAGCAGGCCAGCTTCATTATTAGAAAGCATCAGAACCTAATAAGGGAATTATGGACTGGGGGAGGAGAGGGAACTATAAAGGCCAACAAAAAGAAAATCTGAAAGGCAATCTGTCTCTTTTTCTTTTTATCTCCTTCTGTCTTCCAGAGACTGCAAATTAACACTTGTGTGCTTTTCAAGAAGCAGCAAAACAAAAGATCAACTGAGTTTTAGGGAGAGGGTGGGAAACAGAAATGAATTTGTTGATGACACAGTCTTACTGCATGAATTTAACAACTGTGTCTAACCCTGTCTATAAATGTTTCAACATTTTTGAAAATAAACGAAACATGTGGAATGCTAACGTGACCTTTAATTGCTGATGCCATTCAGAATATCAATGGCTTCTAGGGATGTCAGTCTCCAGGTGGATCTGGGGATCCCCCTGAACTATAGTTCATCTCCGGACTACAGAGATCAATTCCCCTGGAAAAACTGGATGCTTTGGAGGGTGGACTCCATGGTGCTGTACCCCACTGAGGTTCCTGTCCTCCCCAGGCTCCTGGAGTTTCCCAAATCTCCAGGAGTTTCCCAACCTGGAGAATGCAACCCTAACCACCCATCCCCCATTGCTCCTCTGCCCAATGCATAAATGCACACACCATGTAAACATGCTCATAGCCCTTCCAGGAATTGCATTTTATATCATGGGGGGCGTGGTAGGTGGTGTCTTGTCATCCCCCCAAAAAAGTTTGATAGCCATCTCATTTCTTTCTCTGCATCTATTTTGGCACAATTCAGATTGTTAAAAATATGTTTTATTTATGTGCGTTTCTAAACCAGGTTTTTTTTCCCAGTTTTCCAGTTTTTTTCAGTTTCCCACTATTCTATTTAAACTCCAGCTGCAGATTTTCCATTTTTATTCATGTTGATCAGGGCTGCTGAATGAACAAATTTCCAGCACTCCATCAGAGGACCTATACAAATTCAGAATATAATAAATGTGATGTTTATACTGCACCAGGAAGTGCAGTCAGTCTGTGGCAAGCCAGTACAAGAAGAAACTTCTTAACTGCAGGACAGCCACCAAGGCAGGAATCAAATTTGACATAAATGGTCCCTAAATCAATAGAAAATTGTCATCTGAATTTTAAAAAATAGTTCTATTTTGAACCTCCATCGGTTGAATTTGTTTAATTTCACTGCATTTACCCTGTTGCAAAGACCTGAATTTGTTTTCATCCATATGGCGAATATTCATTCAGTAACTAAGGGCCTTTTCGCACGGGGATCTTTGTTGCAAATTGTTTGCGGAATGAAAAATCGCCATTTAAAATAGTGGAATTCGTCGTTATGCATACCTGCCTTTGTAGTGGAATCAGTTGCGTTTTTTAGCGTTTCCCACAGGCTTCCGGTCTCGGCAGAAATCGCTAGAAAGGAAGCGCTATTGCCAAGCTCGTCCCGCCCCTGGCCGTCAAGCAGCCAATGGGCAGCCGTTAGCATGCTCCCAAACAGCCCCTTTCCCTTTAAGAAAGGTTTTTTTTTAAAAAAAAAACCAGACCCATAGCAACGAATCTAGGTAGATTCGTTGCAACGGAGAGACCCATCCAGCTGCCTAATGTGAGCTGTCGTTTGATCGTATGATCGTTGGCACGCTGCCTCGAGTGATAAAAAAAAAATCCCCCCCCCCTCTCACGGGCCCGATTTTTGGCTGAATTAATGTGTGAAAAATAAAGGGACTTTATTTCAGCAAACGGGCTTTTATGTGGTTTGTGCTTAGTGACTAAAGGTAAAGGACTGAAGCCAGGGAAGCCTCTAAACAGAAAGAGGCTCGCTGGTGCGTTTATCCCCGCTCGCTCGGAGAAAAAAAAATGGCGATCGCTTCGCCGGAAGTTTGGAGGACAGGCTCAGGAGGAGGGACTTTGAAGAACCCACAACAATGGTAACGCACAGGTCTTTAGCGCTAGTGTTGCAGATTGGTTGCAGGAGTGTATCGCTATCCGGAGGGTGAATCCACTTTTCTGGATTCCCCTAAAAGCGCTACAACGAAGCGCTTTTTGCGGGTCGGTTTCAGGAGTGTTGCAGATTGTCTACGACGTCGTGCGTTATGCCAAATTAGTAGCGTTTTCAATTAGCAACCATTGTGCTATGTTGAAGCCGTGCGAAATGGCCCTAAGACTTGCCTTCATCTTTGGTTATTTCTTGTCTGAGTTATGCCACCTTCTCATTGTTCTTCCTCTATTGAACTCCTGCTCCTTTCCTCACTTTCCTGCCAGAATTATAATTCATCTCCAGATGACAGAGATCATTTCCCTGAGGGAATTGTCTGCTTTGGAGGATGAACTCTGTGGCATTATACCCAGCTGAGGTCCTTCCACAATCCGAACTAGCCTGGCAAGCTATATTTGTAAGCTGCTCTTCTGCTCCTTTTCTGTGCAATTGCTCAAATTGTTGAAGAAAAAAATCTAGCTTTTGAGCAGTGTCACAGGTGGTATTAAACACCTTGATCTATTCAAATGCTCTTGTCCAATAAGGATGCACATAAAACCATTTTTGAGACATATCAAAAGCCAACCACTGCCACCATCCCATTTCTAAACCAGAGGTCTCCTTTGAGCTTGAAGCCGAGCCCAAATAGCCTTCTTGCCATCCTCCCCCTGTTGGCCCTTACTATTATTTTAAAAATATTTTTAAAAGATATTCATGTTTTGCCACGCTCCTCCCCGCAAAAAACTTAAGCCATTGTGCTTTTTGGTTCACCATCCATTTCTATATAGAGTTGCCAAATTGTTTTGTTTGCTTTTTTAACGGATGCACTGAGGCACTCCCTCCGGGCACAAACAGTGTGAAGCTCACTGTTTACTTTGGAAGGAACTCGCTGTTTGTGCTGGAAAGAGCACCCACCCCAAGAGCAAATTCAGGGAGTCTGCTGCCAGCTTTGTGCTTGGGTTTGGCATAGGGTTGCCCAGTGCCTTCTAGCAAGCAGCAGGGGGTGGAGAGGAGAAACAGAAAGGCTAAGATTCATCATCAGCATCACACAGTAAGTGACATCATCACACTAGTGACATCCAGGCAATGCTCTTATATTTAGGCAAAAACTCTATTGTAAAACTGGCTTCTATCATAGAGTTTTAGCCCAAATACTAGAATATCGCCTGGACATCACTGGTGTGATGACATCACTTCCTGTTCAACACAGGCATTTCTCTTTCTTCAGGTAAGTCCCACTACAAGCCAGCTGATGGACAACTATGGGGTAAGGCCTGGCAGCAGGGGATCCTTGCCTTCACCTGGGGGTCTGACAACCCTTGTTCAGCAGCACCTCCTCCAGGGCACAAACATAAAGAAACACTCAATTTGTGCTGAGGGGAGCCCCCAGGCCAAGTGTGAAGCATTAGTGCCTGCTGCCAGCTTCACTCTCAGGCTCAGCACCATCTCCTCCCAATGCAAACAGCATGAAGTCCCCTGTCCTGGGAAGACCATCTACCCCAGCGGCTGCTGCTAGCTTCACACTTGGGCTCGGGGGGCTGTATATATACACAGTTACTGGGCTGTCTGGGTTAACTGGCAACCATACCAATCCCAACTATATACACATAAGCCTATTATCCCTGACCACAGCCTTTCCACATCCACTTCTTGATATTTCCAGCTGTATCAATTGAGTTTAGATTGTAAACCTGTGGACAGGGAACAGTCTTTTAAAAAATTACTCAGCACCTCCTAATGTTAAGTGCTTTGTAAATAAAACATTATGACGCTTGCACTCGCCAAAATCTTGCAGCAAATTCCCATGGAAGTCACTATTTCAACTCTCTTACATCAGAAAGGACACATTTCTACCACTGTTGTCCAGTGGAATAGGAATGCTCCACTAGGACTGCCAATGCCAAGTTAGGAAAGTCCTAAAGATTTAGGGATTGAGCCTGAGGATGGTGAAGTTTGGGGAGGGGAGGGAGCTTAGTGAGGATGTGGTGCCACAGAGTCCACCCTCCAAAGATGGTCTTCTCTCCAGTGCAACTGATCTCTGCAGGGTGGAGATCAGTTGTCATTTGGGGTCAACTCCAGGGAAGCTGACAGTACTACTCAGTAGGTTCCAATGTATTCCAAGGACTTTGGGCACCACGTCTCATGGTTATCTCATGGGATTCCTGCCAATTTAACTTCCAGCACAGCAACCTATTCAAGGCCTTCTCAAATGGCAGAAAGCCACCAAGGGTCTAGGGCTGCCAACTTCCCAGTGGAGCATAGCGTTCTCCTGCAATTACATCTCATCTCCTCACAGCAGAAAGTAGTTCTGCTGGGGAAAAAATGGCTGCTTTATGGTGAACTCTCAGACATTATACCTTGCTGATGTCCTTCTCTCCAAACCCCACCCAACCCAGGCTCCACCCCTAAAATGCCCAGGAATGTCCCAGTTCAGAGTTGGGAACCCTACTGGTCAGCTACCACCTGCCCATTTCCTGCTTCTATCTGAGTTCCTTCCTTTCAGCAAACTCTGCCCTTCCCTGGCACTACCTCCAAATCTCCAGGAAGTTCTTATCCCAGAATTGGCAACCCTAGGCCTATGGACAAAGATCCATATATCTATTACCCAAATGTGGTCTCTATCTGTGGATAGCTAATCCCATGGATTGGGGTTACACCTACCCTGCAGTGGTAGAGCCTGGGAGCTGCTCTGGGCCCAGCTATGGAGGTGATGGAGTCCAGGAGTTGCAGCCAGGCGGTGACCACAGCAGAACCTGGGAGTCTCTCTGAGCCTGGTCACTGCCACGGCTGAGCCTAGAAGCCACTTTGAGCTTGGCCTCAGTGGAATCCAATAGACACCACTGCTACTAGGGCTGGGCTCCCAGGGAGCTGCATCAGGCAGTGATGGGGACAGAGTCAGATTCTCCCCCCTGCACAAGTTTCACAGGCCCCCCACTCGTTTCTTCAAAATTCCTGTACATACCATCAAATCCAAGCATTTTATAAAACTAATCAGATAATGTTCCCTGCTCCAGTGGTGGCCTTGGCCTCTGAAATATTGTTTCCCTTAGTCTTTCTCCTCAGCAGCTCTGTCCAGTGGACTTCAGGGTAATGGAGAGAGGTGGCCAAATCTCCCTCATGTTTAGACTCTCTCTGCCATTTTTCCACAATGCTACATTTAATTGAAAAGGGTCACTTGAATCAGAGGTGGATCTCAGAAAATACAAGTGGTACCCCTTTGGCAGTACCCCCCTCCAAAAATACTGCCATTTAATAATGCCTCAATACCTACCTCCTGTGGTAAACTCATGCCACTTGGCAGCTAGGCCAGGGCTGTGTTGTTCTGCCTTCTGCAATAAATACTTCAATCTGGACAAATCACAAAATTAAGCTTTCTGTGGAAAACATTGGGGCCCAGTTTAAGAATCCATAAGTCAGAGACACAAAGTATATGAGCCTGGGAATTTGGGAGAAAGGACCTTGTCTTTCATCATCTTCCCCTACCACATTCATTTATTTTTCTTGAATTGGCAGACTGTAATTTCACATTGCTGTGAACTTAACAAGTAGATCAAGGACTTTGTTTTTAGCCCGTCTTTCTAAACACTTTGCTTGGAATGTTAACAACGCCTGTTTGTGGGCCACAAAAGTTACTAGGGAGAATGAGCCTGCCAGTAAAAATCCAGCAAGAGACAATTTCAAGAGTACATTATTTGAGCGGAAAATGGCTCTTTCATATTTCTTGTGCTTGTAATTGCACGTTTGTTTATATTTCTCTGAGTCATGAAATTCAGTAACAAGTATAAGAGTAAAATCGGTGTTTTGGGGATAATAAATAAAATGCCAATGATTTCCCCAAACCCCCATAAATTGAAATGCAATTGGATTCCATTGAAATGGGTGAAGGGGAATCTTTAAGTTTTTAATTATTTTCTGCAAGGCAAAATGGTCTTTATAGTAAAAGAAGGGCGAATTGGATTCAGATCCATAGCTGCTTATTGCAAGAACTGAACCGTATGCTGCCAATACCAAATCCTTTCATATATTACGGAGACTTGGTGGTTAAGAAACAGAAAGGATGATTATTGAGAAAATATTTAATTAAACTAGGGAAACAGCAAATTGAGGTTGCCACCTCTAGGCTGGGAAATTCCTAGAGATTTAGGCGTAGAGCCTAGGAGGGTGAAGTTTGGGTAGGGAGATGAGCTGAGCGAGGACATGATGTTATAGACTCCACCCTCCAAAGACGCTGTTCTATCCAGCACAACTTATTTATGCAAGCTGGAGATCTATGGTCATTTGGGGACAACTCCAAGGAAGTTGGCCATGCTACTCAATAGGTTCCAACCGATTCCAAGGACTTTGGGCACCAGGCCTCATGATCATCTTCCCGGGATTCCTGCCAATTGAAGTTTTGGCCCCATAACTTATTCAAGGCCTTCTCAAATGGTAACGCTGCAGAAAGTAATCATGGGCCTAGGACTGCCAACTTCCAAGTGGGGACTAGAAATCTCCTGCAATTCTCCCTGGAGAATGTTAGGACTAGAATGTTTTACCCAGAGTTTTTGATGCTCTAGTCAAATACCTTGACCATTTTGATCCATCAAAGACGCTATCCAATTGCTCCAAACAAACCCCTATACAAAAAGAAGTATAATGTTAGGGTACTTACCTTCATGACCCTTAGAGATAAGGACTAGGAGCAATGGGTTCAAATGATGGGAAAGGAGGTTCCACCTAAATATTAGAAAGCATTTTCTAATGGTGAGAGCTGTTCGTAGATGGAATATGCTGCCTTGGGGGGGGGGGGAGTCTCCTTTGCTGGTAGTTCTGAGGAGGAGATTGAATGAGCAAGTGTCGGGAGTGTGTTTTTTAAGTCCCTGAGAAAATGTGGGGGCTGGACTGGATGGTCCTTTGTGGTCTCTTCCAGCTCTGTGTGATTCTGATTCTGAGTGGCTTTTCCAGGATATCACATAAATGATTGTTCTTGGACATGTAAACTTTACAGGCAGCTAAGAACTAGGCTTCTTTACGTACACATACAGGGCAAATACAATGTGATTTTTGTTCCTGAACAGTCTGGTCTATATGAACACAGAATCTCAAGCATTTCAGGCCTCCTTCAAGGAATGCACACATCCTTCGATAAAAGAGCTTTGGCTCTCTGCCTTCCTAACATGCACATATAAATACATGGCAGATTTACTTCAATGCATATCATGGAATATTCATGGCTCTATTACCTGAATCCTTCCAAACATTTTTAAAAACAAGTCCTCTTTCTTATCATATAGAACAGTCTGCTGGGTCAAGATTAATGTTTCTCCAAGTTAGCTAAGGCTTCTAAGTCACGCTTTCCAGGAGAAATTTGAAGGGTAACAGAGCCATCAAGCATCCACACTGTGGTAACACATTGCCTGAAACTCTTTTCCTCCTTGGCCCTGGAGTATAAGATTATATCTGGAGTGTGGCTCCACAGTTTCTCCACCCCTGGATTATATCATACTTATACTATAGTGTTTTGAGGTAATGCTTCTCATTCCTTTCTGTCTAGTATACATGCATTCTAGACCAGAGCTAGGTACTTTGTTACTCCTCTATTCAAGATGGCATGTGAGTACTCATTCTTTTTCTACCTGATACAGGTAAACTGAATGTTTTTCAAAGCAGGGAGGGAGGTACAGTCCCCGTAGGGGAGGAGAAACATTCATATTACAAATTCTGAGGCAAATAGTTTTGGGATAGAGTGAATGAAACTGAAGATGAGTACACACCACCATGGCTATCAACATATACATGAGGTATGCAACCCGGCAAGAAGCAAAACCTATTGATTGCATTGTACAAAAGACCGAGGATTAATGAACAATTGATAACATGATCGAGGATTACTCACTGCAGTTCTAAGTAGGTATTTTAAAATATAAGTGGTATAATTTTCAGAATGTTCTTGGTGTATTCATTGTTGCAGGCAGTACAGACTCAGCAGATTTGTGAACTGACTGCTTGGATGTCTGAAATAATCATCTGACTTTGGGAACTGTCCAAAACCTCGAGGATATTTGGGTAAAAGTTTCCAGTCATCTTAGTGTGGTGGTCAGCATTTATTTGAGTATTTCTAAACAGTGAGAGACAGATATCTATATATCATCTATCTTCTATCTGTTTCTTGACATTCATAAAATTATCTAAGTACTCAAATTCTAATATCACCAAATTTCAAACTTCTGTTTAATACATTATTTAAGAAGAAGAGCTGGCTTTTTGTACTCTGCTTTTTACTACTGGAAGGAGTCTCAAAGCAGCTTACAACTGCCTACCCTTCTTCTCCCCATAACAGACACCCTGCGAGGTAGGTGAAGCTGGGAGAGCTCTGAGAGAACTGACTGGCTGAAGGGCACCCAGTTGGCTACATGAGAAGTGGGGAAAAACTCAGTTCTCCTGATTAGAGAGTGCCACTATGCCAGGCTTTCTCCACCAAAGTTTCACGAAACCCTGGTGTTTCTTGAGAGCCCTGTTTGATGATTTGTTCTAACATTTTGCCAGCTATAGATATCAAGCTGATGGTTTGGTAGTTACCCGGGTCCTCCTTTTTCCCCTTCTTGAAGATGGGGACAACCTAAGAAGGTTCTTATAGTAAACCCACAAGGCATTCTCCATTAATATTCAAAACTGTGACTGGAATCGTGGGGTGGCACATGCAGGGCAGGGGGAGAGAAATTGGGTGTACCAAGAAGACAGACACCATATACTTTTTTGTAATGCAAAGGAGAATAGGCAAACCCCTGGGTGGATCCAACAACCCTCCCCCCTTCCGTCTGACCCTAAAATGGTGGAGGAGAGGCACCCATAGGAGGCACCCTGTGAAATCAGAGTGACGCATCGGTCATGCTCCCCCTACCCATCAGGCCTGCTGTAAACCCTGGGAAGGCTTAGCCAAGGAGACCCCCATGGGCATCAGCATCTGTTGGAGCCATGCCAGGCAACTGCCTCCCACCCCTGGGAGGGTGCTGCTATCCAGCATGTGCCAAATCTGTTAAGGAGACTCTCATTTCTGGTGGAGCCCCGCATGCAGGTGTGGACTCCGCCACCAAACTGATCCGCCCAGACCATAACCGCCAGCTGTGACAGTGAAGGAGACAAAGCATAGCCACACATGAACATACACAACCATTGAATCAGAAGAGGGAGAGAGGGTGGGAAACAGCTGCATGGCAAGGAGAAGAGGCTGGAAGATGCTCCAGCTGCCTCTAAATAGGTGGGCCTTGGGCTGTGCCCTCCCCTCTCCTTGCACGAAATCATGCATCTAGCAGCCACAGGTTCACACCAAGCCGAGCTCTTGGTGGGAACAGTTCTCTCCCCCACTCCCACAAACGCAGACAAGAGGCTAATGGTGCTGGCTGATCTTTTTTAGGAGGACAACTAGTTAGGGCTTTGTAGGTCACAATTTTATTCATTCTGACTAGCTGCAAATGTTTTCTAACACTATGTTGCTTGCCCCTTTATCCTCCAATAGTAGAATGCAGGGCAAAACCAGAAAACTGGAAAAAATAGGGGCAGGAGAAGGGAGAATGAAAACCTGCCAAAAAGAAAGTCAAGCAAAGCCTAAAACTTTGGGAAAAAATAATAGTGCACAGCATAAATACAAATTGTTTGACATACTGTCATCTGACTGGTATCAAAAGCTTTATCTCCCAACAGCGCAATCTTGGTGTGAAAGATGGCTTTGTTTTCCTATGTAAACACTGATAGATCCATGGTCTATGACGTCAGTAAAGAAAACCCAGAACACATAATTCAGATTATTAGGCAAGGAAGGCATCCGTCACACAAACCTTCATCCGCCCATAAGATTCTGCACAATTATGGTTTCTTCATAGATATTTCTTCAGCACTACTACTGCTTTGCATCACCTTTCCCTGAAATTCAGGCTCACTAGAAGTGAGAGAATCATCACAGAATCTCATGTATCATAGCACCTCAACATAGTTTCATTAAAAGATTAGCTTACCAAGGCTGCCATTCCACATTTGAAGGAGTTGGTTATTATATGCCGCTTTTCTCTACCTGAAGGAGGCTCAAAGCGGCTTACAGTCACCTTCCCTTTCCTCTCCCTGCAACAGACGCCCTGTGAGGTGGGTGAGGCTGAGAGAGCCCTGATATCACTGCTCAGTCAGAACAGCTTTATCAGTGCCGTGGCGAGCCCAAGGTCACCCAGCTGGCTGCATATGAGGGAGTGCAGAATCAAACCTGACAAGCCAGATTAGAAGTCCGCACTCCTAACCACTACACCAAGCAGGCTCTTTGGGAGGAAGGGGAAAAGGAACTTTACAGGAAGGTTCTAAAGCCTTCAGATTTCTAAAGCCTACAGGGAGGTTCTAAACTAACACTTCAGGTGTGTTAAAATTTTAATTGCAAAAACATCATGCATGTTAAGCAATTGCCTTGCATTCACTTTTTATACTCCATAAAAGTGTGGCATGAGTGAGTGCTGGACCAGGACTGGGGAGAACTGGATTTAAATCCCCACTCAGTCATGAAGCTCACTGGATGTCTTCCACTTGGTTTAACCTACCTCACAAAGTTGTAGACAGGATCAACACTAGTGGAGGGAATTGTGTGAGTCATCCTGAACTCCTTCGGAGGAAAGGCAAGATAAAACTGTAATAGATAGGAGTACTGTGGAGGAGTAATCATATGATCTGAGATATGTTGTCTAGGAGTGCATATGCACACCCACATTGATATGCACTCCTAGACAACATATCTCAGATTATATCTCACTGCAGGGTCTTCCTAAATGGTGCCCCTGTACTTTAAATCCACTTCATATTTTACTGGTAGTCATGTTTATCTTTGTCACAACAGTGTTTTCCACAGCAACCATATAAAAAGTGGGTGGTGAAGAGCTGGTGGTGTTACACTGGCTCAGAAAATTCCTCAAGGTTTGGGAAGGTGTGCCCAGGGATAGTGGATTTGCGAGATGGAGCTCAGTGAGGATATGATATCACTTCATGTTGCCATGTCTTGCAATGTCACTTCCAGGTCAAAAGTTAAGTGATGGCAGATCATGTGATGTCACTTCCAGTTTAAAGCCATCAAACTCTTCTCCTTGTGAGTCCCTTCCTCCTTTCAAAATTTAAATTTAAATTTCCCACCTTACATAACTTTCTTCCATCTCCTCAAAAATAAGATGGGATAGGGACCAACACTTCAGGCTGGATCCTGCTGGTGCTTCCCTCCTTTCTCTACTTCAAAGTTGCCAGGTCTCCCACTACGGTGGAAGCCTACAAAGAGAAGGCTCTGAGAAGTTCTGAGAGGAAAATCTCTGTTTCCAAACTGACCTAAATCCCTCACTGCTCACCTCTGCTCTGACAACCAGAAGGATTTAAAAAAATTAAATTGTCATTAGTGCACTGATTTTATGCCACTTCTTGAGAAGTGCCTGTCTAAGAACAACTGGGAACTCTACGATTTTACCATAGAATTTCTGATGATATCTAGAGGAGCATGACTAGAGGAGGAAATCTGGAAGTGACATAATGCTGCTCCACTCATGGCATCTACCCATGTCTCCCCCCCAGACTACCACCCCTTGTCAGCCACTGGCTGGAGACCCTAGTCCTACTTGTGAGTAGGATGGGACACCGTCCATTTCCCTCCTTCAAAGGCAAGGTTTCCCGTTTTTCTTTCCCTTTACCAGCTGAGCTGCTCTAATATTGTGCTTTATGTACCCAAACTTAATAGGCTTAGAACAGAGATGTCGATCCCCAGGTGAAACCTGGGGATCCCTGGGTTTTAAAGCTCATTTCCAGGCAACAGAGATCAGTTCCCCTGGAGAAATGGCTGCTTTGGAGGGTGGACTCCCTAGCATTGTGCTCCACTGAGGTCTCTCCTCATCCCAAATTCCACCCATTCCTGTCTCTACCCCTAAAGTTTCCAGGTATTTCCCAACCCAGAGCTGGCAACCCTAGTTTGGAAAGCTATAATTCTGCTAAGGAGTGCACTGTTATTATCATACTGAAGAAATCTACTAGAACACCCTGATTGGCTGTGACTATTTGTACACCCTCCATGCACTTTATGTTTTGTTTGCTTTCTGTGGGGACCACTGGTGTGATACTGGTATAACTGGATAACTTTTGAGTTTCTCATGAAGATGGAATGCAGAGTGGGACCCTACTAGATGACCCGAGAGCTTGGGTAAGGGATAGTCATCTGTACTATTTCCACATAGTAAACCTCTGTTAAACGGGCAGGACATTTTTATCACCAGGTTGCTGGCCACCATGGTCATGTGCAAGGTGTCTGCTTAAGGCAGGTCCCTTAGTCAAGAACCAGTCCTTTGAATGGGGACACTAATAACTGGCAGCTTCAGAAGAGTCTGAATATGCATCTACCAACCTTCTCATGCCTGCCAGAAGACAGGCTGGAATGTTCATGCCCAGCTGTAACATCTGAGCCAAAGCCAAACCCTAGATTAGCTTATAAAAGCATCTGCTATCATTAAAACCTTTCGAAGCAACCTCAGAGAGCCAGCATCATGCACGTAATAGTCTCCATACTGTGCAAAATGACCTAAAGTTCCTTAGTTCAGTCAAAACAAGACACTAGAAATGCAGCAGCACATTGTTGAAGAGATATATACTATTTGTGTACATATGCATTTATAGTCAAACTGAAATAAAATGTTTATTGCCCAAGATAATGGTGTCATGCTAAGTTTCCTTAAGAAAACATCAAAAGTGTTTTCCTTTTAGGAATAACATGTGTAAACTAAGAGTTAGGAATAGGAAGGATCCAGTCATGTCCCCCTCCCCACCTTTGTATTGCACCTTCTACAAAAGAAGTTCCTTGGCTATGTTCCTGTCCCTGGTCCTAAATGTCTTCTTGGAAGATGCTAGGAGAGTCTTCCTCTGGCCATACCAGCTGTGGCAGGACTCAGAGATTGATGTATACAGATCAAAATAGAGGCTGGCATGTATCTCAAACTGCTTAGGGGAGGCTTTTGCTGGAAACATGAGAATATCCCCTCTGCAAATAACTCTACAATGATTTATGATACTCTATGCTTTGCCTTCCCACTGTCAGGCAGCACATGATTATGGTTGCAGTGTTCATTTTCATGCCTATTTTGCATTTATAGAATATGTAAATCATTGATTGACATAAAGCAGGAGGAAAATTTAGCATTCCGAAGGATAATTTTTAGGCACATACATAGTAATTTGAGGAATAATGTGGAAGTAATACTGCTGAACACTTTCTCTTCCATTATAGCCTTTGCTAAGCATATTTGTATTATTGACAGAAAACTTTTATCTGTATAGTATACAAGAGTCTTTGGAGATGACCATACTACCAAAAGCAAAATGTTTTGGAAATGGTTTTGCTCTCCAGTACTCATGCTCCAATTATAAAAGACAAATTATAAAAATTGTGTTCCAACTGAGAGACAATCTTTTGGGACTGTCTTTGTTTTTTTGTTGTTTTTTTAATCTTAGACACTGTAGTAAACTTTTTGTGTTTCCCAGTAAAATCTCCATTCATTAATACAGTGGTTGTGGAAAGCATGCATTAAATATGTGATCTCGCAGATTCATCCCTTAGGCAGGAGCAGAGTAAGAGAGCAATTTCTCTTGCTCAGAAGATGATGTAGTGATTTTAGAGGGGACTGTGACCCACCTGAGGGTCTCAACTCATGGGCCAAAGACAAATTGCATTCTTAAAGGAACAAGGCCTATGCAAAACAGATGGGACACAGATATGTCTTTGTTGGGCAACACAAAGGACCACCTGACCACTTCCAAGACCCTTCTCCTTTCTTTGGTAGACAGTCACTTCATTTATCTGCACATACCATAGGAGTCCCTTTAATTTTCAGTTCAGGACAATTAGTGGAAATACAGTCAGAACAGACAAAAAAGAGACAGTAGGAAAGTTACCCTCAAATGTAACACACCTACCATATTCACTAATAGGGACTCTATTAAGAAATATAAGTGAAAAACTTACTACAGTGTCTTAAGGCCAGTCCAGACAATCTGCAATGTCCATTGGAGTAATTCAGTACTTCTGAGTAGACACGCTAACGACAGCTCACTTAATTACTATTTGTATGGGCACTGACTTGTAGGAATGCCTAAGGGGCTAAAAACTTCCCAACAATATAGTTTCTTTAATGCTCATACTCAGGACTGCAGCTCAAAATACTTGATGACTTCACACACTAATCTGTTCCAGTAATTAAAAATTTACTATACTTGATTTTTCTTTATATTTTCATTGAATAGTTCACGTGTTCTATTCAACATATGTTCAGCTGAACTGGTGAATTAAACCATATATTTCTCAAGGCAATGGCCTCTGGTTTCGTTTGTAAAGGTAATGCATGTTAGTTCTTCTTTATATGCAGATCTATGCACATTCCTGAAAGACAGCTCAGATTATTTTATTAGCATTCCCCTAAGATTTAAATTGACCTTTTACTAGGACAGAACAGAGTCTGAATCCAGTGGCACCTTTAAGACCAGCAAAGATTTATTCAAGGTATAAGTTTTTGGGTGCATGCATACTTCATCATGCACATGTCAGCTTATACCTTGAATAAAACTTTGTTGGTCTTAAATGTCTCACTGGACTCAGACTTTGTTGCGCTGCTTCAGACCAACACAGCTGGACACATGAATCTAGTATTTGCAAATATCAGTTTGCTTGACAGATTCCCTGCCTGCCCAAGAACAGGGCATTCAGGGCCATGTAAGTACTAGCAAACCAAAAGGCAGCTGTATCAACGGCTCTAGCTTAAGAAACCAGGCATAGGTGTTAAAACAATTTTGGCTGGGCAGACATGCATCATTCTGCATAACATATTTCAGGCTGAGGGCCAAGTTTTTCCCTAGACTCAGAGAGCTGTTTTGAAGGGTACTGGGGGAGAGTTTAATACTTCCCTCTCATACCTCTGAGAGTTAACACTTCTCTCTTAGGAACATGAAATTCCACCATTTGTGCCCCCAGGGATGGTTCCCTGGGAGGCAATATTATCGTTTACCACTGGTCTCGTTATCACTGGCCAGAGTAGCTCAAAATGTGTTATGATACTCCAGGCCTAGATACAATACCCTCAGTCACTCCACCCTGCTAGCAATCTCAGATCTAGTTGGATGGAATGATCTAGGGACAAATATCTCCAGAGTACTGTAACAAATGTTGAGATATTCTGGCCATAGTGTTAACAAGGCTGATGATAGAGAGTGCCTCTTTGGTTTACAGCAAGAGCACCAGCATTTTAGCAAAGTCAGCTCTCTTATAGGTCACCTGGAGCTGCCAAGAGGCCTGGAGAAAAATCAGCAGCTAAGGTTTTGGAGCACAGAACTGAATAGCCTAGTAAATAACACCCCACTAGAGCTTCTGGTAAAGGGGCAGGGTATCCCCCCCCCCCCCCGCAGGCAGCTGGCAACTCTCAAGATGACCTGCGACCCCATTTCAAGAGCCACAACTGCCCTCATGGGTTGTGAGCATGTGTCTACCTCAAGGGCCCCCAGAAGTTCCAATGGCCAAGTAGGGATTTAAACCTGGGTCTTCCACATGCTAGGCTGGCACTTAAAGCACTAGGAAAAGAATGTGCAAGAGCTGAAGCCCAGCTTTTCCTACCCTCAGAGCGAAGGGCAACTGGGGAAGGGAGCTTCAAATCTTGAAAGAACAAAAGGGATTAAACACCCAAGTTCCTGTTCCCTGATCTTTAAAGCAGCTGACTCCAAGCTGCTAGTCATCATCATCATCATCATCATCATCATCATCATCATCATCATCATCATGTGTTTATAAGAGTGGGCATTGGGCAATGCTAATTTTGGCTTTGCCTAAATGCTGTTCTTTTCAAGGCACACCTTGTCCTTTCTCATTAATGTGGGTGGGTTACAGACAGGGAGGGATTCAGCTCTTCTTTGTTTGCTTTTGGACAACATAAATCTCCACCCCCCCACCCCCCTTATAATAGCCTGACTACTATCTGACCTGCCCCCAAAAGCTACATGATTAAAGCATACCTACAAAGTGATTTCAAGCTTCTGATTAGATGCCAGCCAGTCAGTTTTAAAACTAGCCCAACCAGTTGCCTATCTGGCACTGTGACATGCTGTAGTGGCAAAGACAGAAATATAGATTTGGAAGTGTTGCTTCCCAGGGTACACAAACACATTTCTTTTTCCCACTGCCACTTCTAGTCTTGGATTAAAAATCACAAACCCCTGCAACCCCTGTTCGTTGGGAGGTGAAAGCACGTTATCTACCAACTCTCCATCACAAAGCAAGTATCAGTCTTTTGTCCATGTTTTGTTGCACCCATGTCGAGGTAAATTACCATACCCTTTTTTGGGGGGTGGGGTAAAAGTTGCTCTGTAAAGCCATGGGCTTCGCTTACTCCAATCAAGGATCTTTTTAGAGGAATTGGTAAAATATAGGCTAACAAACAGCTTGATAGGTGGGAATGTGTCATTTCCTCTGTGTTCTCATCTATAGGAAGCATCCCTTGGATAGCCATTCTCAGCTTTTCAATGCACATAAGAAGCAGCCAATGAGGCCTCAAGCTTCTCCACTGTAATTATGTTTGTACTCTTCTCTTGAGCTAGGAGCCATGCAGTCAAATAATGCAAGAGCCCACCACAACTGGAGAACCTTGTTGGAATAGAATGTACAGCACCCTTGAACCGAATAAAACAAGTAACAATGTAAAAGAAAGTAAATTGTGTTTTGTTGATGTCCACTGGCACCTTTCAAGTTCAATACAGCTTTATTCAAGGTATAAGCTTTTGTGCACACGCACACTTCCTATGTACCTGAAGTGTGTGGGCGCACAAAATCTTATAGTATCTTGAATAAAGCTTTGCTGGTTTTAAAGGTGCCAGTGGACTCAAACTTGGTTCTGTTGCTTCAGATCAACATGGCTACCCAATCGAATCCGGATTCTCTTTCCTGTCTAATAAAAAAGAAACAACCTTCTTTGCTATCAAACCCACATGGTTATCGTTGCCACTCAAAATGCAGACAGACATGTTAGTGATGGAACTGCTACACAGTGAAGGTTACCACATAATTCTGTCTTTTCCCCTTGACTTTTCCCTTTCACATATTGGCTGTCAGGGATGGACTGTCACAGCTATCGTGATGACTTCTGTCCACTTTTCTTGTTCTTTTCTTTATACATGTGCTATGGCAATATAACACTTCTATGAAAAACAGAGATACGTGGCAATAGAGCACTCTAGTCACTGTGGTGGGCCCTACATTTTCCTGTAGTCAAACCCCCGCTAGCATCTTTGAGTTTTCAAAATGATGCCTGTATTTATTTATTAAATTTATACCACACTTCTCTCCCCCTCAGGGTACTCAGAGTGGGTTGCAGTATGAATCTCCCCCCTCCTCCACTTTATCTGAACAATGACCACCCTGTGAGGTGGTTAGCCTGAGATTGTGTACCTGGCCTATGATCACCCAGAAAGCTTAGGGAAACTTAAAGATGGGTCTCCCAGATCCTAGATCGAGACTGACCACCCCATCATGCTACAGTGGGGGAGGGGAGGGGCAGGAATTTCCGTGCTGTCAACAGAAATGCCTTTCTGTTAGTGGAGGGATACTGTGAGAGCCATGCCATGGACAGCAAGAAACAAAAAGTCTGGCCTAGATCAAAGAACAGTGCATCACAAAACACAGCTGGGGTGCTTCTTCTACACTGTGGAGAAACCACTTCAGCTAAACCCATTTCTGCTTCTTCAGCCGCTAAAGACCTCCACAGATCAAATGAACAACTGAAAAAAACCCACAATTCAAATAGGAATAGATCTGGGCTTGGCGAACATTGCACTTCAGTGGAGTGGCTGGACCCTTTACAAGGGTGGGGTGGGGGAGAACTGGAGCAAACACCTCTGCAGGTATCCGATTCCTACACCCAACATGAAAGACTCGGCAGGGCCACACAAGTCGTATCCTCGCTTGGAATAAAACCCACCCAGCTGTGATGTGTTGCACATTTTCCAAGTTTTAATAGATACAGAAGTTAAGTCCATTTTATTTAAGACTGCGCTGATTCCGTTCTGTTGCAAGTCCCTTCTCGAAACTGTATACAACCGGAGTCAATAGTTTTATGGCATTTAAAATCAAAGAAGAGAGTGAGAGACCTAGTTAAGTCAAAGCAGCAGCAATGCGTGTGTGAATGGAGAAGAAAATGGCAGAGGAATTACCAAGAGGGACTGACATTTTACGTAATAAATACATTCCAGGTGGGGAGTTCGCTATTTCTCCAAATCCATTGAAATGTTTATGCATCCTTTCTTGCCAGTTCGATTCTCTCGTGTTAGCTAGACTCATGACTTTTGGTCAGACCAGCCTCGGGAGGGTCTCCTAAGCCGCCCGGGTGCCTGTTATCTTTTAGAGTCAATCAGCAGGTCCAGTCTGAAAGCTCATCCTGCCACAGATGCAGCGAAACCATCAGAATCTCCTGGGGAGTGTGTCAGGATGTTTACAGCCTCCGTGAAACTCTAGAACAGCTGTGCTCTTCTGTTACCTTGAAGAAAGTGAAAGAGGGAGAGGTTACTTACTGCCTGTGGCGTGGAACAGGCCAACATGAGCAATGGAAAGCGTACACATAGCCATCCCTCTAAATATAGCACAGAACCCCCCAGTCTAAATCTGTCTCAGCAAAATAGGAGTCACTACAGTTTCTACAAGAGCAGATGCATATTTTGAAGAATCATTGATGCAAAAACACCACACCTACACAGAATTAAAAGCACGTAATAGGGCAAAGGGTAACTTCCTTTTCTCCACAATCTGGTTGTACAGGGCAAAGGGAAGAGAAATACCCAATTTGTGACAGTGTTTTTTCCTCTAGTTTCTTTTCTGTCTTTTTCTCCTTCACAATACTACAGAAAAGGAAGGAATGTTTGGGATGATAGTCACTGTCTTATCAGATTTGAAAAACAAAAAGGCGTTTGTCTGCTTTCTTCTTCCATGCAGCATCGCTTGGCTTCCTTCCTGACAAAACACACACACAGTATACAACTAAACTTGTGGACCACATGATCTGCCACTTAACTAAATTACTTCAGATTTCATACAGTGGGTTCCCATTTCACACAATGAGTTCACCTAGAGCCTTGAAAATTGTGTGCGAGTTTTCAGAAGTCACATCAAGGGTTCAAAAGCAACTTTGCTCTTTAAAATGCCTGTTTAATTAAGCCTAACCACATCCTTCTAGTTCTCCATCTACTAGTTGGAACTGCTCATTTAAGAAGCCTTCAGGGTGGTCTAACTGAACATAAACAAAAGACACCAGCAAAAAGGACAAGCACTGAAATTTACATAAAAATAATACAACCTTAACACTATTTCGCTCCCTTATATTTGGGAAACAGCCTCCTGGGAGGAGACTGTCCAGGGCCCTGTCCATCTAGGTCCACCCTGATTGGCCCTCCCCCTCCAGCTCCCATCCTCCCTCCTTGCCCGCTAGAAGCTGCAGCCTCCATTGTCACCCACAAGGAGAGAGGCAGCAACAGGGCTTTGTGGCTCCAGCTGGGAGGGAGCAGGGGAGGGGTGGAGCCTCTCTGAGGGCAGCAAAGCCCTGTTGCTGCTGGTGTGTATATGTGTGGGGGGGCTTTCCACTCCTTTTAGCCTGTTTGCAAGCCAGAGGGAGCTGCAGCCACCCTCTCACGCCCTCCTGCCTGCCGTCTCTTTCAAAGCCCATTTTTAAAATGGGCTTTGATACTAGTATATACATAATTTCTAGCCCACATTCCTCCTTGGACTCAAAGTGGATTACATGTAAAAATCCCTATAAAAAGCCCATCTTAAAAAAGCAGAAATCCAAAATTTACTAAGATGGCAAAATCCCTCCTACCTCCTGCAATCAGCTAACAAGGGGGTGCTAGATATTATGGCGGGACTTGAGGGGGGCCCATTGATCTTGCTAAGCCAGCCTCAACCGAAGACCTGGTGCACCTGTGCATGTATAATAGATAATGATAATGAAATACCACTGATACTGTTCAACTGATATATCTTGGATGGAAGGAGCCTTCTGAAGAATATCAGATGCAATTTGCTAGGAATTGTGTCTGTGTGTATGAAACATTATTTGTACCAAAGTCTGAGAACATAAGATCTTTGCTAAATGAAACCAGAGGCCCAACTAGTTATTCTGGAGGGCTAACAATAGGGCATAGAGGCCAAGGCCTTCCCACAATATTACTTTGCAGCAATGGCATTCCGGTTTATTTGCCTCTGGTTGTGGTTTACTGTTCGTCATCATGGATAGTATCACTGATGGACTTTATCCTCCATGAATTTTTCTGTACTTTTTTCATCTCTGTGATGTCTTTCTTAAGATATGACAACCAAAACCACACACAGCATTCCAAAAGAGGGCACACCACTGATCTATACAGGAGCATTATAATATTGGCAGTTTTATGTTCACTGCATTCCCACCATAGCTTGCCCTCCTTGCTGTGTCATCCACTGAGACATTTTCATCATGACTCCAAGGTGTCTTGCTTTCAAGTCTCAGCAAGTTCAACCCCCCAGCAAAACTGGGGTTCAAACCCCATACTCAAAACTGGGATTTTCTGGGGGTCCATTTTGAATCTCCTTACACTTGTCTATACTGGACCCTCACCTAATTTAAATCTTTTTTAAAAGGTCTTCCAAATGCCTTTCAAAAGCATTCAAGATCGCGTTAGATATATTGCACTTTCAATGCACTTTAAAAGTAGGTCTTCCAGTTCTGCACGCGAGAATCCAGCTGCAAAAACACACTGAAAAAACATAGTCCCCGGAGAGCGGTGGGCTAAAAATCTAAGAACTACATGAATAAAATAAAAATAATGTGAGTTGAGTGGGCCCAGGAGCAGAGGTATTTCCATCCCAAAGCCAGACATGAATCCAAATTGAAATGGGTCTTGATCTGTCTCTTCCAAGGCCACATAAAGCTGTGTGGCTACCACCCGTTTATGCACCTTGCCCCAAATTGGAAGGTTAGCTACCAGGAAACAGTTTTTCAGGTCAGTGGATTCCAGGGATGCTTGCTTCAGGAGAGGTCACACAAAGGCAGCTGAAAACAGATCCACCCTCAGAGAGGTGCCTATTACCTCCCAAATCCATTCAACCAACCCAGCCCTGCTCGAAACCAACAGCCAGGATTGGCCAAGGGTTAAGTCCAGATGTGGTGGGCTACACACTTTTGAGCAGCTTGTCTACTTCTTCAGGCTTTACCCACTGAAAACCACCCGTACAGCTACAGCCACACTGCATGCCAATGGCATCTTGAGATCCAACGGCCCTGGCAGCCTTTCGTGCAATTCCCACATGTACTCCCCTAGGAACAAGTGGTCACTTACATTTGGCTTTTCCCCCATTTTATTGAAATAGCCAGCCTTTCCTCTTTTGATCTCAAGCAAGCTTAAATTTTGTCAACTTAATTCAAACACCATCAAATGATAAACCCTATTGGTTTTGACAACAAAGAACAACTGGGGCCAGGAGACACGACCTAAGACACAGGCCCAGAGGTGGCAACATACATCAGATAACTTTTAAACCATAAACACAACCAAACAGTTTGAGCCTAAGTTTTATTCAAGGTATAAGTGTTTGTGTGCATGCACACTTTATTGGGAATAGTGAAACTGAAGGCAGTTCTGTTTCACTGTATCTGATAATGTGTCCATGCATGCAAATCCTTATACTTTGAATACCTGAAAAGTGTCGCTGGTCTCAAACTTTGTTCTGCTGCTTCAGACCAACATGGATTCATAAAAACAACCATAAGCCATAAATACAGCACTGACACCTATCTAGACCATGCAAGTTGCTATGGACAACTTTCCAAAGATCATTACACTTTACAGCAGCATTTTTAATATTGTGTTCTGGTTTTCTTGGAAGCTTCGGAGGGATTTCTTGCGGAGAATATCAGCCATGGCAGAAACAGTCATTTCCAGCCTTCTCCTGCAACATGTGCAGAAACAACAGAGATTGCTGGGTACGTTCCAGGTCACATACTCTGTGCCCTCTTAAGTCTCTGGTTCATCTGTTGGCTTCTCATTTCTAAACTCCACCTTGAAATCTTTCAAAGGTCAAAGATCTTCTGCAGGGGAATAAAATGTATGCCTATCAGTTTCAGCTGCAGTTATTAGTGTTCATTTTTATTGCAGACACTAAACACTGCTACAACCACCCTGAGGCGCAAGGAAGGGTGGCATCAAAATGTAACAAATACGTTTTATTTATTTATATATTTTGATGATTTCTATACTGCCGCTCCTCCAGTGGCCTCACAGCAGTTCTAAGCCTGCCTAATAAATAACGTGCTAAGCCTGCAGTGTTTAGGATTGTACCAGTTTTTCTAAGCCTTCGTTGACAAAGAAGAACATATCTTTGTTGGCATCGATGTGTTGGCAAGATCTGGGACTAAAGGAAGGTAACTCCCCATCAAAGGTGCAGTGCAAATGTAGAAAAGTGCCGGCAACAGGATTTTCGGCGATTATGTGGAAGCATCCCGCATAATGGCCGGAGTGGCGGCTGGCGAGTCCAAACCCCAGGCCCTGCCTGCTGTACTGCCCCTGCTGCTGTTTCCGCTACCCATCTGTGCTCCTCTGTGGGTGGGGGCAACCTCGGAGGACAGGCGGCAGCAGTGCAGCAAATGGGGCTAGACTCTGGGGCTCGCCAGCTGCTGCCACCACCGCCACTTGTTCTTCGAGGCTGCCTGCACTCTCCTGTGGGCGGTGGCAACCTCAGAGGATGAACGGTGGTGGTGGCAGCTGGCAAGGCCCAGAGCCAAGCCCCGTTCGCCACCACCACTCACCCTCCGAGGCAGCCTGCATTCTCCTGAGGGCGTGGGCAGCACTGGAGGACAGGCAGCGGCAGCGCAGTGAACAGGGCTCGGCTCTGGGTCTTGCCAGCCGCAGCTTTTTCTTCAAGGCTGGTCATGCTCTCCATCTACCTGGGGCAGGACTACAGGTGTCACATCTGTAGTCAAATCCATTTGAGGAGCCGCACCAGTAGATATTTCCACATCAACAACTAAATTATCTGGTTCAAGAGGACTCCGAGACCCTTTATTACCCAAGCAACAAAGAGACCCAACTTTTTGTGACCAGCTTCTGCACAGCTGCAGTAGCATTTCAATGATCCAACTATACGGTTGTGGGCAGATTCAGTCCAACAGGCACAAAGAGGCACTTATCTACATTTTAATAATTTGAATGTAACTCCGGTCATATAGGAGCAGCTCTCAGAAAAGGCACTCTGTGGAATTTAAAGGGCCCCCAGGGTTCGCAATAGCCAGGGTTAATTTTGGTAACAAACATGGAACCTCCCTACAATTAAAACTGATGGAGAAAGGGCAGGAGAAATTCGCCCTACAGAAGAGAGGATAAAAGAAGGACTGCAGGATCCTGAGGATGCTCTTGGTTCCTTAACCATACTCAAAACAGATTCCAACCATTATGTCTGCAGTCCCAAAGAAATAGCTGTCGACCACATTAAGAATCTGAAACATTAAAAATGCAGTGTCTTGTTTAAACTGTTATTAATCTTGCATTTGATATCATTCTGTCTACTCACCAGTTAGGAATTCAGACCAAAACATACTACAAAGTGCTCACACTCTGCATGAATGCCACGATTTAAATATGCAGCAGGCAGGCAAGAAGAACTGAGCAGTGCAATGTTGAACACACCCTGGTATCTTGTTTAAGTTGGACCACTAAGCTTGAAACTCCACTTTGTGAACATCAGTAGCATGGCAATGCAATATGTGCACCAGCTATGGATTCTGGCTTTTTAACACTTCAAACATAGTGGTGGAAGGCCCCTTTTAAATCAGATACTGAGCATGCGCACTGCTGCATAATGAAGTCATTCTGCTAGGCAGCATTGTATTTAAAGTCAGCTCTAAACCAACATGGATGAGGGACAGGGATTAAGGAGGAAAGAAGAGAGAAAGGAAGCAATTTGCAGGAGCTCATGTGCAAATGAATTTTTCACAACCTGAGTTCTTAGGCCAATTCAGAATTCCTTGCAAGATCCAAGGCCCCTACATCTTAAGATAAATTAAACTGCTAAACATAAGCTATCACTTAGCTGATCCCTAAAGTCCTGGACCCATTTCAATAATCAGGACAGCCACAAACTCAGCAGGTAGACTTATGGATACTTCCGTTCCCTCATCCTCAATCCCCCACCTGCCCCTGTGGGGCTAATCCATCTTTCACACCTTACAAGTGACTTGTAATGTTTACTGAGATAATGGGAAGCACTTTAGAAAAGAACTGTTATTGTCCTTAAAACTGTCACATTTTGAAGACTTCTTTTGAACAAATTAAGCAAAATAACGAATTTAATCTAGTGAATCTTAAATCCCTTGACTTCATTTTCATGGTTCAAGTTCTGAAAATGCTGAAGGTAACTAGGAAAAGTCTCAGTTCTTATCCTTTAGATTCCCAGAAGTTAACAGATGCCATTACTTACCCTCAAACTATCACTTTATCCTAAGGTTTCAAATTCTGGGTGGGGAAATCCCTGGAGTGGGCAGATGCTGTGCGAAGAAGTGATGCTGTAGAATCTACCCTCTGAAAACCTGATCTCTGTTGTCCAAGGACAGCTGCAATTCTGGGAGAGCTCCAGGCCCCACTTGGATGGCAACCCTAGAGCTTCATTCTCAGGCACAATTATGAGGTCAAGGGAAACTATGGAGCACTATTTTCCAACAATCTTCACATTGTCCTTAAGTGAACTTTAGCATTAACATCTGTGCCTCCTGCCCAGGAGAACTTGCACCATACATTACATTTCACCCCACAAAGATGGCTCCTGACTTTTCAGGACTGAACTGGCAGTGTCACCCATCTTGCCCTTTTTCTACTCCTAGTGATCTGCTTGGCTACAGGGAATGCCTTTAACTCTCTCCTGCTCCAGTTCTTCAGACTGCCGTAATACAAAAGCACACAGGTTCTCAGCACGGATACCTCCAGGCAGCTTTCTTTCTTATTGGGTTCTACAGCACAGCACCCAAAATTCTGCTTCCCACATAATAAGACTATATAAATCAAATAAGACTGTAATATAAGAAAAGCTTATGTTTCTTGCAAGATAATCAGCACACCATTCCTGTGAGTCTGAGTGAGAAAGGCAGACTATAGATACAGCAAGTAAAAGAAATCTTAATCATCAGCAGGTTCTGCTTAACCTATCACTTCCCCAAAACACAAGCAGGCCTTTCACAACTAAGAAGCCATTATATTTGTATCAGAAGAAGAGCTGGGAGCTTCGTACCCTACTTTTTACAACACTAAGGAGTGTCAAAGTGGCTGACAAATTGCCTACCCCTCCTCTCCCCACAACAGACATCTTGTAAGGTAGGTGAGGTTCTGAGAGAACTGTTACTGGTCCAAAGTCATCCAATTGGCTGTATGTGGAAGAGTGGAGACCCAATCCCTGTTCTCCAGGTTAGAGGTTGTCGCTGTTAACCACTACACCAAGCTGGCTCACTGATTACCCTCAGATGGTTGAGCACTGTTTTGTGGCTTCTTTGCAGCAGAGCTCTTCCAGTATCAAAATGCAGCTGCTGGCCCTCACAGATAACTTCTTTTGGGGCTGAATAGCTGTTGTTGCATTAGTACCTTACCAAGTATTTCCTCAGTCTTATTGTGTGAACAGATTTGCAATGATGGTATGTTATCTACACCAGTGGTCCCCAACCTTTCTGAGGTTGGGGACCGGCAGGGCATCTGGGCGCGGCCCGCGGGGCCACGCCCACGTGCATCGGCCGCGCCCGCAGGCCGTGCGCATCGGGGCCGTGCCCGCAGGCCGCGCCCACGCATCGCGCCACGCCCGCATGGGCGCGGCCGGCCCTGATCCTGGCCGGCCGGCACCGGGCACGGCCCACAGGTTGGGGACCACTGATCTACACAATGTAAAACCAAAACCAGGAAAGGAACACACCCCAACCTTTACAAGTGGGAACTCAGAAGTTGAGCTGTACAATAAAATATTTTAAGAAATAAAAATAATTAACTCACCTACTCGGGGAAACCCTTCCTGGGCTGTCAAGAAACCCCAAGGTTTCCTTGAAATCCTGGTTGAGAAAGCCTGCTTTAAAGGGGGGGGGGGGGTGAAATTATTTTCCACCTATTTTCTCTAATTTTGTCCCTACAACAACCTCAACAACCATGTGAGGTTAAGTCAAGCCAAGAGTATGTGAATATCGAGATCACCCAGTGAGTTTAAGCACCTGGCCACATGAAGCTGCTTTATACTGTATCAGATTCATAGTTGCTCAAGGTCAGAGTGGTCTTTCCCATCACCTCCTGTCTGGTCCTTTCAAATGGAGACCCTGGAGGTTGAGCTGGGGACCTTCCACATGCCAAGCAGGTGCTGTATTCATTAGTACATCTGCAATCTGTCTTTCTTCCAAGATCAGGGCCACATACATTGTTATTTATCATCACAACAGCCTTGTGGGGTAAGGTTAGGCTACACTTGAAACAACAAATAGACAAAACTATATGACAAAGGCCAGCTCTTTTATTATTACAAAAAACCTCCAGTTTGCAAATCATAGAATAACAGAGTTCAAAGGGTACCCCTGGGTCATCTAGTCCAACCCACTGCGCTATGCAAGACACTCCACAACCCTATCGCTCACCCTTTGTAACCTGCCACCGCCTTGAACCTTCACAGAATCAGCCTATCAGATGGCTATCCACCCTCTGTTAAAAAATTTCCAAAGAAGGAGAACCCTCCACCTCCCGAGGAAGCCTGTTCCACTGAGAAACTGCTGTCAGGAACGTCTTCCGGATATTTAGATGGAATTTCTTTTGAATTAATTTAAGCGACCCTCCACTTAAATTCTTCGCATGCATCCGAGTGAATCGCTCATTCACTCCTTTTAAGCAGACCGATTCAGGTGGGTAGCTGTGTGGGTCTGAAGTAGCGGCCTTTGGACACATTTTGGTCAAGCAGACAGCAACTCCTGGCCATCTTCTATAGCCCTGGA
Organism: Paroedura picta; assembly: GCF_049243985.1. NCBI lineage: Eukaryota > Metazoa > Chordata > Lepidosauria > Squamata > Gekkonidae > Paroedura > Paroedura picta. The sequence continues at coordinate 66,794,118 of NC_135376.1, read as the reverse complement.
AACAGTTTTTATTGGAATACTTTCTGCATGGCTGGCTTATTCTGCTTAACAAGAAAGGTACTCTGCAAATGTTTTACAGATTTGACTCAAACTAGAATATGGGACAAAAGAAAGAATGGCCATAAAAACGCTATGCATGAAAGGTGTGGTGTCCAACACGGGCTTTATTCAGTAACAGGACAGGTTGCTCTTAGGCCTGTCAGCAGATTTTTTAAAAAGCCTGCTAAAGGCTGTAGGCTGTTACCTCAGACTAACTCCCCTGGGCAAAAGTGCACATTATTCTTTAGCAAACACGCAGAGATCGGGCTGCTTACCCAGATGCGATTGCCCACAGGAAACTTCTTTTCTCCGGGCAACCCTCTGGTTAGAACAGTCGGTGAATGAAAATAAGGTTATAAGGAACATCAGGAACCCCCCCTTCCTCTTTCCTTGTAACACTCCACATAGTCAAGTTCTGGATTGGTCTTGGGAGTGGAAAGGTTGTCAACTGCTGTTTGGCGAGAATGTTTAAGTAATTTAATTTATTGTTTTACTGTATACTGTTTTTAAACTGTTATGCACCACCCAAGATGGCTGTGGCAGTGGAGAGGTTCTACAAAATCAATCAATCAGAAGGTTCTACAAAATCAATCAAATCAACAAGGTTAACACTGACCCAGGCACTATTAATGGGTGCAGGGAGGGGCCCCTCAGCTGAAAACCAAATAGTAGCTTGGTCACATTTACACAAAACTTACTTTTTAAAACAAATACATATTTTATTTTTATACCATCCTTTCCTGGTGGGCTCAGGATGGTTGGTAACTAAGTTTAAAACCTAGAAGACAAGGGCGGGATCAGGAAGCGAGCCTCCCACGTCTGGATGGGGTACAACTGACTCTTGCACCAACCACCAGGAATCTGGGAGTGATCTTTGATGCCTCCCTTTCCATGGAGGCTAAGGTCACAAAGGTAGCCCAAACAGCATTTTTCCACCTGCACCAAGTGTGGCTACTAGCGCCCTACCTGTCCCCTGAACACCTGGCCACAGCGATCCATGCAATGGTCACTTCCAGGTTAGACTTCTGTAATTCGCTCTATGTGGGCCTACCCTTAGCTTTGACCCAGAAATTACAGCTGGTACAGAATTCAGCTGCTAGGGTCCGCACTAGAACACCTTGGAGGGCCCATATTCAGCCCGTGTTGCGTCACCTCCGCTACTTACTAGTCTGTTTCTGGATCAAGTTTAAGATATTGGTTCTGACCTTTAAGGCTATATGCGGCTTGGGCCCTATGTCTCTGTGGGACCGCTTGTTTGCTTACCTCCTTGGGACCTATAACAAAGCCTATCATATGTTCTTGATTAACTGCATATTCCACCTCCCTCTTCAATAGGATGGCACTGTGTACAAGGGATTCTTAGGAGGTTGCTCAACCAGGCACTGGTCAGATTTGGGATCTGCTTAGTTGTCTCACCTGGTCATCAGATTATATCCTGGATTCTTTTCGATTACCTTGAAAATAATTCTCTTGACTGCCTTAGTTATTGAAGGCAGATGGAATCAGACCCTTTCTCTTTAGTGTAAGAGGCAATGCAGACTGAAGCAAAGAGAAACCCAGCAGCAAGGAATCCAAGGTGAGGCACCTCAACACACACACACTCCCTTTCCCCTTCTCACTGAATGATGCCTTATAAATACCAAACAATTCTCCTCATTGTTTGGAGGAAAGGGAACGCTCACGATTTCTTGTTCTTTTACTGCACAGCAGAAGGAACTGGAATAACAGGCAGAGTGGCAGACCCTGTTTATAGCTGCTGAGATCTTGTTTGCTGTCGGGCCCATCGGCTCACAAGAAAAGCAGCAACAGTAGATGAGATAAATGCAAGTGCGTGAAAAGGGGCCAGTGAAAGTGTGTGACTTCAGAACATCGAGGGTAAATAACATCCTATTATGCGTCTGTTAAAGAGACAGGACTCCCCACATTCCCCCCCTCCTCTCATGGAAGGGTTGCTGGATAGGGCTGCAAACTGTGACAAGAAAAGCCCTGGCTGCCCATGCCCACCGCCCTGTATCGGAATTCTAAAAGTGCCCACAGGCTCCAAACCGTTGAGGACTCTTCCTCCACACAGTCTCTAACCGAGACTTTGTGAAAGTGTCTTATGCCTTGGCATAAGGCACCAGGAAAGCAACGTAGTGCATGGGCCTAACCCCAGTTGGATTCAGTAGGTACCAGGGAAACGTATAAGTGAAATCATAATCCCTTCCCTAGTTCCACACCTTTTGAGGTTCTGGTAGTTTCTGTGACTAGACTATCAATTGCAGCTCAAGGCTTGGTGGTGGGGATGGAAAGTATCCAATTTCTCAGCACCAGATCTTTGCGCATCTTTTCCATAATGCCCAGCAGCATTCTTATCAGGAGCACTTATGGGACTGACCACGAGCCATCATATTTCAGCAGATGAGCACCCGCAAGCTACAGAGTGCTGTAGTCTCATAATCCTAAATATGACACAGGCCATTAATACTGAGTAAGTTTAATTTATTACTTCCTGGTGGCCCACACTGCTCTTTTCCCAAATGAGCTCTATGGCCAAGTGAGGCTTTGAACTTGCACCTTCTCACTTTAAGCTACTCAACCCACGACACCACACTGAACCTTGGGCTCAGCAGAAGGGTCTTGACTTCATTTTTCTTTTCTAGAAGGGGGTCTGGTCAACTTACCCTTAAAGACTGAAATCAGACAATCGAAATCTTTTCTGCCAAACATTCCAAGCCAAGAATATAGAGCAGCCTTCTTCAACCCTTTGACTGTGGAGAAGTTATTTCTCAGGCTTTGAGAAGCTTCAGAACTGGGCTGGAAGAGATGCCCACTGGCCACACCTCCCTGCTACATCCAAGGATGACCGGGGTGGGGGGGGGATGACAATTTGAATCTAGAACAGGCTCCACCTGTTTTCCCAAGCGCAGTGTACCCACACGAGAACTCCACTCCCAGGTCCCTGCTTTCACTGCAATGTTGGAAATAGCTTATTGCCACGTCCATTAAGGTGGGATATAGGGGAGAGGGCAGGGAGCCTGGTTGAGAATTATAGAGTTAAGGTGTCATTTGTTAAAAGGCCAGAAATGGAGGCTGTTCTCCCACTAGCCCAGCAGCAGAGAGGAGCAAGGGGGAGGAGCACAGCACTGCCGTCCCAGCTCCACACCCACTGTAGCTATAGGCCTCTGCAAACAGGCCGAACATAACAAGTCGAATTTGAAAGGCACTTGCATTGTTCTAAGTAGCTGCAATTCCTGCTCCTTATTTACTTCTACGTTTTTTAAATTGCAGACTGGCTCTAATGCCCTAGGAACAGGGGTAGTCAACCTGTGGTCCTCCAGATGTCCATGGACTACAATTCCCACGAGCCCCTGCCAGCAAATGCTGGCAGGGGCTCATGGGAATTGTAGTCCATGGACATCTGGAGGACCACAGGTTGACTACCCCTGCCCTAGAATAAACTCCAGAAAATAACAGTTTAGTGAGTGTTCACATTATTTTTATACTAGTTTATTTTGATTGGGGGAATCCTTAATTAATATTTGACCAGTTGCCTGACCAAATCTTTTTCCCCATCTGTCAAAAATCCTTCTTATTTTGCTTAATGAAAAGTATCCTAGCTTACACCCCATATAATGTGCCACTCCTCCTTCAACTAAGCAGTAGAGCCCTTAAATCTGTTGTTTAGCAGCTAGTGTGTTAGAAAGCTAAGAACTGTGCTTGTAACATTTAAAGACTGGGAGAAAGATAAAAGTTCATACTTTCCAATCATCTGATAGACTATCGTTTCTTATATTTCCAACTGGACCTTTCCTTCTTCCTGGAAAATCAGCTCCACCCAGTATCATTTTTGTCTGTTCAAATCTACACAGCATTTTGCCCCTCTGGTTGAGCCTTAAAAAATGGTATTTCATGGATTTGGTTTTCAGATTTTTTCCTTTGGACCAATGAAGTTACCTGCAACATACAACACTAAGTACAGCTGCAGGGGCCCTGCTGATTTCCCTCCATCTTTACCTACAGCTCAGAAGCGGGGCTGCAGTTCCTTACAAGTTATACAGCCACCAACATTTTAAAAAAGCCCTCCTCATTATACTCATTTCACAAAAGGAGGTAATATGGGGACTTTCCTTATCATTGGCAAAGGGAAGCTTGCAGAAGGCAAGGAAAAGAGGCTTCTTGGACAGGATGCAGAACACATTTTAATACAGCACCATCTGCCAAAAATAGCAGCCATTTATGCTTGCCACTCAGCAAACAGACCATTCATGGAAACAAGGAAGCACACACAAACAAGTAATCCTGCCTCGCAAAGGCAATGCTGACTTGCAGATCCAGGTTCTGCCTAACTATATAGGAATAAAACGGTAAAGTAATGAGGCCCTGGTTCCTGACGGTCGAGACTTTTGGGGCCAGTGAACACAGAGATCACAGTATTAACAGCCCAAATCCTGCAACAAGAACTAAATCAGCCAACTGTTTCTTCCACAACCTTAACAGTCAGTCCAAAACAGGCCCAGGCCAGGAGAGTGTGTTCGGAGGGGTGTGGGTTGGAGTGGTGTATGTATGTGTGTGTGTGTGTGTGTGTGGAGGTGGGGTATCTCTGATCACCCACTGAACTTCAGAGCAAGTTCCCTCAAAGTGTTGTGCAGTTACACTCTGCTTCCATTTTCCTACTCTTCATGCTTCCTTCCCCTCCCTCCCTCCCTCCTTCAGCAGAGCTATCACTGGAGCTAGCTCCTCAACTTTGCAGCCCTAGCATGCTGAGCAGCCAATCCACCCCATCTTCCCCCTCCCAGGCACGTCTGCTGGCTACCTGCTGCTACTCAACACGTAGGTTTAACTATTCCCTATACTAGGAGCAAGCTTTCTTAGCAGTATTCTGTGCATCTCAACAAGAAGCGTCCAGGATCTGCTGGTGGGAAGCAGAACTAGCTCCAGTACCTTGTGATACTAAAAAGTGGGGCTGGCTCCTGCCCCTTCTCCTCCTCACCCCCATGCTCTCCTCCCATCTTATTTCCCACTCATTCCCATGCCTCCCAGTTGCCTGTGTGTAGTTCCCTTGCCCACCAATGCCCACAACCACCTGCACTACCTGTAGCCCTTTCTCTAGTGGCCCTAGCATCTGGAAAGAGGGGGGGTCGAGTGCTAGCAAGTGACATGGGGCAGGACATGCTGCAAGCCCGGGGCCCTGCTAACTGCCCCAACCTCAGGGTATGCTGATACCAGCCATGTTGAGAGGCAAAGGTGGACAAGTGAAAGAAGAGGATCAGAGGCTCAGCCCTGGCTGATGCTGGCAACAGAAGAGAGGAAACCAAAGCTGTGCTGCTGAGTCCTTTTGGGTTGGGTGTGGAGGGAGCATCCCAGCAACGGCAAGTTGATGAGAGAGAACCTTGGTGAGTCAACAGACTTCTGGCCAGACATTGCCTAGTCAGCACACGTATTCCAAATCAATTACCAGGATTCTGATAAAAGTTGGCAAATATTTAAGAAAACAATACCACTGCAGCAGCAGTACAGTTCTGATGGGGGAAGGAAGCCAGGAGCAAGCACAACAGCAAAGAGAAAATGACGAGGGGGTTGGACTAGATGACCCATGATATCCCTTCCAACTCTATGATTCTATGAGAACAACTGAAAGCATGACAATGAACACTAAGGGGCCACCTCCAAAAGCGCAGCCTCGTGGGGGTCCAGAGCTGCACTGGCACCACGTCACTCCAGAGTCTGCCTTGAGTACTGAGTTCTGGAACACATGAAGCAGGAATGGAGAGGTATGTTCTGAGCATATGCAGAACACCTTTCATTTGCCACAGAAAGCACCAGTGACATCGGCCATCTACCAGGACAACAAAGTGTTGCTTTTTCCCTAGCCCCAAACTGGAGGGGAAGAAGAATGCAAGTTGTGTATTTAACACCACAAATCTTGCTATAACAAGCTGACAAATAAGTTTCATCACTTCTCAAGGTATAAACACTGACCCCAAAGCCGCAACCCCACTGGGACCTAAGGGGGGGAATTCATTTCAGTCCCTTGGCTGCCTTTGGCTTCATGATAATGAGAAAGCTGCAGAAAGGAAAGCTGTGTTGAAATGAGACCAGTAGGGAAGATGGTCTATAAAGAAAACACGAGATTTTCAGACTGAGGGGAGATCAGGGTGCATCCGTGTGCATGCAGGTCAATAAATGAAAAACAAAATAGGGTATATAAATGGAAATACAGAATGAAGACAGTCTTTGCCATTTCAGCTGTACCCCAAAGTTCAGGAAGACCCAAACCCACACAATCTAGGCAAGGCCAAGGAATTTCATAAACTGCACCTTCTCTCATACATTTTGAGAAAGTCACTGCAATTAAATACATGTTGAAGTGCCAGGCCGTTATGACTGAATCCCAAAACATAGTCACTAAGTTATAGAATCAATGACAGTTTTTTAAAAAATAAATAAAAGAGTATTTTACAAACTACAGTTTCTGTTCACCTCGTAAATTTCAAGGATGCTTCTGTTTATAATGGGTGAAGTTTTAAGCAGTAACACTCTTCGAGAACTTTAAAAGGTATAACTCTGCTTGGAATTGCCTTGTACAATTATTGCTTTTTTATTACCACAACCATCACGTGCATACATTCACACATCTAAGCACTATTATCTCTGTATTATCTATCTTCCATGTTATCTATAAAACCCACTAGAAATTAAATCACATACGCATATCTTTGAGTCATCTGAGGCAACCTGACCCTTATCCTTTCAAATGTTCTAAACACAAAATCTAAGCAAAATAGTTGCTCAAACCCGTTTCTACATTGCAACCATAGTGTCCCTTACACACTCACCTGTTAATGAAGCCAAAATTATGTTTCAAATTGTGTTAGGATATCTCTTATTTCTGGGGTCAGGTTTTCCACTGCCTTGGCAGCTTCTGTAATAGCTTTCCGATACATCCCTTTCTTTTTACGATTAAATCGTAGTTTGAAATATTCAGAGAAGGGGGAGAGTTTTGATAGAGACAAGGAAGATGTTGTTGGAGAACCAAACCATGAAACTTTTGCTTCCTGCCAAGAAGGGTCTCCATTTTCCTTCTGGCTCAGATTTATGTCAAGAACACGGGCTGGCCACCACGGGAAGCCGTGAATTTTACCCCACACAACATCCCCCACAGATATAGTTCTTCCATCTTCAGTGACACATTTGGAAACACTGTGTGTGTGCAGCCGAACAGTCAACGGGGGCACAATTTTGCGTTCTTCTTTTGAAGATGAAGAGACTGATGCATCATCGCCAGGTAAAAAGTCACACATTTCTGGGGACGTTACTTCTGAGCTGGATGATTTGGATTCATCTAGGCTGTCATTGCTACACACTGATAAGCTAGAAGAATCTGCTTTCCTTTTACGATAATTCATAAGAAAAGCCAAGTTATCATGTCCATCTTTCCCTTGGTGAAACCTTTTGAAGTCCTCTTCTTCACAGGAGCTGCCTGAAGACATTTCTGCTAGACTTCTGTCAGCAGACTCGTCCGTATAGAAAGCATCAACAGCAGCATGAGACCCTCTGCTACTGGGAGGGACATTCATCTCATCGATCAGTTCAGCTTTATATATTGAAACATTATCCCCCTCGTTCACTCGATGAGGCTTCAGCCTGATTTTGGGAGGTGGCACATCTGTGCTGGAATGCACAGGCCTCGTTAACTTCAGCTTTGGAATGGAAGCAAGATGGCCACCGGATGACTTGTCCATAAAGCATTTCGGCTCCTGATACTGCTCCGAGTCTCGGTCCTCTTCTTGGTCCTCCCCTCCATTCTGTAGCACTCTCTGGGGACAAAATGGCTTCCCTGAGCCATGAACTCGAGAGGGAATTTTCACCACTTCCCCTTTACCTTGTGGGGTGCTGTAAGATATTTTGATAACAGGAGTCCGATGCAGCAACTCCCCAGAGAACTTGTCGTCTTCTCGTTTTTCTCTTTTGTTCCTCTTCTCTACATACTCAGATTCACTGTGCCTTTTTTGCTCCTTATCCTGAATGCTTAGCTTCCTTCTGGTTTTAGCATTTTGCCTTACTTTACTATCCTCCTCTGGATTCAAGGTGTTTTTACACTTTTCACAAAGTACTTGCCTTGGTCTCAACCTAATGGTACTCATGATGAGCCTTCCAGGGTCTCTATTGCGGGACAAGCGTCTCTTTGTCCTTTTTATAGTTCTTGGGGGTGGTTGTGGTACCCACTGGTTATATGTGCGCCGTAACCATAACGGAGGAGGAAAGGGGGCTCCCTCAAAATAGGGAGGATAAGGAGGAGCACTGCCTGAGGATGGTGGAGGCAAGAGGGGAGGGACAAGTTCCTCACTATTGGCCTTGGAAAGTTTTTCATCTGAGTACCACCATTCAGTCTCCAGCTTTTTAGGGTTTCCATCTTCAGGTGTCCCATTAGTGCAAGGTTTGTGAGGGTCCTCGGTCTTTGGTAATGTAGCTGGCGGTACACAAAACAATCCAGACCTAGAGTAGCGTAGGAAGGGAAAAAACATATAAATTATCAGAATAGATTCAAACTATGACTCCTTCCCACTGACAAAATTGTATTGTATTGTATTGCAGAACAACAAACATTAGAAGTTACACATTCACTGAACAATCCTGAAGCAGCATAATCTCCATTTGTGTTCTTGAAAGCTACAGGTAGACACAGTTAAACATTTAGGTGCAAGTCATGCAGTAGGGGAAAGGTAATTTACCCAATGAAATACCCTCAAAAAGTGAGAAATAGAAGTCAGCTCTTTCCTGGCTTTTTTTGTTCCACTCCTCTGTTGTCAACACCTCCCCTTTTAGCTACTTTTTAAAACTTTTTAATTCTTCCCCCACCAGCTAACGTTAACGAAGACTTAAGTCTCAGCAATATTCACTGGAGTCTGCCTAGCCATGGCAACCAAGATCTCACAATGTAGCTCACAAGAATTCAGTGTCATTCTTTCCCTTAAAAAAAAAAAAAGATTACTTTGATTCTAATATTAACCTACACCATTTTTAAATACATATTTCCCTGTAAACCTGGGTGTCCCTTATCTACACATGGCCCCATTGTGTGGATTTTTTGATCCAAGCTGAGATCACCATTCAAAATTAAATGTAATATCTACAAACACAGACAAATGTGTTGTATCCAGATGCATTTTCCTGTGAATGCAAGGATATATTCATATGGAAGTTATTTCCCCGCCTCCCATGACAGTCCAAAATACCCCCTAAAATCCTGTTCCTGGGGAGTTGCCCCCCCCAGCAACAGGACTTTGGATGGATATTACAATCTACTGGGGGGGGGGGGCTGGAAAACTCTACTGCATGGATGGAAATCCTTGCACCTGAAGAAACACCCAGTCTATGACCAGGCCTATAATTAAGAAAACAGACCAAGCTAGACGTATTGTGGCCACAGGACTTTAATCTGCCTGGTAGATTGGAACCAAGAGCCAAACCTGTTCACAAAAATGAATGTGAAACTTCAAGGAGAGAGGAATTTGATAACTATTATTTCAAATTAATTAAAGCATTTTAAGTGGTTTCTTTAACTTTTACCACACGTTGTGTTATGAACGGATGTTGACAGAGACATAGTTATACAAAGACTTGAATAATACATCAAGCCATTTTCTCAGCTGAAAAACTGCAGCATTCAATAAATAACCAAAGCCTCGCCTGTTCCGACAAGGCACATAAGAACCTGCTGTAAATCAATCTGCTATTAAACACACCCCTTAAAGCCAGCACAAATGCATCTGTTACAATCCTGGAACCATGATTAAGGAATTATAGCTGTAGGAGCAGGTGCTCTCTCTTCCCCAGTCCCACTCCATTTACACCAGAATCCCTTCATGTTCCCAAAATGAATCATGGTTATTGCGAACTAGAGTTCAAGAACTCTTTAATTCCCTATCTGTACGACAGGTATACTAAAGATACGTTTTCAATAAATTGGATGAGGTTAGCTATGTGAGGTTCATCCATGGTGAGTAAAGGAAACTGCTACATTCAAAGAGATTAAACCCCTGATAGCCACAAGCATTTGGTTATTATCCTTTATGTTTTTGTATTCTGGTCTTAGACCGTATGACTAAATAAATAATTAAAAAACCCTGAAAGTCAGTATAAGAGGCAACACGAAGGGGTGAGCACATGCGCTTGTTTGCCTTCCGTGCCTTGTTCACCGGCCTTGCAGGGCAACTGGCCGGCCACCCTGTGAGACAGGACTAGAAGGACCGCTGGTCAAATCCAGCAGGGCTCTTATTATGCTCTTGCAGTAAAGGCATTCAATAATTACACAAAAAATGATCCAATCCTGTTGCCTGAACAGTTGTAAGCCCTTTAGTTATTTACCATGAACATACACACAGAAGCTGTGTGCAGCTCGTGGGCCTCTTGAATAAAGCATTCTACAAAGAAGGAAGAAAGGAGGGGAGGGTGTACAGGTGAAAGAAAGTTACGAAGGACTGACAAGCCGCCACAGCCATGCCAGGGCATCAAGGAAGCAGCTGACGAGTCATTTGGCTGGCTGAAGTAGAGTGCAGGAGACTGAAATAATATCGGAAGCCAGCAGCTGAAGTCTTGGCTCTATGGGACTGACTGCACCAACTACTTTGCACTTAAGGCTGCAATAGAGGGGTCAAATTCAGGCAGCAACCACCCTCAGGAGGGCACTTCCTGTGAATGGGGAAAGATTTGTTTGGTAATGTAGGTCACAGGTCTCCATAAAAGCGTCACCTCGAAATTAGTGTACTGAGATATATTGTATGGTCTCAAATGCAAGGTCACTAGAAACTTCTGCTGGCACCTAGGTTCTTTGCAAAGTAATTATAGCCAGCCTTCACAGACTCGCTGGAGGAGACAATATTAGGTTTCTAATCATTTCCAATGAAGCTTGACAGGCACTGATAAAAGTGACCACTTTCTGTCACAGGACTACTTTCAAGCTCTGAGTTCAAGTTAAATATTTTTAAAAACCATCATTTAAATTTTGGCTACCTTAGAAAAATTAAGGTTCAGAAGCGTCTAGGTCCGATGGTAACTCTGCTTCAGAACAATTTGGACTGGAACGGCTGTGCTAGGTGTAGGCCAGGGGTGGCCAAACTGCAGTTATCCAGATGCACATGCTGGCAGGGCCTCATGGGATTGTAGTCCACTGACATCTGTAAAACTGCAGTTTAGCCACCCCCTGCCACAGGCCAATAAACTCCATTCATTTTAATTGAAGAAGAGTTGGTTTTTATACCCCACTTTTCACTACCTGAAGGAGTCTCAAAGGAGCTTACAATTGCCTTCCCTTCCTCTCCCCACTACAGACACCCTATGAGGTAGTTGGGACTGAGAGAGCTTCAAGAGAACTGTGACAAGACTAAGGTTACACAGCATGTGGAGGAGTGGGGAATCAAACCCAGCTCTCCAGATTAGAGGCCACCACTCTTAACCACTACATCAAGACAGTTCTCTTGGGAAGGACCCAAGTAGTAGTAGAAGACGAGTTGGTTCTTATATACTGCTTTTCTCTACCTGAAGGAATCTCAAAGTGGCTTACAGTTGCCTTCCCTTTCCTCTCCCCACAACAGACACCCTGTGAGGTAGGTGGGGCTGAGACAGCTCTGATATTACTGCTTGGTCAGAACAGCTTTATCAGTGCTGTGGCAAGCCCAAGGTCACCCAGCTGGCTGCATGTAGGGGGGCGCGGAATCAAACCCGGCTCGCCAGATTAGAAGTCCGTGCTCCTAACCACTACACCAAGCTCGCTCTCTCAGCAGTGCTCATATTCCTTTCCATGCACCAACTGCTTCCATCCGATGAAATTAATGGAAGGATTTCTCAGGTGAATGGATGCTTGAGCATATTAGCATCCCCCGTCCCCTGGTGCCCTTGATGACAACAGGATATAGTGAACAATCTCCAGTCATAATATTTGACTCAGGATTCTTGAAGGCTTCAGGCTCCATTTTTCTAAAAATAGGATTCATGTTTCTAGCTTTTAGTATGGTAAGAAAATATGTTATAATAGATTCCTTTCCTCTTGAACTACTGTCTCAAGTACGGTTAGAAGGTACATATTTGCTGAAGCTAAGCAGATATGCGTCAGGTCAGGAGACTTTCCAAGGACCCTGTGTTGGTTTCCATGATGGAAGAAAAATGGGATCGATATACGGTAAAACTGTAGCTCAGGATATCCTGTCTTCATTGAGTCCCCCGCTCATTTGCAAATAAAATAAAATCAGAATTACACAATGCGCTTTATTTATTTTTTTACAGTACAATAATTCTGACTACATTTTCCTGGCTTCACATTTAAGTTCCTCCCCAGGTGCAAATATTCCATCCTTGGCTATCCTTGGGGCACATCAAGCAAATGGTCAGAGGGGTTTGCATAGCACTGGCCTGAAATGGAAGGCAATGTCATACTGCCTGACACAAGAGAACAAAGCCATCAATTGTGCCTTAGCCTGGGGGGGAAGGGGGAAGAGTACTTTAACTATAGTGAGCTGTTTTCATCACAAGAGGAAATTATTATCAAAATCTAGACAATGGTTTGTGAATTAGGGAGGTGGAGGGCTGCCATGTATAACTGCTGCTTGCAAGAACACATGTGTTTACACATAAAGAAATGCAATATCTTGTTTAAAAAACTAAGGATATTCCTTGAAGCTTCTAGGCCATAAATGTGGACCTGCCCACTTTTTCGGCAAAGAGTTGATTTTCCTTTTCCCATTTCTCTTACAACATACTCCCAAATCCTTACACTGTTCTCCTTGTTGTTCTCAAAGCAGCAAGTTTTTAAGATTCTATGTATGACAACTTCACGAGAGACAACACATCCTTTCAGTTTACGTAGCCAAATTGTAGTTTGTAGCACTCCAAGTGTTCTAAAACAAAAAGTTAGTCCGTATAATCAAAATCTGAAACCATATGTGAGCATAGGGCTGGAGGCTCCCCACATGTAAGTGAAAGAGAGACACAACCGTATGTATGCACAATTTAAGCTTTCTAGGTTAAGAAAGTACAATTCTGAAAGGAGCTAGATTCTAGAAACACTCACTGGTCTGCTCCCTCGCTATTAAATTATGTTTAAAAGTCCTTTATTTATTTATTTAGGGATTGATTCATATGCTACCCCTCTCAGAATAAAAAAAAACAATAAAATAACAGCTATACAAAACAAGTTAAAGTTGTAAAGTTTACAAAATTGCAATTAATCACTATTGTACCAGCCATTACTAATGGTGATTTATAACCACACTGGCTCACCAGATGTTGAACTAGGGAGGAATCAGAGGAGGGGACAGAAAGGCAGATGTTCACAGCTACAGATTACAAAAAAAATGTGACTGTTTTAATAGGGCCTTTTAAAGGGGGCTGGCAGGGGAGATTAAATGAGAAGAAACACCTCAGTGATGTAATCTTGCAAAAATACTCCAGTCTAAATCCATCAGCTTCAGTGGACTGGCATAATTCTGCATAAGATTAAGAGAGCCCTGCTATATCAGACCAATGGTCCACCCAGTTCACCATCCTGTCCCACACACTTTATCTTCCTCTGCTGCCTCAGCCTAGATGCTGCCAAGAATATTACAGAAACTCTTCCCTTACTGTTCACAAAAATAAAGCAACATAACCATGGCGTGCTCCATTTTGTAATTAGTCTTCTGAAGTATTTCTCTTCCCATGCTTTAAAGCATTTTTAGCACAATACATAGATTCCTTGATTTAAATTATGCAGTATGTGCCAAGACCACAGATACAAAGATAGCTACTTGTTCCACAAGCTTTGCAAAATATGGGTAGAACATTACTCTTAAAACCCCCTTTCCCCTTGTATTGTTAATTCATCAATGACAACAGAAACTCGAGGGTGAGAACTGAGGATTCAACGAAATTGTTGTTGGTGGAAAAGGGTGCAGCTGAGTTATGGTGACCCTGCAAAGCTTTCAAGGCATGACACATTCAGAGGTGGATGGCCACTGCCGGCCTCCACATTATGACCCTGGTACTCCTTGGCCATCACCCGTCCACATACTAACCAAGTTGCCAAAAATTGGAAACAAGTGGAGAAAAGGGTTGGTGGCATTTAACAAAGGAGAAACAATGAGCTTCAATGCTCATCACACCAATTCTTCCCCAAGATTAATTTATTACATGGCTTGTGTATGATGTAGCCCAGAGATCCTAAGCCTGTCTGGCTGCCAACTAAGAGACATTCAGAGGTGGTTTGTTTCCTTGGAGGTTGGCCTTTCGAGTGCTAGCCAGGGCCGGCCCCTGCTTAGTTTGAGATCTGATGGGATCAGGCTTGCCTAAGCTACCCAGATCAAGTCTCCTCTAAGATACACACACATGGCTACACATTAGCATCAAACACACACACACCTCCACATTAGCATTACCTCAACAACTGAGACTTAGGGAGCATACACTGACCAAGAAAACATGTTGCTTCACCCTCAGAAGTTTTATCTTGAAAGAGTAATGTTCTGAAGAACACGGAGTCCTTCACACCCAGAGGATAGCAAGAGAGCAAACAGAAATCCCTGCAATGTTAAATAACTGCAGGAAAGACTTAAAAACTGTATCTGTGCAATGACTAATCCAGCTAATTACAAGGCCTGGCCCTCTCAGAGGGCACAGGGCTCCAATCTAGAGATGACTAATATCCATAATTGTACTGTTAAGCATCCTACCTGTTCAACACCTTTCTTAAAGCATCAGATGTTTATTTTTCTGCTTTCTCTTCTTGGCTTGATCTCCCCTTTCTTTTCTGTTTCAGTACTTAATTTCAAACAAGCAAAGCAGCACCCCAGGGAGGCACTTTTGATCATCCCCAATGTGTGGGGGCCGGTTGTGGTAGTTCACGGCTGAGGAGGAAACTAAGGAGTTACTGAACCAGGATCTCCAAGCTCACATGCCTCCAAACCATGAAAAGCCAGAGCGGGGTAAAATTTATCCCATCAGAATTCTGCAGGGAAAGGCAAATCTGCTAGAGCAGCATAAAGACAACATGTTCCACTGTCCTACTTTACCATGCATGCCGGTGGTGGAAAGTGACACCTAGTCATGGCCAATTTTATGGTAACTCTGTGGAGTTTTCAAAGCAAGAGACACTCAAGAGATGGTTTGCCATTTTCTGCCTCTCTGCATCAACCCTGGACTTCCTTGGTGGTCTCCGTCCAAGTACTATCCAGGGCCTACTCTGCTTATTTTCTAAGACTGGGCCATCCAAGTAAGGACAATGGCCCTATGTCCTCCATTGTTACAATAAGGAACAGAAGATTCTGTGTACTGAAAATCATTTCAGTGACATACCTCTTAGTACTTCCACGGGTGAAGTTTCTTCCTTCCACTTCATTGTCACCATAATCCTATGAGGTAAGTCCATCTGAGACAGGGACTCGCCCAGGGTCACCAAGTCAGCTTTACAGCCGAGGGGGAATTTGAATCTGGGCATCCCTGACCCTAGAACCAACCACCTTACCACAACACCACTCTGACTGTGGCCTGGGTGCCAATGAAGTCCATTTGATCACATCTGTACCCGGCATTTCTGGTCCAAGGTGGCACAACTGGGCTTTAGTACACCAAATCCTCACAATAGCCTGGCTACAAGTAATAAACTGGTCCAGAATGCAGTGGAATGGGTCCTCACAGGGGCCCGTGGGGAGCCCACATACAGCCTGTATTCACACAGCTACACTGGATCCAGATTTGGAGACTGAATCAGATTCAGGGTTTTGGTTCTTATCGTCAAGGCCCTTAACAGTCTGGAACCCTCTTCCATTAAGCCCCACAGAGGGCACTCGGGTCTAGTGAGCAACATCTACTTAGAGTCCCTAGTCCTAAAGAGATCAAAATGGCTTCAACCAGAGTCACAGCCTTTTGGCTCTGGCCTAGCAAAACCCTCTGCCAAAGGAGACCAGAGCCCTGCGGGACCTATAATTCTGCAGGGCTTGTAAGGCAGAGCTTCTCTGCCAGGCATACCATTGGGGCCCAGTAAGGATTAACACCTGATCGCTAGAAGACTGCCCTGCCTAAACCTGATTCAGCCAGCAAATTAGTCAGCAAATCTGCCCCATGCCTTCCCCACCTGGACTGGACTTTTATGGACAACGCCACTACAGGTTATATTCTGGATTTTAATGTAAACTAGGTTATTGTATATTGTATGGATTTTTAGGAAATTATGTGATCTACCTTAAGTAGCCAGTTTGGTGTAGTGGTTAGGAGTGCGGACTTCTAATCTGGCATGCCGGGTTTGATTCTGCGCTCCCCCACATGCAACCAGCTGGGTGACCTTGGGCTCGCCACGGCACTGATAAAACTGTTCTGACTGAGCAGTGATATCAGGGCTCTCTCAGCCTCACCCACCCCACAGGGTGTCTGTTGTGGGGAGAGGAATGGGAAGGCAACTGTAAGCCGCTTTGAGCCTCCTTTGGGTAGGGAAAAGCGGCATATAAGAACCAACTCTTCTTCTTCTTCTTCTAAGTCACTTGAGAGAGGGTGGAATATAAATTTAAGAAATAAGAGACGCTAGCTTCCCCAAGTCCACCAGTGAACTCTGTAGCTGAGCAGGGATTGGAAACCAGGGCTCTCAGGGTCAAACCCTACACTTTGTCCACTATGGACCAAGAGAAGCTCTGCCAGTTTTACCCATCAGCTAAGCCACATTCAGGATACTCGGTCTGCAAGGCAAGGGGGGGGGGATTCAGGTAACTTGAACATATATGTCTGAAAGCATCGCTGGTCACAACTGTGAGACCGGAGGGGGCAGTTAGTCACCGATGGCCACTGACCACAGGTGTAAGTCTGTTCCTCTGCAGCCACTTGGACCTTTGGGAAAGGAGAGGGTGGGGACAGCAAGTTTTCACCCTGATTGGAAGCTACAAGCTTCTCATATGGTAAGCTCTTAAGTGGCTATTGCATGACTCCCAGTAGTCTAAATCCAGCCAAGAATCCCTTCCATCTAATGAACTGAGAACAGATTATACAGCCACATAAAACACTTTTGCTATTCCTCCCCACAACTCAGGTTCTCTCTTGACATCTGCTGTGCTTGTATTTTTATGCATCCCAGCGCCACTACTCCCTCCCTGCCCCAATAAATCTGGCCCTCTGCAAGCAGCGAGCTCTTACAACCCCCAGACCACATCAAAACACACAATGCTGTGCACACTTGCTTAGTGTGCCAATGCAGCTGGACTTGTTTCTGAATAAAGGTACGTACGACAGGGCTGCTAGTTTATTCACAAATAATGGCACTGGTGTCGTTGTCCCACCCCTGACTGCACATCACAGCCAAGACAGAAGCTGCAAACTGCCTGCTCTCATTCTGCAGAAGGGGAGAGCCACCGAAATGGCTGAGCCTTTGACAAGTCAAAATTCTGCAGAATATTGTTGAAACAGAGGACCAGAAAGGAAAGGGAAGAAGACTTCTGCACAACTGCCTTTCCCCTTCCCACAGTAAAGATAAGACCACCGAGAACAGGCTGCCCATAAATATGCATGTGTCAAATAGGCCAGGGATAGTCAACCTGTGGTCCTCCAGGTGTCCATGGACTACAATTCCGATGAGTCCCTGCTAGTGTTTGCTGGCAGGGGCTCATGGGAATTGTAGTCCATGAACATCTGGAGGACCACAAGTTGACTACCCCTGAAATAGGCAGCCCAAAGTCAGGGACTCAGCTAGCACTGGGGTGTGTGTGGTTTACAACTGCACGGATGCTGCCATCCAGAGAAGAAACAACCCGAGTCTTTTCTGAGCAGCAGGGAACACTCTTTTTCCCAAACCATGCCCTATGGATTAGGGCTGCCAACTTCCAGTTTGTAGCTGGAGATCTCCCAGTACTGCAACTGATCTGCAGGCAACAGGGACCATTTCATGGCAGCTTTGCGAGGGGGACTCTATGGCATTATCCCCCACTGAAATCCTTCCCCTTTCCAACTCTTTCCCCCTCCAGGCTCTACTCCCAGCATCTCCAGGTATTTCTGAGCCCAGAATGGGAAACACTACTAAAAATGCCCCCCAAACCCCAAGCTTGTGGCAGTGATCGTGATAAGCCCAGCCGTTGTTGGCAGACCCTTGCCCACAGCATAAGGACATTTCCCTTTTCACCAGCCTTAAACCCAAAGCAGGACTGAGGACGTGGGATGAGGGCAGTCAGGAGGTCACAAAATCAAACAGAGGAGTCAGTCCAGCCTGCCTGCCCAGGCTGATTAAAATATGTCCTGCCATAGCTGCCTCTCACAAGCACCATGAGAAGGAACCCTTCAGCAGATCAGTCACTTGAAAGAGAAGGGACTTGGTTGCAAAATCATTGCCCTGGAGGGAAAGAAACATTGCTGCAGCCAGGCGGGGCCTTCAATCAATTCAAGAGCTGGTCGAATATAGTCCCAAAGTCATTCAACGTTGTCTAAATGAAAATGCATTCGTCACCAGCAGGACAGATGGCCATTAAAAGAAAAAAAACAGGGGTTATTGTGAAACAATGAAGTCAACTTTCCTTTGAAAATTAACATCACGAAGTCAGAAGGGTGTTTCCGAGGCAGTGATTGACAGCTTGCATTTCTGCTCCTGCATGGAAAATCCCTGCATTTCTGCTCCTGTGTGGAAATCCCTGCATTTCTGCTTCTGCATGGAAATCCCTGCAGCTCCAGCAGCCAACCAGCAGAAGCCAGCCTGAGCCATGCAAAGCTAAAGGAAACTACTACCTGCATAGCTGCACTGGACTTCACAGAATATTCTGCTGTGGTCAACAAGCATTATTTGGCCGTGTGCCAATCCTACAGGGCAAGGAGGAGGGCTGCCCTCTCCCTTTCCTGATCGCTACCTTTGCCCAGCATTCCTGGGCCTCTTCGCTTTGGTCACCACACACATTTTGCTTGGCTTCTCCTGCTCCTAATGAAATTTCATCCTGCCTTCCCCCTGTCGGTATGCCTGCACCTTCTACTCTTTTGTGAGGCCACAGTGGTGTCGTGGTTAAAGAGAGGCGGACTCTAATCTGGAGAACCGGATTTGATTCCCTACTCCTCCACATGCAGACAGCTGGGTGACCTTGGTCTAGTCACAGGTCTGAGAGCTGCATTCACAAAGCAGTTCTGTTAGAGCTCTCTCAGCCCCTCCCCCCCACCTCATGGGATGTCTGATGTGGGGAGAGGAAAAGGAAAGTGTTTGTAAACTGCTTTGGGACTCCTTTAGGTATTGGGATATAAAAGCCAGCTCTTCATCATCTTCTAGGCTTGGGATCTTCTTCCCTGCCCCCCCCCTCCACTTAAAGCTCAGGGAACCTTTCAGCCTTTCTGAAGAGATCCATGAAAAGGCAGTAGATTAACAGGCCAAGGGAATCAGCATTAGGCGCACATATGCCGGAAGTGTTTTAGATGTCTGGAATGGAGGTACAAGCTAAATAAGGAACATCTTATAGACTTATTGAAAAGGAAAATAAAAAAAGAGGTTAGATAAACAAGGGCGGGGGAGGGAGGGAGAAGCGTAGCACACTCAAAATAAACTGGCACCAAGCTTCTGAACCGTCTGGGTGGCTTGGAAAAGAAAACAAGAGATAAAGCTATTTAAACTTTGTAGAGAAAAGCAACCCAGGCATTCGGCTCCTGCTACTTTCATCCAGGAAAGCCTAGCTAGCACTGAGGGAAAACTAATCCCACCCAGCTAAGAATATTAGCAGAGATGTTCTCCAGATCCCTCTCTTCCACCCTGTTATTTGGAAAAATCCTTATTGTTGAAACATACCAGATGAACTCAAGAGCCGGCAGATGTAATTCCATTTTCCTTCTTGAACAACCCAAAACGAAACGGTGAGAGATCCTCTGATGCAAAAGCAATCCATGGTACATGTGCTGAGCAAGAGGCAGGACTCTGACATGGTTACAGGGGCCTGATTTATTGTCCAAAAAGGGAGAACAGAAACCAGCGGTTCATAAGAGGAAGCTTCCATGGAATCCACAGTAAAAGGGAATTGGGGGAGGGGGGCGTGCACAGAAAGGAATACAACGGCAGGTAGAACTCCGCCAACTTTCAGCCCAGAGACCGTGCAGGTGTGCAAACTGTCTACAGAGGACAGGAGGCAGATTGGCACAGAGATCTTGCCAAAATTCTTAAGCCATGGCAGCGACCCAGCATAAAACTTCTCCATGAGAGTTTCACAGGAGCCCTGCCCGCTTCCATGCAAAGGCTCTCATCGTGCCCCAGGTTATTTTGCTTCTCTGGCCTGAAGTGCCAGAGAAAAATCAATACAGCTGCAGCAATGGCTGACCACAGACTGCAAGGACCTCTGGGGCTATAAGGCAGTGATGAGCAGCCTGGACAATGGGAAGGGAGGGGAAGAGCCAGGCAGACCCACGAGGAGCTGAACCTAGTTCAACGCAAAGCAACTTCCTCGAGACAAGCCTGAAATGTGCATGAAGCCATATTTTAAAGTCATATGATTTTAGCACAAATTGTTGCGGGCATATCTAATTATGAGATAATGCTGGCAAGATGACTGCCAAGGGCTAATGGCTGCACACAGCAGGGAAAACAGACAGGCACACAAAAAGGCAGAGAAGCTGCCACTGAACCGTGAATCCTTATTAATGAAAATGAATGGGGGGGGGCGCCTTCAAAAGTGGCAGGCGTTTCTTCATAGTTCCCTCTCAGAAAACCGAATGGCAGGGAAAGGCCTGAGCTTGACAAATGAGCCCACCGTCTTCCCAAGGGACTCCAGAAGATTCCATTTTAGTGTGTGGCCGTATTTCCGAAAGAAGTTTTAACTATTTAGGGACCAAAGAACAGGAGCAGGCCGGCTACAGACAGTGTGTACCAATGCTATTTTGGGTTGTTCGGACAATGGCACTTCAGCCAGGAAGATCATAGCACTATTAAGCTCCATTTTCTATGTGATCACTGCCTAGGCCAGGGGTAGTCAAACTGCAGCCTCCAATTGTCCATGGACTACAATTCCCATGAGCCCATCTCCCTTCCCTGCCATGCTGGCAGGGGCTCCTGGGAATTGTAGTCCATGAACATCTGGAGGGCCGCAGTTTGACTTCCCCTGGCCTAGGCCCTAGTGTATATTACCCAGGTATATTACCCATCATCTATTAGGAGGGCTTTTAAACAGCACGACACTTTACTTATTTGGGTTACAGAGCAGGGTTGCACAGGTTGAAATGGCTGCCATTTCGTTCTGTACACACCGGCACCAATACCAGCCGCCTTTCAATAGCAAACCTCTCACTCCACAGAATAAAAGCCCCAGCGGCTGTATTGAGCTGAGCTATGCGGCTTGGGGTTTTGTGGACACAGGCTTCCACAAACACTTCCACTGCCCATCATCATTTTCATAAAGGCATGCCTTTGGGGTGGGAGACCCGGGGCAAACCGGGGCAGTTGCAGCCAAGGGAAAGGCCGTGTCAAGTGTGCAATGCTTTTGTGAACCAAGAGGTCCGTAATTATGGCAGCATGTGACCTCGCGAGGTTCTGTCCGTCAACGGCCAGCCTTCCGCAAGCACAAGAGGAACCTCGTCTAGGAACAAACTTCAGCAAACTCACAACATTCGGAGAAGAGCCGTCTTCTTCTGCCTGCAGCGCCCGAGATACCTCCGAGCAGCTCGGGTCGGTCTTCGGACCCCGCCCCCCGCAGGACACACCTTTTTAAAGAGCCTCGGCCCATAAGAAATATGGCCTTAAAAAAAGAAGTCACTAACACTCCATCAGTGCGTGTTGCACAAACTGGCAAGCCTGACTTTTTTTCCCACTCCCCCTGAACAGGATTTTTTTTTCTTTTTTGGCACGTTGGATTGAAAACAGAAAATGAAACCACAGCGTCCGCTGGGGGAGGAGGAGATAATTTGACACCGTCCTCCTCCTCCACCCCACCCCCCCCGCGCCGCCGCCGCACGTCCCACCCCTCCCCCACCGCGAAGCGGCACTGCAACTTCAGCGCTTTCATAATATGGCCTGAGGTCGCCTCCTGCCCGGCTGGACGCCTCGCAGGCCCCAAGTGAGGAGAGCAAACTTCTCGGGGCAGCCCCTCTCGGGAAGCTTTTGTTGGTTGGTTTGCAAAGGGGGGGGGGGGCACAGACACACACGCACGCACACGGGGGAGGGGAGAATAAGCGAGAAGTGTTCCTACTTTTTAGTGCAATCCAGGAGGATCCCGGTGAAGCGCCGCTCCCCGCAGCTCAAGGTGACCACCAGGGCGTCGTTCACCACCTGCTCCACCAGCACCGGCAGCCAGGAGCCGACCTGCGGCTCTTTCCCCTCCGCCGCCGCCTCCTCTTCCTCCTCCTCCATGCTTTTGCTGAGGAACTCAGCGGCGGCGGCCAGCTCGGCTGCAGCTGGAGTGCGGCTGCGGGATCCCAGGCGGCCTTGCTCGGGCCAGCTCCCCTCCCCCCGTCGCCGCTGAAGCTGCTGGGCTGGCTGCTGCTCCTCTCGGGAGAGCTACAGTGGCCGCCGCGATGACCTCATGGCTCCAGGCTCCCCCTCGGCGGGGAGGATTAGTAGGTGCGCTGACGTCACAATGCCTCCCTCCCGGGAACGTTCCACGGCGGAATCCTGAAACAATTGACTCCATTGGGATGATTATGGAAGAACACGCGGGGTGCTTTCTCTTCCTCCCCCTCCCCCACTCCCCCAGACGGGTTACAAGCCCAAACAGCAGGCCTGCCCTCTGCCTCTCGCTTGAGCTCTCCAATGGTCTAGGGTTTTTTTCCCTCAGGCTCCACACCTTCAAACAAGCAGACGAAACAGAAACTGAATGAAATGCGTTTCTCCCCTGCCGCCCACTCTTCCCTCGCAAAGGCTGTTGGCTTAAGAAAACGGGGGAACGTTTTCCCAATTTGTCCCCAAACGGAGATGTACCTGGATTGGAAGGCTCTGCTTTACAGGCTGCAGGCTTCCGGACAAACTTGCACTAAGGACCTCTTCCCCCAACCCCTCCGCTGGCATGTCTCTGTGACCCAGGGGCATTCTGCTCCTGGTGGCTTGCAAATGAAACGGAGGGTTGTCTCCGAACTCCTCCAACTGATAATTGAGTCCAGGGTGGTCCAGTGACTTTGAAAGGTTTCGAACATTGCTAGAAACCCAACAAAATGCTTTCTTCGGAGGAGGCGACCGTGCAGCGCCCTGGTGGAGTCATGCTTACATTTTCAGGGGCACTGTGAGGGAAAGGGGCTTGCGAACCGAATGGTTTTTCCCCAGGTAGGCACACTGGGATCCAAACAATTCAAACAACTGCTTGGACAGGAGGTTTGCACTAAACTGAGCGCCCTTTGAAGTTGCTTTTGGGTCCTGGCCCGTCGTGCAGGTCCCCTCTCGGGTAAAGCAACACGGAAGTTGACTCTGTTCGGGAAAGAGGCTGAGAAAAAAGCAGGCAGAGTTAGATGTTCCTGCGTTGCTTGGCCTGCTGCGCTTGAAGTTTTCCACTGGGCGGAGATTCCAACCCTTCGCGTTCAGGGACGCCACATGGCTGCGTGCGCGTCGCCTGCTTCCCCCGGGCCTGTGCGCAGCGCGACAAAGGGAGGGCAGCTACCCCCTGTGAGCGAGGCTGCCCGGGAGGAGGGCTGCAAGGTCAGCCGCTCCTCTTCCTCTCCCTGCCACTGAGGCCTTCGCACGGCAGATAGAAATCTGTCAGGCTGTCAGAATATTGGGGGGGGGGGGGAGTGGGGGGAGGGGGGAGAGAGAAACGCTTCAAAAGATCGACCCAACGAATAGCAGCTCCCCTCGCTGCAAAGTTCATTGAAATAGCGCACCTCATTGCAGACTCCATCTTGGGCGGGGGGTTAAAGCAAATGCCCAACGTTATGCAAGGATGTGGCTTTAAAGAAAACCTCATATCACCACTAAGAATTAAGAGGAATGAAAATACATAAAAAGGGAATGCATGCAAAGCCCGGTTGTTGTTTTTAATTAGAATGTAGCCTTACTTAGCACAGCCCCATTTTGTTGTTCCTTGTTTAAATAGTTATACTTTATGCGGAATGTATTTAAATATATTAAAACAAACCCGGGGAGGGAGGATTTGGTCTAAAATGACAGTAGTGGACAATATTTTAATCACTGGAAGCTTTTCTGTCTTCCGGCTCCAATCGCCCCCCACACACACACACACATATACACTGTTGTTCAGCTGCAATTTCCTAAACAACAAATTCTTTTGCAGGGCCCAGAAATGAGTAATGAGAGACAGTGAAAGCTTACACCCCTCTGATACATTCCAAACCATTATTTAGTGTGACAGGCACATTGATTGTACCTTACCTTGCTGCCACTGGGTTCTCTGAACTTAAAACGCTGTTGCTCCAGGCTTTGTACAGGACAGCTGTGGCTATATATGGTCAATATTTAATAACGATTTCCAAACACACACACAAAGGGATGGCTTGCTCCCCCCCCCCCTTGAAGTTATCCCACAATCTCCTGCAGCCTGCATAAGCATAGCAGCCAGAAAGCATTAAAAAGGGAAGGGGATCACCCATTCGAGTAGGAATTAAACCCTGGCAAACGAGAATAATGGACATGTACAGAAATACGGCAGAGAAGAAAGTCTATGGCACGCGTTACCTGAGCGATCCCTGTCTCCGGCCCTTTTAACCCGGACAATGTTTGACAATTCCGCGAGGTTACTATGTGCCGCGTCTTGTTTCCATCGCGCTCCCTCTAGCGGCCTCTCGCTGCATTTCCCGACGCTGCGTTTCCCCCTGGCGGTCGCTGGCTGCATTGCCCGCGCTGACCTCTCCGGCCTCTCCAATTAGGGAAGTGCTGCCCCGGCGGCTCAGGCTAACCGGAGCTGCGTTATTAGGTGAACGACTGGGGCAGAAGGCGCTGGGACGGCCCTTCCCGACTGGTTATTCTATACAGTTTCCTCGAACTATCAGCTCCAGGGAAAGGCTTTGGAGGTGGTGGGGGAAACCATGCTAAATCAGTTGCTTTAGCTGTTACGCTAAAAATAAGAGAGTGTGTCTGGAAGACAAGATAGGCTTGGACCTTGCAGTTTAGGACTGTTTCTTGCACAGATTCAGTGGCCCTGCTGGTCTGAAGCAGCAGGACAAAGTTTGAGTCCAGGGTCATCTTTCAGACTAACAACACGTTATTCAAGGTATATATAAGGTTTTGTGTGCACACACATTTCCTTACATACAGTGAACTGTGAATCCCCAGCCCGTGGGTATATGGGTGAGCATACAGCATAATGAAGACGTTTAGCAGATGCAAGGACCAAACAGGGATAACAAGCTTAGTGTATGAGGTTACCATTTGTTTGGGTTTAATTGGGGGGGGGGGGGATGGTGAAGGAAGTAAATATGTTAAAATTGGAGACTAATGGGCAGATGTGTCCTTGATTGTGGCATGCTGAGAGTAATTAACTGAGACCGTGACATTATGCTCCAGACACTCCTCTCAAGCATGGAGGTATCTTTGCTGTATCTTCTCCTTTAGAGTGGCATGACTGTGTAGATTTATCTTCCCTGTCCCCAGACCAGAGAAATACATACCAATTTACGATTCCAAATTACACTACATTCTACCATTTACAGCATTACTTCAAGGTCTCCCACATGTCATTTTGATATCTCATTGTTCAGCAGAATAAATGTTCCCTACCAGAGCCAGCTTGGTGTAGTGGTTAGGAGTGCAGTCTTCTAATCTGACATGCTGGGTTCGATTCTGCACTCCCCCACATGCAGCCAGCTGGGTGACCTTGGGCTCGCCACGGCACTGATAAAACTGTTCTAACCGAGCAGTGATATCAGGGCTCTCTCAGCCTCACCCACCTCACAGGGTGTCTGTTGTGGGGAAGGCGACTGTAAGCCGCTTTGAGACATCTTCAGGCAGAGAAAAGCGGCATATAAGAACCAACTCTTCTTCTTCTTCTACCCACAAACTGGGCAGACTGGGAGAAGCAGCCCTGGAGTGAGGGGAACCGATTGGCCACAATGGTGACAGCAGTGTGATGGAGACATTGGTCAGTGATAGGGTATCCACTTTGAATGCAGAAGGTCCCTAGTTCAAGCCTTAGCATCTACAGTTAAAAGACCCAGAAAGTGAGTGGCCAAACTGTGGGTCCCCAGATGTTCATGGACTGCAATTCCTCAAGGGGAATTGTAGTCCATGCACATCTGGAGACCCACAGTTTGGGCACCCCTCCATCTTATAACTGATAGAACAGCTGCCAGAGTGGACAATACTGACCTTGATAAAACCAAGGTCTAACACAACGCCTGGCAACTACGTATGACTGGTTTCATGCAATGGGCATTTAGCTTTCTGATGGTCTCAAATGCTCTTCCAGGGCAGGTGTCCACCTGGAAGTTTCCCTTGAAGCCAGAGGAGCCTGGCTGCCCCTGAATGGAGTGTCAGCTTGCTCCATTTCAGAAGGGTCAATTACGGACAAAGCAGCTGAAGAAAACAAGAATGCAGATCACAACCATTAGGGAGTGGCCCCATTGTTACTCGACAGTCATACTTGCCCATAACAACTATATTATGGGATGCCGAGGAAACGATTGTGTTTACTGAAGCAGACATAAGGAGAACAATCAGTTTTTGTCTTTGAATACTCATGGACCCCTGGTTGGCCTGCAGTGCCCTTATCCATGTACATGGGCACTGAAGGACATGTGCCTATTGTTCACTCTTATGTTTGCCACAGAAAACACAAAAGCCAAATGGATTGCCATGTAAGGGGCAGAGCTCTATCTGTTCAGGTTCTAGGGCAGATCTATGAATGCAAGGCCACTGTTGGCTCCATCTTCCCATAAGGTATATGTGCAGCTGAGTGTATGACCATCATGTGTGGCTATCTACATACTTATTTTATTTTATATTTCTTTATTTTTTGATTTATAGACCACCACTCTCCAAAAAGGGCTTGTGGTGGTTTACACATAGCAATAAAAACACATCACCCCAATAAAATCCCAATAGTATCCCAAAATACTGTATACATGACAAAATACTGTTGTCATGTGGAAATGCTAGGAAATAACTGAAAGCACTTGGCACAACAGGCAGGTATGAGCCTAGACTGTTTAATTCATCTGGAAAGTACAAAGGGGACCTGCTTATCTGGAATTCTGGGTCACCGTGGAGATGTGCCAGGGAACCACCAGTAATTGTTGTAATGTACTACCTGATTGGAGATGTGTGCTTCCCCTTCAGATGCTGATGTAAAGTGGGTATATCTGGGTACCCGGAACAAGAGTGAAGCAGCAACCAGTGGAACCGATGAAATCATCATAATATTAGAGCTATGCTAGGTGCACACTATGTCAGCCTTTCTCAACTTTTTTCATCATTGAGAAACCCCTGAAACATTCCTCAGGCTTCAAGAAACCCCAGAAGTGGAGTTATATATATAACTCCCACACATTCAGGAAAACCATTACAGCACTGTGAAGAAACCCCAGGGTTTTACAAAACCTTGGTTTAAAAAGTCTGCACCATGTGTAAATGCAAATATACATTGTATGGTGATGAGGCAAGGTGCTCTTGGCTGATTCAGTACTTTGTTTTTTCCATTGTGGATCCAGCAGAGTTCAGATCGATTTGAACTCGGGTCTTCCTCTATCCCCCTCCCCTGATTGAAACAAAAAGTTTTTTGCACTTGATTGGGGAAGCTCAGCGGGGAGGGGAGCCAAGCGCAGCAGGTGTCTCTTTCTTTTCTTGAATGGGGGGGGGGGATTGGAGACAGCAGAGGAGGGGGCAATAAATCCAAGAGGCAATTAGGGGTTCTAGAGCACAGTCACTTTAAGAGAAGCCTTGTAATAAGGAACCAGGAACCAGAAAGTCTTTGAAATGACACCCTGGCCAATCAGGGAAGACTGCTTTGCTATGAGGCATGGAGAAGGGAGTTTATTCGCACAAATCAGGAATCTGCACACTTCCTGATGCCGATTTTTCAAATATCAAGGGTTATATCCACTTTCGGATATCTTAGGGGAAAGGTAGGGTCACTCTGGATCAGTCATGCATGTTGCAGAGGGAAAATTTAAAGTGCCCCAAATCAAAATGGAAATCGAATTCAGTGTAGACGGCAGGGATTTATTTGGAGTGGGAATGGGTAAAAAGCCCCATGCAGACTATACCCTTGAGCCTGGGAAAATGGTGTAATCTAGGAAACTGGTTGGGCACAACCCCTGGACTTTTTTTCCAAGGCCATTCCCATTGAATTTCATTGAATGGGAACTAAGTACAGTCACAACAAGCCTTCCTCAATCATGTATTTAAATTCAACAGGAAGGTTCCTAGTGATTTGTGCCTATTGTAGGCAGCCTTTCCAGTTCAGAACAAACTGGGCCCTTTGCTCTCTCCAAACCGCCCAAAGATACCTTCTTTTCTCTTGCTCCCATGGGATTGCATTCCTTGCGAGTCTGCCCTTGTTGCTGCACAGCTATTTGGCAGTGACTGTGCAGCTCAGAGTCATAACTCTTGGCGGTTGCTGTGCAGCCGCACACATCAATGCTGCTCCACAGCAGCAGAAAACAAGGCAACTGGCCCGGAGAGGAGCACATTGTCTACGTGGCAATATGGCCCTGAACAGGAATGCTGTCCAAACACTGTTCCTAAGATACCATCAAACAGACTGGATGAAGGCAGCGTGGGCTCTTCTCTCAAGTGTGTGCACCTCCTTGGTTTCTGCACATGAGGTATTTGTGAACAGCACCCCACCAAAAGCCACAGGTTCATCAGTGATGTACACTGAGGAAGGAAAGGGAGTTGCAGTGCAGCCTTGTGCATTGTACTCAAATGTTACAGCTTGCTGAGTTCAATATGACTTGCCCCCTAAATAATGCATAGGATTGCAGCCTTGCAGGCCAGCGGGGACCCCTATTCAGTTCCCCAGGCATGTCATTTGTCTGTAAAAAAGCAGTCACAGAGGACTTCAGATAGAGATCCACCTGCCTTGCCAGTGAGGGAAAAGATAAAGAAAAAACAAAAAAGGGGGTGAACCCAACATGAATATCAAGCTGGGATCCTGAAATTGATGAAATGAAAATGAAATGAAAAAAAGGAAAATAATAAAATGTCACTGTTTATAACATAGTGCTCAGAATTAGGATTAAAAATGACAACCAAGATGGCTTGCATATGAACACACACTGGGGATTTAACTGCGATCCAAGACAGAATGGTGGTTCTTAGTTATTATGCTTGATGAATGTGGCCAGAACTGATGATGCAGATTTGATTAACATCTGTTACTTGGGGCTTCACTTTTGTTACTCATATACAACCTCCTTTGCCTTTAAAAGATATTTAATGTCAATATAGTTATTATTTACGTATACAATTGTGACCACTGAAGAAGGTCCTCAGGGTCAAAGCACATCAGCTCTTTTGGTTATTACACACGTGTAACCATGATGGTGAGTGTTTGACACTAGATGTACAACATCATTTTGTTGCTGTTTATGTGGATTTGAGTTTTTAATGGTATCTTTGTATGCCACTTATAATCCTAATTATGCATACTATTTACTTTATTCTGTTTGCTCAACCTTCAGCTTCCTCAAGAGAGAGTTAACTCTTCCCTCATAGCATTTTCCCAACTGGAAATGTCCCTCTTCAAGTCCTTTAAATTCCAGGAAGAAGGGGGGGGGGGAAAGATAAGTATTCAGAGTATGCTCCTTTTTTTGTTCAGATGGGGCTAAAACAGCCCAAGGGCTCTTTCCAACCTTCTGATGGTAATTCAACACTAGAGAAATGGTAAGGAGGAACAGTTAAAGGCCATTGCAGCCCCAATCCATATTGCTCCCCTTCTTACCAATTGCTGATTTTTGCAGCTAAATTACACATCTGGGGATCCGTAAATGCCTAACAGTGGGAAGAAGTCTGCACATTCTTCACCACTGCAGAAATAAATGTCCTGAACTGACCTTCAGATTGTAATTCAGCATTGTAAACAGATTTATTCCTTGTGTCAGGAAATGGGTGGATTATATAGTTCTGCTTCTTCCGGTTAAAGGATATACTTAGCTGGACGTGCAGTTTGCTGTGTTATCTTTTTTTTAAACATGATGAGTTCCTCAAGGCAGGAGTCTCCCGTCCATGATCTCACTGAGGCCATTCCCTTAAGGGTTTCAGCCTTCCAATGGAGCCTGTTATATCAGGGGGACAGAAACCTTCCCACACTCCACATATCCAAAGTCATCACCAAAAAAAGGGCCAGCTTCACACAAGGCAGTTTCCCACGCAGATATTGCCATGTGTCTGCTTTTCCATATGGATACATAATCAAAAGTACAGCTGTGGGTTTTCTTCCACATGGCAATGTTTCTATAAATGATTTCCAAACACCTAAGTCCATATGCAATTGCTGTATATCTGCTATATACTCCAATGCTGATATTCTAAGGTTCTCAGTCCATTGATTTACCACAGGTGAGCTTTCACCTTCCCAGTGTTGTAAAATCACTCCTTTATCTTTAATAAAGGCAAGGAAAGTCCATTTCTGTTGATGTCACTAAGTCTTCAAGAGATGTGCAGATAGTTTAGTACATAAGAATCCTCAAAATCAATGTACATTCTAATTTGAAATTGATATGAGTAGTAACTTCTCCCCAGTTGAGAAGGGTGGGTGCCTACCTGCCTTGTCGGCGGGCAGCCACGTAATGGCAGCTGTCGGCCGAATGTGGCGCAGCTTGGGGGGTGGACGGGTCGGGAGGCTCTTTGCGCCTCACAACTCGTCAGTCTGGGGGGAAGGGGCTAATCGTTGGGCCCCCCATCCCAGACTGAGCCCTCCCCCACACCCCTTGCTGCTTTATTTATACCGCTCCCGCAGAGCGGTGTAAAGATATTCAGCTATACTGATCAGCTGTCTTTTTCACTCCCCCTTCCCTTTCCATGCAAGGAGACGTGAAACGGATGGCTGAATGGCTGGCAGCCATTTAAACCCTCTGTTTTGCTCCTCCCCCCCCTTCCAAAGGGAGGGAAGCAATGGCCTCATAGCAGACAGGTGCACCCACCCTGCTTTAAGACTGAAACGGCTGCCAGCCATTTAATACTCTTAGGTTTAATCCATCAGCTGTTAGGTTTAAATGGCTGACAGCCTGTTTTGCTTTATCCCCATTTCCAAAGGGAGGGAAAAAGATGGAGCATTGAAGTGGCTGAGTCATTTCAGCCTCAAAGCAGAGAGGTGCACTCACCCTGGTGTAAGGTTGAAATGGCTGTAAGCCATTTTAGCAACCCATTTCACTCCCTCAAAACCGGAGGGGGCAAAAGCGAAGCAGTCCAGGATTGGTCTGGGTGGCAAAGGGGTGGTTCAGTGCCACATGGCCTATGGTTGGCTCCTTTCGCAGTTTAGTTTGAACTGAGCTATAAGAGGGGGCCAGCCCTGAATCAGCACTGGCAGAGGGAGCTTACAGCTCTGCTTCACCTGGGCGGGGGCTGCCTCCCTTTGGAGTCTAGGATTGGCCATGGCAGCACAGAACTCTCAGCTTCTGCACCCAAGCTGATTCTGGCTTTTAATTTTTTAAATCTTTTTTTTCTTTTCAGACCTATTGGACTCAGGGGAAAAAACTGAATAAAAAAAAAAAAACCCACCCAAGTCCAAATACCATACTGATTTTTTTGAGAATACCATTGTTCCCCTAGTCCAATAGACCCAAACCAGAAAAAAAGAAACTTTTTTTGTATGTGTATGCACACTGCAATTCAAATCTCTGAGAAATGATAGAAACTTGGAAAGTGAGAATAAGGGTTAGGGATGGTTGGTTGGTATTCCGAGTTGTTTTATTAACTTAGTTTAAACCATGTTTTTCTTCCCAGTGGGGACTCCAAGCAGCAAGTAGCATTCTCCTGTTCTCCATTTTAACCTCACAACATTCCTGCAGAGTAAATTAGGCTGCTTGTATCTGACAGGCCCAAGGACACCCAGTAATCTTCCATGGCAGAGAGGGGATTCAAAATGGTTTTTCCTCATGAGGCTAGAACATTTATTTAATCAAGTTCAGATTTTCTGATCCCATCCCACTAGCTTACATGGCAATACTTTTCCTTTGGGGAGAAATATAAAACATACTCTGACAATTCATCTTGAGGACAAACTGTCAGTTGAGCGGTGTACACATGAGAAAAAAATCAACATCACACATTGACAAGCACTGATGTAATCCAGATTGGTTGCTATCCAAGGAAAGAAGAGGGCAGGAAGAGGTTTCGTAGCTGAGAAGGAAAAGAGTTGGTTAATATTTAGCCCCCTGAACACTCCCTTCGCAGCAGGAGAATGTTGGAATGTAGCAGCAGCAGCCTCAACTGTTGCTGGAATTACATCGCAGCAGTGGTGGACATTTTCTTAGGAGCACAGCAAAAGAAATGTTTTCAAGGTGGTGCAGGAGACATGGTTACATGCTACTGCAAGCTGTTGCTAAGCCTAACTAATGTAAGACACAAAAATCTGGACCTATGTAAAATGTGAGAACCTGAACCTATAAAATGTAAGATGTTTAACAAAAACAAAACAATCTCAACCTAGACAAAATGTGAGAATCTAAATGTAAAATATGAGGATTCGTTTTTTAAAAAAAAAAAACTCCACAAACCAGACACTAACCAACTCCAGCAAAGGATGGACTTTTAAAAACCAACAAAAGCACTTGAAACTCACTCACTTAAGAGCAGCCTGGCAAACCCATGTCAAGCCCTGTGATGCACAGGAACATGGAGGAAAAAAGAAAATAAAAGGAGAAAACGGTCCTTGGAGCCTGCAAATGCTGTTTTCCAATATCCCTGGTTAATCCCAAGTATTTCTGAGATTTTTCAGGACCCATATTTCAGTATCCCCCCAAAATCCAAGATATATTTGGGAGATCCATCCAAACATTTCAGGAAAACACCAATAAGGGATGGCGGTGGATGTTTTTGGCTCAGGACTATCCAAATGCATGTCCCTAGGCCAGAATATGTGGAAATTCTTTCCTAGGAAAGTAGGAGACGAGAGAGAGAAAGAGAGAGAGACTAGTGTGATCGAAGGGTATGAGAGTTTGCAGAGGGATTGTTATATATGGCTTTTATTGCTATTTTATTGTTGCACACCGCCTCAGGTCAGCAGGCTGAGAGTGCAGAGTTAATGAATATAAAAAATAAAAGAGAAATTAAATATGTGCAGGTAGCCACATTGGTCCAAAGCAAAAACCCTAAACGAAAGCCATGACTTGCCTTGTAGTTAGACTAATAATCAAAATGACACAAAACTGTGTTCAAACTTATGAGTTCTCCAGAACTCCTCAGCAGACTGAAATCACATTCTGGTCTTAAGGCATTTTGTAAACATTCTGAGTAGATTGCCAGCCCAGTAGATTGTTGAAAGAACAGTGCAGAACGGCCCTGGAGTGGAGCTAAGTCTTTGGTCTTCTTGGAAGAAAAAGGAAAAATGGTAGTATCTGTTTCAAAATATAAATACCAGTAACTGATTGATTGTTTTTCCAGCAACAAAAGAACACATGGGTCCCTTAAAATGCTGAGAGAAGAAGTCATGTTGGTCGTGATGTTAACAATACTGAAGATTATAGTTGATGTGATGACTAGGTGAAGAATCAACGGAAGCCAAATTGAGACATATCATCTAACAATGGGGATACACTTTGGTTGTGTATACTTAGTGAACTACTAAGTAACTATGGCACCATACGGATTCACTTTGTGATGCTGAAACATTTGGGAGGAAAATAGATGAAGAACAGACTTATGCTTCACCCTCTCTCCAGCATTAGTTTGAACATTTTCCACAGTAAGGCTTGGATACACCATGTAAATTTTCCAACACTGGAGCATATCTGCTTCCAAGAACAATTCTCAAAGCAGATTAGCCAAGGTCAGCACCTCCCTTTCTAAACAACTCATATCAGAACCAAATCTCTTTAATGCTGGGCAGGCTCAGGCAAGCAATCTTAAGAACTCCTTCAAGACTTCCAAGTGTATTTGATGTGGCTCTCTCCAAACCACATAAACAAGAAATTCAGGTACAGCTGAACACTTTTTGTCCCAGGTGCATTTGCTGCTCAAAAAACTCATTTGACCTATTCAACCACTGTTGGATTGTCCTCTGAAGTCAATTTAACCTATTTAATTTTAAGTAAACTTTAAGGAAATACTATAATATATTTTAAAATTTATATCTTACCCTTCCAGCACTCAGGGTAGGTAACAACATTAAAACAGGTACAAAGATTAAAATTTGAAAACATTACAATGTATAATTCCTATGATTTATGCCCCCAACTACAATCCCAAATGGGGAAGGTTATGGCTGGAGCTGGTCTTCAGCATTCCTTCTCCCTTCCTCCCTTAGCAGAGAGGTCAGCCTTTTATAGGAAATATTATTTCTGGCCTCGACCATAAGCCTGGTGGAATAGCTCAATTTTGCCAGCCTGCAAAACACACAAGGCCTGATATATCACTGGAAGCCAAAATCATGACACTGACTCACTTACTTTGGCCATATCATATGATCCAACTCATTGGAGAAAGCTATTATGCTAGGATTGGTCAGTGGTCAAAGGAAACCAGGGCGACAAAGAACACGGTGGTTAGATACAATCAAAATGGACACTGACCAGAGCATCTTATAACTAAATGAAGGGGTGCCAAATCGAAAGATTTGGAGTCAGCTGAGCCATAGAATTGCCAAGAGTCAGATGCCATCACCATCATTTTTAACAAGGAAGGAGAAGAACATTGTGAGCTCGGAATCTGGCGGTACTGTCAATATTTAGACTGCTACTACAAATAAGGTTTGCTGCTACCTCCCTTGTTTTCTGAATTTTACAACCTGAATGTTCTTTCCAATCCTGCATTTATTCAACAGCACAGCTAGGTTCAAGGCTGAGGATTAGACAAGTGTATTGAGGAATGGGATATCCTTTTTAAAAAGATGCTGGGTGGTCCTAACGTCAGGATTGCCAGAAACTGTGATAGCATAACTGGTAATGAATGTTCCCTAAGTGCTGTGTGCTCTTGTGCTTCATTGCAGTGTCTGGAAAAGAAATCTGGTGAAGAGGTATGCATGCCCTAGTATACTGCTTTGCATTTCTTTACATTTTCGATTGCCTCCTAATGGCCCGGTATAGTCCTTCCGGATACATGCACCATCACTTCCTGATATTGCTTTCGGAATCAATTTAATGGGTGGAAAAGCTCAGTAAGCACAAAGTTGACTGTGTATACTGCCAAGCTTTAAATAAAAACAACTGTTATCTGAAGAGTTGGAGAATGGGTGAAATTCCACGGTGCTTACCCAGTGTCATGAAGGGGCGCTGCAGGGAATGTACAGTGTAATAAAACCCATGAAGTGGCAGACTGGAGTAATTCTGCATTAGATTGCACTACTAATATCTACTGTGGTGCAAATGTTTGCTCATCTTGTTATTTTGATACTGTTGTTACTGTTAATGTTTAATGTTTTAATGGGGGGTTATGGAGCATATTGTGTTTTTATTGATTTTATATTGTAAGCCGCCACAAGACAACATTGTCGACAGTGGCGGGGTAAAACTTGAAAAATAAATAAATAAAAATAAATAAATAAACATGGAGAAAGGTCAGAGTTCTTTTGGACAACAGGGTTTATGCACAGAGGAAGCCTGGATCCTTAAACCATCTATGAAGAAACTTTTATTTCCAACATGATTTACAATTGTATTCATTTGGAAGTATTTGCTAAAGTTATCTTTCTTCTCCCTGGTTAGTCTAAATCTGAAACCTTGCATTGGTCTGATAATTGTTCAAGAAAGAGGATTTATTTTCTAGCCAAGTCTTCTGAAGAAAAGCTTGCCATTTCATATGAGCATCAGTTTTTCCATAACCACCAAAACACTGACAAAATGTTGCTGACAGAAAAACCCCAAGAAGCAGCATTTCAGACTCTCCCAAAGACAAATCAATCTACAAGTAAACTTTCAAATAAAAACCAGAGCTTTATGATGATTTACAAAAAAGAAGCCAGATCATGCTGACGCTGCAGATGGATCTACTAGACAAGACAAATGACACTCCTTAACAACTACAAATCAGTTTTCTTTATTCCTACACTGGGCTAGGAAGTCAAATAACAACCTCATTTGCCCTCCACTCTGCTCTTTAAAAATGGCAGCCATGATTAATGAATAAAGCATCGGTATTGAGACATAATGAATCCAGTGTTGAATTCCTAAAAGCCTTTAAAGATATATTAGACTAACCCACAAAATTCCTCCATCTTTTGAGTAGCTACTCATTGTTTGGCCATTCTTGACCATCTGTTTTGCAAGTGTAATGTGCTTTACACCCATGGTGCTAAGCAGAAGTCCCTGAGCACCACCTTCCACAATCTGCCCTCAAGAAAAGAGTGGAACCAATGCAGCAGTAATCCAGGGCTAGTCCAGCCGGGTGGTCCGGAACGATGCCTCGGCTGGTGGTACTGAAGGCTGCTAAGAGGTTCAAGAAAATAATCCGCTAACAAGCACACAGTATTTTACAGGGCAAGCAAGGCAGTTTCTGTACCATAGCCAGATTTGCTTCCAAACACTGAAAATGATCTAGATATTTTGTTTCTTCCAGGAATGACTGGAGTTTGTCCAACACACTCTCTATGTGGGACATCTAATGCTAGTTTACAATTATTTAGTCAGTGTGTTATAGTAGTTAGAAGGCTCAAGTAGGATCTGAGAGAACCAGGTTTGAGTCTCCACACTGTCATAAGGGTCATAGGGTGATCTTGGGCCTCTAATTCTCTTTACTATCTAAACAAACTCACAGTTTCGTTAGGAGGGAGGAAATGACACAACTGTTTCCAGACAGACTTCAGAGTGCTGATCCTTACCTTTAAGGCTTTAGACTAGCCTTTCTCAACTTTTTTACCATTGAGAAACCCCTTCAGGCTGCAATCATGCCAAATATGGTCGGGAAGCATAGTTGTGTACAAGTCTACCCGGGCCCTTCTCTTTCCCACCCCCTCCAGGCCCATCATTTGCCATGGGGGGGGGGCAACATGGCCATATATGGTCATATCACCTGATAAATGTTTAACCACTTAAAATATATATTAAAAATTAATTAACTTTCACCCATTCAGGAAACCCTTCCAGGGCTGTCAAGAAACCCCAGGGTTTCACAAAGCCCTGTTTGAGAAGCTTGCTTTAGACAGCTTGGGATCAGCATATTTGGAGGATCATTTCCTGCAAGCCTGCCAGTTAACAACCTGCCCCCTCGAGCCCTGCTCTCTGTGCCTTCAGCTTCAGAGAAGCTGTTTAAGAAACACCTTTCCCTTCCTTTCCTTACAAAAGACACCTTACAAAAGGCTGAGAGCCCTGACAGAACTGCTGTATGAGAACAGCTCTAACATGATTGTGCTAGCCCAAGGTTATCTAGCTGGCTACATGGGGAGGAGTGGGGAATCACACCCAGTTATCCAGATTAGAGGGTGCTGCTCTTTGACCATCATGCCACACAATTCTGGTTTCAGTCTTTCCAATCCTGAGTTGAGGCTGGTGGTGACTAGAGATTGCATTTTCTGTTGTGGCACCTCATCTCTGGAACACCCCTCCTCTTGAAGTTTGCCTGGTGCCTGCTTTAGTTTCTTTTAGGCATCAGGCCAAAAGATTTCTTCCTACCCAGGCTTTTAATTAGCAGATTTATCTTACCTAGTTTGTCATGATCTTCTATTTTATGGACAGGTTTTTTATGCTGTTTATGTTCGCTAGTTTTTATATTATGTTGGTTTAATTGTAAACTACCTTTAGCAGGAGTCTGAGGAGGCAGCATAGAAATATACTAAACAAATAAAAAGGAGGGAACAATGTACCTTGGCTCTGAGCTCCTTGGAAAAGAGATAAAAATGTACCAAGTAAGTAGGTGTAGATGAGTGTTATCTAAAGATAGTTACTCCAAGAAGGGTGTTACTATGGTTTCCATAGCAATTTCTTCTCTTAAAGACTTTGCATAATAATAGTTATTCATTCTGGTGAGTAGCCCTGTCGGTCTGAAGGAGCAAAACAAGGTTTGAGCCCAATGGCACCTTTAAGACCAACAAAGTTTTCTGTGCATGCACACTTCTTCAGATTCAGTAAAACAGAATTTCCTCAAGCATTATCGTTACTAACGGTGGATATCCATCAGACGTATAGATTTTTCATAACTTTACTGTTGTTCAAAATCAGCCTTAACTTCAAAATCAGCCTTAACACATATTCACTTGATTAACTATGACTTCCATTTATTAAAGACGGTGGCAAGAAAAGTGCCTCTCAGGATAAATGACTTTTTCAGTACCTCAACACAAAGTCTATGAAAAACAACGCCACCACATGGGCCTTCTTGTATATATGACAGGACTAATGATGGGTTTTGCATTTAAAGGCTTAGAGCTGCCAAACTGTAGGATGGTTCTCTTTATAGACTATTGCAATACATATTTACCCCCCTTTAGAAATGCCAAAGGTGGGGAAATGACCTCCAAGCAAAGTTTCATTGTAGGCACTTTGAAATAATTTTCAGCCATAAAAGGTCCTCTGCAGTGTACAGGCTACATCAATATGAATGTACTAAAAGTTTATTTTAGCATCCCAATTATTCTGTTGATCAATGATAGTAAAGATGAACAGCATTGTTGTGTGTGTGTGTGTGTGTCCTCTTCACTTGGAGAGACATGAAACAGGCTTTTTGGGAGCCAGCTTGATATAGTGATTAAGAGCAGTAGTCTCTAATCTGGAGAACTCAGTTTGATGCTCCATTCCTCCACTTGCAGCCAGCTGGGTGACCTTGGGTCAGTCAGTTCTCTCAGAGCTCTCTTAGCCTCCCCTGACAAAAGTCTGTTGTGGGGAGAGAAGGGGAAGGCGACTGTAAGCTGCTGTGAGACTCCTTTGGATAGTAAAAAGCAGGGTCCAACAACAACAACAAAAAACAACCCTTCTATTGAAGAGTATCATTACAATGGAATTGAAGAATTGTTGGTTTAATGTTTCTGCTTCTAGTAGGATTCTCCTTATCCAGATAACCAGATGCAACCTATTATATCAGCCAAGTGTCTATAAGTGAGGGCTGCAAGAAGTTTTTAAATTGTTCAACTGTTAATTATAGCCTAGGGTAGGTTCTTTCTTCTGCTGGTAATCAAAAACAAGCAAAACTAAAGGAGAAAAGGACAACTTTATGAAGTCTGCTTAGATGCAGATCCCTCGAAAAGCATGCAACTGCAGGAGGGCTGCTGCATGAGCAATACTCTTTCATATAATTAAAATGTCATGTTAGAAAAGATATTTTGAGGTTTTGTGACTGACAGTGGATTCTCTGGGGCTGCTGGCAATTCTCCGGTAAAGGCAGTGAACCGATATTCTGGGTGAAGGTCCTTTTTCAAGTCACCTAGTTCTGCTTCTAGTTCCTCAGCCTGTGGGGAAAGCCATGAAGATACAAATAAAACCAGGAACAAGCACCAGTAACATGACAGTGGATATGACAATGTCTTCCATCGTGCCCGAAACCGGGCTGCAAGACGTGGCAGCCACGGCCAAGATGGCCTGAAGCTCAGCTCCTGCTGCCCCGGCTGATCCAGGGCCGGATTCTCTTGCAGCTCTCAGCAGCTGGCAGCGCAGCTGATCGGTATGGATGAATATTCTCAAATAAAAGCTGAACAATTCGGCTTGTATTTGGGCTCAGCTGTATCGGTAGCTTAAATAATACCCAGGAAATACTGGTAAACTGTTTTTCAGCTCAAATTTGCTGAATGCTGTCCTCAGCTGTTCCACATGGGACTTTTTCTCTCTAAGGGAACAGCAAGAAGTCCCTGCAGTTATAGGGAGTTTCCAGACAGCATCATGCCCACTCTACGTATGGCTCCTCTGGTTCTTTTATCTTCCCCTTTACTCAGAAGAAAATATGAGAGTCATTTTCTCTGAAGTACAGCCAAATTGCAACATGGCTGTAGGTGGGGCATAAATGTGGGGCATAAATGTGGGTCATCACAAAGGTGTGTGGGGAGGGACTAAGCTCCACTTCCAAAATGGTAGAGCTGAGCTCTGCATTCTCCTTAACCCCCCCCCTCCAACCTTTAAAGGGATTTTATAATTTCTTTACTATTTATGGTGTAGTTAGAGAAAAAAGAAATGGAAGCCTTTTAAATTGTTATAGACATCTATTACCTGAGAGCAACACTAAGTTTCACAGTATTTCACATTTAGGTTTGAAAACTCATATGCATCACTATAGAATGGGGGAGACTTGTCTTGGCAGTAGTGCATGTGAAAAGGATCTGGGGGTCTTAGTAGACAAGACATGGAACATGAGTCAGCAGTGTGACTCAGTAGCTAAAAAGGCAGATGGGATTTTGGGCTGTATTAAAAGACGTACAGTGCCCAGATCACGTGAGATAATGTCATTGCTTTACTCCACTCTGGTAAGACCTCACTTGGAGTACTGTGTTCGGTTTTGGAGACCACAACTGAAGAAAGATGTAGAGAAACTGGAGCATGTCCATAGAAGGGCTATGAAAATGGTGAGGGGTTTGGAGACCAAGTCGTATGAGGAAAGGCTGAGGGAGCCTGGTCTGTTTAGCCTGGAAAGAAGATGACTAAGAAGTGATATGATAATCATCTTCAAATATTTGAGAGGCTGTCATATAGAAGATGGAGCGGAGTTGTTTTCTGTTGGCCCAGAGGGTCAGACCAGAACCAATGGGTTGAAATTAATTCAAAAGAATTTTCAACTAAACATCCAGAAGACGTTCCTGACAGTGTGGTTCCTCAGTGGAACAGGCTTCCTTGGGAGGCGGTGGGTCTGCCTCCTTTGGAAGTTTTTAAGCAGAGGCCAGATAGTCATCTGATAGAAATGATGATTTTATTAACTTAGGCAGATTGTGAGTGGGTGGGCAGGAAGGGATGTGCCAGTGTTTGTCTCTTGTGGCCCTTCCTTGGGTACTCAAGGAACTGCTGAATGCCACTGTGAATGCCACTGTGTAGGTGAATTCCCTCCAGGCTGAATTCTGGAAAAAATGTTTTGGAGGGGGGATCAGTTGGGCATGAAATTGGGGTCACTGTGGGTAGGCAGGTAGTTGAGTTTCTGCATTATGCAGGCGGTTGGATTAGATGACCCTTGAGGTCCCTTCCAACTCTATGATTCTAAGAAATATAACTCACCGTTTGAAAGTCTCGATTTGCTCTTTCCATATCCTCATAGGGTATTCCTGCTAACTTTTTTCTTCTTTCTTTCATTGTATGTGTGAGCTGCCTGATACGATTTTCCACTTCCCTGTATTTGACAGCTCTGAAAGAAAGGGAGGAAAATAGAAGTATTTTTCAAATCTCCTATGTTTGCATATCTTCTTAAGATATATGCTGCATTTCTAGCATACACTGCCATGGCAATTAAAAAGAAATATTAGTCATGCAAACATAGTAGTAGTCCTTTCAACTCCCTAGCCATAGCTTGCTGTCTTGCCTCCAAAGAAATGTCACAGCAACAGAACAACTACATTGTGCCCCTGAGAGTAAAAATGCTTAATTTCTGAGAAGTGTGTAAAAGGATAGGAAGGAGAAGAAAGAGCCTCAAACTTTTCAAGGCTTGTTCCCATAAAACAAGCTATGGTTTATCATTACATGGGAATTATGCCTTGTCTGCATGATTTGGGGAAGGAGTTTTTAAAATCCACAAACAGCAAGTAAGTGGTAAAATACAATACTAGCATAGTATGCTAGGTTCAATCTATTAACAAGTTAAAGATATATACATTTGTCTAATGTGTCTGGGTTACAGCCTCTGATCTTGAACAAAAATCCATCACTGTGAACATTATGACTCAAGACACACTGCCGCAAGATGCCGCCCATTTAATTGTATGGCCTTCCTTGGGATTCACGTGCCATTTTTATTTGCTGTTACACAACGAACATAAGATGGTGAAAGCATTTCTGAGTAAATCTCCTTTTGTAGCATGACAAAAAGTTTCAGTCTACCCATGAAACAAGCTTTCCCACAGAACTACATTTAATGTTTTTCATCCTGCTTCTGAAAGCTCCTAGGGCAGATTATTTATAATCATTAAAAGACAGCCTCTAATCTGCAGTGTACTGGAGATTAGATTAGCTAGGTAGCTAACATAGTCCTGTAGTTACCTAACCCAAATATACACAGAGAAATAGCAAACGTACCCAAGATTTGAGCACCCATGAGGTATAACAAAAATATCTATCTTGGGATCTGGAAACAACCATATCTCTGGGTCTTCAAGTCCAGGTCCTATCAGGTATGCCAGACATGTTTACATGAGTGTTTCAAGAAGCCTGTACCTGCATGCAGGACATCCAGACTTCATGTGTTTCTTGTGGGAAATAGCACTGGTATTTCCTGCAAAAATGTGTGGAGACACTCTAAGATGAGAGCTGTCTGATGTGCTGTCTGCCTGCCAGACCTTCAAGTGAATTTAAAAGAGGAACCACCAATAAGCCTCCAGTATAAAACATCAACCACCAGTTTACTAAAGGCCCTTGTAAAAAACAAAAAGACAAAGGTCTTTAAGAAACGGCACCTTGGAGCTGTTTCAAAATCACAGTTATGCGTAAATCAGCCTGTGCTTCTTTCTATTACCTTGGTTTCCAAGTTATCTTCAAGGGCAGCCCCAAAGAGAATGTATTTTAGTAGTCAAGCTTTGAGACAACAGTAGCATAGATAATGAACGGCTAGAAATGTTGAGGCTAGAAAGGACAGCAAATGTCCCACCACATACCACTGGTAAAAGCTATTTTTGTCTCTTTCTCCATCAGCAAGAAAACCCCACCCAAACCTGACAACACAATCCCTTTTTTTAGCCAGAATAATTTCTACCTTATCTGGAAACAGCATTAGTTTGTTTTCCCTCCCCACTTGACCATATCAGAGAAACACCATTCTGTCTGTCTGTCTCTCTGTGGAAGGGAGTCATGGGCGTGGAGAAGCTACAGGGGCTACAGTGCATCAATTTTCTTTCTTCAAACTTTAGTGCTCTAGAAGGGGCTGGATGCAGAGCTGAGTTCTCTACTCTGTGTTCTTTTTAACATGTTGCACAAATTTAATGGAAAAGTTGGCAAATGAACCAGTGTGGTGTGGCGACTGGGCTGTTGGCCTTAGACTGGAGAGACATAGTTTCAAATTCTGACCTGCTTAGCCATGAAAATCTCATTGAGTCCCACCGAATCAAGCTCTTTCCCTCAGTCCAAGCTACTTCAGGGAGCAGCTGTAAGTAGAACCACCCACACATAACCCCCATCCATCACCATGGGTTCCTTGGAAGATGGGTGGAATACAAAGCTAACACAGACAGAGAGATTTCTTAGGTTGTTTTTTTCCAGGCTCTGAGAAGACAAGGAGCATCTATCTGTCTCCGCACTCTGCTAAGCAAAGATGGACGGTGAATAACTCTGCTTGCCTGATTGTCCAGCACCTATTCGTGTACTTCTGTGGCACTGGGCTTGTTTAGCTATCTATATGAGCCCTCCCCCTCCTGCCCCAGATATTCCAGTTTATCTTGAGCAATAAGGACATGAGACTGATTTTCTGATAAGTCAACCCAAACTGATGTGCCTTTGACTGAATCCAATTGCACCACTCTTTAATGATAGCTGTTTATGGTGTAATGATAAACCATGTATCAATATAATGAACACTATCTGGCTTTCTCACAATCCTTTATCTTTTCTTTAGGCTAAATGTGTCTTTCAACATTTCACAGCATCTGCATACTGGATTGAAACTTGGGGTTACAGCATGGTAAGTGTTA
Source organism: Paroedura picta (assembly GCF_049243985.1). NCBI lineage: Eukaryota > Metazoa > Chordata > Lepidosauria > Squamata > Gekkonidae > Paroedura > Paroedura picta. The sequence continues at coordinate 66,750,373 of NC_135376.1, read as the reverse complement.
AATGCACCCTAACAGAATGCAAAAATAACCAGAAGAACAGGTAGATCTACTCATAAAATTGTAAGAATGCTTCAGGGTGAAAAAAAAATCTTATAGGAGAGATGGCTTTGCAGCTACTTGTGATCTGTATCTCTGAAAGCAGGTTGAGCTGAAATGAGTGGGGAGAAACTGGAACCCAGCTCCCCTAAGTGAGCATATTTGCATGAATACTTATGGTTTAAAAACAGGCCTGGGGAGGAGCAGCCCGTATGAAATGCATTAGCAGGAGGATGAAGAGGAGGGGACCACTGAACATTCTTTTGGAATTCACAAAGAGTGATGCATTTGAGTTCCGAGACAACTCAAAGAAACTTCAAACACAACAGGAGTTAAAAGATAAGATGCCAGCACAAAAGGACTATGTACGCCGTTATCAAGGCATTGTCAACAGTGTAAACCCGTGCTCCGAGATTGGCTCTCACCTTGTCTCCTCAGTGGGTTTCTCAGTGCTCAAATTCGGCATCATCTCTGCTGAGTCTTCTTGTCTCTTTGTCATTCCCCAGCCTTCTAGCTTGCCATGGTAATTGATGTCCTCACTGGTAGCATAAGGTGCATTCTGTGAAAAGGAAGAAGCACACGTGTGCACTAGTTAAGACTACAACACTTTATACAGGACGGGGGCCCTTGGCACCTTCACCCATGTTGCAGCAGCAAGGATTTTACTTGATGCCCCTTATGTGAAAGCCTCCTCTTTTCACAGTTCTCAATAAAACAGGAGTCCAGGTGCCTGTTAAATTTGGCAAGTGAAAGTCCTATTTAGCTTATCTAGCTATTTCCTCATCCCTACCTAACAGAGATACTGACCTGGGTGGCCCAGACAAGGCTGATCTCTTCAGATGTTGGAAGCTAAGCAGTGGCATTCACTGGTCAATTCAGTTCCCAAATGAGGGCTCAAAGCATTCATGTTGAAAGCTAATTGCTCCTTCTCCACCCAAACACACATCAGCTCTGAGAGAACTGTGACTGGGCCCAGGTCACCTGGCCGGCTGCATGTGGAGGAGAGGGGAGTCAAATCTGGCTGTTCAGACCAGAGTCCGCCCCTCTAAACCGTTACACTGAGCTGGTTCTCACAGAAATGTATTCTTCATATTCTGCATTAGAAAGGAGGGGGAGAAAAGGAGAACAGCAACAAACTGTTCCCAGCAACAAGCCAGGTTTGTGCGCATATCGTCTTAATATTAGTTACATGTGCTTCTGAATGCAGTCTATGGCTTATCACAGCCACCTCAGGTCCCAGCTTCCTAACTCGTGAAACCACACAGCCTGTGAAACCTTTGGCAGTCGTAAGGCCCAATCTATTTACCTGGGAGGCAAGACAAAGGTGACTTGGCTGTCCTCCAGCAGCCGCAGCTGTGGAAGGATGATGCTCTCCACAGGAATTTGCCATTTGTGTTGGCTTCAGAATCTTGTGCCTTAAGCAATGCTTCACCTCTCCAAGTTGTATTTGTAACTGTCCATGCTAGGAGAAGTTATGCCATCCAAAAAACAGTGGGGGGCAGATCGTGAACTTTTAATAGCATCAACAAAATGCCAATGTAAAATGTTGTTATACAGAAAACTTTGGCCTATAGATTAGATAGGCTGGTGTCTGAATGATTGCCAGCCATTTAAGAAGCCCAAGGCCAAAACGTTCCTGTTGAAGCATGTGATATACCTCCTACAGTGAATTAAATGTGTTGTTGCTAATGACTTTGCCGAGTAAAAAATTCAGGTTGAGAACAGGATAGAATCTATGAGTGGCCATCTCTTCAAGTATGCCTACGCAACCCCCACCTTTCCTAATTTTATCATTATTGAACTTCTCCAGGGCTGAATGCAACCACAAAACAACATTGGATACCATGTTGAACAGTTTGTTTGGCCTCCTACCTAACAGGTTTCTCCACACTTTAATACAAATAAGTAATCAAAACAAGGGGAGGGGGGATAGAGAACCCTTCACAAGGCAAAAGCCATCCTATGGATCAAAAATACTTTCTGGTTTGGAGGAAAGCCCCCTAATCAATATGCCTTGTCCATGACAATGTTTGCAATCCAATGGCTAATGTAAACTATTCAATGAGACTAGCACAGGAGACCCTAGCCTTGATGAACTGTGGGTGCTTTGGGAATTTTGATAAAAGGAAGTGGATGTCTAAACAAATGGGGGTGACCAACCACAAAATGATTAGCGTGGCTGCTGGGGCCAACCATAAAACGTTGGGAGGTCCCAACACAAGCATTCTCCTACAGCGGGGGCAACTACTTCTGAATGAGTGCTCCAGGAAAGCTGAAAGATGATGCCTCTGGGGCACTTCTAGAATACCTTCTACCCCAATGAAGTATAGGAAAACCATGATTGCCATTTTGCTTTAGGGAAAGAGAAGCCTTGGGAAGAAGGAAGTGAATACCGGACAACACACCGATTGGCACCAGATTAGTAATCAATGGACTAACCATAGGAAGTCATTTGAAATTGAGGATGAAGAAGCAGGTCCCAATTTTCCCCTCTCTTCTTCCCCAGCCTTATGCTGCTGCCACCTCTTCCCTTTTCCCTCACCCTCCCACTGCTTTGTCCCCCTCCTTCACTGCTTTCTCTTCCAACTCTCATATTTCTTGCCCTTCTACTAATACTCATCCTCATCCTCATCCTCCTACCATGTCCTCTTATTCTCTCTTGCCACCTCTATTTGTCCTCTTCTCCTGCCCCTGTGACTGCTTCTCTCCCCGGCCCTACGTCTTTTCCCATTCACTAACATTTACCCCTTTTCCTCCTTGCCATCTCCAGTTCTCCTTCCCAATTATTTTTGCTTCTCAGGTTGCAGCATTGTTTACTGGAGTTAAATTGCCCTCACTTTTCTGGCCCCCACCCCCCGATTTCTATGCATTCCCCCAGATTTGTCAAAGAAAGAATATCTATCCTATCTGTACATGGCCCAACTGTGATCTGCACTCTAGGGCCACATTCAACAATTTTATAAAACTGACACAACAAATGTGTAGATTTAATAGGACGACTTAGGCATGAGGAAACAAATGGGGAAAACCCCAAAAAGTCTAGATTCAACCTGCACAAGGGACAAATGCAAATGAGGTTGGATTCTGGGTTCCAGTAACCCAGTGATTCTGCAGGCAAATGTGTTGTCTCTTGTGTCAGCAGAAGGCTCCTTGTGCCAGAGGAAAGTTCTGCCATTATCCAACCTAGCATTTTTAAAGGCAAAACAGTAGGGCTGCATCATCCCATAGCATCCTTATTTGGAGTACAGACAGTTACTAAAACATGACAGAGGCATTGCTCCTATTTTATGACTCACAGAGCCCCAGTGAACAGAAGAATCTTCACATATGACAGTGACCCGTAATGTCATTTCTATGGGAAGTGCTCGCTTCTCCTGATGCACCACAGAATAAATCACTGCGGCTTTTGAGGAACAGCCTTAAGGAATGTGTCAGTGATGTACAAGATGAACATTTTGGACAAAAACAGATTTATCAGCTGTTGAGGACATTTCAAAGAATCCAAGTTTGTTTCTTCCCAGAGAAATGTGTTGTAAGACAGAGCTGGTATAAACACATTTGGACAGATGAAGGCTAACACCCGCCCCCCCTTAAAAAAAAAGAGAGAGTGTTTGTTTCCATTTTGTTCAAAGAAAGATTTGTGTATGCTATACAGGCTGGCAGTCTCACAAGGCCTAAATGCTTCAATAAAGTGGGAAATGTTAAACAATCTTTTAGTTACAAAATTGTTAGTAAATATTGGAAACCTACACTATAAACACATCTGAATTTGTGTTTTCTGCTTATATAGGCTTGGAAGAGAAGGGCCTTTTCCACGTCAAGAAAGCAACTCCCAAGTATATCTGAACCATAGCACAATTCTCCTGTATTTCTCTTCCCAGGAAAATACTTATCCACACCAAATAGAAGGTTCACAATTGTCATGGTGTCCCTATCTGGGAAGCAAATGATATTTGTTCTGCTCTGTTACACCCAGAGAAGTGCTTCCTGGCTCTCCAGGACAATAGACCAACCATTACTAAAGGCATTTATACATATGGCTTTCATTTTAATGCAGTATTGCAAATAAACTCATTAGGCCTTGGAGTTTTTACTTGGTTGCCTGCCGGCTAGTCACTGATGTTACATCAACAGCATTAAAGAAATAAGATACTGCTGAGGGATTTCAGTTTATAAAATGGTTCCTTATCTGGTTTCCTAAAGGTTGGTCTTGATCATATAGGTAACCAGGTAAGTAGTTCTTTATAAGACTCTCTTAATTACTGTTGGTTTGTAAATAAAACTGTGAAAGCTTGAAACTTGAGTCCGTCAGCTTTTTTCTGTGGTTGCTGTGACTCCAGTGTTCTACCAGTTTTGTTAATCTGCCAATATTATTTAACCATTTGTTCCAACACTACAATTAACCTTCTTTCCAAGCTAATGTTTGTACTCTGGCAAACAATCTTAACAGCACCATCCTAAGCAGTTATACCCTTTGACGGCCATTAATGTTAAAAGGCTTGGAAGGTATAACTCTGTTTAAGAATGCCCTGGAAGCTACATGATAGGCTCAACTGGGGAAATTGGTCGTAAGCTGGATTTTGGCATTCTGTGTGCAATTCCTGGAGTGTGCTTTTTGTTCCACATCTTTGCAAAATGAACATCTCTATGCTAATGCTTTCCCAGCATTGCCATGGGAAGGTACATGAAAAGCACCACAGTGTCAGTGTTACTGTGCTCCTTCTTGGGTTACTGGATGCATGAAAGCCCTGAACTACAATGCCAGCCTTATTACACAAACATGATCTCCACATGAATCCACCGTTCATGTCGCATGGAGTCTTGTATCAAGGCGTGTCTGTTGTGAGTTGGAGCATCCACGTTAGGCACAGATTTACTAGGTGGCCTTTTGGCATGCTGCTATTTCAGTCTCCCATGTGTTACATGACTGGAAAACATTTGAAGGCTACATAGCTAAAGGCCTTGTGTCACACATACACATGATAGAATCTAACCCAGTAAATACCCAGAACAAACTGTCAGCAGATCAACCGTACGCTCTGCTAAATATGTATGGTTTATATTTCTACATATGAGGCTGCAGGAAATTGTGGTCTCCCACTGTTTCCAGACAGTAGGAGCTGCAGTCTTTGGGGCTGTGTCATCTTCTGGCATAAGTTTTTAAAAAGTTTTCCAGAAGACCTTTCAAATAAGCTAGTATTTCATGCATACCAAGGTCTTTTAGGGGTCTCTGAACACCGCTGTTGTGATATTTTAGATCAGTGGTCCCCAACCTTTATCAGGCTGGGGACCGGCAGGGCATCGGGCCGCGCCCGCAGGGACCGCACGGGCCGCGCCCACGCTTCGGGCCGCGCCCGGCCGCACCCGCGGATCGGGCCGCGCCCGGCCGCGCCCGCGGGCCGCACCCGCGGATCGGGCCGCGCCCGGCCGCACCCGCGGATCGGGCCGCGCCCGCGAGCCGCGCCCGGCCGCACCCGCGGGGCACACCCGCGAGCCGCGCGGGCGCGGCCCGGCCCTGATTCCCTCTCCCCGCCCTCCCCGCAGTAAGAAGCTTCCCGGGCCGCAAGCTTGCGGCCGGGAAGTTTTTTACTGCGGGGGGGGGGGGGGCGGGGAGAGGGAGCCGCGGCCCGGCGCCATGGCCTTTGCGGCCCGGCGCCGGGCCGCGGCCCGCAGGTTGGGGACCACTGTTTTAGATGACTGACGAGCTGCTTTAATTTATTTGTGCTGCCTTTGATTCCCAGATGGAAAATTTAAGATGAATGCTCTGGAAAACTTCTCATGTCTTAACATATTGCTACAGCTTTTAGTCAAGTCAGTTGGTGTTACATTTTTTAACATTTGATTATTGGTTTTAGTTGGACTGTATCTATATTGTATCTATGCCGGTATCTATATTGAACTTATCTTGTAGGCTACCCTGGGTCTTCCTCTGAAGAAAAAGACGGGATATAAATCATATGAATAAGTAATTTTGACCCGTCTTACTGTATGTTATGAATCTCTAAAACACTCAATGTGCTTTGAACACTCAGAAGGTGTATACATATTATTATTATATGCACTATCCTACATCAGCAGCAACTCTCCTGATTCCCCAAATACTTTAAATATCCTCCCCCTGCCCCTGCAGCACTTTGGATAAGTGAAACTGTATAGCACTGGCATGAGAAATGCTGCTGCAAGCAATAATGATACAATATGCAGGACATTCTCCATTGCTAGTTCAGAAGCTGAAATCTGCATTGCCTAATCACTCTGAAGATCGGTAGCGATCAAAGTCATAAAAACCCCGTGTAACAAGATAAAGCCTGATGAGTTTGTTCCTCTATGACCAAACATGATGATTTGCCTGCAAGCTTACTACTGCTGAACATGTAGCGCTCCAGTGCCCTCTTGTGTTTCATATACATTTTACTGCTACAAATCCAATTGTCCAAAGGGCACCCAGCTGGCTGCATGTGGTGGAGTGAGGGATCAAACCCAGCTCTCCGGATTAGAGGCCACCCTGTTAAACCCTTGGTGTCAGACAGGCAGGATTTGGAAAGGGCTGCAAAATGAACATCCTCAGGATCATGTGTAGAAAAAGAAAGAAGGAAGTGTGACTTACTGTGTGGTCATTAGGTTTAGTTCTGGTATCCACATTTCAGGTTGATACAGACATGGTGACAGTTTTACCTCTTATATTTTGTGCTCTTTTGCCCCGCTGTTTGACATTTTTTTACTTCTTTCTAATTCCAAGTGAGAGCAACACTTTATACAGTTGCTTAAATGTGCTACTGAAATATGTAGTCACTATGCTTTTGGCACACAAGCTCTGGCAGTTTGTAATATTCACTTTCAGTACAATGGTGAGCATTACAGCACTGAATGCTTCTTGTATTTGGATTGCATATTGTATATGCCAGCAAAGAACTCCTTTCTGCCCCTTTCGCTTCCTCTCCTCTCCTGTCTTCTCACCTTGTGGCTGGGGGCTGGAGGAAGCAATATTGTCTGGCTAGCCAATTGATGGTCATTCCCTTTACCTTCTGGCTTCCCTCCACTCTTTCTAATCTCAGGCTGGTACCCTGGGGACTAGATTTCCCTAGGTGTACTGTACATGCCTGAACTGTTGCTGAAACAGAATCAGAGGTGCTGGGAAAGGGAGAGCTCCCCCTCTACTGACTGGCTGGAGGGACAGTTGCCACAACATCACAGCCACAAGATAGAGGGAGGGAGGGGGAGAAGGACTGCATTTATTCAGCACTGCATTTGAGTGATTTAGATGCAGTTTTAAAATTTTGATTTTAATGGGCTTTATGGTTTTATTTATATTGTGATGTGATGTGATGTGATTGCGGGTTTTTAAAATAATAGTTTTATTCATATTGTAAACCACCTTGATTTCCTCAAGGAAGAGAAGTGCCTAATAAATATTTTAAATACATAAAACAGAGGGAAGAAAGGGAGGTCTTCTGAGATATTCCAATAACAGAATTAGCCAAACTTTTCACAGATCTCTTTGGCTTTCCCAATCCCAATTACGGTTGAGCTTAGGGGGACCTGGCTATTGCTACAGCTAATGGCTCTAGCCCTTGTAAGCCTCTTTCCCACTAAACATCTTAGACTTTAAGGTGCCACATGATTCTTTTTTGCCTTTAGAACAGTGCACATAGTTACTTGTCTGAATACAAACTGTTGAGTCTAAAAGGATATGAATGCCCCGTATTCTTTAGTGTAACTTAGCTTTGCTAGCATACCTTGTGGCCATTTCCTTCAAGCATTCCTTCTTAATTCTAACTTGTCTAACAAGACCTCTATAACCAAGAACTGTTGGCACCCGTGATAATTGGGGCCCTGAAGCACTGATGGAGGGGGGGGCATGGGAGGTTAAGGAGGGGGTCTTAACTTGTTATTTGGGTTTTATGGGTTTGTATGTCTTTATGTATTGGGGTTTTATTCTACTGTAACCTGCTGCAAGTCATTTTTGAGAGCTACGGGTAAGAAAGCTAATAAATAAATAACAGTCTCTTTCTGCCGTCAAGCCTTTTTCTCTTTGGACTTTTCTGACAGTGCTGGCTGGCTGTAAGATGCTTCGATTTTGTATGGCATTGGTTTTATAATTAAGCTATGGAGGATTAGATGCATTTGTAAAGCCCCACTGGAAACAAATACAATCTGGCAGAAGCAAAAACCTCAGGAGGCATCCATCCCTGCTAACAATCCCATTTGAAATTAAAGCCCTTCTGTTTCAGTACCTCCAAACAGTCTGAGTACTCATAGCTTCAGACTAGCTGAGTGAAGGACCTACAACTCTCATGAGCCCTTCCTGCACCATCAGAATCTGCAGTCTGTATTTACTTGATTCCGCGCCTGCTCCCTGGAACAGGCTTCCAGTGGACAACAGCAATTTAAGATAAAATGGCTGCTGAAGAAAAATTACATTGTGAGGATTAGTGTGTCCAGGGCTGATTAGGCTCTTATCAGTGCAGAGAGGTGGACTGGGTTGTCAGCTGATGGCTTTCTGCCCTAGCATCCTATGGTCATAATGTAGATAGTTTTTTATTGTTATCCCAGTGCTTGGAGATTTATCTTCCTTCAAAGGAACGCATCCAGAAGCAGACAGTACTCTGGACGCCAACTCCTTAAAATGTTCTTATCACAAATCTCATTAAATTCTGCATTCAGGGATCCAGCTGTTTTGATAGTATTGTGAGCTTTTTACAGAACTAAGAATGGTTAAGCACTTGCAGAATATATTAATGACAGAAAGCCAATAAGTAACCATAGGTAGAGGCTAGGGAGCTATCCAGGACCCCAGAATCACAACAAACTTTGCTTGTCTTCCACCTTCTGCAATTCTAGTAGAGACAGCTTGCAGCTTTTCAAATTTCTCTCATCAGCTTAACACTTCTGCTAAGAGACAATGTGGTGTAGTGGTTATGGCTAGGACTGGTGTAGGCTAGGACAGCATGGTGTAGGCTAGGACTGGCAAGATGCAGATTCCAAAGCCAACTCTGCCATGAGGATTGTCTGGTTCCTCTTTGCAAAGGAAAGGTGGTTGTGGGTTTCAGTACACAACAGCTGCTCCCAGGCAGAAGTGTTTGATGTGGTATTTTGGACTGGTCACGTGATGTTGCTGCATGATGATGCTCTTTTCCCAACCTCAGTATCTAATCTAACCCCTGTACAGCACAATCTAACCCCTGTACAGCACAAGAACTTTCTGGGAGGGCCACAGTCAAAGTGGGTTTATTAACCATGTAGACATGAAGGTGGAGATTTTCAGCCCCACCTACACGGAGACGATTATTGTTTCCTACCCCATCATGCTTGCCATTCCCTCCATCATGATTGGCAGAGTTTTGGCCTTTAAAAAAATATTAGTGGTTGCTAAATTAAAACAGTGAATAAGTGGGCAGGAGGAGATAGCAAGGCAAACATGGCCTTAACTGGCCATGGCATTGCAACTGTGCAGGTGCACAAACAGGGTCAAAACATAGTTCCCAGCAGCACCTGGGATTTTCAGCAGCACAAGGCTTTTCTTTAGGGGGTAGAAAAGATTATTTGACCCCAAGCAAGACGAAGCTCTGCTCTTCATTTGCCTAGAACAAAGAGGCACAAGGCCCTCTATGTGTCCCAGCAGCTAAATCAGACCTTTACGATGGGACAAGACAAAGGAAGACAAAGGTGGCCAATTGCCAGGCCAAGATCACATGGCACATTTGTGTTAAAACTGAGAAGCAATTCTTTGGGCTGCCGCTGCTGTGGTTACATACCATGTCGCCTCTCTCTGATGGAAATGTGTAAATGACTGCCTTCCTCTCTCTCATCAGCCTGGCCTGCCTCCTCCATTTCTGAAGCACTTCTTTATCTCTAAAAAAATAATCAGCATGGTTTTTGGAAAACGTTTTTCACACTTACAGTTCCACTCCTCTGATAGGGAGGGCACACCAGGAAAATTTTCAACAGCAATCCTGACAGAAGTGAAATTAATCAGGGTTATGACATGTGGCATCAAGGGCGTGCCTCTGTTATTTCCCTAATGTTTAAATTTCATCCTTTGCAAGAGATTTCAGGGACATGTTGAGGTTTTGCAGGATTTGAGGAGCTGATTCTTTATGTCTGTCAGTATCAAAATGACAGCACTAACATGGCGTAGTGGTTGGAGTTCCTGCCAAGAATGTGGGACGCCATGGATGGAACTGCCATGCCCATTCAACTGGTTGGGTGACCATGGATCAGCTGTACACTTCTCAGCCTAGCCTACCTCGCAAAATTATTGTGAGGATAAAATTGAGGGGGGCAGCATGATGTACATTTCCCTGAGCTCTATGGAAAGATGGAATAAAGAAGAAGAAGAGTTAGTTCTTATATGCCGCTTTTCCCTACCCGAAGGAGGCTCAAAGCGGCTTACAGTCGCCTTCCCATTCCTCTCCCATTCCTCTATAAAAATATACTAGGTAAACAGAAAATGATAACTTCTTCACTATGACCGTTTATGCACTGGAGGTTTCATGTTGTGCTGCAGGCTGGAATTTTAGTTGTGGCAGGTTGCCCCACCTCTTCCTGTACCCACTTGGGGCAGCATTTGGCCTGGTGCACCTCATCCGCCCCCCAATTTGTGCTCTTGCGCAAGAGCTGGGGCAGTGAAGTTCCCAATGCATAAATGGTCTATGCCATGCCAAGGAGTGTACATCACTCACTGTTGTTATTACCATGGTCACTGATAATGCAATCCTGTGTGACGTTTCTCAAGTTAGGGGCTCTTTATATATTTATATACATATACAAAGGAAAACTTGTAACATTAACTATTGTATCAAGGGTTCCTGCACCATGAATGATGGCTTTTTATGATACTACCTCAGACTGTACTCGACGACTGATCCACCTAGCCCAGCACACCTAGCTGTGGTTCATCAAATCCTCAGCGAGAGGCTTTTCCCCATCCCTCCTGTCTCCAGCCCTTTTCATTGAGGGCTAAACTGGGGATATGTGGGATGCATGGACAATCTTACTGTAGATTGGCGCCAAAGTACAATAAAATGGAGTGGGTGAGAAGAAATTTCCAGCAGAGGCAGTGTATGGGGGTACTGTTAAAATTTCTTCCGCTTCCCACTACAACCTGTATATCTGGGCTATTTCCACTCCCCATCAAATATGATTTCCAGACTTGTAAGTCTGGCTAGGAGAAATGCAGCTGGATGTACATTTGGCAAAGAAAGAGAGTGACAAGCAGGGAACAGTTTGCCTGCCCCCTCTGCTTGCCTGCTGTACACACGTTTGCAACCACATGCATACACACTGATTCAAAGACAGGACTCTTGCCCTGCGTTGCAGATCTGGCACAGACTTAGCTAGATCAGCAGGAATCAATGCAAAGTCCTCCACCACACCCAGCAGCAGAACCAAGAGTGCCTATATTCCCATCAGCAGATTGCAGCACTGAAAAAGGTTCTGTGTTTTGTCAGCAAGGAAGCAGTCACATGGTGGCAGGAGGATACCACAGTGTTCAAAGGCTGCACTGATATTACAAAAAAAAACCCGAAGACAAATAATACTTGCTTTCTCCGCTGTTCAATTAAAGCCTGTTTCTCCTTCATTTCCTTGAGTGCTGCCAGTCGACACTCTTCAGCTTTCTTAGTCTGAATAAGCAGATCATAGGATGAAACGGCAGGAAACAGCTTCTTCTTGCCCCTTTTGAAATAAGCACGTTGGTAAAGTCGATTAAAATTTTGCACTGTAGGATTAAGGGAAATAAGTGTTTTAACAGCAATTTATGAAAACAAGGAACTTAGGGTCTCTCTCTCTCTCTCTCTCTCTCTCTCTCTCAGACCAATTCCACACGAGGAATTTGGCCTGGGCCAATGCTCATCCGGTCACAGGGCTAACGGCCACTTCCAGAAGACATTGGTGGCAGCCCCGGGCATTCCAGGGCCTGGTGCAACTCAGACCCTCAGTTGGCCCGCAGCAAGAGAATGCAGATTCTTCCACATTCCCTTCCTTGCCATGGATATCATTGAGGCCTATTCAGGCCAGGGCCATCTGGCAGGGAACAGACAGGCCGTCCTGGCCTGGCTTCTCCCTACCCATAGTACAGCATTCCAAAAGGGACAAAAGAATGCCCCAGGTGACTCCACAGTGTGGTGAGGTGCTGCCAGTGCTGAATAGGTTTCTCTCCCTTTCCCAGGACATTCCAGCTCTATAAATTAAGCCCTCTATTTCAGATGTATTTATTTATTGTACGGCATGTGTAGTGTAGTATAGCCAGAAGATCCAAGGAATGTCTGGCAGCCAGGTAGGTGACATTCAGAAGTGGCTTGGCATTGCCTGCCCTCCGCATCATGACTCCTGGTGCTCCTTGGAGGAGCCAGCACCCAAATCCTTGGAGGCCTCCCCTCCAAACACTAGCCAGGGTCAGCCCTGCTTAGCTTTCGAGATCTGACAGGATTGGGCTTGCCTGAGCTATCCAGGTCAGGGCTCTATTTCAGAATGCATGCTGTTCTGAGTGACAAAGGGGACATTTTACATAGGGCTGTTTAGATTTGGTTGTAAATGAAAACATTTAAATAATAATCTGGCATTATTCCTCCAGTCCCCCACCCCTCAGGAAACTGGAAGCTTCTTGGCATGATGTTGGTCATATCTGAACAAGTTGTATGTGACTTTGTGATAAAAAGTAATTAAACTGATTTGACCACAACTCTTCATGCAGATATGACTTCATGCAGTTATGACTAGAGCAGTACCCGGTGTTGTCAGCTGAGGATCTCTAGCTGGAATTAACTAAGTTCCTCACTCCCAGATAGAGAGCGACAGACTCATACTGAACGGGGGGTGGGGGGAGGGGAGTGGTAATATTTTATTGTCCGCCATCTGATATTATGCTACTGTTCTAATTGTGTTTTAAGGGTGATTTTAGGCGATTTAGGAGTGTGCAATCTCACATATTTTTGAATAAAAAAATCCTATAGAAGAAGTAGAAGAGTTGGTTCTTAAATGTCGCTTTTCTCTACCAAAGGCATCTCAAAGTGGCTTACATTCACCTTCCCTTTCCTCTCCCCACCACAGACACCCTGTGAGGTGGGTGAGGCTGAGAGTGCCCTGATATTACTGCTCGGTCAGAACAGCTTTATCAGTGCTGTGGTGAATCCAAGGTCACCAAGCTGGTTGAATATGGGGGAGAGCGGAATCAAACGCAGCTCACCAGATTACAAGTCCGTACACCTAACCACTACACCAAGTGGCTCTTGAGGGAGCAATCCTATAGAGAGGCTGCTGTGACTAATTCCACAGGTTTCAGTGGGACTTACGTCATGAGTAATTTGAACTAGGAGCCAAATTCCTTTCTGTCGCTCTTTGTCATTCTTTCTCCCAATTGACCTATGTGTTTTACATTGGAACAAAGGATTGGAATGAAGAGAAATGCAAGAGAGAACTAAGAAAGTATGCATTATTGAGAAGCTGAGCTGATGCAGATCCCTGCTTAATGTTTCCATCATCATAAAGTGATTCTTATAAAGCATATTAAGAAAAGGAATCATATACGCACTGTTGGCAATAGCTTCCAATAATGTATGGTAAAAAGCCTTTTAACAGATGCAAAAGAGCATAGACTGTTAGTTTTGATTCCAAGGGACTGTGCCAGGAAATACTGTAACATATGGAGCTGCCTGTATCCAGTTAAGAGTACTGGGCTGGTTAGTTCAGTATTGTATACTGACGGCCTTCTCCGAAGTCTTAGGTGAGATAGGACTTTCTCTACACCTTGACAACTTTTAAGTGGAAACATAATGAACATAATGATTTTCTGCATTGGTGAGTCAGTATTCAAAAAGGCACATCAGGCCTAGTAGTTGTGGGGGGGGGGGGTTTGGGGGGGAGGGGGAGTATCAGAAGAGATTCCCTCTGACCAAGAAACACAGTTTCAGACTCAGGGACAGGAGAGCTTTCATCAGGAAGGCACAATTCACACCTTAGTTCAAAGGCCTGCAAACCAACAAACAGAACAGAACAGGCTGACTGTGGTATATCTTGCCCCATCTTATTTATTTTATTTTATTTATTATTTCGATTTCGATTTTTATCCCGTCCCGCTCCAAAGACTCGTGGTGGGTTACAAGAAGACAAATTAAAACCCCATTAAAATCAACTATGAATCCCCAATAAAACCCCATAAAATGGCAACACAATCCCCAATCCTTCCCCAAATTACAATCAAACCATCACAGGTACAGGATCACAGAGTAGAATAGCATTGGCCAAAGGAGGAGCTCCAGTTATCCCTGAAATCTGGCCTCAAGCAAAGACCTGGTGGAAGAGCTCCACTTTACAGGCCCTGCAGAACTGAGACAGCTCCGTCAGGACCCTGAGCTCTTCTGGGAGCTCATTCCACCAGGACCAGGACCAGGACCAAAAAAGCCCTGGCCTGGGTCGAGGCCAGGCATGCTTCTCTGGGGCCAGGGAACCCAAGTAGATTCGCACCTACAGAATGAAGAACACTGTGGGGTACATAAGCAGACAAGCGGTCCCTCAGAAAGGCAGGGCCCAAGCCACAGATGGCCCAAAAGGTTAATACAAAAACCTTGATTCTGATCCAGGCCACAACTGGCCACCAATGCAGCTGCTTCAGGACAGGCTGAATATGGGCCCTCCAGGATGTACCAGTGAGGACCCTGGCAGCCAGCTGTAATTTCAGGGTCAAAGAAAAGGGTAGGCCCGCATAGAGCAAGTTATATAAATCTAATCTGGAGTTGACCATTGCATGGATCACTGTAGCAAGACAGTCCGATGGCAGGGAGGGTGCTAGTAGCCTCGCCTGGCAAAGATGGTAAAATGCCATGTGGGCTACACATGTGACCTGGGCCTCCAATGAAAGGCAGGTATCCAGAATCACACCCAAATTTCTGGCTGAGGGTATGCTGCACCACTACCAGAGTGAGTAAACACTCTTCCTGTCCTGCCTCCTTTCTGCCCAACCACAGGACCTCCATCTTGGAGGGGTTGAGTTTCAGGTGACTCTGCTCTAACCATCCAGCAACTGCTTCCAAACTTCTGGCAAATGTATCCGGGGGGGGGGGAGTTCGGGAGGCCGTCCATGAAGAGATAGAGCTGGGTGCCATCTGCATATTGGTGACATTCCAGCCCATAACTCTGAACCAGTTGGGCCAGAGGGCGCATAAAAATTTGAATAATGTGGGAAGAGTAACCTCCCCTGCGGGACCTCACAAGGGAGTTGATAGGGGTGTGATATCTCCTCCCCAACAGCCACCCTCTGTGTCGGTTACAGAGAAAGGAGCACAGCCACTGAAGGGCTATCCTTCGAATCCCAACCCTGGCGAGGTGGGAGCCAACAACTTGTGGTCGACTACACTGAACGCAGCCGACAGATCAAGTAGTACAAGTATGACTGAACTGCCCCATTCCAGCTGGTGATGGAGATCATCCATCAAGGTAACCAGCACCATCTCCACCCCATGGCCCAGATGGAAGCCAGACTGGTATGGGTCAAGCCCCAAAGTTATGGTGTTTCTGATGCTCACCTGAGTTTCAGAAATGGTTAGCTCCATAGCACCAGGGGTGGGGAGAGCAGGGTTGCTACTATGATATTATGCTGCTTTGAATACTGGCCTCTGTCTATCTGAAAACTGTGAGAATTAAAGACCTGAACTAGCTTGTTAACATTGCTCATTTCAAGGAGAAAGTGGACAGCCTGCCACCTCTTGCTTTTTCTTCAGGAAAGAAAATTGAGGGACGATTTCAATGCCACACATCTTTGTGGTAAAGATACACACTGTTGGTAAAGTGCCTTGTTTGTGGCATTCTTCACTGACCCTGACTTAAATTGCACAGCACATGGGCCTTTTATATCTCTTACTTTTTCCTAGTCTATTATCATAGCATTCCTTTACATGGCCAATTGCACCACGGCCCATTTCTCCCTTAAGCAGAAAGCTGGTGGCTGTTTACCCCCTCAAGCAATGTATAACAATGTATAGCTATATGCAATGTATAGCTATATGCAAGCTGAAGGGTGGTTACCTTGTGTGTTATTGTTTGTTCAACAGACCAGAATGTAAGGAGTTCTACTTCTGGTCTTTGAAATGCAGTGTTGGCTTTTAGAAGAATTCTGCTTGAGTGGTCTGAAAGAATGGGAGTATTTTCAATAGCGATTGCTCAGTTTATTGATCCTTAACTCATTTAAATTTGATGTGTGGCACATGGGGCACCTCAAGATATGGATAAACCAGTTTACTCAACTGTCAATAACCATGTAGGTGAGGGAAAGCATTTAAGATTTTTAATTATTATTCAAGGGTCCGTACAGTGGTTTCCTGTTAGGATAAAGAAAAAAGTAGGCAGCACCCAGCTATGTGTCACAAAACAAAAAGAAAAAATGCCAAGTGACAAGAAATAGATTTATTCTACAATGTCCTTACAGTCTAAGAGAGGGCAGAATACATGGGGACTTTGTTTTAAAAAATCTATTTCTTATCACGTGGAAGGTTGAGTAGGCAGAGATCACCGTTCCCTCCTGAACACTTTCTAAATTGAAAGACTAGAAAGGCAAAGTGATACTATTTGCAGCATTAAAAGAGAGAATTATTGTTCATTGTTCAGTTCACATACATAAGCCATTGAAGACTTCTATTTTCGAAAATGAGGTTATACCAGTTCTTGTTCTGGCAAATTTATAGAATAGAATAAAACTTCAGCCGTAAGTGGCCAGCTTGGTGGTTTCTTTTTTCCTTGGGTCAATGAAATAAGCAGAGGGGCAAGGTGTAATTGCATTAAGCCATGCAAAGCAGTTCTGTACAGAAGTTAGTCCTTCAACTACATGGTGCCAAATTGGTTGGCTTTTAAAATATAATACATGCCAATGTTTGTATTAAGAGAGCATCCCATTAACCACTCATAAGAAATATAAAGATGTATCATATAAATTTGGTCACCTGGATGAGGCAATGGACCATTTGCGAGAGAGGCTCTGTTGTGCCTTGGATTTCCTTGAGAACATGGAGATCATGGATTCATTGTGTAACTTCTGGTCTGCCAGATACTCTTCTCTTTCATCTTGTATCATTTCTTCCCTCAGCTTCTGAAACCGTATCATTTCCTCCTCATTAGGCCAATCATCTGACAAATCCAGACTTGATTTCACGACGTCTGTCAGGTTTAACTTTTCAATCGGAGGAATTTCTGTCAGAATCAAAAAGAGGTCACTGGAGTTGTTCACAGAACCAATCAAGAAAGGAAACCGGCAAAAACAAGAGGTGTGTGTGTGTGTGTGTGTGTATATATATATATATATATATATATATATGTATATATGTATATATGTATATATGTATATATGTATATATGTATATATATGTGTGTATATATATATATATGTATGTATATATATATATATATATGTGTGTGTGTGTGTGTGTATATATATATATATATATATATATATATGTATATAAATATACACACACATATACAGATAAAAACCCAATAAAATTATGTGTGTATGTGTGTATATAGAGAGAAAATCTGACAGGCTTGTTTCAATTTCTCCTCTACTCTCCTCAGTCTCTTTACTAGTGATAAGTGCAGTAATAATCTGAAGGAGGAGTAATAGGGAAAGAAAATAACTGTGCCATTAGTGGAGTAGGTAGTTAAATGGCAGAGAACAAAACACAATGAAAAGGAAAATAATACATGTTGCAGCTTGCTTGCTTTCTGCCACATGGAGTACATATGGACCTAATTTTTCTACATCTCCTAGGGCTGGATCCAATCAGCAATTTCAGTTCAGTCTTTCCCCTCCTTCGTACATTCCCTATCCCACCTAGCTTTTATCCATGAGTTTTTCATGTTCTTTTTTTTTTGTCAAAAAGGGACCCCTCCTCGTCTTTTTTTTTTTTTTTGCAAGCAGAAAACCTTGTTGGATCCTAGTGTCTATCTATGCTTTTATGTGCCCAGTTTTTAAATTGCTCTAACAGAAAATATGGAGCCTTTGGAACACTTCTTCCTCTTGACCCTGCCTTCTCAGTTTAACAAACCTTTTCAAATTGTATAATTATTTGGCCCTATAAACTTTGTATCCTAAATATCACATAGCTGCAGACAAATTCAATGCCTACTGAAAAGTCTGGATAAAGAGTTATGATTCAAAGTTGCTTTTCATCACAGAAGAGAAAATATAACATAACCTTTTTGTGGCTAGGCCAACTAGTTGGTTTAATACATGGAGGGAACAGCAGCTTGCTTTCTTCATGTTATGCTTTATGAGTATGCCCAGGTCATAACATCTTTCTACCTCCTAAGGATCTTCATTGTTTTCAAGTAGGTGGGCAATTTTGTAGGGTTTTCTACCAAGGTTTCCATTACCCAAGACTACTAGGAAGGTAGAATTCTGGGGGAGAATATTTCCCAGAAAGGAGAAAAGTCCTGAATATTTTGGCATCAAGTTGTAGTCCAGACTAAAACCCAATCAGCCCCAGCATTGATGTAAAACTTGGGTTTTTTATCCTGTATGGGCATATATTTATAATAAGCTTATACAAATGGAGTGATGCATTTGGTTGAGTCTTATTTCTAAGTGCCATTTAGCGTGTTCACTTTGTTTTAAAATCCAATACTCAATTTAGATCTGTTCTACATATACAGAACCTAGAAGAGGTTGAATGCTGATCTCACTGAGTCACTGAATATTCCCCTGGATTAAAAAACCTGTTTGAAACATAAATCATGATGAAAGACAAAATCTATGGATGCAATGCTGTTCCTAATGTGCTGCTCTTTTAATTTCAAATGGAAGTCTACGAACATGACATCCGTAGTCCCGCCTCCAGGGATCACACCAGTAGATGGAGAGCATGGGCAGCCTCCGGCCATTATGTGGGATGTTTCCACAAATGGCCGAGAAACTGGTTGTTGGCACTTTTTTTAAAAATGAGAGAGCATTTAAAAGACCTGTCTCACCAGTATTCTGAAGCAGTATGGTTCATTTTGACTTACTCTACTCTATAAATACCCCTTGCCTTAATTTGTGCATCTGACCCTGGAAGCACCAGGTTTCATGATATTAATAGTCACTTTCTGTTCTCTCACAGCTGTAGGATACACCTTAGTAAACTACAGTTGTCTGGAACGAGTTAATGGACAACCCGCTTGGAGATATCAGCCACACATAGCTTGCAACATAGCACACAGCCAGAATGTACAATAATTCATCTACACTTTATGGCCTACATTTAGATGACAGATTGTGGCCCTGTTGTTATACTGATCCTAAATTAAACATATATATGTAACTATATCTATGTCACATCTTTAATGTTACATGTTTGTGCACTGTTATAGCATATTATAGGACACATTAAAAGTACACATACAACCAGAAAAGAGCATTGGGTACTATTAATATAATCGAAAATAAACCCTAGAGAACATTCATATTATGTAGAGGTAAAAGACCAACACACACAAATCCCAAAGTGACTAGCTCACTCCATGTCTCCTGAGACATCCCCACCAGAACTTGAAATCTCCTTGCCTATGAAATGTCATTGAGTTGAGAAATATTTATGCAAGGAAGATAGAATCCCTGGAGACTTGCCTTTCAATCTAATTGGTCTCCTGGGTAGAGAATGGTATAATTTTTATTCATTTATGGAGATCTGTTAATGGAATAAAGGGAGGCTTTTAGATTTAAGAGCTTGGGACTAAGAATGTGACGAAAACAGAACCATAAAATTGACTTTAAAGCTTCAGTCCTTAAATAATTTATTCAATTTTCTCACAGAAATGCTGAAGGAACACTTCCATGTCAATTCTGACCTCTATCTAGAGAAAAGGTAGTTGGCATGGCCAAAGTTGACATATTTAACCATTCCATCAGGGCTGCACATGCAGTTCTTGATTCTGCAAAAGATTTTTTGCCATGGCTACAGAATGAAGAAATCTAATACTAGATAATTCATATGCAGTAAAGTTGGTATGCTTTGAGAACTCCATAACGTATTTCCATTCTTTCTTATATCTTCCAGTGGGATACTCTATAAATATACAATGGTCTGAACGTAAAGGTTGTTTTCCACCAACTGCAGGTATGACTGACAACTTGCTTGCCTCTCCTGTGACCTCCTCTGTGAGCTCCCCCAAATGCTGCTCCTAGGGAACAGGGGATTCCCAAGAAGAGGCATGGGAATACAAAATGGGAGATCTTAACTGAGAAGTAGGAATCTGACACAGATGCACACATACCTGTTCTGTTATCAGAAAATGCTATTCGTATTCAGCTCAATGATGTGCATCCCAACCCCACAGGTATGGTGTATGAGAAATTACACTCACACATATACATACACATAATCTATATTCTTCATAAAAGCTCACAAGGAAATATAAATATATAATGCAAACACTATGTGTAGTAATAATCTGTACTGTTTTGACTTCATATTTTATTTAGATTTTTCATAATGCCTCTGCGAGGAACCGAATACAAACTACACAGAAGCATATTATAAAGCTTCAAAATATGCTTTGCATTGGAATTTGGAAAGCAACACAAAATCCTGCTGCTTTATAAAAATCATATATGCATCAATTAAACAATCAAAAAGACCAACCACATTTTTGATGGATAATTTATCTGTACACCGCCCGTGGCGCCGCGGGCGCCACGGACTAAATAAAACAGTAAGGGGTTCTGGGGCGGGATGTGTCCGGGATGAGGAAGGGTCCGGATTGGACCCTTCCTCATGACAGACAACCGGAGGGACCAAACGGCAGGCGCGAAGCGCCTGCCGATTGGTCCCTCCGATTCCCAGCCCCAGCAACTGCGAGCCGCGCTCAGCGCGGCTCGCAGTTGCTCCCGGCCTGACGTGGTGAGAGGCGCGAAGCGTCTCTCACCGCGTCAGGCCGGCCCCAAGGAAGCCCCCGCCGCAAACACAACACAAGACTCCAGCCGCCGAGAAGCTGCAGAAAAAAAAGAAACACCCCCGGAGGAGCCTTTCGCCGCTAGCGCGACGAGAGGCAGCAGAAAAAAAAACCCCTGTAGGAGCTCCAAGCCGCCGCGCCGACGAGAGGCAGCAGAAAAAAATTAACCCTGTAGGAGCCTTTCGCAGCTCCAAGCAGCAGAAAAAAAAACCCCTGTAGGAGCTCCAAGCCGGCACGCCCACGAGAGGCAGCAGAAAAAAAAAAACCCTGTAGGAGCCTTTCGCAGATCCAAGCAGCAGAAAACAAAACCCTGAAGGAGCCTTTCCCAGCTCCAAGCAGCAGAAAAAAAAACCCCTGTAGGAGCTCCAAGCCCACGAGAGCTAGCAGAAAACAAAACCCTGAAGGAACCTTTCCCAGCTCCAAGCAGCAGGAAAAAAAAACCCTGTAGGAGCTCCAAGCCCGCACGCCCAGGAGAGCTAGCAGAAAAAAAAAACCCTGCAGGAGCCTTTCACAGCTCCAAGCAGCAGGAAAAAAAACCCTGTAGGAGCCTTTCGCAGATCCAAGCAGCAGAAAACAAAACCCTGAAGGAGCCTTTCCCAGCTCCAAGCAGCAGGAAAAAAAACCCCTGTAGGAGCTCCAAGCCGGCACGCCCACGAGAGCTAGCAGAAAAAAAAAACCCTGCAGGAGCCTTTCACAGCTCCAAGCAGCAGAAAAAAAAACCCTGTAGGAGCCTTTCGCAGATCCAAGCAGCAGAAAACAAAACCCTGTAGGAGCCTTTCCCAGCTCCAAGCAGCAGAAAAAAAAAACCCTGTAGGAGCCTTTCACAGCTCCACGCAGCAGAAAAAAAAAGCACCTCCTGGTGTCCCCTGGGTCCTAGCGCCCATTGCATTCCTGGTTGCAATGGGCTTTCTTGCTAGTTTGTACATAAAACAAGTATCTGTATAATTTCTAAATAGCCAAATACACAACTTTCAGAGAGGTTTACAATAATTTCTAATGCAAACATGTGTACAAATACATTTCTATTAGAATAAATATGAATAACATCCATTATAAATGCTTGTATCTTTATACTATTTTATTCCTATAATTGCAGATTATGCAAGATAAGATTGACAATATAGAATACATCATCTTCAGTCTTGCGCACTGGCATTACATTTTCAATCAAAAGTATAACATTTATACCTGGGCACTATATAAAAATGCACAGTTCAACAGATACCTAAACTGGCTATCTGATGGCAAAAAGTACCCTTGCAGGTGTTCTGGAGTCTATTTATGTTTGGAAATAAGAGAAAAAGATCATGACCCTAATCCAGAGCTATATCTTGCTCCAATGCTCCTGCCTGAGTCAATTTGGCATTCATTTCAGTAGAGGGCCTAATCTTCATAAATCTCTCTTTGTACATATAGAGCCATCCCTTCCACTGATGTGAACAGTGGAACCTCTGGCGTAGAAACACATTGACTTTGGTATGCCTTGAACAAAATTAACTCATTATTTATAAGTCAGAGAAGTCGTTTTTTAATCATATTTTTAATATACATTCAAAACATTGGCTGAAAAGTACTCCTTTTATTTCAGAAACATTGGTTAAAGATCGTATTACACAGAGGCAGTGACTTAGGGCCATTCCACACAACTTCAATGTTGCAAAAGGCTTCCAAATTGTAAACGCTACTAATCTGCAGTTATGCATGACGTCGCACACAATCTGCCACACTCCTGAAACCGATCTGCAAAAAGCGATTCGTTGTAGCGCTTAAAGGGGAATCCAGAAAAGTGGATTCAACCTCCGAAAAGCGCTACATTCTTGCAAACAATCTGCAACAGTAGCGAAAAAGACCTGCGCGTTCCCATTGTTGCAGTTCCAGCCAAGTCCCTCCCCCTGGCTCTCTCCTCTGAACTTCCGGCAAAGCGATCGCCATTTTTTTTTCTCGGAGCGAGCAGAAAGCAACGAACCGGCGAGCCTTCATTCACCCAGCGAGGCTTCTCCAGCTACAGTCCCTCCACAGAGCTGCTTTAAAGCTCCCCTCAAGTCACCAAGCACAACACAGCCCCGTTTGAAAGTTCCCTTTATTTTCGGCTGAAAATCGTGCCCGTGCACGGGGGGGGGTTTCACTCGGGGGAGCGTGGTAACGATGAATCGGCAGCTCACACACCAGCTGCCAGCTAGATGGGTCTCTACGTTAGGAGGAATCAAGGAATCAAGGCATATTTGTTGCAACGTGTGTTTTTCTTTTCTTTTTTTTAAACTGTGCTTAAAGGGAAAGGGGCTTTTCGGGGGCATGATAACGGCCGCCCATTGGCTGTTAGTTTGATTGATGGCCAGGGGCAGGACAAAGCACAGAAAAAATCACTTCCTTTCTAGCGTTTTTTGCCGAGACCGGAAACCTGTGGGAAACGATTGAAACGCTACTGGATTCCACTACAAAGGCAGGTATGCATAACGCAGAATTGCACTTTTAAAAATAGCGTTTCTGCTTTTAGTAACCAATTGGCAACATTGGTCCTTGTGCGGAATGGGCCTTAGTGTTTGCAGGTATACAAAATCTTTGCCTGAGATGGCTGCATTGTAAGCAGATTTGAGGTCAAGTTTTGAGTTACTGCAGTGATACTATATTCTGGTACACTGCATCTAAACATTTATCTTGGTGGTACACCAAGTTTTAGAAACAGACCATTATAGTCATTCAGCTTCATTCATCCATCCATCCTGGAATAGACAGCTATCTGTATCAGTAGTAAACATAAGAGGAGTACATCTCATTTCATAGTAAATATTGTTCTTAGTACAAACTCCCATACGAGAGAGTTCAGGTTTTTTTTTTTAAAGGTTCCAGTGACACCAAGAAAACCACAATCCACACAACACTCTGTGCTGTTATGTTTGTAACATTGAAATACCTTTTGTCCAGCAATTTAAAAATGCAATTTGACTGTGCCCAGCAAATATGTACCAAAGAGTACACAAAAGCAGCTTGGTTTGGAAAAGTCCTTGTTTTGACAAATAACTCCAAACATTTATACTGCATATGACAGAAGTATATTTTTTTACACTATATATAGTAGAAAAACTTGAATTAAGACAAGTATAAGAGAATTTGCATGAAGAGTCTTTCCTCGTCTAGTACTAATAACTCCTACTGAACTCACTAATGAAGCTCATCTGTTTCCACAAATCGTTGAAAGCTTTCCTACGATCTGGCGGTCTGTCGCATTTTCTCTTGTATTCTCTAACAATGGCCTTTGCTTCTTGTTCTAGCAGAGAAGGCAATTCTGTGAAATACAGAATTTCAGAGGAAGCGCACACTTTATAAAGGAGTGAATTGATATGGGCTAAAGGTCTGCAAAACAATCTATAAAGAATATCCTGTCCTGTCAGTGGTTTGCTCCTTCAGTGATCACTAAGATATGAGAGTCCAGTGCTGATGTTTGTGAAATATATATGCTTTTTCTTGGGATATAAGTTAATGTACATAAATCAAGAGTATATTTGGTGATCCAAAACAAAAGTATTAGACAGTGAAACACTGTTGGTAGAAATAAAGAATTAAACACGCAATAGATAAGCAGGCATTCAACTGATCTGATGTTAAGTTTATCTATGAATCTCCTAACTTATCTACAATATTCTTGTGGATAGCAAAAGATTATACCAGTACCAAACACCACTAGCCTCATGGGAGGGCAGTATAGAAACAGAATAAATATGTCATATGGAAAGGCTGTGCCACTTTTCCAATACAAACTGGGAGTGTCT
Source organism: Paroedura picta (assembly GCF_049243985.1). Classification (NCBI taxonomy): domain Eukaryota; kingdom Metazoa; phylum Chordata; class Lepidosauria; order Squamata; family Gekkonidae; genus Paroedura; species Paroedura picta. The sequence goes on along the minus strand of NC_135376.1, from coordinate 66,725,654 downwards.
GTATTCTGAACAGTTTTTTCCAATATATAGCTAAAGTTAATGCTACATGGGATATAATTCAAGAAATTGTGTGTTTTTTTTAAATTTGAATCATGGCATCCAATTGTCAATATTTCATTCAGTAATTTGTAATTCAATGAACTTACTTCATTGTTCCTGTAAAACAGATATAATTTTCTTGCTATAGACAAGAAAGGTGTGCCTCCGTCATGCACTAAAAAATTATGTATATGATCAAATTCATACATAATCGTGCTGTTTTGCCTCTTTTATGGCTGAACAGGACAGAAAATTTGGCAGCTGGATGCAATGATAAAGTAATGCAGAGAACCTGCTGTTTCTCAAATCAGCTTTTTAATATATCTATTAAGAGCTTCGTGTCCTGTTCTGGCAACTCAGATCTATATTTCTACCACATGTTAATACTGGGACACATATTGTGAGGCATCACACAGTTAAAGGGCATTTTTGGGTGGGAAATTAAACGACTCATGAAAGTAACCTTCATTTCCAACTCAACTTTAAATGATAGGTCTTCACAATTTCTCCTCTCCCCCTGTTAAATAATATTTCACAAAGCAAGTACATCATTAATCTTGACAGCAACTATTTTTGTGTAGAAAACCAAAGGATTTTTCAATATGTAAAAAAAAATCTACATTCTTCAAGCCAGCCATTGTATTACTCAATTTTATGAAATAATCAATGATCCAATATGAATACTATGAGTACTAGCTTTTGACCTTACTGCATACTAAGCACCAAAAGCTCTTTCTCTGGACCAGAAACTGATGTAAATCAGATAAATACCCAAATGTAGATGTCTTCCTTCTTGAACTGCACTACTTTCAATGAGATGCACTCTCCATCCACATCCTAATAACCACATGTATAGACAAGTGGGACTGAGTGCAATTTTGGGCTCCTTTTTAAAATGTACTGTTAGAAGTCTTGGTACGGATCATTCAGAACACTGCTTTCCTTTATCAATCCTGAGGTTTGGCACTAACGGAGAGGCAGGAGATAAAAGCCATGTGCTGAAACTTTGAATGAAATTGTTAATCATATGATAATCGCCTGATCTTTAAAAACCACCTTATCACTTTCAATGGATCCTGTAATTCACAAGCAGAAATGGATGTACCACAGTTCTACTTGTGCAAGATTTTGCACAACACATAGAACATCCACCCTGACATATTACAAGGCCCTAAACTTGGTTGCACAAGATCTTGCACAAGTAGAAACACAAGTGAGGATGCAATGACTTTCACTTAGTACAAGCAGAATTTTTGCACTGGATTCAGCTCCATGTTTTATGTGAGATTAACAGTCACAATATATTATAGGAAACAGTTATTTATAAGTAATATATTATAGTTAAAGACATGGCAATAAATAGAATAAATAGGAAATGATTCACAATGGCTGTGGCAGATGACTATGTTCACAAATGCATCCAAAGAAAGGGTTGCTTTAGCTGAATTCTCTTTTATGTGCTTAAAAGCCAAAAAGCCCATAAGTGCACAGGTTCTGGCAGGAGGCAGCAGGTGACGGGTCATGCCAGTTCATATTGCTACTCTAACAATGTAATCTCTATGCAGAGTTACCTTAGGCTAAGTCCACTTACCTTATTATTCTGCACAGGATTACACTGTAATTATTGGACATTCTCAAAACTGGGTTGCCACATAGAAGGCTGATCTGGAGACTATAACCCACAGGGATATGCTTCCATATAAGGAAGAATACCGACAAGGGAACTGAGTGCATTTATGCTTCTTCCCTTGCCTTCTAGCAAGATGGAAGTATGGAATCAGAAGTGGTTGATCTGGTTGTTTCCATTGTTTGGTGTAGTGGTTAGGAGTGCGGACTTCTAATCTGTCATGCTGGGTTCGATTCCGCGCTCCCCCACAAGCAGCCAGCTGGGTGACCTTGGGCTCACCACGGTGCTGATAAAGCTGATAAAGATGTTCTGAGCAATAATATCAGGACTTTCTCAGCCTCACCCACCCCACAGGGTGTCTGTTGTGGGGAAAGGGAAGGCAACTGTAAGCCTCTTTGAGCCTCCTTCGGGTAGAGAAAAGCAGCATATAAGAACCAACTCTTCTTGTTCAGGTCAAGAATATGGATAATGACCTTTGCTGAATATGAAAACTATATTAAGAATATTATTAGATAATAATAGTTTATATTCCTAAACATGAAATCTCTTAAATGGTAACAGTGCAATCCTAAGCCATTATAACGTTCTGAGCTCACTGACTTTAATAGACTTGAAAGCATGTAACTCTGCTTAGAACTATACTGTAAAACTTTCCACCTCTTGTCCTGAAATGATAATAATTAGTAACAGCTCTAAACCATATGCAAAATGTAATATGAACAATTCCATCCCATGTACTCAAGTAAATATTACTTTTCAAAAACTCATACTAAAAATCATTGTACCTGGAGAAACAGGATCTGAATAATCAAGGTTCTGATTAATGTACTTTCGAAGGAAGCATAAAATAATTGGCAGTCCCTTCTGTACCACTTCCGGAGGTGGAAACTCCAGAGGACAATGTCTGAGATTCAAGGCTGTAAGTGAAGTTAAATTACCTGGGGGAGGGAGAGCAGAGAAAAAGCTTAATTAGAAAGTATTTCTTAAGAAAGAGCACGTCTCAGATCCTGTCCTAAACAATTAAGTGGAAAACAACAATAACAAAAACCTGGTTATTTTGGACAAATTAAATATAATTATGTGCTAAAATGGATCTAACTGCTGTCAAGCAAAGCACCTAATTTCCAAGCCTCATTATCATTATGCAGAGGCAACTATACTCCAAACAGCACAACTCTCCCTGCCCAGCATTTCTGCACTCAGCCTCCATCTCTGCTTTCTCCTTCTATTCCAAACCTTCCCATTGTTCATTCTCTTAGTCCCACTCTCCCAGCCTACAATTAACTTGCTTTTTATCTGTTTCTTTCAATCTGCCACATAATCAGTAGAGATCCCCCAACAGGGAACCCCAGCAGCTGTGCTTCAACTGCTGCTGACTACTCTGTTCTCTTCCTAGATTCTAATTCCTTTTCCTACAAAACCTCCAGAACTCAGCATGTCTCTGAGATGGGAATGTAGACAGGCGAGGACAAGGGCAAGCCTTGAATAGCTCCTTTCTCGATTGCCTGGGACGGACACATCCGAATAACCCAAAAGCTGCATGGGGCTTCCAAGCCACTCTTTAATAGATTCTAAAAGTGCTTTCAGTCAGCACAAAACAAATGCAAGTTTACGAAGGGCAAAATTCAAAGCTGTTTGTGACAATTCTGTGCTGTTTGGAAAACATCAGCATCTTACAGTGAGTTGAACAGGAACTCTGATTTTTCCAGAGACAGTTAAACAGTTTGTATTGCTGCATATTCTTCAGACTCTAGCATAAACTGTGTAATAATCTCTGGTTAAAGGTAAAGGTATCCCCTGTGCAAGCACTGGGTCATGTCTGACCCTTGGGGTGACGCCCTCTAGCGTTTTCATGGCAGACTCAATACGGGGTGGTTTGCCAGTGCCTTCCCCAGTCATTACCGTTTACCCCCCAGCAAGCTGGGTACTCATTTTACCGACCTCGGAAGGATGGAAGACTGAGTCAACCTTGAGCCAGCTGCTGGGATCGAACTCCCAGCCTCATGGACAGAGCTTTCAGACCGCATGTCTGCTACCTTACCACCCTGCGCCACAAGAGGCTCTGGTTAAAGGTAAAGGTAAAGGTATCCCCTGTGCAAGCACCAAGTCATGTCTGACCCTTGGGGTGACGCCCTCTAGCGTTTTCATGGCAGACTCAATATGGGGTGGTTTGCCAGTGCCTTCCACAGTCATGACCGTTTACCCCCCAGCAAGCAAGCTGGGTACTCATTTTACCGACCTCGGAAGGATGGAAGGCTGAGTCAACCTTGAGCCGGCTGCTGGGATTGAACTCCCAGCCTCATGGGCAAAGCTTTCAGACGGCTGCCTTACCACTCTGCGCCACAATGCCATTGAGTCAATACAACCACACAAAGTAAGTGAAATGTACTGGCTCTCATTGCTAAGGTGCAGGTAATCATGGCTCTCCAAAATAAGAGACATTGTAAAGAGTGGTTTCTGCAGGGTAAAGTGTATAAACTTGAGATTTTAAAACCTTTTTTCACCCTTTGACCCCATCTTCCAACCATAACAAAGCTAGAATAAAGGTTATTTATATCAGATGGAGTGGATATCTTGGAAAATGAGAGATAACTCTAAGTCTACAGTTGTATGCACACAGCAGATATATACTCCACTAAAGCAGAGTGGAATAGAAACCTTTCCTTAGGAGCAGCTCCTTAAGTGGCTTGCCTACCAAAGCCAAGAAACCACTTAAAAGCATATAGGAGCCCTGTGGTAGTACATAGTGGCTGAATAGCCTAATTTTTTTCTATCATCTCCATTGTAGACTAAGGAAAACTCCAGTAATGCATCCTGGATCTTTTGCATGGAGAGACCTTGGATCTTTGTAGCATATCATTTAACTGATATCACCTCCTTTTTCTCCTATGTAATGGAAGCTCTCATCTGGTGAATTATTACAGAATGTCTTCCCAAAGTTCACAATTTAAACAAAAATCTCTATAATCTGTACTTTTATTGGATAAAGCACTGCAAAATTTGAAAACCTGCATATTCCCATCAGAATGTCATCCCATAAAATGTATGCTACAAAGATTCTTTTGCCTCTAGCACAATGTCTCAACCTAGTTACAGCTGTCCCAGGGGGGGAAATGGAAGACACAATTATCACTAGTGGAAATGTGAGCTCTCTTCGGCTTTGGTCTAACTAATGATTGTTACTGTTATGACTGTTACTCCTTGTCACCACTTCGACTGGCTATTATTGAATTTATATTGTACCTGTTCATGTTCTCAGTATACTGCCCTGAGTCACAAGGAGAGGGCAGCATATAAATATAAAAATGAATGAATGAATGAATGAATGAATGAATGAATGAATGAATGAATGAATGAATGGTGTGTGCCTAACTTCCTGATTCTTTAAAATATATGAGAACTTTGCCATTGATTTTAACAACATGAAGACAAACTCCATTATGTTTAGCAATGATACAAATATAGCAAATATTGTTATGACTTGGGCTCCAGGATTATAACATCCAATATTTTATCTGCTTTTGAATAAATGTTTGTTTTCATTGTAATTGGCACAACTGAATTAATAAATATAACACATGCAGATACTTGTGGACACACTTTGGAATGACAGCTATCTTGTTTACATCTGGATGAAAAATACATTTCAGAATGGAAACCTGCAACAATGGTCTTGCAAAACATCAGCTTTGTTTATGTAAAAAAAACCAGTTCTGCTCTTGAGTAAAAATATAATGTTTTACATAAAACATTTTGTTGATTTCATGTAAACAGCTTACATCAGTTTGGAGGGCACAGTATGAAAAGTGCCAAGATCCCGAAGGCAGTCAATAACAGATTTTTCACACTGCCTTGAGAAAATGCCTTTTGGAAAAAGTCGATTCACAGCTTGAATGAGCATCAATTTTCTTTGCTTTCTGAGAATAAACTACTTAATATTCTATATGAGTTTGTACTTTATTCATTATTGCATTATGTAACATATTTGTACATATCCAGGATAACCAATATCTTAACAGAAGGTGGCTGAGCTATTCTAAATTACTAGCCATTAAAAGCTAATATGAATGTTTTAAAATAAACTTCCTCTGGAGCTTACAAAATATTAGCAACAGTAACAGCAATGTTACTGACCCCAATATCTCCGTCATTTTTGTGCCTCTTTCCCTCAATCCCTCTGCTCTCCTTCAGACATTTCAATGAGGACTCAGATGTATCCATATAATACCAAAATGTCCCTGTTCCTGCTCTACAGCCCATTGGCTACACAGTAAGGAATTAAGTAGTTAAGAGGACACAAAGGTTGCTACTATAGCTTAGTTCTTGAGACATAGATGCAGAAGCCTCTAAGGAAGGAGATACAAAGTACAGGCTCCTTTATACACATTATACATGTCTTTTATATAAGATGTTCCCGAATAAATAATAAAGGAGTACATACATTACAAGCATTATAAATGTACTAGTGGAGAAGCCCGTTTTTAAAACAGGCAGGGGACAGGGTGCCCCCCCCCAGCAGCTCTCTCTATAGATGCGTGGAGTGTGGGGGGAGGGGTTTCCCTACCATCTGCCTGAGGGTCCAGGGCCATCTATATATGAGGAGTACCCATTTTACACACAGAGGCTTAAGACAGTTCTATGCTGTAGTCAATACTTTTATGATATGAAACATTCTAACATCTAAAAAAAAAGTTACCATGTTGCTCATGTAAACAAGCCTTTGGCTTATATTTCTATTTAGCTCCCCTACCTAGTGTGGGAAAAGTACCTGGTTCAGGTCTTGTATTCATAGAAAACCTGGGATAATATTAGGGAGAACTATTTCATTCACTGTAGATTGGGAAAGTTATCTCAGCTGGCCTTGCAATTTCTGATTTACTTGGTTTAGGGAAAGCATGAGAACAGCTGGCTAAACTTTTATCATCATCATATTGTATAAACTACATTTTTTTGAGATTTAAGCACTGTCCTGCAGAGGAGTTCCATGTATGAGTTAAAGTATAACAGAGTATCATCATTTCTTAATAGAGATATCTGATAAAGGCAAGTCTCAACAGAAGGGTAGTCTGGACAAAATAACGGTCACCCCAGACATTTCTAGCAGAAGTTAACCAGGAAAAAGCACTGGGGCAACAGAGGCTGTCATGCCAGTATCTGACAGTTCTAGAATAGGTGTTTGAAACGAAAGGTCCCCAAAGGTATAGTGCTCTGCTGGCTGTGTAGGAACACCATCATTGAAGGGTTGCAACTGTGTGGAACCTGAACAATGTTCCTTGATTTCCAGAGATAAATTTGAGGAGCTGAAATGCAGAGTTCTAGAGGTTCAGGTTCCCTCACTCTTAATTCTGAAGCTAATATTAAAAAGTCCAGCTTCTCAATAATGACCTTAAGAAGGTCTCTTGGTGCTGTGAACGTATTTTCTCTGAATTCTGTCATATTTAATATGCACAGAGAAGCTCCAATCGGTCATGTTCTGAAGAACTCTTAGTGATTTATTAGCTCTAATCCTGATATTGTTAGTCATTACTTTCTTGTCTGTTGCTAATGCATTTTAATTCAACAGTCACGATGCCACACTGTGCCAAGGGGGTAGATGGATTGTATCACAATGAAGCCTACTGCAAGTTCCTTATTTTTCAAGAGTGCATGCACAGTAAAGGCTAATTACTAACAATTGTTAGATTTTTTTAATGCATGTATTATAGAAGAAAAAGTACTTACCAAACTCTACAGGCAGTCTTTTAATAGGATTTCTTTCTAGCAGCAGAGTTTTCAACTGCCTTTAGAAATAAAATAACAAATATTTAAACAGAAAACAAAACACAATTAAATGACAACTGTTAATGTTAATTATTATATAATTTAGCTTTAATATTTATTTGACATAGCAGGAATAATATTTCAAAGAACACCTGTTAGATGCCACTTCTCTCATTTCAAATTCCTCATTAAAACCCATCTTTTCTGTTAAGCTTCTGGGACAAACTTTTAGTTACCAGCTCTGACCTAAATAGTCTAAGTATATGTTACTGAAATGAAACAAAACAAACTGACCAAGTACCATGCATGCTGATAGCGTTAAATAAATAAAGTTCTTGGGAAAATGTGCTTATTATTTAAAATATATGTTTGTTTATAATATTGTATGTATCATCAGTATATCCTTCCAAAGTCAGTAAAATGTGTACCCAGCTTGCTGGGGGGGTAAACGGTTATGACTGGGGAAGGCACTGGCAAACCACCCCGTATTGAGTCTGCCATGAAAACGCTAGAGAGGGCGTCACCCCAAGGGTCAGACATGACCCGGTGCTTGCACAAGGGATACCTTTACCTTTACCTTTATGTATCAGTACACAGAAATCAATGTATTTGCATCAGTGTATACATCACAGTTGTTCCATACTGAAAAGACCAGTACTCAGATCCTCATTCTGCCATGACCTTGTGCCAGTCACTATACCCCAGAGTGACCTATCTCACATAGTTTCTTGTGAGGATAAAATGAGGTGGGTGAGATGAAACCACATATGCCACCCTTATGGGAAGGAAGGATTAAAAATGTTAGCAATAATCATAATACATTACATTTTTCCTTCATGGAGATAGGCAAGTTGCATGGTGACCTAAAGATCAAGCTTGCTATGACAGAGAAAGCCACATTTATTTGTTGATGTCTTCCCAATTTATAAGTAAGATGGTGAAGGGAGATGATCTCATCTTAGCAATGAAAATAGTATACATCTGAGGGGAGCTGAGCCCCCATACCTCCCAGTAATCTATAAGCCCCAAATGTTTTTTACCCTGCCTAACTCACTTCCTGTATCACTGTGAAGCTAAGGAGGAAAGGAGAGGAAGGGGATCAACTTAGCTTTTACTGTGAAAACTAGACCCCTGCTTTATATATGCAAATCAAGCAATATGAGAAATCACTAACACAACTAGGTTGACTATAATATATCAGGTACTGAACTTATTTCTTAATCATACTTCACATTTTAAGTCAGGAGAGCAAAATTTATTAACATGTCATTTCAGAATGAATATGTATTATGCAATAAGCAGAATAAGAGTAAAATTATTGTTGAAATAGAAACACAGCAGAGGGCTTACTTGTGGCATCCAATTCCTGAGGGGAGCTCTTTAATTTTGTTATACCGTAGATCCAGCCAAACAAGATTTGGCAGGTGTTGAAAAAAGTCCTCCGGAATCACAGACACTACATTTCCTTCCAGATACAGATGCTAAGACAAAATATATGAGTGAACATATTTGAAAAAGTAGCAATATTAGGTTCCTTGGTGTTCTATTCATGTATTGCCTATCTGGTAAATACGTAAAATTTTATCTAAGAATCATTTGGGCATTTTTTCCAGATTGTATCAAAATAATGAAATGTAAAATGTTCATTTTTAAAATTCATTCTAAGCTTTGAGAAAGAGACAAATTTGTAAGAATCTATGGTTTTTTATGTACAAGTCAGCTATTCGCCAATGTCCATAAATTTAATAATTGCTGCAATATCTGAGAAACTTACTTTAAGGTTTAATAGCTGATATATATCCTCAGTTAGATGCCGCAGATCCTTTCTGCTCAAATCCAGAGAGTCGGAAAAACTAGGCATTAGACTCTCAAGAGTCTGGTGGATGCATCTTGAGGAGCTAGAAGCAGAATCACTCTTCCTCTTTTTCTGTTCATTCTGAAGGTTATCACCACCTCCATAAGTTCCCATGGAAGACCACTTTTCTTCCATTTGATGCAAACACACTGGAACCAAACAAAAAAAATGCACATTCATCATTCAAAGATAAATAATGACCTTTTAATTGTTTATCCTACTGTTATGAACCACCCTGAACATGTTCACAGAGGGATGGTATACAAGTTGAATAAATATTATTATTATACATACTTCACAGATAATAGACTGCAACAAGAGATCAAATGAGGTGACTCAGAACTTGTATGGACAAAACTTGTATGGATAACCTCATTGCAGAGCAATAGCAACTTCTCCCTTTGCACCTCAGTGATACCCCGCCCCTCCCAATTAATTCAAAAGGAACATGATTATTGTACAAACTGCACTGGGGGAAAGAAGCAGGCATTTGATTTGGTGGAAATAAACTTGCATTAGGGGTTCAAAACACCTAATGTTCTCTGAACAAAGCAATCAGAGATATTATGGATTATAAAGCAGGGGGGGAGTACATCCAAATAACATTAAAACAAATAAAAAGTAAGAATGGATTTCTGGGTAAAATAGCTTTGAATTATTTTTCCTCAGAGGGGAAAAACAATAACAAATGTGTGTACCTACCACAAGGAAGACAGAAGTGTATCCCTTTATTGTTGATGGCAAGAACAATAGGTGCCAGTGACATCCATGCAAAACTAGCAGAATTGTGCTGGCATTGGATTTCAAATTTTAACTAGTGACACCTGAGGCACTACAATGGAATGCATCTTAAGGAGAGGTCTGTATATTCCTGTCCTCCAGTATTGCTCTCTTACAGTCTTGAGTTGAGGTACACTGTTGTTCTTTTACTTTGTCATAGAGAATTCAACAGGAACAACTGATAATAAGCCCTTACCTGTTGTACGATTGCTAATCTATGTTTCTTTTCTGTAGGCCAGTTGCAAAAGTCAAATACTTTTTTTCTTTTAGGCTGTACATTTTAGGTGAATAAGCAGCTTTTGATTGGACTCCATACTCGGACTGACCAAAAACCTACTAAAGGCCATCAAGCTATAGCCCAAGGCCTATTACAATGTGCTTGGCTGTAACCTGGCTGCACACTAAGACCTGCTGTGGATTCATTATTCGGATGCAAACAATTATTTCAAACACTGGCAGTTCTACTAGCAGCTTACCTCTAGCCGCACAACCTACTCGTGCTCTTCTTCTTGGGCCTGGTCAGCATAGATGGCAGAATGAGACAAGAGAATATTTAGATAGCAGAAGGGATCTGACGTTTAAGGCTGCATGTGGAGAACTTCAATTTTAAATATTCCCATAAAAAGAGCTGCCTGCAAATAAAAAGCTATCGTATCAGTATCCATACCTTGCTGCTCTATTATTCTAGTAGTGGAAAGTGCGATTAAGTCACAGCTGACATGTGATGACCCCATAGGGTTTTCAAGGCAGGAGACATACAGAGGTGGTTTACCATTGCCTGCCTTCACATTATGACCTTGGTATTCCTTGGAGGTCTCCTATCCAAATGTTAGCCTGGGCCAACCCTGCTTAGCTTCCAAGATCTGATGAGACTGGGCTAGCCTTAGCTGTTCAGGTCAGGGCAATCTATTACTCTACTTCCAGGTAAGTTTACAGGCAGAAACTTTATTCCCCATCTTTACTCCAAAATGGTACAATCTTTTCTGCAACTTCAGAATTCTATCCGGCATGTGTAAACAAGGTTTTTGATCTTGACAAACCAACAATGTTGGGAGTTGGTTATTAAATATATAGATTTAGAGAGGGAAAGATTATCTAGTATTCTACAGATCTCCCTGACATTCCTTCCTACCACCACCAAATCAGTCATCTCTTGACTATTGTTTTCAGTCCCAAGCTTTGGAGGGAATGGCCTTTTTTTCTTATTATTATTCTAGAGTTCTAGGTATGCTGCCAGCATTTGTCAAGCATTTAATGAGTTTCTATGGTTATACAATCTATGTGTGAAAAATTAACAAGCAATAATAACTGTGACTAAAAAAAAAGCTCTATCTGACAAAGTTTGCATCACTACTCTTCATAGTGTCATCTCCTTGCTACCATGCCAAAAAATGTGCTCTCAGTTATCTTAGCACTTTTCCCCTATCTGTTTTGCTTGCTGACACCATCATATAAGCATCTTATTTCTTTCATTTTACTCCCTCCAAACATCTCTAGGATGGATATATAAAAGCCCTTGTAGACCATTCATTTTTGTATAACAAGAGCCCTTTCCACAAGCCCTTAATTCACATTTGTATCTGCTGCTGATTCTCACTTAGGCCCATTATGCACGGCCGCCGAAACGGCGATTTCAGGTCACATGGAAAACGCGGAGGGGGAAGACGCGACGCATACCGGTTATACACGGGGCGGGGCGCGACGGCGGCAAAACCCAGAGTAACCGATTATGCACGCGCCGATCCGGGCGCCGCGTCTGGTTGCGCCCCGCTCACCCGGAAGCTGCGCTTTCTTCCGCGTTTCACTGACGCGGCTTTTTCGGCGGCATGCACCGAAGCTGCAGCCGGTTGCAGCCGGCTCCGTGCGTTATCCGTGATTTTAGTCGCCGCCATTCCACCCCGAATGTGCGCTAAAACCCCCGTGCATAATGGGTCCTTCTGTATCCTACAGAATAAACTATATGGGAAATAAAATACAAAAATAAAAGACGACTAACTTCATGAAAATTATCAATCATATTAATAAACTCCATCAATCCTTTCCCTGATCAGGCCAGGGTATGTGGACTCTTGGACACTTTGAGCACTTATGATTTTAAATAAGACTGATTTTGTACATTCTCTTAACAGAACTTAGTTATGTTGCGGATGATACAAGACCCTGGGAAGGGCCTCTTGCTCTGTAACTCTGTGTCATTAGGCTGTTAGGGTGACAGAAGCATATACAAAATGGCTGAGCTTATGCTTTATAATTCACCTGTTTTCTGAACAGAAATCAAATTCACTTGAGAGTCACAGTCTGGGTTTCTGCTGAGACTCAAGAAATGCTCATCAGTACAGTTGAGAACTGCATCAAACAAGAACACTTTCCTACTTGTTTCATGTATTCTGCGCTGCAATTCTAAATGGCCATTGTGTTCAGAGCAAATTATGTGACTAACAAAGTATGCCAAATGAACTGACCACATGTAACCAAATAGAAGGTGTTTTAATCATTTACATAATAAAAGCAACACCCTCCAGCACCATCTTTACACCCCCATTGCACCCCAGACACTAACATAAGAACTGTGCATGACATGACCAGGGGATCCTGATGGGAGACTTTGGGGGTTGAATTGGAGGTTATCATGTAATTGACCATGTGATTGTATTGTAATCAGAAGTATAAATGATTTACTTTAGAGAGCCTGCATGCGCTCTGCCTGTTTGGATCACTGCTTTTCCTGTAGGAAGCCTATTCTTCAGCTGACCAATAAGATCTTTGGTTTCTTACCCTTGGCGTTTCCTTTAATTGGAGTATTGGGGAAACCAAGTTTACAAACCTGTTTGACTAAAACTTCAGTCAACAAGGCACAAGGATTGTAATCTGTTGGTTTGTTTTTAAACATGCAAGACTATTCAGGCCATACCAGAGTTACAGGGTTTTCTTCAAAAGCATTAGACTAATCAAAGTCTTCTGAAAGAATCCTCGTTTTAATGTACAAGCTACTTCCAAGATGGGTTAGAACACATAGCAGTAATTTAGGGTAATTCCAAAAGTTGTCCCATCTCCACATTCCAGACTTGGAACCAAGATTCAGGAATTAAAATGCTTGCTGCTAGGCAAAGGATACATGCACCATTTCTGCTAGTCTCTAAACACTGGAAATTGAGTATTTTGAGGCTTTAAATGCCTGGTCACTCCCTTTCTTATCTGTAGGCCCTCAAACAATACAAGAACAATACAATGCCAGGCAGAACAGAATTTGCACAAATAACCACATGCAACGTAACACATATAATTGCCTGCAGCTTCCCAGGATCATATATCTGCAGAACTGCAATTATCATGCATGGCTTGCCTTGCCTCCCCACCTCCCCACAGTAGTTCAGTTAGTGAGGGAAGGCATGTAGGTGCACACTGGTTAGGCGCAGTAACAATGGGAAATTAATTACATGCGGGATGGGGCGGGGGAAGGAAGCCACATTAGGACAAAAACATCAGAGACTAGAAAAGCCTTCTTTTTCCCTTCTCTCTCCCCCCCCCCCCCCAGTTCCAACCCTTTAAAATACCGCAATTTTTAATGTACAGCAAGATATAGGGGGAGGCAAGGCCTTACGGGGGTCGTCCTTCTCCCTTTCCTCCCCTCTCCGCGTTTCTCACCCACCTGGTCCCCGAGCTTCAAAAGGCACCGGGCAAGTAGGGGGGGGGGGATTCAGCACCTTCTATGCCTGGACGCCCCCAGCCCCTCCGACGGGTTTTCTTTATGTCGTGACCGAAATGCAACAAACAGGCCGCAGGCGGCAGCCGCCGAGGTCGCCATGGCAACGCCCCAGAGCCCGGGAAAGCGCAGAGGGCCGCCTCTCCGGCGCCTCAAGGGGGGGGCGGCAGAGCCCCATAGTCCTTTGCACGCGAGGGAGGCCTGTCCCACCCCACTTCCCTCGCCCCGTTAGGGGGAAAAATGGGATGGGGTGGACAGGACAGAAGAGGACGGGCGGCGCGCCACACCCAGGGGGCCGCCTCCTTCGCCCTTTCCCGCCCACAGGGACCGCTCTTCGCGGGCGCCCCATCACGCTGCCGTTGCCCACGGTCCTGCAGCCCCCTTCGCTTCCCTGCTCTTTCCCGCAGCTTGTCCCCCTCGTCCCCTATTTCCGACCCCAGAGACGTTTGCAGTGCCCGCTGCGGCTCGGGTTCCCGAGGGCTCTGCGCGCTGGGCTGCAGTCCACGGAAACGTCGCTCGCTCAATGAGTTATGAAGCCTGTTCTATACCGCCGTTCCCGGCAACGGACTGAGGGCAGTTCACGCACCAGCATCCATTAAAACACATGTAATACAACCGACAATTTAGGACCGGGGTAAAAGCCGAAAAGGCCTGGAACGGGCATTAAACAAGTACCGCAAAAAATAGTGGGATGCATTGCAGGCACTTAAGAACAATATTTTAGGAATGGAAAGGTGGAAATCTTGCCCCTTTATTAACATTAGCAGGCCAAAAATCCTCCGAAAGACCCCAGAATAGGCTGGAACAGGCATTATTTTCATTCATTCATTCATTCATTCATTCATTCATTCATTCATTCATTCATTCATATTTTATACCGCCCCCCCCCCCCGAAGGCTCAGAGTGGTTTTAAACAAGAGTACTACAAAAAACCGGGGGTCAATCATGGACAATTGAGAACAATATTTTAGAAATGAAGAAATTGAATTCTTAGCCCTTTATTAACCTGTTCTGGCCTAAAAATTATTTCTGTATGTATGTATGTATGTATGTATGTATGTATGTATGTATGTATGTATGTATGTATGTATGTATGTATGTATTTATTTATTTATTTATTTATTTATTTATTTATTTATTTATTTATTTATACCGCCCTTCCCTACGGCTCTGGGCGGTTTACATAAAACATTTTTGAACATTCACATAGACATGCCTGTAGAACACCACAGAACGGGCATTAAACGGGATGTACTAAACTCGGGACAGCAACTGCCCATAGACAATACATGATTGCCCATAGAGAATACATACCTACCCATAGGGAATAATGGAAAGCATACCTGCCCATAGGAAACAAGGAAAAACACGCCTTCCCACACGGAATAATGGAATGCACGCATGCCCTTAAGCAGTAACAGTCATCATACTTTAGAATAGGACATAAGTGCTAATAAGGTTGCTTATTGTAGTCGAGATGAATATGTGTTTTTATTGATGATGAAAGCAAGGAATCTAAAGTCTTGAACAATTTGAAGTTATTGTTCCTTCTTGTCAGCCTTTCAGTTGATAAATTTCCCAGTAGTCACTACTTTTGTCTTCTTGATGCTCAACTGTAGTTATGCTTTGGTGATCTCTGCATTGTTTTCAAATCTTCAGTCGTTTCTTACAATAATGTGGTATCATCAGCATATATGACTAGTTCCTGCCACCAAGTTTTTATGTAATCCAGTTTTCCTTATCATATAATCTGCATATAGATTGATGAGATGAAGGTATAAAATACATCCTTGTCTGACATCTTTGCCAATACCATTTTGTTTCTCCCTATTCAGAACTAACTGTAGCCTCTTGTCAAGAGTACAGGTTGCTCATTAAAACAATCAGATGCTGTGGCACATCTATTTCCTTTAAAACCAATCATAGCTTTTCATGATCAACATATCAAAAATTCTGCTGCAATCCCTGATTTACTGATTTCCTCTGATATTCTTTGTATGTTCCAGCATCTAGTATAAGTTTGTAATATAATCTCTAGTTCCTTTTCATTTTCTGAATCCAGCATGAACATCTTGCATTTCTTGTATATAGGTTCTTTGTTGTAAGATTTTGAGCATCTCTTTACTTGTGTGAGAAATTATTGCAATGTTCCAATAGTTGCTGCAGTCTTTGATGTCTCCTTTTTTGAATCTGAATATATGTTGACTGTTTCCGTGTTTTTTTAATGTTCATTATAGAAACCATCAGTTTCCTGACTCTTCTGCAGATTCCCATGATTTACAATGTCTCATTAGATGAGCTGGTTGATGACTGGCATAATTGGCTGTTGACAGTCATATATGAGATTGTGCCCTAATGCCCTCTCTGCCCCCATCTCAAGCAAGTGCCCTGGCACTCTGGGAAGTTATGCAAGAAGAAGTAAGAGCTGGGATGGATAGAGCGAGTTTGGAGAAAGACTCGCGATGAAGCTTCAAGAACATCTTAAAATATGCTTATGAGGACCTATGAGATGGCAGTGGTGGTCATGAAAATAGAGTTCTATACAACCTCCATTGCATCTGCAAGCTTATGTCCAGCACAATTTTTTAGGATAATTCGGTCTCTTATCACCCTCAAAGAGAGGCATGCAAATTATAGGCAATTAGCAGTTATCTATGAGGCATTTGTGAACCACTTTGCAGATATCCCTCTCTCTCCTCTCTATCTTCTATCTATCCATCTTATTTGTATACCGCCCTCCCCAAAGGCTCAGGGCAGTTTACATCAAAAAGGAATGATACAGATACCTCAGTTTATAATAATGCAATAATAACAATAAACAACATTATGGAATGATAGGACACTGGGGAGAACAATATCAACATGTACTGATGGCCCAGTGGGATGGGCGAGCCTGCAGTGATGGTTGTAGGTGGGAAGTGGTGGTTCGGGTCGACCTCAACCAAATGCCTGGCGGAGGAGCTCCCTTTTGCAAGTCCTGCAGAACTGTTCAAGTTTTGTGAGGGCCCTGATCTCCTCTGGGAGCTCTTTCCACCAGGTGGGGCCCAGGACAGAAAAAGCGTTCACCCTGGTTGAGGTCCAGCGAGCTTCCTTGGTCCAGCGGGCCAGGGATCACCAGAAAGTTGGAAGTGGTAGAGCTCTTTGGGGGGTGTAGGCAGAGAGGCAATCCCTCAGGTATACTGGGCCCAGATTACGTATGGCCTAAAAGGTGATAACCAAAACCTTTGGTGCTGCGTTTGGAGGACGGGCTGGATGTGGGACCTCTGAGGTGTTGCTGTGAGGACAATGGTACCAGTTAGGGTTTCTGGATCAAGGATAAGGGCAGGCCTGCGTAGAGTGAGTTATAGAAGTCCAGTCTAGAGGTGAGCATCGCATGGATCACTGTGGTTAGGTGTTCCGGGGCCAAGTAAGGTGCTAGTAGTTTGTCTTAGTGAAGGTGGTAAAATGCCAGCGGTGCTACCATCGTGATCCAAGCCTCCATTGAAAGGGAGGCATCAAGAATCACCCCCTTGTTCCTTCTTGCTGTGCAAGCACTGGGTCATGTCTGACCCTTGGGGTGAGACCCTCTAGCATTTTCATGGCAGACTCAATACGGGGTGGTTTGCCAGTGCCTTCCACTGTCATTACCGTTTACCCCTCAGCACGCTGGGTACTCATTTTACCAACCTTGGAAGGATGGAAGGCTGAGACAACCTTGAGCCGGCTGCTGGGATTGAACTCCCAGCCTCATGAGCAGAGCTTCTGACTGCATATCTGCTGCCTTGCCACTCTGCGCCACAAGAGGCTCATTCTTGGCTATGTATACTAGGGCTCTAATGTGCCCTCTCTTTCAAATTAAAGACACTGATAGTCTACCCATTATACTTTAAAGATCATGTCATTCCTTAGCAATGACATCATGACCGTGATGTTTCACACTAGCTGGTATGTGTGATATCTATAGATGCAATCCTTATGAGAATCCCATGTACGGGGTTTATGCTCAAACAATTTAATAATGAGGCCTATCCTCAGTGATTGCTAATTAGAATTTAATATGATCTTAATTAAAATAATTAAAAGTTCATATTATAAAATTTAGACCAATTAAAAAGGTATTAAACATAATAGACCATATGTACACTATATACAACATCTCAAAATAGTAGGTGCAATCAAACTTTGCTACTCAGTATTTGCCACTTTAATCACCTTGCTATCCATTATCATAAACTGTACCTCCACTCATGAATGAATGTATCATATCTACCAAACTCTGTAGGGTCCTCATACTAATTCCTTGATATCTTTCTGCTGGCTTTCTGGGATATTCAAGATCTCCAGTATTGTATAATTGTCCTCCAGCCATTTACCAGAAGCTTCCACAGGAAAGCCATAGAATTCCACTTATTCAGTGTTGGTCAATAATTTTACCTGTTTTCCCAACTCTTGGTAATATCCTATCTTCTCTCTAGCTGCCTCACTTAATCCTTCTTTTCTATACTCAAACTGAACAGAGATATCTACCACTATTGTCTTTCTGTGTACATAAATCAAATCTCACATTTACAATTCTCCATCTATATTACTAAAGTGGGGTTCATGATGGATTATCCAGCTCCACTTCTTGCCTTCAAAAATATCACAGATTTGATTGTGCCTATTGATCCCCATCTCTTGAAGGATCTGGCCTAAAAGGATTGACCTAAAATGTGAGAACACAACTTGTACCTCTCTGGGCATCTTCTATACCTTCTATTCACTTCCTTCATTCCTCTACCAAGATTCATTCCTCTACTTTCTCATAGGGATCACATTAGACTTCAAAGCTCTTATAAACTGTCTTTCAAAAAAAAAATCTCTAAAACAATATTATCAGCTTTTCCAAATGGTTGAAACCGTCCTAAATCTTCAAGCTGGTCATCACTCTCCCATTTCTGCCAATATACTTCAAAAATGTCCTCCATTTCTATGTGGCACTTGTGCCAAGTAGTTCCATCCAACACATTCAGCTGCCTTTCTCCTATCTTGTGTATACAATCTTGCAACTTCTCATAACCATATTTTCTACCAGCTCTTCTCTTCTCCAAGTCCAGGTCTACCCATAACAGCTCATGGCACATAGACCTATTTCCCCAGTTGCCAGGAATTCCCATGGAAGCCTATTGAAGATAGACCTGTTGTCCATAGAGTTTTGTGGCCAAGGCATAGCAGACCAGGAATACCATGCCTTGGCCACTGGAGTGAGCACTCAGACCTGGGAGGGCAGACGTGACCCCCTGAGGATAGACCTGGCTGCTCAAACTGACTTTGTCCACTAAACAGAACAGGTAAATATAGCTTTCTGAGGGGACTTTTACAGCCAAGGCATGGTAAACCTGGCCTCTGGATAGAGCACTTGAGGCTAGGACAGATGGGCATGGGGTCCCTGATGGAGTTTTTCTTTCTGCCCCTCCCCCAGGCAACAGTCAATTTTTGAGAAAGAGCAAGAAAGAAATTACCCTCCCTGGAGGTCAGGTCTCCCTTTAGATGCATATGCAGTCACTCACAAGAAACACTATTTCAGTTTACAACCATTAAATTTGAACTGAAGTATAATAGGAATAATTTTCTAAATGTGATCATTAAAAAAACAAGGTATCAGCGTTCAAATAGACACTTTCAAGAATCCTACATAGCTACTGGCAAGAAATATGTGGGGGCAGGAAGGTGGCAGCTTACCCCTCCATGGCCTGCCCAGCCTGGCCTTTGGAAGATGTGAGGTTTGATGGGAAGGTGGGGACAGTGGTGACCTATGTAGACACTGTTGTATGGGGGTGTGGTAGGAGGGACAGTGCCCCTCCAAAGCAGCTGTTTTCTTTAGGAGCACCAATGCCTTCCTCCCCTCCCTGTTCCCTCCCCCTCTTTCTTTTTCTCTCTCTCGTTCTCTCTCTTTCATCCTGTCTTTCTCTCTTTCATCCTCCTGAAGGTTTCCAGGCCCCCACCTGGAAGTTGGCAACCCAGCTGACAGCTTATGGAGGAGGAGTTAGGCATCAAACTTAGCTCTTGAGATTAGAGTCTGCTACTCTTTAACCACTTCACCACACGATCTCAAGATTGAGTGGGGAGCTGGGGTGAAGAGGGCCAGAACCAAGAAAATTACAGTGCAGGTGTATTTGCTAGCGCCAATTGTATTCCTCGGTGCGATGGGCTTCGCCTTTAGCAAATAAATAAAATTAATACCTTTCCTCCCATCTCTCACTGGTGGCCAGGGGAATCTGTCATCCCTTAAAAAAATTATGTTTATGCTTCTGCATACTTTTGTGAGCTCTAATTCACAAAACCTTATTTAGGTTTTAAGATGTCACAAGGATAATTCATTCGTTCGTTCATTTGCTGAAAGAGACCAAAGATCCCACAGGAAGAGATCTAGCAAATTGTTTTTCATAAGCAAGCAACATTAGAGACTACTAAACTGCTGTAATTGTGTACTCAGCCTAACTTTGGCTTTGTCACTGGGCAGGGGCACGTGTCTTTTTTAAATGAATAATTTCAGCAATGCAGAACAGGTAGAAATGGTGCTTAGTTGCCTTTTCAGCACTATATCTTTAGTTTTGAGCCAGGATTCATGAGATAACCTTTTACTGACTGAAGAAGTATACGGATTTATGGATTTATGTATATACTGCAAAATAATCATATTACCTTCTGCAGCACATAGATAATGGATGGATGCACTAATTGAATCACACTGTATTCTACATAGTAGAGAAATCTTCCCAAGAACCACAAGCATAACAGTTGGCTATGAACTGGTTCTCTATAATTTCTTGGCAAAGACAAAAGTCATAGTCTCAATAATTTATAATCTGCTATTATCCACACATTTTTGGGAGTAAATTAAAATATATTGAAGCCTGAAAAACAGATCAGTAAGCCAATTAAAGAGGAAATCTGGCATGCCAAGATTTGGAGGCCTCTCCCACAACATCATCATGTAGTAATATAAGAGAAATGAGATGTTGAGTTAAGGGTAAATGTTAAAACTGCAGTCACACAATGAAATCTGTTGGATAAATGGTGATATCGGGGTAATGTTATAGGGGATTATCATTTTATGTCACAGTCTTGGCCAGTTCTCAAAGGGTTTGGGGAAGAAGAATAAATCAAATAAAAGCCCACCTCAAGAAAAAAAGTTCAACTTTTCCAATTCATTTTTCAGCATTATATGCCTAAGCATCTGTAGCATCATTTAGTGTTCTGAGTGTTCCACAAGTAATCTTTGCAACAAACCTGTGGATATATCAATATTATTATCCCTAGATGTTGTTGTTGCTGTTATTATTATTATTATTATTTTGATTTATTACCCGCCACTCCCAATGGCCTGTGGGAGGTTACAGTTGTCTGAATAAAATCCCAGTAAAACCCCCAGCAAAACCCCCTGACATAAAAACATAACACAAACCTAACCAATCACAATAACAAAAAAAAGATATGGCGGAAAACTATAACTCGACTTTCAACTATCATTCCCCCAATAAAGTCTCTTAGATGGGGGTGGGAAGAGGAGTGCAGATGGAACCTGCAAACCACCACTCACACCGCTCTATATTGGGAGGGGGGGCATCCAGATCTTCCTTGCCGCGCAGGCCTCAACTATAGATTTGGTGGAAGAGCTCCATTTTGCAGGCCCTGCAGAATGCCAAAAGCTCACGCGGGGCCTACAGGATTATGTGGGTGATCTTGAGAATCCACATGAATATGACTAACAGCAACAAAGGCAATATTTGTCCAACCCAGGTTGGAAGTCATCATTTTTTTAAAAAGGGAAATTGCTATAATGGGGAAAGGTCAAAGAATAGTTTACAGAGTCATTCAACAGGACAAAGGCTTTTGCTAGTGTGGATTCCTTTTTGCACAGGCTGAAATTAAAGCCAGGATAGTGTGTGTGTGTGTGTGTGGGGGGGGGGATCTTGAGATTTATTCATGTTCTAAAATGTTCTTTCTAAATAACATAATAGATGAAAATAAAAGAAGAACAATGATCTTTATACATTCCTGATCTTCTTGGAGGACTGTCTGAATACTACAAATAAATTATTATAGAATTATTGTTTCTCTGTCTTGCTTCTTTTTACTATATACTTAGTTTTTATTTTAAATAACGACAGAAATAACCCCAGGAGTCTCCTAATATTTGTCTTGTCTTATGTACTTGATCTCACCATGGAGAACAGAGACCAATGGTAGGTGTATGTTGTTCCCTGCCAGGGGAACTCTCTCATATCTAGACACAACTAACTCAGACGTCATCTGAAAATAGATTACTCATCTAGTCTGGTTCTATGGGCAACAACAGGCAATAGAAACAGGAAGCTCTATCATTAATGGACATTGTATTACAAGTTGTACAGCTCATTTATCATTCGTATTCAGCACTGGGGCTACCATCCAAATCAAAAGAATCCAACAAGGTTTTCAGGAGCCAATATAGTCAGTGATACAAATACAATTGTTCAGGAAAACTGCATTTCTTTCATTTTGAACATTTTAATGCAATTGTCTCTAGTCTGCTAGTCAACATTAGCCTACAATACTTTTACAAAACTGCAGTGAATAACCCTGGCAAAGATTAGCAAGCAACTACGTCAATCTGAAATAAGAGTTTTTTTTAAAGAGGATTTGTAGGGATTGATACAAATCCATTACATAGCTCAATACAGACAACAGAAAGCTGAAACCTAACAAATTTACCTTAATCCTAGATAGCTGTTCTGTCATCTATGAATAATTTGATTTACACTATTCACAATTCCTACAAGATAGAAAATGAAATTTTCAATGTGATATCACTATACAAAACCATTATAAAACAATTCCTTTTTTACAAAGGGATTGTCTAGCTCCTGCAGAAGCAAACTCTATAAAGAGAATGTTATGGGGAATAATACGGCAAAGAATGATATACAGAGAATGATACGGCAGCTGATGCTAGATTGCATAAACCCTTTCTGTATTCCCACATTAAAGTTAAATGCCAAACCAAGAGCACAACTTTATATATTCTTTTAGGGATGAAAATTCTAAATGTAGAATAAGATTAAAACTGGCTATTGTCTGCTTCTTTACTAACAAGCTTATTTTAGCCACTAGATCGATGGACATGATATCATGGAACATTCCTTAGCATTCTAGGGTGGTTTATTTTATTTTTCTGAGACGACTATGCCTTTTTTAATGAATTAATCTAGAATTACCTTTCCAGCCCAGTATATATGTAATAGATATTGCACTAGTGGCACTATGTTAAAAAACTGTTTTTTTAATTTAAAGCTGATGATGGCATAGATGTCTGAGTTAGTAAACAGAGGCCAAGTGAGTAATCCAATGATGTACCACCTAATAATGGGGCAATAGTGCCATTGCGAGTCCCTTGGACTGCACAGTGAACAAACTGGTCAGTCCTAGAGGAGATCAGCCCTGACTGCCCCTTAGAAGGCCAGATCCTGAAGATGAAACTCAAATACCTTGGCCACCTCATGAGAAGGAAGGACTCCCTGGAGAAGAGCCTAATGCTGGGAGTGATCGAGGGCAAAAGAAGAAGGGGACGACAGAGAATGAGGTGGTTGGATGGAGTCACTGAAGCAGTAGGTGCAAACTTAAATGGACTCCAGGGAATGGTACAGGAAGGCCTGGACGATCATTGTCCATGGGGTCGCAATGGGTCGGACACGACTTTGCACCTAACAACAAGTGCCATTGAATTCCATCCAGCACCTGAATTGTCTCAGAGATGCTCCACTAAATTGTGAGTGCTTCATTGTGGTGGGACAGCATCTGTATTAAACCAACAATGTTCTGCTGAATCCAGACAGCACCTAATCACAAGCTGTCCCATAAAATTTGAAGGACATCAATATTAAATTGATGCAAATCTATTAAACCCAGACTCTGATGTGGTTCCCCTCAGCTACTCCAATGCATGTATCACAAGTTGTGCCAGGATGGGTCTTTTAGGGTTTCTCCCCTCATTGCTACTTTGATTATTCCTTCTGTGTATCTTCTAGCTGAACATCTGTGCATGAGTTAAGGACAGTAATGGCCAACATGACATAAAGAACTTATGATAAAGAACTGATGAAAGACACAAAAGACCAAGATCTAGACAGCAAAATCTACTCAAGTTCCCCAGCCCCAAAGATATTTAATTGGCCCCAGCCTGATGGAAGGTTCTTCCTGGTGAGATCAGGGCCTTGGACAGTTCCTCTGAAATCCTGGCCACCAGCCAAATTTGCACCAGAATTTGAATCCCAGAATCATATCAACCCTCCCACTATAAGAAGGAGGTGGTTTGGAACTTGTTTAAGGGATCTATTATGGGTTTTAATGTTATAATGATTTTACACTCTTATTTTAAAATATTTATTTATTTATTTCTCAGGGCAGTATATGTTGTTACTCATCCTGAGCCTCCAGGGAAGGGTGAGTTATAAATAAAATTTTATTATAATCGTAATTGTTACCAGTGAACAAAGTAGACATACAATTGAAATCTGTTTTCTAGCGTCTAACACATCCGTGAGCCCATAACAACAAGAGCAAAACAATAAATGGGAGCAGACGTGCCCATCAGAAGTTTAGGATCCCTTTGTCCTTTCCCCCTCAAAACCAACAAGCTGCGAGGTTTAAGTAACAATTACAGAGTTAACCTTCCATCTCCCTAACCATACATCTATAGGAAAAGTAATTTCCATTCATCATTGTTTACATGAACAACTGGATTTGAGTCCACTAGCACATTGAGACCAACAAGATTTTCGAGCTATGGGCTTTCAAGTATCAGAGCTCTTTTTGTTAGATAATAATTTCAATGGAGCTATCTGAGCCCTTTTTATCCCAGTCAGAAGGCGTATGGGGTGTTGCAAAGAAGGAATTCAGGACACAAAGGTACAATGTACATTGTATTCAGCTTGATTTGAGCAGAGAGGAAACGCTTGGGGAACAGAAAATTAGCACCTGTGGTGAGATTAGAGTCCTATGTCCCTATTCAGCCCTGGGAGGCTAATTATTCTGAGTCTGTGAATGAAATCAAGTCCAGCAATCTCTAGTTGTAATTTCTCCTTGCAGCTTCTCTGTTTGAGGACCGCACCTCTCAGATCAGAAACCCAGAAAGATGAAAATGTTATTCCACTGTTTCTTTTTGAAGTGCTGTATTTTTAAATGCCCAATTTATCCATTTTTTCTCTTGCTTCAGGGCTGACCTGTTTGTCTGATGTAGGGAATGGAAGGGCATGGCTCACATTTGATGACACACTACAGCCTTCCAAGACTTCATTTCTGTGAGTAGAACAGGGGGACTCATTGGAGCCAGATCTGACAGCAACTACTGAGTGACTTGATATCACTGGATTTGCATGACTTCCCTAAGTTGGTTCCTTGCTACTCTTCAACAGCAGCCACCCTAGCGGGTACAGTTTCAGAGTAGGGTCTGGGAGACCCAGACTTGGATCCTCATTTTACTGTCACTCATTGGTTGTTTTGAGATCAGTCACATACTTTCACCCTAACCTACCTTACAGAGTTGCTGTGCGCATAAAAATGAGGAGAGGAGCCTAATGTAAGTGGTTTTGATCCCCCGCCATTGAGAAAGATGGGGAATAAATGAAGAATACAAATAATAAATGTAGCTAAAGATGGAGGTAGATAAAAGGTAGCTTGGTGACTGCCTGAGTAGGAGAGAATGAGGCAGGTAAAGGGAAGAGGATATGGGGGTTTTCAGGAAAGGGAAAGAGGGAATAGTGGAGGAACAGGGAAATGAGATGCTCCCTGCAAGTGTCTTTGGGTTCCCACTTGCATTTTCCTAAAACCCAACTTTTAGGAATCAGGTGTTTCATGCATAGTTTAAAAATTCCCCATATTTTTCCTGAGAGGCTAAAATATGCTTTGACATATTGACAGTTGTTGTTCTAGCTAGGTGTGAAGTCATGTCGGACTCATCGCGACCCCATGGACCCCATCCTCCAGGCCTTCCTGTCCTCTACCGTAGTCCATTTAAATCCATATTGACAGTAGTGGGGATCAGTTATTCAGAAGTGATGTTGCCTTCTCTCCCCTTAAATCTAGGGTTAGTGTAAGGAATTCAGCTGCTCTGATATTCACTTTCACATAAGTCAGGACTCGTTTCAGAAAAAAATGGGGGACGGTGTTTTTGTTTATGATCTTCTCAACACAGATCCTTAAATGAAGAAAATTAAGAGCAGTTCCTTGTCTTCTAGCTAGTAAGTAAATACTAATTAATTAATAATGAAAAACAAGTAGCATATGTCCTAAATCTCCTAACGAGACATCTGGAATCATTTTTGCATAAGCAGAGAACATGAAAACAGTGGGAATAGACATGTGAATGAAAGATGCTTAAAGCAAAAGGCATATGTGGCTGGCAAGTTGTTAAATGGATGAAAATACTCATGATAATCTCAAACATAATTATATAAACAAGTGTGGGGGTGGGGAGCATGTATCTCCTCATTATCCCAGCATTATCATGGAAGGGAATGGAATGTCTGAAGATCTTGGCAAACCCTGGACTGCTCCAGCTTTGGAGCAACATATCCCCAGTGACAAAATGTTGAGGAGTAAGGATGGGAGTGTGGGAAATTAAGCAAATATGTGGGAAGGTAAATGGTATCTAAATTCTAATAAAAACTGATATTATGCACAGTAATGTCAAACCTGAGAATCTATGGCAATGTACAACCTGAGAATCGCCTAAACCAAACTGAATATGACCCTTGCTTCACACCTAGCAAATGTAAAATCAGAGAGCGAAGCCCACTGAGAACACAGGAATCTATCGAAACGTCAGACCTGAGAATCCATCCCAACATGCAAAACAGATCTAAAGCAAATTAAACAAAGAACACAGTCTTGCAAAGTCAACAAGAACAATGTAGAGGGGCATAATCTAAGACAAGTCAACCTGGCAAGCCAACACTAAGCCTGAAAAGATACAGATATTCAAAAAACAGTACTGGAGGCCTTAAAACTTCCTGATACTCCCACTGATACTCCCACTGAATTTGGAATATTTTTGGGATTCTTCAGGACATTTACCAGTATCTTGCAAAATCCTGGATATCACCCAAAGCTCTGAATATATCTATAATATATTGAGGATGTAATTTTTGGGTCTATATTCAGCTCAACTATATCCGAATGCACATCCCTATTCTGGGTATTGTGGTGCCTGCTGATGCCATTCCTCTGAGCACTTTATATCCCCTAGCATCTCTTCCCAAAAGATTGTTTTCCTCCACTTCAGTGGAGCAGAAGGTGCTTCAGAAGAGTCTGAAGGCATCATTTACTTTTCTATAGGGCACACCCATTTGGAAGCAGCTGTCTCCATCATGGAAGGATGCTTAACTTGGAACCTCTTAATATGTTGTTGAACCTTCCAGCATTTTGTGACTGCATCAAACTCCTGTGGGCACCATTTTGTTGTGGTGACCACTATCTATTTTCAGAATTCCACAAGTGTTCACAGGCTTAATAAAGTTAGACTCCTCTGTTACATACTGTCTGGAAAGACAGGTAGATGTTTCTGGGGATGCATCATGATTAGGGTACCCATCAGCACCAGTGACATTCGGAAGTGTTTATTGTGAGGCTTGGAGGTCAAATTTAGGAACAAAACACAAGATTCTGGTATTTTATGACTGGAACTCTTAATATTACACAAACAGACTCTTTAAAAAGGAGCCAGAGGGCACCAGTAAGAATCCAAACCATCGTGATGAGGATAGGGAAGTTTCCCCTCTCCCACAGCAGCTTTATGCCTTGGCAGAACTCTTTTCTTGCTATGTATCTGAACCACTGTGCCACCAGGTCAAAATGAACCTGCCAATCTTTCCAAGAGTTCACACCATTCCCATAGCAAGATGTGCATCTCGTACTTTTCTAATAACCCAAGATATGAAATGCAATAGCTCTAGGCAGATTTTCATTTTCTGCCGTGACCTTGCTAACATCTTATTAGAACTGCTAAGGTATAAATATCAAGACACAGAAAGAGCAAAGCTGTTACTATTACTGCCTTTTAAATAGCATTGGCACTATTTGTAGAATCACCATTGAAAGGAAACTTGAAGTATGGTACTGTTGGCCCAAGGAATTAGATGCTTCCTCAAAGGCCACTTTTCACTTCAACGTGGTATGAAAAGATACGAAGATGCCTTTGGAACATCACACCCATGGGCTTTGAATGCATGGAAGTGTATCATCAGGAAGTAACATGCATCTTGTTTTGGACAGAAGATGAATGGTCACAGAAATTTTCTAGATGATTGACCTGTTAGGGTTTTTTTTTCTTTTTTCTTATACATTTTCTTATACATACAAAAATTTATTTGTTCCATTTTTTTCTTAAAAGAAAGGCATGCTCATTTACATTTTTCTAAGAAATGTTCCCACTTGCTTTTCACAGAATCTATAACTGTGCTTAGTAAATGGTGTCTTGTCCTTATTATAACTCTACTGCTGTCACTATCACAGCACACCGTATGTGGGAGAGGGAGAGGGGGAGAAAAGAAGACCATTCTAGCACTGAAAGTTGAAGTCCTGATGGAACTTCTCAAAGCCCTTTTCTCGTACATCTAGATTAAAGTTTCATCAATAATTCTTAAGTACAGCAAAGGTATTAATAGGCAGGAGAAGACTAATATTCTGGGAAGACTAGTTCAAATTTACCATGTAATTTTAAGAGTCCTAACACATGGTAGGATGTTCAAGATGGTATTTGCATCTTTCAAAAACAACAGGACACATATGTAATCTTCTCCTATATAAAACAATATATTCTTTGGAAAGATCAGAAGCACAGTTCTTTTATACTGCCTATGTTGTTGCATTGAGAAAATATCTGTTAGTTAAAAGCCAGAATATCACAGCTGAGCTGCCTGCATGATGTTTTTATCCTCACAATAAAGATGTTTTACAACATTTGCTTTCCTTGCAATGCTGAAAGTAGGAGCATTTATTTTGCAAAGGCAGTTTTCATTAGCTGTGAAATGGATAAGAACAAAGCAAAAGACAAAAAGATCACAGCAGCCCAAGCAAATAATTCTAACTAAAGTAGAAGCTGTTCTGAACCTTATAAAATTACATAACAAGCTGTAACCACAAAATTACCACCACGGCTTTAAATGTTTGCAAACAGGGTCAGCTTCTTTATGAGACAACTGGAAGCAGCAATTTGAAGCTAGGGCCGCCACTTACTATGCAATCCAAAGGACACTTTCCTGGGAGTATGCTCCATTGAATAGACCTGAGTAGTAGCTGCCCTCATCCTATTTTGGCTGATCAAAGTAGCAATGCCTAGGCCAAACTCT
This sequence comes from Paroedura picta, assembly GCF_049243985.1. Lineage (NCBI taxonomy): Eukaryota > Metazoa > Chordata > Lepidosauria > Squamata > Gekkonidae > Paroedura > Paroedura picta. Next base: position 66,696,543 of record NC_135376.1, on the reverse strand, counting down.
AACAAGATGTTGATTTGGGGGATTTCCAGATATCCATTTGTGTGTGTGCATGAGGAATTAACCTCCTGAAGCATCTGAGAAAAGATCATGGAGTAGATATGGGTGGTGGGGTAAAATTTCCAAATAGTTTACAAATAGTTCTCTCTTTTAGTAATTCCTCTTTGTTTGGAGCTTGTGCCCATAATATCACAATACATTTTGTGTCTATTTGAGTAGAATGATTAGCCTATTTCTGACTATATATAATTTCCTCCAAATGTCTCCTAACGAGGAATTGAGTGGTATGGATTCGGTTTGAATTTGTCCAATTTGCTGCAAATCACACCATTAAAATACCTTACTAATATAAATTCACCTACCACCCAAGTATCAAATTGCTCTCTTAAAGTTTAAAAGAAACCCTTTGATTTAGTGTACATATACATTGCAATGTAACTTTTTCTCCTAAGATTGCCCTTATTAATCTTTTAGTTGTTTCACCACCTTTCTCTAGTCATTTTATCATCACTCTCCCCCACACCTACATTTTGTATTTTCTTCAAGAATCTATGTAGTCCTTTAAAAAAAAATCACATTGAAGTTTTTCTTCTTTGGTTCTATTATACCTTAAGGGAATAACATAACAAACTTCCCCCTCTTTCAATTACCTACTTATATCTGCTACAAGTAAATTCACTGTGCAATCCTAAATAGAGTCAATGAGTTTATTAGGCTGGTTCCACATGGCAGTGGCTGTGCCGGGCCACTGACAGTGCAGTGTTGCAGTGCTTTATGCTCCACAGTGTCCCATGGGGACACATTTCAGCACTGGATCTGCTCTGGCACTGAAATTTGTCTCTGTGGGGGACACATTTCAATGGGATACCTGGTGCCTCACTGAAATATGTCCTCCTGGGAAACAGTGGTGGCAGATAGGTTCTGCCACACAGGGGGGAGGGCAAGGGTTTTAAAATTTTTACAGGAAGGTGGGATTGCGTGGAGCACAATCCTACCTTCTTACAAATAACAAAAAATGCCCCGGTCTGCCCCATGGTGCAATGAAGCACCACAAAGCTGACTGGGGCATTTTCCCCCCTCTTGACCATTGTAGGATGGGGAGGAGCTGGGCCTGGAAGGCCCTGCACTTCCCTGTCCACCCAGGGCTGCCATGGGACAAGCACCATTGGCCATCGCTGCAGGTTTAGGGAAAACAGATTCTCCTGTGTTCCCTTGTTGTTGTTGTTAGGTGCGAAGTCGTGTCCGACCCATCGTGACCCCATGGACAATGATCCTCCAAGCCTTCCTGTCCTCTACCATTCCCCGGAGTCCATTTAAGTTTACACCTACTGCTTCAGTGACTCCATCCAGCCACCTCATTCTCTGTCGTCCCTTTCTTCTTTTGCCCTCGATCGCTCCCAGCATTAGGCTCTTCTCCAGGGAGTCCTTCCTTCTCATGAGGTGGCCAAAGTATTTGAGTTTCATCTTCAGGATCTGGCCTTCTAAGGAGCAGTCAGGGCTGATCTCCTCTAGGACTGACCGGTTTGTGTGCCTTGCAGTCCAAGGGACTCGCAAGAGTCTTCTCCAGCACTAGAGTTCAAAAGCCTCAATTCTTTGACGCTTGGCCTTCCTTATGGTCCAACTATCACAGCCATATATTGCAACTGGGAATACCATAGCTTTGACTAAATGCACTTTTGTTGGCAGGGTGCTTTTTAGGATGCTGTCTAGATTTTCCATCGCTTTCCTCCCCAGGAGCAAGCGTCTTTTAATTTCTTTGCTGCAGTCCCCATCTGCAGTGATCTTGGAGCCCAGGAAAATAAAATCTGTCACTATCTCAATTTCTTCCCCATCTATTTGCCAGGATATGTGTTCCCTTAGCCCGGGGCAAATGAGGGCATGATCCACAGCAGGCCTGGGAGGGGGCCTGCCCAACGGCTGCATCGTGTGGAAGCAGGGATTAGACTCACTTCCATATGATTTCTTGGCCTTTTCCACCTGTGCAGAATGGGCCTTAGTATGTAACACTGCTTAGAATTCCATATAGCCCAACCTTGAATGTTTGCTTGAAATTCAACCTCATTGCATACAAAGAAACTCACTACCAAGTAAGGGCCATAGAATGGCAGATTTAATATAAACAATAATTTTATTAAATGTTAACATGAAGAATGATTAAATAAACATAAAAACAATTTAAAAGTAGAAAACAATGGGTCCTATATAGTCATACTGCCTAGTTCTATCTTTGTTTCTCCTGACTCTTTAAGAAGTTGACCATGCTATAATTAAATGGCAATGACTGCTTTTTTTGGATTTCCGCAACTATCATCTGTTTCCTGTCTTCCCCATTTTAAATTTCATCTATTACCTATCCAAAAGTGAATAACTTCAAAAATTATTTAGTCAGCTGTGCAGATCTTATGACTACTGTGTTTATTTAGTCATTAATCAATAGCAAAGGTGTCACATATTGAGCTTTAGCTTTTCTATTGCTCTCCCTACAATCATTTGTTATTTGTTTATACTCATTCTTGGTAATAAGGCCTTCTTTCCATTTCCTAAATGACTCTTTTTTATTCCTCAAAAATAGGTACTTCTAAAAATTATAAATTCAAAAATGTGCAGGTTTCTGCCAAGAACTGCTAAGGTATAAAAAAGGACACTTTATTATTTATTTAAATTGAGTAGCTATACTTTAACTTTCAGAGCAAGTCAAACAGTCTAGGATGTAACAATTGTAATTCAGACTTACAGCTATTATAAAATCACTTACAATAAAGCTTCTGTTCCAGACAACCTACCCTTGAATTCTGTAAATTTTTTTCCTGCAATGAATCATATCCATTCAATGTCTGCTTTATCTAAAACTTGGCAAGAAAGTAAATTAATAGTAATTTTGAAACCTGTAAAAGACCTTTCTACGGTATATTCATATTGGCCTATAGCAGAACAATCCTAAATAGGTTTGCTTGGAGGTAAGTCCTATTTTCTTCACCAAGACTTACTCCCAAGAAAATGTTCTTAGGATTGAAGCCTCAAACTTCAATTATCACACTGGATTTATATCAAACCAACCAGGATCAGCAAATACTCATAAACTATTCCCTCTATGAGAACATACCAAAAGACTAAAGATATGAGCTGGTATACATTTTTCTTGATGTTGAAAAAGCTGTCATGAACCCCACCCCTGCCCTTAAAGTGTCTCCTTCCCTGATGCCCTCCAGATCGAGTATCATAAAACTATAAATCCTGTCTTAGTTTCTGGCCTCCTCTGCATTCCACTGAAGTTTTCAGTGGGCCCCGTTATCTATGTGATTCCGGGGACCTTGCTGTGCTCGCGGAGACGAAACAGAACTGCAGCAGTTTAGATCAAAGCAAAGCCATCTGGCTTGGCTGGGAAACCTTGCACCTCCTATTCCCCCCTCCCTTATTGGGTTACCTCTATGTATCTATAAGTAAGGGTGCTTGCACTCAAAAGCTCACGCCTTGAATAAATCTTTGTTGGTCTTAAAGGTACTACTGGACTCTGATTCTAATGTCTATTGTGCCTTTGTCTCTGCCAAGACCTTTGCTCAATGGATCTTGGCATGTATCAATATTTTGTACTGTCTGTTCAATAAAGCTCTTCTTTGGAATTTCACCTGCCTTGGAATCCTGGATGTCTCTTTATCACGGACTTTATTAACTGAACTTTGCCTGATCCCTGACAAAAGCCTTTGCAAGACTGAATGTTTTTTCATTGTTAACTGAAGGATTTTGGTTTAAGGGAAACATTCCTACATAATTTACACCATGAATTAGTATTAATGGCCATCTCTCAAATACCTTTGAAATATTTCAAGGTACCTGGCAGGAATGTCCTTTTTCTGCTGTGCTACTTATAATTTTTAAAGAACATATAGCTCTTATTCTTGGAAATAAAGGGTGTTAATGTTGGATAAATTCAGCACAAAATGAATTTTAATGCTGGCTGTGTAACTATAATAATGTATTCTCTAATACTTCAGAATATCTTGTGGGAATATAACTTAGTGGCTGGTTACAAGGATAAAGGGTAAATCTGAAAAGCTTTTACATAATGCAAAAATCTGTGGTCCATTCCGCACAGCGTTAATGTAGCTGAAGTGTTGCCATTGTGTAACGCTATATATTTCTCATTATTCACGACGTCATACCCAATCAGCAACACTCCTACAACACTCTCGCAAAAATCGCTTTGTTGTAGTGCTTAAAAAAACCACTAGACTCTTGAGAACAACCTGCAACACATCTGGAAAAGACATGTGCGTTCACAATGCAGTGGTAGAAAGAATGTCCCTCCCTAATCTCTCGCACCTGCGCTTCCGGTGTCACGATCGCCATTTCCCCCCCTTAAACCAGCAAAAGCAATGAAAAATCGTTGCGTCTTTGGCTGAAATCACTCCACAAGCAAGTGTCTGTAAAGTTTCCAAACACAATACAGCCCCCCCCCCTTCGACACTGCCCATAATTTCAGCCAGGAAGAGCAGGAGGAGGGATTTTTTTTCTTTAAGAGCGTGCAAACGATTAAGTGCCAGCTCCTACGCCAGTGGAAAAGGTCTCTCTGATAGACAAAAGTAGCGAATATGCATTGTTACCGTTATTTTTGAGTTTTTAAAAAAGAGTTCCTAAAGGTAAACACAAACACAACAGTTAACTGGCTGTTCTGGCTGATTGACGGCCAGGGGCGGGAGGAAGCGTGGAAAAAGATTGCCTCCTCTGTTGCGATTTTGGCGAGACTGGAAAGTTGTGCATTAGGAGAACAGCACTAGTGGGAGAGCCTTTTTTTCGATAGAAACGACTGTGTGAGTTACCACGACCTGCCACTTTTCCTGAAGCGCTTTTCAATAGCGCTCAGACTTAGCAACATTGCCCTTTGTGCGGAATTGCCCTGTGATTTACCCTTAGATTGTCCCAACAGGAAAAGTTTAAAGTTAAATATTTAGGGATAATAATCCCAAATGACAACCAGGATCAATGATGGTCCCAAAATCTGAGTTTTAATAGTTAGATTCAGTCTTGAACATCACTGAAGTCACTCCTTTGGGGGAAAATTAATTCTCAAAAAAGGGTAATCCTTCCAAAAGCGATTATAGTTTTTCAAAATGTACCAAAAGATTTTTGGGGGAGAAGAAAAATCCTATATATACCCATGGATGTAGTATTTCAGAGATAGATGAAGGGGCATTTGCTGTTCCTAATACCTAGGGGACTACACCAGCTAGGTGTAGTGGTTAGGAGTGTAGACTTCTAATCTGGCCACCCGGGTGTGAATCCGCGCTCCCCCACATGCAACCAGCTGGGTAACCTTGGGCTCACTACAGCACTGATAAAGCTGTTCTGACTGAGCAGCAATATCAGGGCTCTCTCAGCCTTACCTCCCTCACAGAGTGTCTGTTGTGGGGAGAGGAAAGGGAAGGCAACTGTAAACAGTGCTGTGGCAAGCCCAAGGTCACCCAGCTGGCTGCATGTACAGGAGTGGGGAATCAAACCAGATTAGAAATTGGCGCTCCTAACCACCACACCAAGCTGGCAAGATTACATCAGAGAAGCATTAAGACAATTAAACAATGATTCATATTATGTTAAATTTCAGGATAATCCAACAAAATGATCCAAAATCCAATAGTGGAAATAATACAAGAGGGACTATTAGAGAATTATATTGATAAAAATAGTCATGATTATTTGTTACAGTCTGAGGGGAGAATACCTCAGTTCTACCTACTTCCAAAGATACACAAAAAGATCTGTTACTGGCAGACTTATTGTCTCAGGGAGTGGTGCCTGAAGATAGGTTACCTTTTCCTACTGTAGGGCATTTGTGGCAAAAGAATGACAAAGCTTATATATCATGGGGTGTCTATATATCATGGGGTGTCTCAGAAGCATGGAGTTTCTCTTGGAGCAATCAGAAACTTTCAGCCAAAGGAGGATCTGGCCAGGGTCAGAGATTTTGTTTGCACATGGGACCTATGGCAGGGGTAGTCAACCTGTGGTCCTCCAGATGTTCATGGGCTACAATTCCCATGAGCCCCTGCCAGCAAACTCTGGCAGGGGATCATGGGAATTGTAGTCCACGAACATCTGGAGGACCACAGGTTGACTACCCCTGTAGAGTGCAAAAGAAGAATGAATAAGTCTCAGAACAGAGGTTACGCTCTTGACATTTGACAGGTCATTTTTGACATTTTGATGGCTAGGTGTGACATCTGTATCCTGATTTCCCATCCCAACTCAAGCTGCTTATATGCTTGGCTTGTGTCAGTATATTTTTGGTTTAACAGATAACTTGCACAAGATTTTCCCCATCTTCAGCAATTAGGTGGATGGCTTGTATATGATAGGGTCTTCCCTGTCATGGCATCCCTGACCTGGATAGCCCAGGTTAGCTTGATCTTGTCAGATCTCAGAAGCTAAGCAGGTTGGCCCCAGCTAGTATTTAGACAGGAGACTTCCATGGAATAGCAGGGTTCTTATGGAGAGCCAGGCACTGGGAAGCCACCTCTGATCATCTCTTGCCTTGAAAACCCCTTGGGGTTGCTGTCAGTCAGTTGAGACTGAATGGCACTTCCGCCACCATGATGGAAGACTTTCTTCAAATGTATTACTCCTTTGACTTCTTTTAGATGTTGAGGGAGATGGTTGTATTCTCCCAAACTTTTTAGCAGCATTTAACTTCCTCCTGCTGGTAGTTATTGCTGTGGATTTATGGTTGTAAAATCGCTTTGTCAGTTGTTTTTGTCTGTTGGCATTGTTCTTGATATGTGTTTCTAAGCCATTTTGGAGGCCACATGCAGAAAGTGGAGATATATGTTTCATAAATAAATAAAAGCGATATTTGCCAATTGAGGGTAACATTTCATGCATCTGACAGAGGTCTTTATTCCACAAAAACCTATGCCGTAATAAATCTGTTAGCTCTTAAAGTGTCACAGGGCTCCTTATTGTATATGTTACAATAGATAATGATGGCTACCCCTCTGAACTCTGCCCTAATAGTGGTATTGTATGTCTCATGTGGTGGTAACAGCACTTTAACCATTCAGCTTTGATGTACTTTTGCAACTTGGCAGCAGACCTAATTTGGTAACTGTTTTGAAGGCTGTAATCTGAAACTTTGTAACTCCCTTCCCATGAATATATGCCTCCCTCCCTCTATTTTTGTCTTTGATCAGTGGGTAAAGACTTTTTTGCTTGTTTTTATGTTTTTTTTGGCATCCCCCCACTAACAATTAGTGGCCCTTCTCCTTGGTTGCAGGATGTATATTTGTGTGCTTATGTAGTTCACTGAATTGTGTAAACATTTCTAATAGCAAAGTCAGGATGTCTTTGGATGCTTAATTCCAGTGAATAGAGCTGTGAATTGGCAAGACAGATATTTCTATAAAGCTGAAAAGACGGTTTGCAAGGTTCAAGGTTTACAAAAAAATGTGAAAGCTAAAAAAAAAATACACTGGACAGCTTATAAAAATCTGAAAATGATTAAAGGAGAGCCTGTAGCTTTAAGCAACAGATTCTCTTAGTGGCAGTTGCTAGGCTACTACCAGATTCCAGGCTTGGTTCTGTCAGTAAAGGGGGATTTCAGGAAAGAGGAAACAGTGGGAGAGAAGAAAGTGAGATGCCTCTCACAAGTCCTTTGTGGGTTTTCATTTGTGTACTGAAATGCTAATGCTTTGTTATTTGCTGCCTTGGGGACCTTAATAGGGTGGAATGGTGGCAATGTTTAAAATAAAATAAAAATCTTCTTACAGTTTCTTGGCAATAAGCATCACTGGCTAAGTAGTATTTACTTCCAACTAAACATGCACAAGGAGTAGAGTGTAACAACCTCTTTGTAGAAGCCACACAATATACAATGTTCATTTTTCCAGTCTGTCAGGTGATCATCTCTGCAGCTCTTGATAATCTCAGTCATTTGAAAGGAGGACAATGCATCTCGGTATGTACAATAAAAAGTGGGATTTAATTGTGGTGAAATAAGGTATCCATTGTGCACCTTTCATTTTTCAACAGGTATTTACATAAATTTTAAAATAGCTAAATATATTCAGTACAATACCTGGATACACTGTGCAGACTGAAAACGCAGTTTCTCTAAATTAGCTCTTTACGATCTTTTCTTTTTCTACGCACAGCATGTAACTGAAACAAACAGTTAAATAAGAGGAAGGAAACTGCTGTGACTTAATTAGCTGTGCTGATCAAAAACAATGTAAACTTGGTAAAAAGCTGGGTTATCTATTCTAATAGAAGGGTTGTTCAGCGTAGACAGCAAATTAATAGTGCAATCCTAAAAAGACTTATACTCTTCTAAATGTATTTAAGGCAATGGACTTAGAAGGGCCTAACTCTGTTTGGGATGGCTTGGAATTCATGGTTGTGCTCTGAGTCATTCTTTCCCAATGCTTAGCTTTTATACATGGTGACAGATTAACATCTTTTCAGAACTTTCTTTTAAGCATTTGTCAGAACAAATACAGAAGCCAATGGTTGAGAAAATTTGGTGTCATTCTGAAAAATGATAGGGATAGTTGTGTAGAATGAATTTTTTAAATGAAATTCTGCCTGGGAATCCTAGGCTAAGTGTATTGGTAATGGGTTACTCATTGGTGATAGGGTGGCACTTTGCACCTGCACAAAATAAATATGTGCAATTTGTGCCTTCACACTGAAAATAAGTCCTGGAGCTAAGCTACAATTGATTTAATATGTATAGGAATGATTTTTATTTTTAGTGCATACAGTCTCAAGAGGTTTGGAGCAGATTTTAATATAGTATAAATCTCTCCACTGATAAAACCCATCAACAGGCCAGGGAACTAGATTCTGTGCAGATTCAAGGAAAATGTGTAAATTTGTATGTCAGGGAAGATTGTATGAGGCGTCTTACACTGGGATGCAGTCAGAATTTTATTTTTTATGAATTTGTTTTGGTTCTGTATTTATTTTGTTTTAAGTACCCAAACTGATGATTGTGAGTCAATGTTTTAGTATATATTTATGTTGACTGAGACTGTCCTTGAATATACAAGGTCCCCCCCCCCCCCATATTGTGATTGGACTGCAATAAATATTTAACTGATTGACACACCTCTCCCTTTGCAATGTAACACACATGTCCATGTTCTGGAAAAAGGACTTTCTAGCTTCTCTTTGTAATAACTGCCCTGCTCCTGTTTGTAACTTTGGGTAGATCTTTATCAACCGAAGGTTCCACTTCATGCATCTCTGGTCATGGCAGCTTTTGCCACAGCGAGACGTTAAAGAACGCAGGAGACTATTTCCCGCGGCGTTAGAGTAGCCCTCTCGAAGCCAGCCAAGGGAAGCTGGGGTCAGGCTGCCCGGCAAGCATCCCTCGCCCATCTTTCCCCTCCGCTAGCAAACCGGCCGCTCCGCCCCCACGACCGCCCCCCAGCGGCATCTCGATGATCTCCGGAGGTGAAAGGTAACCCCCGCGTTGGCACCCCTCGGGCGCCCCCTAGCCCGCCACCGGGGCACTGCCACTCGCGTTCACCCGAGGGCACCCTCGGCTCCAGAGTCAGGCCGTTTGCAGCTGACCACGGCGGCCGATTCGGGGGGCCGGAGGGAGGGAGGGAGGCAGGGAGGGCGCCGGGCGGAGAGCGCACAGGGGCGGGGGGCTGGAAGCCAGCGCTCCTGCCGCTGGCGCGGTTGGGCGGCGGCGCTTTGCGTGCCTGGCGACGGGGGGGGGGGAAGAGAGAGAGAGAGCCAAGGGGGTGGGACCCCCTTTCCGCGGGGAGGGCGCCTGAGCCTCAGCCAGGGCACCGCTCGGCAGCAGCGGCAGCAGCGGGAGCAGCGCTTGCCTCTCCGGTCAGGCGTGTGCGCGCCGCGCAGACAAAAGCGAGCGGGAGGCGAGGGGCTGGCCGGGAAGAAGAGCCGCTCCGCCGCGTTCCACACACGCGCGCCCAGGCAGAGCCGGAGAGAGCGCGAGAGAGAGAGGCGCGCGCCGCCGGCCCAGATCCATCTTGAAGGGGCTCGCCCGCCGCTGTGTCCGCCGCGCCCCTCGCCGGGACCGGCTCTTGTTTGCGTCTGCAGGGCATGCCATCTCGCCTCCGTCACCAATGTTTCACTGGAGCAAGTGGAAGAAAAGGATGGGCGCCAGCATGTCGTCCTCGTCTTCCAAAAGACCCGTCTTCGACGAGAAGGAGGATGGTGAGTGTGGCCCCGGCCCGCCGCCCGCCAGGCGCCACTTCCAAAAGTCCCGGCCAAGGGAGCCGCTCGCGAGACCGGCCACGGCGCGGTCGCAGGCAGGCAGGCAGGCAGGCAGGCAGGCAGGCAGGCAGGCAGGGAAGGAGCAAGCCGCCCGCTCCTCTCCCCGGGCAGGAGCCCTTCAGAAAGTGGTGGGAAGGGGGACAGCGGGCCACTGCGAACCGCCTCGGGGCTGCCTCCCGGGAAGCGCTGGAGGCGCTCGGCTGTGAAGGAACGAGGCGAACGCGAAGGGCGGCGCGCGCGAGAAAGTTGGGGTGGAAGTTCGGCCAGGCTTTCGCGATCCCTGCCCGGGTTGTGTCCAAGGCGCGTGGAGCGGGCGCCTCTCCCCCGATCGGCTTTCTTACGCACCAGCCCATCCCTCCCTCCCGAAACGATTCGGTTTTCCTGGCGAGGTAGTTCGGTCAAGGCGAGGGCGCTGATCCTTCCCGCTGGAACAGGAGATCTTGGATCATCTCCTCCAAGAGTGTTAAAGTTTCTTTTAATTCCGCTGCAAGTGGATAAAGCCATGGGGGGGGGGGGAGGCTAATGGGATTAGGCGTCGGCGCATGTAAATGGCGGTGGATTATAGGATGGGTTTTGCTACGGAGCTGTGAAGATTTGATAATGGGGATTAGTCGCTGGACCAGATGCCTCTTTTCCTCCGTCTCCTGAGATGAATGGGTCAACCCGGCTTCAGCGCCAACCCGAGTCTGGTTCACGGGTTCAGGAGATAGGTTACGCTCTGTCATGAGTTTTCCTCCTCGCCTGCGCACGGGCTGAAAAATTGGGAGAGGAGACAAACCGCGGAATCCAAGGCAGAGCTGAAACCAGTGGGTTTACCGGGGACTAACTTTGCATGGGATTGCACAGTAATGTTCGCCTCTCCAAGAGGGAGTTGTATTGACCTCTGCCAGGCTTACTCCTGAGTAGAACTGCCGAAGAGCGACCTGTGCATATTGCAACTGATATAAGTGCTTCCTGCACGTGTATCCCATGCAAGATTGATGTTTAAAATCAGAGGGTACATGGGTACCCCCCTCCTCATAATTGTTCTGCATAAATGTTACTGTGTTTACTGTGCCTTCCTAAGCAGAGTTACACTCTAGATTTAGAAGAGTGGCACTCTAAATAGCTATTTAGAATTGCACTGTAGTGTCTTTCCCTTTATAGTGGTACGAAGTGATGATAAGACAAGCTGCTACAAATCACTGCTACTCTACAGCAGCTGACTCCGTGTAGGTTTTCAGTACAAATGGGAATATTCAAGGCAAATGCAGTTTTGCAGAAAGCACTATTTTCTGCAAGCATTAAATCACTGGTTATCAGTCCCTGTTGATGCCGTTCTGAGCGCACTTTCCTGGGAGTAAGCCCCACTGAACAGACCTGAATAGTATTCTTAGTAGGCTTTTGTTTTGCTCTCTTTGAAAGCCAATGGAACTATTTGCCCAAATAACATTTTCAATGTAGTTTCTTTAGTTTGGATCATGCATATATTAAAAAACAATTTCCACATTCGTAAAGAGAACTATCTTTACAGAACCATCCACTGGTAAATCTGAGCAAAGAACTGGATCAAGATGACTGTTGTATGTGGTGTGAATCATAAAATGGGTCGGGGAACAAAAGGATACACTGTATTCATCTTTGTTGGACAGCACAATTTTAGACAGTACTTGCCTTCAAATACATTTTGAGATAATCACTGTAAAGGTAATATTTCTGCAAATACAGAACTGAGTGTAACCTGTCCTCATTTCTTTTGTGGTTTTCTCCAGTGCCATTCTCAATCATGTGTACACTTACTGTGTGAATATAAAATACCCATAGTGAGAATGGCTAACTTGACACATGGGGGTGATGTTCTCAAAGTCATGATGTGCTAGTCTGTTTCGACAAGTCACTTTGGTGCAAGTAGCCTAGAATAGCTAGGTGAATGTGCATAACATTTTATTAGTTCATTCCAACTGCATGCCATTCTTTTAGAATCGGCTCTCATTCCCTGGGTCTTCATCTATGATTTCTAACTTCTGTTGGAATTGTCATTATACATATAACTACATAGTAGAATTGGGGAAGGGATTGTCTCCTCTTTCTGATAGGAGTACAGTTGTGTACTGTGGCAAGTAATCTGTGTTTTGAGAATATGTATTTATTTGAGCATGGACTCTTTCTGACCCAATGGGATGGAATTGGATCAAAGATTCAGATAGAATCCTGCTGTGTGGGGTGAACTAACATCTGAACATGTCCCACTGAGTAACTATCTTCAAGGCTATGTCTGGACATCTAGTTTCACCAGAATTCTCTGCTTCTCGTGTGGTATCCCTTTCAAGAAATATTCCTTGTCTTGTCTTCTACAAACTTTTCTGAGAGAGTTCTGTTGATGAATTGGGACTGGCTAGCAGAGGTAAAATCCCTACACAGCTCTGCTCATGTGAGTAGTACAAATACAGGAGTTGGGAACTCACACAATATTGTTCTCTTCCATATATGCAGAAATTTTTCTTTTCCACTTTCAGATAAATGAGAGCTTCAGTTTTGCATGTGTTTCATAAATTTGATTAAAATGTTTATGTAGTCTTTTCCTAACTAGCTCCACCTGCAGTTGGGGTGTCAATTAAATTTAAGAGCACAGTAAAAATGAATAAAATACAAAACTTAAAGTGCCATCCCAAGCAGAGTTTCTCTCTTGGGTTTAGGAGCATGTCACTCTTGTTTAGTATGCCAGTCTTCATGTTGCACAAAAATAGATTGCAAAGAAGCCTATAGCTGCTAAATGTTTGTTGAAAAATAAAGGTCTTTTTGGGACCCTGATAGAGAGGGAGCTTGTCTAGCCACTGCAGAAAGGAGGCTCCATAGTTCATGAACTTTGTCCATACAAGGTCTGCATTTAGATGTATTTGTCCTGACTTGACTTGAAGTAGGCATAGCTGGCTGGCTGACAGTATTTCGTGGCAAGAGGATGCATCTGGATTCCTCTGTCATACACATCACACCAAAGCTCATGAGTATTTTTAGCACCCTGTGGCCCCGCACATTGCTGGAATTGAATCTTAACGATCTTCAGGATTGCGCCCTGTATATTTGTTAATGCAAGAAATGACATACAATTAAGAGTAAAATCTAGCAGCCATTCCCCCTGCAGTCTTACCTGGAAGAATGGGTCTCACATGGTGTGAATTGCATACAGAGGGCCATAAATGATTCTTTGCTTTTATTGATCATTTATAATCTGTGGATTTCTGCCCATCTGTCAGCAGCTTGAATAGCCCTGATTGACTTGATGTTGACGGATCTTGACAGCTAAGCAGGGTCAACCAACTGATTAAGTGGCCACACAAGATTTAAGTATTATTTATGAATGAATAACTTGGAACTATTAGGAGGAGTACCATTTGATTTAGTACTGGTCTAGAACTTACGAAGCCGCGGTAATCCACCTGGATAAAAGCAGGAGAATTCATCTTGTTGACTGCCTCAAATTAACCATGGAATTTATATTTTTAATATCACCATATGTTTGCTGTTTTTTTGTTGCTAAAAGATTGACTTCATCATACATAGAAGAGGTGTGACTTATTTGATGATATGGCAGGATATCTTCCTCCTTCCTTTAAAAGCAGCTGTGGGGAGGAAAAGACTGAGTGAGGAGCTTGTTTATCCAACCAAATCACCACCTGTGAACAATAAAACTATTATCCATTGATGCCTGTTAAGCTTTTCTTCTTTTAAAAAAACAGACTGGCCTTTTCCTACTATCTTGTCTAGGATACATGTCAGTTGCACCCTCTATTTAGAAGGAAACAATTCTTCTTGAGAATCAATGACTTTCTAAACATTGCTGATGAGGGGGAGGGATTGTTTGCATGGTCACTCCCTCTGCACCAACCTTTCTCAACTTCTTTCCCATTGAGAAACCCCTGAAACATTTTTCAGGCTTCAAGAAATACCAGAAGTGGCACAATCCCCTCCAGGCCCATCATTGGCCATTTGGAGTGGGGGTTGACATGTCCATATATCACCCAATAAAAGTTTAATAAATTAAAAATATATATTAAAAATTAATTAACTCCCACTCATTCAGGAAACCTTTCCAGAGCCATCAAGTAACCTCAGGGTTTCATGAAACCCTGGTTAAGAAAGTGTGCTCTGGACAGTCGCTACTGCAGACAGCTAGAAGATGGTGTGAGGGCCAAGGCCAGCATGCATTGTGTGCATTCTCTCTCTGTGCACATTCAATGAATGTGTGGGGCTATATATCTGTATCAGAACAGAGTTAATAGGGTTCCAATCCCCTTTCAGTCCAGAAAAGTTACCTGTTTCTGACCACAGATTCCATCTATGAAATGAAAACCATAGTGATGGAATTTATAGCTAAGAATGAATAGGAAAAAGAAATATCACCTGCCCTGAACCTTCATCAAGAGGCAGACTTACATGTCCACCTTTGTTAATAGCTACATTGCCTGTGTAAATAAAGCACGGGTTTTTGCTATGTCATAGTTCATGAAGAGCTTTCATTAAGAAATAGCTGCTGGGGACCGGTTAACAGGTTTTTAACAGCACATTCAGAATAATTAACCCCCCAAAATGATTAACACAGGCATTTGTGGGATGTCACTGTGAGTACTAAAAGGAAGGTTTTTAAATGTAATACTTCCCTATAGACTGCTGTCAGAAGTAGACCATGTACATCATTCTAACCAATACAGAACTTAAATTCCTCTTTTTGCAATCCAAACTGTTTTGAATGTAGAGGAGTAACCAAAGTTGTACAGTATTAAAGCAATGTATTCAAGCATCAGTTTTACCACATATGTTTTTCAAAAAAGAACGTTAATTTAAAATGAGCAAAGTCTACGCTACCTTTGCTAATGAGGAAGTGCTGCCAAGAAGTGTATTATGATGTGTAAAAAAAAAGGGAAGGGACCACCAAGCAGTGTTGTGCTAATTGCATTAATATTTCATTGAAGTATATTTTCAGTATTATCTGCTGTTAAAGAGGCGTAATCGCTTATTAGTATATCCAAAAGCAATTACACCATTGTTCTGGCTTGCTCCTGTTTACTGGCACAGCATGGTTGCTATGGAGACCCCTTAAGACATTTTGGGAACTTCCTTAAATAAAACGCCAATTAATACTTTACATTTTGTGGGAGAGAGATAATATTATGAAAGATGTGCTCCCATTATGACCGCATAATGTTATATTTGGTAAAAGAAAATAGCAGAGGAAAAAATTAGTTGGATTGGAGCTAATGCTAACCAGAATGAAAAGGGCAGAGGCTGAAAAATAAGTGGAAAGATGGTTTGGTATACATAACAACTCATTAGGGAAGGTGACTGGAAGCGGAGGAAAAGGCTTCGGATTGGTGTACCTGAAAAAGAGGAGAGAGCCCGTCAAGGATGCCAGATCACCTGGTGCGGGCAGGGTTCCCCCAGTTTCAGGCACTCCTATCGGTCCCTGGCCAGCTGGACAGCAAGGGGGAGAATTACTCCTCCAAACAGGCAAGAAGCCAGACATACACTTGGTGTGCCAATGTTGCTTGGAAGTGAAGTAGGCACGTTGGTGAGCTCGGTGTGTGTGTATATGTAAGAACCTCTGTTTTTTTTGGAAAACTTTGTGGTAAGAAGCTAAACACCAGAGTGTTTCTCCTGAGGTGCTAACATCACTTCTAGGCACCATGGGCATGTTGTATTTGTTTCTAGCTCTTTCCCCTCTGCTCTGGGCAAGTTCACTCCCACCCCTCGCAAGCTGGTCAACCCTAAAGCTAGTAATAGGAGTAATGACTAGCATTTGTAATTTCTTGTGATCACTCTGCCTCCTGGATAGCTGAGCACGTGGAATTGATGGGAGGATAACAAGTTGCAGCCATGATGGTACTTGGGTAGGAATAGCATAGTTTTCTTGTCATCACTGCAAGAGTTCCTCAGTCTGCCTGTGCTTCTCAGGGCCACTCACGAAGTAAGTGGAAGATGTGGTCACAAAGGCTAGTTTCCTTAATGACTAGGAGACCCCAGAACCCTCACATACATTCACATGCTCCTTGGGCATGCTAGTGAACCCTAAGGTAAAGGTATCCCCTGTGCAAGCACCGAATCATGTCTGACCCTTGGGGTGACGCCCTCTAGCGTTTTCATGGCAGACTCAATACGGGGTGGTTTGCCAGTGCCTTCCCCAGTCATTACCGTTTACCCCCCAGCAAGCTGGGTACTCATTTTACCGATCTCGGAAGGATGGAAGGCTGAGTCAACCTTGAGCCGGCTGCTGGGATTGAACTCCCAGCCTCATGGGCAAAGCTTTCAGACAGCTGCCTTACCACTCTGCGCCACAAGAGGCTCTTAGTGAACCCTACTGCTCCTCAAGCTAGCTAGCTTCTTGTTCCTGTCAGGTCTCTGGAATAAAGATATTGAAGTAAAAATATGTTTAGACTCTGTAGTCAGTAGTCATCTGATTTCCATTGTACAGCCTCAGCCTACAACATAAACTCCTCCAAAGTGGTAAAGATTAAATTTGTTTCCCAGGGTTTATTTTGATTCACATCGCAAAAACACACCCGCATACCATGTGGCTGGTGGTATGGTGTATCTTTCTGTTCCCTTCAGTAAAATTCCTCTCTAAAGTGAAATTCCTTATCAGCTTGATTTGCATAGCCTTCTCATCTGCCAACATACATTGTCTTTCTAACTTATGATAATTACATGTATACACCACTCTGGGAGAAAAAGTGGCATGGTATAGCTTGAGCTTGTTAGATCTCAAAGCCTAATTGGAATCACAAAAGAAAGCAATGCCAAGGAAGGCAACAGCAATCCACCCTGGCTTGTCGCTTGTTTTGAAAGCCCCTTGCTGGGATTTCCATTAGTCAGTTGCCACTCAATCACGCGTGCATCTGTATGTCCTGTTCTTCTTCCCAAGTGTTCAAGTCAGCCTGTATGACACCCATTCTCCCAGCATATTGATGACACCCCTGCCCAAAGCTGTGGATCAACTATGTGAGGGGACACATGTAGATATTGAACAATATTGGGGAGAGAATCGCTCTATGTGGGACTCCGCATATTGTTGCGAACTGCTGGGAGATAGTCTACCCACTCCCCACCCTCTGTTCTTGATCGTGGTGAAAGGACTGCAGTAATTCCAGGCTGTGCTCCTTATTCTTGTGTCAGCAAGGCATTGGGTGTGTAGCCAATGATCTACAGTCTTGAATTATGCTGTAAAGTTGTAGTACCAGCTCACCTGTACAGAAGCAGCATAATCTGTGCAAGTCTCCCATTGCACATCTTGAAAATATCACAAGCTTTTGCTATTTCCATGTTATCCCTGGCTTTTGCTGGACACCTTTTGCATCTGCTTGCCATATTGCATCTCCCTATAGTGCCTTTTGAGCTCTTGTTATTCACTGTAGAAGGTGTGAAAGTATCTAGCTTAGTGCCTCTGGGATTCTCGCCCTTGAACTGTTTGATATTATGGGAACACACTATGTTCTCCCAAGCTTGAGAAGATGAAGCACCATCCAGAACCAGCCTTTGCTTCTGGTGCACCAGGGATGAAGGCATCTGGAAAGTTTCATGACCAAGGTGGTGTCTGGGGGGAGCCACAGAGGACAAGGGTTGATAAGGATCAACAGTTCCCAGGGGTGTGAGTCTTAGCAAAGACCTAGAAAATCTTGCTTCATTATACTTACAGTAAAGAGATTTTACTTCAATGATTATTGGGAGCAATTGATTGGTCTCTCACAGACAGTAATTAAGGCTGAGCCTGCAACTTGTGTTCCATGTTAGGCAATGGCAATAGTTGGATTCTACTGAGTGCAGAATCCAAGCAGGAAACAGACCCCAAAAACCAAACATTTCTCTGCTGTTATCCCAGATGCAGCTGTTTGTATGGGTTGTGGGCCAGCACTGGATGAAGGACCAAACACATCTGGATTGCGGGGGTTGGAAGTGCTGAAGCAGCTTTCCTGATTTCCCCCTAAATTAGAGCTGCCTGGGAGAGCTCTTGGTTTTATTTTGTATGTGTGACGCCTAAATGAAGTTGAACTTCATCAAAACTGATGATAAAGAAGCGATGAGACACCTGCTCCCTGACTAATCCAGTTCTTAGCACAGTCTTTGATTATAGCTTACACATTTTGAATTTTTTTCGCACTTCCTGCTTTAACCTTCGAGTGGCTCTAGAATGTTTCAATGAAATTCTCTAGTCACCTCAAAAGATGGTCTTAGTGCTTTTATGTTTTTTTCCTTAGAATCTCATGACTGAATGTCACTCTAGTGTGAATTTGATTTCTTCTGAAATGTGTAGACATTGTACCTGTTCAGAAATCCATCCTTGCTCTTGTTGTATTTGTAGTTCCCTGTAAAGTATTATAGTGGCCATTCCACAGAAATATTGTTACACAGCTTTTTAAAAGCTGCTCCAATTATCAGAGTTTACAGAGTTGAGGAGCATGAGAGGTCTTTTGGTATCTGAGAATGTGCCATCATGTATTTCCAACAGAAAGTGGACTGTTCTGATCTTTTGGTTCCTAAACTACTAGTTTGTTAGCAAATCATTTAAGATATATCCAGATCTCCCATCTCCTTGAACAGCAGTTGCAACTGCTGTTCAAGTGTGCATTGGCTTCTGTTCCCCTTCCTCACTTCCAATCATGACAGAAGTGCACAGAGATAGTCTTTAGACAGCCACTTATGGTATAGCAGTTTAAGTGTTGGACTAGTATCTGGGAGACCCAGATTCAGATCTCCTCCTCCTTGATCAAACCTCCAGAGAGCCAATGTGGTGCAGCCATTAAAGAGCTGCACGCTCTAATCTGAAAAAACAGGTTTGATTCCTCACTCCTCCACATATGGCCAGCTGACCGTGCACGCCCTCTAGTTGACCTTGGGCTAGCCACACCTCTCAGCATAACTTACTTTACAGGTTTATAATGCAGATAAAGTAGAGAAGGGAGCAATGTAAGCTGTTCTGGGTCCTCGTTGGGAAGAAAAGTGGGGTATAAATGGAGTAAATACATTCTGGAGGAGCAGGGTGCAGACTTTTCAGCATATTGTAAGGATTTTAGAGGTGATTCTCATTTTGTGCTGGGGGGCAGATAAGTGCTTTAGCTCTCTCCCAAGTTTGCTGGCATGTACAGAGAAGTTGGGGAACAGGAAGGTTTACTCTCTCACTTCCCACAGGGCTCCAGAGACATTCAGAAGCAGCATAAGAAATATGCAGTGCCTCTGAATGTCTCCAAAGCTCAGCATGAAGAGAAGGACAGATTGTTGCTCTCTGCCAAATCTTCTGTGTGTGAAAGAGAACATGGAGGGAAGCAGGCAAGCAGAAACAATGGTTGGCTACCAATGTTACCTTCTGGATACTGCTTTCTGAGAACTTTTGTAGTCCAAAGATCATGCAACAAGACTTGTTGTTTTTTTTGTTTTTGTTTTTTTTAAAAAACATGTAAGTAACCAAGTCATATCCAATTCTTGGTATTATCTCCTGGAAAATTAAAGAAATGCATGTTGTTTAGGCATGATGTGTATTACTAAGATCTGGAGGTACTCAAAACTTGCATTTTGAAGGTTTACAAATAATGTTATAAAGCAATTTTTGATACATTGACAAGTTATTAAATTTGCTGCATGGTGGAGAAGTGACCCAAAAAGACAAAGATCTGTCCATCTCCCAAAATCTGTTGCCACTACATTACAGATCTATATCAGGAGTCCCCATTCTTGTAGACACTTGTTGAATTTTGAGAATGGGTAGGGTAGCATAACAAAATGTCAGCCATGGGGTTCAAATGACTGCAACACCTCTGAAGATTTCCCTTCACAAATGTAATAAAGTGATTTTAAGAAGATATTAAGAAAAAGAGCTGTTTTTTTGTACCTCACCCTTGATTGCCTGAAAGAGTCTTAAAGAGGCTTACAGTTGCCCCTCTCTACAACAGGTGCACTGTGATGTAGGTCAGGCTGAGAAAGCTCTAAGAGAACTGTGACTGATCCAAGGCCACTCAGCTGGCTGCATGTGGAAGAGTGTGGAAGAAAACCTGGATCTCCAGATTAGAGTCTGTAGCTCTTAATGACTATACTACACTGGCACTTGTCAGCTATCTGGAGCTTTGATCAAGGAGGAGGTGATCATTCAGGTATCTTGGGCTCAAACCATTTAGGGCTTTAAAGATAGGAACCAGCATCTTAAGTTGGACCCCAAAAACAAATGGGCAGCCAGTGCAATTCATTCTTGGCATTGTCCAAACTCTTCCTGCCATATATCACTTCATTGGGAGCCTCTGGACAGGGGACTTACAGCATAAATGACATCAAGTATACTAACAGGGGAAGAAAACCAACTTAAAGCAGCTGTTGGGTGGTAGAACCCAGTTTTTGTACTCTTTAGTTATACTCTGAAAGATGAAAACATATCTGTCACTCCAAGCTTCTAATTTCTAATTTTGAGTGGCAGAGGAAAATAAGTGTTTGAGGTAACCTTTACAAAGGTCAGGCAAATGATTAAGTGAGGAAGGGAGATGGGGAAACTCCTTGGGGAGAGAATAGCAGAGGATGCTATTCCTGAAGACAATCTGGTGTTCCTTTTCTGTCCCATTAAGATCTCCCTATTGTCATCTACCTGGTCTCTTAGAGAACCTTAGAGGTTGAGCAGAATATACCAAATGTTAAAATACAAATATTTATTAATGTGCACATTTAAGATTTTAAAAACATCAATAATTATTATACACTTGCAGAGATCCAATATACATTGACACATAGATAAAGTGACCTTATCCAAAGTACCAAATGCATCTCAACCCCTCTTGGGGACTTCCTCAGTGGTCTGATATTAAAATGCACTGATACAATGTTGCAATAGGGACTATAAGGTGGTAAAAGGATTTCAAAGAAGAGGCTCCTAGTGGTTAAAATGTTTCCAAATATATCTGTCTAGGAGCCCCCTTATGCAAAATATTTATTGTCCAAATTTGGCCTCTCTTAGCTCAAGGGCATTCTCATGTGTCTCATATAATGTGATTGGTACTTTGTATTAGGTGACTTTATCCATGTTTGGATTTGTGCAATAGTATATAATTAATATTGATGTTTTTAAAATCTTAAATGTGCACATGCATAGTAATACATATTTGTATTTTTACATTCAGGATATTCTGCTAGTCAGCCTCCAAGGTTGCATATACAGGTTGGGCTATTTTGTTCCCTGTTTTGTTGTTCTCAGCGATTGTGAATGGCCATACCTTATTTAAGTGAACGTGTTTTTTTCATCTTCTCCTTTGCATTTGGAGGTTGTCATACAGCCTTGGTGCTTGGCTTTCTTAATATGCCTTATACAAAGTGTCTGCTTTACTTTCCTTTATCTTGGAACTGACATTAACTTCAAAACTGCAAACGTGGGATAATCTGGGCATAATACCCCCTCCTCTTTGTTTTGTGAACATCTGGTTTAAGTATATGCAAGGGTATACAATCCCTACCTGCTGGTTTAGTTTATGGCCCATTTGCAAGCTGTGATAAAGACTATCAAACATTTAATAAACTGCTTTTGTTCCAACAGTTCATTCATGTTCAGTTATACCCTCCCAAAAAAAGCCTGATAGTGCATATGCATTTTCATGCTGCTTCTCTGATCCTGCGTACAAAACACCTTCACTTCTGTTTACACTAAATGTTAACATTTCACACTTATTGACTTACAGTTCTGAGGTTTGCTCCTTAAGGTAATGTGGTGCTGTGTTCATTAATTGCAAGGGATGATGCAATTCACACATACTTGCACTGCCTCATGGAGTTAGTTTTTTGGAGGAGGAACTTGATGTTCACTGGGCAATCAGGTAATGCTTATCATGTATTGTCATGAAGAGCTTATCTGATTGGCTGCTATGCCTGTAACAAGTGCAAATACAGATTGCGTATGATTTTGAAGCACACGAAGCCATTTATTCCGTAAAGTGATGATATATATAGCTAACAGGTTAAACTGTGCAAGTACCAAGCTGATCAGGATGGCATCTGAGCTGAATATTCAACAAAACAGTGCAGTGATTGGATAAGGGATTTGACTTATGTACGAACTAGATATTAAGCCCGCTGTGGGCAAAATACAGCGGGCGCTAGCATAGTGGATGGGTGGAGGCATGGGGCGAAGGAAGGAGGAAAGGGAGAAAGAGAGACAGAGAGAAAGACAGAAAGAAAGGGAGAAAGATAGAGACAGCAGAAGAGGGAGACAAACAGGTAGCGAGAAAGAGGCAGAGGAGATAGGGAGGAAGGAAGGGAAGGACAAAGAGAATTCTGGGAGGAAGGGAAGGACAAAGGGAATGCTGGGAGGAAGGAAGGGAGTCAGGTAGGTGGTATGAAAGGGGACTTTGTGGCCTACTGCCAGGCCCAGGGACAGGCTCGGCTGCCCCAGGGCCCGGCAAAAGGCTCCGGACAGCAGGGGCAGCGGGCTTTGGGGATTACAGCCTGCCCCAGGGCCTGGCAGAAGGCTCGGGACAGTGGCAGCGGGCTTTGTGGCCTACTGCCAGGCCCAGGGGCAGGCGAGTCTCCTCCAGGGCCCGGCAGAAGGCTCTCTGGGCGAGGGGAAGCTGGCCGGAGGACGTACCACTGGGGAAGGCTTTTTCCTATGAGCGGCGACTCCCCGGCTGGCCCAGGCGAGGCCGGGGCAACCAGCCAACGGGGAGCTGTGTGCATTGGCTGCTTGGCCCTCAAGTGACACTTCGCGGCTCCTGATTGGGCCCTCCCAGTTTTTATTCTGGACAGAGCCCGCTCTATCTCCTCCTCTTTAGCCCATACTGCTTTATTTTATCCGCTCCGCAGGAGCGGTTAAAGATGAGTTAATTGATGATTTGAAATGTTGATCACATTTCATGCAATGTTTACCGATATCCAGTACTGCTGTTACTCTTATACATTTTAGTCCAGTGATATGGATTAAATGGATAATCATTTATGTGGGTTGCAATGAACTGCAGTTAGGCTCAATCAATACTTTTTAAGGCAGTATGATAAAGTCAATGCAACCTAGAACATATAGCATTCACACTTCCCCTGTGATTTTTGTCAACCCACGAATATTCTTCATGGCTTTGCATAACTAGTTTGTCCAGGATTCCACTTAAATGTTCTTAAGAACTGTTGATATCTATGGGGCTCCTGTAGGCTTTCTATAAACTATATGTAAATTGTTTATTGTGGGTCTCATCTTCTGGGACCAAAAGTCTATTTAGTTGATATACTGCTTGGATGGAAGACCACTATACGGAGAATGCTCTGTTCAGATAGCAGATTATAAATGTAATACATGAAATGAATTTTTCACATGTTTGACATTGTTTTGATGAAGGCAGTCATTTGGATCAACAGCGACTCAGATGTTCTGTTCCATAGTACCAGCTGCTCTAAAAACATTCAGACTTCTGAATAGGCCTTCATACTTCGTTTAATTGGGAGCATAGTTGTCTCAGACCATCTGAACTTGAAATGTGTAGACACCTGGAAAAGTTTTTTCTGTCTTCTTCCTTTGACATATTTAGAGCACTCCAGTCTCCTACGGTCTGTTGGTCCCTACAGGCTTTTGGAAATCTGTAAACAGAACTTGAAACAAGGAGTTTGCAGTTTCTCACCAGCAGCGTCTGTTGAGGTTGACTAGAATTTAGTGGTTGGACAGTAGGCTGCTACAATACCATTTGCATTCCCATGGAAACCTACATGAAATTTGGGGTGGAAAAGAGAGTAAGGTGCTTAAAACAATCTCCAGTTTTGTCAGTCATAGTAGGCTATGAAACGCACAATTCTGATATGTATTGGAGAGGAAGTATTAAGTGGTTTATGGGAGGCTAATTACACATTAGGCCTGTAGTGCAGGCATACCATTCAGGCTGCCATTTTATGAAGGGAAAGGTCTTCAGGCTGTGTTAGGCCTATTAATTTTCCCTTAGCAGTAAAGTCTTGCTATACAAAGTGATGAATTTGGCTAGTGAAAAAACACTCTCAGTTGTAAGTGGGTCAGTTTGTAAATAGTTTACTAACATGAGGTAAATTGCATTTGGATAGAACGCATATAAGAAACGCTTTTTCCTGACTAGACTAAATGCTATCTTCTTTCACAGACAAGCACCAAATGTCAGACTTACAGAAGAAATGCACCCTGGGAAAAATAACTCTTTGACCACTGTGCCCCCCCCCCCATATGCAGTGAGATTAAGAAACTAGTGTCCCTGTTGAGTCCTGGGGATATATGCAAACCTGCATTATTAACAAGCCCTTAGAAAGTCCTAATGCCGTCTGTATTTGAATTGTTCTCATATTTGGAATAATTGATTTGAACAAGTAGATTGTACTAGAACATAAGAAAGGTATTGGTTTCTTAATCTCACTACATATGCTAACCTACATTCTCAATAATTCTCAAATGTCATCTGTATTTTAATTTATGTCTTAAATGGAATAACTGATTTGAACAGTTAGATTGCATTGTAACCATGACTAGTATAATGCAATGTAGTTTGGAATACTATATTTATGCTTTTCTCTGGTCTGCAAACAGAGACAGCCAAATGCTCTACTTCAAAGAAGTTGATGCCCCAAGATGCTTCCATGCTTGAGAGGATAGACAAGGGGCAGAAGGGCAAGGTTTCAGCTAACTGCTGTCAGCAATTGACTATCTATTGCTCATTATTCTCTTAATGAAGACATATTGTACGCCAAACGTTTCCCCTTCAATTCAATCTCAAATGAATATGAACAAATCCAAATTGCTGCCCCCCCCCCCAATTTATCTCTGGTATCTTTTAACCATTTTCCTTATGTTGTATGTTAATTTACTCTCACACTTGCCTATAAGTATGAATTGATTACTTCCGCTCCATGACATTGTATCTGAGGAAGCTTATACCTTGAATAAAAATTTGTTGCCACTGGACTCTAAATTAGTTCTCCGTCAGACCAACACAGCTACCCACTTGAAGCTGTGTGCAAATATGTTTTGGACTGCAAATAGTTTGTTATGACTTGTCTATATTGCCTGTTCATCAAAGGCATCGAACCGGAGCCAAAAACTCAGCTTCCTGAAGAGGTAGTTTCTTGGTTGTCTCAATCATACTTGAATGAGGATGGCAGGAAATGGCACAGCTTCTGTCATGTTCCAGCCTTGCCTGTTTTGCCTCCTCCAAGAGTGAAACTAAACATATTCATATTGGTTCTTATACAGTGGATTTATGCATTCTCACACTGCTGCCTGGGACATGTAATTTGATCTAGTTAATTCTGAGCCACAAAGGGAAGGTTGGAATAGACATGTTCTAATTCATAAATAAATGCACCAGCACCATGAATGTCATTGGTTGCAAAAGTTGCAAAAGCACAATATGTATCATGTGTTGTTGTTGTTGTTGTTAGGTGCAACGTCGTGTCTGACCCATCGCGACCCCATGGACAATGATCCTCCAGGCCTTCCTGTCCTCTACCGTTCCTCAAAGTCCATTTAAGTTTGCACCTACTGCTTCAGTGTGTCACGTGCAGTTGTTTACAAATAGTGAATGCCTTGCTAGTGACAACTTTGGACCTTATGCAGCATGAGCCAGCCTTTTAAAATTGTGAGTGTACAGAAGCATCAGCAGTATAGTTGACAGTCATGCCAAGGGCTTCTGCTGTATAGGGGCAGAGGCCCTCAGCGTGTTGTTAGTGAACAGCAGTAAGCCAGCTGTTGAGTCGGTGAGGCATTCAATGTGACACACAGCAGGCGTAGTGCATAAATAACTTCTAATGTGATGCATATATTTTGCAAAGTTTTCAGCATCGCTGGGTAAGGTCTGTGGAACTGTAATTCCCACTGCACCGCTTTCAGTGGGCTCATTTGCAACTTTGGCTCAATAAGTTCACTGCATATTTTGTTTGTGCAAAGCTGCTGCTCTTCCTATTTTCATACATTTGTCTTGAAGTTCCTTACTTTGTATCAAACAAATATCAAACAAAACTCCACTATGGAGTTTAGAAAAAGAAAAGAAAGAAGTGTTGGTTCTTATATGCCGCTTTTCTCTACCCGAAGGAGTTTCAAAGCAGCTTACAGTCACCTTTCCTTTCTCCACAACAGACACCCTGTGAGGGAGGTGAGGCTGAGAGAGCCCTGATATTACTGTTTGGTCAGAACAGCTTTCTCAGTGGTGTGGCAAGCCCAAGGTCACTCAGTTGGCTGCATGTAGGGGAGTGTGGAATCAAACCAAGAATAAGATAAAGGTGTCTCTTAGTCATGATATGTCAATGTCCACATTTGCTAGATCTAAAGCGTTCTTTTAAAGAGTTGTGTTTGAAACCTTAAGAAAACAACCCTATAAAAGTCAGAAATATGACAGAATCACAGTGGTAGTCCTTTTAAAAGTGTTTTGATTGTACATTAGCTGATAAGCTTTAAAAAACCAAACTGTATAACTGGAAGATTCATTGGCTTCAATATAATTGAATTCACAATTGCATTTTAAACTAATAGGATTACTATTTGCAGATGGGCTGAACTGAATCTTCTTGAATTGCTTCGGATGTCCTTACACTGTAGCTGAACCCCTAAGGCAGTGGTTCTCGACCTTGGGTTCAGGACCCCATTTGGGGTCGCCTGGCCTCTTCCCCAGGGCCACCAGGCTGCCCGCTGCCATGGTGGCAGGCAACAGCGTGTGGAGGCATGTGGAGGCATGTGGTGGCAGTGGTGGGTGGAGGCGGCGGAGCCATGGCAATGACTGCCTCCACACCGCCTCGATTGTTGTGTGCATACATGTGCACACGCATTTCCAGCACCCCACAGGCTCCATCTGTAGCTGCCCAGCCAGCCTTAGAGGGTCATGCTGGCGCCTGCTGAGGAATGCAGCAAAATGCTTTGCTCAGCTCTTTCAGAGCTGGCAAGAAAGTGACCCCTCCCCCCATGGGTCCAAAGTCACCCCATCCCACCTGAGTCTGCGTGCTCTGCAGCAGGGCCGCTGTGGAACTCCCCCTGCAGTTAAAAGAAGGGAGAAAGGAGAGAAGTGGCGAGCCAAGTGAGCAAGATGCGCACCCAAGCCCAGCCCGGAGTGGAACAGCGTGCAATATGGATGTGGTGGCAGCAGCAGGCCTTCACCCCCCTCCAGTCACCTCCTGTGGGGGGGGGGGTTCCCCATGGCCACGGCTGGGGGGGCCAGAAGCACCTTCGCAACTCTAGCGGGCAGATCCTCTGGCTAGGTCCCCACTGGACTTCAGCACCGAAGTTGGGGTCGTGGCAAAGAAAAGGTTGAGAACCACTGCCCTAAGGGGTTGGACTAGATGACCCTGGAAGTTCCTTCCAACTCTATGCTTCTATGAAAGTGATGCTTCTATGAAAGTGAACTGAAATCAAACCCTTTATGTCACTGCAATCAATATATAACTAGGGACTGTGATCTGATCTATAACTTGCTGTGAGTAGAATGTTATTGTGTATTTTTTCATAATTTAATGTAGAATCATAGAATAATAGAGTTGGAAGGGACCTCATAGGTCATCTAGTCCAACCCCCCACACTATTCAGGACACTCACATCCCAATCGCTCATCTACTGTAACCTGTCACCCTTTTGCCTTCACAGAATCAGCCTCTCCGTCAGATGGCTATCTAGCCTCTGTTTAAAAATTTCCAAAGATGGAAAACCCACCACCTCCCGAGGAAGCCTGTTCCACTGAGAAATTGCTGTGTCAGGAATTTACTTCAACTATGGTTCTGTTATCCCAGAAAGCACTAATCTTTCTCTTTGATTATGTAGAAGGAAGGAAATCTCCAGGTGGAGCTAAAATCTGTATACCAAAGATGACCATGCTGGTCCTTTTGTTGAGTTACCTTGTTGAGATTGACTGTGTCCTAGGGCAGTGGTCCCCAACCTGCGGTCCGTGGCCTGGTGCCGGGCCGCAAAGGCCATGGCGCCGGGCCGTGGTCCCTTCTCCCCGCCCCCCCGCAGTAAAAAACTTCCCAGGCCGCAAGCTTGCGGCCCGGGAAGCTTCTTACTGCGGGAGGGGGGGGGAGAGGGAATCAGGGTGTCCGGGAGGGGTCGCCGGAGGGACGAGGCCTTTGCCGGGAGCCAAGCCCAAGGGGGCCGCTGCCTTGCCTGCCTCCGGGCTCCTTCGTCCTCCACCTCTCGCCTCGACCCCGCCGCCGCTGCTCCGCGCTCGGCTCCCGGTGCGGCCCGGCCATGTCGGGGCTGCTGGGCAAGCTGTTCACGACGAGCCTGGGCTGGAAGGGAGCTGGGAAGGGGCCTTCTCCGCAGGAGGCCAGCCAGCGGTTCCAGGCACGAATGCGCGAAAGTGCAGTGCATGCGTGATGCGCGGCATGGCCGCGCATGCGCGATGTGCAGGCGGGGCAGTTGCCCTGCCGGTCCCCAGCCGAAAAAATGTTGGGGACCACTGTCCTAGGGTGCCTTACTATTTCTTTGTATGTCTTATTTTACATGCTGATTAGCGAACAAAACCTTGGGGCTGACTTAGTCATTGCTAAGCACTACATTGCATAGATTACAGTGACAGTGTTAAATATGTAATGCTTTAGTAGCCCAGACTTTTGTCCCTTTGTGCCTTAGTCCCCATTCTAGGAGAGGGGTGCACCTTGCATGGCTACAGCCCACATGTTCCTAGAATTTAACCCTGCTGTATGCTCATGGAGTGACTTGGAAGCAAAGAGGGGGATGCAAAAACTAGGAGTAGAAGGGAGGCATGGGATGGGAGTGGCAGGGAGGTGTGGGATGGAGCTAGCAAGTTCTAGATGGAAACTTTAGCCATGCAAGAGTTAGGATGCTTCATGGGGTGAGAGGGAAGTACAGAGATGGGAGAAGCTGGTGGTCCAGAGAGCACAGGCTGCATAGGACATTCATGGAAAGACTCTTTGCCAGGAAAACAGGTTGTGAGGGCTATGATGCTGCTCTCTCCCATCAAGGAACAAAGCATAGTTGACCATTGGCTCAGGGAGGGAACAAGAGATGCCCAGACCTCAAGTAAAGACAGCTTGTTATTGACTGGTGAGTAATGAAGGAAACCCTTTGACATCAGATTCAGGAAGATATCAGTGGATTAGGTGTATCCAATATCACAAGAAGGATTCACTTTATCCTGCATAAGCAGGCCCCCAGTTATACTCTCGGATTAATATCAATATAAAATATTTACCATTGTCCACTGGAGTATAACCCATAGTAATATGATCATGAACCACAACAGTAACAGTACTAACATATCATCAAGTATTTCTTCCTCCCCTTCGCCATTCCCCTCTCTGATAAAGCAATCCCAACAGCTAAATTTGTGAAAATCCTTCAAAATAAAGACAGAGAGGAAATCATGCCATGTAGTTGATCCCTCAGTGAACCTAGAAGACTCACACGTCTCTCTTTGCAGATTGTCCTTTTGCTATGCACTCCAGAAGATGTAAGGAATTGTGATTAATCCCTAGTTTCATACTTTGCCAGGATATGCATGGTTTGTTTGGTAGTTTTGTGCAATTTAAGGTAGTGGTTGCCACTGTTATAGGAAAAAGGAAATTATTGAACTTGAGGTTTTCCGGGTTTCCTGATCCAACTTGCAGTCAGTTGAAGTCAGCTGTGGGGTCTCTGCTGGGAACTCAGTTTTCAAGCATACGAAGTCCTGATTCAGATTATGGCTTCAAGGCGAAGGGGTATGGCCTTTTCCATATGTTGTTTTTCCATCTCAAAACAGCCTGTGTGTGCGCGTGCATGTGTGCATGTACGTGCACTATTTGCTCTGATAGGGGGCTTAATGATACTGATAGACAACATGTATAGCCCTCCTCTCCATGGGGCAAATGGTGCCCCTCCTAGGGACGTTTTGAATTGGGAAGACCATGGAGGGAGGCAAACACATCTTTCTGCAACCCCAATCAGAATCGGGTTCCTTCACACTGAAAACCTGAGTTCCAGCAAGGAACTTGCAGTTGACTTGTGATCAGATTAGGAAACCCAGACACTACTTGTGGAATACAGCAAACCCTTATGGGTAGTGCTGCAATAGGACGAAACTCCTGAGTATTCATATGGTGGTTCAGGCTCTACCAAAGGTAATGTCCTGTGAACACAATGCCTTATGGTCTTTTAGGTTCCCCCAGCAATATAAAGTCCATGTTATTGTCT
Organism: Paroedura picta; assembly: GCF_049243985.1. Classification (NCBI taxonomy): domain Eukaryota; kingdom Metazoa; phylum Chordata; class Lepidosauria; order Squamata; family Gekkonidae; genus Paroedura; species Paroedura picta. The sequence continues at coordinate 66,666,209 of NC_135376.1, read as the reverse complement.
TCCCTGTTGGCTGCACACAAACGTGGGTATCTTTATGTATATATATATATAAATTACAAATAAAAAAAGGACTCCACTGGAGTATGCTGGTATTAACCTCAGACTCCAATGTTCTCCCTGTGCTCACCAATTTGTTTCATCTTGATCAATCAGAGAATCCGGTAAGAAAGAGAATGAATGTGCTGGCAAATCCAGGGTTATCTAGTACTGATAATAAGACCTGATCCAGATGCACTGCAGAGGCTGAGTTCCCTCTGTGACATTAGTACCATTTCTCCTGTTTGCGTTGCCTCCCAACTGTGTCCTTGTGAAGCATGTGGAGAGCAGAAAACATGTCATTTTCAATCTTCTCCCAGCCTACAGAGAAGAGATGGAACCGGGAGGGCAAGAGGGAGGGTGTGACATGCACACATATGCCCACTGTATTTACAGAACTGGCTCGCTTTTATGCCATTAGGTACCCAGCAGAGAACTGTGCCCATTTTGCAAATTAATTATGTGCTGGCTGTAGGCTTGTCCCACCGAGTAGCATTTAATGATGTCGAGAACCACAGTCTGCATGCTGAAAAACAAGAGGCTGCATTCTCTCCATCCCCTCTGATCGTCTGCAAGGTTTCCAAAGAGCAACTAGAAGCTTCTTAGGGCAGCATCCCTGTTTTTTCTCGGCTGAGAAAGTTGTTTTGCATAATCTAGCTGACAGGTTTATTACCTGGAGAGCTGCCAAATGGCTTACTTCACAAAGAGTTGTATCAGTATGAATCCTCCCCTATCTCATCCCCTTCCTTCACTCTGGTGGATAGATAACATTGGTTTCTTATATGTCTAGGGCAGGCTTCCTCAACCAGAGTTTTGTGAAACTCTGGGGTTTCTTGATTGCCCTAGAAGGGTTTCCCAAATGGGTGGGAGTTAGTTAATTTTGTATATATTTTAAAAATGTGTTAAACATTTATTGGGTGATATGATCATATATGGTCATGTTGACCTGCTTTTACTTCCTAAAATGGCCAATGATGGGTCTGGAGGGGTGGGAAGGGGAGGAGCCATTGGTGAGCATGTACACAGTTAGGCTTCCCAAACATATTCTGCACCATAACACCACGTCTGGGGTTTCTCGAAGCCTGAAGAATGATTCAGGGGGTTTTCAATAGTAAAAAGTTGACAACATTTGGTCTAGGGCCTAGTTCAGGTTCAAGACAGGTGTCTTTCCTTAGCTAAGGAATCACTGGACTTCCCATCTCCAGACCTGGAGGACTGGCATAAACCAAACAAAAGAAAACTTATGCGCATTTTTGATCTAAACACCCATCAAACTTAAGGATAGAATCTTTCTGTATGCTTTGCTGAGGTTCAGCTGCATGCCTCTGGTTATGTGTGAAGTGCTTTCTCCCGAGGCTGCATTTAGTTTTGAGGATAAAAAAAGATAAACCCCAGGCATGTCACTCTTGAATCCCATCCAAGAACAGAAATAGCTTTTCTTCTGCATCCCTCTGTGGAGATGGTAAACACCCAAAGCTTGGTATTATACTTTTGCATCAAGCTCTCTCTCTCCGTCTCTCTCTCTCTCTCTCTCTCTCTCTGTGTGTGCGTGTGTGTGTAAAATGCCATCAACTCACAGCTGATTTATGGCGACCCCTTCAGGGGCTTCCAAAGCTAGTGAGAAGCAGAGGTAGTTTGCCATTGCCTTCCTCTTCAGATTCTTCCTTGGTGGCCTCTCTTCCAAGTACTGACCCTGCTTAGCTTCTGAGATCTGATGGGATTGGGTTATACCCTGCTGCCTTCCCTCTCACTGAGCTTCTGCTAAGCACAAGTACCAGAGGAGGCTTTGAGGAGAACTGTCACATCCCAGTCATATGTCTGGAACTCTTTCAGCAGCCATGTCTTCCACTGTTTTCAAGAGACAGCTCTGCAGAACGATCCATGTCACGGATATGCATATCTTTGTGGCTACATAGAGTGACACAGGCCAGCATTATCAGAGCATCAAGCAGAGCCCTTCCCATTGCTTCCAATCAGTTGAATTATAACATGTTTCCAGCATGGGGCGGGACTGTAGGTATGCAGTGATGTAGATAGTTCCAATTTTGTGGGAAAGCCTCTGGGTCTGAGCATTGATAGTCTTGCCTTGACGCAGACACCCCACCAGGGTGCTTCATAGTCATGCATTAGGGTTGTCTAACAGCTTTGATTAATATTGCCGTAGTAGTCTTTTCCCAGTACGTCATTGAAGCCTATGCCTCATCAATGATAACCCCATTTGGGATCATGACATTTTTGCACTGACAACAATGCTCAGTATTTATGCAGCAATTCAAGGAGCTCAAAGCACTGGCATTGATTCTCTGTTATACTCTATGGGAGCCATATATAATGGTCCTCATAGGCTATAATGGAGCCCCCCAAATTTGGCAATCCTGAATATTTACCGAATCTAAATACCATATAGTTATTGTGAGTCAGAAGTATCGGGAAATACTGATTTTTTGGGTGGAGGGGGGTGATTCAATATACCCAAATCTGGAAAATGTCTTTCTTTTTTTCCCACTAGTTGCTGGTTCAGTAGATCTTTCCCCATCATCCTTTGGAAAGGCCATCTGTTAGTTGCTTGCTTAGCTTCTTCTTCTTTAAAAAAAACCTTCTTAGGTATGTTGTGTCTTCAGCTTTAAGTATGTGGAATTGTGCCCTGAAAAGCCACAATAAAATCTTTGTTTATTAAAGTCACGGATGGTTTGAGCAAAAAAACCAAGAAATCAGTGTGCTATAGGCTGCATGTTCAAAGCAAAAGAAGAATCCAGTGGGCTCATTGGTACCTGCTGAAGTGACATTAGGGTTGTAACCCTAAGCACTGCTTGGATGTAATGATCCATTTAAACTAGTTGTTGTTTTTTTCTTGGTAAAAATAGTTAGACTCAGGCTGTACAAGTATTTGAAGTGTGTCCCTGTGTGCATGTTAGCATTTTCAAAAGGAATTCTTGGGCCAGTCACATTATCTCAGCCTAGCCTACCTCACAGGGTTGTTGTGAAGACAGAATGGAGGAGAGGTGAATGATGTAAGCCACTTTGGATCCCCACGAGTGAGAAAGGTGGGACATTAATGAATTGAATAAGTGAATTAAAAAAATTAATTCCTCATTACCCAGTTTTCCCCTGAAATCCAACAATCCATTTATGTTTCTTCTTCTTTTTAAAGGAATTTGGAGCGTGTTTCAAATGAATTTTGTTTTGATCCAAAGTATCCTGAAAGGCAGAAAGGGAGGTTCTGCAAAATTTCATTCTCCAGATGATTGGAGGCAGGGAATGTCTTCATAGGTCTTCATAGGTCTTCCCAGGTCTTCCTGTCCTTCTGCTAGAGTACCATCCTCTGGAGTGTAACATCCACAAACAAACAAATCCGTGCAAGGGCTGAAGTTATAGATGGATGCATAGAGGTGTAACAGAAAACTACAAAGAGAAATCATGGATGCTTTAGGCTGAGCAGTGGGTTGGACTAGATGTCCCGTATTGCTCTTTCTAACTCTTTCTTGATTCTATAAATCCTGCTTTTGCAAGTGAGGAGAATAAGAGGAGTCAATGTTGTATCCTATAAAAGTGCATCTCGGAAGAAGAAATCCCTCTCCATAATAACGGTAGTGTGTTCATGCATTCTGGTCAGTATTAATTATCTGCAGTAGAATTTTCATTTATTCTGATGGCTTGATATCCATTCAGGACATGTACATAGGATCAATGGGAATGCTATTAGCATAAGAGCACATAGGACATCACAGAGTACATATGCTTGTCACGATCCAAAGCTCCACTGAACTTTAATGTAGCACAGTAAGGTTTGCATGATGAGAGCCGGCCCCAGCTGTTCAGTGAGATGGAAACGTTTAGTTCAGAAGGGACTGTGGCAGCCTCTACTCTGGGCGGATCTGATTTGATTCACTGATACCTTTGTGTGTGTACAACAGAGCCGTGGGCTTGGGAAATGAATTCACATATAGATTATTGCAATGATAAAAGTTAGAGATTATTGCAATGATAAAAGTTAGAGATTATTGCAATGATAAAAGTTCTCTTTGTCACTTGAGTGCATACATTCTCATCCAGAGAAAGAAGTATTTAGTGTTTGTCTTTCACTGCAATTGTTTTGTGAATGAAATGGTTTGGATTTCTCTCATGGACCGTTTACACACTGGGAACTTCACTGCCCCAGCTCGTGTGCAGGAGCACAAATCAGGGGGAGATGAGGTGCACCAGGCCAAATGCTCCCCCATGTGGGTACAGGAAGAGGTGGGGTAACCTGCCACAACTCAAACTCCAGCCAGCAGCCCGGCATGAAACCTCCAGTGCGTGATACTTATACCCTCTAATGAGCCTGAGCACCCTTGGGGGGAAATACATTTGAAAGTCAACTTGGCTTCGGAGTGGTTCACACTAGTGGGCTCTGCTTTTCCCACCACTAAGAAATAACATGATTGCTGTCATTAAGGATTTGAATGGCTGTCACTTGGAGGAGGGCAGGGAGCAGTTCCTATTGGCAGCAGAGGATAGGACCCACAGTAATGGGTTTAAAGTACATGTAGAACGGTACTAGCTAGATATCAGGAAAACATTTTTCACAGAGTTCAGCAGTGGAATAGGCTGCCTAAGGAGACGGTGAGCCCCCCCCGCCCCCACTGGCAGCCTTTAAGCAGTAGCTAAACAGGTACTCCTCATGGATGCTTTAGGTTGATCCAGCATTGATCAGGGGGTTGGACAAAATAGCTTGTATAGTCCCTTCCACCGCTATGATTTTATGATTATGACTCTCATAGTTAACGAAATTATTCTTCTGGGGTGCACAGGTGAAATGTCTGCCTGCCTGCCTGCCTGCCTGCCTGTCCGCCCGTCTGTCTTTCTACACACACACACACACACTGTAAAAGTCTGCTTAGTTACCATTTTTTCCCAGGTCAATACTAGCAGTTTGCATATTATTGCTATTATATAAGTACAAAGGCATTCACTGCTAAATGGATTTTTTTTGGTGTTCTGGAGGTTGGTATCCCTGCTTCTGGGGCATACTATACGATATGCATAATCAGCTTGTACAGGATACTTTCCAGGCTTACTGGGAGCTCTGTATTTCTTGTGGGAATGGAGTGCACCTTTGTACAAACCCAGCCCACTGTTTGAAACTGGGCACTGCAGATGAAGAGCAGAAGGGGGGCAAGCAAGCAATTTTTAAAGAAAGACTCTTGCTGATTTTCTTACTGATCAAACTCCTGAAGAATAGTTTGAAAACCTGTATATCAGTAGTCCCCTTGGCACCGGGCCGCGGCTCCTTCTTCCCTCCCCCCCCGAAGCGAGAAGCTCGCTAGGCCGCGAGCAAATCGGCCGTCAAAGCGGCCGATTAGCTTGCAGCCCGGCGAGCTTCTCACTTTGGGAGGGGAGGGAAGAGAAGCTTGCTGAGCCGCAAGCTAATCAGTCGCTTTAGTGGCTGATTTGCTCGTGGCCCGGAGGGGCCGGGAGGGGAAGTCGCGGCCACTGGCATGGCGGCGGTGCAAACACGCATGTGCGGACTGCCACACATGCGCGTTTGTGCCCCTGCCGGGCGCAAACGCGCGTGCACGGCAGTCCGCGCATGCGCATTTGTGCTGGGGCTGCGGCGCGTGCGTGGGCCCCCGGACCGCCCTCTCCCCCCACTACGCCACAGCGGTCCGCAGCAAGCGGAAGCTTGCGGACCGCTGCTGTATATCATCTGGGATCCCCATGATCCTCTATTCTTGTATAGTAAACATCTAGATAATTAGCTGTGATCCAGAGACTGCACCATCAAGGAGAGTCAGCAGCATTCTCTGAAGATTCTCACTCATGTACATTTCAGTGGAGGAGAGTAAATCCATGCATATACACTCCTTCAGTGTGAAAGGGATTCATCTTTGGGTGAAGCACTCTGTTTTCATGTAGAGCACATAGAACATTTTGGATTACACGTTATAATGTTTCTTTTAGCCATGTAATTTGCATTGATGGTCATATTCAGATGGGAGTTCGGAATGCAAATATATATTTTGCATTTGAGAAACTTAGAGGTAACTGAGAGGATAGTAAAAAAAAACCCCAGCAAACACATTCAGTGGAAAGAATTCAGCTAGACTGAGGACATTGTGAGCTCTCACACTTAGGATAAAGGTGTTAACAAATGTATTACGACAGACTTTGCAGGTTAGAAGACTCAATTCCCCCCCAAATTATAACACCTCTGTATGACATTTCCACAGTTGTAACCCAAACAAATATAATGTGCGATCTTGTATGGATATTTTTTTATCATATTTTTCTTAAAACCCAATTACAGTCCAACAGCAAGTTTATAACTGACCTGTGTTGTGTAATGTGTTCGGTGTAACATGAAAGAACTCTACTGTAGATGCCTTCATTATTCTATGCTTGTATTATCTCTTCTGCTCTGCTACTTTGATGTTGGAATGGGGGCTTTGGCTAGCAGAAGACCACCTGATGGTCATTGGCTTAGGTTTGGGTTTACTAACATGGTGTCCCCATGGGTACCATGTTGTCTGTTGACACTTTTGTGTAGGACCTTTTGTCTAGCAAGACTTCTAATTGATTATTGGAGATTTGTGTTGTGTTTATGGGTTCAGCTATCATACCACAACACCTCCAGCAATCTCAGCTCTTCATTCAAATGCTCTGTTCATTTCAGTTACTGAACAAGGAAACACACAAACCCCATGTATTTATATATACGTTAAGCTTCCCACCAAACAACTTGATAGGCTCTTAATGGAGCCTTGTGATTGGTCTATAAATGATGCATTTCATTGGCTACAGCAGACAAGTAGAAGTGGTTGTTGATTGGTCACATTACAATCCTTGTATTAGAATGACTGCAAGCAAGGTTCAGTGTCTGCATACACAACAATGTGTTTGGCTGCGCATATTTTTAAAAATATTGCATTGGCAGGAGCTGCCACCACAGTACAGGGATCTACACTCTGCTACTGAAAATAAGCTGTGGCAATCATTTATGTGCCTTGTGTTGCCTTCCACAGCAGCCATTTTTGATGGCCATTCTGTTGCTGTACCCACCATGCTGTGTCAGAATTCCAAACATGCCCATGGGCTCAACGGTTTGAGTACCCCCAGCTCAGATGCCATGATGTCATAGACAGGCTGAGTATCGTAGTACTGGGTAGCTGAATGTTAAGGGGATTTGGGAGACCTTAGAAGTATAATATTGAACACCAAGAGCAACTTGAATTAAATACATAATACTTTTTAAAACTTCTTGCAAAGAAGATCGCTTCAGAGAGTGGCCAAGTTATTCTGCAATAGAATAGCAAGATTCAAATCCAGTAGCACATCAGTGACCAACCAGATTTTTGAGATACAAGCCTCCGAGAGTCAAACAGGACTCTAATGGGCTGTGGGACTTGAACCTGGCTGTTGTATGGCAGGCCAGCATGGTTACCCTCTGTTCAGCCACATGGAGTGGAAATCCCTCAACCTCACGGGGAGGGCGCTCTGACTCTCAAAAGCTTATCCCCCCTCAAATCTGGTGTGTCTACAGTGGTCCTGGTCTTGAATGTAGCTGTCTTGCAAAGAAGCAGGTTAGCAAAGCCTAAGTTTTCAAACTCATTTTGTAATTGCTCATGTGGCTATGAGACTAGCCTGCAGAGTGGCAAAGAGCCAAGCGCTGAACTCTTGGATTCCATGAAGACTGTCTCCCCCTTGGCCCCTGGAGGCTGGAAAAATGTGGCACAGACAGACGTGTCATTAGAGTGCTCACCTGGGCAGCACATTATAATGCTGCACGAACAGAGCATCTCTTCCCAAACTGACTTAGGCGATAAACAATACACCAGACACGAAAGATCAACGATAACAATCATTTGCATTCCTTTGGGGGAAACTACAATCTGAGAGACTAAAATAACACAAGTGAAAATTATGTGCATGTTATCTGAAGCGAGCACGGAGATCCTGGTTTTACATGCACAGATTGTTTCAGAAAAGAAGAAAATAATAGCCAGTCTGGTATTTATTGCCAGAAAGCACTGATGGGTGGGATGGCTCGTGAACTGGCTAAGCCTTTCCCAATAAGAGGAGACAAATGTTAATGTACTGTTCCTTTCTCCCATTGTTTTTAACACCCCTCTGTCCTGGTGTGTAAATTACTTTGGATGACAATATAGAGGCTTCAATATTTATAGTGTGTGGGGACAGCTGGCTGAGAATAGTGCTTAAAATATGACAGGGATTTTTTTTTTAGGGGAGGGGGGTGTAATAATTGACTTCCAGAGTGTGTGGCACAGACAGCATTCTAAGCGACAGGGATGAAATTGTACATTTAACTTCAGCTGGTGCTATTTTGAATGCTTATTTTTAGAAGCAGATTTCATTTTGACTAGTTTGTTACATTAAACATTAGTTCATCTGTTTATTTAGGGCTCACGAGAAATGTCTGATGGATAACCTTGGAACCTGACATCTTTTATTTACCCACTAGGGGCCAAGCCTGTTGCATTCAGGAATACAACGGGCACTAGATTGGGGTGGTGCTGGTGGTGGAAGAACTCTTCGCACACTGAGTGGCACTTAAGCCATGAGACACATTTCTCCTCCAAGACCTTACCAGAAATATATTATGTGGAACAGATAAGCTTGAAAAAATAAAAAGGTTGGTTAACTTGGCAAAGTGATCGAGCACCATCTTGCCATGTAGAAGGTCTCAGCATCTCTAGTTAGAAGGCTTCAGCAGCAGGAGTTGTGAAAGGCCTCTGCATAAGTTTCTGAAGAACTGTTGCCACTTTGAGTAGACAGTTCTAACATTGATGGACCAGTGGCATGAAGATCTATGGCAGAGGTGGTGAAACTGTGGCTCTCCTGATGTCCATGACCTACAATTACCATGAACCTCTGCCAGCACCATAATTTGGCTACTCCTGAACTCTGGTGACTGCTATCAGCAGTCTGAATGTGAATACATAAAAGTTGCCTTATACTGAATTAGGGGAACTAGTTTGGCTGTCACTCCCCATTGTATATTTATATGTTCTTCACTTTTTTTTCTCTAAAGTGGACTTTTATTTCAAATGGAAAACCTTATTGGTATATACTCCAAAATACCTTAATGAAGTTCAAACTGTGAATATTGTCCTGCTGGTTTAAAATAGAAAATTAACAGTACCAAGAATCTGGATTACAGTTATTATCTGGATTTCTAGTCTTGAAACAGGACTCAAAGATACATAGGTCCCTTAAGTAAGTCTCTATCAGTTGAAATGGTGATGATTAGGTTGCCTTCTGGCCATAGAATCATAGAATCATAGAATCATAGAATCATAGAATCATAGAATCATAGAATCATAGAATCATAGAATCATAGAATCATAGAATCATAGAATCATAGAATCATAGAATCATAGAATCATAGAGTTGGAAGGGGCCATACAGGCCATCTAGTCCAACCCCCTGCTCTACACAGGATCAGCCCTAAGCATCCTAAAGCATCCAAGAAAAGTGTGTATCCAACCTTTGCTTGAAGACTGCCAGTGATCACAGGGTATCTCCCTCTGCCAGTCATCACAGGGTATTTCCCTCTGCTCTCAGAACAACCCCAGTTTCCATGCTTCTCCTGGGTTTAGTGCAATTCTAGTGTTGAACCAAGAACAGGGATCTGTTAAAGTCATTACAGGACAACTTTCTTGATGTAAGTTGGAGGGAGGAGTTTCCCACAGAGCTATAGTGAAACACAGTTGTGAATGTTACCTATCGCATACAGTTTTTATTCCTGCTGTGCTAAAGATAGGGTACCTTGTGCTAAGGAAAACCTTATTGGACAATATACATTCAGCATGTACCAAAAGGGGGAATGACCACAGAGGAATAAGTGGAAGGTATTATCTCACTTACCTAAGTCAGAGAACACAGGTCAGGTCTCAATCAGGCAGTTCTTCTGAAGAAGCAGGACATATGCTAACTTGTCCTGGTTGGGGTCCCTGATTTTGTGTAGCTTGCATTTTTCAGAGTGTTATTAGAGCCCAGTGTGGTTCTAGCTGTATGGATGACTTTGTGTTAGTGTGGTATGATGAAGCAGATAAGATCTTTGAAGCAGGCCACTTACCACCTCCAGTCTTGCTCCTTGCCCTTCATGGCTAATAGTATCATACCAGGCTGGGTTGGTTGACTTAATTCAGGAGATAATAAAAGCTCTTCTGGAGGAGGAGGAGGAGGAGGAGGAGGAGGAGGAGGAGGAGGAGGAGGAGGAGGAGAGGAGGAGGAGGAGGAGGAGGAGGAGGAGGAGGAGGAGGAGGAGGAGGAGGAATTGGTTCTTATATGCCGCTTTTCCCTACCCGAAGGAGGCTCAAAGCGGCTTACAGTCGCCTTCCCTTTCCTCTTCCCACAACAGACACCCTGTGGGGTGGGTGAGGCTGAGAGTGCCGATATCACTGCCTAGTCAGAACAGTTTTATCAGTGCCGTGGCGAGCCCAAGGTCACCCAGCTGGTTGCATGCGGGGGAGCACAGAATCGAACCCGGCATGCCAGATTAGAAGTCCGCACTCCTAACCACTACACCAAACTTGAAGATTGTTGTTCCAGCTGTTTGAAAGATGCAGCTGTGAGACCCCTCCTGAAGAAGGCATCCTTGGACCAAAGGAACCTAAACAGTTACCACATGGTGACTAATATTCCATTATTGGGCAAAATGCTTGAGTGGGTGGTGACTACATAGTTTCATGAGATAATGGAGGAAATTGATTATATGAACCCATTTAAATCTGGAGTCAAGCCTGATTTGAGACAGAAATAGTCTTAGTTACCTTGTCTGATGGTCCTTGCTGGGAGAATGGCAGGTGGAATGCATCCTAGATCTCTAAGCAACTTCTGATACCATCAATCATAGCATCCTTCTGGAGATATTGGCTAGGCTGGGAACAGCGGGCCCTCTGTTTTGATGGCTGTGCTTTTACTTGACTGGCCAATGCTAGAAGGTGTAGCTAGTGGACTGCCGGTTGACCTTGTGGCATTTATACTCTGGGGTTCTGTAGGGTTCTATCTTGTCCCCTATGCTATTTTAACATCTACATTAAACTACTGGAGTGAGGTGAAGTCACCAATATGCAGATGACACCAGCTGTATTTCTCCTTAACTGCTGTCCTGGAGGAGTTTGCATTCTCACTGAAGGAGCATATCCATAGATTGGGGATTCTACTGGACTATGTCTTAACATCGAAGGAGCAGGTCTTTTGCATGGCTCATAGTGCCTTTTATCAGGCCTGGCTGTTTTGCTAGCTATGCCATTCTTCAAAATGCATGATCTGGCCTCAGATATCTCTGCCAGGGTATCTGAAGGACTGTCTCCTCCCATACTGTCCAGCTCACCAATTAAAATCTGCCTCCAAGGACCTGATTGTTCAGTGTCTATGCAGCTATAAGATGTAATGAGTGCTGAACAATCCTGACAATAAATTTTAAAAGGAAACAAACCGAAGAAGGAAGTGCTGTACAGTGTGGTGAATTCTGTAGAATCTGCCGTACGTTCAAGTTGGAAACTGTTTTTTCCCTCCCAGCCCTTTTTCTTCACTATTTAGCATGAACACTTTCGAAGCACTGCATGGCAAATGTGTTACAAAAGTTTCACACTCTGTATCAGCACATATTGCAAACACCCACAAACTACTGCCATGACAACTGAGCAACACTGCAACCTCATCGAGAGCGTTCCTTCACAATAAAGTTCATCAGGTTGTCGGAATCTGTTCAACCTTTTGGCTGTTTTCAGTAGATACTGTTGTCACTTCAGACTCAATTACCCACGTACAACTCTGTTCAGAACTGGATAGTTGCCATGAAATATGCATTGTGTACGTACCATTAATTTACTGACTCATCTTTTCCCATTTTCTCTGAAAAGTGCTACACTGAATGGCTCTTGTGAAAGCGTATTAATTCGTTTCCGTTGTGTAACAGTGGTCTAAATTATCTCGGAACGTAGCATGACGTGATGGTCTGAAAACAATCTAGCTGAATGAAACTCCTGGCTTAGGGCTGAGGGCCACACTGGAATCTCAGCCCAGCGGATGGAACCAACCTGCACATTTTGGAGAAATGCAAGTAATATAATTTGTTTACCATTTTCATGACGGTTAAGCCACAGATGGTGGACAGCTTGCATTTTTTTTCTTTTTGTGTGTCATCTTTTTGTCTTTCTTTCCTGGAACACCATACTGCCCAGAATGTGAGGAACCTTGGTCCAACCTGGCAAAGGTTTACAAAGAAAGCTTTTTGGGCAGCAGATCTAGAGGTTTTGTACCTGCATCTTTGTTTTTCAGTATTTTTTTTTGCCTATCTCAAAGCAACATCTGCTACCACAAGTCCCAGAAGTTGATTTTTTAAAAAAATACAAATTGGAATGTTGAGGTTCTAACGAGACTGTCAGTCTGCAAGAAGTTGCTGCATCAGTGTTTTATTATTACACTAACTTCAAAGCCTGTTCATAAGAACGGGCTTTGAAAGGGTCCTCCCAGTCAGCGTCCTGGCTGCTTCCAGACCCCCGGGAAACGCTGAGGGCGAGGAGGAGGTGGCTGGGGGGGTGGGGGAGAGGGAGTGCTTCCTGGGGGCCTGGCAAGCACACCTGGTGCCTCAGTGAGGCCCTGGGTGTGATTGCCAGGCCCCGGGTAGCGTTCCCTGTCCCCCCTGGCAGCTGGATGACTTTCCAGGGACCTGGCAAGCACACCTGTGGCCTCTGTGAGGCCCCGGGTGTGCTTTCCAGGCCTTTGGGAAGTGCTCCCTCTCCCCCACCCCACCCCCCATGGCCAGAAAGGTTGGGGACCACTGCTCTAGGACACAGGTCTATAAATGTTTTTCATGTTTGCCACAAACATAAAAACTAGAAATGTAGTTTGTAAGAAATGAAGGGAAGGTATTGCTCATCTGTCAGTATGGCACTGATTTGAAAGAAAGACTCTCTTTAGGCCCCATAGCTATTAGAGTTCAGAAAATTGAGGGGAAAAGAAGAAATTCAAATGCTTCCAATAGATTTAAATACAGTGAAAGTCACCCATGACTATTTTATGTCTATCAGTCACAGAAAGTGGAACATGATGTGGCATATGGACAAAGACATCTCTTATGTTTAGTTGTTCTTTTTCTCATTGACTACTTAGAATGATTCCTCCCCACCCCCCAAGCGTGTTATGTAATTCTCAGTTGCACAGTAATTAAAGTACCTGAGGATTTGCCCTTGACCCATTTTCCTCTCTTCCTGCATTACTGCATCCTTCACTGATGATGAATGCAGCCAGGAAACTCAGCCTTCTGTTTATGTTGTTGCATCAGGCTTTGTGTAAACTTTCAAGCCACAGAAAGTAATGATATTGGAAATGGTGCTGAAAGATCTGGAAGCAAAATATGCATTTGCTTTCACAAAACTAGCTGAGAAAACAAATTATTCTCTATCCCGGGACAGATCAAAACTGGCAGTTTAGCAGCTTTCCAATAAAAGTGTTAGCTACACAAAGGTACAAAGAAAGATGGAGCCCCCCCCCCCCTCCCTGGCACAAACTACAACATGTCAATCACTTCTATTTTTTACACTTGGCTATATCGCAACAGCAGCTTTGCTAGTTTGCATGGTATCTACATGCACATGGTAATTCCTGTGTGTCCTTGACAAGTACTCCCTTGTCTAGTCAAATTATGCAACGAGGGCCAAGTCTTGTTTTAATTAAATGCCTGTGATGGCCGTAGTGGGTGCTGGCAGGGTAAGCTTGTATAATTCATATCCCCTTAAAGAACCTTTGACACTGAAAGGATATGATGGAGAAAGGAGAAAGACTTAAAGCAAAAGTCCTCAATCCTGTTTTAGTGACCCTCACCATCTAGGTCTGGATCAGAATGTACATCCATAGCCACAGGCAGATATGCCTTCAGCCCGATGGCCCTGTTAAGCTCCGTGACACACAAGTCACCCAACTGCATGCATTGCTCCCATACGTACATAAGCCAGTGTGGTGTGGTGTGCTTCATGTTAGACTAGGATCTAGTGACCCCAGTTCAGATCCCTTTTCCTCCATGGAAGCTTGCTGGGTGACTTGGGCCAATTGCTTTCTCTCATCTGACACTATATCACCCTTTTGAGGATTAAATGGAGGTGGATGGAAGAGTGTTGCAAGTCTTTTGGGGTCCCCAAATCAAGTCAGTCAGAGAGCCAGCATGGTGTAAGGGTAGACTCTGGGACCCAGGGTGGAATCCCTATTCTGCTTCACAAACTCAATCTATACTGTCTCATAGGATTGTTGTGAAGTTGAGAAGAAAGGAGAGGCGAATAATATTAGATGCCTTGGGTCAACAATGTGAAAAAGATGCATTAAATAATTAAGTGATCCTGACCTTAAAAGATATTAAGTGATCCTGACCTTAAAGGATATTTGTGGTCTGGGCCTAGCGCCTGAGGGACTGTCTAACTCCCTATGCCTCTCGCAGGGCTCTTTGCTCTGTGAATAGAAGAAGAGTTGGTTCTTATATGCCATTTTTCTCTGCCAGAAGGAGTCTTAAAGTGGCTTACGTTCGCCTTCCCTTTCCTCTCTCACAACAGACACAAAAGAGGGAATGCGAGCTGGCTAGGCCAAGAGTGGTGGCCTATAAATATAATGAATAAAATAGAATAAAATAAAATAAAATAAAAATGAATAAAATACAAATGAAGTAAATAAAATAAAATACTTATAAAATATTTCCATTGCTGGAATGGCCTGGAGGGGCTTGCTTGAAACAAACTGAAATGGAAGCATGTGACTCATCTTTTAGTGGCTTACAAGAATTGGAAGAAGAGCATACTATAATAAGGAGACTTTTGAGTGCATATTGCAGGAGGGTCTAGCAACAGGGAGACCTGGACCTTTGGCAGTGGTCACCAACCTTTTTATCACTGGGGACCGGTCAACACTTGACAATTTTACTGAGGCCCGTGGGGGGTAGTCTTTTGTCGAGGGACGTCGTCACCTCCGCCTGAGCCCTTGCTCCGCTTTCTTTCCCGCCAGCGCCCCTGACTTCCCCTCACTTGCTGGGGGGGGGGTGCACTGCTAGCATCAGCTATGGCAGCTGCCGGAGAGCACCAAAGGCAGAGTGGCAGAGTGGAAGGGCAGCCCCTGAGGCAGCAGCTGGGGAGGAGGACAAGGAGGAGCTGCGGACCGGTACTGACTTAGCCACGGACCGGTACCAGTCCCCGGACTGGGGGTTGGGGACCACCGTTCCATAGGACTTCTAGCACATATGCTTTGCTATTATGGGACTAGATGGACCATTGGTCTGATCCAGCAGTGCTCTTATTTTTACTAATCTTTGATAGACCTATGTGAAGTGACTATAGATTTTGGGTTACAGTTAAGACCATTGAGCCATAAAAATAATTTATTAATCGCATGCAGGAATATCCTCTTTCAAAGCCCCGTTGAATTCTGTGAGTTTTCCCTGTTCATTCAATGGGTTGCTGTTGAGAATCTTTCTTTTTTCAGTTGAAAAAATGTAGAAAAATTCTGAATTGTGGCCTAATGAACTGTAAGTGTTGAAAATGAATGTGCTTCTTCTGGAAGCCATCATTGCTTTAGTCAAATGGATTTTTAACTGGAGATATGTTGTTTTCTTTGGAATAATTAGCATTGTTGCTTTTGACTTCAAAATGGTGGATTAGGCCATAAAATTTGTATAGGATTAAATAAGAAATATCAAAACTGCTTCTTAATGTCCATGTGGAAGTTTAATTTTTCTTCTAGGGAATATTAATCACTGTAATTTGAAGATAAAAGTATTAATTTTACAGATTGATTAGACAAGCTCTGATCTGATTTAAGCCTGCTTTTTATTGGAAGGAAATTGAACTGAAGTAGCTAACTCTAAGAATGAAATAAACCCATTGGTATATCAATAAAGGAGACATCTACACCATGCGGACTACTTCATTTTTGGAGTTTGGCTTCATGTGCATGCACTCGAAAGCTCATACCTTAACTTTGTTGGTCTTAAAGGTGCTACTGAACTCAAATTTTGTTCTGCTGTTTCCGACCAACAGAGATGCTTGAATCTTCCATATTTGACGATTTATTGATCAGGGCACTGCAAAGAAGATGCGTATAGAGTCACCACCTTGGTACAACTGTATCTACCCAGGATCTGCTGCAATAGATATAGAGTCAGAAGAAAAAGAAGAAATCACAAGGCAATGTTGTGAAGTGGTCCTCTTTATTATTATCATCCAAATAAAGGGTCAACCAAAATGGGATCCTAGGTTAAATAACCCGCTTTCTGTCTATCTTCATCAGTGCTTGCTCTGCAGTGTAAATAAACAGATTGAAAGTATACTCACATAAACTTTCAAAATTCAATATAATTCAAAAATTTTCAAAGCTACAATAAGACATACCTTCCAATGTAGTTAAGTTATAATAATAGTGATATGTATCACATTGGCTAATGCTCATCACAGTCTGGGGACTTCACAAAGAGGTGAATACAATTCAGCCCTAGCCCTGTGTCACATTGTATAGGACTACAATTTCTACTTGTGTTTTTCATTATTTGATATTATGTTCTCTGTGTCTGGAGCCTGTACATTTTACAATTTATGCAGGCATGGCCACAGAAGAAGGCTGTGTGCCAAAATATACTTAGTCTAGGCCACGGAAGCCATTGTGTTGTATTGGTTGTGAGTGGTGGCTTATAATCTGATGAGCTGGGTTTGATTTCCTGCTCCTTCACATAAAGCCAACTGGGGGACCTTGGGCTCATCACAGCCCTGATAGGCCTGTCCTGTCAGAGCTCTCTCAGCCTCACCTACCTCACAGGGTGTCTCTTGTAGTGAGAGGAAGGAAAGGCGATTGAAAGCCATTTTGAGACTCCTTTGGGCAGTGAAAAGTGGGATATAAAAACCAACTCTTCTTCTTTTGATCCTTGTTTGTGATTTTTAGAATTCATCTTCTAGTGAGGCTAGTATTGAGGGCTTATAGCATTTTTAACTTTCTTTGTAAATACATGTATTTTCTTATGTTATAGCATTTTTCTACGTATTGCAGTTATAATATCAGGCCAGACGTTCATATTTCTTTAACTTTTTTGGTTTCTTGATTCCTTAAAATTTGATACCAATATTCCCTGGTGAGGAGCTTATCAAACTGTACTAGATCCAGGTGAAGCAGAGCGCTGCCTAATTGCTTCCTGCCCTTGGATGCTTGGAGGAGGGAGGCTCTTGGCTGGAGACGGATCTAGGCATGATGGATCCCCACAAGCCCTCACGTTATCTTGCTGGAAGTTTAGAAACAACATGTTATTTTCAAGAGAAAAAGACAAGGTGGTTACAATCAATGCCCTGCAAGGCACCTTCTCAATTCCATGAAAGTTCCATAGCAGCTGAAAGAAATGAACAGTGGTGTTTAAATACACTGTGTGGGACTCTTGGGTATCCAGTTGTGTTTTGACTAGAATGTTTCACAAATATTATATATTTGTGTGGTTTCTTTTCCACTTGGGAAAAACTAAACCCTGGAGGCATAATTCAGTTTTAGACTGAGGAAATGTATCTGCATTTTACTGATCGATGTTTGCAACAGTAGGCATGGATTTTCCTGGCAGCTACAGGATAGTCCAGAATATATGCAGTGGTGACTACTGAGATTCCCAAGTGCTTCTTTGCTATTATGATACAGCCTCATTTTGTCTCCTAAGGAAGGCTTGTTAGCAGTAGGGAGCATGTTTTATATGCAGATGGATCCAGCTTCAGTCCTCGAAGACTGTGGCTCAGTAGCAGTACATCTGCTTGACATGCAGAGGGTCCCAAATTCAATCTGTGGGCAGTGGATTTTCACATGCATTCATTATTCAGGTGAGAGCCAACTTGGTGTAGTGGTTAAGAGTGGCAGCCTGTAATCTGAAGAACCCTATTTGATTCCCCACTCCTCCAAGGGCAACCTTGGGCTAACCACAGTTCTCTTAGGGCTGTTCTCACAGAGTGGTTCTATCAGAGTTCTGAGCTCTGCTTACCTCACAAGGTGACTGTTGTGGAAGGAGGAAGGAAAGGAGATTGGAAGCTGCTTTGAGACTCCTTTGGGTAGTATAAACCGGGATGCAAAAAGCCAGCTTCTTCTGGTAGGTGCTGTGAAGGACCTCCACCTCAGACAGTTGCTGCCAGAGTGGACAATACTGACTTTGATAGACCAGTGGTCTGACTAAGTATAAGTCAGCTTCATGGGTTCATGAATCAAGGATGGCAGCTGTATCCTTGGACCAAAGCTGGGTTGTGGAGACACTTCTCTGCTTGAGGAGCAGTTGCCAGTCAGTGTGATTGCACCATGCTCAGATGACCAATACTCTCAGTCAGAATAAGATACCTTCATATATCACTGTGCAGTGGAAGAGAGTGGAGGCATCAGGGCTATATGGGAGCTTGCTGTTCTGAAGAGCACCGAAATAGCCAGTGAAGTAGTTTAATTTTTCAAGGGATGCTTAAGTCTCTCTTGAATCGCTGCCTTAGTATTTCATCTTCTCCTGAAACTGACAGGGGAAAAAGTCTAGGAGGGCAAATGAAGGAGACAGCCCTAATTGCAGAGGCTCCAGGATTCTAATTTTTGTAAATTTCACTTAGAGACTGAAAGGTCTAGACAGGGGGAATTAGGAAGAACAGCAAGCTATGGAAATATCAGTGACAAAGTCAAGTCTTTTTTAGGTTGCTTTATCCGTCCATCAGGGATTGTAGCTTTGACAGGTAAGGGTGGAAGGATTTCTGTAGAGGACACCTGATGGGTCTTAGATGCTATAGCTTGCCCTGAAAAAGATAATAAAATTCCCAGTGAATTCAAAAAAATAAGTAGATGTGAACCAGGTGAACCTGATTACCATGCAATGAATAACATAAGAGGTTTTCCTGCTACTGAATGCAAAATTCATACCAAATGCAGTTGGTCCTCTTCTGTTTTATATGCTGACAATTCCTTCCATCTGCTCCACTGGTGCATCAAATTGAACAGAGTTTCTGATCTCGTCAACCTTTGCTTCTTCGGCTTTTTCTCTCATTGTTTTAGATACCTTCTTATCCTACAGTTTTCAGCTGCCTCTATTGCAGTTAGATACTATATCCTCAAAATGGGTTGGAGGCAAAATAAAATCATGGCATTTTTGGATGCTTTTCTCCTGTTTCTCTTCTTGTAGATTGGTGCATTTGTACTATTTTAATTCATCCTGGGGGAGTGCAGAATAGGACAATCACAAGGATTGTCCTACTTAGGTGGAAAGATTGAAGAGTCTAGAGCTGCTCTGATGAGGGGAAAAATAATTAAGGAGATGGTAAAAAACATATATACATATCTTTATTATGGTCATAGACCACCAAAGTCAAAATAATTTCATGGTTACAAAAATAATATGGCTAAAACATTGTTTTACTCATAAAATAGCATTATGTTAAACACTTAGACCATGAGTCTACTAAAATATAATTTAAAACTTAATGGAAATACAGGTAATTGTTCTAATTGCTCTCAGGGTCAGTTAAGTTTTAGCCAACTTCCACCGACATAATATAAAATAATGATCATAGTAAAGAAAACGGACATGGGAAAGCTTTTACTCCCTCTGCTGTAATACTAGAACTCTTGGTTATCCAGTAAAGTTGATGGATAATCATTGCCAGACAGACATTTCTTTATTGAATTAGCGATTAAATTGAGGATTGGCTTTTAAAGACAGATTCATGGAGGACAGGTACGTAAGTGGCTACAAGCTAAGGAGGCTAAAGGGAACCTTTATTTGCAGAGACAGCAAACCTCTAAATATCACTGTTTCAAGGTAGCATCAGGAGAAGAGAGTTTAGACTTCATGTCCTGTATAATGGCTTTCTAGGGCATCTGGCTAGCCACTTGGAGAGACAGAATACTGATTGAGAATGGACCACTAGTCGGATCAAGCAGTATACTTTATATGTTCTTGAGTTCCAGTTTTCTATTCTCAGGAAATGTTACATAATGATGCAATTTCCATAAATTTTAAAACTGGACTGGACCTTTCCCCCTATTTGTTTTTATGCTGGGGGGGGGGAGCAGTTTAAGAAAATTTGAAATATATGCAACACTTATTTTCTTATTGGCTCAAAGTTTACTGTACTATCTTAAAAATCTACCATACATTATGTACAACTTCAAACATACAATTATCCTGAAATTTAATTGCATTAGCTCAAGGTGGGTAGCCATGTTAGTCTGTCTGCAGCAGTAGAAAAGAGCAAGAGTCCAGTAGCATCTTAATGACTAACAAAAGTTGTGGTAGGTTGGGAGCTTTCATGAGTCACTAGATCATACTTTGCCACAAATTTGGGTAGTCTTTTAAAGCAGCTTTCCCCAACCTTTTTATGGTTGAGGACCGCCTCCGGGGGTGGGGAAGACCTGGCGGCCTGGGGGGCATGCATATGCGTTAGTGCCCCCTGGTGGTGAAAACATGCATGCGCAGAGCTGCCGCACATGCACATTTTCACCACCAGGGGCGCTAATGTGCATGCACGGCAATTCCACGCATGCGCGTTTGTGTCCACCGGCGTGCCAGTGCCCGCGCCTGCCTCTTCCCCCTCCTCTTGCAGCAGGAAGCTAGCTGGTCTGTGAGTGAAGCGGCCGCTTTGGCGGCTGCTTCTCTCGTGGCCTGGTGAGCTTCTTGCTGTGGGGGGGGGAGAGGCAGGCGTGGCTGCCGGTGGCCCGTTACTGAGGCCTTTGCAGCCTGGTACCGGGCCGCAGACCACAGGTTGATGACCCCCGTTTTAAAGTGCTACTTGATGTTCAATAGCACTGAATAGCTTAGTTTTATCCAGTAATTATAAGCATACTCACTGCTAGGAAGGGAACAGCAAATTATTGCACCTGGAAAGATAAAATCAGTGAAAAATTAGAGCTGAAAATTGAAACGATCAACATTGCAGCAAACAAAAGAACATTTATTAGCTCCTCTTCATACTGGCAGCATTAACCAGAAACTGCATAAGGCTGGAACAGACAATAGCTTTTCGGAGAGTTGAAAATGCTCTGACAGAGATATTGTGTTTTCACCATGATGTGCATATCTCTCTTTGTCCCATTTTTGTCTCACAGTGTTACATATTGGTCTGGATTTGCTGAAGCACAAAATCAGGCCGGCTTAAAGGTGGTCTTGATAGAACAACCTGAAAGGAGAAGGGAAACATAAAATTCATCAGACTCCATCTGGAAAATTTGATAAAATTGAAGTTAAGTATAGAGACCAAATGTTCCTCTACAGAGGTGAAAACAATAACATACTGTTGGCAGTTTCTACCATGAGGGCTAAGAAGAAATGCAGGACAGAACTGATGCTTCTAAGTACAGACAAGGGCTCCCAAAGTACCTCCTTCTCTTCTTTGTTTTGTTTTACAACTCAAAAATCCAAATCAAGAAAATGTTATGTGCAAATTTAATAGCAAAGAAGCTGGAAACAGAAGGATGAGCCAGAGGGGTGAAGCATCTTGCAATTCCTGGCACAACTCATAGGCTAGCAGCTCTATTTCTAGGGCTGCCAGCTTTGTAACAGGAAGTGATGTCATGGTAAAACCATAGATATGTAGAAATTCCTAGAGTGCCCTGATGCCACTTCCTGATTCAACACAGAAAAAAGCACAATACTCTAAGTCAGCCTTTCACAACTGTTTTACCATTGAGAAACCCCTGAAACATTCCCCACAAGTGGTGCGATTGTGCAGAATGTGGTTGGGAAGCATCACTATGAACATGCTCACCTGCGGCCGCTCCTCTTCCCATCCCCTCCAGGCCCATCATTCACCATTTTTTGTGGGGGTGGGGGACAGGTAAACATGGCCATATATAGTCATATCACCTAATAAATGTATAACAAAATTTCAAACATATATTAAAAATTTGGAAAACTTCCAGAACCATCTAGACCCTGGTTGAGAAAGCCTGCTCTAGATATTTCCAAATCTCCATAGCAAACGTAACATTCCTAAAGAATTATGAGATCACTTCCAGTTCCAAAGCAGTAAGAATTATCCCAGTGCCACACACATCCCATTTTCTTCCCTTAATTCCACCGAGTGAGGACTGAGAGAGGGAAGTGTTACCTGCTTAGGCCAGGGTTCCCCAATATGGTGTCCATGGGAACCAGTGTGCCCAACAGCACCTTTTCTGGTACTGCTAAGTGGTTTTAGGAAGTGTGTGGGGCCAGGTAGGACATTTGCTCAGTAAGGCTTCCAATTCACTATTGAAGATTTGTTTGGCTGTGCAGATTTTTAAAAAAATGTTGCTTAGGTAGTAGCACAAGGACCTATACTATGTTACTGGAGTTAACCTGTGGCAATTATTTTGTGGCTGGCTCCACCTCCTGCAGTGGTCATTTTGTGGCAGCCAGTTTGTTGCTGGCCTGCAGTGCTGTGGCAGAATTCCAGATGTGCCTGCAGGCTCCAAAAGGCTGGGGTCCCCTGGGTTTGACTCTTTGTGAATATGACAAAGCAAAATGCAAAGATAATTTAAAATATGCATTAAGGAAGCAAAAGATCCCCACTAGAGAAGTTAACAAGTCTGATGAGTGACTGCTTCTTATTTACAAGTCCTCAAGATGTACATTTTTGTTGCATTCCTTCTGACAGGGAATTAGACACCCTGCTGCTTGTTGCCAAGGATGGCTTATTTCCACCCCATGCACTCAACTGCAGAATCACATTTGTTAGCCATGGCAGGCATCAGCAGCTGCATGGTGGCAGGCTAGTCAACTCAGCTGGCTGGGCACTTTCTTTCACCCTTCAGTCACCTGCCCCTTCACTGTTGCCTCTGTCACCCTCCTCTTCTCACCTGCTGTTGCTGGAAACAAAATAATCCTGCCCGATATTCAAACTGCCTCTCTCAAGTAACCAGGTGAGAGATGCCTCATTCTCTCCCTACGAGAATGGTGAGAAGAGGCGGTGGCAGCCAGTGGCTGTGGCATAGATTTGCATGGGTTTGGTGCTTCTGCGAGAGTCACAAGCATATTATTAAAAACAAAGCTGATGTCTCCTTCATAGCAGGGCAGGTCTCTTCCAAATGCATGTCTGCAGGCAGTCTTAATTTTGTACCTGCAGAAAATTCTCAACATCCTTATTCTCTGTTTGCTTCCACAAGTAAGGGATTGAATTAATGTACCAAGCAACATCTGCCATGAGATCACTGCTTGAGTCCCCAGGTGAGGAACAGCAGCCAACTAAGCCCCAAAAAACAGCCTTTGGAAAGGAAAGGTGAGCTTTTACTCTGGAAGCCTCATGATCCTTCCCTGTCTCCTTGCATTCCACCACATGACCAGCTGCAGCCTGATATATTCATCAGATTGGAATGGCAAAGCAAAAAATATTCCTACCACCTCCTCCTTGTGGGCAGAACAGTACAAAGATAATGAAATACCTCAGCTAGCTGACAAGGAATGGCACATGGTGATGTGAAGGTGGTAGTTCGGTACATCCCCCGAGCATGACTGGCAGATGGTGCTACATAGCAATTAAGTTTTCAAGAAGTGTGTCTCCCTGGAGGTTGTGGATCAGAAAGAGCAATCACAATATTCAAAGGACCCCACCATTTCACGCCAGAATAATTGACCAGAAATCGTTACCTTCTACCCTCACTGCATTTCTGTATTTTTTCTAAGTTAAAGGTAATGACATTGTCTTAATTATCGCTCAGACCTTCTTTCCCAGAAGGATAATGAGATTTCCTCCCCCTCCCAAAAAACACTGGCTATTTTGACAGTGATGATTTTCATAGAATCATAGAATAATAGAGTTGGAAGGGACCTCATAGGTCATCTAGTTCAACCCCCTGCACTATGCAGGACACTCACATCCCAATCGCTCATCTACTGTCACCTGCCACCCCTTTGCCTTCACAGAATCAGCCTCTCCGTCAGATGGCTATCTAGCCTCTGTTTAAAAATTTCCAAAGATGGAGAACCCACCACCTCCCAAGGAAGCCTGTTTTTGAAGATTTTGAAGGTTTTCACTGGGGATTTCCTTGAAGAAATGTTGCCATCCAAAGAATTTTATGGTGCTCCACAGTGCAAGGACTTCACCACCTCAAGAGTAACCACAAGACCTGTTATCCTTAGACTGAAATCATATACTCACTGTAAAGCAGAAGATATATTATTATTAAACAAATTGTCCTGAGAGGCCATGAATCTATTCAAAACTCCAATGCAAGCTCTTTTAAAACTGCCTCTGTTTTCCCACTCTTGCACACCAAAAATGGGAGAAAGGCTAAAAGGGTTTTTGGGATGGATCCAGTAGTAATTTCTGCTGATGGAAGGAGTTTCAAGCAGCAGGATGTGACTTTCTTGCAGCTTCTTCTACCCTGCTGCAGCTTGAAATGGTACCCTGAGATAGATACATGCTGATCTGGAGACTTTTGACTTCAATGACTTCAATGCTACCCTTGCATCTAATCTCCCCAGGAACAGCATGAGGGGGCAGTCAAACCACCAAGGAAGTCCAGGCTATGGCAAACCACCTCTGAATGTCTCATGCTGTGAAAACCCTACAGGATCACCATAAGTTGGCTGTGACTTTTTAGCAAAAAAAAAAAAAGTTACAGTACAATCCTCAGACTTTCTTAGGATTATACTGTAAATCCTGTTGAATAGATCTTAGTAGGCTTCTGAGTAGACTTCCTTAGGATTACTCTGTAAGCTGTCCTACTTGAAAGGGATATTGCCACGCTTATATTCCTGAACACATGTTCTATCTAAAAGAAGAATGAGAGAAAGGGCATTGAATATAGATGTGTTTTCAGAAGGAAAATAATTTTATTTTACCATTGATACTATACATTTACTAAGAAGTGGAGCAGAACTAACCATCAAGTTCCTAGCTGTTAAACACCTCTCATTTAAGCTTTATATGGGTCTAAAATCTAGCATTATAGAATCCCCTAATATCCAACAGGACTACCGTTTCTTAATAGGTAGAGATGTTTCATTTGAAATAAGCGAACAATAATTACCTGCTAATTGTTTTGAACTTTCAGGAGAGCAAGAGCACAAAGGACTGAGACTGGGACATTGGGAAAGTAGGAGGAGAGTTCAAAGGGAAGGTGGTGTGGGTGGGAATGCAAGACTAATGAGAAAGACCCCACAGTAAGATTCTGTTACAAAAAGGGAACAGTGCTTCATATATTGAAAGATTCCAATAGAAGAATTTCATATTCATTTAAATATACATGCAATGTTAGAGTAGGGTTTTTTTTAAATGAAGTCTTGCTGTTTTTGGTCTCTGTCTCCTTTGAATATTTAACTTATCCCATAGAGCAAGGAGAAGAGGTAGAGTTCTATTTAAAAACTAGCCAAAGCCTGTGTGGATCTTATTAAGTATTCCTCCCTTGCCTGTCTCATTAAGGGTATTTATAGCAGCACATACATCTATGGGTAGAGGAAAATGAATACAGACAGGATATTTATATGTCAGCACAGCAAAGCACAGCATTAGGTGATTAAATCGTACAATCCTTAGAATACTTTTCTGAGAGTAAGCTCCACTGAACAAGCCTGAGTAGGCTTCTGGGCAAACTTGCCATAGTTTGTCAGCTTCCACATGAAGATTTTCCCCAGCATGGAATCTCCCAAGTTTAAAGGGAGCATCTACAAGATGTTCTTGTTCTGAACACAACTCAGATCATTTCTGCACCAGAGGCCACGCACCGGGCTGCAGACTGGAGTTTGAGCCAGGGCAGGTTGCCCCGCCTCTTCCTGCTCCTGCATTTGGCCCGGTGCTCCTTGTCTGCCCCAGATTTGTGCTCCCGCACAGGAGCCGAGGCAGTGAAGTTCCCAGTAAGGAAATGGTCTCAGTGGTGTTTCCTGAGCTTTCCCCCTTAATCCGGAGAAAAACAGGGTTTACAGAGGAAACCCTGGGGTAGCTGCAGGTGGAATGTTTAGAACAGTTCATTAGTATCCACTGTGGAGGGAGAGGGGAAGCTAGGGCCTGCTTTGAAAATGGTGCCAGGCAGCTTGCTGCTGCACATCATTCCTCTTGCTTTCCCCCTGCTGAACTATGCTGAAGCGCTACAGTGTGGTTCAGTCAAGAAAGGGTGTGCAAGAAAAGTGCAAGAAAAGGGTGTGTGTGTGGTCAGGCTGTAGCAGTCAATCCCTGTGGGACAGAGAAAACGGAAGAGAAGTGGGGAGAGGGGTGACAAAGAGTGTGAGGAGTCTGGAGGGGGGGCATGTGAGGGTTGCTTCTGTTGGATCCTGCATTTAATGTCCCCATCTGCATGCAATGTTACATTGCTGTTCTTAACCAAGGCGACATCCTTCTAAAGGCCCCTGAGGTTAATGGGTGTCAAAGGCTTTATCTGTGTTTGGGATTGCCTGAGTTGAAAACAAACCAGCATGGGCTGGTACAGACCAACAATAAGAAAGTGGCCAAAGTGGTGCCTCCCACATTCTGCTTTGAGCCACCAAAAATGTGCACACAGCTGAGAGAAAGCCCGGTGACATGTTGGGACAGTTGCATAGTACAGGATCAGGCTGCACTTTCCCATTTTCTTCTGCTTGCTTTTTCTTGATTTTCACATCATTTCCCAATGTCAACTTTTGGCAGTCACATAAGAGCCCATGTTTAATAAGCATTCAGACCCGTACCTGCTCACCTGTGGCATGTTTCCCCCCCATTATTATTATTATTATTATTATTATTATTATTATTATTATTATTATTATTATTAGTAGTAGTAGTAGTAGTAGTAGTAGTAGTAGTAGTACTTCCTAAGTGGGATGGATAATGGTATACTATAGCCAACTCTCATTGGATCCTGAAAGCTAAGCAGGGTCTTTGATGAGAAACCACCAAAGGAAGACTTTACAGAGGAAGGCAGTGGCAAACCACCTGTGCTTCTCACTTTCCTTGAAAATCTCTTGGGTTCTCTATGTCATCTGTGACTTGACAGCACTTTTCTTACACCCACACAATAACTTAATGCAATAGGCCCATGTGTTTTGTCTCTTATGGTGCACCATGTTACTGTACACATATCATACAACCATCTGCTATTTGTAAAAGAAAAAAGAAGCAAAAGGTTGCAAAAGCACCTCAAGTCTTTTTATATCGTCTGACAAAGACAATTTTAACTCATTTGATAGAGAAGGAAGAGGCCTCATTAAAACATTCACTCTTACCAGCCAGAAACGCTTCAATCTTGAATGGATTCACATCCAGCTCTTTCTCCCTTAGCCACTTGGCTACGGTATCGAGATATTGGCTTATGACACAGATTTACTTCGAGGCTAATGGATAAAATTGAATTGTAACCATGTTCATGGCACCCAAGTCCAAATCTTTGGATGACTGTATTAAATAGCCTAATGTAAAAGGGTGATAAAATAGAACCTCGGACATCAAACAGGTAGGGGGCCAGGCAATTGATTCTGCATTTATGGTGGAAAGTATCTAGCAGACACACTGAGACTACTAGTAATCCTCTTCTCCAACCAGTGTAATAATATGTAGTAATTTACACATCAGAGGCCAAGTTAGCAAAATGGTGGTGGAAAGTATTCCTGCCCAATACCTATAGATTACACTTGTAATTCAAAACAACCACACATCTTGGAGTTATTCCAGTTCTCTAATGTAATCAGTATCTACCTGCTTCCAGCTTTTCTTTTAAAAGCGCCATCTGTCTTATTCATGCTCACAGAATTGACTGTATACAAGCTTAAATGACAGTAACATCCAGTGAATTATCTCCCCCATCATGGGATCCAGCATAACCAATTGAAAGTGTTCTCAGGGAAGGGGTGAAGTTATTAAAAACTGCTTATTACCCTAAATGAATTAACATACTCAAATCTCATGGGTAGCCTTAAATGACAAGATAATTTTTAGTGGCATTTGAAAAATGATCTTCGGTTTTAGCAAATTTATTCCCAGAGATAAAACCAGGGCAAGGGAGGGGCTGTGGCTCAGTGATGGAGTGTCTGCTTTACATTAAGAAGGTCCCAGGTTCAAAGAATCAGGTAGGAAGTGATGACTAAGTCCTCTGCCTGGACAGCTACTGCCAGTCTGAGTAGGCAGTATTGCCCTTGATGGACAATGATCTAAGTCAGTAGAAGGCAACTTCATGTGTGTTCATTTCTGGAGTGGAAAAGATGGGACCTGGAGACACTTTCCTTTCCACACAGTGCAGAAGTTTGTCTCACCTTACCTCCTTTTTCTCTTTCTTGGTTTGTGAGAAATCATGCTGTTTCCCAGCTCATGAGCAGCTGTAGGCTCTCAGGAAATTATCTGGCATCCCTGTTTCTTTTACCAAAGAAACAATCTTTGGGAGCAATCTCATATAATTCATGTTAGGAATGGGAGTGAATCCAGATTCTTGTTTTCACAAGAAAATCCATTCTTTTAGGCTCTTTCTCCAAACCAGCTTTCTCTCTCTCTCTTTTGTTACTGCAGAGGAAATTGTCTCCTCATTTTTGAAACAGTAATCTACCATTGCTAGAAAGATTTTGTTCCCCTTTCCCTAACGATTCTGGCGCTTTAATTAGCCTGGATGGATAATACTCATGGAAATGTTATAGATACTACCCAGTAGTGTCTCAGGTGTTTCCAGGGATGAGTGGTACAGATCCTTCTCATTCATCTTTTGATCCTTGGGGGAATGGTGAGATATAAATGTGTGGAGTGAACAATGGACTGCATGAATTAGGGATGCTAGCTAGCTTGGGGAACAAAGCAAACCTTGCCTGCATTCATGCCTTTAGGAATAGCTATAGTCACCCTGGGGCCAGTTTTTTTGAACTGTGTTTTTGATGAAAGATAATTTCTACATGGTGATGTTTGTGCTCAAAAAATCCCACAGTGAATGATATCAGATGGGTCATTGCACTGCCATCTTGGCACAGGTTTACTAAGGTCTTCCAGATTATCTGAAAGTTCACGGAAAATCTAGAAAACTATGCTAAGAGGAAGAAAAGAAAGGAAAGAAATCTATTCTGGTGGATTGATGGTACCCAAGTCAGTGACTAGTGTAATGTTTATTAAATGTAGCTCATTTAATGTCTAAAGAACCTAAGCAAAGGTTTGGGGATTTCTCCAGGAATATTTTCTTTTGAAATGTCATTTATTCTCTTTTAAGAATTATGATTGGACTCATGTGGCTATGTGGTAAACAGTAGGTATTTATAAAACTCATTTTAGAGTATAATGGCTGTTTATTGCTAAATCAAATGTCTTGTATTGTTTAATTAGCTTTACAGTAAGACTGAGCAAAACCAAAGCAGAATGGGAGCCTCTGCTTACCTCTTTATAATTGGCAGCCATGATTCCACCTGCTCTGTGTTACCTTTTTCACACCTACCACCCTCAACACATATGCATATTTTCTCTGACAAACTCACTGCAAATGTTGAAGAAACCTAATAGAAGAGCCAAGATAAATGTGCCAGGTTCTATACATAGTTCATTTGTTTAGACAACTGACAAACAATTTATGTCAACACTCTGTTCTGCATTCACTAATGTCGTGAATGTATGTATGCACCAATGGGGCATTATTGAGAAAGATTGCCCACAAGATGGTGTTGCGTTGCTTTCTAGTATATTATTTTGTGTTGCAGTCTCTTGATGGTCACCATTATCCTCCAGTCCCAGTTCCCAATCCTCCTTCCAAAATCTTGTGGGGCAATGCAAGAGGCATGTTTATTTATGCAGGAGGAGAAAGTGGTCAAGGTGACTGACTAGAGGAGGAGTAACCATGGCTCCATTCTTTTTTGTAACAGTGAATCTTTTAAAGAGACTAGATTCTTCTATGTAGCAGTCCTATCCTGAGAACTTGGAAGTGAGGGGAGAAAATAATGGTTGCAAAGTATTCCTAGGTATAAGTCCTTGTAAGACATTCTACATGAGTACATGGTGAGGGAAAATGAGATCATGGTTATAAGCTCCAATCTCAGTGACAGAGATCTTATTTTTTCGGGATTCCTAGTCATATGGGCCAGGCTTTACATATGTACAGGTATATGCATATAAGTTCTGTAATATAGTCCAATTAATGTAAATTGTCTAGGGGCAGAGCTCTTCTGTCACAATCCCATTCCTTGCCCATGAATATTTTTTTTTTTCTGTCCACAGACCATCTGAAAAGAGCTGCCCAATGGTGGAGATGCAGAAGCAAATTACAGAAGTTCCCTGTATTCTCTGCAACACAACCACTCTTTTATTTGGGGCACATGATGAAGTCTAGTTAGGAATGTGAAGTGGGAAAACTTGGGAGCTTGCTATTCTCAGCATTATTAGTCTCGACTCGAGCATTGTTTTGCCTCGTTCTCCTTGTGTTGCAACGGCTGTCACTTGTGCAGGAATCAGAATGATGAATAGTGGCTGTTGGCTTGCCACTTGATTTGATTCGAGTACAAGATGTTTTCCAAGCAGGTCAAGAGGGGATTTGTTTTTGAATGGTAGATTTTGGTTTTTTCATGACACTGAGTGCCAAGTCATTGTTGGAGAGAGTGCTGGCAGAAAGACATAAAAGATAAATCATTCCCTTGTTCAAAAGGCTCAAGAGAAGTACTTTCATGCCTGAATGTGTGTTCCAAAAAAGTCGCGTTCAGTTGGTGGAAGACTGGTCTGCTCGTAAATCCTATTGATTTCAGGAAGTTAGGATGATGTCACACGGAGTGTAGCAACGGCTTTTGCTCTCTAGCTAATGAGTACATTTTATCTCATCCTTTCTCCAAGGAGCTCAGGAGAGAAATATATGGTTTTCCCTTCTTCCATTATATCTTCATTACAGTGGGTTGATTACACTAAGAAGAGTGAGAGCCAACAGGTAACATCTGGCCCAAGTTCACCAAGTGAGTTTCATGGTTGAGTGGGAATTAGAATCTGGTTCTCCTTTTGTCCTTGCCCATCACGGTGGCTCTCTTGCTACATATACTTTCAGGTATTGCAGCAAATAAAGAAAGGTTGAGTGACAGATCTTGAAATATTCATGTGATTCTCACATGAATCTTAGTCTATTTGGTATGTGTTTATCACCTACACATATTTAGCCTCCTGTGGGAAACACCATAACTTGTGTAACATCAGTATACCCACATGATTGTTTCATAAAGCATAAATCCACCCTTACATTCTGAAAAAAAGATGTGTACATTTGAAATTTGGTGTGCAGAGTGATCAGCTGAAATTGTGTCTTTTAGTAGAGACAATCTCTGTCATTGTAGGTCAAGGTCAGTTTTTGACAAAACAATACTTGTCTTGGTGTTGATAATGAAACCTGCGACCATTTTATTTCTTCTTCCTTTGAAGTTTCTCTTTGTCCTGCTAAAGAGAATGGATTCCTTTTATTATCATACATAGAAACTATACAGTTTCTTCATTTAAGACTGATTTTTTTCCTCTATTCTAGAATATCTCATTCACTGTTGACCAGCAACATGTGAAAGGAGGGAAGCAGACATGGGATGAGACCAGACCAGGGCCATGGGGAACGAGGGTGGATAAAAGGGACCAGAAGGGTACAGGCTCAGGAGGAAGATGGCTGGGAAACTCCATCATTCTGACAGTGGAGACCTGGCTGAGAGGAAGAGCTGAGGTGAATTAATGTCTCTCTTCTCATTCTGAGACTTCATGCTGCCATCAAAGTCTAACTAACAATGGTGGAAGGAAGTTAGCCTCTAGAAGAGCAGATGGGGCATGAGAGGTGGAAAGGAGTGAAGAATGCAGGAAAGGGGAGCAGCTATGGTGGTTTTCAAGGAAGAAGAAGTGGAAAGAGTGAGGAAAAGTTAAATGAGATTCTGCAGTCCTGCAACCTCTTGCAGGTCCCCTTTTCTGGTAGAATCCCATTTTACTATTCATTTGAAACTATAGAGTTTTACTGGAGAATACTGAACTTGGAGCATGTAAATATTTAATTTTTGTGAACATTTACATCTTCAACACAGCTGGAGGAATGTGAATATGAAGAAGTAAAAAGATTACTTTTTGGATTTCACAAGCAACCTATTTTATCTCAGCTGTTCAGAAATTCTTTGAGAAATGCAGTGATCTTCAACAAGCCTCATCAGAGTGAATTACTAATGTTCAGTGACATTGTACTAATGTACAAATGAGTCCATTTGTCAAACACTGGGGGAGTCTTTGACGGTCTTCTATTTCCTACAGGATTTGCCGGTCCAAGCTTTGGGTGTTATTATTTGTTTAGTGTAATATGCCGCTGACATTTCTGTGAAATTCTTTTGCTGGTAACAATTTGTCCTGTTCTTATCTGGGAAGCACAGAGTAATATGTTGTTAGGATGCTCTTTTCCAGTAGTAATGACACTGATGTGCCCAAAAGTGGAACACATTCTGGCGGCTATTGACTTTGAGTTAATTTTCAGTTGCACATGGTTTCTATGGCAACCTATTCTGCCATCATCACCCTCAGAAAGCCAATAGGAAAAATTTGAAGAATGCCTCTGGCAAAATCCCTACTGTTATTATTGGGGAGCAGTTGACAACCGGAATGTAAATAACATCTGAGATAGATGGGCTATAAAATGCCTGAAGTTTACACTGCAGGAGGGGAGGTAGCAGCTAGAAGGTCCTTCACCATGCTTAGGCCTGGTTCTTCTTGAGGGCATTTCCCTTTCCAGTGGCCACTGCAGAGGTGGAGGAGTCAGCATTTGTCCACCTTGCCATTTTCCTTAGACCCAGGGCCAGTCTGAGTGGCACCAAGGGAAAGCAGAAGTCAAGATTTCATTGTTATACCTTTGTTGACTCTGTTCACGTAGAGCTCACTTATTATTCTCTCTTCAGTTATTTGTTTAAGCGTTTGTATATTGCTTTTCTCCCCAAACTGACTCAAAATGCAAAAATGCAAGGTAAACAAACATGGGGGGAGGGGTCTTCTAAGTGCAGACCAGGCCTGTGCTTTCTGTCTTCCCCCTCCCTGTCTCTCTTGATGTCAGCTGATGTTCTTCCAAGCTTCTTGGGCTGAGAGCCAAAGAACAAATTCAAGTTTTAAAGGATATTTGTAAGAAACGGGCAGTACAGAGGCTTAGAAGGCCTTACAGCTGCTGACTGTGTAGAGTTGCCAACCTCCAGGTAGGACGTGGAGATCTCCAATTATTACAACAGATCACCAAAGATCAGTTACCCTGGAGCAAAGGGCTGCTTTGACAGAAGTAGCTCTATGGTATTATACCAAGCAGAGATCCTGCTCCTCCCCAAATCCCACCCTTCCCATCTTCTATCCCAAAATCTCTACAAATTTCCCCTCCTGGAGTTGGCAACTCTGAACTTGCTGTTTCACTGCCCTTCCTCTCAGTCCATGGCCTTCTTCCTTCCCCTCTTCTGTGTTAGCCTTCTGTATTTTAATTGTTCTTTTACACAAACCACTTTGAGAACATGTGTTGAGAAACAGAACATATATATCGTAAGTCAGATAAGTATATGTACATGACTCAGGATTCACAGTGTAGCTGCCCTGATTCATGACTGATCCAGGGAGAGCCAGTATGGTATGTTAGGCAGGGAGTGGGGTGAGACTAGAACCCAGAGAGACAGGTTCAAAACTGTGAAGTTTATTGGGTGACCCTGAACTAACCACTATTTCTCAGTATAACCTATTTCATACGGGTTGTTTAACTAAAATGGAGGTGAGGAGAACCAGCTATTTCATCATGAACTTATTGGAAGATTAATGGGATTAAAAGATTGTAGATGTCACCTTTTTGTAGTGAATTCTATGACAATGGGTGGGGTAAAAAAGGGATCTGATAACAGACCTGGAAGAAGAAGAGCTGTTTTTTGTACCCCAATTTTTACTGCCCAGAGGAGTTTCAGAGTAGCTGATATTCACCTATCCTTCCCCCCCTGCCCCAGCAGACACCATATGAGATAGGTGGGGCTGAGAAAGCTCCGAGAGAACATTAACTGGCCCAACATCACCCAGCTGGCTGCATATGGAAGAGTGGGGAACCAAGTCTAGAGATCAGAGGCTGCAATTTTTAACCACTTCACCACAAGACCCTCTGGATATGTGTGCCATGAACTCTGCTCAAGTTGGACTGCTCAGGGTCTAACTAGACATGATGACAATGCTGCTGGTATTTTAAAACCTAGGCAATTTAAAAATGCCATAAAGACCTACTCATGACTGGGCCAGCAGCACAGCAAGATGAGGTGCTTTTGTTTTCCTCAGTATCTTTTAAAGTAACCAAATGGCTGGAGTGGGGAGCAGCTGTTTTGGAACCTGAGAAGGCATGGAGGAACCAAGAGATTGGGCCCTTTTAGTTATGTTGGCATCTCCATTTTGGTCACACGGGCATGGTCAAGTATAGTTTGGCTCTCATTGGAGACCCCTTGCTCACCCCTAATCAGAATAAGGGAGAAATTTGGCTCTCACCTTTTCTATGTCTTGTTCATTCATTCATTCATTCATTCATTCATTCATTCATTCATTCATTCATTCATTCATTCATTCATTCATTTTTTGATTTATATTTTGCTCCTCCCAGCATTGCCAGCTCAGGACGGCTTACAACACAGAGTAGTTTGTGTTTTCCTCTTTGGAGTTTATTTGTAGTAGGGGGAAAGTATTCTGAGATAACAACACCCTGGTTAATAAGCTTGCAACAGTTCCAAAGTAATAATAACAGGCTTTTCCTCTTCTCCACAATATGACCTTCTAGAGTCTGCTTAATTTGTCCCATAGAAGTGAAGGGGAGCTCATGAAACTGTCTTTTGTCTGAATCACTTCTGTACTCCTGTCCTAGCTTCCAATTTTAGTCTTGCTAGAATGTGACAGCAAGAGTAAGAGAACTGACAACTAGCTACTGGACTGGAATTCATGAATCTCTTTCAGTAGTTGGAGTCAGGGGAAAACTCCTTCTGCTAGAGGATCAGCAGAAGGATCCATGGATCAGTTGGTACCGGGCCGCAGCTCCTCCTCATCCTCCTCCGCGGCTGCTTCCTCGGGGGCTGCCCTGCCACTCTGCCGCTGGCTCACCTTTGGTGCTCTCCAGCGGCCGCCATGGCTGGGACTCCCCCTCGGCATGGCACTGCTCAGCTGCTGCTGGCAGCGCCCCCCAGCGGGTGGTGGGAAGTCAGGGGCGCCGGCAGGAAAGCAAGTAGAGCAGGGGCTCAGGCGGCGGCGACGTCCCTTGGCAAAAGTCTACACCACCCCCGGGCCTCAGTAAAATTGTTAAGCGTTGACCGATCCCTGGTGATAAAAAGATTGGGGACCACTGCAGTAGGTGATGGAGGAGCCCAGCCTTGAAGGCCCAACTTTCCCCCTTCCACATGGGCCTGCCCTGAGATAGACCCAATTGGTGTCCAGGGCAAAAAAGGGCATGCAGGCTGGTGCTGACACCATCTGGAAGTAGGTATTAGTCCTCCTACCAGACAAGCATCAGCCCAGCCTTTAGTCATCATGTGGAAAAGGTATGTGTGAAGCTGACCTAGAGAAGTGATTGAACATGAGTACTTGCAGTAACATGTTTTGTCCTCCCTATTTTTTAAAAAAAAATCAGCTCTGTTTATTTAGCTAGTAATCATAGGCTTTCAAGTGAGTTGCAGATGGAACTGAGATGCAGGTCCAATTCCTTAAATAGAAGATTTTAGCAGATTTTATGTTAATTCTGTCCTGGCATCTTTTCTGTGAGAGACAAGGTGCACATTGTTTGTGGTGAGTTCTTTAAAGAGAAAATCTTGATTTGTACCAATTTAGATAATTGCCCCTTGTCATCAGTCTTCCATGAAAAGTGTAGGGATGGTATCCATGTCCGTATGTGTGTGTTTTTTCCCCTCCACTTTTCAATTAGCTTGTCACCAGTTCCTCTCGTGTAGGTGTAAGGGCGGGAAGACAAAAATACTGAGAAGGCATTATTTTCCATGCCAAAGCAACAACTGGCTTTAAGGCTGAAAGGACATGAAGTTCTGGTGAACCTAGTTTAGGCATGAAGAAGAAGAAGAGCTGGTTTCTTATACTCTGCTTCTTACCACCCAAGGAGCTCTCTGCAAATTCCAACCAGCTGGTAGTCCCTAGCCCCAAGGAAATACATCTGTCCTCAACCAGAACCAGTATATTTTGCATCCTGGCCCCTACCTGGTGGAATGAGCTCCATGAGCAGATCCTTTTCAGTTATGTGAGGAGCAAACATAAAGTAAAGGAGGCAATAGGCCCACTGTTGGGTGCAGATGGACAAACTCTAACGAAAGATGCAGAGAAATCAGAAAGGCTTAGTGCCTATTTTACATCTGTTTTTTCCCACAGGTCAAAGTGTTTAGGCACATCTAGAGATGGCCGTAGCCAAAGGATAGTGTCTGGGTGGCAGGTTGACATGGATAGAGAGGTTGTCGAGAGGCATTTAGCTGCACTGGATGAGTTCAAATCCCCTGGTCCGGATGAAATGCACCCGAGAGTACTCAAAGAACTTTCCAGAGAACTTGCACAGCCCTTGTCCATCATCTTCGGAACCTCTTTAAGGACTGGAGATGTCCCGGAGGACTGGAAAAGAGCAAACGTTATTCCGATCTTCAAAAAAGGGAGGAAGGATGACCCAGGAAACTACAAGCCAGTGAGTCTGACCTCTGTTGTGGGGAAGATAATGGAGCAGATATTAAAGGGAGTGATCTGCAAACATCTGGAGGACAATTTGGTGATCCAAGGAAGTCAGCATGGATTTGTCTCCAACAGGTCCTGCCAGACCAACCTAGTTTCCTTTTTTGACCAAGTAACAGGTTTGCTGGATTGGGGAAATTCGGTTGATGTCATTTACTTAGATTTTAGTAAAGCTTTTGACAAGGTTCCCCATGATGTTCTGATGGATAAGTTGAAGGACTGCAATCTGGATTTTCAGATAGTTAGGTGGATAGGGAATTGGTTAGAGAACTGCACTCAAAGAGTTGTTGTCAATGGTGTTTCATCAGACTGGAGAGAGGTGAGTAGCAGGGTAACTCAGGGCTCGGTGCTCGGCCCGGTACTTTTTAACATATTTATTAATGATCTAGATGAGGGGGTAGAGGGACTATTCATCAAATTTGCAGATGACACCAAATTGGGAGGATTGGCAAATACTCCGGAAGATAGAGACAGAGTTCAACGAGATCTGAACACAATGGAAAAATGGGCAAATGAGAACAAGATGCAATTTAATAAAGATAAGTGTAAAGTTCTGCATTTGGGTCAGAAAAATGAAAAGCATGCCTACTGGATGGGGGATACGCTTCTAGGTAGCACTGTGTGTGAACGAGACCTTGGGGTACTTGTGGATTGTAAACTAAACATGAGCAGGCAGTGTGATGCAGCGGTAAAAAAGGCAAATGCCATTTTGGGCTGTATCAACAGAGGCACCACATCAAAATCACAAGATGTCATAGTCCCATTGTATACGGCACTGGTCAGACCACACCTGGAGTACTGTGTGCAGTTCTGGAGGCCTCACTTCAAGAAGGACGTAGATAAAATTGAAAGGGTACAGAGGAGAGCGACGAAGATGATCTGGGGCCAAGGGACCAAGCCCTATGAAGATAGGTTGAGGGACTTGGGAATGTTCAGCCTGGAGAAAAGGAGGTTGAGAGGGGACATGATAGCCCTCTTTAAGTATTTGAAAGGTTGTCACTTGGAGGAGGGCAGGATGCTGTTTCTGCTGGCTAGGTGTTCTGTGGCCAAGTAGGATGCTAGTAGTTTGGCTTGGCTAGGTGGTAGAATGCCAGCCACACTACTCTTGTGACCTGTGCCTCCATAGAGAGCGAGGCATCAAGGATCATGCCCAGGTCTCTGGTAGAGTGAACTATTGATAGCTGCACCCCATCCAGGTTGGGTAGAAATGCTTCTTTGCTTAAACCCTTCTTGCCTAGCCACAGGACCTCTGTCTTTGAAGGACTGTTTCAGATGGCACTGCTTGAGCCACCTCGTCAACACTTCCAGACATTTGGCTAAGGCTTCAGGGGGAGAATCAGGGTGGCCAACCATCAGGAGGAAGAGCTGGGTGTCATCTGCGTATTGATGACATTCCAGCCCAAACCTCCACACCAGCTGAACAAGAGAGAGCATGAAGATGTTAAATAGGATTGGAGAGAGGAAGAAAGAGAGAGACAGAGGCCTGCTTAAACTGCTCTAGTAGTTGTCTGCGATCATTCTTCTGTTATCCCAACTACTGTTCTGGAGAGAAGCAGGGAAGGAGTATGCTGAAAGGAGCAGGAAGTCTCCTGTTAAGCCAATCAGGACAGTGGAGGTGATCATTGAAAATCATCTGGAAGTTCCTCTCCTATGTATGCTAAATACACATTTCTGATGCCCCCTGTAGAATACCCTTTATATTCTGCTTAGTTATGCGCGTGGTAAATTTTGCAACATTTTGCACACTGAAATGCTGCTGCTAAAAACAGCACCTTAAACTCAGTTTTGTGAGATGTTCAGTGTTCCTAGTATTTCTGTGGTGTTTACTCTCTTTAGTTATATATAGATACCACGTGGAAAGTGGATTATCTAATTGGAATTACATTTCCCCACTTCATTAGGACCTGAAGAGAACTAAATTAATTAGCTGCTTCTGGCGCATTTAATCAGTATGCTGCACACAGCCAAGTATGAGCTGAACCTTATCAGTGCTGTCATTTCAGACTTTCCTAAAGTGCACTTATTTTTCCTTTGCATAGGCCTTTCAAGACCACACATGGTGTGCCAGTGCTAGAGATTCTTATCTTGGCTCATGTCCCCCCTCCCCCTTGTGATAGTAATGCCAGTGCTGTCACAGCTCCCTCTTCTCTGTTCCCTATGGTCTTCCAACCTCTTTGCAGCTCCTGGTGCTAATACAATTCTGTATCAGTCTAGGGTGCCATGGACAGGTGCCAGAATAGGTTGGTGGATGCCAGTGTACCTAAGATTCCAGCCTAAGAAATCCATTTTAAAGGCCACAGATTCCTGCATGAAAATAACTGAATGTACGCAGTTCAGAACATCAGAAACTTCCTATTCATGGAATAAACATTAGCATTTTGTAATGGATCAGAAAGCATTGCTAACTAGTTTCCTTCATCTATAAAATAATTAAAATAATATGACAATTTTACAGGCCATCTGGCCAGCTCCCCTGCCTGCTCTCAGTAAGTGCCAAATTTTTCCTTGCTCACCATTCTTTGTCTCATCTTAAGTAATGTTTTTATAATAATGCCACTTTAGTTGTGCTTCCAAGTTCAATAGTGCATTGATTATAATTTTCTGGCTCTGACCTACTGAGTCCTTAATAATATAACTCTTACTAACTTTTCCCCCCTGTTGTGCATGCCACTAATTCATATCAGTTCTTTTAGGACATCACAGTTATCTAGGAGGTTTCAGTTTTTCCCAAGAATAGAAGTGCATGTTTGTGGTTCGCCTTCCTTTACGTAAGCAAGACATTCTCCCCAGTAAACTACTGAATGTGAACGTATTAAAAAAGAATGCAGCACTCTTCAAACAGGCATCAGTTAAAATTCTCTGCTTAAAATGTTTTACAATAATCTGTTGATTCTATAAAGGAGTCCAGATTTTTAACCACCAAAGGTTTTTAGAGTCAAAACTATTAATCCTTCCCTTTCCTTCCCTTATCATACTTATTATAAGGGGGAAGGATCAGTCATTGTCAAGCATCAGGATATGAATCTAGAACCTGGGAAATGAGTCCAAGAAAATGGCTGTTCTAATATAAGGTGCCCATTCATCCCACATCTCGCGGGACAATCATGCTTTCTGGAGAAATGTCCTGCATCCCGAGGCTTTAAAAAAAAAGTCCCACCTGGCCACGGGCAGCCTCAGAAGCTGCTCAAACCAGCCTGGCTTTGGGTGGCGGTGGCAGTGGCGAGCAGGACCCGTGGGTGCTTTCCTGGCTGGGCAGGCAGGACAGCGGGTGGCTGAGCAGGATGACCGGCATGGAGCAACAACAACAGCACCCCAGGTAAATCCTGCGAGAGACCCCGGACAAGCACTCCTCCTCAGAGACAAGCCCCGCCACCACTGCCCCCCCCACCGTTGCAGAGCAGGAGCCGCCACTCCCCCATCGCCACCGCCCCCGGTGTCCCACTTTAGCTCCCTCACAATCTGGTCACCTTATTCTAATAGCAACGTGTACTTAGAGGTTGTTAAAGGAAACAAAGTAGAAAGGAAGGCAGAATGGATGTAGCAACAAGGAAGTTGGGATAAAAGTTGGGATCATAAGAAAGGCCAGTCTCTTGTTGTTTATTTGTGTTTTATTTTACATTTGGGGACTTTATTGTTATCAGATTTTAATGTAACTATGTTTTTATATATACGTTGTAAGTCTCTGTGAGCCAGTTTGCTTGGAGCGGCGGTGTAGAAATCAAATAATTAATAAACAAACAAACAAACAAATAAATACAACAGTAATACAACAAAGCTATTGAGCTTGTTCAGGCAAGAGGGGGAAAATACTACCCCAGGGCTCTGTTTAGACACGATGAGTAACTTTTTTTTATTGTGCCTAGTTAGTGACACCAAGTTCACTAACAGATCACTGAAATCCAGATTAATCTCAACAAATGTTACTTTCATTGCCTCCTTCTGCAGGTAGGGAACTGGACATAAAACAGCCAGGATGTCAGTGTGACTGCATCATGTAAAATGATTGTTAAGCCTACACTGGGGTTAAGAAACCCAATTAAGTTTCCGCCTTTAGATCCTGGTTTGATCGACCCTAACAAAGCATAGCCAGTGTACTGGCTTGAATTTAGACAACAAAACTAACCATCGTGGCATTACATGGGGTGTGAAGTACACCAAGGTTTAATATCTGACAACCACTTCTCGGCTGATTGTAGCAATACAGTGATGGCTGTCATGCTGCAAGGACTGTGTTTTGCTGGGTCAATTCCTGGCTCAGTCCTGAACCGGCAGTGGAGCATTCCTGTTTTCCTGTTGAAGGATTGCTGCTGTCCTAACTGCATGCTCATATGTATCTCCTGTGTTTTCCTGAGGTGAAGGACTTTTGTGATGCTTCCTTGTCTGTTTGACTGGCTGCTGTGATGTAACAGTGGGGGCACAGTTACACTTGGAGCAAGGACGGAGGACACCGTTTAGGGTGACTGAGCAGGATTTTAAGGCCACTGCATTTTGTTTTGTTTTCGCATGGAAAAAAAAAATCACAGCTCGCTATTATGTGCTCTCAGCC
The DNA here is from genome assembly GCF_049243985.1 of Paroedura picta. Taxonomy (NCBI): domain Eukaryota; kingdom Metazoa; phylum Chordata; class Lepidosauria; order Squamata; family Gekkonidae; genus Paroedura; species Paroedura picta. Next base: position 66,625,064 of record NC_135376.1, on the reverse strand, counting down.
AAGGAACTTTTGCATTCCGAAGAGAACGGCCTCTTCAGCTTGAAAGCTTGTTTGAAGCCCTGTAGTCAATATTTGACAGCATCCATGAGCATAAATAATCCGTAAGCGCTCATATAAAATATCTCATTTGCCCAGACTTTTTATAATATCTGTATACTTGTATTAAACCAGTGCAGTTTGTCATAGGAAGGAGGATCACCTCAGGGAATTGCATCATACCAAACTGAAGAGGGGTCTCACTTGCTAATTTCTTGTTATCCATTTTCAAGTGAGTGCATTAACCCATAAGCAAGCACATTGTATGCATTTCATTGACTGTAATACTGATGTTGGAATTAATAGTTAACACACAACCATCTGATGCCCAGCCGGTCATCCCAAACCAGTTCAGAGAACACAGTGTGTTCAATTAAAGTTTACAGCTTGCAGATTTAAAAAAAAAGAACTTAATGTCCCAGAAAGTTTAAAGATCATTAGGCCTGAACACTCTCTTTTCCATCCAATGCACCAGTAATAAAGCTCATTAAAAATACACTATGTAAACCATCTTGGGCTTAGTTGGGTTTTTCCATGGTTAAAACAACTTGGCTGTGTGCAGCTCTGGGTTGGTGCTGCCATTCCCTCAACTGTCATTACACATCTGCTTCAGAATCAACATTTTCCAAGGGGAGGAGACAAGAGTGCCTGGGGAGGATGGGCATCCTCTCCCTCGGCTGAAGAACCAGCTTGGCTGGAGAGGAGCAAGGAGCTGGAACAGCCTGTCCTCAGATAGTTTAATTGCAAAGAGCAGCATGAAAAGATTACATGGAAAACCATCCTAAGCAGAATTATCCTCTCCTAAACCTATTAGATTTAGAGGGGTGTATCTCTGCTTCGGATGGTATGGCTAAATCATCAGTTAACTTGTGATAAGAATTAATAATAGTAACAACAACAACAACAACAATAATAAAAATAAAAATAATTTTTTGTATGCCATCCTTTCCTAACCAGCTCAGGGCAGCTCACAAACAATCCAATAATGTTACATTAATAATAAATATTATTGCTCAACCAATTAAATATTAAAAGCCACCTCCTCTTCAGTATGTATCAGAAAGGAGCCAATATCCGATACTTGGTGTATGCCAAACAACAACAAAAGTCTTCACCTGCTATCAGAAGTCACCCACTGGCAGAATTGCATGGGAAACATTTTGGGTTCAATGAAGATGTCTACATAGGAGAATAATGAGCAAATATATAATCAATTAAATCTCAAGTGAATACATACAACAGATAGCTGCTTTCCCCTATTTCTCTCTGGAATCTCTTAACCGTTTTCATTACGGTGTATGTTAATTTCCTCTCACCCTTTGCCGAGAAGTATGAACTTGTTACTTCTATTCCATGACATTGTATCTGAGGATATTTGCGTGCGCATGGAAGCTCATATCTTGAATAAAACTGTTGGTCTTAAAAGATGCCACTGGACTCAACATTTGTTCAGCGTAAGGCATTTCATATTTTCATACATTCATATATGCATGCTTGGAAGCTTTTTGCGTTGCTTGGGTAAGTTTTTATTTAAAAACTGGTAAAGTCAAGCATATATAATGAAGCATCACTATACCTTTCACTGAAAGGTAGTAATGTGTTTCAGTGTCTGTGAAATTAAAGCGATTCATATCCCCCTCTTCACAGAAACTGGAAGAATTCTGTGTGTATTTGACATTTGATCCCCTCCCCCATCTAAATCAAGACAGTCACAAAGCTACAAAGAAAAGAGGCTGATTATGAAGAAGTGTTCTATCCTTTAGTCGAAACTCTTGTTGGCTGCTAAAAGTGAGGCAAAGCCACAGACAAATGAAACAATTGCTTCCCTCTCCAACTCTTCTTTTTTGTGCTTTGGTCTCTTTTGCCAGCAAAAGTGTCAGCTAATCTAATGACTTCAGTGGCTCAATATCATAGACATAATCTTTGTTTTATAAGAGTTTGACAATGATCACAGTGCACTTCATACATGGCTGGACTGAGATCACACACGGATCATTCAATAAAGGTCAAGTAATGTAGACATTTGCTCATGGCTGGCATGTTTCACATTTCAGAACTACATTGATCATGTTAATTAGATAAGAAGTCCTGCAGCCCTGAGGCCCCACACTGCTTAAATTCCAGAACCCAGTTTGCTCTGTTGATCCCTGTTTATCTTGACCCAGATTTTATTTAACCCTCTAGTGGAGTTATTTTCTGTCCTTCTGCTGAAAGAACCCAACAGGGCAGTCTTAAGCAGAGTTAGTCCCTCCTGAAGTCCACTGAAGTTAGTAATGTGAAAGTTGTAAATCTGTTTAGGATTGCACTAAAATTTTGCAGAGTAAGGATAGATTTGAACATTATTTTAGTTTTTTTTTGTAGTTCCCACCGCTCAGGGATGTTTGGATAGGGTCTGAATAAGACAGATTCACTCATATGTCTTATATGACTCAGTGTCATTTCATGTGGCAACTCACAGTTGGTTGTCTGAGCTGTCTCCTGTGACAAATGTTGTATTAGAAGTAATGAAGTAAAGGTTTGTCTGTGATGTTTCACACATAAAAATCATCACACAGCATTGCAGTTACTTAGTGATGGACACATGTGTGAATTTTTCTCTTACCTTGACAGAAGAAGCAAAGTACCTATTAATAATATTCAACTCAGGTGGACAGAATGTTCCAGACTTAAAGTTGTGTTTACATGCAGCTGCAGACTGGATTATGGATCCACATTCGAGGGCTGGACCTTTGAAAAATCTGGTCTAGGAAAAAGACTACAAGATTTCTTATGGCCCATTGTTAAGAAAAAGACAAAAAGAACCACTTTGAATTTTTGGGCCAATATTAACAGAGACGTCATTGAGCACATTGTTGCTGAAATCTCCTACAGAGGCATATTTTGCCAGGGGCAAAAAAAAAGAAAAGAAAAAAAGGATGGGCTGTTTTAAGTACAAAGGCATGCTGACAACCACAGGGAAACTGAAAAGCTGTGATACTCTTAATAAAGTTAAGTTTATTAAGATACTCTTAATAAAGATACTCTTAATAAAGAAGTTATTGATATTACCTGGCTGGAATACTATCAAGTTGTAACCGGGTATAAGTCTTGAGTTTTACACCCAATCCGAGCTGTCTGTAACTGACTTTTAAAAGATATTATTTTAAGCGAAACACCATCTACAGGGTCGGATATATAGATTATTCTTAAAGTATGATACAGAGACTAAACAAGTTAAAAATTGTATAGTGAAATGGATGTTGAATTTGAACCATACTATCTCATTAGAGGAATGGGAATTACTATGGAATAAAATGGTGAAGCATAAAAAATGTCCATTGTTGAGAGAAAATTGGTATTAAATGTTTTAGAGATGATGTGTTACTTCCAAATTGCTGGGTAAAATATCTGGAAATTTGGATGTAAAATGCTGGAAATGTAAGGAGAAAATTGGTTCTTTTTAACGTATGTGGTTCTTTTTATCATAAAAAAAATCAGAACTTTTGGATAAAAATTTTAGAAGGAATGTTGAAAATTAAATTCCCTCTTTCCCCTGAATACATGTTATTGAGCGTATTGCTAGATAATGCTCCCCCAAAAGCTGCCAATTTCTTCTTTCATGCAACAACGGCAGTGTGGATAGTTGCTGCAAGACTCTGGAAACATCAAGATACTCCCAAAGTCTCTGACTGGTTTCAAAAATTTGGGGGAGCTAGCTAGAATGTTGAAGCTTATAAGCCTAATGAACCGTTGGCACACACATGAGTTTCAAGGATTCTAGAGCTACTATACCAACTATTTAGACAAGTAGTTGGTAAATGTATTAGTGGAACAGCAAGGCATATTGTAACCCATGCTAACTTATGTTATTCTTTTCTGTTAAACTTCTTTACATAAATCTTAATAAACGCTGGTTTACCAGCATTTAAAAAAATGTTCGACTCATAATCAGAATTATGCTTTATCATTGTGGCATTTCTTCATAGCAATGTGTCAGTATGAATTTTTATTAAAAATGAATGTACATTTTGGTGTTACCTCATAGTAACACAAAGGTTTTTCATTGTTATGCTATATTTAGTCTATGCAGATTGCATGTTTTTATCTCATTTTTCCTAAGACATTATCATTATGAATTTTGAAATGAGCTGTGAACTTCTTAGACATATGTAGATTTATGAAAGCTGCTCTCAAATTGTAGGGGGAAAGGCACAGGCCTCTAAGGAAATCGACAAGCTCCATCCTTCATTCCCCTCAATTTTAGTTCCTGCCAGTGGTTCTCAGAAGCCATACTCTTAGTGCTGTTCCTACAGCGTGCTATGACAATTACTGGTATAATTCTTGTGTCGTTACAGGTCAGCCTTACGATGTCATACGTATAATCACCGGGAAATGTTATGTTTTCTGCAGACTATGAATTGTGCCCCAAAAATGTAATTCTCATGGCTAATTACACTAAAATATTCTCATAAACATTATATACCCAGCATTGTGCTCACCAGACTGAGATTTAGAGTGGAGGGTCAAGAGATAGATTGCTAAGCAAGAGTATCTATCCAAATTTAATGAGAGGGGAAAGAGGTATAGGTTTACAGTGAACTGGCTAAAAAGAGTTCCTACTCTTGTTGTAACATGGATGGATCTAGATAAAGTAGACAAAGCAATGCTGAACTGGAAACCAGACTGCTCTCCTCACCTTGACATGTAACTCTAGAGACATATTGTGGATAGATCCAGTTTAGGGAACTCTTGAGTAGAGGCTGAAAAGCCAATTCATGCCCCCCTAAAATCTTCTAAAGCAGTAGGTAAGTTTCTTAGATGAATAGTTTCACCATTAGTTGAGAACCAGCAATGTAATGTTTAGACCATTGAATATTGACTAGGTAGACCTGTGTTCAAAACTCTACTCTACCATGAGGCTTACTGAGTAGTTTTGGGCTAGTCACTGTCTCTCAGTCTAACCTACCCATATTGCTATGGCAATAAAAAGAAATGAGAGAACTATGAGTCACTCTGAGGGCCAGCCTATGTTCCTTGGAAGATAAATGCATAATAGATTAATACACAAGAGTTCAACATGTGCAATGGAATTCAATCGCAGAGCTAGCTATGATGTTGAAGTCAATCTGATTGTCCATATGGGAGTCCCATGGGTGTGTCAGAGCGTATGAATATGCATGGACTGATAGATCTGGCGTGTCTCCGTGTTTGCAATAACCATGTGGCTTCTTAACATTTCTGAAAATGTTCCGGAAGGTTTGCAAAATGATGCTTTTTTGCTAGACATATGGTTGAGGCCAAAATTAGCCAAAAGGAAAAATCATGGTCCTCCCTCCTTTCCTTCCTGCTTTCCCCTCAGTGGAACCTGGAATTAGAAATGGCATTCAGAAACTTGATTCAAAAGTGACCAGGACTGACATCACAAGCCCCTACCAGTTGAAATGATTTTCTGAGCACTTTAGTTTTAAACTTTTAATAGTTTAATTATTTATATGTACTGGGACATCTTCACAGAGAGGGATGGGTTATAAATCACATAAATAAATACATGTGACATTATCTCAGGTTACCTACTATCAGTTGTACATTTCCAGAACACCATGAATCCAAACAAGTAAATTTATTCTAAATTGTTTTGTGAAGACTTTATAAGTGACTAATCAGTTCATGCATATCAGAAAGAAGGTGTGTCATTAGGGCATAATTCAGTCATTAATCACAAATAATGTGCCTTGTGAGTATGATGGTTACTCATTGTAAGAACACCTGTAAAATGGTTCTTCCGGAAACTAGGAGCTATTTATGAGCGACGTGTTAGTCAGATATTTGTAATGAGCTAGATGTTTGTTGTGCTGCTTCTCTGGAACAAAATTACTCTAAGAAGATCAGCTGACTAATGGTTGTGTTGGATCTGATTGACCTGAAAGTGCTATGATTGATCACTGGCCATTGGCTAGAAAATGTTGAATGGTTGGAATGAAGAATGACATGCTGAAAGGTCCACCATTATTCCAGTAAGAGATCACATGTTGGGCCAAAATAACAGAAGTGCTGCCAAAAGTGAACTGTGTTTTTCAACATTCTAACAAACTGTACTCCCAAATAGGTCTTTAACCTTAAGGAGCAAACTAACTCTGCTTAGGATTGCTCTATAGATACTCAACTCCTTAGTTGTATTAGTTTAGCTCTTTGGGCATGGTACTTAAAGGGATTTTTTTTAGCTGATGCATTTTGCAATGTGCATAGCAAAGACACATGGATGAGAAATTTCAATAGTGTTGCCATTTAAGACAGACAACAGCCATCACTTGTTACTTAGCAGAAAGTACTGGCTGGATGCTAATAAAAGCATTGCGTATGTCTCAGTTTGAATACTAAGCTTCCGTCAAAATGAAGGCCTACAATAATGATCAGCTTACATTAATTCCTTGTCATGTGTGAAGTATTCATCTCGAAATGGAACACATTCTTAATGTTGGAGAGATTAACACGCCTTACCAGGAACATTATTACTACTTGGATTTGACTGTGATATTTGATAGAAGCCCTTGCTTCAGTAAAGTTAAGAAGGCACTTTTAATGGCTTTCAGCATACGTATGCTCATTGAACTAATTAGGGTTTCTCAAGTTAAGATACTGACTTTTTGTTCAGTTCTCCCTCAATTGAAAACACTATGTTCAGAAAACTGCTGAATGGTCTAGATCCTATATGACAGCTTGTTTCTTTGCATTTTCAGTAAGCCATTGGTATTTCCAGGGTGCAAAATAAGCTTTACAAGAAAGGAGCCCAAAGACAACCTTGTTTGGCTAATTTAGGATTATACTCAAGTCCTCTTTATGCATATTTGAAGAATGTTGTGCCGAAGGGTAATACGACAGATAGTAAACAAAATTAGATGCCACAAACTCTGTAATGCAGCTTCAAAAAGGAAATACCCTGTACCATCTTCATTTCTGTAGCGCTATGTAATAGTTACATGTCAATCAATGGTGAGGAATTTTAAACAACTGGGCTATTGTATTAGGACAAAACTCCATTTTAAAAAATTGGGTGGTGATTGTAAACTATCTACTGCAGGAGAAGATACAACCCAAACAGTGTACATGCCATCTATTGAACAAAACAGTCTAAAACTAATTATATCATTTGTCTCTAAAATACCACATCTACTCCAAACTTAGAGACAGGGAGCAATCAGCTCATTTTGAAAATCTTTAGGATGATGACGTTCAATTACCTTCCTTAGTTCCAAGTATATATTTCTCAAACGCTTTCTCACAGCTTGCTTCACATTTGAAATAATTTGTTTTTGGAATTATGGATTCGCTAGGATACTTTCCCTTATTGGGGTCTAGTCACCGCAGACACAAAGCTAAACATTTTAAAAAAGAAAATCAAGGAACATGGCAAGCAGCATTTGTTCTTCTCCTGCTGTGCCAAAATAGAAAGGGCATGTAAGTGCACTGAATGGCTATGTCTCCTTGGCTACTTGTATCCTGACCTCTGGGGCAATATGTGGAGGCCTCTCCATACCCCATCAGAGTCTGGACCTAAAAATAAAATGTCTATACAGTCTATAAAGAATGATACTTTGCTGGATAGTGTCCCATTCTCATGCAACAGGAGAAAGGGAACTCATGGTCCTGATATTAATGGCAACCTAAGTCCAACCGAAGCTGGGAGCTCTTGAGGGAACACAGGAGAAATGCAACTTGGTTCAAGGCAAGGAGTGGGATGGGGTGTGGAGCAGGTGAAGAACTGTTAACTTGGTAGCTAGGAGGTTGCAGACATGTCAGTGGTGGGTGAAGAGGTTTTGCAGCTCTTAAATAGAGAGTTAGGCTCTGCCTCACCATGTTGTAGAAGACCCATGTTGGTTGGCTACAATTCCCCCAGTTGCTACTGGACCTCAGATCCATAGCAGTAGCAGAGATCATTGCCACCATTGTACAGGAACCACGAGACTTGTAAACTGTACCAATAGTAAGGATGTAGTCCACACAAGGTGTACGTTCATCATCCTTTGTAGGTTTTAAACAAGGGGGGGGGGAACACATTATTAAAAAAAAAACACAACTGTTAGCTCTCAGAACTAATGGTATTCTACCTCTTCCTTTGGTTCATTTGGCGATTGGTCCATATCACAGTTGAGCTGCTTTGGTTCTTCTCACAGTGTAGAAATTGCTCCTTCTGTTCATTACTCTTGCCTGGAAAGTTGTTCTGGTGAAATCTTTGCTGCAGTTCTTCTCTGGTTAATTCAGAAGTTATATATTGAAACAGTCAGTTCCGCATGAATGCTGGTTGTAGCATTTAAGTTTTCTTGTGTTGCAGGTTAATCAGCTGTATCCAAGTGCAAACACTGCTACATTCAAGTTGCTGTTGTTTTGTTTCCCGTAAAATCAGCAGCATTTGAACTTGGGTAAGATTCACAGACCTCTTATTTGGGAAACCCGGCCTATTGTCACACGAGAGCTAATCAATTAAATGAGCATTAAAGTGCCAAGCTGCAAACTTAATGCAAGCTGACATCTCAGAGGTTATGAAGATCACAACATAACATTTTAACAAAGGAATTATTGTAAGAATTCAGCAAATGCCACTAGGTTGAAATTGGTTCTTATACACTTGTTTTTGTTGCAACTATATTGCCATTAAACAAGGGATGGAAGGTTCCAGTGGGAAATCCTTGTTACATTGGGTTCAATTACACATTTAAGGATTTGGACCTGTGCGTGTGTAAAGTGCTGTGAAGTCACAGCCAATTTGTATGAACCCCATTGGGTTTTCAAGGCAGGTGTGGTTTGCAATTGCCTTTTTCTGCAAAGTTTTCCTTGGTGACTTCCCATTCAAGTACCAACTTGGCTTAACTTTTGATTGGGCTATACTGTACCATGGCACATCTATACCTACAACTTAAGAAACAAGCGCATACAAGATCTGCTGTAGTTCAATATTTGTGGTTAGATAGAAAAAATGGTCTTTAAATAGGTGTTATTTTAACTAAAATCTCATTAAACTTTGACTAATAGTAAAACTCAGAACTATCTACCACTGACCCAGTTTCTGAAAGCTGTCTCAAACACAGTAATTTTGTTTGGCTAGATCTGAAATAGACCCGAACATATGCTTTGGTAAGTCTGAATGAGACATATGGATAATCTTGCTTAGAATTGATTCTTACACAGTCACTGTACGACATAAGGCAGTCGACAGTGTCTTATATGCAGTGTTTTATACACCTGTGCCTTGAAAGACATATTTTGGGATCATGTGTATGATTCCGTCCCATCCACTTCCCTCTCTCAGAAGCAAGATTTTCCATCAGTTTTCTTTCCCTGCATTGACTGAGCCACCCTAGTAATGTCAAAGTACAATATTTTGGCTATTGACTCAGCCCAGAAACCTAAGGGAAGGATCAGGAGCCCCCTTTAACTTAGACAGTATATCAATTTATAACAGCCCTTCTCCTCTGCAAACCTGTCCCAGGCTCCTCTGTCTCAGGGAGGCAAATTCTGATGCCAGATTTCCCAACTTATCTTTAACCAAATGACAAATGTAGACTCTAATTTCCCCAAGGCAGCCAGTCAGTTCCTTCTGCCAGTGCAGAGAAGTTGCATTAGTTCCCATGTAATTATAGCACCATTTCCAAAACCATTACCCTTAAGATGACAGCAATTTTTACTCATGATTCTTATGCCATTATCATGAGACTGACTGCAGAGTTACAAGGTTAATCTCATTAGAAATTACTTAGTGTGTAATACAGATTGCAAACAAGATTAATAATTACAACATATCAAAAAGACAATATCGTACCAAGTCCTGAAGAAAAATGACTGAGAGCTTTCACATGATATGATTAGGAAATCAGCAGAGCAGGAAAGGGATAGCATTTGATATTAAATTAAGGTGGATGCATGCCTGACCTTAGAATCATAAAAGGAAACTTATTGAGGGCAGGACTAGATGCTGAGAGGTGTCTGTTTCCCTGCTGTTCTGCACAGTGTCTAGAGTAACACAATATGTGATGTGACATTATCATGCCCTCCTTCTCTGTCTTTACACTGTGAGCAGCCAATGATGTTAGGTAAAGGGTTGACCCAAGAATCTCATGTCCACTCAATTTTTAGCCTACCTTCTTTGAAGTCTTCTGTCATTGTGTCACATTAGGAACTCGCAGCATGATGCATGAAATGAGAGTTGGGTTGGTGATTGCCCAAACCCAACTTGCATTTCACATCTGACCCAGAACTCACATGGTGCATATATGGAGGGGGGAGGGAAAGGAATTGGTTTTGGAGTATGGTACAGTGGCAGGAGGGGCTTCAGTCTTCCCTCCCTTCAAACCCATGTTACTTTTGACTGTTTGCCTTATTGCTGGTTCTACATGTCTGTTCCCCCACAAGCATTTTGTTCTCTAAAAAGTATGGTTGAGTTTTCATGTATTATGTCATGAGATCCTCATATAGCACAATGACAGAAGTCTTGGAACAGGGTGGGCTATAAATATGCCTGCCTTGGGGGAACATTGAAAACCTGTTTGTTCCTTGTGTTTTCCAGATGTGAGCCAACATCCTTCTTCATAGACAAGGACTCAGTGTTGAATGGTCAAAACAGAGCATGTTTTTGCTTTCCATTCTGAATGACAGTACACCTTGTGTACTCTTGAAATTCCCCCCATAATGTGAAATAAATATGTTAGTAGAGTGACACTCTTTCAAGTCCATTGAAATCAGTGTACTTTCAAGAATGTAATCCAGGTCAATTATGATCTGATTTGTCTTATGGGGAGAAAAACACTGCTTCATGAAGCTAAATAGCTTCAATTTGCAAGCATGAAAACAAACTTCTTGTCTCCACCCTGAGTCTCCAGATTTCCTGAATGAATTGATGTAGCTGGGCTACATATTTCAGGTTCATGATACAGGTCCTGTGAGGTTATTAATTGTAGCTGCTGCTCCCAATGTGAGATTGAAAAAGGCCTATTCATTTTGTTGCTGGGTACAGCTTATTAAAAATATATCAAGCCAAGGGCACATTGCAAGGGCCTCGATTTGGCACGCTGGCCCTCCATGAAAAATGCATAAGGTTTTATTTTTGTCCCTTATCACGCGAGGACAGAGCTAAAAATAACATCTGTGGGGAACAGAAAAGACACTTCAGCCATTCCTCATTCCCTCCGTGTTCAATCTATGGGATAGCTGACAGCCTACTTTTTGTTGAAGCCAAGATATTTTTTGTAGCCTGATTCGTGAAGGGCAGACAATCCCAAAAACGAATATTTCACTTAATAAGAAAATTATTTATTTAAGCATGGAGGCCTTGTTTCAAAATGGCTGGTTATTGTCTACTGGAAAAAAATCTAAATAAGAGAGAGTGTCAATTTGATGAAATTTCTATAGTTTCCTGGAAATGCTCAGAACATATCTGATTACCTGCTGGCAGAGTACACTGTGGTGTGTGACTTTGCATTGTCATTCCTGCTTGTTACACAATCAGTGTGGCTTGTAGACTATCATTAGCAAACAGAGAAACCATCATGCCACAGATCTCGCAATCCAGCAACAGAAGAGGAGGAAGAGGTACTGTTTTTCTCTCTGATACAGGCTGGACAGTGGCCAGAATTTAATAGTTCTTGTACAAGCAATTCACAGTGCTAAAGTCATTGCTGACCCTTGATTTGTTTTCTATCTCTAGAATACTTTTTACATACACCATGTGCCTTTTCTGTCTAATGAGAAACAGTCTCTTGCAGTATGGAGGCAGGCTAGTTATTTTGTTTAATAAAGGAATCAATGGGTAGATCCAGGCTAAACTTTTTGTCAGTGGAATGAAACTTGTGCCTCCCCCTCTTCCATTGCAGCCCACTGATCTCTACAAAATGATGCTCCTGGGGGACAGGGGGCCCTGAGGAATGACAAGCTGGGCCTCCAATGGGAAGGAGGAATCAGTGGGACTTGCTTCTCCCCTTCTAGTAGCAGCAAATTTAGTGTGGACTATGACCTATATGTAAACTATTGAAACTGTTACTCCTCTAAGTTGGATTGGATTCTACCATTAACATAGTGAGTACACAGAAGCAATTATTACGATCTTCATTTTCTCCAGCCACCTGAAACACCATCCCCAAATGCTGATGCTGAAGATCGGGAGACCTTTTGGAACAATTTTTTTTTGTGTCCTGAGGGCTACAGTGAGAGGCATTCCCAGCAATAATCACTCCCCTCACTTTTGTGCAGATCCACTATAACAGCCCTTGAGAGTCTTTGTCTTAGTTATTTTGTCATCTGGGATTGCATGGAGTTGGCTTTAACTTGGACCTATTGGCAGGCAGGCAGGCAGGGATTCACAAGCTAGCGAGCCAGAGGACATCATTAGAGGTCCCTGGCCACCATTAGCAGCCTCCCATTCATATGAATATAAAGTGGGACAAAGAGTGCACCAGTGAAAACTCTTATTAAGCATTCTTTTTTTCTCTCAGCTGGACTTCAGTGTTCCAGAAATCAAACAGGATAGAAGGAAAATGCTGAATTCCATCACTATGATGTAAGCTTGGGTGTGAGGTAAGATTTGCCCCCTCCCCACAAACAGTTCTGCTTAAAAATGTCCCCCTTTCCCTCTTGCGTGAATATCCCAGGAAAGAAAATGCATACATAATTTACACCTCCAAATACCTGCTGGACAACAAAGCGAGAATCTGAATTGCCTCAAAAGCAGTCCTCGAAAATTCTGCCCCAGTTTATTGAAGGATGAACAGTAACACATAGGAATGTTTTATCAGTGTAACCAGTGAAAATGAATACATTTTTTTAAAAGTTCAAACAAGTTTACTCATGCTCATATGGCAAATAAAAATATTAAATTCCAAAATGAACTGAAAATGAAGCCAATGAATAAATCAGGATTTTTTCTGTTGCCTGCTTGGTTGATTGCAGTGAAGTCCAGTTAAAGTCAGTTGGAGAGTGAAATAATGACTAGCTCTCCCAATTTAAACTACCTGATTATATTTAAAGAATATTACCCTTGAGGTTTTGTAGTCAAATTAAGCTGAGATGGCAGATGTGTTTCTGTTATGAAGAGAATTAAGAGAACTAGGACAGATTTGAGATAGCAGTTACTGGAATTTATAAGCGCAGGGCACATTGAGGACCTATTAATTTCAAATTTCAAAAACTGATGCACAGAAAAAAAAACTACAGCCAAATTAAAAGATTTATTGTGCAGGATGACATTGCATACTTTCTGACAAACTGCAGGCTGACCAATTAAATAGCAAGTCTTGAAACATCATATTTGCCAGACTTGGAGTTGGAGGGGGTGGGAGCAGGTGGATTAGACAACCAATCTGTATGTGGTCTGGAAAAGGTCAGATTTCTGAGGTATAATTCAGAGCATGAGATGAAATAATCTGCAGTAGCCCTCTTTTTATGACGTCAACTGTAATCAAAATCAAAACAGCTTTTTTTTCTTCCATCCTTCCTTCCCATGATAGGATGGCCTTATTTTAAAAAATTAACCAGTTAGTTGTTGCCTGCTGTGAAATTGTTGATACAGAATCCTAAACAGATCTGTTCATAAGTAAGTCCCAGTGAAGTGACAGTTTTAGAAACCTATTCTGATAACCCAAATGGCTATGAAACCGCTACATGGTTAGAGATTATTGTGGGTGATTCCTTCAGAAGCATGAATAATCTGTTCATTAGGCATTTGCTCTTTACAACTCTGTTATTAAGCATTTTCTGCATCATCCTAGGCCTCATTTTACCTCTTTTTCTACTGCTATCCAAACATCACTAATATATCCCTCTTCTATTATGGCAGCAGTGACATCTTAGACAGGTTAGAGGGCAATGGTTCTTCAGTGGAAGATTTTTTAGAAAGTATTATTGGTTGACATTTCACGACCATCAGTTGAAATTGTACCTCAGCAGGTGCAGTGTGCAAAACTAGAGGCTGTGCTTCACATACAAAATTGAACTGGTTCAAAGAGACATACCACTCTGTATCCAGAGACAGTTACAACTAACAGCAGTTTTCAGTAGAATATCTGAGGTCTGGTGTGATAATAGTGTTTTTCTATGTACGTTTTTTTCTTACCCCTTCTTGTCCGAAGTAATCTGGCTATCAGTCATTTACCAATGAGGAAATGTCTTGCTATCTCTGGTGCAAAGTGCCTTCCAATTAAAGGAAGGTTGTTTTGAAGTTGTAGCCCTTTAGAAACAGCCACCCTCTGAGACATGATGTTGTAGATCATGTACAGATGGAACACACGTTTCTTCACAAACTTGTTTTAAAATTATGGTTGATTTGGTTCTCACTGTATTGTTTTGAGGATGCTAGAGGATGGAGGCCTTCTTGGGGCATGCACATCTTCTGCTGTGAATAAAGCACATCCAGCACATGGTGGAGATTGGCAAGGGAATAATGCACAGCATGGGAGTATGTGAAAGTATTTTAATCAAAATGGTTGTCCTCAGGGTTTTAAACTTTGAGAGCTACCAAAATAGACACAAAGTGAAGGAATTTTGCAAACTCAGATATGGAGATTGCTATCTTCAATTATGTCTAAAAGAATTTGGCACAGATCACACACAGATCACATGCCTACATGTGATAACTGTGCTGCTTTTTCAACAGTGAAGAGGCAGCAAATACTTCTTGGTGATATTTTTCAGAGGCCCTGCTTGAGTTCCCATAACTGAATTTAAGCCACCCCTCTGTTCTCCCAGGTTCTACTGTGACCCTTTTCAAATCTTAAGTTTGACATCTCTTCACCTGTGAATCACTAGGATGGTCTTTCTGCTCTTCTTCAGACAATGTGATCTTTTCTGTATGGTCTCCAAGCCCAATCACCCTTTCCTTGGACTCAGTTTGCCTGATCCCATCTTCTGTCCCCCCTAAGTGGAATGCTCTGGTCTTTTTCTTTGATCCCTTCTCTGCTCCTACCTGTGCAGAATTTCTTGGGATAGTCACTGTAAATCTTGATTTTTTTCAGGCTTTCTTCCACTAATGCATTAATCTAACAAGGAGGCTGTTTGACCAGTGACAACCTCAAACACTCTTGTTGTGTAGCCCAGGCTAGTCTGATCTTGGCAGATCTCAGCAGCTAAGTAGGGTCAGCTCAGTCTAGTATTTGGGTTGGTGACCCCCAAGGAATACCAGGGTTGGCAGGCAGTGGCAAATCACCTCTGAACATCTCTTGCTTTAAAAACCTTACAGGGTCACTATGTCAGCTGTGATTTGATAGCAAAACAACAGCAGCAAAGTAGAATAAGAAACTACTTGCTCCCCCACCTGTGGGTATATTTGTCACAGTAGTTTGTGTGAGAAATCTGTCATTGTTGTCTATTTCTACAGCACACCCATTGTATCTTTAAAATAATTCCACTTGATCAAAAAAAAAAAGAAAATATTTAATTGGAAGTTTTTTCAGTACTTCCGCAAACTTCCAGTTTTTACATTGGAAAGATGGGGGGAATGCCTTGGAAAAAAATGAGGGGGAAAGTCCTTCCTCCAATTTTCTCCCCTCCCTACAGCCTTCAAATCTCTAGGTGAGACTAAACAAGACTAACCTGTCAATGAACAAATCACAACTGCACTTTCTATTTAAGCCTCAATTCTGCAGGGCCTGTAAGACGGCACCCTTCTCCAGGCCTATGGTTGAGGGCAACATCATGTGGACCTCTCACCTCTCCTCTCCAGGTTCCCCCTCTCCTTTTCTTGGCTGGGTATATGTTCCCGACTGATAACCAACCTGCAGGCCTGACTGAAGAGAGCTGGGGTGGGGAATTTTAATTTTAGGAGGTTTTTAAAAATCTGACTAAGAATGTTTTAATTTATCTTGTAAACTGCCCCAATTCCACTTGTGGAGAGGGGTGGTTTATAATATAATATAATATAATATAATATAATATAATATAATATAATATAATATAATATAATATAATATAATATAATATAATATAATATAATATAATATAATATAATATAATATAATATAATATAATATAATATAATATAATATAATATAATATAATCTGTACACAGCCCGTGGCGCCACGGGCGCCACGGACTGTATAAAGGAGTAAGGGGTAGTGGGGAGGAGTTAGGGCGGGACCGGTCCGGGATAAAAACTCGGAGGGGCCAATCAGGAGCCGCGAAGCGCGGCTCCCCATTCCCTGCTTCACACGCACAGCGACAGGTGAGCGCTTCGGGGGCCGTTCGCCGCTGGGGGAGGGTGGGGGTGGTGGGAGCCGGCCTTCGCTTGGCCTCCGGAGCGCCCTCGCGGTAGCGAGGGCGCTCCGGAGGCCGAGGGAACGCCGTTCGCCGCTGGGGGAGGGTGGGGGTGGTGGGAGCCGGCCTTCGCTCGGCCTCTGGAGCGCCCTCGCGGTAGCGAGGGTGCTCCGGAGGCCGAGGGAACGCCGTTCGCCGCTGGGGGAGGGTCGGGGTGGTGGGAGCCGGCCTTTGCTCGGCCTTTGGAGCGCCCTCGCGGTAGCGAGGGCGCTCCGGAGGCCGAGGGAACGCCGTTCGCCGCTGGGGGAGGGTCGGGGTGGTGGGAGCCAGCCTTCTGTCGGCCCCGGCAGCGGCCTCGCCCGGCGAGCCCGCTCCCGGGGCCGACAGGACGCCGTGGGAGCCTTTGGGAAGGGTGGGGGGGCGGGATCCTCCTTTCCCAGCCCCCCTTTTCCCTCCGGCTTCTGCCGGGGCTGAGCTCTCCCTCGCACCCGCGAGGGAGATCTCCGCCCCGACAGAAGCCTCCTTTCCCAGCCCCCCTTTTCCCTCCGGCTTCTGCCGGGGCTGAGCTCTCCCTCGCACCCGCGAGGGAGATCTCCGCCCCGACAGAAGCCTCCTTTCCCAGCCCCCCTTTTCCCTCCGGCTTCTGCCGGGGCTGAGCTCTCCCTCGCACCCGCGAGGGAGATCTCCGCCCCGACAGAAGCCTCCTTACCCCACCCCCCTTTTCCCTCCAGCTTCTGCCGGGGACGGGCTCTCCCCCCCCAGCCCATCTAGCGCCCATTTTATTTCAATTTAAAATGGGCTTGAAATCTAGTATAATATAATATAATATAATATAATATAATATAATATAATATAATATAATATAATATAATATTATATTATATTATATTATATTATATTATATTATATTATATTATATTATATTATATTATATATAATATAATACTAGTAATCAAGCCCGCTGCAGGGGAATGCAGCGGGCGCGAGGTCCTGACCTTAGTCGTCTGCGGCGGCGGGGGCGGGCTGGTCGGCGGCGGGCTGGTCGGCGGCGGGCTGGTCGGCGGCGGCGAGATTGTTTCGTTGGCGGCGGGCTGACGCGGCAAGAGGCGCAAAGCGCCTCTCGCCGCGTCAGCCCGCCAGGCAGGGAACCCCCGGCAGCCGCGCTTCGCGCGACTGCCGGGGCCTCCCTCGGGCAGCTGCCTGACGCGGCGAGAGGCGCTTTGCGCCTCTCGCCGCTTCAGCCCGCCAGGCAGACTGCCGGGGGCTCCATGGGTCGGTGGCCTGACGCGGCGAGAGGCGCTTCGCGCCTCTCGCCGCGTCAGGCCGGGAGGAACTGCGAGCCGCGCTGTGCGCGGCTCGCAGTTCCTGGAGCTGGGAATCGGAGGGGCCAATCGGCAGCCGCTTCGCGCCTGCCGATTGGTCCCTCCGATTGTCTGTCGTGAGGAAGGGTCCAATCCGGACCCTTCCTCATCACGGACTAATCCCACCTCTACCCCCCTAACGAATTATATAGTCCGTGGCGCCCGTGGCGCCACGGGCGGTTTAAAGATTATAATATAATACAATACAATACAATACAATACAATACAATATAATATAATATAATATAACAAAAGTGCTTATCTTCATGTTTGGGGTAACAGGACAGGGCAATTAGCTTCTATTTGTAGTTCTGTTTTTCCATACCTGAAATGGTCTCCTGGAACAGCATATATGTTCCCTCAAATGAGACCTCTTAGACATAATGGGAGTAGCATTAAACTTCTCTTGCCCATTATGAATTCCACCTTCACCTGTTATTTTGCAATCAAAACCATACCAAACCTTCATGGATCTTCCAGCATCACCTGTGCTTTGATCCTTAGTTGTAAGTCCAGCTTTGCTACAATAGTGATTACCCACCCCCTTTGAATGTACTTTGTGCTATTTAAACTGCATCTGTCATTCTGGAATTGTCTTCACATTGTTTTTCCTCCAAGTTTTAAAAGAGCTAAAACAAATTCCCTCTCCCCCTGCCCTGTGCATATGGAAGTGGGTGTGTGCTTTAAATTAGCCTTACTGTCACTGTCACTTCAGCTGGATTTGGGTGGCAACAGAGGGATAGAGGGGATTATCTAAAGAGGAGGACCATTGCCTAATTTAAATTTTCTGCCCCCTGTTTATATATATAATGTATATTTGCAGGGAATCCTTTCTCTAGGAAAGAGGAGACCTGTATTTTAGATGTCATTGATTCCTTGGCAGGCTTCAGTGCTTCAGGCACCAAATTGTCTGGGACAGTAAAGGTCAATAAACAGTAGAGTGGGGTTATAGCTTCTGTTTTGCATGCCGAAGGTCCCAGGTTCAATCCCCAGCATCTCCAATTAAACTTCAGTTAGTAGGTGATGTGGAAGACCTCGGCCTGAGACCCCAGAGAGCTGCTGCCAGTCAGAGCAGACAGTATTGAACTTGTGGTCAGATTCCATGTAAGGCAACTAACTTCACATGTTCAAATTCTTTGCAGAGGGGCGACATGAACAGGGAGGGAAGCTGTGTTATTTCCCTGCTTGTGCTGCTGCCATCCAGAAATTGTGAGAGCACATGTGCAAGCTATGTCCTCCACTTAATGCCTCCTCCCCATGCTGTGCTCTTGAAGTGGCAAAGCAACCATGGCAATAGCACATAAATATTTCTGAAGGTGTATTTTGGCCCCGGAATCGAATTCATTAATGGGAATGCAGCTTGAGAAGTGACAGGTGGTTTTGTGGCAGAGGTGGATATCAGAGAGAAACCTGAGTGCGGGTTTTAACTATGTGCATATTGAAGCATAGCATCTACCAAGAAGAGGCTGCTGATGCGAATGCCAGGCAAACACAGGAGAGCCAGCAAAATGAAGAAGAATGTGTAAAAGTTGATAGATATGTTTAGTGGCAATACAAACACATGAATTTTCTGGCTCAGTTTAATTTCATATTTAGCACTCACTTTATCTATGGGAAGTGTGAATTCCTTGGCTGTGGTGCTGTTGTTGTAATATAATTTTCCTGGCTGACCTCAAGTCAGGGGGAAGGAATCTTAATAGGAAGCTATATTTTATTGTACCGTTAAAACAAGCCTCTCTGAGCAAATCTGATCATTTCCCTTGTGCTTACCTAGAAATCCACCCACTTTGCAAACATGGAAGAGACAGATATGAGAAAGGCTCTCTGGTCTAACCAGACCCATCAGGTAGGAAGAGAAAGTTGCAAAGGCAAACTGCTCTGTTGGCGAGGGAAGGGAATTATGTGAACACGTCAGCCAGTTGTGTAACATCCAGCCTGAGCTCCTGGTCTCCTGAGCTCCTGTACATCATAACGGTGGGCATGGAAGAAGGGCAGGAGCCAAAGGGCTTAGGTCAAGAATCACAATTGTGGCCATTGACTGAGACAGTCCAGTAGAGCTGAGATCTGTCAAGGGTGCTTGTCCTACGGGTTCATTTGTATCTTTATTTAACGAAGGAGAGTTGGTTCTTATATGCCACTTTTTCTCTACCCGAAGGAGTCTCAAAGCGACTTGCAATCACCTTTCCTTCCTCTCCCCACCACAGACACCCTGTGAGGCAGGTGAGGCTGAGAGAGCCCTGATACTACTCCTCGGTCAGAACAGCTTTTTCAGTGCTGTGGTAAGCCCAAGCCCAGCTGGCTGCATGTAGGGGAGCGGGGAATCAAACCCTGCTTGCCGGATTAGAAGTCGCACTCCTAACCACTACACCAAGCTGTATTATGGCATTCTTGTAAGCCTCTTTGGATACCAAACGAGCAGGAAAATGGGCTTAAAAGTGACTGCATAAATAAAACAATGAAAAGATGTAAAACACATTTCTGTTCCAGTGGAAATTAAGATTTGTGGCTGGTAAAATACATACTAATTCACAGAATGTCCAGAGGCCCCTCCAGTTCCCAATGATATCTCGCAGATAAAAAAAATTCAAATTGCAGTGCAGCAAACAATGTACAACCCCTGCGTTGAAATGTTCTAATTCCAAGTGTTAAATATTTTATTGTTACAAATACTACGGTTTGAAATACTATATGTTCCCAATGTCAAAGTTCCTTGAACTGTACCATGAAAATTTTCAGTGTAAACTGCCCTGACCCACAAGGGAGTGTAGTATATAAATATATAAATAAAAATAAGAATGTATTTAGTTTCCTATTCTGAGCTAATTTCTCTCTCTCTCTCTCTCGTTTTGACATACCATCCAAGGTATTTCTCCTGCTGTTGCCTTTAGACCAAAAAAACCCCAAACCGATCTGGAACAATAAATATGGAAGAAATTTGGAAACCTGCAAGATGCTTTTGTTTGATACCCTTCCCAGTTGCAATACAGCAGGTGATTAGAAAAGCCATTAGGGCCACGCAGGAGGGCAAAGACTATCTGGCAGAACAGTGTAGCCCACAGGCACCAAGAATGCAGGGAATCCCAAATAACACAAAAAGCCCTTGGCAGGAAGACAACAAATTAGCTTAAAGGCAGCGTGCAGAATGAAGCACAAAAACAGCTCCTGTGACGACTGACAAAAGGCCATCGGACTTCCAAAATCACAGAATAAAGGCTGCCACACATACGCTATTTTTTCATTGTAGTTATCACTTTGGTGTAGGGAAATGCTTTTTACAGATATGCCCACATGTGGCTGTTTCGTCCAGGGCAGAGTCTGCACTTACTTTGTTTTTTCCAGTGTCAACCCTGTTGAATCCAGATTGTTTTGAACTCGGATCTTCCTCTTGCCCCCCTCCCCATTGAAACAGGAAAGTGTTCTGCATGTGGTTAGGGTAGTTCAGAAGGGGGGGGGAGCCAAGCCTCTTTCTTTCTTTTCTTGAAGGGGGGGGAGAGGAACCAAGCAGGGAGCCTCTTTATTTTCTTGGAGAGGGGGGAGAGGATTGAAAAGGCAGAGAAGGGAGAAAAAATCCAGGACCGACAGAAGTTGAGAGAAATTAGGGGCTTCTCCTTTAAGGCAAGCTTGTCACATGACCAGGTGTGGCCTATCAGAGGTTCTCTGCCACGGAGCTTGCTTTCCCAATCCGGATTTTAAAAATATTGAGGGTTAAAAGCACTCTAAGATATCGCACAATAAAGATAGGGTCACTCCGGATCAATCCTTCTTGCTGCAGAAGGAAAATTTTAATCGCCCCAAATCAAAACGGAAATCGCATTCTGTGTAGAGGGACTGAATCAACCTGGGATTGTAATAAAAGCTCCGCGCAGTTTACACCCAGGAGTGGGAGGAGGGGGAATACCTTAGTGGTGAAGCATATTATTTTCATGCACATGATTCCAGTTCAGATCACAGGTTCTCTAGTTAAAGGACTCTCTGGTCACAGGGCAGAAGGGTCCACCTCTTTCTCTGAAATGCTGAAGGTTCACAGACATTTGGAGCAAAGACAGGAGAAGATGGAGCAATGCTGTGACATTATAATGCATTATATACATTCCCTGTCACATATGCATTCTTGCTTATGGCCCACAGATTAGATTGTTTTGTTGGAGTTAGGAAATGCCATCTGTTAAACAGCCCTCAAAAGACATTGTTTTCAGGTTGGGGTCTGCCTCACAGGTAGAGAAGATAACATGTATGTAGAGATTCTTCGAAGCCATTCCTGGCAGCTGGTGTTGGGAAGAATCTTTCTTTGCCCGGAGGGTATCTGGCAGGTAAAGCAGCCAGTTGCAGAGGTTCAGCAGCCAGATAATCACAGTGTAAGACAGCATTCATATTTTTATGTTTGCTCTCTTCATTGGAGTGTTTGGAGATTGTCTTTGAAAAGCAGGATCATGTTTGCAGGCAGTTCCTCACTCCTTCAAGCATCCCAAGCCAGAGGGTTTCCTGTAGCCATGCTGTAGAAAAGGGGTGGCCTAACTGTGGCTCTCCAGTTGCCCATGGACTACAGTTACCATGAGCCCCTGCCAGCATGAACATCTGGAGAAGCCACAGTTTGACCACCCCTGCTGTAGATTGTTGATGGAGCTTTTATTTGTCAGACCCGGCTCCCCAGTCTTCTATGAAGCTTGCTATGGGTATCCCTGGGCCAGTCGCTCTTTCCCACCTGGCCTAACCTCACAGGATTGTGAGGATAAAACATTATGCACCATGAGTTCCTTGGAAGAAGGACAAAATAAAAAAATGTCATTGACTGACAATTTTTAAAACAAACCTGAGGCTTGCATTTGTGGTCAAGAACGACACTATTTTATCGCTTTGTTCCAGTGTGTGATCTGTTTGGTGGAATGAAACATAAGGAATACAGTGGCTGGCAAACTCCCTGGCTCCTTTGCAGACTAGGGATGATGGATGCAAGCAGGTCTGAAACATTATTCCATGGGGAGAGACCAAGGCAGTGGATTCTTCCCCACTCCTGGGCTCGAAACAAGCTTCATGCAAATGCAGGATTGTTGGCCTCATCTGGCTCTGAAGGGGAATGCCCGCAAAGATTCTGAAATGCACTTGGTAGGCCTGTTTACAGAGTCCCTCCTTGTATAAACATCAGAGTAGCCTCAAGTAAGTCACAAGAAAGCACATTTTCACATTGTAACTTTAAAAAATTCCTTCCGAAATACAAATGCAGGATTCATGGTACTGTCACCCACATTTTCCCCCTCCCAGTTCCCCAATGGCTAGTCTTTCACCTCAAACCACCCCACAAACAGGCAATTGGCATTGCTAGAGAGTTAAACTACAGTGGCATATCAATCCCAGTTTTAAACTAAATGACATGTCAATTACATGAATGCTATAGAAATACGTCAATTACTCTTTTTAAATAACCCCCTCCAAAGCCCTCTGGTGGCCCAAGAGCAGATGGTGTTTGCAGGCAAAGGAAATTGTGTTGTGGGCGGAAACGGCAGATGTCTGATGAAGGGAGATTTGACTCATCCCCTGAAAATCTTATTGGTCTCAAAGGTGCTACTTGACTCGAATCTAGCTGATATGTTTTATTACAGAATAAAGTTCCTGAAGGGGAAACTTTCCAGAACTGTGGCTGAATAAACCCTATGGGTACTGTTTAATCCCTGAACCATGCATTTAAGCTCCTAGCTGAGTAAAGAATGCACATGAACCTCACACCTTAATATACTCCTACTGCCTGCACAAATCCCTGCCTGGACTAGGATTTTTGAATACTTTCCAGTTGGGCTCTGTACGAATGATGATCCAGTAACCAATTAATGAATGAGCTGTTTGACTGTTTGTAGTCTGTTAGTATGTAGTCTCAGGATCTAGCTATCTGTCTGTCTGTCATCTATCATCATATGGCATTTGTGTAGTACAGCCAGGAGATCCTAGGATTGTCTGGCAGCTGCAAGAGATGTTTTGGGGTGGTTTGCCATTGCCTGCCTCCGTGTCATGTCCCTGATGTTCTTTGGAGGTCTCCCATCCAAATACTAGCCAGGTGGTGGGGAGAAATCAACTCTTTCTCTGACCTTTCTGCAATTTCACTATTTTGCTGGGGTCCAAGGTGGATCAGAACTGACCAGTAGACCCCTATAAACTTGTTCAGCAGCTGTTCAGGTTGTGCCGTGCCATCTATACATATCCTTCATCAGCCTGATTGTGAGTGTCAAGCAAGGTGATTTGGACTTATGAACCAGCTTGCTGAGGAATCCACAGCATCTCTAGCCAGGTCCACCAGAAGCTGCAGATGAAAACTGGAAATGTAAGGCAACAGGAGCAATCTAAAAAATGCCACTGATGTTGTTGATAACAATCAGAAATGTGGTTCCAGATACAGCTGTGGAACATGCATTAAAATACTTTGTTTCATGCCCTACTGTTTTCCAGGCACAAAGCCAAGGCATTTCATCAAAGGGGATTTATCTTTTTTAACTCTTAAGATCTGCTTTTTGCACAAACTACTTTCTGTATATGGGTACAATCCTTTTTAAGTGCACCTGAAACAGTCTGTATTTCTTCTGGGACCCTTAAGCCTGTATACACATGGGCCAAACTTGGTACCATATTTTCAGAAATAGAAGGAGGCATTTAATAGAAGGGCATTTAA
Source organism: Paroedura picta (assembly GCF_049243985.1). NCBI lineage: Eukaryota > Metazoa > Chordata > Lepidosauria > Squamata > Gekkonidae > Paroedura > Paroedura picta. Next base: position 66,600,802 of record NC_135376.1, on the reverse strand, counting down.
ATAATGCTCTTTTATTATGCAGGGGACAACATAAAGAAAAGCAGTCGAAGAGAACCCATTCAGAACTAAGCAGTCCAGCAGAATATCGTATACACCCGGAAGAAGGTAGTACATCATTTAGTCCTATCTAAAGATGCTTAGGGAGAGCTTGCTGCTGCCTGAACAAAAAATAAAGGGAGAATGTAAATTATATTTTGCATGTCTGATGAGAAGGAGGGGGATCATTATATTGGATTGCTTGAAGATGAGGAAACAGTCCTTGGGCAGGAAGAGAGAGAGGAGCTGTTTTTTTATACCCCATTTCCCACTACCTGAAGGAGTCCAAAGCGGTTTACAACAACATTTTCCTTCCTCTCTCCGCAGCAGGCACCCTGTGAGGTAGGTGGGGCTACGAAAGCTGTTCTGTGAGAACTGTGACTGGGCCAAGATCCCCTAGCTAGCTGCATGTGGAGGAGTGGGGAATCAAACCTGGTTCTCCAGATTAGCATCTGCCACTCTTAATCACTATACCATGCTGACTCTCAGGAGAGAGTCCTTTCCTGAGTTTGCTTTATCAGTACTTTTTAGAGTGCTGAGTGGTTATTGAATCTTATTTTTAAAGCTGTTCCAACAGCTTTGTTTTGTTTGTATATCAATAATGTATTATGGCATTAGCCCACCAATGATGCCACCAGCCGATCATGTGGATGTCATAGTCAACAAGAGCATATGAGTATATATTGACTAATTTCATCCAGTCAGTTTTCCAGATAAAAAATTGGAGTTCAGGGGAGGTGGGAGTTGCAGAACCTGGTTTGTCCTAAAAAAACAACAACAACAACCCTCTTCTCATTATCATCTCTGTTGAAGAGGTGAACACAGAGGGAACTATCAGCCTACAGGGAAAAGGCCTGCCTGGAGAAATGGCTGCTCTTCCTACACAGCTCAAGTAACTATTGACTCCAGAGCAACATAGTTGGCCAGAGACATGGCTGCTTACCTCCTGGCCAGGAGGGAGGAAGCATGAGATGGAAGCATGTCATTGGCTCTGTGTGTCATTGGTGAGTCATGTGGGAAGACTCTGTTGATGTTTCCTTCTGTTCGTGTATGTCTTGGCCCACCATGCAAAGGGGAATTTCACCAGGCAGCATTTCTACAGCTTTAACTCAAGGGCCAATTCACACCATAATTGTCTTTTAAAGCCCTCTTGAAAACATGCCCCAAGTCAACTGATCACCCAGCAAGCATGGATCATAACTTAGCAGTTATTATAGCACATGTGTTAGGTTGCAACCTGTGCTTATCCCAAATGTTTTACACAAGGATTTATTTTGGAACACGGCGTCTGAATCTGTAGAGCTTTATTGTTTGCAAATCTGAGTTTTTTTCTTTACAAAGCAGCAGTATGAGGCCATTTTAGCCTAGACAAAAACAGTTTGTTTCCAGAGTGTTACCTTTTTGACTCCCCCCCCCCGTGTGTCAGAATGAGGTACTTAGCATTACAAGGCTGTTATTTTACCACAAATATGACTTGGTATTATTTTAGACGCTTTTCTTCACCCCACAGTTTGGCATATTGTTCCGAGGAAGTTGTGACGGCTTAAGTATTAGTTGAGCGTATTTCTACAGCTCTCATCTGTCGTTCTGTTTACCCTGTTGAACATTGTTGAATGTATGCATTTCATTTTATTAAAAATGCACATAAATATGCCCTTTGGGGGAAAAGGATGATTATTAATGATAATAATAACAATTATGGAAGGCAAATCAAAACGTTACCTGCTGGGATTTTATTCTGAAAATGTTAAGCTGGTCAAAGGGGGCTGTATACTTCCCTTCACCGTGAGTGTGGGTGGCACCCTCAGGATTAGCTTTGCCAGCCAAGCAAGAACTGAGGGGCATCTCTGCTATCAAATCACCTTTTTGTATAGACAGTTCGACATTCTGTAAAAGCTTTTATGGCTCCACTTACCAGCTGAATCTGTCCCAACCCTTTACCGGGCTATCAGACTGCCATACTGACATGATCACAAAAATGCCATGAACAAGTTTATTGGGGAAAGCCTGAATTATGCATCTTGGCCAGAATCTGAAACAGGGTTCTGAGTTCAAAGCTAATGGGCGGGATCCAAGCCACTGCCAGTGGAATAAAGCTTCAGGAACAGGGTCCCCCCAACTCCCCATTTTTAACAAGCCCTCTAAAATTCTGAATCCTGTAAGTCAAGGGGCTCTTGGGAACTCTATATGTGTATAGGGAGGGTGTTAAGCCATGTGTGGGGGAATCAGCAAAAATTCTCTTTCCCTTTGCCAATGGAAGGGCTTTTCAGGAAGTGGAATGGCACCCTTGAGTGCAACTCAGTGGGCCTACCGCTCCACTCAGCTGTATGTGGATTCTGCCTCTGGTTCAAGGAGCCTTCCTTCAGAGGAAAAGTGTCTTCCCCTGGAAGAAGGCTCCTTAGGATGAAGGAAGGTTCTGCAGTTAGTTAGTTGAGTGGAGCGGTAGGATACAAACGGTTGATTTCGGTGGCACTACTAAGCACTTAACTACCAGAGCAATGCTAAGCTGAGCTTCACCCTTCTAAGTTCATTGGTTTTAATGGACGTAGAAGACTATAACTCTGCTTAGGGTGGCACTGTATATGTTGTATTACAGCCAACAACTATCTGCTATGACTACCATGCTTTCTGCTGGGAATTGGTCAGTGTTTAATTCAGAGGGTAGTTCCCCGTCTTTGTTTCTGGTGGGACCATTTCACACTCTCTATTGGCGAATTGCACAGGCATTGTTTCAGACATCTGCGTATATATCATTGTTTTTTGTTATTTAGAATTGTAGTGCATCAAGCTGTGCACCCAGAAATCAAAACAAGAGGGGAAAAAAACATACCTTATGACATCACATATACTCCAGTCCTTATAGAACCACGCAGCCCTCAAGGAAAAATTCAGCCACTTTTTGCACCTTTGGTAGATCCCTCAGATATCATCATTATTCCAATTTTGTGCTTACCTGTGTATATTTAGCTTGGCTTGCCACAAGTGATTTATAAACTGAGATTTCTTTTTAAACTGTTCACCAGAATTTTTTTTGTCCAAGTTCACACAATTTCTTCCATCCTTTCTCTTTGAGCTTGAGATAGAGCTCATCTGCATAGACTTTCCCCCAGAATTTTGACACTCTGGTTTGACTTACCTGATCCTCATACAGCATGTTGAATCTTTGTGTGGGTCTTTCTGAATTCCCTGGTAACTGGAGCAGCAGAGTAGAGGGAGCTGTGATGGATTTTTGGTGTATTCCCCACATTTCTGTTTGTCACCACAAGTTAGCTTGTTGGGGTTTTTTAATGGCAAACTCATGGTGTCAGTTGTGAAGCTGTGCTTTTTAACAAACAGGGGTTGTCTAATGCTGCTTAATATGATAGCAGAGTGTGATACCTGAGGCTATTTTCTCACATCTTGACATTTTCTCACCTCCTTGATAACTTCTAAATCCTGCTTTGGCCATGGTGCGATCTCCTTGAGAAAGAGCAAACATCCTGGCATCTTAGTGTCTCCTCCCCCCCCCCCCACTGCAGTTGCATTAATTTGTCACCAATAAAGTATAGTAGGGTGGAAAGAACCCCTTTTTGTGGAGAGTATGATCGTTAGAATTGTTGGTTTGTCAATGTCAGCAGGAATATTCAACTCAGTGACCAGTGGAATGGCTTGTTTATTTTGCTTGGATGCTAAACTCTGGAGTGCTTTGCATTACAGGAAGGTTTGGGCTCATCCTGACATTTCCAGTTAAATGATCCAAATGAAGAACAGAGTGTCTGGCTTTATAATTTTAAACAAATAACATTCAGGACTCTTTGTGCTTGTGCAGTTGGAAGCGTGTATCATGGTAGCAAATCAACTGGCCACTGTTGCCAAATGCTTGCCGTTTGCTATGCCCTAGGGCAGGGGTAGTCAACCTGTGGTCCTCCAGATGTCCATGGACATCTGGCAGGGGCTCATGGGAATTGTAGTCCATGGACATCTGGAGGACCACAGGTTGACTACCCCTGCCCTAGGGTCCTCATGGGCAGTTCATGCATGCTTTTGAGGCCATTCAGCACTTCATCCCCAGTGCAGACAGGGGCATTCAGCAACTGCTGGCATTTACCAGGTTGGCACATGCTGAGAATTTACTCTAACAAACTGCAGTTCCCAGGTGACAATAATGCAAGAATATTAAAACCATTCAATTTAATTTGCTTAATGAACAGGCAAAACATGGTACATGTTTTAGAGCACTTGATACAAGTCAAGCTTTTTTTCTGTAATGGCTGGTGCTGTGCACAGTTGTGACCAAACTGAAAATCAAGTGTTCAATCATCGATGTCTAAAACCAATGTTTTTAGCTAGTGAGTTGTAAGTTTTAATAAAAAGGGAAATGAGATGTCCAGTAGGAAATTAAACACTAACAGAGTAACAACACAATCCAAAACAGTTCTACTAATCTGACTACATTTAGTAAGGTTGTGGTCTTACTGTGGCATACTTGGTCATCCCTGGCCCCAGGGAAGCGCGCCTGCCTTGACCAGGGCCAGGGCCTTTTCGGTCCTGGCCCCTACCTGGTGGAATGAGCTCCCAGAAGAACTACGGGCCCTGTGGGAGCTTCCGACGTTCTGCAGGGCCTGCAAGACGGAGCTCTTCCACAAGGTCTATGGTTGAGGTCAGCGCGCAGAAGAAGATCTGAAATCCCCCCTTGCCATTAAGCCCTATTGGGGCTATTAAGGGCAGATTAAAGGAAGAGATCAGCCCCTCTGTCCACCCTGAGTTTTTAAATAATGATTAGTATGGGGTTTTGGCTGCCGAATGAATGGATGATTATTAGTTGATTGGCTAGTTTGACTGAAATTGCTATTTATTTTATTGGGGTTTTTATATATTGGGGTTTTATCTTGTTAGCCGCCATGAGCCCTTGTGGGAGTGGTGGGATATAAATGTAATAAATAAACAAACAAATAAATAAAGCAAGCTTGGGATTAAACATGATTTCTGCACCAAATCAATATGTTGTTGCACAAGCTTCCTTGATATGCCCATGGGCATGAGCATGAACTGTTGCTTCAGCAGATTCACTTTTATCTGTATAGGTATAGTTGCCAGCTTTGGGTTGAAAAATTCCTAGAGACTTCAGGGGTGGAGCCAGGGGTTGGCTGGATTTGGGGTGAGGAGAGACCTCAATGGAGTATAATACTGTGGAGTCTACCCTGAAAAGCATCTCTTTAGTCTGGAGATGAGCTATAATTCCAGGGGATCCCCAGGTCACACTTGGGGACTGGCATCCCTACGGGAAGTCACGCATTTAATTTCCACACTCTGGCATTCATTACAGCCTTCAGTATGGATAATCAAAATATCTGTCTCTCTCTTTCTCTTCCTTTACTACAATGAGCTCAAATATGGTCTTGCATGCACCAAAAGGCTTTACTGTGCTAAGCTTTACTGGGCATGTAGGATGATACCCAGGTAGGCATGTCTTTTATTTTTCTTTGAGGATGGTTAAGGAATGACTCCACAAAACAAGAAACAGTAATCATGTAACTCCTGAATGGTATTTGTTTCTCCAGACGTTACCAATTACACTGCTATATCTGCCTGTACAGATATCACAAAAGCCATAGCAGCCCCATTATAATTATAATATTATAGCAATGGTAAATCAGTTTAATCTAGTGTAATGGTCTGGGAGTTGATTACAACCGCAGCAGAGCACTCAGCTGATGGTAGAGCAGGTCTCCCAATTAATACTCTACTGATGTGCAGTCATATAGCTTTATCTGTATTAATAATAAATATAGACAAGTGGGACGGTTTGTAGTGAATACAATAAAAGAGAAAAAACCTATCCCAAGGCTACAATAGATGTACTAAAATATGACAGAATAAATGAAGTAAAGGGTTATTCATTCTGGTTTATTCTCATATAGGATCCAACCAGAACGGTTTCTAGATATGTCCAGTTTTCAAATGGAAATTTTCCTCAATGGTTGTCCTTTGAATGTAAATGTAATGAATATCCAAATTTTGAAATTCAACCTCTATTGAATAATATAGTATAGTATATATACAGTTCAGGCCTTTGGTTCTTCAATATGGGGATGCCAGTAATACCAACTGCAAAAACAAAAACAACAAAACACACACACACACACACCTCTTTCCTGGTGTTAGGCCTACTGCAAATTCAAAATGCACTATATTGCCCACACTTCTTTTTTGGTTGTTATGTAGTGGACATATTTTACTCTGGAAAATATATAATTTCTTTGTAAAAGTCATTTGTAAAAAAACACTTTGTCCTCAGTGGGGAGAAATACAGACAGGGGGAAAAAGAGGGAAAAAGGGAGAGTGTGCAAGAGAGAAGCAAGCAATGGAAAAGTCCATGGCCAGCCTCTTTTCCAGCCTCTCAAAGATGGAGATTTGCCAACCCTGGGTAAAGAAATTCCTGGCGGTCTGGGGTGGAGCAGGGAAGGGTAAAGTCTGAGGAGGGAAGGAGCTCAGCAGTAATATTATCTCATACAGGAAACTATGCAGGGTTGGCCCTGGTCAACACTTGGATAGGAGACAACCCAAGAAATCCAGGGTTGCTACTACCCAGAGGCAAGGAATGGCAAGCCACCTTGGAATGTCTCTCACTAGGAAACTTCAGCGACAGCTGGAAGAGTCAGACTGCTACCACCTACAGCCACAAAATTCCTCACTGCCCTGCTGGATCCTTCCACTGCCCCCAGGGGGAGTATACCACCCTTAATCTAGAGTCTAGTATGCGCTCCAAGGTGTGTACAGAACCCTTAGGCTTGTGGTAGGGTTGCCAGGGTCCCCCTGACCACTGGCAAGGGATGGGAGGATAGGGTTAGCAGATTCAGATTGGAAAACTCTTGAAGATTAAAGTGCAGAGCCTGTGAAGGACAGGAACCTCAGTGGGGTACAGTGTCATAGAATCTGCCCTCCAAAGCTGCCGTTTTCTCTACAGGAACTGATTTCTGTATTCTGGAGATGAACTGTAATTCTAAGGGATCCGCAAGTCCCACCTGGAGGCTGGCATCCCTAGTTTGTGGAGTGCTTTATTAGTCTCAGATGAGCTAACAGGTCTGTGTCAAATGGAACCTGCAATAGATCTGTGTCTAATGGGACCTGCTTCCCCCATGAAATGCTCAGAGATGGACTTGCAGGCAGTGGAGTTCCATGGGTTCATCGTGGTTTTTACATGCCTGTAAGAAATTACTGATTGGCGACAAATGAATTCAGGACATTCTGAATTCCTCAGACATTTTTTAGCTTCCAAAATAGCCACACACATTTTGAGGCAAGTTTTCAAAGGCCATAAGATTCATTTCTTTGTTTATGCAATACCTGCATGGACTATTCTTTTTCCTGTGTGCTGATTTCTCTTGGTTCAGGTGGCTATGGAATGGTATGAAAAATGCAGATAGGATTAAGAGGGTTTGCAGATGGGACACACTCCATTTCCCATGTGACAAAGTAAACAGGATTCAATCTGGAAGGCAAATTGGCACCTGGCAATGTAATCACTGCTGCTCCCCAGGGGTCCCTTCAGTATATGGGTCCTCCATACCACACCAGCCACCAGAATGCTTGGCATTCTTTTGGTTGCAGCTATTTGGACTAGTCCATATAGGAGGAAAATGTGAGTAGTGCATCTCTGTGTTTGTGTTAGCTTCGTTGGTCTAATTATGTTCTGGGCATATATTGCATTTGAAAGAACTGCAAGCAGATTGACATATATGGAATGGATCTACAGGGCCCCTCCCTTTATATCACAGTGCAAGGGGCTCCAGTGGGAAAAGGGAATTGAATGAAATCACAAATCTCTTCTCTTTGGCAAGCCCCTCCACTCACACAGGTTTGGATTCAACTCAGCGCTGGATTCAACTGTTCTCCTTCATGGTTAATGTTACCTAAAATTCCCTAACAAGGCTATTAACCCAGACAAACTGTATTAGCCATTCATTACAAAATAGTTATAAAACCAATTTGCATTTGAACACCTGACTCTTTTCACTTTTCATACTCAATACATATCACTGAGTAGCTGAATGACTCATAAGACTGTTGTGTGATTTTCTTTGGTGATATGTGGGTTAAGCCTGTGGAGCCAAGATTTAGTTTCACATAAAAACGTGTTAAAATTGTCTTAGAGGTTTGTGACACCACTTTCAATTTGCAAATCTTTGCCTCCAGATATGTGAATGTTTCACACCCATTGTGAAATATAGAGTAGATTACAAATCTGCAGAGAGTACGTGTGCCCAAGCCCATTAAAACAGAAGATGGAAGGCTGTGGACCCCTTCCGGAACTCCCACAAACCCCCAGGGGTCCACAGACCCCTGGTTGGGAATCCCTGGTAGAGTGGAATGCTTTCAGTGGAATGTGCTTGTATGACCAGCAGATATCTACTTCCTAAGTATCCACACCTGCTGATATTTTAAGGGTCATAGGGTACCAGTAAAAAGGAGAAGAGTTTATTCCTGATACAGGGGAGGGGAAAGCTATGAAACAAATTAGAGCTGGCATCAATTTCTAAACCTAATGACATGTTGTAAGATCTTTTCAGCCACCCACAGGAATGGAGTACGTGCAAAGATGCATGGCACTCACTCCAAGAGGAATTAGGAAACAGCAGTTGCTCCAGGGTGGTTCTTCATTCCTCAAAGGTTCTGGTATATGATAGATGTGTAGGCAATAGGCCAACACATATTTCATTGCATGGTCCTTTAGAAGGAAATCAGCCATAATGAAATGGTATAATGAGGAACAGTAAGCTTCTGCTTATTGGTGTGGATCACATCTTCTAGTGTGCCTCCTTAAACGATTATATCTATGGATATGATGTCCGTAGTCCCGTCCCAGAGAGCATGTGAAAAGAGGCCTGGGTGGTCTCATGGCAGTGTAGTGTTGGCCCTGTCCGAGGCCTGGGCGGTCATGTGGAGGCTGCCCATCCCAGCACTGCCGGGAAGGTGAGTCTGGAGAGGAGGTGGGAGAGTTGAGAAGGTCTGGGTGGGGTGAGGTTGGAGAGAAGAGAACATCTGTGTGGGACCTTGGACCAATCACAGTTCTTTCAGAGCTCCTTTCATCTACCTCAGAAAGTGTTTGTTGTCAAGAGAGGAAGGGTAGGTTATTGTGAGCTGCTTTGAGACGCCTCACAAAGTAGGTAGTAAAAAAGCAGAGTACCAAAAAAAAAAAGGCTCTTCTCCCCCCCCCCCTTAAACATGGCGCTAAATAGATATGTGCAGTCATGAGGATTTGTGGAGGGGCATTTCATTTTCCTTTCCCTTCCTGGACATTGTAGACAGTGTCTCCAAGGTCACCTATTCTGTAGAGTGAATTCCTACCAGAGAGCTCCTTGTAACAAGGTGGTGGGGCCCCAATTCTGATGACAATGAAGAAGAGTTGGTTCTTATATGCCGCTTTTCTCTACCCAAAGGAGTCTCAAAGTGGCTTACATTTGCTTACCCCTTCCTCTCCCACAGCAGACATCCTGTGAAGTAGGTGAGGCTGAGAGAGCCCAAGGATACTCAGGTGGGTGCATGTGGAGAAATGGGAAATCAAATCCAGATCACCAGATTAGAAGTCGGCACTCATAACCATTATACCAAGCTGGCTTTGGATGGGATATTTGTAGCATGGATGGGGGAGTGGCTCCTGCCTTCACTCTGACAGTGCTGTTAAAGGTGTTCCCTGATGAGAACTCTCTCTACAAAATAGTGGCGCATTCCCAGAGTGAACTCATGGACACTGTCTCATCCAGTTAGCATTCATAGCTCTTACTGTTTTTTTTCTCTGTCCAGCAAATGGCATCTCTATGTTTATTGTGTGAGTTGAGCCTGGAGTGAGGTATATGAGGCTTTCCAGGGACTTTTGGAGTGGCATTAGATGTGAGGTTGGAAAAGAGGTCAAAAACATGTTGAATATATAGAAAAAAGGTTGGGAGGGGGAATCCTACATATTCTGCAGAAGTTGTCTACATGAACCAGAATCTTCTGCATGAACCAGAAAAGGGATTTATTTTGATGTGTGTGTAGTTCAGTGCTGCTATACACCAATGGTGCTACACACCAATGGTGCTACACAATGGTATAACAGGATGTTGTTTTCCTCAGGGATATTTTTTGGTGGGGAACTATTCTTGCTAGCTCCAAGCAGGGGTACCTGGTGGCCAATCGTGTCCAACAATATAGTTTGGTATAGAACCTAGGTCTCTGTTGGACTGTTTACGCACTGGAGATGTCATATCGGGCTGCAGGCTGGAATTTTAGTCATGGCAGGTTGCCCCACCTCTTCCTGCACCCACATGGGGGAGCATTTGGCCCCGTGCACCTCATCTGCCCCTGATTTGTACTCCTGCATGGGAGCTGGGGCAGTGAAGTTCCCAGTGCATAAACGGTCTTGGAGAAGTTTGGGGAAAAGAACAATAGGACTGAAGCAAGGATTTACTGAGAAAAAACAGGATTTACTGGTCGTACCTAGGCCTAATACTAGTTTCACTAAGGGCCTTTTCGCACAGGGATCTTTGTTGCAAATTGTTTGCGGAATGAAAAATCGCCATTTAAAATAGTGGAATTCGTCGTTATGCATACCTGCCTTTGTAGTGGAATCAGTTGCGTTTTTTAGCGTTTCCCACAGGCTTCCGGTCTCGGCAGAAATCGCTAGAAAGGAAGCGCTATTGCCAAGCTCGTCCCGCCCCTGGCCGTCAAGCAGCCAATGGGCAGCCGTTAGCATGCTCCCAAACAGCCCCTTTCCCTTTAAGAAAGGTTTAAAAAAAAAAAAACGACCCATAGCAACGAATCTAGGTAGATTCGTTGCTATGGAGAGACCCATCCAGCTGCCTAATGTGAGCTGTCGTTTGATTGTATGATCGTTTGCACGCTGCCTCGAGCGATAAAAAAAAAATCCCCCCCCCCCCTCTCACGGGCCCGATTTTCAGCTGAATTTATTTGTAAAAAATAAAGGGACTTTATTTCAGCAAACGGGCTTTTATGTGGTTTGTGCTTAGTGACTAAAGGTGAAGGACTGAAGCCAGGGAAGCCTCTAAACAGAAAGAGGCTCGCCGGTGCGTTTATCCCCGCTCGCTCGGAGAAAAAAAAATGGCGATCGCTTCGCCGGAAGTTTGGAGGAGAGAGCCAGGGGGAGGGACTTTGAAGAACCAGCAACAATGGTAACGCACAGGTCTTTAGCGCTACTGTTGCAGATTGGTTGCAGGAGTGTATCGCTATCCGGAGGGTGAATCCACTTTTCTGGATTCCCCTGAAAGCGCCACAACGAAGCGCTTTTTGCTGATTGGTTTCAGGATTGTTGCAGATTGTCTACGACGTCGTGGGTTATGGCAAATTAGTAGCGTTTCCAAATAGCAACCATTGTGCTACTTTGAAGCCGTGCGAAATGGCCCTAACTAACCACAGCTGGAAAATATATGGCTTCACATTATGTCTGAACTGAGCCAGTATGTAGAAACAGGTCTTCTGAGTTTTAATTCATTGTAATTTGAAATACATTTCTCGGGTCTCCACTAAGACTCCTCAGGGGTGGGGGTAGGACAATTCCTCTCCAATGTCATGTGAAAATCTTTATAGACAGCATTTTCCCATTTGTATAAGTGATATTGACCATGAGCTATCAGAATAATTAAGAGGCAGAGTGAATGCTATTGTTTTCACAAGATAGGGCAACCTCTGCCTCTCAGATCCCATAGTTCGCAGTTCTACTTCAATCAGCAGTTGTATATGGTTAAAAAGGTAAAGGTAAGGGTATCCCCTGTGCAAGCACTGGGTCATGTATAACCCTTGGGGTGACACCCACTAGTGTTTTCATGTATATTGTTATGCTGCATTTAATTGTAATTGTAATTTATAATATATTTTCTCCCTCCCCTCCCCCCCATGAACTATCAAGCCTAATGCCTTATTGGATTTAATGGATTGCCATTGTCACAACTATGTGATATTGAAGGCACATTAGTTGGAGAAAACTGTCCTCTACGTAGGCAACAGTTGCTGTCAGTCAGCTTGTTAAGGCTGTGTGTCATAAAACTCTCCTCTCCACATTTATACATGACCTGGGCTGTTACGAATCATCTCCAATGATAAGATATTTGAGTCAGAAGGGAAAGACAGCTTTCTCTGTCAGCTTCACCAAAAAAGAAAAAGAAAAGAAAGAGAATGAAACTCCGCGTTGTTCCCAGTAACTTTCGGATTTTCTATTTCTGGAATAATCACATCTTCTGAGGAGATGTATTGTCATTTTTTAGAAATGGAATACATTCAGCACAAAAAGTCACTTTGTGTCACTATGGTTTGAGAGAAGGGAGGGAAGAGAGAAGCTTTGCTGTTGACCTCTAATATTGATCTTGGCACTCTGACTCTGCTAGGGTTGGGACTTTGGCGGTCAAACTGGGAGTGGGCAGTATTTGGAGTGGGGAAGGACCATAGTGGAGTATAATATTATGGAATCCACCCTTCAAAGCAGACCTTTTTTCCAAGGGAGCTGATCTCTGTCACTTAGAGGTAAGCAATAATTTCAGCGGATCCTCAAGGTCCCACCTGGAGATTGGCATCCATAGACTCAACCAAGAAGAAGTCTAAAGCCAGAGATTTGGCTGGATGTTTTGAATTAAGGCAGGGGTAGTCAACCTGTGGTCCTCCAGATGTCCACGGACTACAATTCCCATGAGCCCCTGCCAGCATTTGCTGGCAAGGGCTCATGGGAATTGTAGTCCATGAACATCTAGAGGACCACAGGTTGACTACCTCTGAATTAAGGTATGCAGTTCACTCATCCTTATGTATATTTGACATATGCACATCTGCCTGTTCTCTTTCCTTCTTTACTAGGTTCTCTGCTTGCCAAAACTGCCCCCAAAGACATCAGAACAATGCAAGGTGTGGGTTTTTTCCACCACTGCAAAAACCCACTAGGCATTATACAGTTAAACTGATGGTGCCATCCTAGCCAGAGTTACACCCTTCTAAGCCCATTAACTTCCATCCTAAAAAGAGTTACAGCCTTGACTTCCATCCCTAATGATTCACTTCCATCTTTAGCAGAGTTATGCTCCTCTAAGCCCATTGACTTTAATGGACTTAATCCATTAAAGTGGCATAGAAAAGGGTAACATTGCTTAGGATGCCATTGTTAACTATATTACAGCTTTCAATGGAAGGGTTCTTGCTGAAGTCTTTCCCATTAAAAGAACATGAGTCTTTCTCCAGTCTTCTGGTGGAGGGTAGGAGAACTCTTCATTTAACAAAAGATCCGTCTCAAAATTTGTAGCTCTGCAGTTTTAGTAAACAGAACAAGGACAGTGACCTACATGCATTATGAAGCCTGGGCTAAGATAACAGATTCATACTCCTCTAATAATGCTGTTATCTCAGGAGCCTCCTACAAATGCCTTGTCCTTATCAACTTCTGCTGAAAACACAATTTAACTTCATGGTATTAACCTTGGAATCCGGAGGCTGGGCCAAAATGGGTGTCATTTAATGACTCTAATAACCTTTGAACCAGGATCCCAAAAGCAGGATGTTTATTTATAATTGAAACAGATTTTTATCTAGCTAGATAAGCCTTTCTCAACCTTTTCCTCAGTGAGAACTCCCTGAAACATTCTTCAGGCTTTGAGAAGACCCAAAAGTGGTGAGATCATGCAAAGTATGGTTGGAAAGAATAGCTGTGTACATGCCTACCCGGGACTCCTCCCCTACCCACCCCATCCAGGCCCATCATTGACCATTTTAGCAGATGGGGTGGTGGGTTAACATGACTATATATGGTTATATCTCCCAGTAAATGTTTAACAAATGTTTAAAATATAGAAACAATTAATTAACTCCCACTCATTCAGGAAACCTTTCCTGGGCCATGAAGAAGCCCCAGGGTTTCATGAGAAACGTTGAGAAAGCCTGAGCTAGATAAATGAATTATACAGCCATCATGCACTATGATTACTTTTTATAAAGGTCAGATCATCATCATCATCTCATCTCAGTAGAAATAATTTTCTAGTTGCTCTGTCTGAAGATCCAGGCAATATTAAACATAATTAAAGTAATATACAAGCACTCTTCCCTTCCGCCATTAGTTTCCATCAGGCTTCTGGAATTAGCTAGGAGCTAAAATTCAAATGGAGCCATAAATCAAGGGAGCAGAAGCCAGTGGCTTATTATGTTTGTTTCCTACTAGCACAAGGAGCAACTAAGTAGACTGCTAAAGGTTCACCACCACTGTTAGAAATGCATCACAGCCAAGCAGGGTAGCCTTCTGGAGGCCGTGGATATAAAACCTATGGCAAGTTCCTGGGGTCACTTCCTTCCTCCATAAAGTGCTCCTTTTTGCCCAGCTCTGCCTTTCAAACCTAACAGAGTCCTGCTTCCATTTTACTAATTAATTCTTTGGTTCATTGCATTGTATTTATTAATCAGAATGCACAGTGATTTTACATTATTTAATACTTCCAGAGGGGTGGCTATATTAGGCTGTTGTAGCCACCGGACTTCTGTTTTATATGTCATTATTTAGAAATATCATTCCACACATTTTAAGGCTACACAAAGTAAGGCAGGAGAGACTCGTCTGCAAGGCAAACAGAATGCCTTGGTCCATAAGCATCATCTGTACTGCTCGAGGGTTCTTATTAGTATCCTGAGACTTCACGGTTCCTCTGAAAGAAAAGTATATTTCTAGACTTCATAACTGCTACAATAAATGTGAAATCAAAGGTGCAATTGTACTCACCAGGGCGCCTCCGTAATACCCATTGATTTGTATGTACTTTAAGATTCAAATATCTTGAATATATAAGAGGCTCAGTATCAAAGGGGGGAAAAGCATGTTAACAGATAATATCCGAGTTGTATGGAAGGATTGAGGGCTAGACTAGCTGCAATGCTTGACACAGGAATGTTGCTGAACACAATTGATCCTGTACACGAATGATGTGTGGCTAGGTATCTCAGATACCTTGATGGATAGATCATTAATCTTGTAATCTAAGAGTTCACCCTGGTCCAAACTAATTAAAACAAATCATAAAAAATCTTCCTATTTAGTCTATCTTTCCACTTATAGTCTCAGAGTAGCTTTTACTTCCATGCGATTTCAATGTCCACAGCTCTAATGAATGGACAATATCATAAAACACCAAAAGATCAATACTTCTGTATCTGTGGAACCTTAATTGTGGAGGATCTCCCACATTACATTCTAACTTGCCCATTTTATACAGATCCCTGGGCCAAATTTCTTGCTGGCCTACTAGATGGGCTAAAATGATAAATCTGACCAGGAAAAACATGTGTTCTTGCTATCAGATACTAATTCATTTGTCTCTAACAGAATGTCTTTATTTACCTTTGTGGCTAAGACATAAGGACCAAAGTTCTGCAGAGGACAAATACCTAGAATAACTGTAGGCTATGTGTATATATATACTCTAAAAATGTTCTTATGACAATTAGTAATTGTTATCTGTGTTGCTAATTCTCTTATTTTCTATTTTATTACTGATTTGAAATGTTTTAAATCACTTTAATAATCTTCTTATATTGTAATAGCCTATGGCTACATGCAATAAAATCTGACTTGACTTGCCTGTAATGTGTGGCACCATTTACCTAGGAAATTTTCCATTCATTCCAGTAACAGCAAATTGAGTGGAGCAGAAACAAGGAAACAGCATAGTGATGACATCACAGAACAGCTAATTCTACCTACATGTTAGAGGGAAAGGTGGAGAACTGAGTAGCTCCCCTTTCTGACAGCAGCCCAGCATGGAACATGACATCTACTTCTATCACAGCTCAAATTTTTGTTCATGTGGCTAGGGTTGCCAGGTCCATCCACACTGCTGGAGGGTGATGGGAGATATTTTCCAGGGGCTTTCAGACATGCTCATGATGGGAGACATCAGGGCGTGACACTCTGGCTTTTGGCAAAACTCTATGGTAGTATTTGCTTCAAAGTATAGAAATTTGCCCACAAACCAGAACATCAAGCTCAATGGCCTCAGTTTGCCAGTGTCACTTCTGGGTGACATCAGCATGTCACTTTAAAAAGAGACGTCCTTAAAGGTTGGGATGAGTTTGTGGATTATGAGTTTTGGGAGGCAAGATACATCTAGAAAGTGTAGGACCAGTAGACCTGGCAACCCTATATATAGCTTTAATAATTCTAGGATGCAAATAGGAGCAGAAAAGTTCAAGGTGTTAAATGAGACTTACATGGTTCCATCCTGGTTTACAAAAAAGATATACCTATTTTCTGGTTAGATGTAGTTGAGTATGAAAATTAGTTACAGACATTATGTACAATGAAGGCTTCTCAGTGGTGGTCAAGCAATGAGAAGCCATGCAGGAGATTTCTGTTTCAAAAGCAGCAGTTACCCTGGGATAAATCATGTTGTTGAAATTCTTCATCCACCCTTTCAGGTTGCTGGGATTAGGCTTATATTTAGCAGAGCATCAAACATTTGAAGTTGATTTCAGATTTGATGCACTTGGAAAATCTGCACAGTTGCAACTCAGAATGTGCAAGAACTACAGTCAAATTGGGGGGGGGGTGCTGTTTCACTCAGAAACTGGCAGCTTGCTGTTTATGATCTTCTATTGTATGAATTGGCTATGTGAAAAATGTTGTAACAGCAGAAATGAAAGTCTGGTGCCCATGAAATTCTCCTGTATGGTTACCCATCAGTCACAGTCTGGAAATGTTCAATTTGGCATGTAATGTTCTGCATATGTGTTTTTGCCGAAGAGAAGGCGGGCACTTGCAACATTGACATACTGATCATGTGCTAGATGCAGGGAAGGGAGACTAGGTTATAGCATCCCCAATGCCCCCAACCAGGAAGAGTTCTATGAAAAAGATAAAGCACTGGTAATCTGTGAGCATGCATGGGGTCTCAATCTACATGCAGTTCTATATAGCCCTTTATACACTGTTCATTAGATTTCTCTGTTGTCTGATTACTTCTGTAGTTTGCTGTGTGTCTCAGCAAGAAATGTGGGCTATAAATGAAAGAACTAACTAAAAAACAAATAAAGGTATCTTATAAACAATGAGCCAGCCACAGGACTTGAATGTGCGGCACTGCTATGCTTGTCGCATTCCTGATCTTCTTTCAATGCGGAGATTGTATTTTAGAACTATTTTGCATTTCATGAAAGACAGACAAGTTGGGGGAGTCAGATTGACAGTGAATAATGGAAATGGAACAGGGAAGAATCTACTAAAAATAGAAGAACAAACAGACCCATTCTCCCCTGTACCTTCCTAGGTAGTTGAGGATGGAGCTTTCCTGAACCCTTCGTCCAGGTCGTCAGGGTCATTTGCTTATTGTGACACAAGCACTGGTCTCATCCTCTGAGAGTGACAGTTCAGTCTACCTTTACACCCTCTCTGTTACTTGGATGGTAGAACCAAATGCGTATTAAGCCAGTATTGCTATTCCTTCTTCCTTTCTTGCATTTAGTACAATGAAGGAATGGTGGGTTAAAACAAATTCCAGTTCTCCCTGCATTAATGCAGGCACATAGCTGAACCAGAGTTCATTTTATTTTGGCTATTCAGGATTCTCTGCCTGGATTGAGAACTCTGGTTGAGAATGCTGGTTTGAGGTGGCAGTGTGGGGTGAGGGGACTCCAGTTAAGTGGTTCACCTACATTTATACAGCACAGTCTTGGTGTTAACTGCCAACCTTCCAGGAGAATATAGTTGCAAGGTCCCTTAGAGCTCCTGGTGAGGGATAGGCAGGGGGCAGGAGCAGGGAAGAACACTGGAAATTAACATGACATGCCTATGTGACCCAGAAGTGTGTATGTGTGTGTGTGTGTGTGTGTGTGGGAGGGGGGGATGCTCTGGCTTTTGAGCAAAAATTCTATGGTAGAATTAGCTTTTATCACAGAGTTTTACTCCCAAGCCAGAGTGTCATCCCCTGATGACCCCAACGTGCCTTATGTCACTTCTAGGACTCATAGGAACATTGTGTTATTTTCTGGTCTTCTTCCCTTATGGGGGAAGGTTATTGGGGGGGGGGGGTAGATACTGAAAGTCAAGTACCCTTGCACCAACTAGGGAGTCTGGCAACCCTACAGAAAACAGTAGTTGGAGTTCCTCTTTATTGAACAACAGTTACATTAAATGCCACAGAGACTTATGCACAATCCTTTTTGTAAAGTCAGTGATTACTCATTATTGACCTATGCTGTTAACAGTTTATCTAGTTAATTCTCATATTTAGATCCTGCCTTTCTGTCAAGGAACTATGGAATGTATACCTGAGGGTTACCTAATTTTATCTTCACCTTACCCCGTAGCATAATTTAGGTTGAGAGCATGACTGATCCAAACTCTGGTGATCAATGAGTGTCCATTTTGAAGTAGGAATCAAAATCAGATTCAGATCCAATTAATCCTACCTTGCTGTCTGTTGAAGTGATCAGTGACATTGCTCCTTTGAAATATCTTGGTGGAAAACTAATGAGATCTGTTTCTTTCTTTTTTTGCAGTGAACTTTGATCACTTTCAAATTCTTCGAGCAATTGGGAAGGGAAGCTTTGGCAAGGTAAGAGAAAAAGTTGGTCATCTATGAGGGAAGGAAATGGAGGTGATTAAATGCTTCGCAGTAAAGACAAGCATCTCTTAGATTGCTATGATTCTAGGAGAACTGAAACCTTCTGCCATACTGTTTTTTGTACTGCAATTATTAGGGTCACATTTTTAATTGAGCAAGGTATTCTGTGTAGTTCCATACGGTTCCTTTTAAATGAAACGAGATGAATAATATATAACAACAGTGATCAGATCACATTTTGATACTAGTAGAGGCTGCTGTGTCATTTGTCTTACAAGAGCACAGGAAACCAATTATTGATTAATTTTTACTAGTTTTTTCCCCCCCTTCTGCAGAACATTTTGTACATTACCCCTGTGCTATGATATGGAACATAATTGCTTTTGTCATGGTGTTTGCCTTGGATGGGTTTATGTCTTGGTGCTTTGGCCTTTGACATTTATCGTGGCTAGATTTTGTTTTTAGTTTTCCATCCCATTTACAGTCCTTGTTGTTTTGCCAGTTGTCTGACTGTCCTCCATTGCGTCCATTTCACCATTCTTTGGCTGTCAGAATCATATTGTGCGCACGTTGACCTAAAGGCAATTGCCCTTTGAGTTTCGTCTTCTTCTGATCTGTGTGGAAAGGGCAAAGAAAGCGGCATCACAGCAGTTAGAACGTTCGGGAAAACGGCACAGTGCAGGCTTTGTGACTGTGCTTTATGACATTTTGCGTCTGAATTTCTGCATTAAAAATTTCTCCTCTGAGACCACTGAGCTCCAAAGTTCATTGGTGAATGATCACTCGCTTACAAAGGGGGCATGGAGAGAAGTCAGAGGGAAGGAGTGTGGGAGTGTCTTGGGGTTTCTCCATTTCCACAACACAACATACAGATGAAGTTACAAACCACGATTTAAAGTTCCAGGTTATCGTCTGCCAACAAACCTCTACTTGGCATTTAAAAAATATATATATTTTTATTTGTATCCCACCACTTTCACAGAGTGACTCATGGTGGGTTACAATCTAAAATCCTCATACAAAACCCCATAAAAGTCTGAAAACGCCCACCCCTATTAAAATTCAATAACCCACCCACCCCCGGTGGCCACCAAGCTCCCCCCCCCCTTGACTCATTCATACAACCAACCTTGAACTACATAAGTAGACTGATGTCCTGGATAATTCATAGAATCATAGAGTTGAAGAGGCCATACAGGCCATCTAGTCCAATCCCCTGCTCAACGCAGGATCAGCCCTAACCATCCTAAAGCATGGTTTAGGGAGGGGCCCTGGCCTCACACAAAGACCTGGTGGAAGAGCTCTGTTTTGCAGGCCCTGCGGAACTGAGACAGGCCTTACACCAATTGCAGGCCCTGTGCATCTTGCATGTGTTTCAGCAAGTCACATTCTCTACCTCCCCAGTCTGTATTATGGGATAGTAATACCAGCCTGGTGTTCAAGACTGTTGTAAGGAATACACCAGTGTAAACTTCTGTACTCTGTTTGCTCTGCAGGGAATCTGCCAGGCTGCTATATGAAACAGTATGCTGGACTACATGGGTCACTGGTCAGATCCAACAAGCTCTTCTTACATTCTTATTATCTAATGACTTGGATCCACAGGGACGTTTTTGTTCTTGTGCTGCTCTTGTTGGTCCTTTGCACTATGTTCACTGTGGCATATCATCATCATTGTTTTGCCTGCACAAGATGCTCTGCATGCCATTTTTGGGCACTAAATGATGCAGGAAGAGAAATGTTAGGCATTCCAGAAACTCGTGTGAAAGTGGAACTAGTTTGCTTTCGTTTCTGCTCATGTGCTACTGGATCCAAACCAATGCCTTGCATGCTTGAAAATGCTGAGCTTTATCGACTGCGTTTAGGGCTGCCAACCTCCAGGTTGAACCCAGAGAGTTCCCAGAATTATAACTTCTGTCCAGATTACACAGATGCGTTCCGCTAGAGCAAGGGTGGCCAAACTGTGGCTCTCCAGATGTCCATGGACTACAAGTACCAGGAGCCCTTGCCACTCCTGCCCTAAAGAAAATGGCTGCTTTGGAGGGTAGACTCTTGGGTGCCACATTCCTGCTGGGCTCTGTCCCAACCCTCAACTCTACCTTCCCCAGTTCTGTGGCCAAATCTCCAGGAATTTCTCAACCTAGAGTTGTCAGCCTTATCTGCATGTTCCTCAATAACATTCTATCAATATCCAAATCTGTGACAATATAGGTTTATTTTAGAAAATGACTTTGAACAGAAACGATTGCTTTAATTTCACTTTTGGACAAGCTCTTCTTCCCTTTCAGGCTCTGATTAATATCTCTGAAATCCAAAAGCATTATTTCTCTTTTAATCCCAAAATAATCAGGAAGATTAAGATAAAAGTGCTAAATGTCTTGGAATCAGCTGAGTCCTAACATGCAATTATGACTCACGGAATGGGTTATGGCTGCAATGTATGATTCCTTCTTTCCATTACGGTTGTGTAACCTTTTAATTCGGTACCCGATAAAGTAACTAATGAAATGCAGTCTGTGGGATCAGGCATGTGTCAAAATATGAGCCAGGCTCTTATTAGTAAATATTCTACAGAATTAAAAAGCATCGCTTTATCTGGTGAATAAGTAGATAAAGAGCAGAGACCCAAGGTGGCTCATTAATCTGCTTAAACAAGAAAGCTATTTCTCTGGTACATTTTTATCCCACGCTTCCTCCAAGGAGCACAGGGTGCCATGTGTGGTTCTCATCCATTTTAGAAGGGGTGGGGAAGGACTAAGCCCATATATCTATAAGACAGAGTGGAGGGTGATAAATCAGGCACTCTCAGAATAGCAAATGAAAAATCCTCTAGGCATGGCTGACTAACAAGGAGCCTGTTTCCCCCAGTTTTATATGAAGTTGAACAAATCTAGAAAATCCAATGCAACAGATTCTTGCCTGCAACGGTAAGGGTGAAACGATCTACACTGGTGTGTGCTATGAATTTATCTCTCAGTATTAAGCCAACTACCATCTCCTACTGGAAAATCCAATATATTGTTCTTCTCAGCGTGATGTAGTGGCTAAGAGCAGAGGACTCTAATCTGGAGAAGCAGGTTTGATTCCACAGTCCTCCACTTGCAGCCAGCTGAGTGACCTTGGGCTAATCAGCATTTTCTTAGAGCTGTTCTGTAAAGCAGTTCTTTTAGAGCTCTCTCAGTCCCACTTACCTCACAGGGTGTCTGTTGTGTGTAGAAGAGAAAGATGTTTGTAGGCCACTTTGGGACTCCTTCAGATAGTAAAAAGCAGGGTATAAAAACCCAGCTCTTCTTATTATTATCAGTATATGTAATAATAATAATAATAATAATAATAATAATAATAATAATAATAATAATAATAATAATAATAATAATAATAATAATAATAATAAAATTTTACAGCCTATCCTCCCCAGTTGGCTCAGGGTGGGTAAAAACAGAATAAAATATACAAAATTGTATACTATACATAAGTAAAATAATATATAAATGTAGGTTAAAGTTGCATTAAAAGTTGCCTCCTTAAAACATTATTGGGTGTGTGTGTGGGGGGGGCTAATTTATATTGGGCAGGTTGATATTTTATGAGTAGGGCTCTTCCTTGCTGTTCATTTCCTGGAGTCAACCATAGGCATGGTGGAACCGCTTTGTCTGACAGGCCTTCTAGAACTATTGAAGCTCCCGGATAGGAATGCCAGCCTCCAGGCGAGGCCTGGGGATCCCCTGGAATTACAGCTCATCTCCCAACTACAGAGATCAGTTCCCCTGGAGAAAAAGGCTGTTTTGGAGGGTGGACTATGGCATTGTCCCCCACTGAGGTCCCTGTCTTCCTGAGGCTCCATCCCCAAATCTCCAGGAGTTTCACAACCTGAATCTGGCAACTCCCCCCCCCCATCCCTCATTGATGACCATTGATGCCCTAGACTTGGAGGGCCATGATCTCATCACTGGACACTGACCTGTCTACATGGCTTAAAAAGATGTCATATAAGTATGAAAATGTGTAGACTTGCCTCACTTCTCATCTAGGATTGGCAGCCTCTGGGAGCCTGGAAATCTCCTGCTATTACAACTGACCTCCAAACAATGGTAGTCTAGAGATGGAGATGGAGAAAATGGCCACAGTGGAGAGTGGAGTCAATTGCATTGTGTTCTACTGAGATTCCCTCCTCTCCCAAAACCTTGTCCTTCCCAGGTGCCACCTCCAAAATCTCTTAGTGTTTTTCGCCCCACAGCTGGCAACATTACTCTCATCTCACCCAAGCTAACATTTTGGACAAATTCAAACCCTGGCGCACTGCACAGCCTGTGCTGGGCCTGCCAATAGGTGTGGGCAAGGTTGACCCAGAATAAATTGGACCTTCACATCACAGAAGATGGCTCTGACTATAAAGCGAGGAGGATTGAGATATCTGATGGCTAGTTAGAGGTAAGAGAATGCTCAGGAGCGCGAGCAAACCAATTTTGACATATTCTTTAAAATATAAAATGCTCCCTCCCCCAACTCATAGCTGACTCAGATCCTTTTCACAGATTCAAAGCACATGCAGTGAATGCAACATAATAGGTATACACTACAAAAGGAAGGTAGCTCTAGAGAGCACTGGCGGCATATCTGGAGCACAGAAGTGTTCGCTGATATAGTTGTCTTTATGCTACAGCACTGCTGAAAAAGCAGGTTTCTGCTGGTGTGATGAGCGCTATATCCATGTAAACTTGTAAAAGAGTAGGCTTTGAATGGATCCGACAGTGAATGCATGTATTTTGGGATTGGTGCTTATTACCTCAATTCTTCTCATCTCTTCTGTAAATATTCATTGAACTGGTTTGAACTATCAAACATTCAGGCAATTGCATATTTTTCTGTCTTCCTCCTGTGATGCATAACCAGTGCATAAATAATTATGAATACAGATATGATTTGGAACAGGACGTTTGGTCAGTCCTAAGAGGCAGACAGGGCCTGGCCTGATAGGCAAGGGACAGGAATATTTTACCCTTCTGTCTGTCTCCTCCCCAAGTAGAGACCCCTGTTGAAAAGGAGGTAGGGCTGCCAAACCCCCATGTAAGCTGGGGGATCCTTTGCCCCCGGCTCCCCTTGCCCATCACTTTTTGGAGCAGTAGCGGCAGAAATGTCACGTGCGACATTGCGTCACTTCTGGTAGAAACTCCAAGGTGACACAGAATACTCTAGATTACAAAATTGTTTTCCCAAGGATAAATTAATATCCCTACATTTTGCCCAATAATTGTGGGATATGAGAACCCATTTACAGCATCCTTTGCCCTTGTGACAGAGAGCTGCTTTCAAGTAGCATAGCCCAATGTTTTTGTAGTTTGTGTGAATGCCTGAAGTGGGTATCGATCCCGCTGATGATTGGTTGGGAGACTGGAAAAACACAAGCATAATTGGACATCAGGCTTGGACTTTGGGGCTCTCAAGCCTCAGAGAGCCCTCTGAAGAGCAGCCTGCAGCTTTTAAGAGCCATTTAGAAGATGGTCCCCCATAAGACCATTAAATTCTCTATCTATGAAAGCTCTCTCTCTCTCTCTCTCTCTCTCTCTCTCTCTCTCTCTCATGCACACACACACAAATAATACATTTAATCTTTCTTATTCTAGATTAATTGCTGAGGAGTATATTAAAAAAACATAGCACATTAGGAGATTTGTCAATCCAGTCTGTCTTAGTTCACATGGGAGATGGGCATTTTCTCTGCTTTTTTCACCCCTGCAATCAGTCTCTGGGTATGTTCTCACGCAGACACAAACTTCGTAGGTGGTAATTATGTGGGCTGTCATTACCATGGAACTAGCTTACCAAGTGCGTCCACGCAGTGCCCATACATAATAATGTTTTCTCCATGCATCAGAGCGCTTGCAGGTTCCTGGAAGTGATTGCGTGGGGAAGGAAAGCGAGAGGAAAAATTAAATTGGGAATCGGACCTCCGTCTCAGAAGATGCAGAGATTCATTTAGGAGAGAATGATCCTAAAGAGAAAATAATGTCAAGAACTTTAATGGCGTACATTTCCTCAGATCACATTTCCTGTCCATGTAGCTGACCTTTGGTACGAAGCCAGTGGATGAAATATAACCCCCTTCTAAGTGTGCTTAGACAGCAGTTTAATACTTAAGAGGCAGTGTAACATTTTCCTTTGTTATGTCTCACTGGGAGGGATACCACCAAGGTCCTGCCTTGTTTTGCACGGGCTAAAAGATCAGAAGAGCAAAGACCATGAAAGAAGATGAACAAATTCATAGTGCTGAGTTTAATCTACAGTGCTGTACATCAGGAACCTGGTTACCATAGAGATTTAGTGCATCAGTGCGTAGAGATTAGTCTCACAAACAAGGTTCAGTTGTGCAGCCCATATTGCATATGGGAGCCAATACAACCCAGAGCATTAGTGTCAAATTCCTGCCTGAACTATAGTTATTAAGCATCACTGGACAATTAATTCCTTCCTTGTCATGATTTCTCCATTTGTAAAACACAAATAATTTACAGATTTTTGCATGTGTATTAGTGATCAGGGTTGTAAAACAATGTGTATAGCAAAACTAGCGTATAAACTGTTGTTATAGATCATGGGTGTTACGAGATTTTGCCGTCTTATCATTTCAGTATGAAAATCCCCGTTTTATACATGGGTTCTCCCAGCTCAAGATGAAATGGCAGTTTTCTTTTTTCCTGGCCGGGGCCCAGCAGCCCATATTGGCATTCGCCCCATTCTTTCCTGCTTGCTGTTTGCCTTATGGGGTCATGCTGAATGGCACACAGCTGGGACGAGACCCTGTTTCTCAGCAGCAACCGCATGGATTTCTATAGCCCCATCAGTGGTGGGATGTGTTTCTGGGGGGGGGCATGCATGTGGGGGTTGGGCAGCATGACCCAGGCTTGGGGGGGGGGGCTGTCTGTCACTGTCTTCCCTTCACCTGGAGCATCTGGCTGGGTTCCTGTGGGGCAGCTTGGGGTGGTGGTGGCTTCAGCCAGTTGCTGGTTCAGAACTGGATGGGGGGCAGCCAACAGCACCTTCACTGTTCCCGGTGGGGATCAATGGGCTAGGCATCTGACACATCAGCCATGGCCGCATCAGCAGCAAGGGCCCCATGCTCACAACGAGCTTCAACTGGGGAGGCAGATGCACATTTTATTCCTTGTCCTTTGCATGATGCTTCTGCCCCAAATGCTTCAGTTATTGTCTGATGTCTGGAGCTTATCTGGAATGGGGCTGGCATCTGGCACAGCACTTGACAGACATCCTTGAGGCTCAGGCCTTCGCTAAGGATGCTGCAACACTGGCCTATGACTGTTCCTTTTAGAAACAACACGGTCACATGCTGGGACAGCCGGAAGCCCAATGCATGGATGATAAAGGTGGGGATGCGTCCACATCCAGGTGGTGATCTGAGCAAGCCTCATTTCATGCCATGCAGAGACTCTTGGGGGCTGTGCTAGGATTGCAACCAGGGTAGTTGCAATCGGTGCAGGTGCAGGTACGAACACTGATATGTCTGGGGGGGGCACCCAAAATCTGAGTGTTCCAACCCTTCAGGGAGCCAGGTGCCCTTTCGCAAAGGCCAGTCTGTTGCCAAACAGACTGGGGAACTAGGCAGTTCAGGGGATGGACAGGCTCTCGCCAATCAATTAGTGTGGTTTGCTTTCTATGGCTCTTTCTCCAGTTAAGTTGTCAGCTATGTTACCTTTGTTGGCTGTTTACCCAGATAGGTCCACTGTAGATTATTTATATTCTGGTTTTTTTGGGTGGGTTTTGCATTCCATTCACAGAATGGAACCCATAAGCTGAGGTTATATATCAGCCCTAAATTCTATGGATTTTTTAGTTTGCACGTAAAGAGATTATAAATCAAGGCAGTAGAAGATGGTTTCTGCAGGACCTTCCCAAGGAAGGCTCACTTCTAATGTGGTTGACTCAGAAGGACTTTAACCTTAGCATTGCCACGACTTTAATAATTCACACAGTCTGCAGCAGAGAATGATAAAGCTTTAATCTTCTTTCTACGAATGTCACTAAAGGCCCTCAGTGCAGACGTATTTCAAGTACAGTCAGTTTAAAACTTTCTTCAGATTCTCCAATTAGAATTTTCTCCTGTTTCTTTTTGTCTTTTTTGTACTATTTTAGAAGGAGCTCACATTTTGCACAATATAAGAAAATGAAACACATTCCTGTATAATAAGGACCAAACTAAATTTTGAGGCATTCAAGGATCTGACCTGTGGTCACTGAAGCCATTTTATAAATGGATTCAGCCAGTTAAAAGTACAGCAAACCTGCTCGGCAGTCCCTCCCCTGGCTGCTTTTGCAGGTGCCTTTCCCCCAGCTGCTTTGGTACTCGAAAAGGTGTGAGAAGAGGGGCAAAATTGGCTTGCCAATTCTGGATTGGGAAATACTTGTGGATTTGCAATGGAGCCTGGGGAAGGCAGGACTTCACTGAGGTATAATGACATAGAGTAAGGTGACCAGATTTTAACATTGGTAAAGCGGGACACCATTGACTGGGGGGGGGGGGTTGATTAAAATTTGGTCTATATGGAGCAACAAAAAGTTTCATAGAACACACAAATAGTATTGTAATATATATATTTTTTAATTCCAACATAAGTACAATTTACCAGGTGCCCCCAGTTGTCCCTCCAAAAGTGGGACAATCTGGTCACCTTAACATAGAGTCCACTCTCCAAAGGCACCATATTCTCCAGGGGGAATGGATCTCTGTTATCTGTGGATCCACTGCAATATTGAGAGATCTCGAGGCAGCCCCTGAGGCTGGCAGCCCTAGCAACAAGAGTGCCTTGTCCCTGCTCTTGGCTCTGCCAAAACATCCCTGTCCTCGAAATAGCTGAAACAAGCCCTGTGGGCTTTATGATGGGGAGGTGGAGGATCTCTCCACTTTTAATGCTGCTTAGGTTTATTTTTTGAGATAAGCTATATTATGAAAGTCAGCCATTATGAAGGCGTGTGTGGGATATTTAATTGCGGTAATTGCACTGAAGATAGTGGGAGGCTGCTTTTTAAAAGGAGAGCAACAGATGCCCATTTTCTAAAACAGGTAATTGCAAACTCCAGCAATGTTGCTAAATCTAAGTAGGTCGCACTGGGAGGAGCAGATGATAGGATCCCCTTTCTTTCCCTGATTCTGTCTTCCCCACACATTGAGCATGACCAATGTGAGCTGGGTAGCCGATATTTTTAGACTCTGGAATTAATCCAGGCTTGAAAGAGAGAATTTGGTGTGCCTATCCTAGAAAAAAAGTTCTGCTTTCTCTGCATTGCATGTTGTGTCTCCTCTGTATCATGTTCTGGTAAAAGGAATTGGATGTGCAATGAATAGGGACTGGCAAATTGTAATTGTTGATAGTACTGCCTGACACAATCTCAAGCCCTCCAAAGAACTAAGCGAGGAGAGATAGCAATGATAGACCCCATTCCCCGCAAAGAGGCACAAGCATAGAGAGCTGTTCCTTCTATTGCTGTTGCTGTCTTAGGACCAGTGGCTCCTATGTCCCAAACTGATTCTGGCAGGGAGCCAGGACAACCTCAGTGGCTCTCCTGTCAAGATCTGTCTGTTTGCCAGCTTCTTGCCATAGACATTTGGTATTGTCATTTGTCAGGTATCAGTATGGTTTCAATAGCCACCTTTCAGTACCTGCTGCCGTTCTATTGTTAACCGTAAATGTTGGTGGTAGGGGAAACCTGTCACCTGTCAGGCCCAGGAAAGTCTAACTGATGGTAATGGCCTTTGTTGCTTTGCATCTGCTGCTGAATATTCTTTGTTCTTTTGAATAGTTGAATTGTTAATGTTCACTTGGAAAGTTGGAACCATGGGAGGGGGAGCTCGGACATTATCTGTGAGACAGGCCTCGTGACAGTCTTGCCAGAATGATGTAATGTGTACCTGGCCTCAGGACTAATTTGCGTGCTTTTCCTTGGGAACAAGGGAAGCTCACCTTTTCTTAGTTGGGGCATTTCTGTATGTGTCTGGGAGTGGGCCAACGTATTATACCTATCATATTGATCAGTGTATTATCTATCAATTTAGTTTCAGTAAGAATAATATTGAGCTTCATATTACTACTTCAACAAACAGCTTTATGTCCATTGAGATAGTTGATGGATCATCGAGAAAGTTGATAGTTCACTGAGAAAGTCAACAGTGCAATGCTGTACTGATATATTCAGGTAGGTGGCCATGTTGGTCTGATGCTATAGAACAGGCTTTCTCAACCGGGGTTCATGAAACCCTGGGGTTTCTTGATGGCCCTCGAAGGATTTCCCAAACAGGTGAGAATTAATTTTAAATATATATTTTTAAATATGTTAAACATTTATTGGGTGATAAGGTAAAGGTAAAGGTATCCCCTGTGCAAGCACCGAGTCATGTCTGACCCTTGGGGTGACGCCCTCTAGCGTTTTCATGGCAGACTCAATATGGGGTTGTTTGCCAGTGCCTTCCCCAGTCATTACCGTTTACCCCCCAGCAAGCTGGGTACTCATTTTACCGACCTCGGAAGGATGAAAGGTTGAGTCAACTTTGAGCCGGCTGCTGGGATTGAACTCCCAGCTTCATGGGCAAAGCTTTCAGATGGCTGCCTTACCACTCTGCGCCACAAGAGGCTCTATTGGGTGATATGACCATATATATCATCATGTCAACTGCCCCCTCCTAAAATGGTCAATTATGGGCCTGGAGAGGGTGGGGAGGGGCCGGATGGTTGTGCACAAAGTTATGTTTCACAACCATTTCTGTATGAGGTTTCTTCTGAGGTTTCTTAAAGCCTGAAGAATGTTCCAAGGATTTCTCAATGCTAAAAAAGTTGGGAAAGACTGCTATAGAACAATGTTTGGATCCAGTGGTACCTTTAAGACCAACAAAGTTTAATTCTGGATAAATGCTTTTGTGTCCATACGTCACTCTCCTGTATCATTTCTCATTGCACCCACAAACCATGCAACCGCTACCAGCAGCAACAAAGAGTCAGCTCCTTTTTAGTCCCTTTGGTGCTGGAGAAGACTCTTGCGAGTCCCTTGGACTGCAAGGCGAACAAACTGGTCAGTCCTAGAGGAGATCAGCCCTGACTGCTCCTTAGAAGGCCAGATCCTGAAGATGAAACTCAAATACTTTGGCCACCTCATGAGAAGGAAGCACTCCCTGGAGAAGAGCCTAATGCTGGGAGCGATTGAGGGCAAAAGAAGAAGGGGACGACAGAGAATGAGGTGGCTGGATGGAGTCACTGAAGCAGTCAGTGCAAACTTAAATGGACTCCGGGGAATAGTAGAAGACAGGAAGGCCTGGAGGATCATTGTCCATGGGGTCGCGATGGGTCGGACACGACTTTGCACCTAACAACATAATATTTTCTGACTTTTGAAATGACTTTGTATTATTGACCACTGAGTAATGTCCCTCAGGATGAAATGGTCTTAAGTTGGTTAATTGAAACACTCATCAGCTTTTTATGTGACATTGTTACCGCTTTTGTAAAGCTCATAAACTGATATTCAGGCCTTATATGTTTTTTAACTTGGCCAGTATGTACATCATGTAATAAATATTTATTTTGATATTATTTTATTTGATGTAGCTTGACCCTTGTTAGTAGTTTGCTTTGCTTGATATAATCAGATGTTGTGTTCAAATGTAACAAGCCTCCCCCCTCCCCAACTGTCCAATGAGATCAATAAACACCCCTCTCTAGTTCCACATGTTTGCACAAAATCCTTTCAGCAAAATGGATTTGGCAATGCTATGACTCAGTTTTACTAAGTCTTTTAATTAATGGAGTTATCACGGTACAGTTCCTTTATAAAGACTAGTTTTGCCCCATGCAGTGCAGCTTATTAATTGGCTTTGGTGTCAGGCCCACCTAAATTTTCTTGCACCAGAACACCAAGTATTTTCGCCTTTATTAGTTTCTAGCACTGTTATTTCTTTCAGCCTCTTTTGCTTCAGTTCAGTCCAGAAAAAGAAATGCCTGTGTTCAAGCCCCCAGGGGAATAGCTTTGTGGAACCAGACCTTTGTCAGATAGCACTGCATGAGGGCGAAGATTCTGAAGGAAGATCTCGGTGCAACCTTTCTGCCCTTATCTTTTCTAGCAGCTGTAGACTGTCTTTTATGTGTGCACCTGGGTCCCTTCCTTCCTGATGCATTGCTAGCTAGATACATGCCAGAAACAGAGCAGAGCGCTTCTGGAGGACCTGCATGTTTTAAGATTTTAAAATATATTTTCCAAGAAGCAGATTGATAGTGAGAACAGATGTAACTTTTTGGCTACCTCCCCTACCTGGAGTTTTAATACATGGGCAATTTAAGCTAACTTTGAATTAGCTCTCATGTATGGTGCCGGCTGTGCTGGGCTGTCACCAGTTTCTTGTGGTGGGGCAGCATGCCCTGCTGCTTCCTGTATATACACAGGGGACGAAATCCCTCGGTGTACACAGTCCACCCATGAGTTACTCCATACTTTGCGGCAGTAGCAGCAGTAGGGGGCAGTGAGGGGCATGGGGGTCCCACCGAAGGATGGTGGGATAGAGGCATGTCACTATCCCACAATCATTGGGAGGGGGGGTATACAAATGCCCTGTTCAGCTCTGCAGCACCATGAAGCTGAACAGGGCATTTTGGGTCCCTGCAGGGACACTGTAGATGCAGGGGAGGGCCTGCATGGGAAACATCAGCGTTCTCTTATGGGCCATCAGAGGCCCTAAAGTGGGCCAGGGCTGGGGGAGGAGCTTGGACAGCGTGCATTAGTGGGGATTAGCCCTGCTGTTATACAGGTGCCAGCCCTCCCTTCCCAGCCCATGCATAATCAGTCATAAAAAGGCTAATTGATTAATGTCCTTACTTCATTTATCTCCCACCTTTCTCCCTGATGGGAACACAAATCAGCATTATTCTTCTCTCCTCCATTTTTACCCTCAGAGCAGCCTTGTGGGGTAAGTTAGGCTGAGAGTGTGTGACTGGCCCAAGGTCACACAGCAAGCTTCCTGGAAGAGTGGAGATTTGGTCCTACTCTGACACTACATCCCAATAGGAATAGGTCTTGCATTTGCACACAGATTGCAATAATGGCTTAAGATGCCTATCATCAGTGCCTGGAAAATGCTGGCTTGGATTCAAAGCCCCCCCCCCCCTCCCCGGTTGCACAATTGGAAATGCCTTCCGCTCATGAAGCAGGCTCTTGGATCTGTGCCACGGTCACTATACAGCTTTCTGTTTGCTGAATACCTGCAACCTGGTCACAAATGAGGGTCTTTATCTGAAATTATGCATATGGTTTTATCAGTTCAGCTACAACAGCCACATGTTCAAGATATGACTCGGAAGTTTCATTACCTTAACGTTTCACATAACAGCATAATTCAGCCACTGTGCACTGAACACATAACTTGCCATGTGTATCTCTTGGTACACGGAGGGTATTTCTGTAGGTCTTTTTGACTATCCCTCTCCTTCTCCCTGGCTGCTAGTCCCCTTGTGATGTGCTGGATTCCCTGCAATGTGCCCTTTGTGACATATGCTGGTTAACAACATGCAGTGGTTAGAGTCTTGGACTAGGAGCTGGAAGATCTGGGTTCTAATTCCTATTCTCTCATGAAACTCACTAGGTAATCTTAGATCAGTCTATACTTCTTCGGCCTTACCTGTCTCACAGGTTTGTTGTGAGAACCAAATATCAAGCGGGAACTCTGTATACTGCCCATTGAAGAAGAGGAAGAGATTAAAATATAATAGGTAAAGAGACACATTACCAAGTGTGTGGGGTCTGCCTGCCCTTGGCCTCAGACTGAGAAGTGAAAAGGCAGAAGCCTCACTCAGTTCTTCCATCTTTCAGTTATGGGGCTGCCCAGCTCTTTGGCCCTCTTTGCTCTGACATCTCAAATATTGTTTGACAACGCCTCTCTTCTCCCTGAAGCCCCCCCCCCCACCACACGAGTCAACCAGGGCTCTGCTGTGGAGCCTAGGCAACCAGGGAGCAGTGCTCCACCCTCGTTGCCAGTCTGCCAGCCACAGCTGCCACAGTAGAGATCTTGCTGCAGACCTGTAGCTTCCTTGCCTCCTCAGCAGCTTGGGAGTTATGCTCCAGCTCTACCATCTGACATCTGATTGTGACTGTTGCTGCCAGGGAGTCCTGTTGGGCATTGCCCTGTTACCTGCATCATCCTCTCACTCACATGAGTCTCAGAGCAAGTTGCATTCTATGGACATCTGGCTGTAGGAGGCAGCTACAGGCACCATCTGTCATCACTTTTGCTTATAAACCTGCTGAATGAACAACTCTTAAAAATGTGCATATGCTGAACCAATACCTGAAGACTGCAGGGCTCACTGGGCAACATTCAGCATCACATCCTTGCTAAGCCACCTCCCTTGGCACAAGCAAGAGTTGGCAATCCTATCCGATCTGCTGTTTCGGCACTACTTTTTGTAGGGGCATCTTCTCTATTCTAATCTGATGCCAATCAATCAGGGATCCTATAAAGATTATAGTGACATCATAACATCATGTAGCCAATCAGATTGGGCAGCATCGTAATCATTGAGGGCAAATAAAATGAATTCAAAGGGGGATGGTTCCTGCGCTGCATTGTCCTCAAGTTGAGTGAATTGGGGCCAGAGAGGTGAGTGTTCACTGTCTAAAGGGGTGTCCAATAGCAGAATGGAAATGCCCAGTAGCCCCAGATGTGAGATATTCACATCTCCCATTCAATGGACATTTCTGCCTTCTTTAGACTACTTTCAATTGATGAAGGTGGGTGGGGGGATTTCAAAACATAGAAGTGTTTGGGAAATGTGTCCTCTTCCTGATTTAGTTGCTTCAACGGCTGTAGAAAAAAAAAAGAAGGGTAAGAATAACTTTCTATTGCATAATTTTTATTTTTCCTCGGTATATTGAGAAACTAATAAAATGACATATCTTCGTGCAGGGGATGATCAATCCTGTACATAGGTTCAGATTTATCACTGTAATCAGCAACTGTGAAACAGCCTCTGTACTCTGCTTCCTTACTAATTGTTATGGTCACAGCAATTTAAAGTATATATATCTCTCTCTTTCAAACATTCACTCTTTGGGACTGGAGATTGCAATGCTGTGTGTCCCTTAAACTAGGAAAATATGCAGACAGTGTATCTCCTGCCCCATTTCTCCATCAGGCCCTGAGTCAGCAGGTCTCTTGTTTTTACCACACAGTGAGGGGAAGAGGGCTCGAAAAACAGGAAAGGAGGAGCCTGCTCAACACTATCTGAATGCTCGCATGTTTAAAAGATTTAGGAAGTTGCATTCTAGCAGTCCTTCTCTCCACAATATGTCTTCCACTCTGCTTCATTAAATTGCAGCAGTGTAACAATTGTCTCAAGTAAAATGATTCCATCTCACAGGGGAAGAGATTTTTTGACAGCATTCTCTGTGAAGTCACAGTAGCATAGGTGGCAAAAATGAACCCTGTAAATATTGTTTTTGTTGATCATCTTTACTTGTTGGATGGCTTAACTTTAAAGTACCCCTGAGTACCTGAGCTCCCTGACACATCCTTAGCATGATTGTAAATGTATAACCGTGCATAACCCAAGGCTAGCAGAATGGGATAGTATCCCTTCCTCTTTGAGCAGTAAGGAAGCTTTATTCCTACTCCTTCCTTTGGTTCTGCCATCTATAGAATATGTATTATTGATGTGGAAACAAATCTTCTGGTGCTTTCAGGGGCTGTAGTGTGATGGAAATGAAAACAGTCCACCCATCCCACCCCAGTCCCCGTGACAGACAACACTGAGGAGTGGCAGCAGTGGGCCTTGGTGGGGCCAAGAACTGGGCATTGAAGGAGAGGAGTGGCAGTGGGAGAGAGTGTGGGCCTCGAAGAAGAAAAGGAGCAGTGATGGAGTGTGCAGGCCTCAGCATGGCCATGGGCTAGAGCCAGTCACAGAACAAGAGGTATAAACAGAAAGAAATTTCCAAGCTTGCGATGGCAAAAAGCTTTATTCAGAACAAGTTCCTAGGTATAAAACCTCATTTTCGTATTTTACTTCCTCAGTAAACTTATTTCTGAATTGGTTTTTTCCCCCCAGGGATACAAACAACCCACTACCTAAATCTTATATTTTATATACCTTATATTTTATATTTTAAATTTTAAGCCATATAATTTGGGTCTATTAGTATCAAAGGTCCATAAAAGTAACTATCTTATGAATTAGTTAGTGGGTTGAAAACCAATTCAGAAATAGGTTTACTGAGGAAGTAAAATACAAAAATGAGGTTTTATACCCAGGAATTCGTTCTGAATAAAGCCAGCTTGGAAATTTCTTTCTGTTTTTTCATCTTCAGCTGACGGGTCATCTCTGCTTGCATAGAACAAGAGGTGGCACAGGATGCAAGCCTTAGTGTGGCCACAGGCTGGGGTACCAAAGAACAGGAGTGGTCGTGCATGGGCCTCAGTGTGCACATGGACGAGGGCTGGGCACCAAACATGGGTGGTGCATCTCAGAAGATGGGTGACCATATGGAGGGTGAGTGAATTGGACTATCTCTCTTCCCGTCCAGATGGCCATCTCAGGGCTGAGCAGTGGAGCCACCTGCTTCCCCTTCAGCCATCCACGAAGCCCTGCTCACCCTGCCTCTGTGCAGTCCCCCTGGCTTCTGGGCCACAGTGGAGGGCAAGGAGGGAGGAGGAGGCATGCACTTCCCTGATGGGGGGTCACTGTCAGGGAAGTGTGAGCCCCTCAGAGAAGAGGGGCTGGAGGAGCTGCGAGGAAGAGGCAGAGGTGTCTTCCACCTCCCCTCCACAGTAAAGAGGGCACCTAGGGGGTCTCCTGCCCCCTCCTTGCACAGAAGGTGAATTGGCAGGGGCCATTGGGGGTGAGAATGGATTTCCAGTGGACCTGTTAAAGTTAAATGCCAGGAATGACTGTGGGGGGGGGGGGTCTGGGTCCCTGGGTTTGACAAGTTGGGGAGAGGGATATGAAAACCAGGTGCCAATCAGAGAGGGATATTTTGGGGTATATTGAGCAAGGGGTTGGACTAGATGGCCTGCATGGACTCTTCCTCCTCTGGGATTCCAAGATTCTATGTGGTGAGCTCCCCCTCACTGGCAGTCTTCAAGCAGTGGCTAATCCCGGGTGCTTTAGGTTGATCGTGCACTGAGCAGGGGGTTGGTGGTCCCACACTCCTTTAAGAATCTGATAATCTGATTCTTGGGAATTTTTGTTCTCATGAAATGTACAATAATGGCTGTGTGACAGACAGTCAGTGGTTAATGCTGTAACCCAGTTAGGAAACCTTGAGTGACAGAGGATTTAAATGGAATTCTTCAGCTGCGAGTGTCAGTTTGGATTTGACAATTAACAGTGAGAGAGCCAAGTGGACTTTGAGAGGGTCAAGAAGAATCCTGAGCCAAGGAGGTGGGATTCAGAACCCATCCCTATCAAGACCGAGGGAGATAGTGAAGGGCAACGATCCTATCAAGTCCGAGGGCAGTAGCTTCGAGAAGACGAGGATGCTCCCTAACCAATAGATAAGGGAGGAAACTGGAATTTGTATGAATGTTCCTATCTTCACCAAGTTTAGTGAGATCAAGAACCTTATGCTTGTTTGTGGCCATTTTCAGACTGCCTTTGTATTCTGTTTTAATAACTGGTTGCTAATGGGTTTCCCCCCCTGTCATTTCAGAAAGATCCATTCTAATTTCCAGCTGGTAGTGGAATTTATTTATCTGTTCATACAAACCCTCTTGAGTTGGGTTAGCAAAACGTGGTTGAGATGCTTTTGAAGGAAACTGCTTTGTTCTGTTTTCTATCCCTTCGCTGCACTTCTGAGTTGCTTTGGTGAGTGGCTTAAAATGTCCATAGTGCTTCCTACAATGCCACTTTTGCTGCACAACCTTCCCTGGAGGTTCCCTCCCCCCCCTTTTGAATGGAGTCAAAATTTAATATACAATTTTTTCAAACTCTGCAGCTTTGTGAACTCCAGGATTTAGGAAAAGGGCCTTAAGGCAAGGCAGCTTTAGCAGAATCCCTTAACCTGAAGGAGACTAATACTCAGATGAATATACTGTTATGCAGCTTCTGACCTTCTTGGGCTTTTGAACAAAATGAGAACAGCAGCACTGTTGGGGCAAGGATCAGAAGAAAAAAAAATATCCTGCTCATTGTCCTCCAGAGACATCTCACCTAGCTCCCCAGGGCAACCCAAATCTCTAGAATTCCTCCCCACCCCCATTCCTGTCTCTCAGTGGCTCTGACTGGAACAATATGACATAGTCACTTCTGATTATCCCAAAACATCTCCCTTTCCAGCCACTTGATGCTAACTTCAAAGCTAATCTTTTGCTTTCTTGCCCTTCTATCCCGCAGTCTCTCTTGCTGCATCAATATGTTTCCAAAAGCTATTAGTGCATTCATTGGCACTTCTGCCCTCCCGGAAGGATAAATTAGGACCAATAAAACTTTAGAAAAATTTAAAATGAAGTTATTTCAAATGATCTTTTTGTGATGGATAAAAAAGTACCCAGAGGATCTTTCTGAGTTCCAAAGCCCCAATGAAAGAGGGGGTCTTGCAGGACAAGGGCAGCAGGGGCCCGACCTCTGCTTTTATCTCTGACCCTTTGCCCCCCACTTCATCGGAATGACAGCAGTGGCGCCTGCGTTCTATGGGTATCTTGGCTTCTGAATAATGGATTTGTACTTGTTACTGGAACTTACCTGTCAGTTCTGCCAGATTGACACCATACAGTCTGTTTTAACTTCAGAGCAGGATCTCTGTGTACTGAACTCTGAAACTCTGAAAATGTTAGTATTTCAGGAGTAAAATATGTCGCAAGGAAGCCATATGAATTTATGACATCTCAGCAGGAGCATATACAAGTGGCCACCGGTAAAAAAGCAGGCTTGGAAGTTATTCTTCTTCTTTGGAAATCTTAATCAGAATCTTCCAGCAGTCTAACACCAGGCTCTTGTTTTCAGTGGGTTTAGACTGGAGTGCATCAGCATCAGATTGCACCTTTAATAAGCTTAACAAGCAAAGCAACAACTGCCTTCTTGTCAGTAAAACGAATTGTAATTTTCACCTGTCCTTTACTTGTATGTGTGTGGATTCAGAGTTTGCACATCTTCAATTTTGCCCCTACCAGCTTCTGTAGTTCCATCCAAAACCCCAGGTCTAGTAAATGCCTCTGCTGCAGCAAGGGCCAAGGTTGCCTTGCCAAGGAAAGACTCAGATCACCTTCCTTGCCCTGCTGTTTGGTTCTTTATAAGGGCCTGTCGTAATGGCAGACATGCCCAACAGACTTCGTTGACCTCCCACACCTGTTCTCCATTTGCCTGATAGTTGCTAGCAGTTCCTTAAAGGTACCTCTCACTGGCATGTGATGCTGGCCCTCTTGCTGTTGGGGCAGCCATAAGAGTAGTTTGCAGGCCATATGGGCTGGCTCTGAGGCCATGGGCTCCTGCTCTAACAGCCCAGGTAAGTCTGGGAGGAGATCTGATCTGATCTTGGACGTTGGGTTTGGGGCAATTTCTCTAGCTTAAGGATTTCATTCTGAAAGTTGACACAGTAGTTTGCCGATATTGCAGTGGGAGCAGAGAATTTTTCGTCTAGCAGAACAGTTTGTGGGAAATGACTAGATGTTCCATTTCATGCAGTCCGCTACTGGCTGATCTCTGACCCGAGGAAAAGAATTCTGACAGTTATTAGACCCGTACTACTGCAAAATTTATAGTCTCATCATATTTTCAGTCTGCTCCTGAATTTTTGTTTGGCTTCAGTCACTCCTGTTTTCTATGTGGTGGGGCTTATGTGATTTTATATGCTGTTCTGTTCTTTTTATTGTACACAAAGAGCACTGCGCTTGGCATATGGGGCACAAATGCTTTAAATAAGTAAATAAAGAAAATCCAACAAATGTTCATGCCTACAAAGCAAACGGTTCGCTTAAGAAATATCTGCTGTGGAGGTTCCTAAATGCCAAATCTGTCCTGTTGAGCAAATACTCCCCATGATTCTGCAACCGCCTGTTCTTCTTCAAGCAACAAAGGCTAGTGTGAAGTTGGGAGGGGAAGGTGTGTGGAGGGCAGCTGGGGGGAGGCTGAGATCTGCTGTTCTTCTGAGATCCCTGTGATTTAGACCGCCTGTAGGTTTTGAGACTATTTGAAGATAGTTGCTAGGTCTGTCATGAAGTGGCCCAGTCTCTTGCTTTGAGAAGGAAGGAAACAGACCTACAGGAAAAAAAAAAGAACAGACCTGCTGGACCAGACCTGTTGTCTATTGAGTTCAGCATCCTGCCTCACATAGTAGCTTACCAGTTCTTGTGGAGGGCCAGAGAGGTTGCAGATGGTATTTCGGCTGCTCCATCCCTGGGCCCAACTCATTATCCACCCACCTCTCCTCCCCAGCTGCATGGCAATACGAGGATCCTGTTTGCTCCAGCAGATGGGAGGGGAGGATTGTCAATGGTGCCTGATGAAAGAAAGGACTGGAAAAAGAGAGACATGCTTCCGTTTTCAGAGCTGCGGTGATGTGATAGGCCTAGGATGCTTCTCATAGTTGCAATTTAGCAATCCTCTTTGCCAGGACCCGAAGTTGGTAGGTCATCAAATGGCAGCACTCTCCATGGAGATATTGGATTGCTTGCCCCCAACATGATGGGGAGCAGCTCTTCTCAGATTCACAGTGCCAATATCATCCACTCATAGCGGGCATTAAAGCCTGGCATCAGGTCCACATGCAAGATTTTTTCCTCCGCTCTGCTTGCTGCTTTCTTGCTTCCTCCAGCAATTTAGTACTGATTTGGCTGCTTGAGATGTTGCTAAAGAAAAAAAGATCTCTCTCTCTCTCTGGGAACAGAGTTCATGCCACAATCAGAGAGCAGACAAAAAAAACCACACACAAGAATATGGCTCTTATTGACTTCCTGTCTAGCTGTGTAGTAATGAGAGCAAGCATAAAATTATAGAGCAGAAAATGTTGTTAAATAATTTACAGTAGTAAAGTAAAAGAAAACTTCAGCTGTAACACCGGATGTACTGTTCAAGTCAGCAAAACGACCCTTGCATTGAGAGTGCTTTAGGGCTCCTTGCTCTTTTTAGAGGAGAATGGTTTGTATACAATTTAACTTATCACATATCTGTTTAAATAAAAGGGGTTCTGCGCATATTTAATTCATTGAGACATGCCCAACCTAAGTGTCCAACAGCACTAAGAGAAGACCATTGTATAAGAATGTAAGGTTACCATGGCAATGGAGTCAGTGGCTCCCCACCCTGGTCCAGTGTACTGATTCCAACAGTGGCAAGTCAAAAGCCACATAGAAGCCACTGGGAACTCAGAGCCACTAGTAAGCAGCAATAGACCTATCCTCTATACATTTGTCAAGTCTGCTGTTAACGTCTAAGCCAGATCCATCACCACAACTTGCAACAGTGAGTTCCCATATTGACTACCTGTTGTCTGAAGCACTACTTCTTTTGTCTTTCTTGACATTCTGTTACATAAGGTGACCCCAATTTGTAGTACCATGGCAGAAAAATTACTCTCCATCTGCTCTCTCCATCCCACACTATAGCTCTATGCATAATGTTTGGTTGCATAGAGGGGAGAAAGATTGCTCCCAGCGACTTCACCCACAACTATCAAATGGTCAGGAGAATGTCTGGATAAAGCCGATTGCGTATACCAGTGTTTGTATACTTTTATCAGGGTTCCTGCAAAGTGGCAGAGCATATGAAATTTATATGAGAACAGGATCTTCTCATTCCTTCCATACACAATAATGGTGAAAGTGATGGGCACAATCCCTCTGTTCCCCTACACTGTCAGTAAACACACAATCAGATATCTGAATGGGCTTTTTGTGAATGCATGGGCATTGGAAACATCATTTGGCATCTATATGGTAAGACCACCAACATCTTCTGACTCCCTAAGGGGCTCCTGTATACAGCTGCCATTGGGTTCACTGTTGATTTTTAATTGGCTGATCAGCCTGTTTGCTCAGAAAGGCTATTTATTCAAACAGTGGAAATTACTATATGACCAATGATGAAGAAAAATGGGGGAAAGAGAGGAATGAGATTAGTGTTGCCACACACACACACACACTCACACACACGAGATGGAAACTCAGTTGATGTTGTTGACAAAGCTCCCCATGATATTCTGATGGGTAAACTGGAGGACTGCAGATTGGATTTCTGGATGGTTAGGTAGATAAGGAACTGGTTAGAAAACTGCACCCACAGAGTAGTTGTCAATGTCATCAGATTGGAAGGAGGACAGCAGGAGGAGTGGGGTGCCACCAGGCTTTGTGCTGGGTCTGGTACTTCTCAACATTTTTATCGATGATCTGGATGAGGTAGTGGAGGGGCTCCAAACTGGAAAGAGTAGCAAACACGCCTGAAGATATAGAGTTCAATGAGATATGAACATGCTGGAAAAGTGGGCAAATGAGAACAAGATGTAATTCAATAAGGAGAAGTGTAGAGTTCTACATTTGGTTCACAAAAACGAGAATACTGGATGGGAGACACACTTCTGGGTAGCAGTAATGAGATCTTGAGGTACTTGTGGACTGTAAGCTAAATATGAGCAGATAGTATGATGTGGTGGTAAGGAAGGCAATTGCAGTTTTTGGCTGTCTCATCAGTATCACATCAAAATCACAAGATGTCATAAACCCACTACCATGTTGGTCAGTCCCCACCTGGAGTACTGTGTACAGTTCTGGAGGCCTCACTTCAAAAAGGATGTGGACAAAATTGAGAGGCTAAGATGACAGCAAAGAGCACGATCCAGGACCAAGCCCTATGAGGAAAGGCTGATGGAGTGGGAATCTTCAGCCTGAGAAGAAGAGGTTGAGAGGGGACATGATTGCTGTCTTTAAGTATTTGAAAGGTTGTTAGATGAAGGCAGGGAGAGGTTCCTGTTGGCAGCAGAGGATAGGGCCTATAATAATAACTTAAAATGACTTGTAGAATGGTACCAGGTAGATATTGGGGGGAGTAGTTCAGAGTAGTTCAATGGTGGAATCGGCTGCCCAAGGAGGTGATGATCTTCCCTTCAATGGCAGTCTTCAAGCAGTAGCTGAACAGATACTTGTTGTGGATGCTTTAGGTTGATTCTGCACTGAGCAGGGGGTTGGACGAGGTGACCTGCATGGCTCCTTCCAACTCTATTATTGTATGATTGTAGGAAGCCTTTCTCAACATTTTTGCAGTTGAGAAAAAACATTTTTCAGACTTTGAGAAAACCCAGAAGTGGTGTGATTGTGCAGAATATGTTTGGGTAGCATAGCTGTGTTCATGCCCACCTGGGATCCCTCCCCTTCACACCCCCTCCAGGCCCATCATTGGCCCTTGGAGAGTGGGAGATTGACATGCCTATATATAGTCATATCAACAAATAAATGTCTAGAAACCCTTCCGGGCTTTTTTCCTCCATGAAACCCTGGTTGAGAAAGCCTGTTCTAGGATTTCCCAACCCTGAACCCCTTTCTCACTGCTTGTCAACAGGTAAAGGAGACAGGCCTTGGCTGCTGTCACCAACGTTATGGTGATTGCACTGCCAGTGTGTTCCTTTTATTCTTTACTGCAGCCCAACAACAGTCTTGAACTTCTGCTCTGCCCCACTGTACCTACCTGTCACTGCCCAGAGAAAACAGTAAGTGAACGGAACCAAGTGCATTTATTTTGAAAATGCGCTCCACCTTCCTCGCTTCACAATACATCCTCACCTTGAAACAGAGAATGCCATACAGGGCCCAGGGAACACTCGTCCAAAAATGGGCAGTTCAGTTTTTTTCTGCGCTTAGGAGAAGTGTGGTTGGAGGGAACTTGTGTGCCATAGACTCAAACCAGCTTGAGATTTTTCCCTGGACACTAAGGAGTGAACAGTGCCCTTCTGTCTCACTGCTTATGCTTGCCAGTGAATTTTTTTTTTAAAAATAGCAAAACAAATACAAACAAGTCTTTCTACTGGGAGCTATTTTAAAAGCAGAACCCCCCCCCCCCCTTTACTGCTTCAAAAGAGTTATGAAATACAAACAGGAAACAAACTGGGCTTCATTTTTAAAAGGCAACTGATTAAAAAGAGAGTGAAAGAGATTTTCGTCAGTCCCAGGGTTGTCATTTGAAACACGAAATTGTGTTTGCTTATCCGTGTTTGCAGAGGGCTTGATTATGGAGGATAAAGCCTGAGAAAAAAGCTTCCCTCAGCAGTGTCACGGGTTCAAATCCAATCTAGGTCAGTGGCTTCCCCAGTGAAAGCACCATCTGGTGACAACTCAATGGCCTGTACGAAATGAGCCATGGCCCTGGTCCATTTTCCAAACACAAAGGTGTAAATGCAATAAAATTATTGCAAAGTTGGCACAGACCAGAAGCTTTCTTAGCAATCTCAGCAGAAAGCCACAGATTAACTGGACAGGGAAATTGAATTACTTACTCACCCTAAGCAGGTTTCCCTCCAGAGCACTTGCGGATTGAAATGCATTAGTGGTGTAGCACGAGAGAGCCAGCAGGTCTGCTACTTGACTTGAAAAATCAGTTGAGCAGACCAAGAAAATGGGAACTCAGTGGGCTCTTGTCTGGTATGTTAAAGGGCCAGCCTGCCCCTGGCCTTGACAGAGCCCTTATTCAAATATTTTATTATTATTATTATTATTATTATTATTATTATTATTATTATTATTATTATTATTATTATTATTATTATTATTATTATTATTATTATGTTTATATTTATACCCCGCCTCCCCCCGAAGGCTCGAGGCGGGTTACATAACCCCGTCCCCTAAAACCATTTTGATTCTTATGCTACCACTTCTTTTCGTCTTAGCTTGTGTCTGGGTCAGAGGGATGCATAAGGGGTGGCCTCAGTCTTGGCCTCTCTTGCAGAGGGATGTTAAAGCCTTTTTTCTCTGAAGCTTTAGTAGAGAGTTTGATTGGGTATGGTGGGAGGAGCCAAATAGCAAAATGTTGATGATGAATTTTGGCTTCTGGGATTTGTCTTGCCAATCCTATTCTTGAAGATTGGCTCGAGAACCATTAATGTTTGGAATGCCAATTCTTAATGTTTACACCATGCACACATCATGGTGTTGGGTGAGGGGAAATGCTATGTTACACAATAATCATTGGAACTTGTTCAACAATGCTGCTGTCATACTTTAACGCAGGCTTTCTCATGGGTTTCTTAACAGCCCTGGAAGGGTTTCCTGAATGGGTGGGAGTTAATTAGTTTATATATATATATATATTTAAATGGGTTAAACATATATTGGGTGATATGACCATATATGGTCATTTCAACCTGCCCTCACCACAAATGGCCAGTGATGGGCCTGGAGGGGATGGGAAGGGGGGATGGGGGTACATAGGCATGTTGACCTGCCACCTCCAGGGTTCCCTGATGCCTGAAGAATGTTTTAGGGGGTTCTCAAAGGTAAAAAAGTTGAGAAAGCCTGCTTTAACTGCATCCACTGATCAGTCTGTACCAACAGAAAATAATAACAAGACCAAAAAAGTGATTTCTGTTTGGTTACCAAACCACAAAATGGCAAACTTAGTCCAGTGTCATTTCAGGGACTGCATGAGGCAGATGGAGGATTGCCAGGTCCCCTCCACAGCATCAGGCTGGGGAGGATCCAGAATAGGAAACTCCTGGAGATTTGGGGATAGAGGCTGGGGAGTACAGGGACCTCAGTGCTTTTAAGCCTACTCTCCAAAGCATCCATATTCTCCAGGGGAACTGATCTCTGTAGCCTGGAGATGGGC
This sequence comes from Paroedura picta, assembly GCF_049243985.1. NCBI lineage: Eukaryota > Metazoa > Chordata > Lepidosauria > Squamata > Gekkonidae > Paroedura > Paroedura picta. The sequence goes on along the minus strand of NC_135376.1, from coordinate 66,556,419 downwards.
TGTAATTCCAGGGGATCTGTAGGTGTCACATGGAGGCTGGCATCTGTAGGGAGCCTCAGGGGCCAGCTTGGCTGTGGGGGGAAATTGATATATTATGGAGGGAGCTCTGGGCATCAAGAGAACCTGCCCTCAACCTTGTTATGTGGCATGATCTATTTTGCCATTTCAGAAATAAAGCAGACATTTTCTTCCTCAAAGGAGTAGCAAGCACAGGTTTTGACTAAGTTTATATTTACATTGAAGACCAGCATTCTATAATTCCATTATCTGTTGTTGATTAGCCCCATAGGCAGATTGAAGTTTCTCTTGCCATGTAAAACTGTGACCCTACGTAAGGTGTTTTCTTGTGGCTGCTCTCAGAGTGAAGTACTACTGTACTGTACTACTGTACTAGACTGTACTACCTCAGACAGCCGGTAAGATGTTATATTGTTCAGAGTTCCATGCATCTGTTTTCTCCAGGGGAACTGATCTCTGAAGTCTGTAGATAAATTGTAATTCTGGGGGATTTGCAGGCCCCACCTGGAGGTTGGCATTTCTAGAGGGTTATGACAGCCCTCAGCCATGTCCCTTCTCTGGGGCAAGATTTGTCCTCCATTTCCCTTTCCCTGTCTGAACCTCACTAGTAACATTTTTTGTTCTTTTCTGAAGAACTCTGGCTCTCCTACCTGTTCCAGACTGATATTTTGCTTCTTTATTCAGCCCAGGAAGGATTGGTTAAAGTACCCTTTAATTTAAATGGTACTTGAAACATTTTTACATTCCAAATTGACAAAACATCTGGTTTAACTTAGAGCAGAAATGTCAGGTGAAATTAGGTAACTCATTAGAGATAAATCAGTACATGCATAGACTTTAGTTCTTATGTTTCAGGCTAAAAGGAGTTTCTTAGTACAGTCTATACTTTGAGAGCAGACACAAGAAAACGCCTTGCATAAAGTCACAGTTTAGGAATAATATTGTCAGAGAAGTATTTCAGGCTAAAAAGAGTTTCTTAAGCTTTTCAAAATGACTTAAATCTTTATGTTGAGAGGCTTTTGTTCCAGTATTTTCCCCAAACACTTTAGTATACTTTCTTTGAATAATTTCTCATTCTTTTGGTTTCCAGAAGGCTGGTCCATTCTTTCCAGTACTAAATCCTTTCTTTTGAAACACCACTTCTTGTCTTGAGTTTTTTAAGTGACTCTTTCTACAGGCAGTTTCTAACCACACCCTACCAAAGATCATAGCACTCTTCAGAGCTAACTCCCTGTTTGCATGAATAGGGGAATCCTCCTCTCATTTTGAGATCTGTCTCTTTTCTTTAGTTCAACAGCCTACTACCCAAACTTCCTTGCCAACTTTCCCACAATTGTCTGTCTGTGTTTAACTGTTCTCAGCTAAGGATGAAAGACTATTGATATGCTACTCATTCAAAGCAGAAACTTACTGAATCCTCTTCAGTATCCAGTTCAGAAGTCTTTTTCTGCTCAACTGATGCTAACCAGATTCCTTGGAGCAGCCTGTCACTCAAGGCTCTGTTTCTGTGAAATTACTTCAGAGTAATTTACATGTTTGTACATCTCTTTTTTAAAAAGTGTAGTCCACTACAGGGGTCTTTTACTTGGATGAGACTGCCATAGTTGATCATGAATATTTACAACTCTCCTTCCCAGAAAAGTAAATGTTTGTGTGTGTGTGTGTGTGTGTGTGTGTGTTAAATCTCTGATCTCCTGCTTGATTTTTAATGTGAACAAGATTAGAATGGGATTTTAGAGGAGAGGATGCCTCAGAAATACTATTGTTTTACCTCATGAGTGGTGTACTAAATATAATTGCAGGCCAGTAAGTATTTCTTTGTCCATTCTGCATGTGGCACTTGGTCTGTGGGTCAGGAAAATATGGTGTGGGCAGAAATTCTCAAGCATTCCTAAAAATGTTACATGCTGTCGTTAAGATACCAGTAGCATTGTACTGGACAGGGGTATTCACACCAAAAATTATTAGTGTCCATTCATGCACCCCTTTCTCTACACTGTGTTATTCTGAAAGTATAATTATCCTTTCCAAACTTATTTTGCCCAGACAGGTGCTTCTAACTTTTAAATCTGGGGGCAATTATCATTCCAGTTTTAGTCAATTGGGGAGGGACCATGGCTCAGTGGTAGATCATCTGTGTTGCATGCAGCAGTTCCCGGGTTAAATCTCTACCATCTTTAGTTTAAAAAAATCAAGTTGTAGTTGATATGAAAAACCTCAGTCTGAGATCTTGGAGAGCCGTTGCTAGTGGACAATATTGACGTTGATGGGCTGAGAGTCTGGTTCAGTATATGGTAGCTTCATGTGTTCAAAGCGTAAGGAATTCCTAATCTTTAAATATATATTTAAAGGCACTGGCAAACCACCCCGTATTGAGTCTGCCATGAAAATGCTAGAGGGCGTCACCCCAAGGGTCAGACATGACCCAGTGCTTGCACAGGGGATACCTTTACCATATATATATATATATGTATCCTAATAAGAGAGAAAGTGATTAAGGAGATATGTTGTCTCTTGCCATATGTTCAATACATTCCCAAATTGATTTTCAGTAATCCTTTGGCAGTTCCAAAAATATTACTCAAATCAGCTGTTGTTTTGCTTCATCTCCATCATGTGTCAATCTCTACATTTTCCTAACCTCTGTGGAGTAAGATTGTTGATAGTGGATTTTATAAACATTTTTCATCACAGACACATAACAATGCTTATTTGGCTATAGTTTGAGTTAGCCAGATCCAGATTTTCTAAGACATTAATTCCCAAATGTTTCTACCAGTTAGTCTTAGTTTGTCATAGAATATTTTTAAACCCGTGAGTTTATGATAAAAAAAATCACTTACTGCTCCTTTGGAGCTATTCTCAAGAGATATTTTCTTTCAGTTCATAGCAATATCTGAATGGCATACTATATTTCAAGATATTAAAATGTAAGCAAATTGTATTATTCCATAAAGGTAAAGGTATACCCTGTGCAAGCACCGAGTCATGTCTAACCCTTGGGGTGACGCCCTCCAGCGTTTTCATGGCAGACTCAATACAGGGTGGCCTTGCCTTGCCCAGTCATTACTGTTTCACCCCCCCAGCAAGCTGGATACTCATTTTACCGACCTCGGAAGTATGGAGGGCTGAGTCAACCTTGAGCCGGCTGCTGGGATCAAACTCCCAACCTCATGGGCATAGCTTTCAGACAGACTTTCAGCCGCTTACCACTCTGCGCCACAAGATTCCATAAGATCAATTCAGCGTATGCTCATCAACTAGTTTGCTTATTTGTGAAAAATCTCAAATCTTTCTATATTTGTGCTACCATGAAATAGGGGGACAATAAGAAAATATTTGAAGATTCAAAGCCAAGTCTTTCTCTATGGTGGGGGCAGATATTTTTGAATGGGTACTCCCTCCAGATCTAAAGGTGATGCCTCCTTTAAAAGGATAAATGAAAGACACAATATTTTGTTTGGTTTAGTGAATAAGCAAGTGGGAGGCAAGAAATGCATCAGGTGAAACCCATAGGTACTATGCTGGAGATCACAGCTAGGGATGGGAATGAATTGTTTCACAACCATAAATCCATCATGAATTTGGGTAGTTCATACCCCCCAACCCAGGTTCGGAGGAGGTGCCTTCCCCAGACCTTTTGTTTGTTTGGGTTTGGTCCATTTAATCCCTCCATTTCACTTCCAAACGGAGAGAAGTGAAATGTTTTAAACCTCACAGCTTAATCAGTCTGCTCATCAGCTCTGTTTCAGTTCCAAGCAAAATGGATCCCTAAAATGACTGGTGCTCTGTTCCACATTTAGGTGCTCTGTTCCACTTTGTCCTGCTTTTAAGACAATGGGAGAATTCCTGGAGGAATTGAAAGAGGCAGTGGTACGTCCATTGCTGAAAAAAAACTCTTTAGACCCACAAGAGCCTGATAACGACCAACCCATCTCGCACTTAGCGTTTCTGGGAAAGATGGTAGAAAGGGCTGTTGCAAACCAATGAACAGCATTCCTGGAAGAAGCTTCGGTTCTAGACCCATCCCAGTCTGGCTTCTGGCCTGGCCATGGGGTAGAGACAGTGCTAGTCACTCGGACGGACAACCTCCGTCGCCAGTTAGACCGAGGTGGGTCGGCGCTGCTGACACTGCTAGAACTCTCAGAAGCGTTCAACACAGTCAACCATGAGCTACTAGCTCGCTGCCTCATCAACACCGGGATACGAGGGACAGCACTTCGGTGGCTGATCTCCTTCTTCTGGGGTCATGAACAGAGGGATGCAATAGGAGAGAAAACATCAAACTACCAACTACTTACTTGTGGAGTCCCACAAGGGACAGTCCTCTCTCCTATCCTCCTTCAGGGATGGCAGTATATAAATGTGAATGGATAGATGGATGAAAAAGTTAAATGGACTGGCCCCAACCTGGCCAGTTCGTTTCAAGGCTTCTGAGTCATTTGGGTTCAGGGGTTAGGTTTGGGAACACTCTGTACCATGAAGCGAACCTAATTTTTTTCAGTTTGTGCTACCCAGATCCCTAATCACAATACTAATGTTACTGTTCCATCATTATAAAATACTAGCTTCAAAGCCCGTTCCTAAGAACGGGACTTGAAAGGCCCCCCTCCCCCGGCCAGACAGCTTAAAGTGGTTTTGGGCTGCAGCTTGCAGCCAGATCAAGTGGGGCGGGCGGGGGCTGGGCAACTTGTTAGCAGGGCCAGAACAGAGCTCCTTAGCAGGCAGTCAGCAGGCCCAGCCTAGCAGACCAAGAGGCCCTCATTAGCAAGCCCTCCACCATGACCCTTTGCCCAGGGCCCTCTCCCCTTACCTGCTGCTGGCTCCAGGCACTGAGGTGTCTGAGAGCAAAGAGGCTAGAGTCCAGGGATGGAGGGTGAGAGCTAAAGGGGCAGGGCCAATCAGGACAAAGCTGGCTGCACCCTGATTGGCCCTATTCTAACTTGGACAGCCGGACACGTCCCACCCCCTAGACTGTTTCATAAATTTATAGAGGAACAACAATGGATAAGGATATGGTAAGTGGAGGTAATTTTGATGTAATCTTTAAGTTCAGCAAAAATCTGGCAAATTGTGTAAGTATATGGGTTAGCCTTAGGTCAGTCTTTATTTTTTTTCCCCTGGTCTTTTCCCCCCCTGCACTGCTATAGCAAATATTCAGAGGTTCCCCCAAATAAATTTATGCTAAAATTAAGTTTCTTGAAGGTATATGTCAAAACCATAGCTGCATCATCTCTACAATCACTCCCTAAGGTTTAGCCCCTCTGTAAACAGACAAACTCATACAGTAAGGTCTGACCTTGATACCCAGCATAATGGAATTTATATTGCACTTGACTTGCCATGTCATTTGTGCCTACTTGGGTCATAGATCATACTACTAACTTTTAAAATGAAGAACCATATGGGATAGATGGTTGGATGGATGGAAATGAACGTATGCCAAACTATTATGGTATATCATCCATCCATACTGTGTGACCACCCATTTCAAGTGTAACCAGTACAGTGAGAATTAAATCTGTTCAGCTGGGTACAGACTTGCAATGGAGATGATGACGGAGATGGTATAGACACTAAAAGAGGAGCTTTACATAAATAATGTGGTAGGTCATAGGGGAATATATACTAAGTCATTGAAAAGAATTATCATTACTCAGTATCTTAGCTGTTTGTCTGAATCCTGCTCTCATCCTGGAGTGGTTTGGTTATCTGTGTCATCCTGTCATGTGGTAAAGAGAATTTTATCCAAATCATATTTATCAAAATACTCCTGCATTTGTTGTGTGTCTAGCATAAGCTAAAGGTTCTCAAAATCAAGAAGGTGCTTGTAAAAAGATGAGTACGATCGTGCTTTCTTCCTCTAGGGTTTTATTGTATGCCTTCTGACTTAGTATTCTTTTACTTTGTTGTCCACATGCTGTCAAGTCACATCTGACTTTTGGTTTTCAAGGCAAGATTTGTTCAGAAGTGGTTTGTCATTGCCTGGCTCCACATCACAGTCCTGGTATTCCTTGGAGGTCTCCTATCCAAATATTAGTCAAGGTCAACCCTGCTTGGCTTCTAATAGGATTGAGCTGGCCTTGGCTCCTTAGGTCAGGGCTCTATGTTGGTAGGTTTCTTCTTCTAAGTTCCACAGAAACAACCCTCCCTGCCTTGGAAAATGTGTCATACTTAGAGAAGAACTTGGCATAGATATCAACATATTCAATACGGACAATGTCACATGCTGACTTGATTGTGCAGTACCTGGGACCCATCTCCTAACGTAGGGCCCACTGCCAACCTTTGCCAATTGAGGCAGTATGTTTATACTGTCTTCATTCCATACTGCCACCATTTTTCATCCTCTCAGTCCTGTCTTTTCTAGGCTTCCTTATTTAATCTGCTCCAGCACAAAACTTATTTTTATGAGACAAGCCTTTCTCATGACAAATGAATTAAATTAATGGCTATTATCATACTAAGTTAGGAGGGCGTTGCTTTGATAATTTTAATTGCAAAGACCTATATAATGTTTGCAATTGCATCAGGTGGATGAAGAAGGGAATGGCAGGAAGAGAAAGAACACTTATTCTTGAAATTTATGTTGTTAATCCCAGTGTGCAGTTCCACTATTTTAAACAATGAAAGTGTTCTAAAGATTTGGATCCTACACTACAATTCTCAGCCGAAGAGGCCTCCGTTAGCACATAAACCAGCTCAGCCAGCTGAATAAACATGTATAATTTAAAACATCTCAGTTTATGTAACCCACCACAGGGATGGGTTACATGTCCCTCTGAGTTTTTGATGTTTGAGCTGTTTACAAGCAAAGTAGTATAAAATCTTCATGCCTGCATTCTTAGGAGAAAATTTAGACTAGTCTAGTAGAAGATAGGGAAGCCTGGTCAGCTTTTATCTGGTCAGCTTTTTTTCCATGTGGGGTTTGGTTATATGTATTGGGAGATCAAGTCCACACTGGCCTAACAAATAAAACCTCACCATTATCTTTCTCTGTATTCCTGCACAATTGACCACCTCAGATAGTGTCATATTCAGCTTCTCCTTATTGAATCTTATTGTCTAGAATGAAAGGAGATATGTATGGAACATCTTTGTACTGTGTTTTATTGTGTATACAGGTTCTTATTAGGGGTTTTGGCATTGTAACTCACCTCAAGCCTTAGGGGAAAGGCGAGTAATAAATTTAATAAATAATAATAATTGCACAAATGCCCTTAGTTTTACGCAACATGTTGCTAGCTATCATGAAATTTGAGGGACAGAGGGAAGTTGTTTGGTGAAGAATCAGAATCAAGAAGGGATGGATGCAAGGCAATTCATGGATTTATTTCCTTCTCAATAAATTAGACCCTTGTCAGACTACTGATTTTACTAATCGCTTAGTTACTTCAAGCCCAATGTTCTGAGAGAACTGGGATTGGCTCAAAGTCACCCAGGAGCTTCATGTGAAGGAATGGGGAATCACACCCAGTTCTCCAGATTAGAGTCTACTGCTCTTAATCACTATAATATGCAGGCACTCAAGAGGAAGTTAAAGATGATTTTATTTAGGACTGCATTTGGTTCAGTTAGTGATTTTAAATTTTAGTTCTATGTTTTTAATGTGTTTTATGAAGAAGAGTTGGTTTTTATACCACATGTTTTACTGCTCAAAGGAGTCTCAAAGTAATTTACAATTGCCTTCCCTTCCCCAGTGACCTATACTGAGTCCATCTAGCTGTATACTGATTTGCAACAGTTGGTCCATCTAGCTGCATACTGATTTGAAACAGTTCTTCAATGTTTTAGACAGAGAAAAGTATTCCTTTGCACCTGTTACCTTTTAATTGGAGGTGCTAGGAATTAAAAATGGGATATTCTGTATGCAGAACATGTGTTTTGAGCCACAGCTTTCCCCTTAAAAAACTAGGCTATGCTTTGTGGACTCTGCATTCGTATCTTCCTTGATTTGTACTCAGCCTCTCCTTTTTCCTTGTAGGGCAGGGGTAGTCAACCTGTGGTCCTCCAGATGTTCGTGGACTACAATTCCCATGAGCCCCTGCCAGCAAACACTGGCAGGAGCTCATGGGAATTGTAGTCCATGAACATCTGGAGGACCACAGGTTGACTACCCCTGTTGTAGGGTACCTTATTGCTGAACCACCAGGCATCCCACAAACCCACAGTCTGTCCATCCAAGCATGGTTGTTAGTATTGGCTACAAGGCATACATTCCTAAACCAACAAGCCATCCTTCTTGCCACTGTACCATCTGTGTGCCAACTGTTAACCCAAAGGCCCGTAGAGAAGCAATCTCTGGGGCTTTCCATAACCTATAACTTTCAGAATTTCTGTAATCTAGGGACTTCCTTGTTCAACTTCCTTTTAAAGGCTGGGGTTCATTAGGAGTGGGGTCATATTAATGAGTTATTAATATATGTTCCTTTAAGTAAATAATAGTCAATTATACACATGACTGTTCCACATGAATTGCATGCATAGATAAGAACATACTGCTTGCTGGGGCGGGGGAGATAATGTCTTTCTTTGGGGAAGTATTTCTGTTAATGAGTGCAGTTTTTACCACATCTAGAAACCAAATATTGCCCCTAAGCCTAGTTATTTTCCTTTTACATCAATTAGAAAGCAAAACAGGAAATCTGAGCCATTTAGCATAACCGTTTAATGTGCATTTTCTCTTTGAATTAGGAAAAGTCATTTACACATTCAATCAAATCACCTCCCCTTTTGGGCTCCCTCTTCTCATGAGGTTAATTAAAAGGGACAGCAGTGCTGCTTGGGCAGTCTGTTGAAACTCAGGCATAATTTAAATTTCTTTGTTTGATCCCGTCAAGAAACTTCATGCATTCCTTCCTTCATCCCAAATATCTTTTCAACATAAGCACTATTTAAAAAAACAAAACAAAAACATTATTTGGAAAATATTATGACAGTATCCTTCCTTAGCCTTGACCTGGATGGCTCAGGCTAGCCCAGTTTTGTTACAGCTTGGAAGCTAAGCAGGATAAGCCCTGGTTAGTCTTTGGATGGGTGACCATCAAGGAAGCCCAGCATCACTATGCAGTGGCAGGCAATGGCAAACCACTTTGGAACCTCTTTTGCTTTGAAAACGCCAAGGGGCCCCCATAAGTTGGCTGCAACCTGACAGTACCTTCCTCCACCACTGTCATTCTTGAATCACAGCCTCAGTACTATAGCTCTTTATTTAAAATTATTTTAAAAGTATGCCCACAAAAGAGTCCTCTACATTCAATGACAGTTAATGGTGGGAGCCCTCAGAATGAGTGACCACATGCCAAGGGAGGGTATTGGGGTAATCCAGCTGTCTTGGGCCAAGATTGGAACTTCATGGTTTAGCAGCATTCAGATTAGAGACCAGTAATTGGATCCCCTGAAGTAAATCTGGCTCAACAGGGAATACCTCCTGGCCCCTAGCTGACAATGAGATCCATAAAAGGAACAGTGGCTCTAGAAACAGACTTGCTGACGCTTTAATGGAAAATTCACCATCCTTCAGGTTGCAAACTTTGGCTCAGGAAATTCCTGGAGATTTGGGGCGTAGTGCCTGGGGAGGGTGTGGGGAAGGTAGGACTTGCCAGGAATTGGGATCACTATAGTGGCATGTCACATATTTAATAGGGATTGCCAAATGGGGAATCTTGAGTTGGGGGAGTGTGTTGCCATGCTAACTGCCCTTCATACAAATGGTCAGGTTCAAGAGACACAGGCACATATAGGACATGGCACAGAAAAAGACAACACGATACAGCATTGGAGTGAAGAACACACAAAGGTTCTCTCTTGAGTCAGACATTCGCTCTCTGTCTTTCTTGCTGTCTTAAATATTTGTTGCCTTGGCCTGAGGCGACCACCTCACCCCCCTTCTTATGTGTATGAGGCATGTGGCACCTCCACAATGACAGGGAAGAGAGCAATTGCCACCTTCTAGGTGAGACTGACATACTGTCGTGAGATAGGAATGCAGCGTTCAGAGGCACCAACCCTCCCTGCAAGAGAGGTTGTCAGAAATTAACTAGTGGCAGGCAACCGGAAAACTAAAGAGTGACTCAGCTGTCTCTTCTGAGATGTCTGAGGTCTAAACAAAAGTGTGCGTCTCTCTCTTTCTCTCTCTCCCAGGGTGTGAGCTTTTGAGTGCAAGCACTCTTCATCAGACTATGATCTCCTTACATGACAGGGAATATATAGCAAAAATCAATTCTGTTACATCAGTAGACTGTGTCACAACCCAATACAGCCAATGATAATCCTTCGTCAAAACAGCCAATCAATCCCCTAGAGTCCAGGGTACTCTACAAAAACACAGGGAGAGACCAAACTGCCTGTTATCAGTGATCAAAGGCTCCCACCTCCCCATATGCTGCCTGCTCCATCCATCTCTCCTAGAAGCTTCAAGAAGTGGAACTAATTGGAAAGGCTGGGGGAAAGATGAGAATTAGCACCAAGACTGGATCTCCTTATAGAAGAAGGTGTTCTACCTGGATGCCAAAGCAAATTTCTTTAAGAAGAGATGTTGACAGTCCAAAGGAGAATTCTTTAATCTGCAGTTCAGCCTTCTCTCTCACTCACACGAGGGAAAGAGTGAAAAGAAAGCAGTTCAGAGTAGAGTATCTCTAAAATTTGCTGCCACTGACTTTGAGATCAATAAACTGAATGGAAAAGGCAGAGGGTGGGAGAATTGAGTCCCCTTTGGCATCACTATTGGGGGGGGGACCTCAGTTTTTTACACAACCTCTTTCTCTGTATCTCTCACACACAAATACATGCAACCATGCATGGGACGACTCACTGCAGTGATTAATGCTAGCTGCTCCAACACAGGCAGTATACAGCAAGACTCAGAGGCTGCCTGTGGTAAGCCCTCATGGGAAAGAAGCATACACCTGCTGTTTTGTGCAGCTGCAGCCTGCTTGGCATTTTTTAAGGGCTGATCAGTAGCTGAATGTAGCCTGGGTGTATTATGCATGGCAGGAACCTTGCTAAAAGTCTATCCCAAAAGATGTTATTTTTATTTCTGTTGTTTTTATTTCTAAAGTCTCTGTGTCCATGAACTATAATTCCCATGAGGCCCTGCCAGCAGCATGTGCCAGAGTAGCAGTTAGGTGATATTGCAGTACAACAGAGAAAGTTTCCCATTTCAAATGCATAATCGGTGCCCCCCCCCCCAAAAAAAGTGGAAAGGTTGGTTAAGGAGGAGCGGAAGAATCGCTGAAGACCCTCATTCAGGCCATGGAAAGAGATAGAACTTCCAATTCCCTGGCTACTTAAAATGAGAGAGAGAGCTCTAAAGAGTTATCTCTGATTTGCTTAGAGAGAAGAGTTGTGTTTCCCTACTTGGTTGTGTTTCCTATCTTCTGAAAATTGGAAGAGTCAATTAAAATCAAGAACTTATATTGGAGTGTCTAGTACACCTGGGCCTCAGTAAAATTGTCAAGCATTGACCGGTCCCCGGTGATAAAAAGGTTAGGGACCACTGCTGTAAACAAATGAACTGGAGTTTGTGAATTTACTACATAATCTCAGAGGTATGATCGATTTACCTTAGACATTTTACCTAATTCCACCTGACTTTTCCATCTCTTTGCTGCATAAAATATCTTGTTTATTTCAGAAGTATGTTTAAGAAGGACATCCTGTCTCTTCTGTCAAGTGCCTGAGCTGAGCCAGCATAAAAAAATATAAAAACATGTCAGGGTTGGGACAGCCATAACACTTCAGATAAGAAGAAAATAGATAAAGAGGCTGCTCAGCCAGAACAGCCTTTTATAAATACTGGTAGCCTTTTATAAATACTGAACCAAATTCTGTGAAAATTCAGAGCAAGGGATCAATAAAGAGCCAGTAGAAGAAATCTCATTCATGTTGATCGATAATGCCACTAGTTGTTGCAGGTGTGGTGCATACATGAGGTCACACAATAAGTCCTAAATATACACAGGAGAATCCTGCACAATATTTTGTGCACTGGCATAAATCTCTGCATAGTTCACACTCAGATTACTGGATGCTGTTCATGTCTATTGTTACCTTTTCTCCAAATCATCACTAAGACGCCCTTTAGTCCCATAAAATAATTGTAATTCTTTTCGCATAATGGTTATTCTAGCATACAAATTATCTTAATTTAATAATTTCACTTGCAAGAGCCATATTGGGTTCCATACCAAGCCATGGGTTACAGATACCTATCCTCAAGTAATTAAAGAATTAGAATGCTAATCAGTTGGTAGATAAATAAATTCATCATTAGTTCTTGGGTACCAAACATAGACACACGTAAAATTATCAGAGCACTATAATTTCATAAATTTAAGACAGAAGCATAAAAATCTGTATTGCTGCTGTGGTGTCATCATTGCAAAAGGTTACAAGAAGCTACTTTATAATCTGTGAAATTGGTGGTCCATCTAGCCCAGCCTAGCCGTCTAGGACTTCATGCAGAAGGTATTGATGCTGATGACTTTGGTTACTAATTGAATCATGAGGCTTTATACTTTTAAACTAAATGTTGTTAAGCAGCCTATCTAGTCCAGAACTCTGACTACAACAGTACCAGAGAGAGGTCCCTTTGGGAGGTTTACAAGCAGACCTTGATGTTGACAGGCATCCTTTGTGTACACCCCCAGGGCCTGCCTGATTTTTAGACTATACTGTCGCTGCATGTGGAACGTCCATTTTCATCTATCATTCATTTGTCTCAGCTATTCAAAAGCCTTCCACATTAGTGACTGGAGGAGTGAAGCCGTTAGAGTGTCAGATAAGTATCTGGGAGATGCAGATTAAAATCCCTATTCTGCCATGGAATTTCTCAGGGTGCCCATAGGCCAGTCACTTTCAGCCTAATAGCTCCAAGTTATAATGGTCTCAAAACTTTAGTGGTGGTCAGGGCACAGTTGAGCTGGTTACGGGGATCATATTATGCCTGTGCTGAAAGACCTGCATTAGCTGCCCTTCTTTTTCGGAGAGCAATGCAAAGTGCTGGTTCTTATCTTTAAGGTCCTAAACTGCTGGGGGTACCTGAGGGATCGTCTTCTTCCTTATACAGCTGGTTAAGATTTTCCTGTCAAGCTCTGATCTCTGTGTCCCTCCCTTCAGACAGGTGGTGGCTAGAAACAGGGGCATGTACCTTGGAGGCACATCACCCTCTGCCTTGAAGTTTGCCTGGCATCTACTTTACTTTCTTTCAGGCACCAGGCCAAAATGCATCTTTTTTTTCTTTTTTTTACCTGGGCTTTTAAATAGGGGGTTTATACACGGGGAATTTCCGCACATGGTTAAAAATAGCATTACGCCAGCTGAGTGGTGTAACGCTACATATGATTGTGCCTCCCAGCCCCTCACCTTTTTTGCTGTCTCGCTCTTCTCTGTCGCTGTTTTGTGCTTCTTCCCCTCCACATTTGCTGCAGGAAATGGTGGAAGAGAGCAACACGATTTATATGTGACTCTCTTCTGCCTATCACTCATGACAGGCAGCCAGTCCCCTTTCTCCATGCTTTCAAGGGCCCGCGATGCCCGCTATTTTTTTAAAAAAATCTGTAGTTCTCTGTTGAAATGCTTATGCATCTAATGCATAGTGTTTCTTTATTGCCACTGCTTATGGAATCACAATGCTTGCTTCTTTTAAAAATAAATCTCATTCCTGATGGGGGGGAGCTTACAGAGGCATGCTTTGTGCTGCACATTTGGGGAATTTTTTTTTTACTTTGCCTGCACGATTGAATGCCTATTCGCTGCTCCAGGCAGTTCATGAGGGGAAAAAAACTCCCTTCTGCTGCCGCTGCCTCCCCCGTCGTGCACGCACACACCCAGTGAGGGCTTGCTGTTGCTGCCTCCCCTATCCTTCCCTGCATGCATGCACACACATACACACTACCCAGTGAGGGCTGTTGCCTCCCCATGTGCATCCACTCTGTGGAGTTCCCTTGCTGCGGGTGGCAGGTGCACCTGCCTTGGGGCTTTTCTTGCTGTCTGTCTGTCTCTTGCTGTGGGCTTCCAGCTCCTCGCCCTGTCTCCCCCCAGAAAAAACATTTTTCTGCCATTGTCTGCATGCTTGTCCACCTTTTCCTTCCTTCAAGATGTCAAATATTCTTAAAAAGATGTCCCAGTCCCTGGAAGAGGGGGGGAGGTGCCTTTCATGCATTTGAGCCTCGATACCTTTCTTTGGCTGGTGGACTGATGGCTACTCTCCATTAGGCAGCGCTACATATGTTGGTGAATCCACTTTTTGAGATTCACCAACTAACGCTTTAAAATGGAGGATATAGCCAGCTGGTTACTGCCCAGATGCTGCATGTTGTCGATGTCATATGGAGGGGCCAGAAGATAACGACTACAGGGGATACCTTTACCTTTAACAGTAAGCATTACACTATATTTAAAGGGTGCGGAAATGCTCTAGCTTTTATAATGAACTACATTATTGGATTGTTGTGAGGATAAAATGGGGAAGGGGGAGAGTGATGTGATAAGCCGTTTTGAGTCCCCAATGGGGTTTACAGAACTAATCTAATCTAAATTGATAAATAAATGTTGAAGCAGTACCAAGCATGGAAGTATTAGGTGTTCTCCCATGTCCTGAGAGCTCACTTGGTGTAGTGGTTAAGAACTAATCTGGAGAACCAAGTTTGATTCCCCTAAATCTTAGAAATCAATCTTAGCTCCATTCATTCATTATTACCCTTGTTCCTTCCAATGCCTCTTCCCCTTCTTTCCTGAGTTCTAATCTGTTTTCCTCATGTAACTTCAGAGGTCAAAGCCCTCTTTCATGCACTCTGCAGAGGTCAAGGGAGATTGGAAAGAAGGTACACTGCAATCCTTTGTGCATGACATAACCAGTTATTGCTTTGAGACAATTATTACCCATGCAAACAAATCTACATTAGGCTCAAGATTCCCCTGGATGATGTCATTATTTTTGTTTGTTTGTTTATTAAAACATTTATAGTCTACCTTGCCCAAAGCTCAAGGCAGGGAGCAGGGGGTGGGGAGAGAGTTTTCTGCTGTAAGTGCATTATTACATTGCTCATTCTTTATGCCCACTGAGCATCAATTCTTTTTAATATTTACATTACCTTGTTGTTGTTAGGTGTAAAGTCATGTCCGACCCATCGCGACCCCATGGACAATGATCAGGCCTTCTTGTCATCCATCATTCCCTAGAGTCCATTTAAGTTTGCACCTACTGCTTCAGTGACTCCATCCAGCCACCTCATTCTCTGTCGTCCCCTTCTTCTTTTGCCCCCGATCACTCCCAGCATTAGGCTCTTCTCCAGGGAGTCCTTCCTTCTCATGAGGTGGCCAAAGTATTTGAGTTTCATCTTCAGGATCTGGCCTTCTAAGGAGCAGTCAGGGCTGATCTCCTCTAGGACTGACCGGTTTGTTCGCCTTGCAGTCCAAGGGACTCGCAAGAGTCTTCTCCAGCACCAGAGTTCAAAAGCCTCAATTCTTTGATGCTTGGCCTTCCTTATGGTCCAACTTTCACAGCCATACATTGCAAATACATTACCTAGAGATACGCAAGCTTTGACAATTAAGAGGCCTAAGTAGGGCTGCCAGCTCTGGGTTGGGAAATCCCTGGCAACTTTGGGGGTGGAGCTGGGAGTACATAGGATTTGGGGTGGGGAGGAACCTCAGTGGCATATAATGTTATGGAGTCCACCCTCCAAAGCTGCCATTTTCTCCAGGGGAAATGATTCCTGTTACCTGGAGATGAGCTGTAAAACTGTGAGGTGCCCGGTCCCACCTTGAAGTTGGTATCCTAGGCCTAAGCAATCTCATCTCCAGTAAATCTTCAGATTCTACTCAACAATTACTACAGCTGCCCAAAATAGCATTCCAAGAGTATCTTGTCTTCCTAGTCCTAATTGCCAACCACCAGGGCATGGAAATCAAATCAAGGTGGACTAATAACTCTAGAAACGGGTGATGCAGACATAATTGCTGACTTCAAAATCCTGTGCTGCTGAGGTTTATCTAATCTAGTTGTTATTAATTTTCTGTGGCTAGATTTCCTGGCACCACAAGCCTCCTTTGTATTGGCAGCTGGTGACTATTATTGACACAAGAGTGTTTCAGAGACCAAACTCTGCAGAGAACAGCTCAGTGAAATCTCCCCCCCCCCCTTCAAATGGATCAGGAGACATCCAAACATGTTGACAGGAAGACCATCTATTGGGGGCTTTAATCAGGAAGGCTGAAGGGAAAGCAAGGACCAGAGTTTCGAATAAACGGCATGATTGAAGTGCACTGTCGGAGCTTTGAAGTCTTGTTGCGTTTTACATTAAAAGCTTATTTCTACCACCTACTCTTGTGTTTTCTTGTTTCTAAAGGACACATTTAGTGCACGTTAAAAAACAAACAAACAAACAGAAGGCTCCACAGCTTCCAAGATTGTTGCTTAGAAACATCCTTTTGAGATAAATGAACAGTACAGTCCTGAACACTGCTGTGCCTTTCTAAACCCTTTGATGTCAATGGGTTTAGAAGGGAGTAAGGCAAGTAAGGATTGTACTGCAAGCCCCCCCTCCCCAGTGGTGTGGAAACAGTGCCATAGAGATATGCAAAAACAGTAATTTATGTCCAAATGTTCAGCAAGTTCTGGCTGACAGTTAGATTTCATTCTCTTCCATTTCTAAGATTATAGGTAAAAGAAAGGAGTTTAGCTACTGGCTCTCTAGTAGTTGTTAAGAGTGGGGACTCTCAGAAGTCTCTTAGCCCCATATACTCTTCTCCTCTCCTTTGTCACCTTTTGTGACAAAGAGGGTTGCATGAGAAATGTTCACCCTGAACTTAAGTGGAGTCATTTTCAACAGGCCTCGTGCTGGTACAGAGGAGACATTTCAGATGACAGGGGTTTGTACTTGGGAACAATCCTCACGGAAGATAGTAAGGCTTACCTCTGAGCAAGTGGGTCTAGAGTCAGGCTACCCACCCGTGCTTCTGAATTCCACAAAACAGACAAAAAGCTGTAACTCGGCCTTTTATTTGAAGGTACTCTGAAGAAACTATGACTGTTTCCACACAAAGGTCTCATTCGGATTTACATTTTTAAAGAGTTTAGTTTTTTATCCGTTTCCATACTGAAATTCACCTCTTTGAGCACAGACCTGAATTGCCCCTCACTTGCCCCACAGCAAAGGAATCATTTTTTTTTTAAGTGGGATCTAATGGAGTGTAATGAGTACAATCAGGTTTCCCCCACGCCCACCAGTTTGAATTGTTTGGGAACACTCCTTTCTTCTTTGCCATCTTCCCTCCCTCTTCCTCCATTTTGAAAAATCTGCCTTTTCTTTCAAAAGAAGGGAATGATCGCATTACAATGCTGTTTCAGTTTTTAAAAAGCAGTCCTGCAGTCTTGCACAGCAGCATTATAATGTCATAACATTATAATCCAGGGTTTTTTTAAAAAAAAGAATTACATTTGGGACATTTTGAGGGGTGGGGATAGGCAATGTAGTGCACAGAATAGTGGGGTTAAGGGGCACAACAAAAATAAAGGTGCAAGCAGGCACCATGTTGCCAAGACCCCATTTTTTGAAAAAGGAAAGGGAGCAAAGCATGATGGGAGGCTGTCTCCCTCGGACTCAGTGCGGAAAGCATGTTGTGAATTTCAGTCTGGGAGATAAAGGGGGGAAAGCCCATATGCAGTCGACTCGCAGCATCCAAAGGAAATCAAAAGCGAGGGTAAAACAAGGTATATCTCCTAATGCAGAAATGGTCTATGACTGAGTGCTAGCTCTTGCTCAAAACCCAGAACATCAATCAATGTATCTCATAAAAAGCCTTAACTGTTTTGATACCTGTGTGAGTCAGTGAGTCAACTCCCAGTTATATAAGCCTCTTAACTGTTAAGCTAGTAAAATTAAGAATTACAACATTGAATCTGGATATCGCATTTATTAAGAATTAAGACAGCTATTCAAACACGTTTTAATGCAGAAGAGACAAAATTTAAATATTTCAAAGAAACAGCTAATTCTAAAGAGTTACAATAGCAGTAGCATGAATTGTGTCATTATTCCACTGTCTCAGTTGTTATGTTCCCCGTAGAAGGAGAGTCTGGTTTAATGTCTGCAAACACAGTAATTTTGGAAGCATTGCAAGATTTTAGTCTAGACAATATTTAAAAGGGTGCAGCTGCTTTAATTTATGTAACAATATACACCAACAATTGTATCTTCCTAGTTGATCAGAAGTAGAAACGAAGTATAAGACTGAGTTTCAAATTGATACTCGACTTCTTCTCCAACATCAGCTTACCTTGATGCTGAAATCATCTAATAAAGCCCTGCTTTATAGTCCTGTGTCATTAGCCATTCAGTAGGTGGCCACTTCAGATGATGCTTTTTTGGTATAGCATCTTAACAGTTGCAAAGTACCTTAAAGACTTAAAACATTATTATGGCATAAGATTTTGAGAGCTAAATCTCATTTTTGCGCGCAATTACTTATATCAAAAAGATTTCTGGTAAACAAAAGCTTATGTCACAATAGTTTAATTAGTATTTAAAGTGAACATTTAACTCACAATCTGGGCATGCCAACTGGTACCTATTTGGCACATTACCTGCCTTGGATTCCCAGTAGGGATGCCAGTCTCCAGGTGGGACCTGAGGGCTCCCTGGAATTACAGCTCCTCTCCAGACTACAGATATCCATTCCCTTGGAGAAAATGGATGCTTTGGGGGATTGTCCTTGTCCTCCCTTGATGTAGTGCAGGCTTTCTCAACCAGGTTGAAACCCTGGGGCTTCTTGAGGGCCCTGGAAGGTCCCCTGAATACATGGGAGTTAATTAATGTTATATATTTTATTTTATTTATTTATTTTTATTTATTTATCATACTTTTATACCGCCCTCCCCAGAGGCTCAGGGCGGTTTACATTATAACAGAGAACCATACATAAAACAGTCTGTAGAACATGTACACCAATAACCAACAATTGCAACCAAACACAACACAGTATAACAATAAACAATCATAACACAAACAGGTCCAGGGCTTGTTGATGGGATTCTGAGGGGGGTGGCTTATTGATTGAATTCTGAGGGGGGGTGGGGGGGAGCAGGGGCCCTTGGTCGCTGTAGATTACATCTGGTCTCGGCCAAATGCCTGGTGGAGGAGCTCCTTTTTGCAGGCCCTGCGGAACTGTTTAAGCTCCGTCAGGGCCCTGATCTCCTCTGGGAGCTCGTTCCACCAGGTAGGGGCCAGAACAGAGAATGCTCTGGCCCTGGTCGAGACCAGACGGACTTCATTAGGGCCAGGGACCATTAGCCGGTTGGTGGCGGTGGAGCGCAGAGCTCTTTTGGGGGCATAGGCGGGGAGGCGGTCCCTCAGGTACACTGGGCCCTGACCGCGTATGGCCTTGAAGGTAATTACCAGAACCTTTAGTCTGATCCGGAATTCAACTGGTAACCATTGCAGCTGATGGAGAATAGGCCGGATATGGGACCTCCACGGTGTTGCCGTGAGGATCCTGGCTGCTGCATTTTGAACTAGTTGTAGTTTCCGGGTCAGGGCTAAGGGCAGGCCTGCGTAGAGCGAGTTACAAAAGTCCAGTCTAGAGGTGACCGTCGCATGGATCACTGTGGCTAGGTGTTCCGGGGCCAGGTAGGGCGCTAGTAGTTTGGCTTGGCGGAGATGGTAGAATGCCAGCCGCGCTACCTTTGTGATCTGGGCCTCCATTGTCAGGGAGGCGTCCAGAATCACGCCTAGGTTCCTGGCAGAGTGAGCCGTAGAGAGCTGCACGCCATCCAGGGTAGGCAGGCGCGCTTCCTCGCATGGGCCCTTCCTACCTAGCCACAGGACCTCCGTCTTTGAAGGATTGAGCTTCAGACGACTCTGCTTGAGCCATCTCGTCACTGCTTCCAGGCAGCTGGCTAATGCTTCTGGGGGAGAGTCAGGGCGGCCATCCATCAGGAGGAAGAGCTGGGTGTCATCTGCATATTGATGGCAACCCAGCCCAAACATCCGTACCAGCTGTGCGAGAGGGCGCATGAAGATGTTGAATAGGATAGGAGAGAGGACCGCTCCTTGTGGGACTCCACAAGTAAGTTGCCGGCGGCCTGATGTTTTCTCTCCTATTGCAACCATATATATAAATGTGTTAAACATTTATTGGGTGATACGACAATATATAAGAACCTCTTGTGATGCAGAGTGGTAAGGCAGCAGACATGCAGTCTGAAAGCTCTGCCCATGAGGCTGGGAGTTCCCAGCAGCTGGCTCAAGGTTGACTCAGCCTTCCATCCTTCCGAGGTCGGTAAAATGAGTACCCAGCTTGTGGGGGGTAAACGGTAATGACTGGGGAAGGCACTGGCAAACCACCCCGTATTGAGTCTGCCATGAAAACACTAGAGGGCGCCACCCCAAGGGGTCAGACATGATCCAGTGCTTGCACAGGGGATACCTTTACCTTTAGCTTTATGACAATATATGGTCATGTTGACCTGCCCTCTCCAGTAGCCAATGATGGGCTCGGTGGGAGTGGGAAGGGAAGGGGCCCCACATGGGTGTGCACACCACTATACTTCCCAACCATATTCTGCATGATCACACCATCTCTGAGGTTTCTCAAAGCCTGATTGTTTCAGGGAGTTTTCATGGTTAAAAAGTTGAGAAAGGCTGGTGTCATGGTTTACAATGGTTTGCTCTAATCTGGAGAACTGGGTGTGATTCCCCACTCCTTCTCCACATGTAGCCAGCTGGGTGACCTTGGGCCAGTCACCATTACTCTCAGAGCTCACTCAGCCTCACTCACAGGGTGTCTGTTTTGGGGAGAGGAAGGGTAAGAGACTGTAAACCACTTTGAGTAGTAAAAAGAGATATACAAAACCCCAGCTCTTCATCTGTAGGTTCCACCTCCAAATCTCTAGGGGTTTTCCAACCTGGATCTGGCAACCTTCCAATTTCATCCCCGCTGGTGGATAGTGGGAGCCTGGCAACCCTAATTCCCAGATTTCATTTTTAAAGAGCAAGTCTCTGCTTTCTGGACCTGGAGATATGGAAAGCAATATGTGAAGACTGTTCTGCTTGCTTTGTGCAGTAAAAAAGTCTGTTCTGCCTTCTCTTTGAATGGGGAAGCTCATAGCTGTGATTAACCGACATGGGAAGCCAAACTCTTTTAGCAGGATGACCGGCAGTGACCATTGGTTGCCCCATTTATGCTTTCTGCTTCTTAAGCTTTTTAAATGTTAAGGAAGAATATTCCAAGCCTTTTTGTGAATTTTCAAATTGTTCTAAGTCGGAAGCAGTAGACAAACAAAGCAATTTGTCTTGCCAGGGCCCTTTAACTTCCCTGTTCAGCCAACCTTCAACTGGAAGTTATTAAGTTTCTTGCTGCCTCTAACCATAAAGGCCTTTCCAATCAAAGGATGAGATTGAATGGGACTTGGGTCAAGGCTTTTTAAATTGTGGCCCTCTCCATGCCAGGCTATGCTCAGGCTAAATAAGCATTTTGCTCAGCTGATGTAGTGTTTTTAGGACACTACCAAGGAAAAGAAGAAGAATTAAGACCAAACTAGATGAGGCAGCATTCACAAGGCCACCACGAGGGTGCCATCATCATTTTAAAGTGAGTTTAAAATGCTGTGCAGGCCCAAGAGCCAGAGGGGCTCTTGCTTCCTCCTCAAGTGCCAAAATGGCTGCAACACACAAACCCGCCTCCTCATGACTGTTTCAGCACTTCAAACTCTTTGGAAGGATAGTAGAGGACATGCCTTCCTGGCATTATAAAAACACTTCAAAAGGGTGGTGACCACAAGGATGCTGTCACATCTAGTTTGGTCCTTAGGGGCCAAGCAGAAATGTAAATTAGAATGCAGGTTCTCAGTTTGCTGAAGTTTGAAAATTGCTGCTAGAGAATCGTTTGTTCTATAAAACAGTACCGGTCTGTGGATCAGTCGGTACCGAACTGTGGCTCCTCCTCGTCCTCCTCCACGGCTGCTGCCTTGGGGGCTGCCCTGCCACTCTGCTGCTGTCTCACCTTTGGTGCTCTCCATCGGCTGCCATGGCTGGGGCTCCCCCCCCCGTCCTGGCACTGTGCAGCTGCTGCTGGCAGCACCCCCCAGCGGGTGGTGGGAAGTCAGGGATGCCTGCAGGAAAGCAAGCGGAGCAGGGACTCAGGCGATGGCGGTGACATCCCTCAGCAAAAGACTACCCCCACCCGGGCCTCAGCAAAATTGTCAAGTGTTGACTGGTCTCCGGTGATAAAAAGGTTGGGGACCACTGCTATAAAAGATCATATTATTGCCAGTGTTTGCCTTAAAGTTCCCTTCTGCAGTCGACAAACGAGTTCAGCTGTCTTTTCCGGCTACCAAGTCCATGCATGATTGCAGTTTCACCCCTACCGGCATTAATTATATGAAGATTAGCACCAATGTCAATTCCTTATTTTCCCACATTGGAGCTCCTGCTCTTTAGGGCTAAGTTGCAGTTGGCAGCTTAATATTCAGTGCAGACTTGAAGGCCCTGCACTAGCGAGAGAAGCAATTTCCTTATCAATGATACACCAGGAATAAGAATTATTTTACTACCGTGTCTTTCTTCACATTATTGTCTAAGCGGGGTTATTGTTATGCAGATCACCACTGAATTCAATGCCACAGATGTCCAATTCATTTAAATGTGTTTCTAGGTACTGAAGATAATACTTGAAGATATTATTGCTGGCGACAGAGTTGTCAAAACTGGTCATGAAACAAAACCCTGCTTGGATATAAGATGCATAATACGAGCAACCAGAACCTCACTTAGCTGTTCTGAATTATATGTACTATCACAACAATGAGAAATATTTCTTCCATTCAACAAGGATAATAGAACTAAGGATAATATATCTGTTTCTCTAGCGGGACTGCCATCCTTCCATTGAATTGGATCTCTGGTTTCTGAAGAAAGCGGGCTAAACTGATAATATTTAGTTGTGCAATAGATCCTTCAAACCAGAGCTCTTTTTCAGCAATGATTTTGGCTTCTTTTTGTACAACAAAAATCAATGGGAGCCATATAGTGTAGTGTAGCGGTTAATGTATAAGAACAGCATCAGGGAGGAGCCCTGGCAAAAGGTGATGTTATATGGATGCTCTGGAAAAGGCCCAGTTTGTGAGCTGGGGTGGAGCAAGTCCTCCTTATGAAAGCACCCCCTCTCTTTGTTGTGACAGCTATATTTGTATCAGGAACAGAGAAGTAATCATCTGAAAAGAGCAAATGTGTCATACGGGACAAAGGAGAAGTTATTTTTAAACTGAGATACGAGTCCTCAACATAACAAAATTTCCTTGTAGAGCAGGTTTAAAAACCACAGTTTTCGAACATCTGACAGCTGTCTAGTATATTTTGAAAGGCCATCAAGGAAAACTATTTCTGTCTTCCTTTGGCTGTAGACCATCCAGAGCAGAAAAGAACTTCTAAACATGATGGCATTGAGGAAGAAAGGGAAAGAAAGATTTATCAGGAACTTCGCCACCTTATGCTGAGTCCTTCTAATTCACTTTCATATACTCTGATTCACTGCAGCTTTTTGAGGTTTCAACCAGAGATGTTTCCCAGCTCTCTTTAGAAGCATCGGAAATGTTGAGGATTCTGAACTTTGAACCTTCCAGGAATACTTTATCAGAGTTCTGGACCTACTGGGCACTTCTGTACTGGCATACAAAACAATCAGTGTCGCTTCTGACCAAAGAATTATATCCACTAGAGCACTGAGGTAGAAAAAACACCCAACAACTTATCTTTTCCCCGTGACTTGTAGCAATCTGTTCAAGAAATCACCTATGGTATCAGAGACTATTTTTTATTGCTTTGGTATTTATTGGGACCTCTCCAGAGTCCTGTTCAAGGTGACTCATAAAGTATAGGCTGTTTGCTCTTTTTTTGGCACCTGTTAATACAAAACCTCCTGAGAGATATCCTGTATTTGATATATTTATGCCAATTTATGAATACGTAATATTTCTGAAAGACACAATTGTCATGAAGACCAGTACATATAAATAAATGTTTTATTTTTGAAGGTATATGCAGAAAAGTCTGTCCATTCTTTGGGAGGAGGTGATTTTACCCTGCCCCCCCAGTAATCCATGTTTAAATTCTGCATTTTACCCATGCAGCTCTCACAAAAGCCCAACTAATGATGAGATCAATTTACTAACAATAGAGTAATTATCATAGCAGCTGCTGCTGTTTTATGGGCTTTCTCCTACCCTCCAAACGTGCCATGTTATATTCCTGCTATTGGTGTTAATGTTTTTTCCCCTCAATTAAATGTTATTTGAAATATAATGACAGAATTGCATAAAACACATTGTCTGGAAACACATTGTCTGGATTGCCTTATACTAAGAGCCACCCTAGCTCTAGAAACTAGCACTGTTTAAAGAACAATCCACTGATAATGTGCCTTGAAACAATGTTTCTGAATAGTCTCCAAATAACACTGCTCAGTTCAGATGTCATGTCAAACTGCTATTCTTAGCAACATTTCCTGAATGTAGGACATCCCACTAGCTATGTTAGTTTTCGTTCATCAACCCAGGATATGAAATCTGGTGTATTTAACCACAGTTAGTTCTAGCAGGTTTCACATGGCCTATGAATCCAAGTATCCCAGCTGGACCCTGGATTAATCTTGCCTTGGCCCCTGATAAGGCCCTTCCAGGTCACAGAGAGAAGACAACAAAGCCTGCCTTTGTCAAAGCAACCAGATCTCTGAACAACCGTCTCCGTGCTGCATCCCAGCTTTACAAGCCATCCATACTTAAAAGGATATTGTTTAACAGAGCCCATGTGATCCATTTCCCATTTGTAAATGTGAATTCGTATTAGATAGGATTCAGTACTAGGACCTTCCAGGTGATATCATCTGACCACCACCACACCACTGCTGGCAACCCAAAGGCAAAAGAAAGAAAAAGGATATTAAGAAAGAATGGCTGTGCCCTCGGGTCTTGAGAGCGCATCTCTGGAAATATGCGCCCAGCCCACGGGCCTCCATTCTGTCCTTGCGCGAGCCCTCAAGGAAAATTCCTTCAGTAACACTTTAAAGATGCAGAACAAAGTTTGAGTCCAGTGGCATCTTTAAGACCAGCAAAGTTTTGTTCTGGCATCAACTTTTTGTTGTCTGAGGAAGGGGAGATGCACAGAAAAGCTTAGACCCAGTGTGAAACATTTTTGGTCTTAAAGGCTCCACTGAGCTCAACTTTGTTCTGCTGCTAGCTGCTTCTCTCCAACATGGCTACCCACCTGGATCTAGTTTAAAAATATGTAAAGCCGGAAAAGTATATTGTATAATGATGATCGATTGATTGCATGGATGGCAAATTTAGCTGCCCGAAGAATGAAGTTATTGTTCTAAAGTGACTCAAATTAGCCTCTTTGAATCCCCATTGGGGATTCTCCCCATCTCTGTTTTAAGGCTGTACTGAACTGTGAAAACCACCCATTCTATGTACACCGCCCAGGGGAGGGCAGTGTATAAATGAAAAATAAATTTAAAAAATAAAAATAAAATGCACTAATATGCTTTTTCTGGAGTGATGCATGAGAATGCACTTTTGAATGAGAGCCAAGCAAATACAGAGATTGGTGGTCCTTGGAATTATATTTTAAAGTGTGGTATTCATACGAGACAATTTTTTAAATATATTAAATAGATTAGTTGGAGCATCAGGGCTTCAGGAGAGAAGATGTGGATGGTACAGAAAGAGTAGCAAGTATCTGGTTCTTCTCCACTCTCCTCCATTTTGCAGTTAATGCAAGGCCTTGCTGTGGTTCCACGTTTGAGCCCAGGGATTTGCAGCATGTCTGTTTTGGACCATGAGATCTGCCTAAGTCAGGAGCCAGGCAGCAAGGTACACAGTGCCACATATGCCGTGCCTGAGGTTAGGTCATCCCTTTGGGCTGTCTCTCAGTTAGATAGCTCTTCATGGATTAGTCATCCTCTTTCAACCAAGCAAGTACCTTGGAATAGATTTGCATATATTAGCCAAGCACTGTGGAAGTGTCCTTTTAGAACATGATCTCAGCTGAAAGAGTAAAACCTGTCCTTACTTTTCAGAGAGAAAGGCCATTTTTAGTATTTTTTAAAGATCCTTCAAACATTTACAAGTATGCCCATCACTTTTCCAGTGCCAGCTACTGAAACGATCACACACGGATTAATCAACTCAGCTTGTGGTTGATTGATCTGAAAGCACCAACCTATCTTCCAGTGGGGCTTACTGACCTAGAGTACTATAAGGATTAGTCAAGGTACTCAACCTACTAATTTTCTGGCATGAAAGCTCTCCTATGCAGTGTTATATCTAAACCCACTGATGTGTTTTAAAATTTTTATTTATTTTTCAGTTTTTAGACCGCCACTCTCGGCCACAGACATCTTGCTTTTTTTCCCTGGCGTGGAGTCTGGGGACCCAACACAACTTACATCACTCTGCACTTTCTCTTTACAGCAACATCACTGTGAGATAGGCCAGGCTGAGAGCGAATAACTGCCTCAAGGTCACTCAGAGAAGACAGAGAAGGGATTCAAACTCAGATCACTCAGAATCTAGTTTGATGCACTAACCATGGTGCCATGCTGATTTCATTGAGCTTAGACCAGAGTAACTCTGCAGCTCTGATCTGAATGGCTCAGGCTATCCAAGTCTCCTCATATCTTAGAAGCTGAGTAGGGTTGGCTCTTGGAGGGGAGATCTCCAAGCAGAGCCAGAGTTGCTACACAGAGGCAGGCACTGGCAAACCACCTCTGACCATCTCTTTCCTTGAAAACCCCATGTGGGGTCACCACGCATTGGCTGCAACTTGATGGCACAAACACCACAAACACTGCATAAGGATTGCACTGTAGGTATATTTGAAGCAATCGCCCTAATTCCTGAATGTCTGGATGGCTTATTTCTAAGGATGACCTCGCGGTTTCTGTTTCACTTCTTTTTATATTTGTCCTGGTGAATTGCTTGGGTTTTCTGCTTTTCACTGTGGGTTTTGTAGGTGTGGTTGTTCGCGGCAAGCAAAGTACAGAGCTTTCAAAGAAACCATTTCTGTATGTGGCGGGCATCACATGTCTGCATCGTTATAGGTACAGTAGGCATTGTTGATTTCCCGGGGCAGAAGTAATGCTGACAAATGCATGCATTTTACAAGGCAGATTCAGGGCAAGGGAACAGATCAAGGCATGTGAGCCTTAATTTTTTGTGTGGATAGGAATTGCGTTCAGTTCACACAAGGCTGAACTAAAGTAAAAAAGGAAGGTGGCTTTTTTTTGTTGTTGTTTTCTGTTACTGGGAACAGGAACAACACTGAAAAAGAGCTCAAAAATTTTCCTTGCTGATCGCCTCTCCCCTTTCCCTAATCAGGTCAGTAAAATAAATAATTGGACCAGAGTCAGAGTTGGTTGATCTAATTTTGGTTGAAAACAGCAGGCTTATACAAGATGCTGACATTGACCAGTGTTAGTTCAATGAGGTTATGTGAATGGGTAAAGTAATTTCCCAACCCCTTATGCCTTTCACTTAATAAAAACAAAGGCAGATGTGCACAAATGAACTGGCAGTGGCTGAGCCTCCAGGGATCTCAGCACTGCATTCTTTCTATCCTATGCAAGATCTTAAACAGAAACAACAGCTGATACTCTCCTTCTGTGTTCTCTATTATGCCCACATTTCACTGAGGGTTTTCTGCATTTATTATTTGGGGGAGATTTCTGCACAAAATAAGAGACTTGCTCCTGGAGAAGTAAGAGAAAAAAATATCCATTAGCATTTTTCTTATGAAAGTAATGGCCATTTTTTGACTGTCCACTGATGGATCCTTTCTGTCTCTGATAACCATAAATCTACAGCAACCATTACACAGTATGAAATATTTACAGCGTCCATACTTAGTGTGCAGACGGACGGTCTTCAGAGCTGCATCCCAGTTACTTTGGGTCACATCCTTCCGCCTTGCATCTAAATCAAACAGAGTGGAGCTTAAGAAAGGCATTTTTTTTTGTGAGGGAGAACGAATCCCCTTTCCTTTATGGTGGTTGTGCATTGGCTTTAGTCAATATTTCACTGCCCCAATTCTGACACATCTACAGAGCCACAGAAAGAGATTCAGAGAACAATTTAGCTTGAGCACTGATACAATCAGATCATATGATCTGGGGTCAAATGACCACATAAAGCTGTCTTATCCCAAGTTGGACTACTGGTTCATCAACCTCAGACTGGCAGCAACTCACCTGGGCCTCAGGTCAAGGTCCTTCACATCTTGAACAACCTGATCTTTGAACTGAAGACCTTTAGCAGGAAAGGCATGTCCACTGACCCTGAACTGTCATTTTCATGGCCTTTCCTCTCATGTCTTGCTATGTTGAAATTCAATAATGGACAGAACGTTTTGTGTACTTAGCTGAAATTAGTGAGATGGAAGGTACCACTATACTTTTTGGTTACCTTTGCTGAATTTCATTTTCTGTGTACTTGCCTATTCACCGAATGTGGAGAACTCTAGATGGTTGATGAGACAGAACTTCCCTTTGCAGAAGTTGTGCTGCTTAACTGCCCCCTCCAAGAATGTATGGAGTTGGTTCTCCACCACAAACATGGCCACTAACCCAGAAGCCTCGTTGTTGCAGTTTCTTCCCTTTGATGCAAAATCCTGTGAAAAATCCCTCTATTTGATTGTGGACTGCCAACTCACATGTTCTTTGTACTACATCATGAAAGAGAGGTTGGCGACAGAGCTGAGGGAGGGAGAGACAATAAGGACAATGATACAGGGAGAAGATTGTCCCACTGGCTGTTTATTAGGGAGCTGTATCAGGTTTGGGGTGCATCTGCCTAGTCTGGAATACAAGGTTTGCTTACTTTGACCTACAGGATCCTCCAGATAATATCAGTTAACTCATTTAACTGAAAATGCTTGCAATTCAGCGTTTCATCTTGAGTTACAATACTATTTTTTTATTTGTACCCTGGCCTTCCCTGGTCAGATCAGGGTGGCTGACAACAAGCTTAAAAACAATCATATAAATTAAACATTTTAACATTTTAACATCAAAAACTGCCTCCTTCTGATAATTTGAACCTTTCTGAGGGCTGGCCAGAGCTTGGAAGGATTGGGGGGGGGGGGGCTGATAGGTTAGAATCATAGAATCATAGAGTTGGAAGAGGACGTACAGGTCATCTAGTCCAACCCCCTGTTCAATGCAGAATCAGCCTAAAGCATCCAGGATAAGTATCTGTCCAGCTGCTGGTTGAAGACTGCTAGTGAGGATTCTCACTCAGATTTCTCAGGCAGGGAAGCCAGCATCTTATTCTGCTATTTCCTGACCTCAGTCATAGCTGGACAGAGTAGCTTCATCTTGCAGGCCCTCTGGAATTGTTTAAGATTCCAGATGGTTCGATCTCTTCAGGTGGAACATTCCACCAGGTCAGGGCTGAGGCTGAAAAACTGGTCAAGGCTAGTTTTATCTCTTTGGGGCCAGGAACTCTGAGCATATTTTGGTGGCTCAGTCTTAACACTCTACAGGGAAAGTTATAGGGGTCCCAGACTGTTTGGGGCTTTAAAAGTGAGAGTCAAAACCTTGAAGCTGATTCTGGTCTCCAATCTGTAGCCAGTGCAGATGGGAGAGCTCATGTGTAATATGTGCTCTCCATTGGGTCCTTGTGAGGACCCAAACAGATGCATTATGAACCAGTTGGAGTTTCCAGAGGTGCTTCAAGGCCAGCCCTGCATTGAGAGAGTTACAAATCTCTAATCTGGAGGTGACTATTGCATGGATTACAGTGGCTAAGTAGGATGTTGATAGGTAAGGTGCAAGGTGTTGTGCCTCGCTAAGGAGGTAGACCACCTGCTGAGTGATGTTTGAGACCTGGGCCTCAAACATCACTCAGCATCCAGGATTACACCCAGGCTCTTGACAGTGATCAAAGATGTTAAATGGATTCCAGCAAGAGCTGGGAGTTACACTGCACTACCCTCGGCATGTCCACTTAGCCATAGGCTATCCAAAATGGCTAAGCCTGAGGAATCCTGAAAATATCTAGGGGTTTTCAAGACCACCAGATATCTGCAGTTGAAGTGCATTTAAAGGACATTTAGTTCCTTTAAATGCCTTCAGGGTAAACTCTCAGCTTGGAAAAGGAATTTAAAGGGACTGCAAGCCCTTTAAATGCCTTTGAAGTTTACTCATACCACTGCAGCTTGCAAAAGGCTTTTAAATTTTGAAGGAACCATGTTCTCTTTAAAGTATAAATGTCTTTCCCCCCTCTATTGGAAACAATAGAGGATAAAGGCACCTTCTTTGGGGGCCCATAGAATTAGACCCTTCAGTATAATCTTCAGATTTAGGGTGGGTTTTTTGTAGGTAGAGGCACCAGCGGCTGTGCTGTAAATTTGATGACTCTACTTCAAAGAAACAATCACCACCCCTACAAGTTCCAGATATCCCTGGACAGTTTCTCCACTATAGACTATAGGGACCATTGATCATAATGGTTTCCAAAAGCTATACTGAAACCAGAAAACTTTGGTATTTTGAAATATTTACCAAATCAGCTTAATGTACCATTTTTGCAATTTGGGAATATCAGGAATATTTTCCAGGTTCAATATACCCATTTTTAAAAAATGCTGTTGTTGTTTTTGCACATTCCTAATCCCAAGTGGAGTAATACTCTTCTAAGGCCGTTGAAGTCTATAGGCTCAGAAGAATGTAGCTCTGCTCAGGTTTGCTCTGTTAACTGAGGACCTAATATATGCAAAACATCAGCTCTGCAGTCGGCTTCTGGTTCTCCTCTGGGGCTGTGCTTAATTCGTGATACGTGAGGTTTCGCTGGATCTGTATACATTCATGACTATTTATATAAATCATCGAGTTTAACGGGCATTATCTTGGCCAACAAGAAAGTATAATTCTCATGATTTCCATTTGTGCCTCTCTAATTGGGGTGTTTTTGCCCAGCTCATAATAACTATTATATTTATTCTTTCTGCTTCTAATGCCTTCCCTGATGGTCTGGCATTCTATGCTGACAGCAATTTACAGTTTGTTTCTAATGATAAAAGGTTGTGCTCTTTGCCCTGTCCTGCTTGTTCAAGGCCTGGTTATGACTGTCTGCTTCAAGAGGCCTAAGAGTGTTTTCCAACAATGCATCCAAAGCCACCTTAAGGTCACGTTCAGCCTGCTGTTCTTGATGAGGGACTTGTAGGAAGCGAACCCTCAGATTTAATTTTAGTCGCATACACAGCTTCATAAGCGTCAGCAAATCTGCCAATTAAAAGAAGATGAATGTAATTGTGCCAGATATAGATTTTTCATCAACTCATTTCCAAATAGTTACTTTGTAATTAAGTGTTTCATTAGTTCTCAAAGGAAGCTGGGGAAGATGTAAAACACACAACAAAGTTTTTATTTTTAAAAGTTTGTTCGGAAATGTAATAATGAACGTCCAGCAGTTTTGCAGTTCTCAGCAGAGAGCTGGGGGGGGGGGGGGGAAATGACAGATTAGCTCCCTGAGATCAGCCACGGCTGACATCGGGTCTGTTCGGGGGCAGCACATCTTGACTCCTGTTGCCTGGACACTAATGATATTAATTGGCTAATAGGAACATATACTTTAGCTGAATGCTTCAGGAAGTTATCTCGTATGAAGGCCAATGTATGTGTGAATGTCACTGATAGCATTTTAAAAATATTTCCATGTACAGGATTTACATTGCAGGGAATTTCTTCAGGCATCAGGATTGACAGTCAAGGGAGACACCCTATCACATACCTCTGGTGTTCCCATCCTGTGCTAGTCTTACTTTGGTCAATGGAGATGGTGCAGAGGAGATATTTTACAGTGGCCTGCTCATGTTCCCAGTAGACTTCCATCCTAATCAGAACTACACCCTTTAAGTGCCTTCAGGGTGAACTCTCAGATTGAAAAAGGCATTTAAAAGGAATGCAAGCCCTTTAAATGCCTTTGACCACTAAGTTTGATAGAAAGGTTTAACTCTAATTAGGATTGAAGTAAAGTGTCCATCTGATGCTGCTTATAAAGCTGGATCCGGAGTCCCTCTTTGTTTATGAAATACTCTCTCCACTGCTCATGTCTACAGCCCACCGAGCCACTGGGCCAAGGGGTCTGTTGAATCCAAAATAGGGATGCGATGTTCTGATCTTTAAATCTGGTGGTCAGATGCAAACTCAATCTACATCTGCACATGTTCCTGATCTGGAAACTTTAACTGTTCCAAAATGCAGCGACAAGGCTCCTTACAGGAACTGGATGGAGAGAGCACATTCAACCAGTGCTCTCCAAACTGTACTGGCTCCAGACTGAAGACTGAATTAGATTCAGAGTGCTGGTTCTTACCTTTAAGGCCCTAAACAGTCTGGGATCTTCATACCTGTGGGACCACCTCCACCCTTACATCCCTCAGAGATGCTTATGATTGAGCATACAAAACCAGCTCAAAATTCCCAGGATTTTCTCAGCTCTGGTGCCAGCCTGGTGGAATTATCTACCCATTTATATATTTGTTTGTTTGTTTGTTTGTTTCCCGCCGCTCCCCAAGGGCTCGCGGCAGGATACAATGTATTAAAACCACAATAAACCCCCAATAAACCCCATAACAATAAAACATGCTCAACATTTAAAACAAAAACAAAAACAGCAAGATGTCAAGAAAAGACCCGTCAGAAAATCTCAACTCAATTTGATCAGCCCCTAATAGCATCTTAAGGGCGGCGGGAGAAAGGAGAAGGAGGAGGGCATTGATGGCATTTGCTACTACCGCTTCTATGAGGGGGGGCCGTGATCTACCTGGCCACCTGACCTCACCCATAGACCTGGCATAAGAGCTCCGTTTTGCAGGTCAAGTGAGGTTCTGCAGAGCCTGTAAGACCAAGCTGTTCCACTGGTTGAGGCCTATAGAATTCCATCAATAGCTGGCCCTCCTACAAATGATTCTGAAGACTGCATCCATATACCACCAACAGGACATATTGCAACTTACTCCCCTCCACCCCCTTGGAACTGGAAATAAGTTCCTAGGTTTTAAATGTAATTTTTTTCAATGTAAAATGTTTTAAACCTGTTTTTGTTACAGACAGTTGTAAGCCGCCCTGAGCCTTTGGGGAAGGGCAGCATCTAAATTAGATTATAAATGAATTCCATTTCTACAAATATCAAGGATAATTTACAAATGTAATGAACATTCATAGTTGGAGCTACACAGCTGCAAATCCTTAAAGTGCATGAGCAGCGGCAAAATAAATACACATTGCAGAATAATGGGAAACAGTTTGAGCTGCTATTCCATTTAAAAGACAAGGTTGGCATTGAACTAATTATTTTCTCCAGTTAATTAAGAAATTCACAGAATCGCAGTGCAATGAGGATGTTCCTTTCACATCTAGATTCAATATTTATTTGGAAAACAGGCATTATTGACCCTGGGTACCCTGTCTATGATAGAAACCCAATTGGTCTATGAATTGTCTAGACTTTGGGATGGCATTTGAAATACTGAGTGATTTTATTAAAGAGGGAATTCATGTATCTGACAAGGGATGCACTTAAAATTCATTTCCCTTCAGAACTGTGGTTAGAGGTATTAAACTATTTCTTGAACAGTAATGGACTGGATTCTGCAGGGTACTGTAGCCAGCAGTGTTCACAGAGTCTGACTAAATTGCCAAGCAGCTCTTTTCAAGGGTGAACAGGTGTGGCGGCTTCCTGCACTTGCTGCTTGTATGGTTTGTTAGCTACGACAAATAGGTTGTGGGCAACTACCCCTGCATGCAGGACTGGGCATCTGTGCACCACTGTAAACTGAAATGTATAGGGTGGTTAGCAGTCACACATAAAATGAACAATTCTGGCGCACAGAGATGAAGATATTTACCTTGCCCTGGCTTGCTGAAGGCAGCAACCGTAAGGACTCACAAAAATGTGCTTAGACCTAAATCACATTCACGTTGCAGAGCACAGGTTGCTTGAAATGCAATAGTAAATCAACCTTGCGTGATCATTGATCAGCTCAGAGACCTGACATACTTATGCATTCATTTATCTGTTTGTTTATATCCCACCTTTTCTTGGAGCTCAAAGCCCCAAATGCATTTCTTTTTGTTCATGTCAGAAACCTGATACTTGCCTTTCTGTTTTTCTCACGTGCATGCCAGCAGTAGAAAATTGGCTGGAAAGCACACAAAGTGCTTCTGTGGTCCTGGCTTTAGTCTTGAAATGTCATTGTAAGAGTTGGATTGAAAATGCAAATAAAAGCCTCTCATTATAACCCAGTTTACTTTTTCCTTTCATTAAGGTGTGCATCGTACAAAAGAGGGACACAGAAAAGATGTACGCTATGAAGTACATGAACAAACAGCAGTGCATTGAAAGAGATGAGGTTCGGAATGTGTTCCGAGAACTAGAGATCTTGCAGGAAATTGAGCATGTCTTCTTGGTGAATCTCTGGTGAATATCTTCTTTTTCGATATACATTCTTGTGTGTTTCTGTTTGGTGTGTTGACACTCATAGTTAGGGCAGTGGTCGAGCTGGTCTGGGACACAGCCTAGTCTAGGCATTGGACTCTGGCTCACGAATCATTGTCATGTGCCCAGGAGAGAACCATTTTTGCTTCTTTCCCCCTCTCAGATCTGAATTCGAACTCCCCCCCCCCACCCGTGAGGTTCCTTGGGGTTCCCTGTACCCCAGTAGAGCAGTGTTTTGGAGGGTGTTTGAGTTGAGTCCATAGATCAAAAGCCAAAGAACATACAAACGTTTCACTCCTTTTATCATAAATCTCTTTTGTTTATTAATATTTTTATTCATTTTTAAAATGATAAGTTTTGGTTTGAGGAGTTTTTTTGAGATCTTTCTTCCCCTTATTTTGTTGTTTCCACCCATTTGGGACCATGCTCTTTACTCAATCAAATCTATCTCCTCTATTTAAGGCTAATAGAGAAAAGGGCCTGGGTTATCTGGCAGTAAATGCTCACCACAACTGGTGGACTGGCCTTTTGGGGGGAGTTTCTCCCTTTCCCTGGGAAGATGTCTTGCTCTGTCTGTTGCATTTTGATCCCACCACTCTCCCAAGAAGCTCAGTGTTTGGGTAAAGGGTTCTTCCCCCCTCCATTTAGCTCTCTCATTAATCTTTGACATGAATCAGATTGAAAGACAGGGAGTCAAGATCACCCCAAATAAAACTGGATTTCTGTGGAACCTTCAAGACTAACCAAATTTATTCCAGCATTATGGTCATCATATACCAGCGTTACTGGTATATAACGTTACTGGTATATATATACAAATGTAAATCCATCTGTCCCAGTGTTTATTAGCAACAGAAAAGGTCAGGACTTTTATTTTTAAATGACTGGTTTAAAAAAAGATCCCAAAAGCACATTCTCTGTCCACTCAGCATGTGTGTGAAACACTTCCAGTCGTTAGTAGATAGTCTAACTAAAAAATCTAGTGCAGGAAGACGGAAGATAATCAGATGCAAAAGGCAGTTACAAAGTACAGCTGAAGTAATTAGCATGATTAATTTATTATTTTACTCACTGATACCCTGCCTATCTCCCCAGCAGAGACTCAAAGCAGTTTACATTACTCACAACAACCCTGTGAGGTAGGCTAGGCTCAGAATGTGTGATTGGCCCCAAATCACCCAGTCACCTTCCTTGGTGTGAGTGGGGATTCACACTTGGGTCTCTCAGATCCTTCCCCAACACTCTTAACCATTATATTACATTGGCTCTCTAAAAACTCAACATACCAGTGCAGAAAGCTCTCCCACCCCTCAACACAGTCTTATAGAAGGACAAATACTTGAGCACGGAAATAAGGTATGAGAGGAAATACGGTTTAGCTGAGCTGTTCCATGTGCTTCAGTGTTGTTTAAAAAATAGAGCTTCTCTTCCCAACCGTACCCATTTCCTTTACACATCAATAGCAACTTGCTCATAATTTCCCCCCTACTCACGCAAATGACACCTGTGGGAACTGGGAAATGTGATTGTTATGGGTGTGCTGCTGTTTTTGTTTGAAATTGCAGACCTTGACAGTTTTCATAACCCTGGTTCTCTCTCACATGAGGGATCTGAACATTCCTTATCACTGATAGCTCATATCATTTACATACATAAGAAGAGCCCCACTAGATCAAACCAGTGGTCAATCTAGTCCAGCATCCTGTCTTAGACAGTGGCCTCTGAAGGGCCAACAATAGGGCATAGAGGCTGAGGCCTTCCCATGATGTTGTGTCCTGGGTCTGTGATTCAGAGGCTTCTTGCTTCTCACTGACCCATTATGCCGGGTGGCTGCCGTGCCATTTCGGCAGGGTGGGATGCCCTGCCTTTTCCCATGTACGCCTGGGGGTGGGGCTTCCCGGCAGATGCAGATGCCCCAGCATAGTGCGCACACACGAGCTTTGCTCTGGGGCTAGGAAGCCTGGGATGCTGCCCGGTGGTGGCAGCAGCCAGGGGGGAGTGGGGATGGGCCAGCCCCCCACCACACACTGGTGGAGAGTGGCATGCCACCCTTATACCACGGTGGGGGTAGGGGGAATGCCCCAGCCAGCTCTGCAGCTCCACGGAGCTCTCAGGGGAGTGTGGTGTCCAAAAGGCCTGGTGCTGTCAGTTACGCATGGTGCCAGCCTGCCCCAGACCCCGCTGGCACCTGTGGTATCCCAGGGTCTGCGGAAGATCCCACGTACCCATAACATGGGCCTTCCATGAGCCAGGCCACGCAAATGCTGGTGTCGTTGTTATGCGTAATCGGGGATTTTCCCTGATGCCCTGATGCCACCAGCACAGGTGTTCTGGCCCGTGAATAATGGGTCACTGTGGAGGTTCCCTTCAGTCACTATTGGCCAATAGCTACTGACAGATCTCTCCTCCATGAGTCTGTCGAATCTCCATTTCTGGTTTGGTGTGCATCTCTTTGTGTGCAAGTACTGTTGGGAGAAGACAAAGCATTATACTCCACCTC
Organism: Paroedura picta; assembly: GCF_049243985.1. NCBI lineage: Eukaryota > Metazoa > Chordata > Lepidosauria > Squamata > Gekkonidae > Paroedura > Paroedura picta. Next base: position 66,519,406 of record NC_135376.1, on the reverse strand, counting down.
TCCTACTGAGAACCAGCCTGATGTAGTGGTTAAGAACAGCGGCCTCTAATCTGGAGAACCAGGTTTGATTCCCCACTCCTCCTCCACAAGCAGCAAGTTGGGTGACCTTGGGCCAGTCACTGTTCTCTCAGAGCTCTCTCAGCATCACCTACCTCACAGGGTGTCTGTTGTGTGGAGAGGAAAGTAAGGCCATTGTAAGCTGCTTTGAGACTCCTCTGGGTAGTAAAAAGTGGGGTACAAAACCCCCAGCTCTTTTATTCTTTTATTCATGAGCTGGGGCATGTCCTGCCTCATGTCCTCGGGGAAGAGGAGAAATATTTGGCTTTTGCTTCAGTCCCTCCCGATTGTGTGCTTCTACCAGCTGTTAAGAGCAAAGCCTAGCAGGTAATTATTGAATAGTGCATCCCAGATAATTAAGTAGCACATGCTAAGAAGGACCATTGCTGTATAAAACCAAAGAACCTTTCCAAATCCATAGAGAGCCTACAAGCACCAGGCAGCCCAGGGGCTGCAGGTAAACACATTGATCCAAAACTAAAAACCACTTAATACATTCTTATTAAGAGCAGACAAAATAACTTAAAAAAATGTACAATCTTTCTTATTCGCCAGAGCTCCTTATGAGGATGTTTTAAAAGGTGGCCCTGGCAGGGGAGGTATTTTGGAAAATCCTATAAGCATCCTGTGGTAGAATGCTGAGCAGATGCATCAAGGTCATATGGCGCTGGTCGAATCTTTAGCCTTCCGAGAAGTGAAAGGTGTAAAACCCGGTAGATATGTCTCTAGTACCAAATGGATTTCACAGATCCCTTGAAAAAAGGAAATTGTGGTGGTACATATTAAGCATACAGGATATTAATTTTAGCTGAGGCACAGGGCAAAGAGTCAATTGAAGCCAAATTAACCCAAATTAATACAGAGAGAGAGAGAGAGAGAGAGAGAGAGAGAGAGAGAGTCATTAGCTGAATTTCAGGTCAGAGTTCTCTCAGCCTCACCTACCTCACAGGGTGTCTGTAGTTGGGAGAGGAAGGGAAAGCGACTGTAAGCCACTTTGAGACTCCTTTGGGTAGTAAAAAGCAGAGTGTTGCAGTTGTGTTATTCTGTTTTGTGTCCAGAATAACACAAAACAGCATGCAAGGTCTCCAGTTCTCCAGAACTTTTCACCAGGCTGACTGTTTCAACGGGAGAGGGGCGGGGGGAGTTATTTCAGGCCATGATGTTAAAGGCCTTTGAAACGACCCTTGTGAAATGCTAACTGGGGATGCCAGCATCAGAACCAGCCAGGGGGACTCTGCTCTGCAGGAATCTCAGCCAGCTTTCTTGTATGGACAGCATTTCTCTCAGAAGCACACCTTTTCAGGTTATCCATCTGCAGTTATTGCAGGCAGCTACTGCTATACGTTAAATAATGTGCAAGCTTTGTGTCATTTATTGATTTGTTACTCTGCAAATGTTCGTCCCTAGTCGGTAGCTGACTAACAGTATCCAAGGCAAATCTGAGCAAACTGCAAGGAGCAGAAGATGTTTGCAAGGCAGAAGAAAAAGGAAGGCGGTCTTGTATGAGGATTCTCTCAGGCTTTAAAATAGACTCCGTTGGAGTGCTGGGTGCTTGGTATAGATGGTAATCATCTGCCCACAGCTACTAGGCCTAGATTTCACCATTGCCAGTCCTTGAGAAGAGGCTGAGAGGCACCCAGTAGATTTGAAGGCATGGCATTGGGATCCTTGACACCCAGCAGGCATTCTCCTGTGAAGTTTCCTATAGGCCTGAGGGAAAGGAAAGGAACCTGTGAAGCCAGGCATTAACTATGCACTTTCACATTCTGGTAAGAGAGGCACACTGTGCATTTTGGAATAGCAATTGGTGTTTTTAACAACTCTAAAAATAAGCAGTGATTTTGCTCAAGAATTTTGCTGAATTATGCCTCCTCTCATTCCTACCCCCACCTAGGTGGGATGCTAGGTGGGATGTGAGGGTTTCATAACAGCAACTAAGAACCCACTCTTCTTCACTCTCCATGTCTACCTGCAAGTATGAAGGGCCGTCTCCTGCAAATTGATTCTCTATCTGTGATTCTTTGGTGTGCTAATGATGACTCCAGAAAGCCTGTAAACATGTAAATGTCTTTCTTGTATTAAAAAGTTAGGTAGGATCTAGGTTCTTGGATAAGAGCGATTGGTAGGACATCATCAATGAAAGACTGGAAACCACTGCCATAGAGAATTTGATCTGGTCCCATGACATTTCTCTGTTCTGTGGAGTCCTGTTGCTGTTAGCATGTAGGATCAACCTCCCAGGTTTCTCTTGCTTCTGGACTTTTGCGTAAAAAGTAGGGTCAGCCACAATACAGGCTAACCTTTTCTTGCCAGTGAGTCATTGAGAACGGATGCCACCGGCTTCCCTTCGATAATGAAATCAGGCAGGCTGCTTGATATTCCAGTCCATTATTGATTATGCTTGGGGAATGAGTGTATAATGATCACATTCCAGGGACCATGTGACTGTGCCCGATATAGAAATGGGGGATTGTGTGAGCAAAGTAAAATTAACTGGGACATCTGCTCCTTGGTCAGCATCCAACTGGGGTGGAGGGAGCATTTGCAAAACAAAATGATGTAACCCAATTGGATGTTCCTAGAATAAATATGCACGGGGCAAAAGGAATCCAGATAGTGTGCTTGCATTTCAGAGGAATTTTTATGCTGGTCATATGGAAATGGAAGGCAAATGTGTGGATTCATGGAGGAGTCCTTGTATTTGGGGATGCCATATATGGCATTTATTATTATTATTATTATTATTATTATTATTATTATTATTATTATTATTATTATTATTATTATTATTATTATTATTATTATCCTAAGCATTTATTAGCCATCCTTCTGCCTTACAGAACTCAAGGTGGCTTATGATGTAGATAAAATACCTATTTCATAAAATTTAAAATTTTTAATCCAATTTTCCCAGGGCTCAGGGCAGATCAAATCCATCAAAGTACAATTTATAAACCATCAAAACATAAAGATTTAATATCCTGAAATATCAATTTAAAATTGATTGCACAGAAGCCACGTCCTTCTCCCTGGAGGAAGGGGGGAAATCACATACTTTGCACCCTTGCAGGCTGATTAAGTAGATTATTAGGCAGGGCTTAAAAAAGAGAATAAATTAAATACTTAAAGTTGAATATATGAAATATATTAAAAATTAAAATCACAATTCAGGGTTGCCGGTAAATTAATGTTAAAAACCCTTCAGCTGCCTCCTGAAGACGGAGAGTGAAGGAGCCATGCACATCTCCCTGCAGCTCTTGTTCGAGACTGATGGGCATGCCTCTTGAAAGGCCCATCTCAAATATCCATTGTTTACTTGAGATCCCATAGTTCATGCATCTCTGCTTCTTCTCCATAGGTACTCTTTTCAGGATGAAGAAGACATGTTCATGGTAGTGGATTTACTTCTGGGTGGCGACCTTCGTTATCATCTCCAGCAAAACGTACAATTCACTGAAGAAACAGTGAAACTCTATATCTGTGAGATGGCCTCCGCTTTAGATTATTTACGCAGTCAGCATATTATACACAGGTAATAGCATGATCTGTTAATTCCAGCAGCCACAAACTGGGATCGCTATACATGTTCTGTTCTGGAGGTCTGATGATTAGAGATAGTATTTGAGCTGGTTGCAGCTACATGGCCCATTATGCACGGAGTGGAAGGTCCGCATTCAGGGTGGAATGGCGGTGGCTAAAATCACCAATTATGCATGCTGCAGGCGGCAACGGGGCGCAGGGTCAATGTATGCCGCCGAAAAAAGCCGCGTTAGCGAGATGCAGAAGAAAATGGAGCTTCCTGGGACCAGGGCACAACCAGAAGTGGCTCCGGAGTATCCGCATGCATAATCAGATACTCTGGGTTTTGCCACCATTGCGTTCCTTTCTGTGCATAAGCGGTTTCCTTCGCTTCTTCCTCCTCCGCATTCTCCATGCCGCCGTTTCAGCGGCTGTGCATAATAGGCCCATGAGATCCCAGCTATGCATCTGAACTTGTATTTGGTACAGGATGTTTAGCTCCTAAACATTTTTGCCCCAGCCTGAACATGAGAGCCTTGGGATCATTTATAGAGCTTTTTCGCACTTTGACTTTTGTCACTTGTATGATATTGCTTGTGTGTTGGCTCCTTCTAGTGGTCATTCCCATGCTACATCGCTATATTCTGGATTATTTCCCTGAGCTTTAAAGTGCAGGGAAATAAGCCAGGTTCAGAGTTGTAATATTGAAGCAACCACTAGGGGGAACCAAACACATGCAAAAAGGAAAGATAAGATATGTGCACAGGGGGGATAAAAATAAGAGTCTGGAGAAGCCCATAATTAGGAAAAGTCACCTCAAGATACATTTTCTCTGATAAATCACTGCAGCTACAAATGCATGATTATGTGCTCCTCTTTCACATAGTGCCTGTACATGTGCTTATGAAAATTCTAGACAGCTTTATTTAAGGATGCCAGTTATTTGAACATGTTTCCAATGACTGTGGCTACACTTGGGACATCAGGTAGATTAGCTCTCAGACCACAAGCTTCCCTACTGTCTTTACTGGAAGAAAGTTTAATGATGCTCTGTCATCATCACTGGCTTTTCATCAAATTTAATAAAGTTTGTGAGGGTCAAACAAGATATAGGCATTTGGTTGGTCACTATGTAAGGCAGGATGTTGGACAAGATAGACAATTGATCTGATCTCACACAGCTATATTCCTTATGAGTTGCTGAGGGATCTGTGAATGGATGCCCAGAACATTATTGATGAGCTGGAACCATTGGTGAGGGGTGTTTAATCCCCCCCCCCCCCCCCATGCACACTGATTTCCCAACCTCATCTATTTGCCTTGCTGGGAGAAACATACAGTTGAATAGTATGCATCCTTCAACAGAGCACCTCCAGGGGATTATTTAAGGGAAACAGCGTGGGGCAAAAGGATTAACCCCTCCCCCCCTCATAGCCTCAGTAAAACTGAGGATTCCCATAGATGATATTTACCACCCAAGGGTGCTTTGAGATCCATTTTACAAATATCCCCCTACAATTGCCCAGGTTATCTTCATGAGAGCTATGTTCACAGTATGACATTCTTTCATGTTTTTCAGTTATTACTTTGAATAGAAGAAATTTTCCTTTCAGAGGGTTATACAAGTTTCACACCCCTATTTGGTTTAATGGCCCTGGGAAAATATTCCTTTTATCTAAAGTCTCACTGTTTACGGCTTCCTGGGGTAATTTTCTTTTTTTGCATTACACAGTCATAAGAAATCGTTGCCTTCCTCTTATAAATCTGACTTAAAAGCTTGCTTCTTTCCAGAGACGTGAAACCAGACAACATTCTCCTTGATGAACAAGGTAGGAACAACAACAACACACAAAGAAACCCAACCCTAATTATTTTCTGCCGCCTCTGAATATTCTGATCTTTTCTGTGCTTTCTGTCTTGTACATTCATTTACATGTTCCAGTTCTTTTTCTCCAATTGTCACGCTTGTGAATGATGCGCATGAGGTTAAGGGATTTGAATGTGAATTTACTCTGTTCATCAGCCCCCCTGCCCTGGCTCATTTCAGAGAAGAATTAGTGCTAATTGACATTGATCAGTAGCTACTGTTACTCTTCTGGAAGGTTTTGATAAGTGTGCCTTCATGCAAAAGCAACTAAAGTTTGCTTTTGTGAGACACACATTGTCTTTTTCTGATATAAATCGTATAAAGGGCATATTTATCTATTTCCCCCTTCAACATCTGTGTACCTGCTTGGGTAGTTGCAATAAGTGACAGGTGCTCTTCAAATTCTGATAGATGTCAGGAAAAAAAAGCAAGACTCTCCAAGTCTGCAGGGCTTTCATGCATTCATGGATCTCCATATTAGCAGAGGCTTCACTTTTCCGTTTGCAGATGGAAACTGTTCAGTGTGCTGCAATAACAAAAATGCCCCTTATCTTTCAGTAGAACTCAGCAAACACAGTTTGGAGGAGTTCTGTGTTTGTAGCACCAGATGTGTTATTTGGCTGCAAAAGGAAATCCGTCCCCTGATATGGATTGGGGACAGAACACTGGGGTGGGTGGGTTAAATCTTCCTCCAGTTAAAAATGCCCTCCTCTGGATTGCTTTAATCCTCAGTACAGGAAACACTCAGGAAACACTGGCCTTTCCCCCTACCAGGGCTTAAAGAAGCCCCGAGGAGGCATTTTCAATCAAGAAAAGCTGTGAGTGGAAATTCCCCTCACCTACCCACCCATCCACCCACACTACGGTTGCCAGGTCTACTGGTCCAGGCAAGGGTCCCCCAAACTCATCCCGACCCAGCCGAATGTTGCTTTTTAATGCAACATGCTGACATCACTCAGAAGTGACATCAGCACACCAGGATTGTGTGGGGGGGGGCAGTGGGTAGGTGACACTGTTTTGTCGGGAAAACTCTACGGTTTGATGCAAAGTGTACTACGGAGTTTTGTCCAAAAGCTAGAGTGTTGATCCCCATGTCTTTGGCATGCCAGCATCACTTCCAAGTGATGTTGGTACATTGGAAAGCTCCCAGAAAGTGCCCCCTCCCTGGCAGTGTGGATGAACCAGGCAACCCTGCCGCCCCCCCCACCAAGTATCAAGGCTTTGCCTTCCTCCCTTCCCCCAACAACTGTTTTTTATGATCAAATGAAAAATCTGGAATTCCTGCCCTGAAACTCCAGCATTACGTGTGTGGGTTCAGACAGGAAAATCAAGGAGATATGAGTACACAATATCCAACTATTTGTGGAGCCAGATGTAGTTTAGCCCTTTGAAGATGAGTTTTTGAGAAGTGAAACATATATTTCCCCCTGGAATTTGCATGGATAAAGCAGGGCAGGGATTGTGTTCCCTGCAGGGTGGGAAAGTCTTTGGGATTTCCTCTCTCTTGACTCCTGATGACTCCAAGCCATATGGAAGTACCAAATGTATATATTGGTACAAAGTAGCTATAGTTTTGTTTGTGTCACCAGAGAGATAAGAACAGAATCAAAGACTTTAGCATCTCTCTGTGGTTCAGGGATCACAGAGGCCAGCAATCCATGTGCAGACACACAGAGACTGGCCTGAAGAAAAATCAGCAGTTTATTTTGGGCTGGAGTTTTTCTCTTGGCTTGAAAAGCAGTCCTCCTGCAGGCGACTTCAGAAAGTGGTCCTTGATTTGTTGCAGCTCATGCGGGATTTTCTTTTTCCCAGCCCTGGGTGGCGAGAGAGCAGATAAATGGGCCATGGTACATTTAATTGTAGTTTAAATGAGACACGTTTATTAGCATGAGTATTCTGGCATCTGCCACCTATAGCTTGAAATGAATTTATTGAGAGGACACAATTTAGGTTAGAGTGCTCCCAAGTTAATGAGAGCACTGGAAGCGTGTTTGCTCTGCAGCCAGGAGTGAGATTCTGGCTCCTTGGGTTACTGGATGTTGTATCATCATCAGCATTCACAGTCTGAATTTTCTGCCAGAGGTGAACAATTATAGGAGTGCCCTAATCCAAAGACTTGTGGATTTAGAATCCAAAGACAGGAACACAGTCCATGTCATACCTTTTATGAGCTAACAAAAAGGCATTGTTCTTGGCTTTGGTATTTGGCTTTAGACCACCTTTCTTTCTACTATGCAGATCTGTGTCTTTAGATCACAAGTAAAGTATGGTGGAATGTGAGGTGCAGAGATGCACTTCAATGTGTCAAAATAGTTTACTTTGTTCACGTGACCTTTTGATGCTTTAAACCACTTTCTCACATCTGCATGTTGGATCGGGCTCTGACTGAGCAGTGATATCAGGGCTCTCACAGCCTCACCCACCTCACAGGGGGTCTGTTGTGAGGAGAGGAAAGGGAAGGCGACTGTAAGCCGCTTTGAGCCTCCTTCGGGTAGGGAAAAGCGGCATATAAGAACCAACTCTTCTTCTTCTTCTTCTTCTTCTTCTTCCTCTTCCTCTCCCCTCCCAAGCAAGCCCTTTCATCTCCAGGAGCCTGGAAATGGGTTGTCATTGTAGAGTTCCCCCTACGAAACAGTCATTTTCCCCTGGGGAGCTGATCTCTATAGTCCAATTCCAGGAGGTTTCCAGGCTGCAGCTGGAGGTTGGTGTCCCCTGGGTCAGGAGTATTCCTTCAGGTTTGGAGGGGGGCCTCAAGACTCCAGGAGTGGGCAGGAGTTTTTGCCATGTAGCCAGCCCCCAGGAGGGCCACAGTGCAGGTGTGCCTCCTAGTGCCCATTGTTTCCCTGGGTGCAACAGGCTTTGTGTCTAGTTCCATAATAAGATCTTTCTTTGAGAACCCAAATAGAGAGGCTAGCATATTTTATCACTTCAGAGTGAGCTTTTGATTTGAAGACACTTGAATGTACTCTCTCAAGTGCAATTCCAGTGATTTGCAGTCAAGGGCTGCATGATTTGTCCATGTGTGTCTTCCGCCACCACCACCCCTAGTGCTTTCAGCAGCATTCCCATATGCATCATTTACTTAGCCATCAAATAGCTGTACAGGAAGCAAGAGAAAGAGAGGCAGAAAAATGTGGCCTGCTCTGCCTACAGATGGTTTCCAGGGCCTTTATTTTGGTATATATATTTGTGTAGAAGCCCACTTGCATTAAGGGTAAATTAGCATATCTTTAACCGCTCCTGCGGAGTTGATAAAATAAAGCCCTAAGGGCTATTGGGGAGGAGTTAGGGCGGGCTTTGTCTGTGATAAAAACTCGAAGGGGCGAATCAGGAGCCGCAAAGCGGCTCCTGATTTGGCCCTACGAGTGCCACTCTTGGACCACGCTGCCAATGGGGAGGTGCGCAAAGCCCGCTTCCCCCGGCTTTGCCCGCCATAGAACTCCTTTCCCGCCACCCACCACCAACACGCTGCCGGCTATGTCCGTCTACCCCCCCCATCCCCAGCTCCCTTCCTGCCCCGCGCCGCCTCGCTGCCCTCCGACACAAACAACTCCCCCCCCACACACACACTCCACCACCCACCTCCCGCCCGCTCACAGCCCCAACCTTCCCCAGACCCCTTCCTGACACGCCGCTTCTTCAACCTACACACAAACCCACCCAGCCACACATTCCGCCTACCACCACCCCAACCGCTAACGCCCCCAACCCTTCCCTACCTGCCCCCACTCCCCGCGACACACAAACCCACGCAGCCACACGTTCCGCCAGCCACCTGCTGCTCGCTAACCCCCTACCCCCCCAAGACCCTTTCGCGACCCGCCACGGCGCCCCGACGCCCACCCGCCACCTCTCCCCCACCCCCTGTCCCCGCGCTTCCCACACACACACCAACACACCCTTCCCCCGCCAGAGTCCCGCTCCCAGACTGCACTCACCTTCCGCTGGCCCTGCTGCTCCCTGTCCCTCTCTTCCCTGGGCCCTTGCATACACGCCGCCGGCATGTGCGCCCTGCGTGCAGCCCGGTACGCCAGCCAAATGAACCAGGCATGCGCGGACTCACGTGCATGCCTGGTTGCTCATGCTGATGCCCCCCCAACACCCCACCCCCCTGCTCCACCACGCATGCCCGGACTCCCGAGAATGCATCCTTCCCTTCCCCAACGCCTGCCCCACCCCCCTCCAAGCCGCGCGTCTTCACTGCCTGCCCCCAGGAGCTTCCACCCAACCTCGCAGGTAGGACGCACTCGCCCTATGCCCCTTTTTACGCCCATTTTTATAAATGGGCTTTTCTCCTAGTCTACCATAAAAGTGCAAATGTTCTCTCTAAATGAAGCCCTTCTGTTCCAGCCGTCAGGAAATGCATGGGTATGCCCTCAGACACAGCCCCAATCTGGGAACAGAATCCCTCCATGCCCTACACGACCCATGAAGACAGGGAGGGGAAATGTGATTTCGAATATGAAGTAAACTGCCCTAGGAGTCTCTTTAAAAGTAGATATTGTAAGATATCTTTGGTCACCTCATGAACAGGAAGGACTCTCTGGAGAAGAGCCTAATGCTGGGAGCGATTGAGGGAAAAAGCCGAAGGGGACGACAGAGAATGAGGTGGCTGGATGGAGTCACTGAAGCAGTCGGTGCGAACATAAATGAACTCCAGGGAATGGTAGAGGTCAGGAAGGCCTGGAGGATCATTGTCCATGGGGTTGTGATGGGTCGGACATGACTTCGCAACTAACAACAATAACATTGTAAGATAATCACATCCCACATACTCATGTTGGTTACTTCTCACAAAATCCATAGGGTCAGAACAATACCACCTGCCTCAAGTCCAAGGAGAATAAGTGGAATATAAATGTTTGAAATAAATAAATATTAGGACCAAACCATTTTCATAGTCTTTCAAGTTGTCAGGTTGGATTTTCAAGAAAATCTGTTGATTGCTGTCTCCATGGCCAGATGCCTGCAAGGATGCAGTGCTTCTCAACAAGCCGTGCTTTGTGAATGTAGATGCCACAACAAACCACAGTTAGTACAAACTATACCCAGCTGCAAGCAAATGTAGTTGTTTCATTGTCTACATTCATTCATCACAACTAACTAGGGTTTGCTCAAACCACAAGATCTGCATGAAACTCTAGTTTTCAAGTTATTTCACTGATCCTGCATTTCCACCCCTATGATAATCATGACCAGAAATTCTATTGACTGTCATTTAAAAATCTTGGATTGGTTCGTTTAAGAAACCTCAAAGTCTTAGAAGTCATACCCCATTTTTAATGGATTTTTGTTTCCTCCTAGTGCCCTAATTTACTGTCATTATCTGTAAAATTTATGTTTTGGCCTAGAAATGCAAATATTCTAATCCATATGAGTTATGCAAGTGGAGATTTGTTTATGCGTATTTTGTTGACTCATGTGGTTCTATTGTAAGCTACAATACTGCGTGAAATTAGGTGCACTTAAATTCTTAAATTCAGTTTTTGCTTTTCAGGCCATGCACACCTAACAGATTTTAATATCGCAACCATCATACGCGATGGTGAAAGAGCAACTGCTTTAGCCGGAACAAAGCCTTACATGGGTGAGCAAGAATCTTCCTTTAGTTGAAGCAATGTCATTCACATGCAACTATGTTCATAATGATTCCATGGTATCATCTCCCTCGGATGCTAAGCTGGAGCTAAACAAGGTTCATGCTAGCAAACCATATTATCTTGTTGATGTGATCTTTATGAAAAGGCCCACTTAGTCCCCCTTAGGGTTGCTAACTCTGGCTTGGGGAATTCCTGGAAATTTGGGGGCAGAGGTGTTCCGGTTCCGGTCGCCGAGGGAAAGGACGTGCTGATTGCTGCTCCACAAGTTTTACACTTTTTACATTATCATCTGCTGCTACTGTAATAACTTAGCAAACTTCAAGCTCCAGAGTTTGTAGGACGACTGCATGTTTTAAATGCTCTTATGAGACTAGCTCATTTGCCTCACAACGAGGACAGTTTTACTTCTGGTAACGATAAAGCCTACTACGATAAAAGATAGAAATGCAATAGCTTGCCAAGCAAAACGACCTCAAGTTGAGCTGAGTTGACTGTTTGCCAAGAACAACTGAGCATTACTTTGCAAAATACTTTAGTTTACCCTACCTGTTGATTGGGCCAACAAAGCTGCTGCTAACGCTCAGTGAAGCTTCTATTAACCTCGATACTGATAAGTCTAAAGGGCACATTGTCTTAAAATATATTTTATTTTATTTTTTTTATTGATACTGGGGGCAGAATCTGGGAGAAGATAGAGTTTCGGAATGGCAGGGGACTCAGTGAGGACGTGATGCCACAGAGACCAAGTTTTTTTTTCCAGGGCACCTGGTCTCCGTAGTCTGGAGATCAGATGTGATTCTGGAAGTTCTCCAGGTCCCTCTTGGCAGGTTGGCAGTCATGGTTAGCCTTTTCCATTCCTTTCCCTTTTGTTGGCATCCCCCACCCCCAATCAAATGCAAACTATGAAGGCCTCGTTCTCTGGTCTTGTTTGCTTAGATTATTTGTGTAAAGTGTTGTGTACTTTTTGCTTTAATTTTTACATTTATTCCAAAACTTTTGATCTTTTTTGTTGCATTTGTAAATTGTACTATATTTATTTTTGTTGTTTAGTTCATTTTTGCTGTCATTGATTTGCCAGGTGCTGCTGTAGGAATAATCTGGGTGTCCCTCCACTACCACCCCCCCTCCCGTTCTAGAAGCCACTTGCAGCTGCTGGATAAGGCTTGCTTAGCTGGCAATGATTTCCAGACAAATGCACATCTCTAGTGTACATGATTTTGAGCATTTTGTAGAGTGGTGACTAACAAGATTTCTAAATAAAGTCCCATGTACATTGATGGTTCTGTAGTAAGAACAACATCTGTGTGAGCTGATACACAAAGGAAGCATTGGATGGATGAACTTAGCAAACACAATAGCTATTTCCAAAATCTGTGCAACAGCTGTGGGAATTACCTGCCAGTTTCTTTGCACATAGTGCCCTTGTTGTTCTTGTGTTTGTTGTCCAAAACAACATTGTTTTTTTATGTATGGATAGGTTTAGAAGTAAGGTTGTGCAAAAAAAAAAAAAAAGGATTTTTCAGGATCAGGTAAATTGAACCCCCCAAAACTGGTATTTTCTGAGATTCTTGAATCCCTATTCTGGTATTCAGATTTGGTAATATTTGGAAACGGCAAATTTTTTCCAGTTCCGTTATAGCCATGAAGACCATTCTAGTCAATAATCCCCTTAGGCTATAATGGAGAATTGATCTGAGGGTATCTGAGAGGCTGTTTTTTGAGGTAGAGGTACCAAATTTGCAGCATAGCTGCTAGTGTCTCTCTTAAAATAACTCCCCAAGTTTCAAAAAGACCGGGCAGGGTTTCCAGTTCCATGAGCCCTCAAAGCATGTGTCCTTTAAAGCTCTTTAAATGCACTCTATCAGGCTATCTGGCAGTTCTGAAAAATCACAAATATTTTTGGATTTTTCAGAGCAGCCATTTCCATAGCTGGAAAAATTGAAAAAACTATCTGGCTGAATTAATATTTTCAGTTTGGATTAGCTGTATGCACACCCATGTTCAAAAAAGGATGGACAGAGATTCCCACAGAGGACTTCCCAAGACTGCTGTCATGTTCACCTCTGGCTCATGCCATGGCTGCCTTGACCAGAGTATCAAGATCCTCTTAGGGAAGCTGAAGGGTCCCCATTTATCAGGCCCCTGGTCCATCTGGCTTCCTTTCATATTCTGAATGTTATGGCTGCCCTTTTCTGCCTCTAAGTGTCTAATTGTAAACTGTGTATTGAAGATAAAGTGATGTATCCTGTAAGTTCAATGGCAAAAGGGTGGGGTGGGGGCTGGCTCTGTATCTATTCCAAACTTTTGCATGCTTTTAGCAAAAAAGCATCCTATGTAGCCGTTTGTAGTGTACTCAATAAATTGCTGAGTTTCCACCAGGACTCAGAGTTTGCCTTGTTGGGAGAATTGCCCAGAACATGACAATAACAATGTAAACAGGCTGCCTGCAGAAAGAACATAACATGTTAACCCTTAAATTAGGCCAATAGCCTGTGCAAAATGCACTAGCTCTTGGCTTACCCTTTCCCACTTCAGGGCAAAATCTATTGCATGGCTGGCATATGGGGATTGAGAGAATGCCATCATTTTCTTCACCGCTGCTTCTGTCTGCCAACTGGAGGAGAGGGGAGTGGCTTCTTCATTGCCTCCTTTATCTGCTGTAAGGGAGAGCAAATCTACACAGGTCTATTCAGAATCCTACTCGAACATATTCTTATTTCCCAGAACAGTGGCTTTCTTTAAGATTCTACTGTTACATTTCTGTGTGAGTTTGAAGAAATATGCACCCCAAAATGGGCATCATGGAATATTTGCTGCTGAGGAACCAGATCCTCTTTAAACAAACACTAGAGATTAATATGACTATCATGACTCATGCAAAATATATGTTGGTATAACAAACTGTGTATAGGTTCTTCTGGTTTTATAATCCCTCTGTTGCCTTTGGCACAATCCCTTAATCCCCATCCTCTATAGGAACTACTAAGCCTAAAACCATGGAACTAGAATGAACACATGTTCTTCCTCTTTTTAATCCTATCTTCTCCTCCATGTGTTGGTTATCTAGTCTCATATTTTAGATTTGTATGTGGTTTGGGGCAGGGTCTTATTTTCTTGTATGCTTCAAATCACCATGCACATCAATAGCGCTAAATAAGTAAAGCGGAAGTGGGTTAGGTCTATTGATTCCCTTGTGCAAGTCTTGCTTCAGTGGAAAATATTTCCTCCATGAAGGCAGCAGAAGAGATGTGTTGGGCCCAGCTTGGTAGAAAGAACTCCATGAATTTTAGTATAATGCAAGATGGTACATTCTAGTCAAATGTGGTTGGAACAAACATGTTAATTTCTTCTTCTTTTAGCTCCAGAAGTCTTTCATTCTTTTCTGAATGGTGGAACTGGTTATTCCTTTGAAGTTGACTGGTGGTCATTGGGAGTGATGGCATACGAGCTCCTTCGTGGATGGGTATAGTAGCATATATTGTATAGTATAGTATATATTTATTTTTATCCTGTGGCAGTCTGAATGACACCTTTATTCCCAAAAGTAAAGCACCCCAGAGGAAAGCACGGGCATTTCTAATATTTCCTTTTCTTTTTTTCTCAGAGGCCCTACGACATCCACTCCAATAGTCCTGTAGAATCTTTAGTTCAGTTGTTCAGCACCGTGAGCGTCCAATACATGACGGCATGGTCAAAAGACATGGTGGCGTTATTAAGGAAGGTAAATACTGTTTCTTCAGTAAAAAAATAAAGGTGGAAACCGCAAAGACCTTAATCTAAGAACCATACTCTCAAAAGCCTGCACAATGCTGTCTGTATCTATCTGTGCTTAGTCTGCAAATGAGATGACTATTTACATGCAATAGGTTGGATCCAAACAATACAACTGGGTACAAAGGCACCCCCCCCCCAAACTATGGAAAGGAGTCCTGGTCAAGGAAAGAGCCTTTCCATGAGTGGATACTCGCTTTTGGTGAGTGGAAGGATTTTTTCCATGAACAGGAGGGTAGGTTTGGTTACAACCCCAAAGTTGGGATCAAAAGCAGTGTCACCAGGGGATGTATGCAGTACTGAATGCAGTGACGGTGCTTCAGATGCTTACAACACCCTTTTGCCCAGATGTTTCCCTGTCCAGAGTGTAAGCATTCCTTGGTTGGCTCAGAACATAAATTTACAGTGTGATTGGGAACCAATCCTTTCCCTTCTAAGTAAGGACAACAGTATTTATTGCCAAGCTATCATATTTCAGAAGAAGAAGAAGAGTTAGTTCTTATATGCTACTTTTCTGTATCTGAAGGAGGCTCAAAGCAGCTTACAGTCGCCTTCCCATTCCTCTCCCCACAATAGACACCCTGTGAGGTGAGTGAGGCTGAGAGAGCCCTGATATTACTGCTTGGTCAGAACAGCTTTATCAGTGCTGTGGCGAGCCCAAGATCACCCTGCTGGCTGCATGTGGGGGAGTGGGGAATCAAACCAGGCTTGCCAGGTTAGAAGTAGGCGCTCCTAAACACTACACCAAGCTGGCTCTCTGTATTCTGTAGTCAGTTAGCAATACAGAATCATCTGAATGTTCTTTTTTTCTTTTTGGGTTTGTTAACAAGGGCCTATTCCCATTTTAAAATTTCAAGGAGTGATGTTTTCTTATATCAGTACATGAGGCTTAATTGTTCATAAGAACATAAGGACAGCCTGGTGGATCAGGGCAGTGGTCCATGCTGTTTCACTTGGTAGCCCTGGAGTGCCAAAGAATTGAGGTATAGAAGCTCAGGCCTTCCCATGATACTCTCTTCTAACACAGCGATCCCGAGGTTT
Organism: Paroedura picta; assembly: GCF_049243985.1. Classification (NCBI taxonomy): domain Eukaryota; kingdom Metazoa; phylum Chordata; class Lepidosauria; order Squamata; family Gekkonidae; genus Paroedura; species Paroedura picta. The sequence continues at coordinate 66,503,551 of NC_135376.1, read as the reverse complement.
TCTGCCTCTGTATATGGAGGGTCCTTTTGATCACCATGGAGAGATGCCATTGATGGACCTCGATCAGCTTAAAGAGATTTGAGCAGCAGTTCTCCAGCATAATTGGGTGACATAAGCAATTGTAAGAAAATATGATTTCTTTAAACTAAGTTTTGCTGGCAGAAAAGCTCGAATGCCAGTTCAATTTCCCCGTGTCTACAAAGGTTCTCCTTTAACATGTGTGTGTTTGGGGGGAGGGGGACTGAGAGGCTGTGTGGTGTAGTGGTTAAGAGTGGCAACTTCCAATCTGGGGAGCTGGGTTTGATTCCCCACTCCTCCACATGCAGCCAGCTGGGTGACCTTGGTCTAATCACAGTTCTCTTTGAGCTGTTCTTGCAGAGCAGTCCTGTCAGAGGTCTCTCATTCCCACCTGCGTCCCAGGGTGTCTGTTATGGGGAGAGGAAGGGGAAAGTGTTTGTAAGCTGCCTTGAGACTCCTTTGGGTAGAGAAAAATAGGGTATAAAAAAGCAGCTCTTCTCTGATCTGCAGCTGTAGACCAGGTCACCATTGAAATGAATTGGACAGCTCATGTATATGCCCAAGTGTGCAGAAATCTCTGGATAGTGACAGTTGCCTCCAGTGCCTTGAAAATGATGGCCAGATACTGAAATTGTATCATATTAACAGTTTGGAGACCTGCAGTCCAATCAAAAGTAGAGACCCTCCCTATGAAGTTCACTGAATTCTGCTTGGGATGGCTCTGGTAGTGTGATGGAATGATAATTTCTTGGACACAAATTTGAAGAGGACTGTAGGACTTTCTGTGGGTTTCCTGCACCGAGACCCAGAATCCCTTAAGACATTGTTCGTTAGTTGCAGTTGTTAAATAGGATTTGTCTTGCCATGTGCTGGATCACAAGGTTGATGATTTTTAAGTTGATTAAAACTGAGTAGCTCTGAAAAAACGATCTTGTAACAACCTTGTCTCCCCCACACAGACACAACCAATTTACTCCAATACACGTTAGTATCAGGTGACCAATATACATAAAGAAAGTTGGCTTTAAGAATCAAGAGTTCCTTGATGAAACAGTTTCACTGAAATTAAGTCAGCAAGAGCATGAATGCCCTCTACAGGAGCATAGCTTTCAAAACATTGCCTGCAAAAACCAATAGCAAGCATACGTACTGAAGAATGGCATTTGATCCAAATGTATGATTTATGTAAATGCAGAATTTTGAAGAGGAATTTAAAAAGACCTTGTCTGCACAATCGTAATAATACAGTCCTAAATAATGTTACCCTTTTATGCCCATTAATTTTAGTGGGCTGCGAAAGGTGTAACTCTGTTTAGGATTAACATCTATATACTATTAGCCATCTGTGGCCACCATCTGCGGATACTTAAATACATGGATCAGGGCCATGTGGAAACTAAAGAGGTTTTTCTGCATACTTAGGATATGCAGAAAAATCTGAAAATTAAAAAATAAACACAGGGGGCACAGAGAACACACTTGCCTCAGCAGTTGGCAGTGGGACTCAGGAGCTGCACTGTATTTAAGAGTGCTGGCAAAGCTCAGGAGCCATGCCAGCAGCTGCTTGGATGCAGTTGCTATGGTAGAGGCTACTGGCTACTGCTCCAGGCCTGGCAGCAGAAGAGGAGCATGCTGGAAGCTGCTCCAGCCCTGGCTGCAGCATTGGAGCACACTGGCTGCTTCTCCAGGCCCAGATACCATCTGAAGGGAAGGGGAGGAAGGAAGGCTGGGTGAGCCTACCTGGAGCAGTTCCAGACCGGAGTGGGGGGTGGGGGCAGGAACCCTCAGGAAGCCCACCCAGACTAGTTCCAGACAAGCTGCTGGCAGGCGGGGAGGTGGTGTGTCCAGTGGTTGCAGGAGAGCCGAAGGTTGTGTGTGATATGATCCAAGTATCACAAACCCCAACTTGTTTCTTCTAATTGTGAAGAGGAAACTGAAGAGTTAACTGCGTTTTACATGTAGAAGAACCTTTGGTTCAGTCTCTGGCATTTCTGGTTAAAAAGATTATCAGGTGGGGAGGTGTAACAACTCTACACAAGACTATCCTGTTGAACACTAATAACATGCATTAAAAACATGCAGTACATATGTTTGTGTGTTTTTTTAATGTGGCTCAAACCACTTAAATGTTTTTCAGGTCCGTTAGCTGCCTGTGAATGTAATGCTTTTTACAAAGCCAGTTTTATTTATTGTTTTTGGACTTATTTTTATTGCCCTGAATGCTGTAAATGATCTTTATGAGCGGCTACCTGAGCCTTTTAAAAACACATTATATTTCTTTATGAGCCACTTCTCCGCATCTTACGGCTGAAGTAGCTGAGTGCATTTTATGCTCAGAAGTAAATTAATGCCCGGTCAGTGTTTGTATAAATTCATGGAGGTCCACTTGCTATGGTAGCTTTCAGGCATGCTTTCCTTTTCTGCTTGCTAGGTCTCAGTGGGTCTGCGTAACACTGGAAGCCTGGGATTATGAGGGGAAACTGGCTAATGCAGTTGTTTATTCTCCCAGCACTGTTGGTCCCCAGAATGGAATGAGAAGGAACTACATCATCCACTCATTCTGTATCCCCTCCCCCTGCCAGCTGTTAGTTCTGGGGGACGGGGTGGTCACACACAAGGAGCAGCCATGCAACAAAAGTAGTCCACCCAGAGCTCTGGGTTAAAACTGTCCTCCCCCCCCCATCCCCAGCAATACTGTTTTGTCAAGACAAACTTTCCCACAACCTTTGCCATTTCAGCTTTTGACGGTGAACCCTGAGCATCGCTTTTCTAGCTTAGCTGACATCCAGACTTCCTCCTACTTGTCCAGCGTGGACTGGGATGAAATCTGCGAGAAGAAAGTGGAGCCGGGCTTTGTTCCTAATGTAAGTCAAAGCACCAGGTGCATTTGCTTCTGTCCCTGATCCCTGTGGCTTATGAAGGAGGAAAGCCAAGGATTTCTTGAGACAAACAAGTTTGGCACACTATGTTTGCTGCAGTTGTCTGGCTTGTCAATCACATGGCTTTGAGGCAATGTCTTGGTTAAAAACAGAAAGGCCGTCTGCACTGCGACCCCACCTTTGAGCTAGAAGAGATGATCTTGGAGTCCAGGCCATTGCACAAGAAGAAGAAGAGACTGGCAAAGAATAAATCCCGGGATAATAGCAAGGACAGCTCACAATCGGTAAGTGTCTCCTTGCATTTTCCAACAGAAACAAAAGGGGACATTTGGCACATGAAAGGCCAAATGAACCCAATTCAGAGTTTCAACATTTGAGTGTTGCTCTGTTTTTGCTTTGCATAAGACTCCAAAGAATAAGTGGTCTGTGCCAGGCCTATCCACCTTATATATTTCCTTACATTAGATGAAAATCAAGAGCATCTCCTAGAATTTCAAGATCTATGATTTGATTCTTCTGACATAACTTTGACATGTCATTACAATGTGTTTGGCAGAATTCCAAACTTGTGTGTTTGCATAGGTGTTGTTATTACTTTCATAGCATCATCAGTAAATATGATGTTTGATAGGAGTGACTTCCAGTGTGGTGCCCACATGTCCTATGATTGTCATGAAGGGTTGCCAACTGCCTGCAAAAAAAAAAAGTAATGTTCCCTTAATGGAGAATTCATGTGATGTTGTGATGTAATATAGTTCTGAAGTGATCCAAAGAGAACAAAAACAAAAGAGAGCACCTAGTGATCGAGAATGCAAATGAACCAAAAACTAGGGATGTATCAGTGCAATCTTGTTGGAATTTTTCAGGTATATTTGGGTATCTAGTTTGAATATGGAGAGATTGCGGAGCACCAGGCTGCTTAAAGAATAAAATAGTTTTTATTCAGTAGATAAATAACTATGCATAGAAAGAGAGAGATGGAGACCTACAGTCTGTTGTTTACAGTTATTGTTCTCAGGAAGGTCCTACCCTATCTATGCTAAATATACTTCTCCTCTGGTATCTCTTGCGGGAGAACCTTTATATTCAGCTCCATTATGCACTGCAGATCTTGCATATTCCAACATCCAGAGTAGTATTTGACATTCTCAGGAATTCTGGTATCTGGGTCCCTTATATTTCTGGAAATATTTGGGAACATTCTGGGCTAGCATTTACATAATCCCAGGATCGTTTTTTCCTGGCAGCTCCTGGCCAGCACAAATCTCACCCAGCCCAGTGAAGACAGCTCCCAGCCCAGGCAAGCTGTGGGTCTGCTAGCTTCCAGTCCCTGCCTCCTTTGCAGGGGTGGAATACTTTTCCAGGGCAATTTTTCCTCTTAGTCTGTACCCCAAGTATTGTGACTGGGGGCAACTAATTCAGGATCCCCTCGAACTAGGCCTCTTGATCAAATTTGTTTGTAATTTGGAGAGCTACAGTGAACAGTCAGCACTATGCCTCCTGCAATTTTAGTACAATTTGGTTGAAAATCATCCACTACATCCCCCCCCCCATATGGACTAATGATATTTGAGTAATCCCAGAATCCAGGGGAACACAAATCCTGAAATGGTATCAGGGTATCCAAATACCATCAAAAAGTGGCATTTATCTCCTTACCAAAATCTGAATCATTATAAACAAACCAACTAACAAAAAATACAAGCTAACTTTACTTTCCCTGTTTTCTTCATAGGAAAATGACTACCTCCAGGACTGCCTTGAAGCAATTCAGCAAGACTTTGTCATTTTTAACCGAGAGAAGTGAGTGTGGAAGCATGCTTTCAGAAAGATGTTAGCACTGAGCACTGAGGAGAGCCTTCTAGATTAGACCAATGATCCTGCATTTTCCTTGTACACACAGTGGCTGATCAAATGTCCCAGCAAACCTCCAGCTCAGTTTCCTTCAGTATTGGCCCTGGTATTCAGAATTATACTGCTTAACATGGATGTTCATCATAGCTAATATTGATTCATGAAGCTATCAGGCATTTGTCTAGTCTCCTGATGTAAACTTGTGGCCCTCCTGATCAGTCAGTATGAGAAATACTCTCTGTTGCCTTCTATGAATTGACTGCTCTGTTCTAGTAGTGCCGAGAGGGAGAAAAATTAATGTCACCCACATTTCTTCCACAGTGTTCATAATTTTATAAACTTCTGTCATGTTCTGCATTCTCTCTCTCTATATATATATACTAGTAATCAAGCCCGCTGCAGGGGAATGCAGCGGGCGCTAGGTCCTACCTAAGTCGTGGGCGGCGGCGGCGGGCTGGGCGGCGGCAGGCTGGTCAGCGGCTGCGAGCTTGTTTGGTTTGCGGCGGGCTGACGCGGCGAGAGGCGCTTTGCGCCTCTCGCCGCGTCAGCCCGCCAGGCAGGGAACCCCCGGCAGCCGCGCTTCGCGCGACTGCCGGGGGCTCCCTGGGTCGGCGCCCTGACGCGGCGAGACCACGTCAGGCCGGGAGGAACTGGGAATCGAGGGCTCCCTGGGTCGGCGCCCTGACGCGGCGAGAGGCGCTTCGCGCCTCTCACCACGTCAGGCCGGGAGGAACTGGGAATCGAGGGCTCCCTGGGTCGGTGGCCTGACGCGCCTCTCGCCGCGTCAGGCCGGGAGGAACTGCGAGCTGCGCTGCGCGCGGCTCGCAGTTCCTGGAGCTGGGAATTGGAGGGACAAGCGCCTGCCGATTGGTCCCTCCGATTGTCTGTCGTGAGGAAGGGTCCAATCCGGACCCTTCCTCATCACGGACTAATCCCACCTCTACCCCTCTTAGTGAATTATATAGTCCGTGGCGCCCGTGGCGCCACGGGCGGTTTAAAGATATTTAAAGTCTCAAATATGGCCCTTTCTGTTAGGCAGCTGTTTAACCACTTTAAAAAATTGCCTCTATTTGTTTAATTTAATTTTACATGTATCCCCATTTTTTCACCCTATCCCCATTCTCTCCATACTGTCCAAATGAAATTTCCTGATTCGTCTTGGTTTTCTGATGAGTGGCAATGCCCTCAGGCCCTGGGGTCCACCCTCTGTACTGCCAGATCTTGTGCAGCAAATGTTTTAACATGCCTAAAATATACAAATGTAGCTTGCAAGCTTGTATATGTCTGCATCAGGCGACACACCCATTAGGAAGGCATGATTGTCTGTGACTACTGTTGAGTGTGAGCTGAGCAGCAAATCTGGATTTGCCTATTTGCATTGCACAAAATGGCTATGAGGCCTTTACACCATACAGGATTGTTCTATCCATAGAAATATTAACAGTGGAAAGTAAAATATAAAGTTGATCAGTATTAATTGATGTGAAATTCTTGCATTTTAAAATGAAGGGAGAATGGTAGGATGGATGTATTTGTTGTTCGTTTCTTGCATTTATATACTGCCCTCCCCTGTGACTCAAGGCAGTTTACAGAGAACATGAGCCATCTAATATTATATACAATATAAGTCAGGTAACTGTATTATCAACCATGAGGCATCATCAACAATGGCCATAACATAAACAAGGGCTGAACATTTTATTCATTTCCTGCAGGGTGGGCATATCTGAATGGGAAGGGTTTCTGAGGCTCACAGATGTTATCACTGGCCGCAACTTAATACCTGGCACAAGAGCTGCATTTTGCAGGCCCTGTGGAACTGTGCTAGTTACTGGGAACCTGGAGGATGCATAGCTTGTAGATATGAGTCCCCTATAAAAAAAACCTTGATATCCTCTGCCTTAACAAAAGCTGGTCAGACCCTCCCCTGAGATAAAATCTCATTTAATGTCATACACTTCATCCCAAACATTGGACTGGATCCAGCAGTAATTTCCAGTGGTCGGCTCTTTTTCATTTGGTCCCATATTAACCTCCAGGTACAAGCAGGTAATGTTTCTTGCCTTGCCTTGGCTTCCCATCAACAAAGTGGGACTTCCTGACCTCCCTGAGCCCATGAGAAAAGCTGTTCCCAGATTATTAGGGGTCTGCAGTAGTAGGAGGGAATTTGCAACCTCCTCCCCATGAGTGGAAACCTTCTGCTGTACCCATCCATCCCACGGCTTTCATAATTGTTTCTCTTTTGTCTAACGGGTTTGTTTTCTGTTCTATGCAGGTTGAAGCGGAGCCAGGATCAAATGAATAAGTCAAGTCCTCCCCCCGAAACCAACGATGACGTGGAAACAGAAACGGAGTCTGAAAATTCCAACCTGAATATGTGTAGCTCAGTATGTTCTTCCACTGGCAGCAGCTAGGACTACAGGGACAAGGCAAAGGAGCCAGGAGCTTGTGTGTCTCTTGAAAAAATCATTCTCAGGTTGCACTGACAAACAGTACAAACAGTACTTTAGTTAAGAACCGGAAGAGGAGTCACAAAAACCAACACTGTAGAGCCGTAGCAGAGGCAGCTAGTTCTTACAGAACTGTGTTCATGGATCAAAATGATTGCCAGTCACCTGGTATAAGGAAAGGTGCTTTGCTATGCAGAACTTCAGCAAACATGGGGCCATTTCCTTTGTTTTCTTTTTACAGGAGCTGGATAGCTTTCTGGCATCCATTTTCAGGTGGTAGGGTCAAAAAGACTAGAGTAGCTTAGGTCCAGGGTATTACAGAACAAGCCTACACAAAGTGGGCCAGAAGAGCAAGGGGAGATGGGGGAAAGGGTTGTCAACCAGCCATTGCTGTGCTGCTCTTGTGCCCTAGCTAAGTAACACAAAATATCCTCTCAGTGTTTTCAGAGCATCTGAGGATCTTACTGTGTAGCAGGGTAGCCACACGTAGCATGAAGGGACTGAGCTCAGCCAGTAACATCTATAGTGATGTCTTGGCTCAACTTGGTTTCCACTGAGCCTGGTCTCATGGATGCTTCTCAAGGTGTCAGGATACTCCCCGCCAGGGCCACAAAATGCACCAGGCTGGGTAGCCGGAATTTTCAAAAGGTGCGGTACAAAGTAGGGTGTTGTTCTAAACATACTGGATCTTTTCGCATAGCTCTCCTTACTTGCCAGGAGTGCGTAGGGTATAACAGAGAAATCAAGTTTAGTGTTGATTTGTTTTTCCCTGCAAAGGAGCAGGGCACCACTTGGGCAGGATGCAGAGGTAGGAGCTATAAAACAATGCCCAGGAAGTGATGCCCATTGCACCCTCCTGCTGACTGTGTTCAAAGTGTAATTTAAAGTACTGTATATAACTTACTGGCCTCTGTCTTCATCTATAGAGGACAGGGGAACTCTGCTGTTTGCTCCAGCTGTGGATATTGCCTTTTAAATTGTTCCCAAAGCATTTCCCCCCCTACAACAGGCTTAACGGTGGCATCTACTGCATAATGGCTTAAAGTGACTGCTAAAACTCCCGGCACCCTCAGTTCCAGGAGATGGAATCTTTGTGCTGTACAGAAACCTCATACCTGTTTCACACCGTCTGTTTGTTATCCCGTGTCTAAGAGAGTGCCCTGTTTGCATCCTGATTGTATTTTTCCTGAAGAGAGGTGAATTTTGCATGCTTTCCAGGTGAAGAGCTGTTTTCTACTGTCTTAAATGAGGAGCTTGCCGGGGGTCAGCCTGCCAGGGATTGGACGGCAGCCCTCTGGTGGGAGGAATCTGTACAGCCTGCATTAGCCACCGTCTTTGAAGCTGTGCCGGCAGGTTCCTTTCTAACATATACTGCTGGAGACCAATGATAGCCTGGCACTCTCCCCATCTTTCTACAGGTGCCGTCACAGTGCAATCCCCAGCAAAGTCCCAGCCTCAGCTTCAGTAAGAGCTGCAAGTTAGAACTCTGCTTAGGATTGCACAGCAAAAGACATAACCAGCATGTAGGGATTTTATATGGGCGACTGCCCAAACCATGCTTCCCTTTCCACAGTTTTATGTGGAGGCCGGGAGGCGAGGCAAATGTACACAAATCAGAATGTCATAAGCTCTCCCCACCAAACCGACATGCACCATGCATGTGGGTGTACACAGAAGCCAAAGCTTTTTTTCTCTTGTATTTTGGGTACATGGCATTTCCTTTCTGCAGTTGAAAGAGTAGAAACTGCAGTAGGTCTTGGTAATGTTGCAAGTGTCCTTATCTCATGGAGGTCAGTTGAAAAGCTGGTCTCCCAGCCCTAGGGCCAGGAGGCCAGGGTTTAGGCTGCCCTCCTCTGCCTGCTTCCCCAGCATAGCAGTTACAACATGATGTAACACTAGCCACACAAGAATGTTTTGCCAGAGGTATAGCCGAACATACCAGCAGAAATGTTCACGTTCAAAGCGCCACAAAACATCCTGTGCAGCTGCATCAGCACAGCATAAAAGATACCCCATCCCATAAAATGGAAGGATGGTTTGCCAACTGGACGTTGGATTGGATTGAAACACTTCACTGGGAATGATACATTTATCAATCGGAGATGAAAAGTGTCCTTGGGGAAGCAAGCATCATGATAAATGTTCTACCTTGATTTAGAATAAAAGAGCTGCTAGTTCATTAAAAAGTCATTGGCAGTGAAATTAGTAGGGATGGTTAATAGGGACGCACACTAGAAGAATTATCATTTTAGTTCCATATTCTAATTTAGGAAAGGGAGAGGTGCATCGGTTTTAAGAGTTTTCAGAGATGTTGCATCACAAAGACTTGCTGGGTACAGTTTCTGTTTTTGTTAAGATCAGATTGCCCGCTATTTTCCGTGGGAGGAAATAGCAGATCGATATTTTGTTCACACTTGGAAAGAACAGGACAAAGGACCTAGACCATTGTCTCATCTAGAGTTTCAAAAGCACTGGACAAAAGCTTCCAGTTTTACAGCCCCTTGAATAAGGCATCTCCTCACCCTTCCTTTCTGTGTAGTGGAAAAAGGGTTTGAAAATGGCCACCAGTTTTCAGGAGCAGCATTTTTTGTAAAACCAAACTGAATAACTCGAAGTAAAAGTAGTTCTGCCAGAATGCCCACCTGCTGTGGCAATCCATCGCAAAGGAACAGGAGTGTTTTTTCACTGAGGCAAGCTCATGCTGTGTGGCAGCTGACTCACTAGGAACCTACCTGTAAAAACAAGCCATTAAAATGTGAGATTATCAAAAATCACTGATCTACCAAAAGGTACAAAACAGGTAACTCACTAACTGAGGGAAATCAGAAAAGCCAATAAGCCAAGCAACATGAACCACAGTAAATAACAAGCAGTGCCACCAAAACCAGGTAAAGGAAAGTCAGGCGATGAAAGCAAACCATAGGATACAAAGCAGGAATACAATAGTGCCTCACTGCACAAACCCACCCCCTGACTAAATGTCATCCTCTCTTAATATCCTCCCCTGGGAGAAAGGGCTGAGGAAAGGCTCCCTAATATTAATTAATTAGTTGAAATTAATCAAAGCATTCTGTCAAGAAATCAGTCCGGGGAGGATTTGTCTGGTCAAGCAAGGAGTGTCTTCCAGGACTTGAGCAGTGCAGTGTGTATGTGGTACACAGTTAGGGAAGCCAGTTAAGCTTTTCAAGTATGTTGCAACTGGTTGGTGTTGCCCAAATCCACTCTCCTTTTATTGGCTTCAGTGACTGTTGGATGAATTGGGGGTTCCCCCCTTTGCCAATTTTAGTTTGCCTGGCAAAACCTACATTTCCAGGGTTTGAATGCTACTGTACAGCTACCCCCACCCCACCCCTACCCATCTGCTTCACCCAAACCACATTCCCGGTACACAATAGCACAAACCTTTTAGAATCAAGCGTCTAATGCACAACCTTTTAGACAATGAATCTGTGCTTTATTTTTTTACAGCCTGTTCCTATCTGTTTTAGTTACAACTATATCTATAACACTTTCCTTTTCACCATGAATTATGGTGCTATTGGGATGCAACCACGGAGGTCCGTGGTTCCTAAGAAAACATCTGAAAATAAATGCTTAGAATGGGCACAAAGGCGACCGGTGTCAGTCTTCAGCTGTTGAGAGGCAATTTGCCTTGGCAGTCAGCATTCGTATCATTTTTATGAATGCATATCCCAACCAACTTCTGCACACTGTGTCTATAGTGTTCCAAAGGGATAGAGCCAGATCAGTAAATTAACACAGCCCATGCTGTAGTCCCCTGTGTGCAAACATTGTATTCCAGCAAACACACTAGTAAGTCCCTCTCATCCTTACGCAGACCGTGTTATGCCAAAACAATAGGAACCAGCATGTAGGCTTTTTCAGCTGAGTTTTTGATAGCCTTGGAAGGGTTTCCTGAATGGTTCGGAGTTAGTTTTATATGTTTTAAAGTTTGTTAAGCATTTATCAGGTGTTATGACCATATATGGTCATGCCAACCCTTCCAGGCTTCCCAAAATGGCCAATGAGGGACCTGGATGGAGTGAGAGGGGGAGGGGGTCCCAAGTGGACATGTACACAGCTATGCTTCCCAACCATATTCTGCATGATCACCCCACTTCTGAGGTTTCTCAAAGCCTGGAGAATGTTTCAGGGGGTTCTCAATGGGAAAAAAAGCTGAGAATGGCTGGTATAGTGGCCAGAGTGTTGGGTTCAAATCCCCATTTTACCACAGTTATTGGGTGATTTTGGACCAGTCTTTTGTTGTATTACAGGCTTGTTAAGTGGATGTGGGAGGGACCATGAAGGTCACTCTGAGGAAGAACAGAATAAAACTATACAAAGGAGATCCCACAGCTCACTTGGAAAACTAGAGCGGTAGAAAATACAGAATGTTAGACAAGGACCAGACAGTCATAAATCTGAATCCCCAGTGAGCTCATGTTGGGCTGGTCACTATCTCTCATCCTATGCTACTGCACAGGGTTGTGAGGATAAAGTGGGTTAGCTCAGGCATACTTCACCTAAAATTCTTTCAGTAGGGGGAAACAATGTGTAAATAAATTGCTTATTGTAGAGAGATGCATGGCAGGTAGAAAAGCATCAGAGTAGCTGGATTACTGGTTGGAGTTGCAAGTGATTCTCCTAGCTGGTGAACATTTCACTTGTTGTTGCCATCAAGTCATAGCTAACCCCATAAAGTTTTCAAGGCAAGAGATGCTCAGAAGTGATTTGCCATTGCCTGCCTCCATGTCATGACCCTGGTATTCTTTGGTAGTCTTGGACTGACCTTGCTTAGCTGACAAAATCAGGCTATAAAACCATCTGGTCTCAGAAAAAGGAGATGTTTTCACTAAAAACAGTTGTCCTCCTTCAGAGTTTTGTAAGCACAGCAAAGCCTTTGGGAGGAGAGACCTCTCAGCAGAAGGAAGAGGGAACTTAAGAAATAATGAGATTTCTTAAATGCCTCATTGTGGAATTGCAGATCTTTTCAAAGGCCAGACACCTGAGTATAATCTGGATTAAGAGATGCAGCAGCCTCAGAAGTCTGCTGTCAAGGGCCATCCACAAACACAAACAACCACTGGACTAAACCTCGTAGATGTCATTAAAAAGAAAAAAGAAATTGGCAACTTAAATCTAGGGCAGCAATGGATTCATAGTGTCTCGCAGCTGCCTGTTGTTTTGTTAGTTACTTCTGTGCAACTTTGCTTTGTAAAATATCTTGGTAAGCCAGATCCAGGCATTTCTGTCAGTTTTACTGCATGAAGTTGAGTGGTTGACTCTATGAAGAAATTTCAGTTCTCGCAATATGTGTATGTTTTGTTTTTGTATACAGCTGCAAAAAAACAGACCCCATTGCATTTGTGGAGTAATAAATGTGTACTTTTTAATATATATAAATGGTGCATTTAGATTTATTTATATGTTTACAGCTCAGTGGTGGCTGCAATTCACAATAGGGTACATTGTATAGGAAGTAACTACCATGTCTGGGGAGCAGCCTAGAAGAGGAGGAACCTTTGTGCCCTTATTGGCAGGTAGCATCAAGGTCAGCCTCATGAAAGTCCATGGCTGTTGACCAGATGGCCATTCCCAGTGGGGACCACTGATATGAGTGATTCAGCTCTGTGCTGCATGCCCTTGCTGACTGAGACAGTGTTGCCAGGTTGCTTCCATGGGGAGTAGGAAGACTTACCAGGACAAAAAGAAAGGCCCAGGCTACCTTGCCAGTTCACACAGGATGTGACATCATCATGACAATATCTTCTGGGCAATGCAGGCATATTTGAGCAAGAGGCCTATGGTAGAACTGGCCTCTACCATAGAGTTTGTTGCCCAAATACCAGAGTCACTGAGGTGATTACATCAATTCCTAAGAAATGCCAGCAATGTGGCTAGGGCCTTTATACTGGTAAGTCTCCATGTTGGCCAGCTGATTGATGGATGGAGGGCAGGGCCTGGCAGTGGGTACCACCTCATCAGGAAGTATGGCAACTGAGATCCTCTGTCCCACTTTCTAAGAATACAGAATCCCTAATCCTTCATTCATTGCTTAATGATGACATCTTCCCACAGCTCACACTTCCTTTGAAGCCACAGTTGACTATATAACAGTTTGCTTTTGTTCACTCACCTACTGCAGACATATCTGCTTCAAGCCATGAACTGGTCACATGCACAGAACTGGTCTTCTATTCCCATGGCTCAACATTGAATGCAAACTTGCCCCTTCCCAACTCTGTGCTCCTACACCTTTTGTGGAGTGGTGATGTCTGAGCCTTAGAGGGAGCCCAGTATCTGCTGGCATACTTTATTCTTGATCAACATGTGCCAAAGCCCATTTCTATACACCTACCTGTTCTCACTGTGTACTATGTGCCATTGAGTTGTTTCTGACTTATGGCAGCCCTACGAATTACTGTCCTCCAAAACATCCTATGATTGACAGCCTTGCTCAGGACTTACAAGCTGAATGTGGTATCACTCACTGTTCTTTGCCTAGGTAATAGTCACCATCTATTTTGTCTTTGTTGAATGAGGAGTTGAAGCGGAGAAAGGGCTGCTCTAAAATTGATACTGAAGGCCTGGGCTCTTCACAGAGGGATACATTGCTCTCTTTCTCCACTAGAGGGTAGTTGGAGGCCATGCTGTTAATGGAGTGCCCCCCAAAATAAAATTTAAAATATTGAAATGTCTTAATTCCATACCCAACACAGTAACACTTATCAGGGAAGGAAAGGATACAAATGAAATTGTTGTTTTGTTGTTGTTATTGGCAGTAGACTCATTGTTCCACATAAGAAACCAAGAAGAGAAGACCCAAGGGATAACAAAAGACATTGAAATTGTCTACTACTACAGGCTTTCTTCGATTCTTATTGTTAATGGATTTTTGATTGCCAGTGACTCTTAAACCTTAAGAGCTCCAGACCAGGCACTCCAGAGTCCAGACTAGAGCAGAGCATCAGTTTTCCTCTTTTGTGTGTTATAGTGGCTAGAGTGTAAGACTAGAATCTGTAAGGTCCAGGTTTAGATCCACACTCCATCATGGCTGCCATATAGAGGATGGAGCAGAGTTGTTCTCTCTTGCCCCAGAGGGATGGACCAGAACCAATGGGATGAAATTAATTCAAAAGAAATAACGTTTAAACATCAGGAAGAAGTTCTTGACAGTTAGAGCACTTTTTCAGTGGAACAGGCTTCCTCGGGAGGTGGTGGGTTCTCCATCTTTGGAAATTTTTAAACAGAGGCTGGATAGCCATCTGATGGAGAGGCTGATTCTGGGAAGGCAAAGGGGTGGCAGGTTACAGTGGATGAGCGATTTGGATGTGAGTGACCTGCATAGTGCAGGGGGTTGGTGACCCATGAGGTACCTTCCAACTCTATGATTCTATGGAAGCTTGCTGAGTGACCTTGGGCCAGTCACACAATCTCACCCTACCTAACTGGACTGCTGTGAGGAGAAAAGGAGAACAATATAAGCTGCTTTGTATCTCCACTGGAGAGAAAGATGGAGGAAACCTATAAAAATAAGCCATAATTAATTACATGTTTAACATGCCAACATCATTATCCTTCTCATCACAAATAAATAAATAATTATAGGCAAACATCTGGCTTGCATGACTTTCTAAATTCACTAATTCACCAACTCAGCAAGGCCATTCCATGGTGTACATGGCACTAGGGGAAAGCACCAATGTAAGCAGTCACCAAATACAGTTACCTACAAGAAAGGACAATCATGAGCAGGGTAGGCATTATGGGGAATGAGCGGGGTAGGCATTATGGGGAAGGAGTATGTGCAGGCCTGGGAGCAGGCAGCCATGCTGGGAGGGGGACTGGGCATGAAGAAGAAGAGTTGGTTCTTATATGCTGCTTTTTTTCTACCAGAAAGAGACTCAGAGTGGTCTACAGTCACCTTCCCTTTCCTCTCCCCACAACAGACTCCCTGTGAGGTAGGTGAGGCTGAGAGAGCCCTGATATCACTGCTCATTCAGAACAGCTTTATCAGTGCTGTGGTGAGCCCAAGGCCACCTTGATTGGCTGCATATAGAGGAGTGGGGAATCAACCCCTGTTTGCCAGATTAGAAGTCCGCACTCCTAACCACTACACCAAGCTGGAAACTTGACCTGGTCTGGCAGTTCTGTCAAATTCTGAAGTATGCCTGTAATCTTTTCCAAACTAATCAATAAAGACTTCTTTGCTGCTACAAGTGTTGGATTTTTTGAGAATTCGGTAGGAACTTCACACCAGCATCATATTTTCTAGATTCAACTTCGTCTTTCCCCTCCCAGCCACTCTAGTGAATTCTACCCGGGTCATTGCCTTCTGATGATGTGAGGATTACATCAAAAACTACAAACCAATTCAGTGTGTACATTTTTTATCAAGAGAGGTCCCTCATAATTGGAGGCCATAAATTCCTCAATTTGCATGTAAATCCAAATCCAAAAGGAGGAATGAGAACAGTTCCTGTTGTCAGGGTCCAACCTGATATGGATATTGATACATAGACAGGTGGTCCTTCAGATGTGAAACATGCTAAAAAGGAAAGCTTACAAATGTGCCAATATCATGAAAGCAACATCCACAAGTCAAGTCCATGCATATTCTCTGTTGCCCAACTTGTTTTGTGGAAGGCCCTAGAAACAAGGGGAAATGTTTTTGGCCTATCAATGTGCTAGAAAGGAAAAAGCAGCACCTCCGAGGATTCTGTCGGAACGGTCCCATTTTTCATTAGCCTTTAAATGACTTTCCTTTCTAAGACTTTGGGTTTCAAACAGTCTGTTTCATGGCTATTGCTGTGGGTAGCCCTGTGTCTGTCCAGGGACTTATTCCAGTCTGCTATTCTGATGTGACCCTAAATACTTTTTTTGCCAGTTATGACTTGCCTGTGTTCATTGTGCACCACTGGGCAGATAGACAGAGGAAACTAGTTTGGCTTCATGTATGTGAGTTGATTGACTTTCATATGAAGTATTGAGGCTTTTGAACTCTGGAGCTGGAGAAGACTCTTGCGAGTAACTTGGACTGCAAGGCGAAAAAACCGGTCAGTCCTAGAGGAGATCAGCTCTGACTGCCCATTAGAAGGCCAGATCCTGAAGATGAAACTCAAATACTTTGGCCCCCTCATGAGAAGGAAGGACTCCCTGGAGAAGAGCCTAATGCTGGGAGCGATCGAGGGCAAAAGAAGAAGGGGATGACAGAGAATGAGGTGGCTGGATGGAGTCACTGAAGCAGTAGGTGCAAACTTAAATGCACTCCGGGGAATGGTAGAGGACAGGAAGGCCTGGAGGATCATTGTCAATGGGGTTGCGATGAGTCGGACACAACTTTGCACCTAACAACAACACAACAACAACAAGGCGGCACTAGTACATTAAAAAATGTAGTGACAGTCTGACTCTCACAGATATGTTGAACACATACCTGTTCTGGGGCTTCTTGATCCCTCCCCCCCTCCCCCCCTCTGTCAGACAGACAGACAGACAGACAAACACAAGCACACACAAACTCCCCCTCACTTTCCCCTCCCCTCTCCCTCCTTCGCTCTTGCTTCCATGACCTCCTCTCTGGTACCTCTCCCTCCCGGTCTCTCAGACACACACAAACATTCAGACTCCCCCCTCCTTACCTCTTGAGGCAGGAGGGCCCTGGCCTCCTCTGGCTGCATGGGCAGCACCCCAGTGTCTTCACAGCCGCTGCCTCAGCTGGCAGAGTCTTCATGAGCTCTGCCCCAGCCTGTGGAAGTGTGTGGCTGGCACCCCAGCCCCTGGCAGTTTGTGGGTGCCACCCCAGCCTACAGGGACTGGGCAGCTTCCACCCTGGTCCCCGGAAGCATCATAGACACTGCCTCAGGCCATAGAAGCTGTGTGAGCAGTGCCCTGGTGGCTTTGTGGCCACCGCCCCAGCCCACAGAGGCTGCACAGCCGCTGCCCTGCCCCCCAGTGGCTTCATTGCTGCCACCTTGGCCCATAGAGGCTGCACAGGTGGTGCCTGAGCTTTGACCTCCACCAGCCACCCCCCTGCCTCTTCTGGCACACTCCCTGGGGTGGGATTACAGGCGTTACATCTGTTTCAAGGGGTGCAGCAGAATGTGTTCCACACCAAAAAGATGAGAGCTTCAATGCAATAAGAGCACAAGCAAAACATATATGTAAGACAGACAAGTATTAAGATGAGACCTATTCTTATGCAACCTGACATTATGTCTTCTCTACAGAGTCTCAGCAACCACAGAGGTCATCTAACAGAACAAAAATAGAAGAACTGGAGCTGTAGGCAAAGAGGAGAAATTCTAGGGATTTCAGGAAAGCAGGACTGGAAAAATGCCAAAATATATGCAAATATGGGCATGGCTTGGTATATCATATGTATTTACAAGTGAGATTCCACATGCAGCTAGGGAGGTTCTAGGATCAAGCGGACACTTGAATATAGCTCCTAGTATTCATGGTTCATGTCTCAGTACCATTCATTTCAACATTTTAGAAATGGATTCCATGCAGCATTGAAGAGTTCTTTGGACATCTTCTCACTAATACTTGAACCAAGTTATTTTACTTCTTAATACTGTCTGTACAATAAAGACACAACAGGAAATCCAGAGTGGCATTTCTAGTAGGGACCAAAATAGTCCCCAAGCTACAGGAACAAAGTATTACTGAGGCTGCAGTTACGCAGAACATATTTACCCAGAATTACCTCCCACTGCACCCTGCTGGACTTAATTCCTAGTAACAGTGCACAAGGCCAGACTGTACCTGTCTGAAGGTCATTCAGCAAGAGATGCAGGATAAATTGGCCAGGCATTAAACTTACCATTTTGTACCTGAGAGCTATATATTATTGTTCCCCACCCACTGCTCATTGTAGTATTAGTAGCACAGAGAATAGAAAAATGACAAAGGGTCAGTTTACCAAAGATAAATGTACCAAATTACATATAATGGGTTGGATCCAGACCAAACTGGCAATTTCTAACAGTTCCCACTTCCCACTGCAGACCTTCCGCCCCCCATCTTTCCACACAGTTCTTTATCCTCCCAGGAGCAGCATTTTGTGCAGATCAGGCAGCTTCAGTGGGAAAGAGGAAAGTTCATAACCGCTCATGGATAATATAGTTTGGGATCCAATTCACTGTCTTTAATTTCACTGTCTTTAATTTAGATCCCCAGACATTTTAATCCCTAAGTCAACAGAGAATCTTAAACTACATCATATATAAACATCAACCAAAGTAGGAACAGTAGGCTCAAGTGAGAGCAATGGAAGGTTGCTGATGCTAGAGAACTGGGGCAATCGCAGAAAAGGTCCTTCTGGACAGTCCATTGTGTCCAGCATTTTCATATGAACATTGAGCGACACACAAGAAGTTGGAATGGGAGCAACCGAGACAGACAACCAACATACTAGAAAGTTCCACTTGCACAAACACAACAATAGTTGTGGCCACATATAAAATGGACTGCGAGGCAGGGAGAGGGAAAGGTTTATCTCAAAAAGATTTAGTTTCTCCCATTGAGTTCAAGGGGTTGGGTGCAGGCTTTTCATGATTTAGGGGGGGAAAAGTATGGGGGGTTGCTCCATTTTTCACTTCCTGAAGTAATCTCAAAGCAGCTTAGAATTGCCTTCCCTTCCTCTCCCCAGAACCAGGACCCCATGAGGTAGGTGGAACTTAGAGAGCTCTGAGAGAACTGCGACTAGCCCAAGGTCACCCAGCATATAGAAGAGAAGTGGGGGATCAAACCCAGTTCTCCAGATTAAAGGCTGCCACTCTTAACCACTACACAAAACTGGATCCCCACCCCCTTTGAGTGGAGGGGGGAGGGGAATCAAGAAAGCTATTTCAGAGGGTCAAAATACCCAGGGAGAGAAAATTAATTCCAACCTTCTCCACAAGATAGCCATGGCCTCCTAGAGCCCCATCTATCCCTTTGCAAAGAGACAGCTCTCCCTCTCTCTCTCTCTCTTTCTCTCTCTCTCTCTCTCTCTCGCTCGCTCGCTCACATGCCATCCCTCTCACTGAACAAACAGCAAAAAAAAAGTCTGAATATTGTGCTCAGAGCAGACAAATACTTTGGGAAGCAGAACAGGGATGTGTGTGCTACATTATAGAAAATGACCCAAAGGAGGAAGGGTAGAAGCCAGATCCCAGCAGAAGAGACAGGAACATACAGAAAATGCTGTAATGCAATAATTTCAGAAGGAAAGCCCAGTTTGTCTATGGCAGTAAAAATAAAAAGGAGTCGTCCTGCACTCTGGAGAAAGGCAAGATTTTATTCTGGTATAAATTCTTGTGGGCTAGAGTCCACTTTTTCAGATGCATACGGTGAATCTTGCCCATCACTGCTTTTGTGAATGTCCTAAATAGCTTTCTAGTTTACCTTTTAGGTTTATAAATTTACACCTAACCCTGCATGTATTGACTTAGGGCCATTTCGCACGGGGATCTTTGTTGCAAATTGGTCACTGAATGAAAAATCGCCATTTAAAATAGTGGAATTCGTCGTTTTGCATACCTGGCTTTGTAGTGGAATCAGTTGCGTTTTTTAGCGTTTCCCACAGGCTTCTGGTCTCGGCAGAAATCGCTAGAAAGGAAGCGCTATTGCCAAGCTCGTCCCGCCCCTGGCCGTCAAGCAGCCAATGGGCAGCCATTAGCATGCTCCCAAACAGCCCCTTTCCCTTTAAGGAAGGTTTTTTTTTTTTAAAAAACACACCCATTGTAACGAATCTGGGTAGATTCGTTGCAATGGAGAGACCCATCCAGCTGCCTGGGGTGTTTGAGCTGTCGTTTGATCGTTTGATCGTTAACACGCTGGCTCCGAGTGAAAAAAAAAATCCCCCCCCCCCTCTCACGGGCCCGATTTTCGGCTGAATGGAATGTGTGAAATGTGTGTGCTTAGTGACTGAAGGGGAGGGAATGAAGCCGGGGAAGCCTCTGTTTGAGCTGTCATTTGATCGTGGCCACGCTGCCTCCGAGTGGAAAAAAAAATCCCCCTCCCCCCCCCCACGGGTGCGATTTTCAGCCGAAACAGTGTGAAAAATAAAGGGAAAATACATCAGCAAACGGGCTTCTGCGGGCTTCTTGTGCTTAGTGACTAAACAGCTCTGAGGAGGGACTGCAGCCTGGGAAGCCTCACTGGCTAAACGGAGGCTCGCCGGTGCGTTGATCTCCACTCGCTCGGGGAAAAAAAAATGGCGATCGCTTCGCCGGAAGTTTGGAGGACAGGCTCAGGAGGAGGGACTTTGAAGAAACCGCAACAATGTTAACGCACAGGTCTTTATCGCTATTGTTGCAGATTGGTTGCAGGAGTGTATCGCTTTCCGGAGGGTGAATCCACTTTTTGGGATTCCCCTGAAAGCGCTAAAACGAAGCGCTTTTTGCTGATAGGTTTCAGGAGTGTTGCAGATTGTCTACGACGTCGTGGGTTATGCCAAATTAGTAGCATTTTCAATTAGCAACCATTGTGCTATTTTTAAGCCGTGCGAAATGGCCCTTAATTTCTCTCCAGTGGGGATTTAGAGCGACATATGTGGCTCTCTTCTCCACCAACAGGGCCGGTTGGGGACCTGAAAAGGCCTGGAGGGGACAAGAGATTGCCTGATCTCTCCACCCAAGGGCCTGATCCTTGATTGGTATCTGGCCCTCATGGCATTTTTAAATGGTCAAAATTGTCTCTAGAGTGGCATCAGTAGCCATAGGTTGGCCCTCTGGTTTGGCCCTCAGTGTGCAGCAGCAGTGAAAAAGGCAGCGTGTAAGCTGGGGATTATTAGGAAAGATGGACAATGAAACTTCAAAATATGGGACAGTGTGGCCTTTTTGGAGATATAGTGTGCACTGACTGTAAATCAAAAAGAGTATGGAGAAGCTGGAAGAAGTTCAGAAGAAGGCAACCAAGATGATTCAGGGGTTGGAGCACCTTTCCTATGAGGAGAGGCTGAAGAGACAGGGACTTCTTGGTTTAGAAAAAAGAAGCATCGGCGGAGGGCGGAACATGATGTACGCTTATAAAGGTATGCCTGGGAGCAGTCAGAGAAGACAGAGGAAACATTTCCTCTCTTGCAAAATAATGGAACTCTGGGGCGTCCAATGAAGTTCGGCAATAGATTCGGAATGGACAAAAGGAAATATTTCTTTACACAGCGTATTTAAATGTGAAATTCACAGCCAGGGGAGAGAGTGATGGCCACAGAGGGAGATGGTTATAAAAGAGGATTACACAGATTCATGGAGAAAAGATCCATCAGTGGCTTCCAGGGACTGATAGTAAAGGGAAATTTCATATACAGAGGCAGCAAACCTTCGAATGCCAGAGCTAAGAGACAGCATCAAGGGATGGTCTTAGCCTCTCTTGGTCTGTTTATTTATTTTATTTATTTATACTTTAATTTATACCCTGCCACTCATGACAATGGTGCCTTGAGGTGGCTTACAATATAAAACACCATCATAAAATCCCCATAAAACCTCTTAAAACATTAAAATCCCTAAAATACAATTCAGTATTGTATACACAATACAAAATACAAAAATACAAAATCGATAATATGTGTAATATCCCAATGGCCGTGTAACTCTACTGGCCTAGAAACCCAGTTCAGCTGTTCTAGCCTGGCTGATAGCATGGCCTCACGGGAGTCACACATAGGGTGGGACCCACTGATTTTAACCCCGGCCATCCCCTCTCCCAGTCTCAACCATACACCTGGCAGAAGAGCTCCATTTTACAGGGCCTGTGGAACCTGGATAGTTCCATCAGGGCCCTTAGCTCTTCCGAGAGCTCGTTCCACCAGGTTGGGGCCAGGGCTGAAAAGGCTCCGGCCCTGGTTGAGGCCAGGCAGATGTCCCAGGGGTCTGGGATCACCAGAAAATTCATACTCACAGAATGAAGGGCCCTGTGGGGGGCATAGGCAGTTGGTTGGTGCTTTTGGGTAACCTTAGGGTTGCCAGCTCTGGGTTGGGAAAGACCTGGAGACTTTGGAGGTGGAGCCAAGAGGGGGCAGGATTTGGAGTGGAGAGTGGCCTCAGTGGAGTATAATGCTATGTAATCCACCCTGCAAAGCAACAGTTTTTTCCAGGGGAACTGACCTCTGTCACTTCCAGGAGGATCACCTTGCAGTTATTGTATTAATTGGTAATGTTGTATATTACTAGTATATCAAGTATATCTGTGTTTAGGTAACGCCACTGAGGAAGTGTTTGAAAACAAGCAGTTTGTAAGTCCGGAAACTCGTTTTGGCATTTATACCTGTTTATCAAGTTCAATAAACTTTATTGCATGGCAGTCCTTTTTTCTTCTTTTCTATTTCATTGGACCACCAGGAAATCTTTTGGGACCCTACCTGGAAACTGGCAGATGTGTGAAACAGGATGCTGGGCTAGATGGATCTCAAGTAACTAGTATGATCCAGCAGGGCTCTTCTCACATGCTTATGTCCCACAAGTATATGCCAGAATTTTTTAAAAATAGTCCTTAAAGTAACACAAGATTCCTGTCTGTGGGGGAAACACACACCATAGCTACTCTACTCTTGCATGGTTGGGTGAACGAAACATTCTCCCAGCTCTAGGGGAGCTGCTCACATAGAAGCAGGTGGGAATATGTTTAATGGATACCTGAGCATGGCCCTGCAGTTTCTGCAGGTTTTTTTTAATCAACTAGAGAGCTTCTAGTGCTCCCCATCTATGCATAGAATCAGCCTTTGAAGGGTCCCTGGCCGCTAGCGCCTCATGAATTTTTCAAACGAAGCCCCATAAATGCTGTTCTGAATTTTTCATTAGCCTATACAAGGGTGGCGGGGGGGGGGGAGATTTTCCTATACCTATAATTCATGGGCTCAGTCTAGACCTAATTATAGGATAAACCTCTTTCAAATTCTTCATCCTCCTTCTGCCTGAATATTTATGGATCATCGCTCTTTCCACCCGACCTTTTGGGAGGAATGTAAATGACAGCCGTCTTCCAACTTCAGGCTAAGGTAAGCCATTATTTCTCATTATTGCTTTCTCTGGGAGGGGCTCTGCTGTTGTGTCACAATGCACTGAGATGTGGCATGGGTTCTTCATGGGGAATGCACTCTGCAAACAGCAAAGGGAATGGGCGGTGGGGCTGGGGTTCACAGCATTGTTTTTATTATTTTGACCAAATGTACTCTTGCTAGGGAAGGAGAAACAAATAAAATGCAAAACAATGGCACAAGCTTGGGAGGTGTATGTTCAGTGTCATCCATGATCTCATGGGCATCAAACACTTAATCTCATTCAGCTGGAAAAGGGGAGCAGATTTTCAGAGCAATGTGAAGTTTGACTATAAGGAAGCAATACAGTTCCTATGCTGGTAGAAGAAGGCTATTTGGATCTCCTGTAATAGCTGTCTATTCCTGGCTCAAGTCATTTTTTTGTTGTTGTTTCATTTTAAAAGGCCATGCTTCGTACAAGGGATGTCTTCCCAGAATGTCAGGCTGCAGCACAGGAGAATAAAACGGGTTTAAGCACGTTGCTGCTCTCCACCAGCAAGATACTGTGTTATTTGTTACATCAAGAGCTCAAAGCACATACATGCCCCTCCCCATCTTCCTCTCAACCCGATATGCTGGGATAGGCTGGGAAGGAAAATGACTGGCTTATAGTCACCCAACAGAGGGGATGCTTGAATTCAGGTCTCCCTAGACTGGCAAGTTAACAACTGGTAGGAAGATAGGTCGAAGGGGACACTCAGATTTGGCACTCCCCTCTGTGCCTGAGGTGGCAGGGAAGGAACACCAGGAGCTGCCACTATACCTTGCCCACCAAGAAGAAGAGTGGAAGGATGGGCAGAAGAAGGAAAAGAAACTACAGATGCCACCTCACTGCCATGTCAGCTGTGGAGGGGAGGCAAACCAAGTGGGGAGGAGAGATCTGCTAATGTGCGTCCCCCTTGCACCAGCAGCCTGTGAATGGCTGAGCCAGGTAGGCTGGAAGCAAGGAGAGAGGAAGGTGGCTGAGCCAGGTAGGCTGGAAGCAAGGAGAGAGGATAAGTGGCTTGCCCAGTAGACAAGGGAAGGAAGATGGGTTTCCCCTATGGGTCCTGTAGGTCCTCAATTGTACATTTATTCTTTATTCCAGCATTTCTCCACCTTTTGGCTGGAGGCACATCTGAAAATTCGTTCAGGCTTTGAGGCATACCAGATGCTGGCCACACCTCCCTGCCACATTCCCCAGAAGTGATGATGGAACCATTGCTTCATTTGCAGCTTTTCTGCTACAGATGAGGCATAATGGAATAGGACACCTGAGATCACCAGTCCATGTGAAGCCCATTGATAAGTACTGTTCACTGTAAAGTTGGGCTTTATTTTGGAGTCGCAGAAGGCCCCTCTGCCACCCCCAAGTTAAAACAAAGAACAAAAACCCCAAAGACACCCCCAACCCTAAGGTACACTAACGCTGGAAAATCCCTGATATATACATTCAATACTTCTTTTTCCTTTCATCCATTCTGCACATGTTGAATAATGCGCTTTCAATGCACTTTAGAAGCTGTAAAAGGACATGGAAAGTACATTATTCAACATGGGTGGAGTCTACCAAGCTCATTTGATCTAATGATCTTGAGCAATAAATAAGTAACCTTTAGTTCTTTAAGGAAAATGTGGCAGATACTTCACCATTGCCAGTGTAATCCTTGGTTATGTGTAGGATTCAAAGATCTCAAGCATATATGTGCCTGATCAGCCACAAAGTTCTATTAATGTATGTCTGAAATCTGTGTATTATATGCACATATCATTTAGATCTTTAACGTTTAATTTAATTTCTGTTTGCTAACTGCTGCTTCATGTTCTGTAGCAGGGGGCCATCTAGGATCAGGGAATCTGTGTCCATTGTGGCATGAGCAGTATAAAATGACTGTCCTCTCCTAACCATCAGAAGCCATTGCAAGTGGGGGAAATGGGCTGCCAAAAATCATGAGTGCCCTTTAAGATTTGTAGATGACTCCCTGGGTCGAAGAACCACTACTCTGCAGTTAGGGAATCAGTGTAAATTCAAATAAGATACTGAAAAATGGATATAAGAACATTTAAATGCTGTACTCCCAAGACCAGCACTGGGGGAAGGGCAGAGCAAACCGTTCTGTCACCAAGGTGGACAGAATACCTCCGGCCGGTCTCGTTTCAAAATCGGAAACAGTTAAATTGCTTCCAATCTGAGAGAATGTGCAGAGAAGTGAAACACAAAACTGTCTCCCTGTTCATGAATTATTTCTTGGCATGAGGAGAGCATTTTAAGGAGTCTTGCCTTTTGATCTATAACCCAGAAAATGCCTTGCCAAGAGCCCGCAGGAGGAAAAAAAAAGTCTGTCAAAGCAAATTAAGGGCAAACAGGCTCGTGCCTCCTTTGTTTCTGCACAGCCAGCGGAGGCACCCAACAGGTAGCCTCATATCCCTGAGGCGGCAGAGGCCTTTACAAACCACCCTGGGTGATGAGACAGAGATCTTGTTAATATTTCATCAGACAAAAAAAACAAAAACACATGTAGAGAGGCTGATAAACATGGTGTTGCTGGGCATCCCACAAGAGGCAGAAACAATATGTTCTGTTGCGTGGCAAATGTCAGGATGCTCATTGCTGATTTGGGTGACATCTTTTTCCTCAGAATGAGAATTTCGTGGCCCTTTTAAGAAAGCTCTTTGTCCTTGGCAATGAGAATAATGCTGGAATAGAAAGCAGAAAGCGATACTGAAAACAATGTCTCTTCTATCGGTCCAAAGTTCCAAGTCTGTCACCCAAAGCAACTTAGTTTGGGTTTATTACTAGCCATAAAGCCCATTGCAGGCAGGGATGCAATAGGCGCCAGCAGGGGGGAAGGCACAGCAGCCGCGGCATCGCCCTACGTGTATGGTGCAGTGTCGGCGTGGGTGAGGCGGCCAGTAAACGTCTGGGATGGTGGGCGGCCCGGGCAGTGGGCTTGGCTGGCCACAGTGGTCCCGGGCTCCTGTATGGCCGGGCAGGGTGGCATGGGACCACGGGCCTCCTCCACCAACCAGCCTGTGACACTGGTGGCGTGGGCGAGGTTGGCAGCAGGAGACCATGCTGGTGGCCTGGTCAGGATGCCGCAGATCCGCCGCCCTCTGTGGCCGGGGAACATCTGGCTGCAAGGCTGGGAGTGCATCTCTCGCGCAAAAATTGCAAATATTTATAGTTCAAATTTGTTACAAACTTCATTAAATCACATCATGATTTAGAAACATCACAATTCTAACTATGCATGAAATAGACCAACATAGAAGGGGCCAAAAGTAGTTTGACCCCAAGGGGTCTTCCTCAGTGGTCAAATTCTTATGAGAAATGCACACATGCATAAAATCAAAGGGCTTGCTGGGTAGCAAAGAAAAATCTGTTAGGTGCTGCTTCAAATAGTCTTTCTAATGCAAAGGGGACTGATTTGGAGCCCACATAAAATAAGTACTTCCAGAGGCCACCACTTTCGGCTTCTGCCCCACTCTCAATCACCACTGCATCCCCACGTGTATCAGAGAAAGCTCTGTCGTTGCTCTTGCAATGACACACATGGGAATGCAATGGAAAATAATAATGTAAATTGTTTTTCCACACAGAGATGCATTCAATCTCCCTGTAACATCACATCTAGTGGATTAAACTAGCATTGAGACTTTTGGGAGGAGTGGTATCTCCATGTACAGCCCTCTTCTATTCTGTGGTCAATAGGCCTGGAGAGAAAGGCCCTGCCCCTTTAATGTGCAAACATGACCATGAAGCTTTCATCAACTGGGAAACAACACCCTATTAAACCCCCATTAAAAGGACAGGGCACTCCCCCCCCTCAACCATTTGGAAGCCTTTGCTAAGAACGGGGTCTTGAGTTGGTCAATTCCTGAAGATTATGGGTGGAACACAAGGAAGATGGGCTTAGGAGGGGAAGGACCTCAGTGAGATAACACCACAGACATCTCTATCTAAAGCCACCATTTTCTCCAGTGGCACATATGTCTATATAGATCAGGCATCGGGAAATCCCCAGGCCGCACCTGAAGGCTGTCAACCCAGCTTAAGAATGGACAGCAGTTATTCACCTAATGAGAGAAAATAAACGGTTGAATTCCTCAGCCTTTCCCTATATCCTACCTTAATGGATTTGGTCACAAGCTATTCCTGGCATTGTATGAAAGCAGGGAAACAGCCAGTTTTCAGTAGCTCATGGGGCATGTTAAAGCAGCCATGCCCTGGTGTAAAGCATCCAGTTAGAAAGCTGCGTAGCCCAGTAGGGGCAGCTGCAGGTTGGAGTGGGCAGCAGAGATTGTTTGAAAAACAGTTTTACAGGCACCTACATTCCCTCCAGTGAAAGTTTCTGTCTGATGAAGTTTTGGCGGCCACACCAGACAGCCTGTCACTCTCACTTAGTATCTGTTCTCACTTGTAAAGCTAGCATGGTTGGCAGGGTATTTAGACTCTTCAGTGGCAGAGATGACCTAATTTCTCAGTAGATTTCTGTTATTCCCAGAGTACAAATCTGTTAAACAAACAATCAGACCTCTTTTTTATTTAGTCACCACCCACAAGCTAGAACTAACTTCATTTGTGAGAATTGGGTAACAAATTTGTGTGAATGGGTAACAAAACGTGCTATATAGCTTCACTGGAAAGGGACTGAATAGTCTGTTAAAATTACAGTACATTTCTTTAAACGAGCCAGCTTGGTGCGGTGGTTAGGAGTGTGGACTTCTAATCCGGCTAGCCAGGTTTGATTCCCCACTCCCCCACATGTAACCAGCTGGGTGATCTTGGGCTCACCACAGCACTGATAAAGCTGTTCTGACCAAGCAGTAATATCAGGGCTCTCTCAGCCTCACCTACCTCACAGGGTATCTATTGTGAGGAGAGGAATGGGAAGGCGACTCTAAGCCGCTTTGAGCCTCCTTCGGGTAGGGAAAAGCAGAACCAATTCTTCTTCTATCTTCTTCTATAAGAACCAAATCTTCTTCTTCTATCTTGAAAGGCCTATATATGGCCTGTGTTCCAGCTGCTTCACTGGTTCACAGTTGAATTCTGGATCGGGTTTAAGGTTTTGGTACTCAGCTTTGAGGCCATTCATGGTCTGGCCCCAGCATACTTGTAGGACTACCTCTCTGCCTATGTCCCACGGAAGGCACTACGCTTGGCAAATTCCAATGGGCTAGTGATCCCTGGCCCCAGGAAAGTATGTCTGTCCTCAACCAGGGCCAGGGTGGAGGAGACCTGGATCAAGTCTCCAGGGCCTGTAAAATGGAGCTCTTCCACCAAGCTTTCAGTAGGGGCCAATGAACTGTTAACATTTATCGGACCTTAATCAAAATCCCCAAAATGCCCAAGGAGAACACCTGAGGTGAGCGGGAATAAATTGACCAGACAGCTGTTTAATTACAGTTTTAACTGTTCTATTATTGTTTATGGTAATTTTCAGAATTTTATTAAAATTAATTTTTGTTATTGATATATGTTTGTATTGTATGTTTTTAATTATGTTGTTCATCACTCTGGGCCAACCTTCAGGAGGGTGGTATAGAAATTTAATTAATAATAGAAGTATAGAGGCAGGTCAGGAGGAAGAACAAAAAGTTTATAGTTTATTCTGCAATTTTGAATGTGCGAGCTGAGAGAGAAGGACTGGCAGGAGGTATCCTGCCTCTGGAAAACAAATGGTTAACTAACCAAACCTGTCTTCTTGTGTCAAATGCTTTCGCTTCTAGCACAGTGTGATCTGGATTTAGTTCTGGTGGTCTCAAAAGGTTTTCCTTATGAATGAGTACATTTCATGCTTCATTTGATTTTCAGAAAGCCTTGGGTAATTTAAGCAGATACTTTGAGTACAATTGCTGGCCATGCTGATGCAACCATGTTTGCCCTAACACAAAATGGCTTTATTTGAAACATGTCTGAGGAGGTATGAAGCAGCCAATACTTAGGTGTAGTGAACTTTAAAAAACAAACAAGAAAAGAAACAGGGAGATTGTCCCACCTTTAATCTTCATCCATGGGTGGCCCATTTTCTGCCCTATTGGTTGGCACAGGGCCACCCATTGTATAATAAGAGGAAATGATTAATCCAGAAGAATTTCTAAGTCTTTAATGAGACCAGGAGGCCAAATTAAACTATTTCAAGGTAAATAGTAAAAAGTATTTCAAGGTAAATAGCAGCAACAAAGGGGTGCCTCTTTGTGGGCCCAGGGGCATAGATGGGATGGGACACTGTTGAGCAAATGAAACAGACTATAGTGATTTTGAGAAGTAAAGCAGGTACCGCTTTTACTGATCGCACCTCATGACCACTGGTGCCATTTCCTGCAGGCCTGACTGAAGAGGGCTAGGGTAGGTGGGGTGGGGCAATGGCTTTTTTTTTTAGCAGTTTTTAATTTGTAGGATGTTTTAATTTGTTTATGAATCTTTTTATCTGTTGATGTAAACTGTCTTAAGCCCACTTGCAAATATTAAATTAAATAATCCTTTCCTTGTTTATCTCTAGTTTCAGAACAGGAAAAAAAATCAGATCAAGATTCTCTTAGCCTACTAAGTACAGAGTATTCCTTCTCAGTAATGATTGATGGCTGGAGTCATGGCCTTTCTTTACTGGCTTTAATCAGCTCTTCCATCACCGGATATCAGATTCTGTTGACAGGGCCTTTCAACTGCTCCTCTTCTTGAGTCCTCTTGTGATGTTCTTGACAGGGAATGCCCTCTCAAAGAGATTCTACTCTAGTGATTTCGGTTGTATTTTTAACATTGTATGCAATATTTAAAAATACAAGTAATAAGGCTTGCAGAGAATCCTCTGCCCATGCAGGATTCCTCAGGGCTCAGAGATTTTCACTCTCAACATTGATGCTGAGAAAATAGTTCAAATTGTAGTTTGGGGACAGGGTAATGAGTAAGAACGCAAGATATGCACTGCTGGATCAGTCCAGTGGTCTATCATCCTCTTTTACTCAGTGGCCAGCCAGTTGCTCTGGATAGCTCAGGGACTAAGATCTCCCTATAATGTCATGTTCTGTCATTGGACTTCTGGCACTTGCTGTGCTCTTGTGGTTTACTGCCTCAAAATTCCATTAGTTATGGCCAGTAACCACATGTGGACCTGTTCTCCATGAATCTATGTTAAAAGACCTGTTGCTTATTTGAGGAAACTGTTCATTGCCAATGTATAAAACCTACTGAAATGCATACATGTAATTCCCTAGGGAATGGGAAGCACATGTTTAAATGGCTGCTGCATGAGCAAATCCAGCAGCTGGGGTTGCACGTCTGTATATGCTATGATTGTAAAGAGCTGTTTGGTAAGGTAATAAAGGGCTGAATGTGATCACACTCCCTGCCAAAAACCTGGATGTTGAAATGGCACCTGCGTCTGCCCATCTGGATTGTGTCTATTGTTTTTCATGCCAGTTGTCCATCCTTTCCGTGTAGACCATCAGTTTCATTGATCTGGGCAAATTTTTTAGTCAGAAGTGGGAGCCACCAGCCAGTTTGGTGTAGTGGTTAGGAGTGCGGGCTTCTAATCTGGCATGCCAGGTTCAATTCTGCGCTCCCCCACATGCAACCAGCTGGGTGACCTTGGGCTCGCCACAGCACTGATAAAACTGTTCTGATCCAGCAGTGATATCAGCGCTCTCTCAGCCTCACCCACCCCACATGCTGTCTGTTGTGGGGAGAGGAATGAGAAGGTGACTATAAGCCGCTTTGAGCCTCCTTTAGGTAGGGGAAAGCGGCATATAAGAACCAACTCTTCTTCTTCTTCTAATGCAAGTTTTAAAACATTCCAAGATCTCAACATAGCTACATCTGTGAGGACATGGAAGTTGAGGACCTTACACATCACATCTTAACAGCCCACTCTTATGATAAACCAAGTAATAAGTTTATTTTAAAGTTACTATTGAATGTACCTGCAATGTGATTTTTCTGTTGTCTGATTTTGACCCATATGTCTCTAACAGAGTGGCTCTGCATGTACTTACAGCCAGGAAAGTCAGAGGTAAAATGGCTATGTAAAAAATGCCACCCCTACACATTTGAATTCTGGTTATTGTATTTTACATTGTTTATGGAATTTTATCTGTGGTTATGTGTTATATCTGATCTATAATTTTATTATTCCATTGTGAAGACCTTTTGGGCAATACATATCATTATAGTTTTTTATTTTATTATTTATACGTCTTTTGGGAGGACTGTGCTTAGAAGTTCATGGGGATCTAGTAGGGTTCCCGTTTCAAAAGCCAGGCTGAATATAAATCTGCATTGTGAGTACCCTGCATTGAAGAGCACCTCAATTTTAGCTTAGCCTTAGGCGTGTAACTGAATCAATTTCTGTGTGCCACTGAACCATATTAAGAAATGCATTAGTAACAAGAATGGCTCCCCCAAATCCAAGGCCCTGCTAGACTCCTATTACACAGATAACAAAACTGGACAGGGAAACATGATTTTTCATTACAGCATTATAGCTTGTGAGTCAAAACACCTGCCAGAAATCATTCTGTAGAAATGCAAGATATAATTTGGAGAATCTGTTAAAGCCTTTGCAATCATGAAACTATCTAGGTGATATCCAAAGGTCTTCCACTGATCGCTGTGAGAGTTGATTCATGCCAATAGTGCAGTAGTCAACATAGACAGATTGGTAGGACAACGAAGAGTAAAGTCAAGGACATTCATCTAAC
Organism: Paroedura picta; assembly: GCF_049243985.1. Taxonomy (NCBI): domain Eukaryota; kingdom Metazoa; phylum Chordata; class Lepidosauria; order Squamata; family Gekkonidae; genus Paroedura; species Paroedura picta. The sequence continues at coordinate 66,471,647 of NC_135376.1, read as the reverse complement.
TTTATCATTTGGGTGATTTACAACAAACTTTATTGAGTAAATAAGGAAAAGAAAGGGGGGAACTGCAAAGCAACAAGAACAAAAATGAGCCATTTTGTACAGTCTGTCACATGCATAGTTTTATGGAAATGATATGGAATATATGATCACTTTTGCTGTACATAGCTTTAAATATAATAAACCTGTTATACACTTTATAAAAAGTTCACTGTATGGAAACAGCCTTCATATGCACCTACTGTCCAGTTTATAAGAAGGCCTGCGCTTGGTAACTGGTAAAAAAACCACAACAACAACTATATAAATAATCTGTTTTTAAAAATCGAAGACAAACAAGAAGACTAAAAACACACTGGCACTTCCACAGCTGTGTCAGGTTCCAGAAATTCAACTATTCCCCTCCCCCCCAAGTCTAGATGTGTTTTTATACCCGCTCTAAAGCGACACTATGACATCTAATTCCATGAACATTCAGACCACACTTGTATTTCTTATAGCCATGCTGCCACAAGGATAGTAGTGAGTGATGATGGTTCCTAAATATGTTCAAGGATCTCTCACAGTGAGATCTTCTTGACAGAATCAGCCAAACTCTGGCCTAAGCTGTCAGTGGCTCACGACATGGTTGCTGCTAAACTGCAACCATCAGAGTTAGAGCACAAAAGGCAAAGAGGAATCTACTAAATGTAGAATGTCAAAGAAGACATTGGCAGTAGTTTTTAGGCTTACAAAGGCCTGGCCCCAGACTGAGCACAGCATCACAATGCCTGCAAACCATGATCTGCTGCCTTAAAACTGGTTAAGATCTCAAATGTATAGTGAAAGCATAGCTTAGCTTGCTGGGTTAGGTCCTGCCCCCAAAGGGCATGGATAAGAAAGCAGAGGTTGGAGAGATGACCGTCTTAACCAAGGCCTGTCTATTGCAAATGTGTCACTTAGGCCATGATTAAGTAATCCCATCATTTGCAAAGCAAAATCCAAATCCTGCTTTCACATCCCAGTTTGTGATCAATCCTTCACCATGGTCTATACAGATGTCAGAATTAACCACAGTAAAGGAAACCCAATAGAGGCTAAGCATTTTGCATTTTGAGACAACAGTGCTCAGTGCTTTCTGGAGAGGATCTCTCAGTTAAAAAAGCTAAGAATATATATTAAAATGGACAAGGGTTTATCCCCCAGTAAGAGTACTCGTTATCATAGAAAGAGAGAAGATTACTGACGGACGCAAGTCCAACATCTGTATTAAGGTATGCTTTGGTTGCAATACACAGCTAACAGTTCTTCTGAACACAGTTTAAAAGTACTTCACTAGAAGTTCACATCTGGGCATGCACGTCTGAAACTCTGCTGAAAACTGAAGGCTATACCTATAATACTTGATGTGAGCTATACAGTGGGGAAGGATGTGTTTCTTTTCTACAGAAGAGAAGGGGTGGGGAATTTTATCCTGAGTAAAAAGGCAAACTATTTTCTTATTCTGGTGATGCACACGTCCATCCAAGCCCTTTAATCTGGCAGTGTGAAATATCCTTGATATTAATTTTTTTTAAGTTCTCCTTTAACATTTGCTAATTGTAGTTTATTAATCAAGAGGATCTTGGGGAGTGTAATGAGGCAAACGACACAACAGCTGTAATTGAAAAGTAATGTTCACGGCAGCTCCCTAATGGAAACCAAGGAGACAAAACAGCCATAGTTAAGAACTTTTAAGTCCCACTGGTGCATATGGAAGAAGACTGAAGCATATGCTTAACTCTCCCACAGAAACCAATGGGACTTAACAGCTGACGTATGGCTGCGCCATGCCCCAAGAGCTGTCCTCAGCATCCTGTGGGAGCTCTCTTCCGTTTTGAGGCATCAGGAGAGAGATGTAATATTGGAACGTCCACCTGGGGGTGCAATTATTTTCTGCGCAGTGCGCCTTGCAATGTGGTCATCTGCTTGAGATCCTAGAAGAGGCAACACACAGAAAGCATGTGCAAATAAGTAAATTAACAAATGCCATTAATATAATGCAGTCTACGTTTTTTTTTTTTTATGAATATCAAAATCAGCCGCTTGGATACTCAGATTGTTTGATAAAATGGAGATCGGTCTAGATATGTTTGCATTGGCAAATAAAAGTGAATGAATTGGTTATTTTTGTGAGGGGGCAGGGGAATGTAAGTACCTTATTGTTACTGTGGGATTTAACACAACAATGCTATGAATGACTTTAGCCAGGACAACTGACACAGAATCCTTTGGAAACCAAGCTGTGAGATTCTGATAAAGGAGATTAAATTTGAAAGGGAACTGAAAACATAAGGTATGCTCTAAATAAAGCTAGAGCGAGCTAAAGCTAAAGCGAGTGAGATTTATCACAAGCACAGTGCCCTTTTCTCAAACGGGAATGAATGAGTGTTTAACTGGCTGGATCAAGCCTACAGGTATCACAGAACAGTTTTCAACAGCCAAACAAGATTTAAACGCATCTGCAGATGCATGCTTGAATTGAGTGGAAAAAAAATGTTTCCCCCAAAAATTACAGCATAAGGAAACATGTAACAAACTCCTCCAAATCAAAGATGGAAATGATAACATTTTCCATGAAATGAAGTCTTTTGTGCTACTCTTAGTTAAGTTTTGAATAATTAAAGACTCCATAATGCAGCTCAGAGTACAATCCCATCTGATTCCCTAATCCAGAATTACTCTCATGGGTCTTCTTCCCAGGGCCAACCTGAGCACTGCTGGCCATGATCTTTATGTGGAACTTGCAACGTCTGATCAGATACAGCTCCAGACTGTACCCCGCCTTAGCCTGGCCCAGAAAGCAGCTTTATTTCCTTACCAGACAAGCTGAAGCCTGACTGATGTAGGTTACGGATTGGAGGAACTGTTATCTTGCCTGAACAGGGAGCTATTCTTGAGGTAGGAGTCGGGGCCACAGCTTTAGCGGTCACAATGACATCGTGAACTGGTCCGTCGTAAAGCCCACGAGGAACACCATGAATTTCTGCAAGCTGTGGAAAAGTAACAGGAAGAACCACTGTTCAACTAATGCTTTTCCCAGAGTTCCCTGGAACATGCTCACAAGTAAGCATTTCCGGGCTGCCACTAAAAAGCAAGAGAAGTGCTTGACAAGAGAAGTGACAAATGTTAAACTTTCCCTTGATAGATCATGCCTCAATGGAACTGGAGATGAGGCAAGTTTAGTGTCCTCAACTTTCAACAAGCAGGTTGGAGCCATCAGAGTTGCTGAGAAGAGCTGAATATTTATATCCTGTTCTTTACTACCCTTTGAGGAGCCTCAAAGCCGCTTACAATCGCCTTCTCTTCCTCTCCCCATAACAGACACCTATGGGGTAGATGAAGCTGAGAGATCTCTGAAAGAACCGTGACTGGCCCAAGATCACTGAGCTGGCTGCATGTGGAGGAGTAGGGGATCAAACCCGGTTCTCCAGATCAGAAGCAACTATTCTTCACCACTACACCATGCTGGTGAAGCAGTGGGACACATCTCTGTGGGCCTGGGAGCCCATGAAACCAAATCAGACATGGGATTTATTTTCATATGATATTTGGGTTAGAACCTGAACCAAGAGTAAAATCAGAATATAAACGTGTTAAAAACAAACAAACAAAATTAATAAAGAAAACCTGACTTGTGTGAGGGATCATCTAGAAGAAATCTCATCAGGGGGGTGGGGTAGCACTTTCAAAAGTCACGGGAACTATACAGAGAGCCAGTTTGGTGTAGTGGTTAGGAATGTGGACTTCTAAGCTGGTGAGCTGGGTTCTATTCTGCGCTCTCCCACATGCAGCCAGCTGAGTAACCATGGGCTCACCATGGCACTGATAAAGTTGTTCTGACTGAGCAGTGATATCAGGGCTCTCTCAGCGTCACCCACCTCACAGGGTGTCTGTTGTGGGGAGAGGAAAGGGAAGGTGACTGTAAGCCGCTTTGAGCCTCCTTCAGGTAGAGAAAAGTGGCATGTAAGAACCAATTCCTGCTGCTGCTGCTTCTTCTACATCTTCTTGTGTGTTAGATTTCTTGACAGCTCCACCTCCAGCCATAAGTCTTAATCAAACAACCATATTGGAGGGGCTAATCATGAAGGCTTCCCCTCTCTTTTGAAAAGGTGCAGAGTGAACGGGAAAGACCTATGTGATTGTGGCCCCACCCACATGGTTGCAGTGTTGCACTCACCTCCCAGTAGTGTGGGATGCCTCTTGCTGGAGTGTGAAGGGGTCCTTATTAAGAAACTACTTGGGTGCAAAACTATTCAGACATGCATGAAATAGAACTCATGGTAGAAGGCAGGTGACATTTAGCTTTGGGTTTGTGAACAAAGATGCTGCTGCCATAGATCCCAAAGAATAAGTGATTTTCATACGGAAGGGGAATTTCTGTTTCACTGTTTAACTGTTTACTTTGCAGATGGATGATGTGCTAGAGAGCTGTCACAAATAGCCAAAGTATTTTCCATTCCACACCCCCCCCCCCCGGTGAACATGTTTACTTTCCAGAATCCGCTGCTGCTGTACATGGGAGCAAAAAAAGAAAGGGGGAGAGAGAGAGAGAGAGAGAGAGAGAGAGAGAGAGAGAGAGAATGAATCTGACTAAGTGCCCAGAGTATCAAATGCGACTGCCCAAACGAATTAACATCACAAGCAATCACTCCTGATCTGAAGCCCAATTACAAGTGAGCAGGAAGCCTAACAAACGTCCAGCTCAGCATAAGTGAAAATATATACTTTGTGAGGCCTGCATTCCTGGGATGATTTTAAATGACACTGTGTGTTTCGTCATTCAAATGTAATTCAGTTTGACTGGTAGCAAATAGCCCACGGGACTTGCAACGTATCAGCTGGAATCAGATGGGGACAGAAATAGCTTCTCCTACCTCGTCTCTATCCTCCCATTGCATGCAAGACACAAGGCAAGGACAACAAGGCCAATAAATCAGAAGCTGGGAGTGTGTATGTGTGTGTTCTCTATGCACTGAAAAAATGGTGGCTGCTTTCTTGGCCACCCAGCAAAGAATAAATGAATGTGAATGGGATGGGACAATTATGCAAGAATTAGGAGAAGGATCCCATTCCCTTGCAATGTTTTGTCTTCTATGCCATCCTCTTGTTTCATATGCCCCACTCCACACCTGGGAGCCACTTCCATTGAATAGCCCACATGCATAGTTATGCTTATAGGATGATCATGTGCACCTTGAGCTGATGATATTCACTGGTTCAACTGGCCAAAATCAAACAGCAATGCAGCACATGGAACAAGTCATGTTTATATGCATGCATCAACTGCCAGTCAAATGTGGACTGCTGAAATATGGTGATTGTTGCTGTTCAACTCTCACAATAAGGACCACTACAATTCTATCACTTCTTCCTGTACAGTTAAGAGCATTAAACATAATACAGTCAATGTAAAGACTGGTCCAAAGGACTTACAGGTTAGGGACCAAGGATCAGCATGAAATGACACAAGCCTGCTAAAATTCTATTGTGTTTTAGAATATACAAGAATGGCTGTTTCTTACTGAACCATTTCAAAGACATCACACCATCATGGGGAATGGATGATGAAGATCATTCTTGGGAATGCCGAATATCCTAGATCTGTCCGTACAAATCTAGGACAGAATAGACTTATTGACACTGAATTAATCTGACTACATTTCCTCCCCATGTATCCCCCTCTGGCCAAGTTCCAAGACAACAAACCAATTTGACTGAGCTCTATATCCTAACAAAACATGAAGGCAAGGGTAAATAATGGGTTTTAATGGTGGGACAGATGACACCTTTGTCTACCTGTCCAGTCCATGCCATTCACAGCTACGACTGATAATTCACAGTTACAACTAATAAGGCAATTCAAATGCAGGGAAATGAAAACAGCAGCAGCCGGAGAGAGATGGAGTGTTTGGACAGGACACACCTTGAGACATGGCACTGTGTAGTGATTAGACTAGTGGCACCCTGGATCTTAGCCATAGAAAAGTTTCCCATAGTGCCTGATATTTGAGATCCTTTAAAAATGCAGGTGCCAAAGATTGAATCTGGGATCTTCTACAGGCAAAGCATGCTTTTGCAAAAGAAATGCATGCTTCCTCAAACCTTTGCAATTGGCTGCCAGTATTGTGGCATGAGGAAGGGAGAGTGTCGCAGAATGACATTACAAGTTATTGAAAAGGGGAATATTTGACAAGGGCGACCTTTTTCAATGGCAGCCCTATTGCTCTGATGGTTACCTCTATCCTTAGAGAGAAGTATGTTCAACCCAAACCAGAAGAGTTGGTTTTTATACCCCACTTTTCATTACCCAAAGGAGTCTCAAAGAGGCTTTACAGTGGTCTTCCCTTCCTTTCTGCACAACAGGTACCCTGTGAGGTAGGTGGGGCCAAGGGAGCTCTGAGAGAATTTCTCTTTGAGAACACCTCTAACAGGACTGCAACTAGCCCAAGGTCACCCAACTGTCTGCATGTGGAGGAGAGGGGAATCAAACCCAGCTCTCCAGATTAGAGGCTGCTGCTCTTAGCCATGACACCAAGCTGGCTCTTCACCTACTCCTGCCCTGGGGACATTTACTTATGGCAGTATTTTCCATCCATAATTTCACTTATAAGAGGATTTAGAGATTAATGCAGCTCCTACAACAAATACAGCATTGGTACTTACTTGCAAAGTTAGGAGAATAGGTATTTAGTAGCAGAGAAAAACTATGAAATTAGGAATTTTCCCTTTCAGCAGTTAGCTATTTTCTCCCAATATGGATATTATCTAAATTTGATATTAGGTATCTCAGCTTCACCCACAAGCCTTACAAGGGCCCAGTTTGATGAGACAGTCCTGGCCAAGACAAAAACTGCCGTCTTAACACTTGTGTACTTAAAGATGCCACTGAAAATGTGAGTCTGCTAAGTTCATGTTCATACTCATCAGGATGTGAAGTCTCCTTTTTTTGGAACTGCACAAACCAACTTTGGTAAACATTTGAGTGGTTTACTCCTAGAAAACCTAGACCACAGCCAATCTAACTACCCTGGCCAGCTTGTTCCAGATCTAAAACTCTGATAGCACATTTGGACTTAAAGCTTCCATCTGCATCCAAAACCCATTAAGACAGATGGGTCAGGGTTTTTCATGTAACAAAAGTTCTCACCCTGTTTCTTGCTTTTATTCTTTTGTAAACATAATCAGGGAATGTCTTTCGAGGAACGAAACGGCCAGTGCCTTGGGTGACAAACAGACTCCCATCTTCCAGCACTACTTTTCCTTGACTTATAACCACAGTAGGGACACCACGACATTCTGCTCCTTCAAATATATTGTATTCCACATTCTGGGAGAAGCAACACAAGAGATGCAATCAGTTTCATGTGTTAAGGTCAAAAAAGGCACAACCCCTCAAATGTAATCGGTGCAAAAACTGAACGAAGAATGTGCATAGACACTACAGACTGAGTGAATTCACATGCTGGAGTGGAGAATGTGCACATATGCTGGATACTGTGCACAAGTCCATGGCAGTATTGCACATAATATTTGGTAAGTTTTCAGTAATGGTATTCACTCCACAGCTCATGGAGAGCTACAATCACAATCACCATCAACCAAAAAGAACCACATTTACTTCTATGCCCGGCATATGGTTCTGCTTCCCAGGAAGGCTCACAATTTAGCCACTCTTCCAGCAGTGGCTGTTTGACCAGTTGGCTCATTTTCCTGAAACATGGGGCAAATCCCACATTGGGGAACAGTGCTAAGAAGAGTCACGACTGTTTCTGCACTGGGAACTTTGCTGCTCTGGCTCCCATGAGGGAGCACAAATCCAGGGTGGATAAGGAGCACCAGACCTGACAATTATACTGACAATTCAGTATTTCCAGTCTCCAGGCTTTGGTTTCTGTCAGTAAAAGGCAGGGAGAGGGGACAAGGCCCTCTGCAGGAATGTTTTGACAGTCAGAGGAGGACTAATCGGTGTCAGAGCAGCCAGCGATTACCAGGCAATTAGCTACCATGAGATTACCATGACTCACAGGCCACTGGCTGCTGGTCACTATTCATGTAAAGACGTGTTATCAAAGCCAGTGTGGTGTAGTCCTTAGGGTTTCAAATCAAGGATCTGGGAAACTCAGGCTTGGCTCTCCCACCCAGCCATGGAAGGTCACTGGGTGAACTTGGGCCACTTACACCAAAGGAGAAGGGAATTGTGTGAGCTGCTTTGGGTCCCCATGGTGGAGAAAGGCAGGGTATAAATGAAGTACGTGAATAAATGTAGTTGAAGATGGAAGGCAGGTGAATGGGTAGAGTGGGAAGGAGAGAAAGTTGAGGAAAAGGGGGGGGTGCTAGGAGGAGGGAAAGCAGTGGGGAAGGGGATACAGCGAGAAATGAGGTTCTCCCAGCATGTCCTTACAGGTCCCCTACTGGGTCTCAGGACCTGGCCTAGTGACCAGCACCACACAACATGGACGTAGTTTCTCCAGGTATAGGCTTCTGGTAGAAGGAAGGAGGGAAAGCTGAAGACAGGAGGACAGATAGAAGTAGTTTGTCTGGTGGGTGGGAAGGAGAGGAGGATGCAGGGAAAATGGATAGGTGAGGGGGCTTTCTGTAAGGTAAAAAAGAAAATTGTGGGGATAGAAAAATGGGATGATGAAGAGCTGGGTTTATGTACCCCACTTTTCACTACCCGAAGGAGTCCCAAAACTGCATACCAACACCTTCCCTTTCCTCTACCCACCACAGACAGAGGCTGAGAGAACTGTGGCTGGCCCAAGGTCACCCAGCTGGCTGCATGTGGAAGAATCAAACCCGGTTCTCCAGATCAGCGGCTGCCGCTCTCCACCACACCACCACCCTGGCTCTCAATGAGATGCCTCCTGCAAGACCTTTTGGGTGCCCCATTTATAACTTTATATATGGTCAGGTGTCTAGTTTGGTGAAGGCAGAAACGGGAAAAAGTGCTATTTTTTTTTTACCAAGTTGTGAGTTTTTGCAGAAATGATCATTGTAGCTTTTGGATTCCAAATAATCAAATCAGCATCAGAACCAACAGCAATTCGTCCTTTCCTGGGATAGAAGTTGAATATCTTTGCTGCATTTGTACTGGTCACTGCTACAAATTCATTTTCGTCCATCTTTCCTGTTGCCTGGAAATTAGAAAGCAAGGTCTTTAGAACACAAAAACTAAGGCAAATGTATCCCAGATCTCCCTCCCCCCATTTATATGCTCTATATCATGTTCCCAAACCATATGTTCTAAATCAGGGATAGTCAACCTGTGGTCCTCCAGATGTCAATGGACTACAATTCCCATGAGCCCCTGCCAGTGCTTACTGGCAGGGGCTCATGGAAATTGTAGTTGATGAACATCTGGAGGACCACAGGTTGACTACCTCTGTCCTAAATCACACTCTCAGGTCTGTGCTGTGTGAGAATGTGCCCTCAAATCTTCTGCAACATTGTCCCTGGCAGACATGCAAGATTCTCTGACAGATCACTCAATGTGGAACGAGTTCCCCAAAAGGAGAAAATCTACCAAAGAAAACCTAATGATTCTGACCAGACATAATGTGAAGTCAGGGTTTATTTTTGTTGGTAGAGTTAAAATATGGAAAGAGAAGTAAAGCACTAAGTGACTTAAAATAATAAAATAGTTTTGTTAAGAAGCAAAACAAACTTTGTTTAGAAAGAGGAGAGAGAAACACAACTATCTAACTGTTGTGAATTCTTCATTCCTTCTGACTGTTCTGGAGGCAAGAAAGGAGGAAGTGTGCTGAAAGGAGCAAGAAGTCCCCAAAAGAGCCAATCAGGGCATAGGAGGAGACTATTTGAAAAATATCATTCCTATTCTAACTAGGCTAAATACACTTCTCTTCTGATGCCCCCTGTAGAGTATTCTTCATATGTTTTTGAATAATGCATATGTTTTTGAATAATAACAATTTTAGCTATGGCTGGCTTGTGAAACAGGAATTTGGCTTGCAGTGATTATTCATATCCTCAATAAATGCAGGTTTCATCAGACTTGCTCCTTTTCCTGCAGAGAGCCAGCTGGTATCCCAGCTTGCACTGAGGTGAAGGGGAGCAAGCCACACTTAAGCCAGGATACCTGCCCTCATATGCTACACAAAACCATAATTACATGACTAATAATAAACCAACTTCAACTTCATGTTTTCAGTTCCTGGTTGAAATGCTCTAACTTGTGGGCAGAACATCACTGGGAAGTGACCAGTGACTCTCCAGCAATTAAAATCAGCTCCCCGGGGCTGCTATAATCACTTCCTTATCCTTTTTAAAGCTAACACAGCAGCCTCTCACATCTTCCTTTTGTTTAATGCAGAAGCTCATGCCTGCACACATGTGCCCGCTTGGGATGGGAGAACACCCGCCTGCCTCTCCTCCTCCTCCATGCACGATGCACACATATAGCTTTGCTCAAGTAGGGAAAGCAGAGTCCTATTGACTCAGTCCTCTTGCATCAAAGCTAATATTGGCCTCTCCCAGGGAAATCATAGAGGTCTGTGTTTTGTTTCCACTTTAGGACAAGTTACAACTTTGGGTGGATGGCAATGGCTCACTATGGGAAATCATCAAAGGAAAAGATTCCCCACCTGAGAATTGCAGACCTTCTATGAAACACTGTAATTGTGACTGGCATCACCCATCCAGCCTCCATTTTGGGACTACGAACTCCCAAAGCTCTTGAAAACAAGAATAAGTACATCCCAGAAACAAAATCTGACCTCCTCGGCTGTAACTATTTATTATTTATTATTTATACTTAGAATTTTATACCACCTCTCAAGACAACTCGGGGTGGTTCACAATATAAAATCCATAAAATACAATATAAAACCCATAAAATCCCTTTAATGATACCAACAGAACCAGAGAATAAAAGCCAAATCAGCCAAAAAACAGCCAAAAGACCAGATGATCTCTCCAGCCCAATAACTGTTCCGGCCAGGCCAATAAAGATGATCCCATTAATCCTGTCTGTCCAGGGGGTGAATTGCACACTTAGGGCACAACACACTGATGCCACCTCTGGTCACCGCCCTGGCCTCAACCAAACACCTGGCGGAAGAACTCCATCTTAACTATCCATAGTTAGCAGAGTGGCCCGTGTCTGAACTATCATGGTACCCATAGTTAGTTTCACTGTCCATGTCTCTGCATGTCATGCCAGCAAAGCCGCTGAGATGAACCTTGGCACGAGAGAAGCTCATTCTGTTAACACGCTAACTATTGTTGCACTCACCACACATTTTTCCCAGATGATGGACATTCTCTCCTCGATGCCATTTGTTCCTTCTGGGATGAGGGCGAAGTTATCCTTCCCAACAGCCTTCTGTGCTGTGGTGAAGGTGCAGTGAGCGCTCCCCACCACTTGAAGATCCCCACTAATGAGAACAAACAAGCCATTAGAACCAACAGGGCTCTTTGTTATGTTCACAGCCTTGTGCTGAGCCACAGGGCCTGAAAACTGCTTTCACTTCTTGTATGCAAGAACAGAGAGAAATTCAAAGTTCAAAAACGCTTGTACGGTTTAGATGAGGAGCTAACAGAGGCAGCGGCATGAGAAGCGGGCTGCCAAGATCATATTCGTAATCAACTCTGACTCCGTCACATCCGCCGCTGTGCAGACTTCGGCAATACAAAGTGACAAGGTGAGTGTCATAGTGTTTTAAAGGCTGAAGAGGAAAAGAAAAGGTAGCCCTTGCCTGTCAGGGCTGAAGAGGAGTGTTTGTTGGGTGAAGGGAAAGCTGCATGACTGGTGGCGCTTTCAGCTGGTTCTCCCTGACACTGGGCCCAGCGCCAAAAACAAAACAGAAGTCCAGGGGCACCTTAAAAGCTAACATTTATTTTAAACGGAGCCTTCACGGCTCACTTCGTCAGATACCCGAGGAAGTCCGCAGCGACTCATGAAAGCTCAAACTGAAATAAATGTTGTTAGTCATTAAGGTGTCTCTGTCAATCAGCTTCAAAAGACTTGCCTCTCCTCCATGGCTCTGCACCAGTCCTTGTGATTAGGCCTCAAGCAAATCCAAGGGATGGTCAGCCAATCAGACCCCATGGAAGGCACTGGATGGGAAGGGGTCTTTCTCCACATTGGAAGAGGGGTTTTATTCATTCGTTTGTTTGTTTGATTTTGCAGCTCTGGATAGGAGTGTCAGCTTAGCCAGGCTTTTGTTTGGCTTTGCGTTAGAGTCTGGAGGCTGACTTAGGGAAGAACACCTGTTTTAGTATTACAAATAAGTATCCCGTCAAAGGCCCATCATTTCTATTTGTAAAGGCTCTGTAGAAAGGAGCTCTGTGTGACTAATAAAATGAATTGACTTGAAGGTTAAGAAAACCACAATTGGCAAAAGAACAGCCTTGAACCAGTTGAGGTATCTTCTCTAAATCAAATCTTCTTTTAGGGTTCAGCTAAAAGTAGTTACTTCAATTGGGTAAAAGTATGTAACCTTTGGGGGTTGAAGCTGAGAGCATGTACCCTATGCTACAAAGGTTCTCTCCCACCTACGTATTGTCTCAGTCAAATACCTAGGAAATAGTGAAAACTATTTACCTCATAGATCGGCACAGTCTCGGTCTAGGCAGTTTCCAAATAAGAATGCTTTGGGGAGCAAATAGCTTTTATTGGACTGTGGATGGTTAAGGTTTAAAGAATCTATAGGGGAGGCCAGGGTGTTGACCGGACATTCTTCAGTCCAGAAGGCAGTTGCCTCAGCGCCTCCACCCAGCACAGCTGCTAGAGTCGCAATGGACTTTTATTTAATTCTGCAACACCAGGCTAGCTTTGCAATCACAGTGCCAAAGATCCTGGGAATTGCCCTAATTTTAAAAAGCTGCTTGCAGAGCAGTAAGAGAAGCATTGAACTGAGAAAGTTTCAGAAACTAACAATAATCCCTATATCAGTGGCCAGACCCTCTCCATAGGATTAGTTTAGGGCTAATCCCGCGTTGAGCAGGGGGTTGGACTAGATGGCCTGTATGGCCCCTTCCAACTCTATGATTCTATGATTCTATGATTCTATGATTCCATGGGCAGAAGGGGAGGAATTGGCTTGCAAACCACCTTTTTTTAGCAAAGCATTGCCTGGCCAGAAATGTACTAAGACTTGCCAGTTTCATCCAGGAAGCCAACCTAGCCATGTTTGTGCCTCAGCAGCAAATGAAATGCATGTTCTCAAGCTGGCCTTTCCCACTGGTTTATTGATGGGATAATTGCACCCAGGAGTTTGCTCTTTTCTTTGATAGCCTAAAGTGTTTTCTTCACACCTGTGTTCATTCTTTCCCTAATTAATTCATCCCTATCTCAGCCATCTCCCTTAATTACCAGAATGTCAAACACCTTGACATTCTTGCTAGGTACTCTTTAGTCTTCACTTGGGAAGCCCATTAGGGTCCCTCCTGAAGCAATTATTGGTGTCTTCCCTGACCTGGAAGCAGCCAATAACCCAATCAAAGGCTTTTGTCTCATTAACGACAGAGCCATTATTTGGTCTCCATTTGTTTTGCCTCACCCTCACATACACATTAAATTCTTTGTTTTATGGGCTAGCTGTCCAACCTTAGCCACTAGTCATGAAATGGGGTACTTAAGCAGACACATTTGGTCATAGCTGTGGGTGTGTTGTTCTCGGATCCAAACCATGCACCCAGCAGCATGCAAGATGTCTTGCTGTCTCTCTTTTAGACTTCTTCACATTCTGGAAAGTAGCTATTAATCTTTCTCTGACCCAATTTACTATTTCAACCCTTTACTTTCTTCTGTGCTTGTGTTAGTTTAAATTGTGTACATGTATGTTAGGGTTTTCAATTTATTTAAAAAAAATAAAGATCCTTTTATTTCATTTCAAATTGGTCTCTGTATGATTTTTCTGATGGGATCACCACCATGAACACTGGTGGAGATCTTGCTCAAATCTCCTAGAATTTGCTAATTCTCCCCACCAACATTCAAGAGATAAGTCTATTTTAGCTAACACCCATCCCTTCCACTCAATGCCAGAAAATTCCTGTTTGCAAAACACACACAGAGATGAACCTACTCTCCTCCTTACCAGTTCCTACCTCTTCATGAGTAATATCATGGGAGGGTGTGTGTGTGTGTGTAACTAGCAGCGATGGTGACTAATAAAATGAATTGACTTGAAGGTTAAGAAACCCACAATTGCCATAACCCTTGGTAGGAAATAATGGCTGACTGGGAATATATTCATTTGCATGAATGCAAGAGGCAGGCGAAAAGTGCATGTAGATTTATTTGCAACAAAAACTGGCAGGTTTAGAGTGGCTCATGACACAGCAGGTGTATACAGTTTTTGTTTATTTTGGTTGTTATTTATTTTGCTGGGGGGCATCATCTTGGCATGAAACTGGGGTCACTGTGGGTGGGCAGGTAGTTGAGTTTTCTGCACTGTGCAGGGGATTGTACTAGATTACCCAGGAGATCCCCTCCAACTCTATGATTCTACTTATGTATCGGTGAATTGAATCTGTTGACATTCTGTTACCTCATCCTCTACTACTGTATGGCTGTTTAATAACAATAACAACTTTATTGTTATAACCTGCCTTTCTCAGTTGACTCAGACTATACATCTACCAGAATGTACCACTCTGATTAAAACGTCAGTATCTGAAAAATGTCTTAGTGTGTGACCAACAGTTTGAGACAAAACATGATGTCTCAAAAAGTGGCCAACAGGGACTTTTCATGTGGCCAGATACAGAGCCCTTTCCTTCTCCAATACATGGCAATGGAATACATCTACTCTTTAACTTGTAAGAAAAAGGATTTCTATAAAGGAACATTGTAAATGAGAGGCATTTGTCATTGCGGGGCCAGAACCTGGGGTCTCTACCCCCCTTTATGGTTTCGCCAACCATAAAGATAAAGGTATCCCTTGTGCAAGCACCGGGTCATGTCTGACCCTTGGGGTGATGCCCTCTAGCGTTTTCATGGCAGACTCAAAATGGGGTGGTTTGCCAGTGCCTTCCCCAGACATTCCCCAACCATAGCCATACAAAAAATAATCTTTCAAAACAATGATTTATTTATTTATTTATTTGGATTTTTATACTTTCCATGTGGACACCAGTAGCCAAGTGATGTTTGGTGGGTTCATGGCTAAAGACTGACTGCAGATCGAACCCAGTATGCCCTTTCCAGAGGACAATGCCTTCCTTCTCTGAATTAATCAAAAAACAGGAAGAAAACTAGCACAAGGGGAAACTGAACCCAAGGAGTCATGTGGGCCACTCTACTCTAACCGCTGTGTTGGAACCACTGCCCTTTGTTTGAATATTTCACAGACAAATATTTCCACCTTGAAGAACTATTTCCACCTTGAAGAACTTACCACGACAGCAGGGAAGTCAGATAATCAGGGGTTGTAGGGTCTGGGCTAATGGGAGGAGATGTAACGAAAGCTGCAGCTTTTGCCCAGTTCTTACTCCAGTAGTGGGAGCCGTCGGTACCCAGACTAGCAGTGATTGGCTCTCCATACACAACTGTGCCTAAATCAAGAAACAACAATCAGGAGAATCCTTGTGGGAATATGCTAAAAGGTAAGAACTTCACTGCTGAACAAGAATGTTTTCAGATGCAAATCCTGGAATGAAGGCAAGAACTGCCCTGAACATGTCAGCTCTGAGTTTCCACCTCCTTCTCCCTAGCGAAGTAACACAAATCACAGAGTGTGGCACCATCACTTTGTGAGTTTCCCCATCCTCTCAAGCCAGTGAAGTGCAGTGGGGATGGGAAAATTGACATACAGTGGTGTCATGGTACATGTTTGGTGTTATTAGGTGTTGAGAGTGTGGAGGAGAACACACAGGCCTGGAACATCTAGGTTGCACTGCTCCAAGTGAAAGTCAATGGGATGCCATGGCTAGAGTATACGGCCAGTATCTAGGGGCCCAGTGGGTTCAAATCTCCCCTGTGTTATAAAGCTGGCTGAGTTTGGACCACTCACTATCAATCTAATCTTCCTCATAAGGTTAGGGCAAGAATAAAACTGTATACTCTGCTCTGAGCTATGTGATAAAACGCACAAAATTAAGTTAAATCTTTTAAGACAATCCTGCCCACATAATATGACATCAAAACAGACTGTATAATGCATATTCAAATGATACAAATTTTGTATCTGCAGTCTTTCAATGAGAGTTAGATTATTCCCCTACGAGTAGAATATGGAAAATCTTGGTGTACCAAGGTCAGTTACTGGTGTGTTTTTAAGGCTGTATTTAGTCACATCAACAGGATGATGTGAATGCTAATTTGTTTTAATTAAATAGCAATTTTTCTAGGGACTGCACCTCAGTTAACCTCAGTTTACTATGTGTTGCCTTTGAATTGTTTAAAAGAAAAAACCTCATTGGCACAAAATGGTTTTGTAATGCTTGTCAAGCACCTTTAGACTCTGAATTACAACCTCCCGTAGGTAATTTGATGTTAGGAAATCTAACCTAAAATCATGGTTGTACGTATCCAACATTTTTGCCAATATGGCATTCAAGGATGAAACACAGTAAAGCTTCAACAGTTCAGCTTCTTGAGAATTCAAATTGTCATTAAATAGCAAAGTTTCTAGGTCTCATGAAAATAAGCTTGAAAACATTTAATTCATGCTTCACAAAAGTGGCTGGGGGCGATGGAAACTAAACTTATGCAAAATGAACAAATGTACTCAATTTGCATAACATATTCAAACAGCAAAATATAGGTCATCTTGGTAGATAATCTGCATTAAAAAAATAATATACAAACTACCCTACTAAAAACACATGCTAATAAATAAAGATTGACCATTGGACCAAAGAGTCATGAGCAGATTCACTTCAATGTCAGTTCTGGGGTGAAACGACAAGGCATTGATGAAGACAACAGAAATCTGGAGACCAACTGATATAGAAACACTATACAGTTCCAAGAACCGATAGAGTATGCAGGGCCTTTCACAGAAGATGGCACTTCTTGACCTTGGGCCTGTTAGATTTAGGACTGAGACTAAAGAGTATTTGACAACTCTGCAGGATCCTGTCCACGACACTTTGGCCTGGCATCTCTGAAGATGCTCAACCTATGTTGAAAGAATTTCAGCAGGGTTTACAATTCTCAATGCTTCACGAACTCTGAAGTGTGGTGTCCTGATTAAAACTAGGATCTGGGAGACCCAGGTTTGCATCTTCCTCCTCTTGCCATGGTAACCTCAACGAGAATGGGGCCCCCACAGCAATGTTAAAAGGACTTTTAATGGGAACTCACTTTACAAAATGGTGCCATATTCCTGGAGCAAGTTCAGGGACAATGCCTCACCTAACGTGGTGCTGACTAAGACCCGTTAGTGACTAAATGCAGTGGGAGTGTTCTCGGTGCGTGGTCTCAGTTAAAGTAATCTACAATAAGGTGATCAGATTTTAACATTGGTAAAGTGGGACACTATTGACTGGGGGGGGTCTTGATTAAAAATTTGGTCTGTATGGAGCAACAAAAAGTTTCATAGAACGCATAGAACACAAAAATAGTAATGTAATATATATATATATATATATATGTGTGTGTGTGTGTGTGTGTGTGTGTGTGTATACACACGCACACATATACACATATACATATATATATATACACACACATATATATATACACATATATACACATATATACACACACACACACATATACACAGACATACAGACATACAGACACACACACACACACACATACACAGACATACAGACACACAGACACACACACACAGACACACACACACACACACATATATATATATATAAAATTTCAACATAAGTACTATTTGCCAGATACCCCCAGATGTCCCTCCAAAAGTGGGACAATCTGGTCACCTTAATCTACAAGGACCATTTTGATAGCCTAAAATGGTATCCTCCAGTTTGTCAGAAACAAGATTTGTACAAGGACTCCAAATGGGCAAATGCTCTCTGAGGAGAGACATTCCCTCTCTAGCCCGGCTTTCAAAGAACTCACAGGGATAGATGTGTGTTTTCCCCCCACAGCAACCCTTTGAGGTAGGTGAAGCTTAGGGAGAGTGGCTGACCTGGTGAGGATGGATAGGAGGCTGGGAGCTTACACAGCTCCAAAAGTGGCTGTGTGCTTATGCCTAGATCAGCTTGGGCTGTGCTACCCTAATCTTATTTATTTATTCATTCATTCATTCGTTCGTTCGTTTGTTCGTTCGATCGATCGTTTATTTATTTGATTTATATCCTGCCACTCCTGCAAGGTTCGTGACGGGTCACAATCAATAAAACCTCCTTAAAACCCCTAGTACAATAAAAACCCATCTAAAACCGAACAGCCACCAACCAACCCAAACAATCCAAGCAGCGGCAGCACTACAACCCAATATCTCATGGAGGAATAACAAATCAGTGTCAAATAGCCCTGGAGGGGGGTCCGATCTACCATTGAGGCGTCTACCTCAACCATAAGCCTGGCAGAAGAGCTCCATTTTGCAGGCCCTGCGGAAAGCTGGTAAATCCCGCAGGGCCCACAGCTCTTCCGGGAGCTCATTCCACCAGGTGGGGGCCAGGACTGAAAAGGCCCTGGCCCTGGTTGAGGCCAGGTGCACCTCCTGGGGGCCAGGTATGACCATCAAGTTTGTACCCACAGAGCACAAAGCCCTAAAATAGGGTGCCAGGCGGTCCCTCAAGTATGTGGGTCCCAGACTGCGGAGGGCCTTGAAGGTTACAACCAAAACCTTGAATCTGATCCGGGCAGCAATCGGTAGCCAATGCAGCTGCCTCAGCACAGGCTGGATATGGGCCCTTCAAGATGTCCCTGTGAGGACCCTAGCAGCTGCATTTTGCACCAGCTGTAATTTCCGGATCAGGGGCAAATTACAGCTGGTGCCAAATTCAGCTGCTAGGGTCCTCACAGGGACATCTTGGAGGGCCCATCTTGAGCATGAAAGGCTAACTTCTTGTGCTGCATTCTGTACTTGGTTGTAAACTGCTATGGAGAATATATATATATCAAGAAAAAACTGAATTCTGGCTTCCAGGTGTTTTAAAGGCAATCGCTATTTGAATTCAATACAAAAATCAGAGGAGACACAAGAAGCATCCTAGGGGAGTCATAAAAAGGCATTTTAATGGGGCTGCTGCTCAGGATCATGCCATATGGGCCGTTTCCCCAACTAACATAGATACCATATTGATACTGGGGAACCATCATGTGTGGAGAAGCACTAATATGCAGATGGGAGGACATGAGCTTTTGTATCAGCCTGCCATCCGCGTTGGATTCAGAACTGTTCAGCCGAGACTAATAACCAAAGACAAATGTAATATTTTGATAATCTTCAAGCCTGCTGGAAATCAGACGAGCTACAAAGGCATGGCTTATGCAAACAAGAGCATCTAGAGCCAAGCTCCTAGTCCTTAGTTGTATGAAAGTAGGAAATGGTGCTTACCTTTTCGCTTGGCTTGAGCTATGACATCTGCAGCCCCTTTGCTCATGACTTTTGTGACATATAAAGGGCAATTAGCTTGTTTTGCTATTGTAATAGCACGGTACACAGCCTCTGTTTCAACCTGGGGAAGCACAAAGACATTCAGGACATTGTATTCCAGTTTGTTCTGATAGAACTAACTGCTGATACCCTGAATTATACACTGTTTATATGTAGTGTCTAGGGGTGCACATTTGGATACACCCAAGCCTAAAATATATTGGGAAAATACCAGTATGTTATTTAATATTGCAAATATATCCAGGATCTTTTCAGAGGACCAAAAAAAATGGTTCAAAGGTTTTTGGAAATTACCAGGAAGACTGGGAGCCATCAAGCTTCCATGACTGTATGCCAATAAAGGTCTTCTGATTCTGACGGTTCCAGGGACTATTTTACTCCCCTCCCCCATTTCTGTGCCTCCAGGAGTTTCAGTGGGGTTCCCAGGCTTCTTTTGTCAATTTTAATTCTGTCAGTTTCAAGAATGTATTTCCTCTTCTTTGCCAGTGTTGCTTCGTATCCTCTTCCTATATTTTGCACAACTCTTCCACAATCCTCCCTTCACAAATAAATGGATTTGTTCTACTGTCCTTTCACTTTTATTGTAGTGAACTTGCACTACTACAGTAGCACAAGATTCTGCTGGCCATTTTGGCTATTGCTTCTGCTTCTGCTTCTGCTTTTGCTGGATTGGATTTCTACTGCAGAGATTCTCTGGTTTGACATCAGTCCTGCACTGCCACTGGGCTTCTGAATTTTTCAGCTCCAATGCAGAATTCAGGAATTCCAATATTTTTCAGGTTCAATATACCTCAACAGAACTTTTTTTTTGCACACCCCTAGAAGTGGCCCTGGGCTTCTGTGGAGGTCTCCCATGCCAGTGCTTTAGTAGAAAGATTAATATACAGGTATCAGGCTCAAGAGCTTGTTGTAGCGGTTAGGAGTGCAGACTTCTAATCTGGCATGCTGGGTTCGATTCTGCATTCCCCCATATGCAGCCAGCTGGGTGACCTTGGGCTTGCCACAGCACTGATAAAGCTGTTCTGACCAAGCAGTGATATCAGGGCTCTCTCGGCCTCACCCACCTCACAGGGTGTCTGTTGTGGGGAGAGGACAGGGAAGGTGACTGTAAGCCGCTTTGAGCCTCCTTCGGGTAGGGAAAAGCGGCATATAAGAACCAATTCTTCTTCTTCTGTTAGGTATCATATAGGATTATGGGCATGCTGAATCAGTGTACAGTAAAGCTTGAGGAGCATCTAGAATGCATTACTTAATCTACATCACACCATTTCCCCATCACAGCACTTAAACCAGCATCCATGAGGTTCCAAGAGATTGCTCATGCAGCACAGGCCAGACCCAGACCTATTTAGCTGTAGCAAGTCTGCAACATCATGTACCTTCAGCCCACATCCTGGTATATGCTGATGTCACTTATAATTGGATTTGGGACTAGAGAATGGAGAAAGCTTCTGCTATAACTTAGACAACTGCTGGGCTGGTCCCAGAGAAAAGGATCACATACTGGACGCATAAAATGATGTACCCATATTAACTTTTCTTCTGATGGATGGCAGAAGGAGCTTTTAAAGGAGCTTTTTGCAACTTACACATTCAGTAGATGGTCCAATAAAATGAATTGTTACATTTCAGAAGCTGCCCCTCAGGAACTTGACCATCTAACTTGCCTGCAGGGCATAAGCCATTCCATAATACTAATTTAACATTACCTCTTCTGGATGACTCAGCACATGACCCTCCGGACCAGTAATCCCAAGATCCAATAGTCGTTTTTGCTCCTAAATTAATAAAGAGATATGGGAAATCCAACAGATAAGCAGTGCAATCGGTATGGTAATCTGAAACATCAAAATACGAAACATTCCATCTACAGTCATGACAATCAGAACAATTTGCCATTTGCAACTGCATGAGCAACTCAGCAAGACAGTAAATTATTTTGGGGAAGCTTCATTTGTCTAACCATTGCATTTTTGTCCCTTGCCAATTTACACAGGAAGGCGACTTGCAAAGATGCTATAGAAATGCTTGTCTTAGGACAGAGGCCTGTATATGTGACCAAGGAAGGAGGAATTATGTTGCCATAAGAGAAAAGCCGTTTGTCATGGAACTCTGACAGTGAACTCTACTGGGCTAATTATGCATAAATGGCTGGCTTTCGAATATCTGCCTTGATCTTCTGCATCAAAATTCCATAAAGACATTGATGCTCTTTGAACATCCTTCTCTCAGGGCTGCAGCCTGCAAAAGGGAGAACAGAGTCATACAGAGGATCTCCTGAGAAAAGCAGGAGTCAGAGGTCTGCAATGAGACCAGGAATTTTCTATTAGCGGGAGCTTTTTACAGGATCCAAGCCCTGGGTAATGCCAGTTTATACTGGTTTGGGGACATGTCACTAACTGTACCGTAAAACATGTGCTATTCCAGTGAGTAGATGTGTTTCGCTCAGGCCCCTCCTATTCTGATGTCACCTCTTGTTAGCCAGTCTTTCTGGGGGAATGAGAACAATTGTTCACTTCCTTAGAGAAAGGAGTGAAGCCACTGTTGTCGCCGGGTAACTGATAGGCTGCCTCCATATGACCTATTATGTATGGGGCGGAAAGGCCGGACTGGCAGTGGCAGGACAGCAGGGCTAACCCCCGCATAAACACAATCTCACTGCCACCCTGGCCCGCTCCCAGTCTTGGCATGAATCAGGGCCTCAGATGGCCTGCTGTGGCAGCCAGCAGTGGCCCGGCTGAGGCGGCCTATGCAGAAGGGAAGAAACAGGACTTCAAGGCCGGGCTCCTCCCTTACACCTATAGTGTCCCTCCAGGGACACAAAACACCCTGTTCGGCTTTGTGGTGCTGCGGAGCCGAATGGGGAATTTCTACATGCCCACGATGGCAGGATAGCAGCAGGCCACTATCCCACCATCCTGCGGTGCGACCCCTGTGACCCCCCATCCCCCTGCCTCTGCCACCGCCATGAGTCGTGGCATAACTTTCCCACCACAGAGTTGTGCATGTGCATGCACAACTCTGGGGCAGACCATGTGCACTGGGAGGTTTCCTCTCCTGTGCATACATGGGATGCAGCGGTGCATGCTGCCCTGCCACTAGGAATTGGGGGAGGCCAAGCATGGCTGCCACAGTGCATAATTAGTCCGAGAGTGTGAACAGAATCGGTCACTCTTGCCAAGATCTGTACTGTACAGAGCCTGCAATGGAGAAGATGCAAAAGAAAAAAAGAAAAGAAAAAAGAGTAAAAGGGCTCTGTGTGTGTGTGTGTGTAGGGGGGGATTTGGTCTTGTGTATTTGAAGCAAGATGTGTTTCTCACATCTAAGCATTTAGCATGCCAAAGTGTTTTGTCTCTTCCCAGCCGTAAGAAGAAATATTCTGACAAGTGCTAGATCTCCATGCTTCAGTTTCAAAATCATGTTATCTTCTGTACATAAGTGCTAATCTCTTTGTCTCTGAAGTACTCTGGAGAGGTCTGTTCCTCTT
Source organism: Paroedura picta (assembly GCF_049243985.1). NCBI lineage: Eukaryota > Metazoa > Chordata > Lepidosauria > Squamata > Gekkonidae > Paroedura > Paroedura picta. Next base: position 66,448,625 of record NC_135376.1, on the reverse strand, counting down.
TTTTCTAGTTTTCCACAAATGCCCTTGAATTTCACCCTCAGGGCTCCTCTGTTGTTATGTAGAACTTTCAAAAGAAAAAAAAAAGAAAAAAGCCCTCTGTAGGCACCTGGGAACTGGATCATTAATTAATGGTCATTAATACTGTTTTGATTTTAACAACTTTAATTAGTTTTATGATTTGTAAAGTATTATTGTATACATAAATGTTGTAAACCCCCTTAAAATGCCAGGTGAGATAGGGGCGGTCTAGAAATTTTTGTTAGATTTATTTATTCATTCATTTATTAGATTTATATACCGCTGCTCCCAGCAAGCTGACTCATGGCAGTTCACAGTAAAACACATCATAAACAATATAATCCAAATTATGAAACCTCATATAATATAATCAGCATAATTCTACAACAATTCCCCAAAACATCTCAGAGGCATTGTAGAATGTGAACAAACATTCTCTATTCCCAAGCAAGAGGAATTGCAACCTGATACTATAGGGGTGCCCTGAGGATCAACGTCAAGTCTGTCCATAAAAATGCATAGAAGCTAAAAAAAGAAAAGCCTTCTTCCAGCTATAAAAGCATCCATACCACAGAGGTCACAATATCTCAACACAGAAGGCTGATGCACATGAGGAATTACTAATTGGGGTTTTCTGCCTTTATCATCTTCAAGACCAAAGTACGGAATGCGATAATTAGCTCCTCATGAGAACCTGTGAGCCACTGGATGGGAGGGAAAGAATTCAGAGGGATGAGGCAATCTTTTAGAGGTGTTCTAGCAAGATATGTCCTGATTGGTTGGTGATCAATGCCTGGCCCTAATTAGCCAAAACACTATGTGGGCTAAGAATGATGGGAAAAAAGACTAGCTTGGATTCTGATGGACTAAAGACCTTTACTATGCTCTCCTTATTTGCAAATGGACGAACAAAAAGAATGCTTGAGCTATGGTTTTGGATTTCATGACTCTGCCATCTAACAGAGACCTTGAATGTGTTATAAAGTTAAGATAGGACTTCCACCATAAATCTAGAGCAGAACGCTTTCCTGGGAGTAAGCTCCACAGAACAAAATGGGACTTATTTCTGAGTGGATCTGACATGTTTCCAGTGGATCCTTCCTATGTTATCTTTTGTTGTCTTGATACAGAGTAAAAGGATAAAGGGATGGGAGTTTCCTACAGCAAATTTCATCCCACTAATGAGCCATTTCTGAAATCCTCTGTCCATTTCAAACAGCGCTGCTCCCCTCCCCACTTGCCCTTTTTTTGCCGTGCATTTTTTCTTGCATTTTTAATGCTCTATAGTTGAGCGCTATAGGGCTAGACCAAAATACCACTTCAGTGCTGTTGCTATTCATGTGACAACAGCTGCAGGCATCTCAATGGTCCCGCTGCAGCACTATTTTGATCTAGAACTACAGTGCTCAACTTAGAATAATTTTGAAAAAAAAACAATTTGGGAAAGATTGTGACAACAGAGGGCAGGGAGGGGGAAGCAGCACTACTGGAAGTACTGTGGGCATTTTAAACAGCAGATGACAGTGATTCAGAAGTGCAAAGAAGAGGGGAAAACAGAAGAAAGCTGTTTACCTTGCAACGGCTCAATCCCACTTTGCTAACTGGATGCAAGTGGCTTTTTATGAAAAAGTAAATTAATTCCGTTAGCAGCTGGTTGCTATAATACTTGTGTCTGAAATGACAATCAAAAATCCGCTCGCATCTGGCTACTAGAACGGATTGTAAAGGCTGTCTGAAAAGGGCTGTGATAGCAAGCGTTTACAGTACCTCATCAATGATGTCTCCATTTTCAGCATGGACTTGTGCAATGGCACCCAGATCTCGAATAATGGTGAATATTTCATACATCTGCCAAGAATGAAAGAAAGAAAAAATTCCCAGAGTTTTGGATACAGTTTTGGCTTTGGTTTTTTTTAAATAACCACAATAAGCTTGTATACTAGCTGTTACCTGAGCATCAGTACATTGGAGTTTGTCTTTATAGGCCATGAAAACCAGAAAAGAGTTCACACCTGAACAAAAGTAGAAGAGAATTAACATCGGCAACGTCACTAATTTCCAGGCAACCTGTTCTGGCCAATTGATGTTCACAGCTGGTGAAAGTTTATGCTTAGATTAGACAAATGAAGTTTGATCAAATCTGCATTGCAAGACCTACGTTTGATGACTCAGAAGGAAATCCTTATAAAAATCAAAGGTGTTTTCTTCTAAACAGTGGACTAAACAGTGGACCAAGCTGATGCAGAATTTGGAATATCTGTGTGAAGCCAGATGTAATTAAACTCCTTTTAGAGATGTAAGCGCCATCTCCTGCAAATTTTGCTGTGGTCATATATTTTGTTTGTGGTTCTCCAGATCTGAGTGTACTAAAAGAGCCACTATGGCCCATTATGCACGGCCGCCGAAACGGCGATTTCGGGTCACATGGAAAACGCGGAGGGGGAAGACGCGACGCATACCGGTTATACACGGGGCGGGGCGCGACGGCGGCAAAACCCAGAGTAACCGATTATGCACGCGCCGATCCGGGCGCCGCTTCTGGTTGCGCCCCGCTCACCCGGAAGCTGCGCTTTCTTCCACGTTTCACTGACGCGGCTTTTTCGGCGGCATGCACCGAAGCTGCAGCCGGTTGCGGCCGGCTCCGTGCGTTATCCGTGATTTTAGTCGCCGCCATTCCACCCCGAATGTGCGCTAAAACCCCCGTGCATAATGGGTCCATGAGAAGTAGTTGCCCTGAATTTTACCCAAGCCTGCCCACCCAAAGGCTGATATTCTGCTGCAATGTTGGTCTGCATCAAACTAGTATAATGAATGATTCATTTATACTGAATAACACTGTCACTTTTTCAGTATCTGTAACATAAATAAAGCCTGACTGAGGTGGTGGGAGGAGTTGGGACTCATCTCCTACCTGATTGGCCATCTGTACATTGAACGGCCAGTCATGTAGGCTGTCTCACCCCTGGCCACATCCTCCTCCAACTTCTTCCACATGGAACATGTTCCAGCCTGTGCCACTGGACTGACTGTGAGAGGTAAGGCAGCCAGATTACATGAGCTGGGAGGGAGGGAGAGGGCCTGGGACTGCAGGCCTGGGTTGAGGGGCAAGGGAGGGAGCCCCTGCTAGCACTCCTCCCGCCCCAAGCAGTACTACCATGGCCATGCAACGATCAGAGATTTGTTAGTGGGGTTTCCCCCCCCCACAAGTTGTCACAACACTGGCTTCATAACTTCACTCTGTTTTCCTTGTACTTGAACCATTTTATTCTCCTATGGAGTTGAGTACAACAGCCCCATCTTAGAAGCACACTTTTGTGGAAGACCTTCTAGGGAGCAACTTGAATGCTTCCTAGTGATGATGGCTCCTAACAAGCTCCAATGTGTAAGGATGGAATACCAAGAGTCCAAACCCCAAGACCCAACCCCTTCATCCCCTCACTCAAGAGTCCCCATCAAATTCATTACCATCCTACCTTTGTCTTTAACAAGAGCCTCCAGCTCTTCTTTTATGCTCTCATGCCAGCGGGTGATATCAATGTGCAGAGAATAATCACAGCAAGCCTTACTGTCAGCACACTCCCTCCATTGCTCATAGGCAGTCAGGAGGTTTGCTCCAGATTCAGGAAACACATGGTCCACTGGGGGAAAGAAATCAAAAGTATCAGCAAGAATTTAACTGCCCAATGTGTGTAAAAAACAAACCAAACATTTTCTATTCAAGGGATATGGATCAGGGTTTTCTAATGTCCGTACATATATTTAGGACAAGCTCCTTACTCAAATGATGTCCAGAGTGAAGGTTCTGGAAAAAAAGACACAGGGTGGGGTAAACGTGATAAAACAGTGTCCTCAAAAAAGGACTTAGGAGTGATAGCTTTATGCGACTATAATGAAATGCAAATATGAATGTCTATAGATAAACAGTGCAGAAATTCTTGAACAATGTACTGCATAGATATGAAAGAAGGAGAAATCACCCAGTGTTGTGCCAATGGTTAGAACGTGGAATGGAGGAGGCCCAACCCTGAACTCTGTTGCAGTCAGGGAATCAATCACTTTCTCTCAGCTTCACCTACACCACGCGTGGTTGTGAGAGAAAAAGGAGGATGGGGGAGCCATGAACATTGTCCTGAGCTCCTCAGGGGAAGCTGGGTGGGGGGATAAAAATGGGATTAGAATGATAGAAGACAGAGCAGGGTGGCCAAATTGTGGCTCTCCAAAAGTCCATGGACTACTATTCCTATGAGTCCCTGACAGCATGCCATCCCTGAGATAGAGGATGGATGGACAGAGGCACAGGGCTGACCAGGACCATGTGGCAGTATGGTTAGCTGGCGACCCAGAGTCACAAGTGGGGCTTGTTATAAGGCAATCACATAGCCATTTAATTGACAGATGGAGTCAAATATATGTTCTTAGCTAAAGTACTCAACAGGCAAATGTGGTCTTAAGTATTAACCAAATGGCCTGGAAGCAGGCCAGGTATTTCCCCCCCCCTCCCCCAATTTGGCATGGAAAATTAAAACATTTTGCAATGACCCCTTAATGCAAGTATTCAATACAGCCCATGGCAAAGACAGTACATACATATCATGGTGGTTCCTCCTGCCAGAGCTGCTTTTGTCCCTTGATAGAAGTCATCAGCAGAGGTCATGCCCATCACAGGCATCTGTAATCTAGTGTGTACATCTATTCCACCAGGCATAACTAGCTGGCCATAGGCATCCACTGTTTTTATACCTCCAGGAACAATCAGATTTTCACCAATTTGTCTGAAAAACGACAGTAAGAAGGACTTTCAAAAGGCAATGCCTTTAACTGAGATGTCAAGGTTATAGGACCTGAATTGGATGACCCTCATCAGATCTTGGAAGCTAAGCAGGGTTGGCCCTGGTAATAGTAATTGGATGGGTGACAACTCAAGACATCCAGGATTTTTATGCAGGGGCAGGCAATAGCAAACCACCTCTGAATGTCTCTCATCTTCAAAACCCTATGGGGTCACCGTAAGTCAGTTTTGTCTTGACAGTATTCCCCTCCCCCTCTGCATCACAAGGTTATATACATTCAGCAGGCTTCAGTTCTGATACTGAAGGTTCTGCTTTAGGAAATGTCCCTCTCTGCATATATCTCTTTTTTCCAAGGAGTATTACTACACAGTTGTGAGTTATACAGGAAACAATGGAATATGATATCTGGACATGCCCTTGATAACATCAAGCTCTGAATATATACTGTCAGTGCTTTCTACATTCCAGCTGGATTGAGAAAATGGTTTGGGGAGGAGGGTTGTTCCACCCCAAAAATCATATGTTCAGGTTAAAATTTCTTTCTTGCAAGTTCAGTACTGAGAAATTAATACATGTTCACCACCTGCCTCAAGATATGGGTAGCCAATGCCTTCCTGTATCTGTCAAAGGGAGATATGAGCTGCGAATATGCTCCTGCAACAAATTCTAAGCCTTGTTTTGGGAAAGATCTAGTTGTTTTGTGGTTACTGCTAGCCTAACAGAGATGCTTTGAGTTTGTTTGAACACTATCCAGGTAAAACCATATGTTCTGCTCCCTCTAATTGATGCATATGTCAGTTTTCCAAGTAAGTCAAGCTTAAATTCTCTGAAATTGTTTGTGGTTCTGGATAAGTGTTAGAGAGTCCACGTAGGTTTAAGAGCATCTGTAGTAACAATACCTACCACCCACGTCCAGTAGGATCTCGCAGGGCCTTTTGCATGTGGAAGTAAGCAGATGCTGCGACACTGTATGAACAACCCAATCTTGTAGACAACGGCAAGAACAGAACAGCAGTTCCATGCACGTGACATCCCTTCTGTTCATGGGACTGTGCCAAATGTGGTTATTGTAGGGCAAGTAATTTTGATACCACAGCCAAAGATCTGGTTTCCAGTGGCTGAACATGAGATTATCCACAAACTACTTCCTCCATTATAAACTTATTAGTTCAAGAGGTTGTTCTGCAATAAGTGTTTTGGGGAGTGTGGTTAATACTTCAGCACTCAAGTTGCCCAACATATGACTTGAAGAAGCACTTCCAATTACTTACAAATACTACCCACTACCAATTCCTACAGATTTCTGTTTAAATAACCTACAGACATCCAGCATTTGAACTGAGAATTTTGTATACTGACAATGCAATCCTAAACAATCTTTCCAAGGACATCAGAGTCAATGAACTTAGGAGGATGTAACTTTGCTTAGGATTGCTCTGTTGAGTGTTGTAAATATCAAAAGGGGCTTAGAAAAAGTGCCTCAATGCAAGTGACATTACAAAATATACAAAACTGCCTTACAGAATTTTTCCCCCAACAACTTACTTAATCAAGCCATCTTCCACATAGATATCTGCATAAAATGACTGGTCGTCATTGACAATCTTCCCTCCTTTGATGAGCAGCCGATCACTCTAATAAAACAAACAGACAAAAGTTTTCCAAGGTGACTTTTAGAGATTTCCTCCACATGACAGATGCAACTTCCAAGTCGCCATGCTGGTCTGCAGTAATGTTAAGGAAAAAAGAAGTCATACAATACCTTTTATTGAGACCACCAAAAATATTTCAGAATAGCAAGCATGAGAGAGCAAGCCTGATTTCTCCAGAAGTCTTCATCAGATTGGATGTTTGGTATGAAAAGGGGAAGCAGGGAGAGAAAACAGGCTGTTTCAAGGCAAGATCAAAGTTGCAACACAAGCAGACTGTATCCTGTTTTCAGTTTAATACTGCAACTGTAGATTTTGGGTCTTTCCACTATGCCCTGGGGAACCAATCCACCTCACCCCAGCTTTCTTTTCTGTACTGAACACCCAGCTTGATGAAGTGTTCTGGGAGATGCAGAAAATTGCACCCCAATTTGCCATGCACATTGTCTGGTGATATTTCATGGAATCTTAATAAAAAGTGCCACATGACTTTCATTTATGGAACTCATTCGCAGGCTGTTTTATGCTTACTCAGAAGCATGTGTTAATAAATGCCCAACAGCTGAGACTCAAGATTGCTCTAAAACATACAGATTTTAGATCCGGTATCTCCATTTGATTTTTGCTGATTCTTATAAAAAAGATACAAACTATACTAGCTCAAAGATACACACTTAAAAGGTAACATCCATAGAAAAATGAATGATCCAACAGAAGAATAAGGTAACCATAGGAATGAACCCTCTGTTCTTTCTTTAAATACAGCTGCCATGATCCACACAGTACCACACAGGTGCTGTTTTCCTTTGACCTCTTTCCTTTTACTAACTGCATCAGGTGACAACAGATAGTGAGGGGCCAGCACACTCAATTTTCCTTCTTGTCTGCCCTAAGGTTGTTGTTTTTGTTGTTTTCCTTGTAGGGGGAAAAACAGGGACTCCTGGAAAGAACAGTTTTTAGTGCACTTGTTTATTGTTGAAAAGGAAACAACCACATGCAGTTGAGGGTCAACTGGAGTTTGGCCATGCAAAGAAGTAGGTCAGAGGTGGCAGTCCACAAACCTTGTTTATGCGGTCGAGGATCATGTGCTTGCACCCATTACCCCAGGGACATAATGCACTGTGTGATGTGAGGTTTGGTGGGGACTGCCATATGTGACTAGATCTGATTGGCACTAATTTCTCCCTGCTTTTTAATAAGGAAAAAAATCATAGGAATTAGGTCTATGACAAATGTACAGGTAAAAAGCCCTTGCAATCCCTTATGTGTATGTGAGCGATGTATGACCCCACTCCTGCCAGAAATGGACCTCAGTTGGCCTTCAGATACAGTCTGCCCAAGAGGTAAAGTGCACTTATTTGAATATCTCTGAGGAACTGGGCTTGAGACTTGACACTCCTGAGCTTGATGCAAATAACAAAACAAACACATTAAACAATGACACGTACAACTACAGTTTAATTATTGTTACTGTATTGTCATGTTGTGAGCTGCCTGAGTCCAGTTCGGAGGGAGGTATACATACAATAAAACAAATAAGTAAACACAATGTGAGAGGTCCCTATATCACACTCCTGTTCAATTCTTCCTTTTAAAAAAGGGCCTTGTGACCAAAGGAACTTTTAAAGCAAAAATAAAGACATTTCTGAAGACTTTATATCCTGCTTTTCTCCCCCACCAAAGTGGTTTACAACACTTTTCTCCCTTCCTCCAGCTTATCATTGAAAGGACAACTTCACAAGGTAGGTTAGAAAGCGGAAGTGCCTTTCTCAGTGAGCCTCCATGGCACTGGGGGATTGCATACCTGGGCATCCCAGGTTTGGCCACTACACCCTACCATAGTTGTCTCCCTTGTTAATCTGTCTGCTTAAGTTCTTTATGTTAAAAAAGCATCAATGTCTGAATTGTCCAGTTGTGGGGAAGATTACTGCACAGACAGAAATACAGCTGGAAACATCACAAGATTCTCTTGGGTTTTATAGGCTGCTTCAGGAAAATACGCTCAATCGGTTTAAAAGAGAAATCTAATTACAGGTTGCGTTTATAAATACTGTTGTGCATGTTGAAGTGGAAAATGTCCTTTAGTTTTAAAGAGAACAATTGGGTTTTTCACAAGGGTGTCTGGGTAAAAAGCTCCCCTGACCTCTTAACCCCACCCCCATGAGGGCCTCCTGGATTCCTGACTTTCAAGTCCTCTCCCATAACAACCGAGCATGCCAGATGCGGTCAGCGGGCTTTCATTCAAGTGGCTTTTTTTTCATCCCATGCTTGAATGGCTGGTTTGCTGAGCTCCACATGGTCAAACAATGCAGAATTTTAAAGAGCCTTCAGTTGTCAGACAGAGGGGGAGAAGCCATCCTGCCCAAACACATGCATTCGATCACAGTGGCTTTTCAGAAAAAAACAAAACCCAAGAGTAATGGAAGAGCAGAGATGCAGCAAGGCCTACCCCGACAATGTGCCATCTCTGAGACCATTTATGCACTGGTAACTTCACTGCCCTACCTCCCATGCAGGAGCACAGATTGGGGGCAATTGAGGTGCATGGGGCCAAATGCTCCCCCATGTGAGTGCAGGAAGAGGTGTGGCAATCTGCCACGACTAAAACTCCAGCCTGCAGCCCAGCATGAAACCTCCAGTGCGTAAATGGTCTGAGTGAGGAACTACAGAGGTTGTTCTCTTGCACAGATAGCAACCCCCTTGCAGAGAAGCATCAGTAGAGGTTACAGGCAGGGATGGACTGGCCCTTCAACAGACTGGGAAATTTCCTGGCAGGACACTGGCAGCCACAGCTAAGCAGGCCCCCATGGTACTGGCAGTGCTATTTGGAGGGGGCGGGAATGCAATTTAGGTTCAGGCTGCAGAGACAACAGACATTCACTCACTATTGTCCATGCTTAAGCCAAGTGGCCTCTCCACAAAGACAACTTGGCCAGACACAGATTTATGCAGAAGAAAGCTACAGTTAACTTTAGGGTCTCAGATTATGTGAGGCTTCTCCATACAAATCACCACTCAGTTGCAATGTTAGTAGAACAAGACCTGTTTGGAAGGATAATACTCTGGGGAGTTTTAAGCCCTGCTCTTGGCTCTGCTTCCTCCTAGGCTACTGGAACAACCCAATCCTCCCTCCTGTTTACAAGTTAAGTCAATTAAAACAGGATCACGTTAACCAGGAATAAATGGTGATGTGCGGAATCATAAGGTTCATAAGGTTCATTTGGAGGTCAACAGAACAAGAGGACACTAACAGCTAGGTTTCATATTATACAACAGCCAGGATCTGAAGAGCTGGCCAGAAGCAGGCAAGGTACATGCCTGAGTCCCATGGGATATTCAAGGTTCCTTCTTTGGAATAATTGACACTCCACACCGTATGGCAAGCTGCTTTTTAACCCCTCCCAGTTTCAAAAGCAAGTTGTCAGAAAGTCCTGGTTTTGCAGTGGGATTGCTAGACACCTTGTGTTCATAGAACTCATTTCACAGTACTTTGGAGACTGATCAGGGTACTGTCCTCTGTTTCACATTTTATTTCAGCAGCTATCCCTCTCTTCAACTCCTATCAGCAAACTTCAATCATTAATGTGGAAAAAGAGGTCGGCTATAAACAGGGTAGGGTTTGCTGGAAAAGATGACTTTGTAAATTAGCCCCAAGCAAGGAAAACATGACTGGATGATACCGAGAATGCTACAGAATGTTGACAGCAGTCAGTTACAGCAATGAAGAGTAGGGGAAAATCTGTCTGGAAGTTTACAAATTCCTTCAGGGGGATATTTTGGTGAAGGGGCAAGAGTTCCAAATTGCAACACCCTCCTGTGGTTCTTCAAATGCTCCCCCCTTTTAAAAATGTAATTCACAAACATAACATAGCAAATATAGGTACAGATAGATGTTTGTGTGAGATAAAGCAGGGTAAACAAGAAACAGTAGTATCAAGACAGAACCCTGAAGAGCATGACTCAGACCTCCATTCTGAAAGGGCAGGGCTTCTTACTTCGAGGAATCTTGTACGTCTCTCTTATGGAGAACCCTGTGTGGTGTCATTTCAGTAGCAGCCACAGAATGGATGCAAATGTCTCTGCCCAGATATTCCCATTCATGGGGAAGCAGAAAATATTCGGGAGTTGTCCCTGGAGTCCCGTTCCAGTTATCACTGTGAGGCAATCCCAAACTCAGACAAAATGGAAGTGCTCATAACGGAGAGCTGCTACGGCAGACATGATAGATGCAGAGGGCGAGACGTTATTGTGGGTTGAAAGGAGGTTGATGTGACTGAAGTCTGTGAAAAGGGTTCCATTCCACACTCCTTTGAAAGCCACATTATTGGGTTATAGGTAATATAAACATGTTGCCTTTTGCTTTTGAAAAGCAATTCAGATGTACGCAGAGTCTTGCCATTATGAAGGGCCACCAATGGAGGCTAAAATCCTGCTGAAATCCATTAGGGTTCAAATGAGGTTACGGTCAACAAAAGATCACGTTCATTCTCTCCCTGGAGAGCGTACAGTGACAAATGCTCAATACCAGCCTCGGAATATACTTGCAATTTCCTGATTTTGAGGTTTGTTGGCAAGTCAAGAGTGAAACTCACATACAGTCCATGTTAGCAGCAGAAATCCCAAAGGTCCCACAAATTAAGATTCATCTGTGGGGGAAAACCCTCCCCTAATAACCTATCTTGATTGCTGCTGGTGAAAAACACTCCAAGCACCGAGATGAAATTATGCTCCCGGCCCTTATAAGAGGGGTGTTTGTGTGTGGTTGTATTTGGCCTCTGAGCATGACCCACATTTTCCTAAACTGCACCCTTTGAATATGGTAGAAAAGATTACTCTTGCAGGCTGAGTTAAAACCAGCCGTTTCTTGGTTTTAGAAATGTCTGAATGAGAAATCAGGTTGGGGCCTGAGACAGGACAGACAATGGAACAAGAGAACAGCCACCGCTGGAGCGGAAAGAAAGGGGGTGTTAGAGAGGAAAGGGTTGTTTTTGAGTTGGAATCTGGATATCCGGGTCTTTCCAGCTTCCAAGAGTAGCAAGATTTGGAACCTCCCCATTTGTTCCAAGAGAGGCACCTCTAGGCCAGGTCAGCCTAGACTGGGCCGAACAGAGGAATCCCCAGTGGTGCCGTGGCACCTTGATTCTGAATAAAGAAAGCAGGCCAGAGGCCCCGACTGGCAACCAGCCCTGGCAGGCCTCTCTGGGCAGCAACTGCCCCCCCCCCGACCCAACTCCCAGCCCCGCCGGTCGAACCAGCTCCGCCCCCCCCCCGCTCCCCCCTCCGTTCCCGGCTCCCCGCAGCCCTTCCCGCCGCGTCCCCCGTTCTCCTTGGCCCCGGCGAGCCCTCTCTCACCGTGATCCGAGGGATGTTCTTCTTGCCCTGGTACGACATCTTCCCCGCAGGGCGAGCCCAACCCGGGAAGGATCGCGGCGAGCGGCGGCCTGCCTGCCTGCCTGCCTGCCTGCGTGCCTTGGGCTTCGGCAATCCCGGGGAGCAGCAGCAGCAGCAGCAGCTGGCTGGCGCGGCACCGCCTGTGCGTGCGCGCCTCCCGTCCCTTCCCGAGCCTTCGGTTCCCCGCCCGGCGGATGGAGGGAGCGGAGGCAGAGGCTCGGTGGCTCCCCCTGGCCGCCCCGCAGCCTGATTAGCATGCGGCTGGCGTGCGACGGCGGCGGCGGCGGCACCAGACAGGGCCCCAGCAGAGCGAGCGAGCGAGCGAGCGGGCGAGCAGGGGGGTCTGGCGGGGCCTCCAGCTAAGCGAGCGCCCTGCAGGAGCCTGCGCCGGCCGACAGAGGGCCCGTGGCCGGGCCTCTCGGCGGGGCAGGGAAGATCTACGGGGCAGGCGGAGTCCCGGCCGCTCGGCGGCTCCCTTTGCGCCCCAGCTGGGCTGCTCCCGCCCGCGGGGATTTGGGGGGGGGGGGCTTCTGCCCTCCGCTCCGAGTTAGCCCTCGTCGTGGCCCGCCCTGAAAACGAGTACTTCCTGGCAGTAACTCGCTTAAACTCCGCGGGGAGCTTTGTCCCCAAGAAACTGGGTGTAGGATCCCTATCGTCGCCCTCCCCCAAGATTCCGAACGGGCAATCCGATCCTATGCATATATGATCAGAAGCCCCGCCTTGTTCAATGGAACTTCCTTCCAAGACGTGAAAAACTGATTTGTCGTCCGGTTCAGCTTCCTCCCTGAGCTCCACCGGGAACACAGTGCAGGCATTTGAGTAATGATCCGGGTGGGAGAATCCCTGGCATGGGACTTCCCTTGAGGCAATATTTCACATAAAAGTGAGTAATCCTAAACAGGCCTACTCACAATCCTCCTCAGGTTTAATCAGTGGAGTTTATTTCCAGAAATACGTTTTTGGAATGAGATACAAAGACAGGAACTCCCTGCCACAAGGAATGGTGATGCCCGTTAACTTTGAGGGCTTTCCCTAAAAGCTGGCCAGATCCCTGGAGGTGGTCTGAGCGCCTGTTACTGGAAACCTCAAATGGGGAGGTCTTCCTGCTTGTTCCCAGAGCTCCATTGTTGAAACAGGATATCATCCAGCAGGGCTCTTGCTTTCATCCGGGACTATCGCGCCCCAGATATATTGATAGACGCTTCTTCCTAAAAATCATTCTTTTCGAATTCCCAGGAGCAAAAAAGTAAGGAAGAGGCCCACTCCCCTTTGTGCCGCTCTTTATTAAAAATCATTTGTCAGCATTCAGGGGCAGGTGGCAGGCGCACGGCGCAGAGCTCCAGTTTTAAATGCAGAAAGAGAGGCGCGTTTTTGAAGCACCGAGGCTGTCGCTATTGCCCATCCAGCTATACCTTTAGGATGGCCTGCTCTGCTGCGGGCTACTAACTCCATTATTCCGTAACCTTTCCATGCACACTATTGCATTTTTAGGGGATGCTCTTTCTGTTTCTTTTTGTTGTTGCTAAAAAACGGCCAAGCGACTGTCCTTGGCTTTAATGATAGCAGCTGCCTTGGTTGGGGGGCGGGGGGGGGCGCTTCCACTGAGCACGTGGAGGGATGACGCTGTAAACTCTGTTTGGACACGCGAAAATCTCTGGTGCCTGCCATTTGCCTTGCACGATAACAAACAATTGATCCCCCTTGTGATCCTGCCACTGGGAGGTCCAACTCTGGCAAGACCCCGTAGAAACTGCGCTCAAAAGCCACATGCAAAGTGATCCCTAGAGAGGGGCCGGGCAAATCAATCTCCGCCTCTCTTTTGAGGCTGCTATTGATTACCTGGAAGTAATTAAATACAGTACAGTTAAACACAGGATTACCTCTGTATTTATTTCAGAATTCCATCGTGGTTTGGGAAATACAGTTTATTGTTTATGCCAAAGGGCTCGAAGTTTGTGGGTCGCCCGTCTTGCATGGGGCAAGTGTGGACGCAGAGTTCTATTGCGAAGAATAAATTCGTTGACGTGTCGCTCTCCCTGGTGCTGAATAAGCGCTCAGGGAAAGTGGCATAAGTACCTATTTGACTGGCGCAGGATGCAGACGCGATATATGTCTCTCTCCCCTACCTCCCCACTCCGTTCAGGGCATGGGACTTACCTTAGAGTTATTCAAAAACTTCGGATGTCATTAAATGCATTTCTGCGCATTGGGGAGGGGAGGGGAAACTGGTCGGTTTTTTAAAAAAATGGGAAGAGGAAGGAGGAAGACTTTAAGGAGAAGCCCCAAAGTTCATTTCCTTCATTGACTTCTTCCAGCGACCGTCCCCAGCGTGTTCTCTCCCCGTTACCTGATGGCAGCCATTGGGCCACTCCTCTGCTCCTCCGTCGGAAGGGGCGCCAGCCAGGGGACCCGTGGGCGTCAGGAGAGGAGCGCTGCGGCGTCCGCTTCCGGCTTCGCTCTGCCCTCCCGAGTCGCTGGAGCGCCGGCTCAGGTCCGAGCGGCTGTCCTGCTGGCTTCCTCGCTTTCCTCCGCGGAGAGATTCGAAGTCCAGCGTTTTGTTTTCGAAGGCGCCCTCCACGTTGCAGAACATGCCTCCGTACTTCTGCCGGGGCTGGGGGCTGCCGGTGCCCAGGGCGGCGAAGTAAGCGGGCAGTTCCTCGTCTCTCTTCTCCGCCTGCTGCTCCCGCCCGCCGCTCATGGCTGCTGGGGAGGGAAGGCGCTCGCCTCGCCTCGCTGTGGACCCGCGAGTGGAGGGAAGGGCTGCCCGCCCCCCAACCCCCGGAGGGCTGCCGCCGTGGAGCGGGCTGGGGAAGGGAAATGCTCGGCCGGACCTCACTGCTCTGCAGCCGGGGCCCGGAGTCGCTAGGCGGGCGGCGCCATTGGTCTCCTCTGCTCTCAGCCCGGCAGGGAGCTGTCCAGGGGTTGTGGTGCTGAAGTGGCCGCCCAGACGGAGCTCATCAGCGAGCACCCACCTGCGGGAGAATTCCCACTCCTGTCACTTATGCCGCTTTGTCTCTCGTGCGGCCCATTTTAACTCACTTGGAAGCGGGTGCTGTGTTGGTCACACCATGTGGTCTGTACAAAAGACAGGATATCTTGTACTGAAGAAACTGTACTTTTAACAATTGTCACAATGAATGAGTCGTCAGTATTCCTATGAATTAGTCAACTATTCCTATGTAAGATTTTTGCTTACTGATGATATTCACCACAGCCAATAAACTATTCCTTTTCATTTTTCACCCACTCTAGTGGTTCAGTGGCTAATACTTACAGCTCAAATGTTCTATTCATATAATTAGTAACACACTGAAAGGGTACATAATGGCTATTTCTCTGAACAGAAAAACTGGAACCCACCTACCAGTCCTTGCAAAAGAGTCCTCCTATCCATGTGTGATTGCCCCACTGGTGTTGTGTTTGGAAGCCATACAATGATTTATGTGCAGCTTATCCTAGTTTTTATCAGAGAGCTTGGGAAAATCAGAAAGTGAGAACAAAGAAGCTTGCTGGGTGACTTTGAGCCATTCACACATTTTCAGCCTAATCTACCTCATCTTATTGTGAGGGTCAAATAAATGAGAAGAAAATGATGTAAACCACTGAGTTCTCACTGAGGAGAAATGCAGGGTATAAATGTATAAATAAATAAATAGTACCTCCTCCCTTCTCAGCCCATCTGTCACTCTTACTCTACAGACAATCTCCCACCATGTTGCTCTTATCATAACATTTCCAGCTATATGCATCTATTTGTAAACAGGGAGAACATTCCTACATGGATGTATCCAGATTCTTATAATTCTTACTGTGTGCTAAATTATGATCCCAGTATAGAAATATGTACATATTAGCCTGAGGGTTACAGCCACATAACATGATGCTTAGACAATCCCAGGATGTTTCTGTATTTGATGAATTTCCTATTGTGGGCTACAGTCGTTGGAATAGTAATACTCTACAATAGAGGTTCCCAATCTTTTTTGGTTTGATGACCCATAAGTCCAAATTTATTTGGTATAGTGACCTATCTATCTGGGGCTGGCCCAAGGTTTCATTTTTGGCATTCTTAGGCAAACTATGACCATAGTGCTCATCTAGTCCAGCATTCCATTTTCTACATTGGCCCAGTGGGCGTTTTTGAGAAACAGACATTGCATAAAGGGCACAGCTACCTCCAAGCAAGTGGCTTTGCAAAGTGCATAGCCTTTATGCTTCAGCCCTCTTCTCCATTACTTCTTCTAATCCTGGTGTAGTTTATAAGCAACCATTGTTCAGCATAACAAAATATTCAAAAAAATTGTCATGCTGATTACAAAAATATATAATTCCATTGGTTTAAAAGACTTTTTTAATTAAAAGTTTACAATAAGTTATGTACTGTACAAATGAATTAAAAAGTCTCTGATATATAGCATATGAATCACAATACAAAAATATGTGTAAAACTTTGTACATACAAGCCTATTTTAGGCCCATCAATTATATTTTTAGCACAGAACCAAACATTATGGATTTAGTATATGAATAATATGAGGGTACATCATAGAACACAAATAAAATATGGCATATTTACCATGAAAAAACCCTATTGTATATCATTTTAGTTTTTACAGACATTTACAGTAGATTTTTTTAAATAAGCTGTACAATAAATATGTATTTTTCATATACATATTCACAACAAGATTTCCTGAGTCTAAACTAAATCCATATATAATTCAGAAACTACCCACTATAAGGGTTAAATGGTATCATTACAGATGCATGGTAATTTGGCACCCATCCACACAAATATAATTAATAAGTGATGGGTTCTTCTTCCCATACACACGCACATCCACACACTCCAGGTATTTATGTTAACAAGCTGTGTAAGGCACTCAAGGATATACTGAAGGCTACAGATATTAAACAAGCAGAATACTTTTGAATAACAACAACAGTCCCTCAACAGCTTGATCTACAGGCATACACCTGAAACACATAACACACAGTCACTGACAAATTCAGCAGCACTTCAAATGGATTTTAGCTTAGACATGAGTTTGAAAAAATGCCCCAGGAACACAAGCCAGATAACTGTTGCAATACTTAAACAGTGCACATGTACGATAGTATTAAGGCTTTCCAGAAACTCTGGTGTTAACCATTTAATGTAGTGATATTATTAGCTGGATAGGCTACTATCCAAAATTTAAAACCAGATATACTCACAGGCATTTCTGGCAGAGGAAAAAGCAGGGAAGATCCTGCTAGCTGCACATCAAAAGTTCCAGAAGCTGCCTTATATTGAAGCAGACCATCGATCTATCAAACTTAGCATTGTCTACTCAGGCTGGCAGCACATCTCTGGTGCTTCAAACTACTATCTGATCCTTAATTGGAGATGCCAAGGATTGAACTTGGGACTTTTTGCACGCCGAGCAGATGCTCTACCACTGAGCCACTGCCCCTCCCTGGCAAAGTTTGCTTCTTGCTACAAGCCTGTTATTTATTTATCACGTGGTATGTATAGTGTAGCCATATCCAAGGATTGTCTGGTAGCTATAAAAGGAGTGTTCAGAGGCAGTTGGCTCTGCATCATGACCCCTGGTGTTCCTTGGAGGAACCACCACCCAACTCCTTGGAGGTCTCCCATCCAAATACTAGCAAGGGTCATCGCCCCCTAGCTTCTGAGATCTGATGGGATTGAGCTTGCCTGGTAGACTTGCCTGGTGGTGGGAGCTGAAGTGCAAAATCCCAGAGAGAGGAAGACCTGCTCGGCCCTTTGAATCTTTCTCCCTCACCCTTTTTCCTGTTTGGTTTTTATGTTAGTTGATATATAAAATAACAATAATGAATAAAATAGTAACTAAGGTTTTGTTGTGAGTTGCTTCATACATGGTGACAGCATGCGGGATGAACATGCGGGAAGGGAATCACAGGCTTGTTTGTTCTCCATAATCTCTTGTAGAACCTTTATCATGAATTATGGATATATGTATAAATCTCTATCTAAATAGGTCCCAGTTTATCCAATCCCTCCCTCATTCATTCAACTAGAACTCCAGTAATGTTAAAAGCTATTTGAGCAGTTAAAAAATTGCCAGATGGAACCAATGATTTCATTCCCTAATTTACCAAGTTCTGATTAAACTGAATCAATGAAGTAAAGCTAGTGTTCAAAATGTGTAGATGCTGTATGTAAAGGGCTTTCTCTGACGACTGTAATGGTGCACTCTCACAAAGCATAATGCTGTGGGAATAGTATGGAATGTTACTATTATTGTCATTTATTAAATGTATAGCCTGCCTTCCTCCTAAGACTCAAGGCAGGTTACATAAAAAATATTCCCCCCCCCAAAAAACCCAACCCTTAAAACAACATTAAATTCCCAAATACCAAGATGACTCAATCCCTCCTTCCTACTACAGTCATCCGACAAGGGGTTTGCTCGATGTTATAAAACAGCCTGGGGAGGCCCATTGCTCTTGGTAACCTGGCCTCAACCATAGACCTGGTGGAAGAGCTATGTTTTACAGGCCCTGCAGAACTTTGACAGTTCCATCAGGGCCCTCAGGTCTCCTGGGAGCTCATTCCACCAGGTTGGGGCCAGGGCCAAAAAGGCCCTGACACAGGTTGAGGCCAGGTATATCTCTATGAGGCCAGGAACCAACAAAAGATTAGTACCCACAGAGCAAAGAGACCTGCAGGGGCATAAGCAGACCAGCAGTCCCTCAGATAGTCAGGACTCAAACCACGAATGGCCTTAAAGATCAAAACCAAAACCTTGAACTTGATCCGGGCCAGAACTGGTAACCAATGCAGCTGCCTCAGCACTGGCTGGAAATAGGTCCTCTAAGATGAGCCAGTGAGGACCCTAGCAGCTGAGTTCTGCACCAGCTGGAGTTTCTGGATCAAGGACAAGGGTAGATCAGCATAGAACAAGTTACAGAAGTCCAGTCTAGGGGTGATAGTCACATGGATGATTGTGGCCAGACAGTCCGTGCAAACTACCCGTGTGATCTGTGCTTCCGTCAAAAGGGAAGCATCAAGAATCACACCCAGGTTCCTTGCTGTGGATGAAATGTTAAGCTGAGCCCCTGCAAAGGTAGGGAGATGTGCTTCCTGTCCTTAGACTTTCCTGCTCAGTCACAGGAGTTCCATCTTGGAGGGGTTGAGTTTCAAGCGGCTCTGCTCTAACCATCCACCAATGGCTTCTAAACATCTGGCAAGTGTAACAGGGGGAGTCTGGGTGGCCATCCATGAGGAGATAGAACTGGGTGTCATCTGCATATTGATGGCAATGCAGCCCATAGCTCTGGACCAGCTGTCCTAGAGGGCACATAAATATGTTAAATAATGTGGGGGAGAGTACCATGCCCTATGGTACCTCACAAGGGAGTCCATATGTGATAAAGTGTCCCTCACTGCCACTCTCTGTGTCTGGTCCCAGAAGAAGGAACTCAGCCACTGAAGGGCTGTTCCCCAGATCTGGCCACAGTGAGGTGGTGGGCCAATAGCTCATGGCTGACCACATCAAATATGGCCAACAGATTGAGCAACATGAGTTTGGCTGATCCGCCCTGATCCAGCTGACACTGGAGATCAACCAAGGTAACCAAACACCGTCTCCATCCTATGGCCAGGATGGAAGCCCGAATGGTTTGGATCGAGTGCCAAAGTTTCCTCCAAGTAAGCCAGGAGCTGGTCTGCCACAGTCCTTTCAACTTCCTTTCCCAGAACTGCAAGATATGAGAACAGGTAGTAGTTGGCCAGGTTCTGTGGGTACAGCAATGGTTTTTTTCAGCAAGGGATGGAACACTGCCTCCTTCAGCACCTCTGGGAACTCCTCAATGGACAGGGAAAGGTTGATAATCTCTCCCACAGGATAGACAGAGGTGGCATAGAACTCACGCTTAGCCATCCTAACCGTCATCTCATATGCCCTCATAAGCACACGATGGGATGTTCTTGCAGATTTGTCATGAGATTTCTGACACAATTGCTCTAGCCATTTCACTTCCCTCTTCCTCTTCCTTAACTCCCTAGGAGCAATCTTATCAATGGCAGCAGTTAAGCAGGACTGCCAGTCCACCACTAACATCACCAGTGAGTTGCTGGGAGGCATTGGATCCTGCAGAGCATTCAGGAATCTGGTCAGATCCATAAGTCTCTGCAGGCAGGTTAAAACGCACCCACTGCATTGTGATAGGCAATTTCTGGCTCACTATTTGGGATGAGACACAATTAAACTGCCTGAGTGCAGAAATCCCACTTCAGATGCAAGAACTTCTGTGATGTTGATGGATTCCCCATTTAGACAAATGAAGATAGTGCAACAGCATTAATATATATGTGTACTCAATATATGTATATCACTTAGAACTCTGGATTGGGTAAATCTGTAAAAAAAAATTGCGTCTTACATTTAAGGCTCTTGTATCTATGGGACCCTTGTAGTCTCTTCTGCTGTACCCTCCCAAGAGCTCTATAAAGTGATTAGCACTTGTTCAGAGTCCCTGGCCCAAAGCACTAAAATTGGCCTTGACCAGGGGCAGGGCTTTTTCAGTGTAATTCCTAGTGTAATATTCTTCCTGGGCCCTCTGGGACTTTCAATGGTTCTGGAGGGCCTACAAGACCGAGCTGTTATGCCAGGCCTACAACCGAGGCCAAGAAATTACCACCAAGGAAACTGCTGGCCTCCCTGCCCAAAAACCATACTTGTAAAACACTAATGCACCTATTAAACTAGCCCCCTCTCTGTAATGGTTTTTAGGAGGTGGCCTTTAATCATTTAAATTGGAGTCCTAACTTATATATTAATTGTGTTAACTATGTAAATTATATTATTTTTGCTGTTACCTGCCCTGACCTTACTGTGAACTGTGGGCTACAAAAATAAATATTAGTATTATTATTTAAAGTTTAGGTTTCTCACAATGACTGTCTAGAGACACAGAATCAAACTCAGGCAAAACAACAAAATCTAGAAATATGTGTTTGTGACTTTAACTACTTTTATGTATGATATACCAATACATAGTGGAGAATTCCAGTAGAGATATGGGGTACTTGTTTGTGCCTCATTAAAAGATCTCATTTTTAAGAGTACTTTTTAAAGAGTACATTTAAGAGTACATTTTTAAGAGTACACTACACTGAAATTCATAAGATCAACTTCAATACAGTGGTCAAGTTCTAAAGCATGAATTTGGGCAATGCAATTTTCCTGAAATTTCCAAGGGAGCTGGAATTAGAAATGAAAACTGGGAATGCGCCAGTTTATATGTGCATGTGCACATGAATGTGCACAACATAACCATTCACATCCTTCAGTCCTGACTAAGGATCCCAGCAGATCTGTGTGGCTGTGGATATTGGAGCGAAATCCCCCAAAGACAAAATATCAGATTGCCTCTTGTGGGTTGCTGTTTTATATTTATTTGGGGGGGGGGGGTTTGACTTTTAAAAAATTTCTTAACTCCTTTATCAAGTGAAGGATTCAGGTTTTACATCGTAATACACTCCCAGCTCCCATACCAAAGATGGAGAATAAAAAGACTACAGAATATGTCTCTCTTCGTATTTAAGATAAGGGGATGTGCTTTAATGGTTTGGCACATATGCCACAAGTCAAGCCCCAAGTACGAAACAGTGCCATCCTTTAGTTTTGCATGCACTGCATATGCAACCTTGCCTTGTTGTGGTTTACTTTTGCTGAACAGATACATGGAGCAAAAAGCAGCACAATATAGAGGTGTATAGGTTGGATTTTCTGCCTGACTGTAGTGCTGTACTGAGAGTATGTAGCATTTTAAAGTGGTCCTTTATCAAATGCAAGGAAAGACTTTGCTTGCATGGTTGTGTTGTTCCTGATACCCTTCCTCACATTAGTCTGACTTGTCCTGTTTTCTCTAGCCAACATAGTTTGATTCAGGATTATATAGTTAAGACTGAATTGTAGCAATGAACGACAAGTCATAAGTGCCATGCTTAGTGAGAAGCTCTACTGACCAAAGTTGCCAATGTACTCAGCTCAATGTTAAGATTTAATACTCTCTTCCTGTTAAAATCGTGAATTGTGCATTGCTATTTTTGTGCATATTTGTTTGAGCATTCATTTGAGCTGTGTTTATCTGTATGCATTTGAGGTTTCTTTTATGCCATTAAAGGCCATCTGTATCTGTATCTAAATGTAGGGCATTCCACTCCAAATCCATAGCAATGTCAATGAGACCCTGGTGAAATATCCTTCTTTTGCAATCTAGTGTCATGTTCACAGAAATCACTCTTAGGACTTCCGTGTCAGTTCAGCATTTTAATTACCTGTAGCTGATCAGCTAGATGTTTACTCACTGGTCTTCCATGAATTTAATGGGACTTGCCCCTAGGGCAGTTATACAGGAGTGCGTTATAAACAAGGATGACAAGCTACATCTGCAATGGAGGTCATTAAGGAGTTCAGTCATGGTAAGTAATACTAGATAGCTAAATTCAGAAGTCTGTCCCATTATATTCATTGAGGCTTACTCTCAGCAAAGTGTTCTTAGGATAAGAGCACAACACAACCCCTGGAATTTTAGAGACTTTCAGATGTCACTGTCAATCATAATATGAGCCAAGTGCTACTAGTCCTCAAACTAGGAGAATCAGTGCCAGGGTGTTTTTCTGATTGTTTTTGTTTTTCATTTTAAGGTTGGTTAAATAAAACTTGTTGCTGAGATCCCATGACTCCCTTCCATTAAGCTTGTCTTTGGTAGAGAAAGAGTTCATCTGATAAGAAAAAGTCTTCCTCTGTTTTCCATTGGAGGAAACATTCCTTCATTTAAATTCATTTTCTTCGACATTTAGCAGAGGATAGTAATGGGATCCAACTTGTTGGGAGTCCAACCCTGTGTTTCCAACCTATATGTGTGTTATAGGAGTATAATACCTACGTGTCTGAGTAAAGGAAATGTCAGAGCACATTCACTGAGCCATTCGTCTATGTACAAAACAGCATCTCTCTACATACACACAACAGAATCTTTATATACACAGTCACTTATTGGCATGCTTCTCTGCCCTGTACTGCTGAAAGTGGAAGTTGAAAATAATAGGGCCAAAGAACAGATACTGGTCCATATATACAGCATGCAACAACATGGCCAATAAAGAAATGCATTCAAGTCATTTTTTTTCAAACACTGTCACCTTTTCAAATTCTACACAATGCATCATATGTTACCATGCACATACCAGACCAATAGCAGGATCTGGATCCTGAAGCCCCACTCTTCAGTCAGGCATTTAATTTAAGTGTAGCACATTCTGTCACCTCATACCTTAGATTGCGTTAGATGTGTTTCCAATTCTTCCAGGAGATGAAACTATACCCAGAGCTGCTGCATAAGCAGGCTTTTCCCATTCACTTAAATGTCAAGGGGTTGCCATGTGGCTCTGCCTGGCCACTGAAGTGAATGAAAAAGCCCTTGTATACAGGGCTCTGTGTAAGCAGGGGAAGCTCTCAGGTGGAAAGGTTGATCCAGCTGAATGAATACTGCAGGCATAAAAGAGACTGGGAAGGCGCTCATTTGAATCTACAACTTTTAAACCTTGCTTGAGAGTAAGGATCATGCTGAAGTTAAAAGCTACAAGGGTGGGGGAAAGATTTTATTTTTTTGAGGGGAGGGGATGCTGTGCATAGAACTCTGGATCCCAGCAAATGAAATAAAAACTTAACCATGATCACAGTCCAGCCAGAATATAAACTTCTCCTGCGGAAGTCAGGGTGAAAGAATAATGAATGAAAGGGGATAACACAATAGATCCCAAACACACAGCATGAAATGCTGCTCCTGAAGGTTGGGTTGGGGAGGTGTCTGTAAGGAACATAATGGGACACAGCATGGTGACTGCAGCTCAAGGGGAAATCAGCAGAACTTGCCTCTTTTCCTGTGAGAGCTCTTCCATGAATGGAGCAGAAGGTGGTGGTGGTGGTGTGTGTGTGTATCTGTGTGTGTGAGGTTGGGGGGGGGGGTTAGAAGAGACAATCCTAGTCTTTCCTCTATGCCACATCTCATTTAGTTATTCAAGGGTATCTAAGCCTCCAGGAGCAGCTTTGGGTAGAACAACAGACTGCAAGAGGGAGACATCTTTCTCATAAAATCATCTATCCATAATTTGTGGGATCCAACCCAATGGGACCCGAGGTCAAATTCTTATTGCAATTGCTAAGGAGTTAACTCTTGTTGAATTCTTTCTGCTTACAGAAAAATGCTTTAGATCTGGCACGGTGCTTAACTTTAGCTGACTCATACTGAATTTAGGAAGAAACTGTACTGTGAACATGGGGGGAAACCCACCGCATTCCTCAATATGTTTCCAGTAAGAAGATTTTGTTTTCCTCTATTTGGTCATTAGTCATTTCTGAAGATTTAGAGCATCTTGTAATGCTCAGATAGTGCTGCTAATGTGTCATTTGGGTGTTGTGGAACATATTTTTTCCCATTGTATCATTCATCATTCCTCTCCCAACTAGGTAATAATTTATGCTACTGGTGGCCAGTGACAAAACCATCAGAAACATCAATTTCTGAAGGCGATCTGCAGTATCTTCATTAAATTTGTTAATACACAGATTTGGCAAGTACTAGATTGGGATTATCTACCCAATAAGAACATGAACAGAAAGTGGGTACTGTTTTGGTTTTCTGAACAATTGGGTTGTTTTTCTCTCCTTGGATCTCATGGGCCTGAAGTAGTTCAATCTCATGTAGGACCATATTTCATTAGAATGTGTGACATCCACTTCCCAATCTGGATCTGAAAAAAAGTAGAAAAATGTCAGTAAGTATACAAATATTTTATGATATCATGCCTGTGTGGTCCACTCAAACTAGGCACCACCATGTACAGAGGCCTTTGAGAACCACAGAAACCTTTATAAATCAAAAATATCAAAATGTGAAACTATTGCTTTTTGATATATTCTCCATCTTGGTCTATGCACTTCTGAAGGCAGTGTATCCATCTCTCTAACTCTCCTCCAACAAATTAAATTTATACCACGTGATCCTTTTAAATGTTCTCTCAGGTCTGGGAACAAAAAGAAGTTTGAAGGGGCAAGACCAGGGTAAGAGTCAAGCTTCTGAGAAATCTTTGTCCAATTGCCTGGTCCTGTAAAATGTGGGACTGAGCAGGTTACAAGGAGTGGCTGATAAGTTTGATGAGTTATATAGTATGCTTGCTTGGCAAAACATGAAGTTATTCATAGTAGAAACAGTGCGCAGACTTTCAGGGATGGAATAATTTTATGAAAGAATTTGAGCAAAGAGAAAATGCCACAGTGACTACCATCTCAAATCTTGATGCACTGCCAAACATGTTCTTACAATGGGTTCATTGAGTTAGAGTAATATGGGAAGACATGTGTCAGGGACCAAAGCAGCCTTCGGTCTACATGGCTCTAAGGGGGACCAGGGAGCTATGCTTGGGATTTGGGTCAGGATTAGCCCTTCCCCCGCACCATTTTCCCAACAGAAACTGCCTCCATTATATTGTTAGTACAGATAGAGGAAAATCCAGAGCTTGTAAAAGACAGGAACTCCTTTCTCCTCATGCCACATCCTCAACCCAAATCAGGTTCCCTGTGATATTTGTAAGGCTTTAAAAAAAAATCTGGTAAGCTGTTAAACATTAGCCATATTTAAACCCCCATCTTTTTCATTTAGCCCAAAGGAGCTTACAAACATGAGCACAGCCCAGCAACACAGTTACAACACAATAAAATGACATGATGAAATCCAAGGAAATTACAAAGGGAACAATACCAGATTGATTGCCTGCGAAGAATTTGTCATATTTTAAAAAATGCAGCTTAAAATTTGCTCATCCCACAAAAACAACAACTATAGATTACAAAAATTGTAACTTCTCATTGGCGGGGCTTTTGGCACGGTGAAATACGCATCCCCCCTCTATTCGATGTCTAATGTGCCAAATGGAGTAAAAAGAAAAAAAGCCTGACAGCCTTTTACAGTAAGCACTGTTATAAAACAAGCTCTTATCAACAGCCCAAATACTTGAAGACCCAGAGTGGATATAGCTAGTGTTTCTCCCTCCCACTACTCAGTAAAGAAACTAAAACACACCTTGTTCTAAAGAATATAATGGACTTTATATTGATATTATATTGATATTATATCATTCAACCTTCAACCAATCTACAGATCAATGAATGGACCAAAGAATTGGAAAATTCAAACCAAAAAATTCATATAGAAAATAAATGCTGGTGTTGAAACACAAATCCCCGAGGGGAATGTAATATATTCAAGATGCTTCATTAGAAAATCCAAGTGAAGCTTTAAAAATAGGTCCATAGTAGTCCTTATCAAAAAAGAGAGAGAGGTCGATGGATTTGTTGGAAGTTTGTTAAAATTCAGCATCCTGATATCAAAATCACATTTCCTTGCCTTTTTTTTAAAATCTTGCCTTTAGGAGAAGAGTAGGAGTATCATGGTGAATGGATTAAACTATTCCCATTTGACACTCAGCAGATGGTCTCTCTGTCCTCATAGGCAATTCTCAACTGGGCTTTAGGCATAAGCCACCATATGGCTTAAGGAAAACAGACACCATGACCATCAGAAGTGGGTTATTATGAAAAAAGTATTTTGGAAGGGGGGTGGGGAAGAGAAATAGAATAAAACTCTATGCTGATTTACAGTTTCTAGTGAGTTTCTTAAACAGCTGACATCATGATGTATTTGCAAATTCAAGCCTTCTACCAGCCCCCAAATTTACTGTCAGTAAAATTGTCCTAAACATTTGAACACATTTGAACATTTGAAGACAAGCAATGACTGTACTATGCAACCATACCCAGCATAATCAATGAGAAAGAAATGGAGAGCCAGTCAGACAACAGTTTACTTGTGAAATGAAGACTAAAAAGTTCACCTGACTCTTACAAACAAAAGGAACAAAACAGCGCTCCGTTTTCCAATGGGAGGGGGAAAATGTTGAAAAAAAAACTGGGATAAACCCAGAACAGTTTATTTAAAATCATTAAGTAATCAAACAACAACAATAATAATAAACTACCTTGAAATAAACTATCTTGATCCAACTGGTCCAGGGCTCTGTAGTAATATCCCAATTTTGGGAGCAAATTATCACCAGAATACACACTGCACTTAACAATATCAGTGAAATACTACTGGGGGGATATCTACAAGCCAAGTAATTCTATTTCCTGTTCAGTTTGCTGACTTATAGAGATACCTGTATATAGGGGTTTTTTAATCACCTGTTTTTTTTTGGGGGGGGGGAGCGCCTCAACCCAATCTTTTTCTAAAGTAATATAGATGCTAAAATGGTAATCTCAGGGAAAAAGGATTCAAAAATTCCTTTTTCCCTATAACAATTGACTCTTCTTCCTGCAACTGAGGCTGGCTTCCAGCACCATATCTCCTTCTTTCATCCACCAGGCCTCTTTTTAATAAAAATGCTAATATTGAAGCGCAGCCAAAGACCATCAGTAGTGTAGTCAGTACTGATCAATTTTGCCATTATTCATAGCCCATAAACATCTTGCGAGAGGTAGATGTGTTGAGAGAATGCATTAAGCAGATCTCTCAGTGAAACACAACTCACTCTAGAGCTGCCCTTGCAAAAAGGAGGCACTCTGATCGCCAATGTTATTAACAGTCATTTCTATAAACCTAAAAAAACCCACGGAAACAGTTGTTATTCATAGACAATTAATTGACAATAGGGGGTCTTGTCTGTAGTAGACAAAGATAAATGCGGGCATTTCTATAAGATATTCTAGTGGGCAACAAGCTTGGCATTTAGGTCTCATCCAGTCTCAATAAATGCTCCTCAGGTTGACATACTGCATATTTGCTGCTTGAATGTATGGAACTGTTCTTCAGGATTGTGGTGAGGTTAGATGCTCCTGCCACTGATATAATGTGAATCTATTTCGATTGCCATGCTTCAGAAATGTGGACACACTATCTCAGAATAAGGCAGGGCTCCCAGATGCTAAGGCAAATTAAAACTTGTGTCATTAAACAATGGTTTGTATCTGAGAACTGAATACTATTCTACATTTCTGTCTCTTCTGAGACCTTGAGGTCCTCATTCTCTGATGACTCTCCAGTCTGGCATGGCTTGTTCCACCTTGCATGCTGAAACATGCCTGCCATTCAGAGAGAGAAATAGACAAATCAAGCAGAACCTCCACAGAATATTAGACACAACTGACTTTCATATGGAAGTAAGCAGTTTTTTTCTATTATCCTTGTTCCAGTACACTTAAGGCTTGAAAGCTAATGGCCATCACTGTGAACTGTGAAAAGGATGTCAATTGAGCTCTTATGAACTTCCCTATCATAAGAATTAAACCTGAGAGTTAAGGACTTAATAAGAAGCTGCTTTATATGACCCAATCACTGGTTCTTCTAGCAAAGTATTGTCTACTTTGACAGCTGCTCTCTCAACATTTGGTACCTTTTAAATGGAGAATAAAACTGGGAATAAAATTCCATCATTGAACCATTGCCTCTCCTTGCTAGATGCGCAGAACATTCCAAAAGAAGCTTTACCAGTATGGAAATGCTTTTGAACTAAGGAGATCTAAAAGAAGGAATCTTCACTGAATCATGCAGTGCTGTGATGTTCTAGAGTAGTGAATAGTTAAAACAAGAGACGTATAACAATGTGAGATCCCACAGAAGTGTCATTGAAATAGACTGCTACATTCAAAGAATAGGTGTAAGTGGCTACACGAATCCTAGGTTCCAAAAAGCAAGGGAGAGCCCATCAGGATCTGCTCTTATTTATATGATATGCTGTTAGGAAGGTGGTTAAAATGGGTGACAAAGAGAAGATGTCATTTAGTGATGTTGTCATTTGCTCATCTTTATGGTCTTCTGCAGGAAATGAAGCTATGGCTAATAGACTGGTAAGATGCTGAAACTCCTCTGAGATCTCTAAATGAGCAATATACTAGTAAAAATGGAGATGGAAAAAGACACAAGAGGTTGCATCATTACTAGGGCTTAAGAAAAACGGATTGAGACAAGCTGTAAAAGTGTGGCTTGTAAAAGAGGGTATAATATTGATTCGCTCATGCCCGGAGATTACACATCTGGAGTTTTGCAAACCAGTGAGCCAACGACATAAATCCAGCTTTGGCAGTGCAATCCTAAGAACAGTCATGCCCTTAACACTACTGGGGATAAAAGGGGTTTATAACAGTGGAACTCTATTTAGGTTTGCACTATGATTAGCCTAATCTTCTTGGAAGAGATGCATTGATAGCAGTGGGAAATGAATCATGTGCCTCTCAGATCAATTCCACAAGTGAATCTGAATTGTATCTGAATTGTATCTCTCCTATCCATCCTTAATCCATTCTAGTCTGACTTCACCATACTTAAATTGATATCCCCCAAATCATATCTATATATCTATATCTATATATATCTATATATCTATATATCTATCTATATATATAGATAGATAGATATACACACACACACCATTTAACACCCCCTTCATAATGCAAGATGTCCTTCATAAACATTATGCCATAGCATATGTCTTCTTGAACTATTTTTCTGTTGAAAATTGGAATAGTCTATCTTATGGCAAACTTAAATGGATTCTGGGGAATGGTAGAGAACAGGAAGGCCTGGAGGATCATTGTCCATGGGGTTGCAATGGGTTGGACATGACTTCGCACCTAACAACAACAACAACAACAACAACAAATCTTATGGTTCCTAATTCAAATGTCATTTTTGAGGGGTATGCTTAGAAGGCAATAGTTAAATAGTTTACAAATTCATGGAGCAATTTCAAGGAAGGGAGCTTAATTGTTGTTGACTTAGGTGTTGTTCCCACTGCAGTGTTGTTGTTGTTCGCAACGCAAATTCTGGTAGAACTTGAAAATTCACTCCTGGGGGTAGGGGACCCTTAGGAATAGCATGAGACATAAGGTAAGAAACAACTAGAAGAGAAGAGCTGAAGATATTATCAATTTTGTTTATGTTACATATATCTACCTTTCTCCTACCTTTCTCACTTGGACTTTAGACAGAGACAGAGACTTGAGACAGATTACACAGACTGTGTCAATACAACTGATGGGTAGGACATTCAGTAAACAAAACAATAGAAATACATAACTGAAAGAAAGTATAAATATTAATTCCATAATAGGATCCCAGTTTCAGTAAGCTATGCACAATAGTGCAGACCACAGTTCCTAATAATTTTTCTAAGTAATTTTGTGAATCCTTTAGGACAGTGGTACCCAACCTTTTTATCGCCAGGGACCTGTCAACGCTTGACAATTTTGCTGAGACAATTTTGCTGAGTCTTTTGACGAGGGATGTCGCCGCTGCCTGAGCCCCTGCTCTGCTTGCTTTCCAGCAGCTGCACAGTTCCAAGTCGAGGGGGAGCCCCAGCCATGGCAGCTGCCGGAGAGCATCAAAGGTAAGCTGGTGGCAGAGTGGCAGGGCAGCTCCCGAGGCAGCAGCTGGGGAGGAAGATGAGGGGGAACCGTGGCCTGGTACCGACTGATCTATGGACCGATACCGGTCTCCAGACCGGGGGTTGGGGACAGCTGCTTTAGGACAGGGCTACTCTGAGGCCTGTGTAGAAAAGCCCTCTTGAACAATTCAATCTTGCATAGCTTGCAGAAAGCCAGAAGAGTGGGAGCCTTCTTGACCTCCTCAGGCAGTTTTCTTCCACTAGGTAGGGGGTACAACATGTGTATGCAAAATAGCTGATTTTACCCATTTGAACATTGGCACCTGCAGAAGACCCTGCTCCAATGAACAAAGCTATTCTGGTGCAGCATAGAGGAAAAGGTGGTCTTGCAGTTATGAGGACCTATGGCCATCAAGAGCTTTGTATGTAATATTTAACACCTTTAATAACTAATGGGTGGCCAGAGAAGTGCCTGCAGGATGGGAATAATATAAGTGCTCCATCTAGCTCCTGTTAATAGCTGAGTGGTGGCAATTTGCACCAACTGGAGTTTCCAAATTGAGTTTTTGTAGTAGTCTAGTCTTGATGTTACTGTGGCATGGATCCAGGTCGCCAGATGAGCAGTATCAAGGTAAGGGGCCTTCTTTTGAGTTAGGCTGAGTTGGGAGAAAGCCTTTGCATTAACTTGCTTCTCTAGTAATAAAGTTGAGTTTCTAATTTATAATCCCAAGGTTCTTAACTAAGTCAACAATTGTCATCTGAAATCCATCAAAAGTGGGAAGAACAATTATTCAAGGCCTCTATTAACAGGAGATATATAGAGCTAAGTATCATTGGCATATTGATGACATCCAATCCCAAAACTATGACTGATTTATCCTAAGGACTTTAGAGAGATTTAATAGCAGGGGAGATAGCAGGGGATTGCACCCTATGGAAGTCCACAGGCTAGACTGCTGACCACTGATCTTCCAGAGCAACCCTTTAGTATGATCTGCAAGGAATAATTTGAACCAGTTTAGCACTTAGCCCTGATACCTACTTCTTCTTCCAAGTGCCTCAATAAGATGGCATGGTCTATCAAAAGCTGAAGATAAATCCAATGAAACAATCAAAGGGCCTTTGTCCACAATAAAAATCATCTACTAAATCAAGCAAAGATGTCTCTGTCCCAGAACTCTGCCTGAAAATTTTCTAAATATAGGCAGTTTTAAATGCCCGCTTTTCAAGATACGGTAATGGAGCTTCGAGGTCTTATCTCTATGAAGCATATTTCTTTAGTATGGTTATGTGCACAGGGAGAGGATGTCTTTGCTAATGTTGGAACAAACTGAAGGGTTCACTACAAGTACATGTTGGGGAAAACTGCTGCAATTATTGTTCTAAATGTCCTAATCGACATTCAACCAAGAGATGCAAAGAATGTTTAAGGTTCAGGATCCACTCTATAGAAATACGTAAATTTTGAAAGGCGTTTCATAAAGTATTTCATATCTATGCCTGATGCACATATGTGAACAACATATTTGGAGGCATGTGTGGTCTATTTAGAGTAATATTTTACGTATTGACTCAAATGGGGCATTCATAAGTTTTACAATGAATAGCATCAGATTACTGCCATATATTTTCCTGCTCTGCACTACCCTATGAACCAGTACCCCATGCAGCAGGACACCATTTGGCATAAATTTAGGTCCAGTCCAAGAACAGGTACTGTAGCAGTCTCAGTGAGGGCCCTTGTACTATTGTACTTGGATGGGGAGGTAATGGATGTTCCAAGTCTGTTAAGATGAAAAGAACCTCAACAAACCTCAGCAAATTCACATGGCAATATTTTCTAGGAGTTAACACATGGAAATGGAGATGCTATAGCAGCTAGCTGGCTGCACCCTGCCTACTGGATACTTTAGATGCAGCTGCCCAAGTAATAGTTTCAGTATAGTTTCATTGCTTAAATGGATTGCCAAGACTAGTAGGTATAAAAGGATAAACATGCTGTTAGTATAACAGGAGCTTATCCCATGGAACGGGACAATTAAATGCTCAAGTTATACCCCAGGATGAGAGGGACAGGTTCAGAGTGACAGATTGAGATGGAAAAAGAAGCTGAATTCCAGTCCCAATTTTCACAATTGGGCTAAACTGCTCTAGAATATTTGAGGATTACTCTATCTAATCTATCCATTTATCTATCCATCCATCTATCTATTTACTTACCCTGACAGGCCTGCTTTTATCCAGACCTTTGTAGTGGTTGGTCAAGAGCACACTTGAAGGGGGCCTACACCCCAGAAGAGTTGGTTCTTAGAAGAAGAGTTGGTTATATGCCGCTTTTCTCTACCCGAAGGAGTCTCAAAATTGCTTACAGTCGCCTTCCCTTTCCTCTCCCCACAACAGACACCCTGTGAGGTGGGTGAGGCTGAGAGAGCTCTGATATCACTGCCCGGTCAGAACAGTTTTATCAATGCCGTGGCGAGCCCAAGGTCTCCTAGCTGGCTGCATGTGGGGGAGTGCAGAATCGAACCTGGCATGCCAGATTAGAAGTCCGCACTCCTAACCACTATACCAAGCTGGCTCTCCCTAAATTCTAATTGGTTTGCGAGGGAACTCGCCAGCTATAAGAAAACCCATAACTATGTTATGCTAGATTGGAGCTCTGTGTTAAGGCTAGAGGCCACGCTCTAATATCAAGTGCAGGCTCTCACAGGTTGTGCCAAGATCCTTGGTTTTAGCCCCATTCCTAAAAATAAGAATGTAGAGAGGATCTTTATAAGTATCGGATTAGCTAGCAATTTACCCTTTTTAATTATTTTCTATGTGCTTTCTTTACATCTTCTTGTCTACTGATTGTTCTCAAC
The DNA here is from genome assembly GCF_049243985.1 of Paroedura picta. NCBI lineage: Eukaryota > Metazoa > Chordata > Lepidosauria > Squamata > Gekkonidae > Paroedura > Paroedura picta. Next base: position 66,415,441 of record NC_135376.1, on the reverse strand, counting down.
TATCTGTGCTTTATATTTATACTAGTAAATAAGCCCGCTGCAGGTTTAATGCAGCGGGCGCTAGCGGGGATTCGGCGCGAGCAGGGGCGGGGCGGCCATTGGAGTTGGTGAGCGGGCGAGTGTGCAAGCGGCGAGTCGAGTCGGGTGTGGCGTGGCTCATGGCCCCCCCCACGGCGCTAGGTACCTGGGGCTGCAGACTGTGTTGTTTTCAAGGTGCTTGTGAACTTGCGTGTGTGAATCCCTGAAGATGTGCAGGCTCCACCGAAGTCCCTGCCCTCTCCGCGGTCTTGACTTTGTTGCCAAGTAGACAGAACCGCAGCAGAGTCTAACGGGAGCGAAGACGTCTTTTTGTTCTTGGGGGGGGGTCCCGCGTTAGCAGTTTGTTTTCGCCATGTAAAGTTACCTGCTCTCGCTGCAAACGCAGCAATGGGAAGCCCTAAGCAGCCGTCTCATGGGGAGAGGAATCACGGCGAGCTGTAGAGAACGGGGTTGGTGTGTCGTTGGAGCTCACTTCCTCGGCGCAGCGGGGACGCGGCCTGCCGACAGCACAGTATGCGATAGGGGCGTGGCGCGGCATGCCCGTAAGTGTGCGGGACAGAGGCCGGTGGTGCAATGGCGGTTGCGTCCAGCTGCGGCCGCGGCAGGTGGCGGCGCGGGGGGCTCTCGGCCATGTGGGCCGGCTGCAGGCATGGCTGAGGCTCCGGCAGCGGTGCGGCGGCTGGGCGTCGCAGGGCGCGGCGCAAGGGCACGACTGGGTGGGCGGAGCGCCATCGAGGAAATGGCAGCGCTGAGCGGCTCCCGATTAGTCAGTCCTGCTGTGAGGGACCAATTGGGGGCGCGGCGGGTGGCGGCTGCGATGGGACCGGCGGCTGGGTCCTCCTTTCCCCGCGGGCAGGCAGCGACCTGCGCAGTTGATTGGAAGCGCGGTAATGGCGGCGGGCTGCAGGGTCGAAGCGAAGGTGGAGGTGGGCGGATCGGGAGGCGTTTCGCGCCTCCCAATTGATCAGTTCGGGGGCAAGGGGCTTGCAAGGGGCAGGGCTACCTGGGTCTCTGGAGCTGGTGCGGTGGAGTGGCAGCTGCCAGTGGAAGCGGGCGGTGTGTAGAGCAGGATGCAGGTGCCGACGGGTGGCTGGAGTGCGCAGCGGGGCCGGGGGCGCGGTGGGCGGCGGCTGCGATGGCTGCATGGGACGGGCGGCACAGTCACGGCGGCTGGGTCCTCCTTTCCCCGCGGGCAGGAGGCGACCTGCGCTGTTGATTGGAAGCGCGGTAATGGCGGCGGGCTGCAGGGTCCAAGTGCCTCCCAATTGATCAGGTCGGGGGCAAGGGGCTCGCAAGGGGCAGGGAGTCCCTGGCAGCCGCGCTCCGCGCGACTGCCGGGGACTCCCTCGGGCAGCAGGCTGACGCGGCGAGAGGCGCTTCGCGCCTCTCGCCGCATCAGGCCGGGAGCAACTGCGAGCCGCGCTGCGCGCGGCTCGCAGTTGCTGAGGCTGGGAATCAGAGGGACCAATCGGCAGGCGCTTTGCGCCTGCCGATTGGTCCCTCCGATTGTCTGTCTTGAGGAAGGGTCCAATTCGGACCCTTCCTCATCACGGACACATCCCGCCTCAGAACGGCTTAGCCTTTTATATAGTCCGTGGCGCCCGTGGCGCCACGGGCGGTTTAAAGATTTGTTATTAAAGCATTCTTTAATCCAGGATCTGGGGGGGGGGATGTAGTTTACGAAAGGCTGCTCAGAAAGAATCTCACTCACATTTCACCACAGGCTGTTTGCCTTGTCTAGGAAGGCAGATACAGACATAGAGGAAAAGGGAGAGGGAAAACTCATATGTCTTCATTTCTCTCACACACAATACACACATGGCCGCGCGAATTTTCTGACATGCAAAAGGAGCAAAGTTCGAGGTGATTTTCAACAGTAAAAAATAAAGCCACGATTAAAACAGATTACAACACACTATAATTTATCTTTTCCTCCACTGTCTTTCTGTCTGATATCTTGGGTGGAGTGAGCCAAAGGCCCATATCATTTCCAGCCACCATGTCCTCAACCATACGCTTGGTGGAAGAGCTTTATCTTGCAGGCCCTGCAGAACTTTGACAGCTCTGTCAGGGCCTCTATTTCAACTGGCTATTCAGGTGGGAGCCAGGATCCAAAGAGCCTTACCTCTAGTCAGCACCAGGCGGATGTCTTTGGGGTCAGGCACCACCAGTAAATTGGTGTTTGCACAACACAATGCTCTCCGAGGAATGTATTGGGAGAGGTGGTCCCTTAGACTCAGTTTTGCTAGATCCTAGGTACCCCAAAGGAAGGGTGGCAGGGAAATGAGTTTTAAAGCACCAGACCTCCTTGGTTCTCAGCCAACTTGGAGTGCAAGGCTGAACAAGCAGTCAGAGAACACTGAGAGCCAGGATGTTTTTGCAACAGGTGGTACAACAGGCAGTTCAAAAAATGATTGTTTCAGGGAGGTTCTATTGGTAACATTTCAGATCTTAACTCTGGCTTAAGAACCATGACTTAACCTGTGCATGTGAAGCTTCTGAATATGCATTTTAGGAAGCTGGTGAGGACCACAATACTGATGATTTCATTTTATAGCATGAAAGCTCACATTTGGAATTTTGAAGCACTAGTGCGGAGCTGTCTTCATTAAACAACGGGAACAGTTTACAACAGTCAGGAATGCAGCCTTCAAACATATCTGTTGCTTCAGTGCTATACTTATATGGCATGCAAAGATCACTAAAATAGATTTTTAATGTTATCCGAGAATCTTAAAAGCAGTGTAATCACACATCAAGCCTTTAGTTGGCAACATAGTAATAGTGATTACTGAATAATAGTTTTACTGGCATTAAAACTATGGGGTTGGAAGAGCTGACACAAAACATTTTAAACCAGGAAAAGTTAAGGATGTGGCTTAAGGCTGTTCTAGCAGGGGGAATTAGCATTACAGCAGGGAATGCAGACAGACAGTTACCCTTGCCGCAATTCGCAGTTTGGATGGAGAAAACCAAAGAGCCCGGTGGCATGGGTTAAGGGCAAGATGTCAAACTAGTTTTTCTATGGGGGTACAGATCTCCTTTTCTCCTCTTGGTTCAATAAATATGTTTCATGTTACTGAAATGCTGCTCTCTTTGCAAGTGCCCTTTAATGGCAGTATTCAGCTGGAAAATGTTCGTCTTTCCAGAACTCCCCTTTTATTAGATTTATAAAATGGATTTATTTGATTTATTGTACTGGTTGTATAATACTAATAACTACTTCTTTTGGAATTATTTACTTAAACCAGACTGAGCACATCATTTGTTTTAAATCTGGGAATTATAGTGCTGAAATACCTCTATAGTCTTCATACCACAGCTTAAACAATGACATACTTTTATTTGGAGCCATGCTACACATAGGACTCATTATGTGAAAAATAGCCAAAGCAAGTCTTGGAAAATGCAAAATTGAAGTTACCCACTACTTTTAGAGCTTATTCCACGATGGAGTAAATTCTTTGATTCTCTTAGATGTTCTTTGGCAACATACATCAGGGTAATGAAGAAGAGTTGGTTTTTATATCTTGCATTTAACAGAAGAGCCTCAAAGGCCCATTCCACATGACGGTGGTCACATCAGACCACTGGCAGTGTATTGCTGTGGAACTTCATGCTCTGCAGCATTCAGTGTCCCCCCAGGAAGCACAGTAGCAGCAGAATGGTTCAGCCACACGTCTGTGTGTGTGTGGGGGGGTTATTTTACAGGATGGTGGGATTGCGTGGAACACATTCCCACCTTCCTGCACAATAAAAAAAATGTCCTGGTCTGCCCTGCAGCATGGCAAAGCACTGTGAAGCCAACCAGGGCATTTCCCCCCCTCTGGGCCACCATAGGGCAGGGAGGAGTGTGCCTAGAAGGCCCGGCTCTTCCTTGTCCACACAGGCCCTGTTGGCCCTCGCAGTGGCCAAGGGAATGCAGATTCTCCTGTGTTCCCTTAGCCCAGGGCAACTGAGAGCCTGATCTATGGCAGACCTGGGAGAGGGCCTGACCAGCAGCTGTGTCATGTGGAAGCGGGGATTAGCTCCACTTCCATATGATCGTCCTCTTGGCCTTTTCCACCCATGTGGAATCAGCCAAAAAGGCTTACAATTGTCTTCCTGTCCTTTCCCCATAATGTACGTCCTGTGAGGTAGGTGGAGCTGAAAGAGCTGTGACAGGATTCTGACAGGCTGCATGTAGGGGAGTGGGGAATCAAGCCCAGCTCACCAGATTAGAAGCCACCACTCTTAAGCACTACACTGTGCTAAGATGATGGCCAGTCTCCTTGGCCTTCTATGTTGCTTTGGTACAGTGGTTTTGACACCTGGAACCCTGTAACTAAGAGATCAATCCTAAATTGGCCTACTTTGAATCTGACACAGTTCCTATTCAATGGGGTTTACTTCCAGAAAAGTCTTAGGAGTATACTACAAAGCAGATATAAACCATACCAACATGGTGTCCAGAATTTCACATTTGCTTCTTTTGCTTTACGTTTTGACTTCCAAATAGGGATGCCAGCCTCCAGATGGACATGGGGATACCCTAGATTTACAGATCGTGTCCAGGCCATGGAGATCAATTTCCCTGAAAGAAATTGATGCTTTGGAAGGTGAACTCAGTAGCATTGTACTCCACTGAGGTCCCTGTCCTCCCCAGTCTCTACCTCCAAATCCGCAGGAGTTTCCAACCTGTATCTGGTAACCCTTCCCCTCCACCCTTTCTGGTGGCCAGGGGGACCTGGCAGCTCTACTTCCAAGTGATCTCATTTCCTAATAAGAATCCTATTTCTATGTATTCAATGCACTGATCTGTATTTGATGTGAACCTTCCTTGCTTAGCCTGTGTGCTGTGTGTTAGAAATAAATGGAAGCAGGTCCAGATGCTAAATGGGACGTATGAGGGCCCATTTGGAGTCATGATTACTATTTTTATTGTCTCAAGAGTTCTAACTAGAAAGGATCTCAGGGGTTAAAGGTTAGGAAGCCAGTTATAATACCTACTTTGCCTTGTTTTTCCTAAACCTGTTCATGGACTGACAGGTATGTGTATTTCAATATCCTGAACTTTGCCCACTATAACACATGCATATGAACCATGAAAATAGTATTGCTTCTATAAGAACTAAATGCTATTCAACTGGATTGACAACTGGGCCAACCATGGTAATTAAAGCATAGTGCATAAAAATGACATTTGGGGCTTTGATATTGGTTACCATTGTATTTTAGCTCTTAATATTATGTAAAATGTAGGCACAACAAACACAAGTATTCAGATACAAAAGAAATAGTTGTGAAGGGACCACATCCTTGCTCTCATGAATTCAGGCACTGTTTTCACCCTTTATTCTTCTCAGTTTGGAGAGAAGAAATTGGATTAGATGGTTATAATCTGGATTTGAATGCACAGGCAATACAAACATAGTTTAGACAATTATTACTCAACTCAGACAAAAAGCTCCCCAAAAGCCTTCATCAAATATCACATTGTTTGAACTTTGTCTAGGACAACATTTTCATTTTATTACTTGTATAATTTAGAATGTGATTGTCTCAAAAGGCAATAAGATGCAATGCACCCTTTAAGATTCATGTTTCTTTTTACTGTATGACTGTGTTTGTTTCTTGCCAGAATATTAAAAACATCTTGCATTCAATAAAAAGGAGTTAAGTGTTTTAAACAGATGAGGCCTTTGGAAATTTAGTTTGGTTTTGAAAAAGCCTCATTTGTTATGCACCCTTATCAAATATTCATTAATAATAAATAGAATTAAAGAGCCTGGATTACTGACAAATTATATTTTTTTTCCTCTACCAAACAGAATAATTGGATTTTAAATGGCTATCTACAGTTCTTTCATCTTTGACCCTTAGCATGTTCCAAGGGAAATGAACCTTTTGACTAACTAATTTGGTTTATTTGGAATGGACCTAATGACTACAGATAAATTATTTTCTATATGTGAAAGTTTTGTGCTGACAGATCCCTAATTAACCTGGGGAAGGGGGGGGCAAGGGAAAGCAAACGAACAATGGGATTCAATGTGGAGATTTTCAAATTCCTACCCTTTTTTGTGCTCTGCATATTCTCCAGTTGCCCTCATTTACACCTGTTTTCACCTGCCTCTCATTGAGAAATTATTGGCCTAATTTTGCTCCAGTTTTTGACATTCAGAAAAGGCCTTATTAAAAACTTTAATGTAAATTCTTAGAATGATCACTCTTCAGAGTCCAGTCTTCCCTGGGATTCTAGATGTCATTTAACTCTTGAATTGGAGTGCATATGTCACTTGCATCTGAGTTCAATGAAAACTTTTAGTCATGAAGGCCGCACGGCATACACTGCCAGCTTTCTAATACACTGTACTCACTAAAATCCCAAACAGAATTACAAAAATAGAAATCTATCCCCATGTGCTCTGCCCACAAACAGTTGGCTTTCCAGTCCTGATAAAACTGAAGTTAGTTACATATTCTTCACTCCTACAGTCGTTAATGGGACATTACTAATGTTAACCCCCACTGGTTTCAATAGTATTGAAGATCAATACTCTTTAGGTGAATCAGGGCCTCTACTTCTAGGATGTTCTTGCCTATGACAACACTTATCTGAACAAGTCCACCTGTCTCCATGGTACAACACTGAGCCTTTGGACTTCTTTAGGGCTGTGTGGGCCTCCTCAGAAGCTTATGGCAGTAATTTCTTAGGGCTCTAGACCAACAGAACCTGTTGGTGGGGATGTCGAGGTGGAAGTTGAAAAGATAACTGCTTTATAAAGTCAAGGTAAGTAAACAGTAGTGCTCAAAAGCAGACACAAATGGTTGGATTCCCAATGATGAAATGAATTCACAAAAGTCGATCTTCCTCATCTTCTCATTCCTGTCCCCTGTCCTTTATAAAGCCATCACTGGGCTAAGGGGCATTTGAGGACCATATGTCATGCGACCACAGGAAGGAGGAATTATCCCATACATCTCTCCTTCTCTCCCAGACAAACTTTTGTGCCATACACTGAACTTGCTCTTCTCATGCAAGAGTATGTAGGGAATATTTTGTCCAAGGTTCCCACAATACTTGGAAGAAGGTTTATGGAGCTTGCCGGGGGGGGGGGGACTCACAAACTGCTTTTCTTTCAGGAGTCTGCATCTAATTGATGCTTATTAACATTATCAAGTGGAAAAAGCCCAAAGCTACTGATTGATTATTTATTTATGGTCATTGACCAGCATCATCAAAGTATGAATAAAACCACAAACATTGTTACACCATTTTAACAGCCAGGAAAGCTATATTTTATTAAGGCTGGCCAAAACAACACAAAGCACCTTCTGAGTTCACCAGAAGGCTTTATCAGGCTGGATGTTAAAAAAAAAATAGCAAACCAAATGAACACAAAAAGGGGAAGGAGGAGAAAAAGCACATCTTTTGGGCCATGGAGGCAAAGTTCCTTTTGTTTGCATCTGGTAGGATTTTGCTTTGGACCTCTCTGAAACCTCTGGCTTCACAAAATGGTTTCCAAATAGACTTTGGTTGAAAAGTCTTGAAAGGAAATGTTGCACCCAGGAAGACTAAATGTACCACGCAAAATTAATAAGCAGAAAAGAATGACTAATTTATTACTTTCAAGTCAAAATGGGATGCTGAATTCCACCGCTTCACCAGCTAATTAACTCTTTACTTTGGGCAAATCTGGTGCTCCCTTTGTTCTCTTTGGGATCTAATACATATTTACAGTTCACATTAAGATAGCAGTGGATGTAATAAGGTGTGCTGCTTTTACATGCTGGCATCACTCCCTAATGCTTCCAAACAAAATGGAGACAGGAAAAGTGAAGCAGACTTCTTTCATAAACAGAAGCTCAAGGGATGTTTTAGCCAGTGCAGACTCTCTCTAAAAGTCAAACCCCACTGTAATTTGCCCACTAAAATCCAAATGCTTTCAAGTTATTGACACATATGCAAGAATAGGTTGAGAGCTGGAGCAGTACAGTGGCTAAAATGATGTGGTGGGAAGTCCTGGGTTCAAATCTCCCATCAGCCATGAACTCTCAAGGTGGCTTAAGGCAAGTCATTTTTTTCTCAGACTAAGCCTTTCCTCCCATTGAGCAATAGAGGCACAATATTTTAGAGCAGTTATTTTCAGCCTTTCCAAACCCAGAACCTGAAGAGCTGCAATCACACAACACATAGTCTCACTGATGTCAAATCTAGAATTGTGATCAGCACCTAAAGAACTACCATTTAGGTTGCCAGATCCTTCCTGGCCACTGACTGGAAATGTGGGGAGAGGATTAACAGATCCAGATTGGAAAACTTCTGAAGATTTGGGGATAGAGCCTGAAGAGGACAGGGACCACAGTGGGATTGCGAGGCATAGACTCCACCCTCCAGAGCTTCCATTTCCTCTGTAGCTGGAAGAAGAGCTGTAATTCTGGGGATCCCCAGGTCTCACTTGGAGACTAGCATCCCTATCTACCATATTGAGGCACAAGTCAAGAGTCAGAGCCTCTCCAGCAGTGGGTAACTGTCTCCCTGCTGCTTCTCTGGGCCTGTGTGCAAAAACAGCAAGGAGGCATGGCATCCTTGTTCTTATGACGACTAGCCAGATAGGCCTTCCAAAAGGTAGCCAATTATGACCGCTCGTCGATAGAGCTCACAATCCAGTAGGTGGAGCTCCTGAGCCATGAGCTGAAGATATTACAGGATGGGATAATGGCAAGGATTGTTGAGATAATTGGGGTGATCGGAAAACTCTGTGTGTGGGTGGGTGTATTTGTCTGTCCATCTCTCCATTCCCTGGAGTTCCAGTGGAGGCAGATTACTCTACCTGACACAGAGTAGTAAAATCATCCCCTCCATAGAGATTATTATGTGGAGTTCTTGCCTTCTAGAACACCAGAAGTAATGGCTTGCATATAGAATACCTTCTCTTTCTCAGCTGTGATAGCCAAGTTTCTCCTCACTTGTAAAATTTTGCAAATAAATAATAATAATATTGCTCAGTCAGAACACTTTTATCAGTGCCATGGCAAGCCCAAGGTCACCCAGGTGGCTGCATGTAGGGGAACGGGGAATCAAATCTGGTTCAGCAGATTAGAAGTCCACACTCCTAACCACTACACCAAGCTGGCACTTTGCTTACTGAAATATACTATATATTACTTCTAAATTACCATTTAAAGGATATACAATACACGCTCATACATAACATAAAAGTAATGCTGATTCTTCAACTACTACTAATTCTCCAAAAGGAGTAAAATACCGCAGACTTGACTGGAAAGGCTTATGTGAAATTGGAGTCAAAATGAATGACTGCCTTAAGCACCTGTCTGAAAATGGCACCCACCTAAAACACTACCATTGATCTTAATAACACGCTGCCTGTTAAAAACAGTATTCGTTGAGAAGCTTGAATCACTGCAATACTGAGCAAGACACTTCCTTCTTTTAATTGTTCTCGGAAGCGGCCAAGGACATTCATTCTTTCCCTTCAACTATGTGCTACGTTTGGAAACTGACTTCCCTCCAAGCAGGGTCTGAAATATCAATGAACCATATCAAGAGTCAGGCTGCAATTAGACTAGTCTTTTTGGTGTGCTCAGAGGCCTTCTTCAGCATTGCTGGTTTCTTCAGTCTCAAGACATTTTTCCAAAGCTTTCCCAGCTTGCGCATACAAAAGTGACTCCACACGGTATAAAAGCAGTCCCTTGTCTGCCTGCCCCCATAGGCAAGGGTGTCCCAATGAATCACTGGCAGATGGGAGCAATCAATTCTTTCCCAATAAACACTCTCAGAGCCTCAAATGCAACAGCTGTGAAGAAGCTTAACAGATGTAAGGACCTTTTAAAATGGTAATTGAGGTGGTTAACCCTTGGAGTCTATATGAGCACTCAACAGACTAGAAATCAAACAACTGCAATGGACAATGTTTTAGGTTTAGTAAAATACAGTGATCTAATAATGGGCATAAAATGTTAGGAGGCTCCTGAGTTTGATGAGTTTTAAAAAAACTACCCCCTCGCAGTGCAAGGCTTAGTGACTTATATGAGTAGTGATGATGATCCCAAGCAAATGTGATGAATATCTGAGAACTCATATTTCATAGGCTGTTACAAATCAGTTATGCTGTTACTTATGTTCACTATTGAACCTCTAAACAAATATCACAGGACGCCATTAGAGAACACCCCCGCCATCACAGCAGTGTAAGTTAATTCATTAGAATTAATCAAAAATTTCCCAGAACTTTTCTTCGGGATGGATGTTAAAATATTTAAAATAGTAGGAAAACTGAGAAAGATGTTTCAAAACATGACAGAAAAGTCCATAGCATTGCAGACTTAATTAGATCAGATGGCACTGGGTCTAAAACAGATTTCAAGTTAGTGGGATAAAGAAGGGGGGAAATGGAAACATAAAAAGTCTGCAGATTCTAATTAACTGGAAAACAGGTTTCTTGCAAGACAGAGATACAAATTAACAATGCTGGACTTTTCATTTTAGATCATTTTTGAGTCAGTAGAAGCCAAATTGGGCATCATTATTGGAAGGCATGTAGGTTCAGTAAGGAAAACCCTACTGGAAGATCTTTGGTTTTAGAGTTCACTAATGCAGAGCATTGTGATTTAATGCTATTCATTTTTCATTCTGTCAGTTGTTTCAGTGTCCCTTTGATGGGCACTTCTGGTACTAACCAAGAGTAGAATGTAGTCATGTTAGACCATTAGAAAAAAACCTGCACATGTTGTTTGGGGTGAATATTCCCATGCAGAGATTTCACTGTAACGTATACACAGCTGCTGCTGCGCATTTACAATCCCTACAGCCATCTACAGACCACTAATACTACCTTCATAAACTTTCATATATAGGCAACATTTCCTCACAGTTGCCCTGACTGATTATCTTAGTTTGGAGAGTGACAGGGGAGGGTGTTCCTGGGCCTCTCAGTGGTTTTTGGTCTATAGTATCCTTCTGGAGATGCTGACTGGGTTGGAAGTGAAGGGCCCCAAGCTTTGGTAGCTGTGCTCTTGGTTAACTAATTTCAGAAGACTGTGCTGCTTGGGATCCATCATGTTCCCCATGCTGTTGATCACCTACGGTAAACTGCTGCAAGAGATTGCATGAAGATTTAGACTGAGGTCTAACACAACACAAGGATGATACTCAACTCTATTTCTCCTTAACAGCAAAGCCATGTGGATCCATGGAAGTTCTGAATAGGTGCCTGGAGAACGGTACAGGATGGATGAGGGCCAATAAAGTGAAGCTCCATCCAGACAAGACTGAGATGCTGTGGCTCAATGAAAAAACACTGTTTGGGGGATGTGGAGTCAGCCTGTTCTGGAGGGAGTTGCATTCCCCCTATAGGAGCAAATACACAGCTTGGGGTTGCTACTGGATCCTGGCCTATCAGCTCTGGCTTGTTTGCCCGTTCCAGCCTTTCCTCAAAAAGTGTAACCTGGCCATGGTGATCACATCCAAGTCAGATTACAATAATGAGCTTGATGTGGCTTTGTGTAGTGGTTAAGAGTGGTGACCTTTACACTGGAGAACCGGGTTTGCTTCCCCACTCCTCCACATGTAGCCAGCTGTGTGACTTTGGGCCTTTGCAAGCCTCACCTACCTCACAGGTTTCCTGTTGTGGAGATGAGGAAGGGAAGGCAATTGTAAGCTGCTCTGAGACTCCTTTGGGTAGCAAACAGTAGGGTACAAATAACAAGCTCTTCTGATCTACATGGTGGCTGCTACATAGATTGGCTACAGGGACAGAATTACTCCTGTGCTGAAAGATCTGCATTGGTTGCCCAATAGTTTATAGGCACAATTCAAAGTGCTGGTTCTTACCCTTAAGGGCCTACATAGGTTGGAGTCAGGGTACCTCCTATAATAACCAGCCTGCCTATTAAGATCTGCTTCTCAAGCCCTGCTGTCCTTCAGAGATGAGGTCTGAGGTGACCACAGAAAGGATGTTTTTGGCGGCAGCACCCTGCTTTTGAAACACCCACCCTCTTTGGCTCACCTGGCTACTGTCTTGTAGGTGCCAGGCCAAAACACATCTTTTTACAAAGTCTTTTGTTTAGAGATCTTATCTGCTTTTAGAATGGCCAGCTTCTGTTTTATGGACAGTTTTAATGCTCTTTATATCCATTCTCCTGTTTTAGTTTTTTAGGATGTTTAAATCGTAAGTGGCCTCAGGCAGGAGAAGCAGCAGAAAAACATCTTAAATAAATAAATAAGGAGAGAAAACATGAAATGGAGCGTGACAGTGTATAACTATTCCTTTTTGCAATGCGTGAAATGTTTTAACATTCAATATATGCAGTTTCGTTTTGCGATTTCATCGACCTGCGGTGCTCTCTGATGAAGCTCTGTTTGCTACTGACATCTTAATCAACTGTTTCGATAAAGCCGAGTTTTAAATTACCTTAGAAAGCCCAGCAGGGACATTTTCCAAATTGTCTGTCAGAGGGAATCACGTGAAACAGCAAGGACAAGCCCTGCTCCTTGTGAATTGCACCTTTGTTTCACTGAAGCAACTTCACCAGCTGTGCTGCAAAGCTACACTTGGTTTCAACTCCAGCCATGGCATAGTCACGATTCCTGCCTCAGGAATTTTTCTACTCTCATCACAGTGAGTAGCCAACAAACTACTGTATCCAGCCAACAAACAAACAAAGCTGGATGCCCTCTTTGGCTACAATAGTAATAATTTTTTTCAGCTGCACAAGATAACTCTTTTCTCCTCAGAGGCAAAATACAGTAATTACAAATTAATTCTGCAGTTCTGCTACTCCCTCTCAATCCTACATGGCCTAGACATATTTCCATGTTGCCCTCTCCTGACATACTCAGGCACTGAGGGAAAGGATTCATCTCCTGAGAAGGACACTATTCAGTTTCTAGGCTCACAGATTTTTCTAACTGCTGAGACTTTTGGAAGGATTTATGATGAAATCCATGCTTCCTATCAGATTGGGGAGGGGGTCATACTTTATCTTGGGTTCTGCCTGAAGCCATACTTATTCAAAACAATTAGAATAGAATCACATAATTCACAAAGTGGACTGTGAAACACCACCTAGGAAGCCTTCTGATGCTAGAACCTCGTAAAATACCACTACTCTGGCCCTTTTGAGGGATAATTATTGACCGAAGGAGGGAAATGGTGCATTAAGGAGCATTTGGCATCTCCTGGATTGATCTAGAAATGTCAATCTGAAAATTTTAGTTCCTTCCTGGCTCTAGTAGTGACAAATGGCTTATATTTACATTCTATTCCCCCCCCTCCATGTCCCCACTTTGATTATTTGACTATTTCCCCATGAAACTGTATTTAAGAAACCTGTGTCAAATCACCTACAACTATCAAAGGGAAATAAAATCACCCCTAGGCACTGTACACAACGTTTAATTTATTTTTCCCCAGTACAAAAAAAGTCACATCCAAGCCTTATCCCAACAACTAGTTAATTCAGCTATGAATACTAAGGAACTGCCTGCGACTCTAAAAAGTCACTCACATTTCCAAATGTATTAGGTGATGAGCCACTGGATAGGGCAGACACCAATATCATTGCCAGGCTAAAGAATCTTGAATTTTTTTTTTTAATCTGATTACTAAGAACCAAGCAAGTGATGGTTGGTATGGGCAGTCCGGGTCACCTCACGAATTGTTAAAATCTGAAACCCAGCCCCAGTCACATCCAACAAGGAATTCCTTGCTGGCTAAAAATTCTTCTTGTGAAACACCCCCATATAAAGAGTTATCTACATTTGTCTCCTCTGGAAAGACTATGGGACCTATTCCACTCAGGAGGAACCCACTGTCACAATTCATTCTGTTAACCCCAGTCTTGACTGGATTACCCAGCCTTTGGCTTGACTATCTCCTTTCACAAGAAAATTAAGCTGGAATGTGGCATGTCAGTCTACTAACGTTAGCTGTGAGAGCACCAGGGCATTATTATCTGATTACAATATTATATTTATCCAGGGAACCTGGATGGTGGAGAAGATATATTTTCCTGGCTAGCTTCCTTTCAGAGGGTATCAACAGGCCCTTTGGGCCAACCCCAAAGAGAGCCAGCATGTCTAATTTCTAAAGCACGGGTGGACAAACTGTGGGCCATTCCCCATGACTTTAATGTAGCACAAGGCTTGCAAATTGTAAACACTACTAATTTGCAGTTCCGCAAGACGTCACACACAATATGCAACACTCCTGAAACAGTTCCATGAAAAGCGCTTCATTGTAGCACTTAAAGGGAAATCGGGAAAAGTGGATTCACCCTCCGAAAAGCACTACACTCTTGCAAACAATCTGCAACACTAGCGAAAAAGACCTGTGCATTCCCATTGTTGCGGTTCCAGTCAAGTCCCTCCCCCTGGCTCTCTCCTCCGAACTTCCGGGCGAAGCGATCGCCATTTTTTTTTTCTCGGAGCGAGCAGAAAGCAACGAACCAGCGAGGCTTCTCTGGCTACAGTCCCTCCACAGAAGTGCTTTAAAGCTCCCCTAAGTCCCCAAGCACCACACAGCCCCGTTTGCAAGTTCCCTTTATTTTCGTTCGAAAATCGCGCCCGTGCAGGGGAGGGATTTCTTTTTTCACTCGGGGAGCGTGGTAACGATGAATTGCCAGCTCACACGCCAGCTGCCAGCTAGATGGGTCTCTCCGTTGCAATGAATCAAGGCATATTTGTTGCAATGTGTTTTGGTTTTTTTTAAAAAAACTGTGCTTAAAGGGAAAGGGGCTTTTCGGGAGCTTGATAACAACCACCCATTGGCTGTTTGTTTGATTGACGGCCAGGGGCGGGACCAAGCACAGAAAAAATCGCTTCCTTTCGCGATTTTTGCGAGACCGGAAACCTGTGGGAAACGAATGAAACGCTACTGGATTCCACTAAAAAAGCAGGTATGCGTAACACTGAGATTGCACTTTTAAAAATAGCATTTATGCTTTGTGGAACCAATTGGCAACATTGGTCCTTGTACGGAAACACCCTGTGGCTCTCCAGATGTCCGTGGACCCCGCTCTATGGCATTGTCATTCAATTATTCTGAAATGAGTATGACACGAGTATGAGTATTCCATTTCACCTGCTCTTCTCCCTCCTTCTTTAATCCACCACAATTTGATAACAGGCAGTTATGGCTCATGCAGCAACTTCATATACACATCACAGCTCAAGTCTTCTATGGCAGCAAACTGACTGAGCCATTTCACCTTGACAAAGAGGTTATGCAGGGCTACCTTCTGCCCCACTAGATCCTGCAAGCAGAAATTTCTACATTTGCAGAAGACCACTGGAGGATCTAAGCGAAAGAAACAGACACACAAAAAAGTCACACAATTCTTAATTAACTTGTAAAATGCACTGCCACAAAACTAGATTCTAGCCACTAGATTTGATGATTTTAAAAGGGGACCTGGCAACTTCATGGACAGAAAAGATCTGGCAACACCTATGGTCAGCCACAATGGCAACACTGAATCCCCAACAGCAGTGGCCAGAAGAAAAACAATACACTGCTGCATTAATGCCTTGTTCTAAGAACATTCAGCTTACAATGTGGCTTATGATCAGATGGGGTTTGAGAGGTTTATTTCATCCACACCAGAGGTCCTACTGATCAAAATAACATTCTTTTAGAACATATAGTTTTATATTGAGATATAGCTAGTAGCTAGTATTAATTCAAACTTTCTTCATTAAAATCTTAATTGACAGCAAACCTGGCATATAGTAGCTTCCAAACTCGCTTAAAAAACTAAGTGACTCCTGGCAGCAAGACTGTTCTATGCTAAAAAATGGAAAAGTTAGAGATTACCCACAATGGAAGAATGATTGATCAAAATGATGGAATTTGGCAAAGATGGTCAAACTCACTTCCCTAACTGGAGAAAAGATAAACTCTGTATTTGTTGCTAATTAGAAACCTCCTATAGACTTTTTGCATGATATGAAGAAAAATGAACTGACAGTATCTGGGTGTGAGGATTAAGAGGGAAAGAAAGCTTATAAAAAATGACATTATTTTTTATATATACTATAGTGTAACTCATAAGGAATTTGGTTTATATTTGTTGTACATAAAATCAAAAGCCTCTTCTAATGTATTTCCCTTTCTCTTCCCTCTCCTGAGCCTTCGGGGAGGGCGGTATATAAATCTAAATAAATAAATAAATAATATCTCTTTTGTTATGTTTTGAAACCTTAAATATAAGCTATTTAAAAACAAGGTGACTCCTCTAACAATATTATTTGAAAGAAAGTATTTATATTTTGGCTGGAGCGCCCCCGTGTGGATAATGCCATACTTGGGGACTGTAGGGCTGTAATAAAATGAAATTCCATGTTATACATATGTTATGTGGAAGCGAGCTAGTTAGTTTTGCTGGAAAACACCCTGCCAAGTAATGATGCAATGGATGACAGCTGATGTGAATGCTCTGCTGATATTCAATATTATCAAAAGTTTAAGAGTCTCTGTTATCTCTTTTATTTACACTTGGACTCTGCAGAACGGCCTCTAGATTGTATTCTGTTTTCAGTGCTTTTGTCAGTGGCAAAAAGAGTCTGTTCTTGTTAATCATTTGAAAATATAATTAGGCTAACACTCTTCTGTTATGGAGAGTCAAGGCAAGGGGAACCCTCTTGAGCCTAAAGGGGGAATTAGAGGGTTGCTATGATGGGGGGAATCAGTGAAAATTCCTCCCCCTTCCACATGGAGACCTTTTTGACGGGATCCAAGCTATAAGGTCACTCCCAACGACTACATTTCCTGAACAGAAAAGCTTTTCTCTGGTGCAAGGGGCTTATTTACTAGCACTAGTGGCACATTCAGTGTAATCAGTCACTGAAGCAGTAGGTGCAAACTTAAATGGACTCCGGGGAATGGTAGAGGACAGGAAGGCCTGGAGGATCATTGTTCATGGGGTTGCGATGGGTCGGACACGACTTTGCACCTAGCAACAACAAAGTGGCACATGCCTCTTTGTGCCAGAGTAAATCTCCAGTGTTAATGTATAGGATCCAACATATTGTCTTTAAACAATCTCCACTATTGTATTATTCTGTGTAAAGAACATAGCATCAGAATGTTTATGAGTTGAATACATGAAAAGACCAGCTTCTCACCTTTGTGTAACTCCTTGAGCTTCACAAGCATGCTGACTCCACCAGAAGGTCTCTTATTCTCTTCTTGTCCCAGCATTTAATTACATCAGCTTGGGAAAATTATATATATGTCTTTCCATCAATAAATCCTCATTTATCATTCAGGTACTTCTCCCTTGTCTTGTTCGTGGCTTCTTCATTTACAGATGACATTAAAAACATTTCAGTCCAACAGAAATTTCCACATGATGCTTGTGCTTTCTCAGTGTCATAAACTAGTCTTGTGGGCAATACTTCCGTTTTCAGGACTGGAGGTACTTTTCCTTCATTTGTCTTTTCACTTTTGCTTCAAACTTCAAGATTTTCCTTGATATTTTAAAATCTCAAAATTGAAATGCTTTAGACTTTTCGGGATTGTGCCATTCTTCTTCTCCTAGCACCCCAACAAGTGTTAGTGAAAATTTTAGAACAAAACAAAAGATAAGCACTTTACATTGGCCAGGGATAGCAAAAGCCTTTGTTAAAACCAGCATTGTGAAAAGGGAATGTGTTTCTCCCAATGGTTGCTGCTAATCTAATTGCATCTACTTCCACTTTTTCACTGTCAGAAACATACTAAGGAATGCACTTCTTGTCATTTGTCCAGTGGATCATGTTTCCCCCATTGATTATGGAACTCTTCATTCGTGATGTGTTTTTAAACAACTATGAAGAACAGTACAGAGGACTGATGTACAAAACAGAGTATGTTCACTTCTTTA
The DNA here is from genome assembly GCF_049243985.1 of Paroedura picta. Lineage (NCBI taxonomy): Eukaryota > Metazoa > Chordata > Lepidosauria > Squamata > Gekkonidae > Paroedura > Paroedura picta. The sequence continues at coordinate 66,397,531 of NC_135376.1, read as the reverse complement.
CAGAAGCAGCTTTCTGCCTGCTTAGCAGGAAATCAGAATATATTCACTTCATCAGAATGAATTTACTGCTTTTTACATAAAGCTGAAATTGTTGTGAGCAGCAAAACTGAGGCTTCCTTATAGGGAGGCAGCAATCGTCCATAATTTTTTGGCTTTCTTCTTTGACAGTTATAATACTAGTTTGTAAAAAGTTATAGTTACACTTGCCAGAAGATCACTTCAAAATAGAATTCTCCATGAGTCCTTATCGTCTTTATAAAAAAAGATCAACAGATTAGATCTTCAGTCTTTAATGACAAAATACAGTATTGTAGACTAGTTTCGTGAAATGGAAATGTCTGCTTTCCCCCTCATTGTGGCACCCATTGTTAAGTTGTTCCATGGAAGAAGAATTTCTAGCATTCTCTGTAGGCTGAAAGAGGATATATAAAAGAAACTTGTTATTAAAGTGCACAGTATATTATTGGTCATGTTAATAAGGTTATCTTCCAGAGCAGAGGTGGCCAAATTGCAGCTTTCTTGATGTCCATTACCATGAGCCCCTGCCAACTGGAGAACCACAGTTTGGCTACCCCTGTTCTAGCGGGTACATACACATTGAAGAAAACAGTGTGACAAAGAGAAAGGGTGGATGATAGTCATCTGCACTTCCTTCTTTCCTGTGTAAAGGTAGTTACATTGTAGCTGAAAAGGATCCTACAGGATCAGGGCAGACAAGGGGTTTAGAGGAACTTTACTACATGATACACATTCCACAGGTCAGTTCCATATTTGCCACAAGTAGTATTATTCAGATATGTGCTTGCAAGTTCTCCATTGGGAACTCAATCTCCAGATGCACAGGGCCTGATTTGGGTGAGGATCACATATGTGGGGAGAGGTTGCTTACACCTCTTCCTGTGTTATTTTCCTGTCTCCAAATGTTCCCAGGGGAGCATTATTTCTTTCCGCTGTGAAAACCTTTGTGTACCTCATTAGAACATGTGGATCCCACCGCCCAACAGACCAAAATGAGAGCCTAGATTTACCAGGCCTCAGAACCCTGACAGAACTGGCAAAACTTCAGGTCTGCTGGGATGGAGCCTGTGACAACCCCTGACTGAGGGGAGGGAGACGTTTCCAAGAGAAACACAGGGGAGTCTGAGGGCATAGGTGTGAGCATTTCTTTTGAGGGGGGGAACTTTCCCCTTCTGCCAAATAGTTGGCTGAAAGGGAAGCCACAGAAAAGCCCCGTCTCACTTAAAATACCACTCTGGCAGGGGGCTAGACACAGCCAAGCCATGTGTATTTCTTCTTTGCAACTCTCTGCATATTTGAGGCCACTGCACAACGTTATTCTGCAGATGAAACTGGATGCTGTTGCGGAGGTTCTTTTGTCTCCTGTTTCATCTGCACAACAACCCTGTGCAGTAGGCCTCAAGTCTTTCAATTCAACAACAACCTGTGTGGGAGGCCTGTGTGTATCTCCACACCAATGCCCTCATTTGCCACCATGCCACCACAACCTTCCACACAACACACACATTCAACCCCATGCCCTTATAGACTGGACAACTCCTCCCCTTCCTCTTCCCACTGCCAAGCTCTAGCGCCTGTTGTATTCTTGGATACAACAGCTTTGCCCCTAGTATATTATAAGCAATTAGCATTATTTTGTTGGTTCCCTTTTGGTTTGGAAATATTTAAATGAGTCATGAATTAGGTTTATTTTCCTCCTGGAGCTTCAAATCTAAAGGCAAAAGGCCATCAGCTTGTCCACAATGAATAACACCACTCTGCTCTTGGGACTTTGAAGTACTTTGATGAGGTCATTATCAAACAGCATTAGGGAAGAGCTGGAAGCAGAATAAAAACAGGTACTTGGTGAATAGGTTACTTACCTTTTGCAGGTGAATGGAGATACTATGACCAAAGAATGAAAGCTAAAGAGAAAAATAAAAACAAAAATAAAAACTGAAAAAAGGAGAACAGGGGAAAGGGAAAGGAAAAAGAGAGAAAAAAGGATTTATAGAGAATTTAGTACAGAACAAGCAATGACTCAAGTCAAGAGAGAAGAATAACAGCAGAGAGAAAACACAAATTATCTTTCAAATTTACCTGCATTGCCTAATATTTCATGTGTATTAATAATATTCTTGTTTGTAACTCAAATTGGAGGCAAAATATTTGAACAGACAAGCTCAATGAATTTTAGAGCCCCAATTGTTCTACATTTGATAATTAAACTTTACTAGAATAGTAAAATCTGTTTATTGTTTCTCTTATCCTTTTACATACATGAATATGATCTGGCGCAACCTTCCTTACTTTCCCAGTGACTTGAAAACTTCAGTAACCTGCATTCTGAAGCCTTTTTAAAACCTGTGTCTTGAAAGGGAGAATTATTCCCCAGTAGTAATGCCACGAGGACAGCCCTGTTAGTCTGAAAGGAACAAAAAAATAAACCAAAGCCTTGTGTTATCTTAAAAACAAACCATTTTTTATTCTAGCATATGTTTCTGTGGACTAGAGCAGTGGTCCCCAACCCGTGGTCCGCAGCCCGAGAGCCGAAGCAGCTGATTAGCTTTCGGCCCCGCAAGCTTCTTGCTGCAGGGGGTGGGGAGAGGGAAGCGCGACCACCGGCACGCCGCTGGCGCAAACACGCATGGGCAGACCTGTTGCGCATGCACATTTGCCCCCGGCATGGGCGCAATTTCGCGCGGCAGTTTCGCACATGCACGATTGTGCCCCCACCGGGAGTGCAAACGTGCATGCACGGCAGCCTCGCACGTGTATGCACGTGCGAAACAGCTGCACATGCACATTTGCACCCCCAGTGCACGCAAACGCAACATGTCTGCTTCGCCCTCTCCCCCACCCTTTGGCAATGGGCCACAACCTGGAAAATGTTGCAGTCCGCTGGACTAGAGTCTATTTCTATAGATGTTTGTAGATTCCTGTAAAAGGGTTTCAAGTAAAACGTAACAAAGGCCGATTCCACATGAGTGGTAAAGGTTGGGGTGTCATAGGGCTAATCCCTGTGTCCATATGATAACAATGCCAGGCTGCCACCCTGTCAGGCCTGGTATGGATTGGGCCCCAGAAGCCCCATGCTATAGCAGTTGGCACTGCAGGAGCCCACGGCCTACAGATGCCTAAAGGTGACAAAAAATGCTCTGGATGGCTTCACAGTGCATCCTGGCACCACAGGGCAAATCAGGGCATTGTTTGTGTAGTGTGCAGGATGTTCTACTTCATAGAACACAATCCCCCATCCAGTACACTACAACACCTCCCCCCCACCCCCACCCCCTATGTGGTGGAACCTATCTGCCACCACCGCATTTCCTTGGGGGAACTTTCTTTCAGCGTAACACCAGGAGATGATCTGGCACTGGATTGTATCCCCTGTTGGGGCTCCATACGCTCCGGAACTTGCAGCTTCACAGCACTGTACCAGCAGCAGTCCAGAATGGTGCTGCTAGTGCAGAATCACCCATAGAGTGCATACTTCCATGTTATGCAAGATAAAGATGTCTTTACATGTGATGTTTTATCTTTCTGTCAGATGATGACAACCTTCTTATGCAACCTCAGCTCTGTGGCTTTCAGCCTACAATTTGAGGACAGAAGCTGGCCATCTCTGCCTAGTTTGCTAAAGAAAACAACTAGCTCCTCTTGCTGTAATCTTAACTAAACAGTATTTGGGAGGTTACATATCCCCAGTGTTTTTTTATACTCACGTACCAGCTACACGTGTACTGATTAGGGATGCCCCCCCCCCCACAAGGGGTATTTTTTTGTTTCAGGTCTATTGAGTCAGTTAGTCACTTTCTCTCATCCTGACTTACCCCACATGGCTGTGGTAAGGATAAAGAATTAGGAAGAGAGAACTAGGTACAGTCACAAAATTGTCACAATGAGCCATACAACAATCAGCCTGCTAGGTAAAAAGGGCAAGGTAGTCTACAAGTTAATCCCATTATTGCATTACTGTTTCCTGGTTGTTGTCTTGGCAGATGTCAAATGTAGTTCAGGTAAGCATTTCTATTGCAAAACATCAATTTGGAGAAAGCATAACTTTTCAAGCTCTTTACTATAATTTGTTTTTATTCAATAATGATGTCCCTAAAATAATTTCATTCTAGTTTATATAATAAAAAGCACTGTCAAAATATTTACCATACCAAACCAGCTTGACTTCAGAGATCCCCAATTCCAAAGTAGTTTATAGGGCTATTATAAGCAGTGTTATACCCTTCTATTGAATTCAGTACTTTTAGAAGAGTAGGATTATACTGTAAGCAACCCTCCTTTCTCCACAGGAGTACAGAAATGTATTTATGAGTTCAGTAGTCATTTCTATATTATCTAGAGTGACCTGAATGAAATGAAAGTGTCTTAAGCTTAAAATTTATGAATTTGATGGCTACATCATCCATCTTGAACATACCTTCTTGCATCATTAAAGTTTCTCAATACTCTTACCTACCTTTTCTTCTAATTCTTTTATTTGTCTTTTTTGGCCTTCAATTCTTTCTTCTAACTCCTTAATCCTCTGTGAAAATGAAACACTCTGTGAATACAATTTCTTACCAAAAAAAAAGAAAAAGAAAAAAAAAACATCAAGATTTAAGTGGAGCTGTGAGATTTCTTTACTTCTCTGATTTGCACAAAATTTGGATGGTGCTTTAGGTCTTTGTGGTGACTTTCTTTCACAGTAGGGTGACATTTTACAACCAAACAACAGTAAGTATTATTTGGACAACAAATCATTTGGAATCTTGTGATCCTGACTTGGGGACACTCCATAACATTCAGGTGTCTTTAATGCTACCCCAAATGTGACCAAAGTCACGTATCGCTCCAACCACACAAAAGCAATTTTGGTAATACATATGCATTATGGGCATGAATTAATGGATCATCTCTCTGTAAAAAGGTAAAGGTATCCCCTGTGCAAGCACTGGGTCATGTCTGATCCTTGGGGCATTTTCTTGTCAGACTCAGTACAAGGTGGTTTGCCAGTGCCTTCCCCAGTCAGTACTGTTTACCCCCCAGCAAGCTGGGTACTCATTTTACCAACCTCAGAAGAATGGAAGGCTGAGTCAACCTTACTGAAGTGGAATTTCCCTCTCTTATCTGAGAGCTATTAAAAGTGGAACGATAGCTGCCAAGAACTCAGAGCTACTGTCCAAATGTGCATTGAGTTCAGATATACATTCTTCTCTTCAAACCATGTCATTGGCTGTTGCTGGAAGTGGCAGGGAAATACATATTGTAATGACATCAGGAGATGGAGTCAGTTGTTGGCAGGAGTACATCATGATACATATGTATATCCAAAGACTCAATTATACCTACTGTGGGAATCCATACAAGCTGTCAGAGAGTGCTAGCTGACCACCCAAGAAACACTGGTCAAGAAACATAGGAGTGTTTCTTTGGCCTGGTGATTAGTATGACTTTAGCCAGGATATCCAAGAATTGTCTGGCAACCAGGCAAGGGATGTTTGTAGGTAGGATTTGCCATTGCTTGCCTCCATGTCATGACTCCTAGTGTTCCTTGGAGGTCTCCCATCCAGGGTTGGCCCTGCTTAGATTCTGAGTTCTGATGGGCTTGGACTTGCCTGGGCTATCCAGGTCAGGTTGGCCTGGCAATGCCACAACTACTTCCTTGTGCCAAGACTCATTGACAACTTACTTAAAATGATAATGCAGCAGAAACTTAGGCAACACTAAAACCAATTGTTCATATTTCTCTCACACATTTAAATCTGAATGAGCAGTTTTCTCAATAGCCTATCCTTGTATTGCTGCATACCTGTTGTGCATGCTGAATGAGCTCCATTCTTTCCCGGAGAATCTGGGCATCCCTTTCTCGGAGTTCACTCATAACCTGCCGCTTCCATTGTTCCACAGCATTCTTCAACTTCTCTCTCTCCTCTTCTGAGAGTATTTCTAACATTTTGGCTCCTGCTTCCTGCTGTAGGGCATCATACAGCATGGCTTCTAATTCCAGAATGTGCTAAAAAGGAATAAGGAAATTATACACTGACATCAGACATCTGGCTCAGATATTTTGGCAATATTTGCTTTGCAGTTTCTTTTTCAATATGTCTGGCATGAGCCATCTGAAGTTCTGGGAATTTAAAGAGAAGCTTCACGTGAATTCAAAGTTTGGAGTATTCTAACCAAGTTTGCATTTCACCTAAAGTTCCCCAGAATTTTTTGAATTGGCAGCCTAAAATGTTCCTTTCACTCTGGAGGGTACCTACTGCATCCTAGATTACACAAGAATAGGAACTCCGTGTTTCTTGATCCAGGACAGTGTTCCACAGTGCTCTGAGTCCACCACATGGTAGTTCAGAACCAGAGGGACAAAAGCAAGTTCTAGGAGGAAGTTAATTCTGTTGTTGCTGTAATTGTATGCAAAGAAGGAACCTCGCTATTAAGCTCTGCAGCTGATTAAACCTCTGCTGCTTCCTGACAGCCCCTGATCAGAAGGACAGCATCCAGAACATACATAGACAAGGTACATTGCTAAGCTTCTAGGGTTCAGTTTATTCACAAGGAACCACGTCGCACCACTGAATTTATGCAATGACATCAGTTACAAGTTGGAAGCTTGATTCCCACAAGGCTTCTGCTTCTGCATGACCGCTTACTGCAGAACACATTCATGTGCAAACATTTGGCAGTATGAACTAACTTTGCTATGGTTTCGTGTGCTGAAGTGTGAGAAAGGAATAATTTATACTGAGATTTTTTTCAGATCTGATCAGTTCTTGCCACAAACCAGCCTCAGGCTAAGATTCAGACAATGGAAGACTCTGTCTTAAAGCCCCAATTTAGCCCACTGCTTTAAAAAGTGTCTTCCAAATTACCCGTATTCTCTCAGTACAGTTTATGTGTAGAATTTTATTCTAGATTCTCTGGTAGGATTATGTGTCTTCTATGGTACGTGATCAGTTGCATTAAGGAATTGCAGCCTCCTTGAATCACTGAGAAAGGCAAAGTATAAATATTTATATAAATGAATTCTATGAATTGTATTGAGTAATGGAACTAGATTTTGCCCAGACCAAACCTGTATGTTACTTATGGGGGGGGGGGCACACAGGGTGGCAGGTGCCAAGAACAAACACACTTTTTCTTAAGCATTTCACTGTGGCAGGAAAAGTGCTAGAAAATATGGGGCTAATTGCATTATATATCCTAAATTCAGCTTCTGTTTCAATATCCTATCGATTAGCAATGTTCTCAAGAGTAAGACCACCACAATATACAGCACAGTATTTAAAAATCCACGGGAGGGTATGAAATATCATGGGCTAATGGAGCTTATTAAAATAAATACAGAGTATTGAGTTATAGAAGGTAGGGGGAAAAGTTGTATTTACTCAACCCCCCCCCCCCATTATTTTGACCCCAATTTTTACCAAAATATAAAGCAAAACCTTCAAGACCCTGGAAATGGGCAGTTGAAGCTTTTCACTGTATGGGGGTAAATAATAGTAATATCATTAAGTTCCTGTCAATGAGAGAAGACACTTTTTCTCCAGGCATTTGGCAGCCTTACTTACTTGTTAGGCTTTTCTAAACAGACAACCCACCAGTAATGGCCATATTACTCTGTCAGGGGGCACATACACAACAGGGACAGCTTGTATGCAAAGGGAATAAAGGCCCCTGCTGACTCCCAGACAAGCTCCTTTCTCTCATTTTTAAAGGTGGGTGAGACTCTGTTTGATGTGGAAAGATTTCTACATGTTGGCCAGTTCTGGGAATAATATCTAGAATGTTACGGACATTGTTACGCCCCTGAAAATGCTGCAATCTGTTTCGTGTGCATTAGGCAGTCTGCAGGGACCTATCATTCCATAAACCATTTCATAATTCATGGTGTTTTATTATGTATAGAGTTGTTCACAATAGTGAACTGATGATAAGCTCTAAGCACTGGCAAGATGGTGTCCTCAGGGTTAAATGGCTATATTTGGGACCTTGGATAATGCATTAAGCACTGACTCCTAAGATCTGCCATGCTAAAACTACAATTGTCATCTGCCTGTCATTATAATTTCATATCCAGGCTTTAGGGGAAATTTTTTTTCTTTTACTGTTTATGTTTGTGTAGGGCATTTTCAGTTAGGGATTCAAATCCATGTGGGTTTTTTGGGCTATGGTGCCCAAATGGGGAATCTATTGAAGGGTTTCTGGGGCAGCTGATCATAAAGATAACAGCACCACTGTAAGCATAGAACATAGTCCTCCCACTCATCTAAAGATTCTAACAGCTTCAAGCAAGTTAGACTAGTTGGTTTGATTTTACAGATCCCAAAACAGACCCCTCTTGGAGCTTGTTCAGAATTGGTCAAAACCCTCATTCTCATCCCAATTGATTCTACTTTCAGAAGATTCTGCAGTTCATTTAACAAACAGCAGATGGCCACTTCTTGTGGAAGATTTAATTTCCCTAACCTTCAGACATACACATTCAGGAGAGTAGCTGTGTTGGTCTGAAGCAGCAGAACAAAGTCTGAGTCTAGTGGCAACTTTAAGTTTTATTGAAGGCATAAGCTTTCATGTGCCAGCACACATCTTCATTCATGAGCTAATACCTCAAATAAAACTTTCTTGGTCTTAAAGTGGACTCAAACTTTGTCCTGTTTCAGTCATAGATATCCCATATAACGCCCCCCTCCCCAGAGCTTTAAGACCCTCGGATCAACATCTTCTTAGAGTCCCCAACCTGAAGGAGGTGAAACCAACTGGTCCTGGCCCCAGGCTAATGGGACACTCTCCTTAATTAGTTTCTCAGGGCCTGTAAGATGGAGTTGTTTCATCAGGCTTATGGTCAAGGCCTGAAATAACATCCACCAAGGAGGCTGATCTCACTTCTGGAAGGAGGAGGAAACTCAGAAGATCAGCTCCTGCCAAAGGACTCCCCTGTCTGGGACTTTTAGGCAGAGGGTTTTTTTTTTTGGTAGTAAATGGAATATTTTTAACTGTGTATGCTGATCTTAATCTTGATAACCACTATTTGGAAGAGTGGGTTAGAAATAAAAATAAATTGTTATTATTGAAAAATACTGTTTTGTTGAATACAAAATGGCCCCTCCATCCACTTATTCATCTTTCTCTGATGTTACATTAAGCAGCTAAAACGAACCTCTTATTTCATGTTAATTTAACATAAATATTTGCCAGTTATAGTCGTGTGTGTGTGTGTGTGTGTGTGTGTCTGTCTCAAATGCATTTCTTTGCATTCATGGAAATAGCGGAAATAGCGGAAGGAAAATAGTGAAAGGAAAAATATTTATTTTCTTTCTGAAATAAATAGATACTAATCATATATACTATGATGCCAATAGTCTTCCAGCTTAGCCAGTCTACCCTAGACTACCATGAAGTGTATCCAATCACGCCTGGCCTCACGTTCGGGTCCTGGGTGTGGGATAACTACCAGTATGGTGCCCATAAACATATTTGTCTTACCTTATGTGCTTGATCCAGAGACTGCTTCCTGAAATCAAGTTCATCGTCCAGATATCCCTTTTGCTTACTAAATAGTTCCTAACGAAAGAATGAGTTTTACTTAGTACCCGTTGTATCATCATGTGACTGCTATGATAGCTGTCTTCTATGGTCTGATGAATTCCTACATTACCTTTTCATTCTCCAAGTCTAGCATCTTCTGCTGTAGGGCCGATTCTGTCACTTCTATCTGCTGCAGCCACTGCACATAGGGGAGGTTGAAAGATAAAGTTTTGACACTTGACAAAACAGACATATTTTCCACTCTCCTTTACTACTGCCCTCATATAAAGACCATTAGACACAAAGCTAGAATCGAGTCTACTAGCATCTTAGAGAGACCAACAAGACTTTTTGGGCATAAGTTTTAGTGAGTAAAAGTTCCCTTCATCAGACTTGAATCTGACTGTTCTAATGCAGAACAACTACCTTCTGAAACTAACTCCAATATATCAGTACCTTATGTGAACTAAGAGCATTTTCTAAACCAGGCAATCTTCCCCCTCTGACCATGTACAGCATTCCTTGATCCAGAAAAGCTAATTTACCCTCTGGATTTGGATCCTGCACATGTGCAAGGCTGCTGCATAAAGCGCTTAGGCATTCAAAATAGCCCCCATTTAGTAGCCACTGATGCTCCCAGAGAACACCTTTGAAACAAAGCAAATAAAACAATTTGTGGAAGTTATTATGTGGTGTATACTGTAGGCTACTGCTTAGAGTAATGTCCAAAAGCTGATCTGAGCAAGAGGAAAAAGCCAAGCAGAATTCACACTACCAGTCTCCCATTCAAAATAATGGGGTTATGCTAACGAACATGGTCACCGTATCCCCCTCAAAGAAGGGGAAAAATTGGGGTCATTACCTTTTCTGCCAGTGTCAGAACTGTCCTTGCCTGGATTACAATAACTTGCTCCTCATTTGTCAAGTTCTGCAGCAAGAGCAGAATAAAATTATCAGACCGAATGACTTCATCGTTTTACTTTCTGAGACTGTTCTTCCACTGGAAAATTTCTAACAATCCCAAAAGTAGTATTTTCCTGCTTACGTTTTTGTGGTGGCTGTTTACAATACTTGGTGTCCACAACCCAGTTCACACTTAAGCCCACTGATTTCAGTGAGGCCGAGACAACTTAAATCTATATTGGATTGTGCAAAGGTAATCCTTATTCTTCATTGTCTTTTTGGGAAAAAAGGGTACACAAATATCGGGCCTCTCAAAATTTAATTGTTGTGTTTTCTTCCACAAGCACAAATGGAGACATGGGAGGGGATAGGATTTCGTCATGCTTTGCTCATGGATGCAGAAAATATACAAAGATAACAAAGCTGGGGACTGCTAAAAGTTATCTCAATTTTTTGGGATAAAAGATAGACATGTTGGTAATGTGAACGTGTGCACTGATTGGCAGAAGAATTAATACTACATATTTGGATAGTTCTGCGTATGTGTGTGCTGTCAAGTATGGCAACCTTGTAGGGTTTTCAGAGCAAGAGGCTGACTGAGGTAGTTTGCCATTGCCTTCTTCCGTGTAGTAAATCTGGCCTTCCTTGGTGGGCTACCATTCAAGTACTAACCCAGGCAGTCCCTGTTTGTTATAAAATGTGACAAGATTGCCCTAGCCTGCTGGTCTGTCCAGCATTCATGTCGAGTATTATTCTAATCCCTTCAGTTTCCTACATTGCTGAATTTTATTGTAGTGCTTCCTCCCTATTAAATAGTGCCCATTGATTATGCACCTTCTATGGTTATATCCATGACTATATCCTATGGATATTCTAGGGTTATATCCATGTCTGGCATTCAATGGTGTAACTACTATATTTTGCACCTGGGGCAAGCAGATGGGTAGTGCTTGTTGATGCAGGTTGAGGTCTCTGCAGAGAAATGTCAGCCTGCGAACTGGCCACTCTCCATGGTGCCTGATGTCCCACTGCCCCCCCACCAAGGAGTGGCAGCAGAGGGGTTGGCCACCAGGAATGTGGGACTGGCAGCCATTGGAAAGATACCCACACCAGTGTCTGCACCAGAGGGAAGGTCATGGGGGTTTGTGCCAGGTGGCCATTGTCTGTGCCCAGACTCAAGTCCATGGCTTCAGGCAACCTGTGGCTGGCATGTGCACTGCTGAGCCATCCTCTGCCTGCTGGGGCAGGTATCACTAAGATCAGGACAATCAGGGCTGTGGTTCCCACTGCCCATGGGGGCCTGATGGAGCCCAGTATGCCCCAATCAAGTATGGTGCCCAGGGTGTGAGAACTGGTCACCAGACCCAAGAATGCCATTGCCAGCTTTGTGACTAGATGAATTGTGATGTTTTCACTTGTTTTGAGACCATGTATGAATTGGTCCAAGGAATCTTCAGCAACTTGCATTGGGAGGCTTCAAGCTCAACCCGTCAAAAATGATTGACATCAACAGTACATGTTAATTATAACCAAGTTGCACACCATTACTTTCTATGGTTTCTAGTTAAGGCTACATTTTGCTAATATGTGTCCATTATATATAAGCAACTAAATGGCTCTCAGTCTCCTCTTAATGGTGCTTCTATATCATGATTTACTTCCATGAAAAATTGTGCTTTTATTACCCTGTATGAACCCTTGTAGCTTCTATTTCTGCTCATTCTTTTAGCACTTCAGTTCATACCACCAACATACAACCCCATGCATTGGGGTTCTTTACCTATGATTTCCCATTCTGCAGTGGCAAAATGTTCCAACAGATACTCTGAGAGATATGGAGAGACTATGAGAGATCACTACTCTGTGTCTCTTTACTTCCTTCTCATAGCATCTGGGTAAACACAATACATAATATAATGTCTATCTTTGTTGATAGTGCATGATACCAGAAGGGGACCAAGCAATAATGTAACATAACATGTTGTGTTTATCTTGACATTATGAAGGGGAAAGAGAAAAGCTGCTAGTTCTTTTGTGATGCCAGAACTACAGTTTTCTACATTTTTCTTCTGGAGAAAGCACTAACCAAACTTACAAGCATGTTATGTAAAAGATAACAAATAACAAAGACATATTTAAAGTTACATTGACTTCAGTATGAGAACGTTAAGCTCATTTTCAACTTGACCACTGTTCCCTCTGAGCTGTGTGCATGAGCAGCCACTCATGAAGAAGAAGAGTTGGTTCTTATATGCTGCTTTTCTCTACCTGAAGGAGTCTCAAAGCGGCTTACATTTGCCTTCCCTTTCGTCTCCCCACAACAGACACCCTGTGAGGGAGGTGATGCTGAGAGAGCCCTGATATCACTGCTCAGTCAGAACAGCTTTATCAGTGCTGTGGCAAGTCCAAAGTCACCCAGCTACTTGCATGTGGGGGAACACAAAATCAAACCTGGCTCGCCAGATTAGAAGTCCACACTCCTAACCACTACACCAAGCTGGCTCTTAACACAGAAATCCCCACCCAGCAGCTCTCTGGAGCCTTGCAGAATCTTGCAATATCCGTTGCCCATTTTATGATTACAGCAGTAGAGAAAAATGAGCCTCTTGTGGCACAGAGTGGTAAGGCAGCCGTCTGAAAGCTTTGCCCATGAGGCTGGGAGTTCAATCCCAGCAGCCAGCTCAAGGTTGACTCAGCCTTCCATCCTTCCGAGGTCGGTAAAATGAGTACCCAGCTTGCTGGGGGGTAAACGGTAATGACTGGGGAAGGCACTGGCAAACCACCCCGTATTGAGTCTGCCATGAAAACGCTAGAGGGCGTCACCCCAAGGGTCAGACATGACTCAGTGCTTGCACAGGGGATACCTTTACCTTTACCTTAGTAGAGAAAAGCAGCTTATAAGAACCAACTATTCTTCTTCTTCTATATTCTGCTCAGAATATGAACTGCTCCACTCAGATGTGGGAAAAGATTAGAGGGAACATTAAACTTGACTTTGAAACCTGAGTGTGTATGTGATTGTACCCAAACAATTCAACAGTATTCACTTGTAAGTTGAGGGCCCAGACAGAGCAATCACAGTTCTGCAGGGCTGCAAGACGGAATTCTTCCGCCAGGCATTTGGCCAAGCCAAGGAAGATCAGGTCCCTCGCTGCAGAAGCCCCCCTGTGCCAAACATCTGGTCAGGGACTCCCTCTCCCAAGGGTGGTAGTGTGTCATTGTCATTGGGCGTGGAGAGGGGTGGGGAGGCTATAGATTGTTTTTTGCCGTCAATACTGTAATTTGCCATTAATACTGTCGTCAATGTTGTAATATTATGTGTTTTTATGGATTTTTAATGTAAACGGCCATGAGCTGGCAGGGTCCAGGAGCAGTGGTCAACAAAACCAAATATAAATAAGTAATAATAAAAAATTCAACTTTCAAAATAAGAATTTATTATTATTATTATTATTTATAGCCCGCCTCCCCCCGAAGGCTTGAGGCGGCTCACATAAAAACAAAAAACAGAAAAATATATATTATTTTTGTTCAAATGTTCATATGTAGTGCTTTTTCAAAATTTAGTTTAAATACCTGAAATCTATTGCATTAACAACTAAATTCCCAGAAGAGTTCAAGTACGTTTTTAAAAGGAAACAGGAAAGGATATAACAAGACTAGGAAGAAAACATGAGTGCGCATGCATTATGAAAAGGCAACTGTTAGAAAATAACTGCTGCGGCAACATCGAGACAGCCTGGAACACCCCTAACATGTCCTATATGCTAGTGGCATGCAAGCATCGGCTTAAAGCCTAACACTCTTAGTCCACTAGAAAATGCATGACAGTGTTAGATGCCAAATTGACAAGAGGACAGAATGTATTAACAGAAACATGCACAATTTATTAAAGGAACATACACTTACGGCGTTATCCCCTAAAATGTCCAATTTTTTCATCAACTCTGCTACTAGTATATCCTAACAAGAGAGAAGCATACAGGGAATGTAGTATCAGAACAAAGCATGACATCATTTTCAGAGGAAACAACATGAAGACATGAAGAATACTGGGAGTACTTACTGTCACACCTTCTGCCTCACAATACACTTGCAGGGGGCTCTTCCCCTCAGTAAAAGGGATGTGGTGAAAATTAATAGCTGGCGATCTTCTTTCTCTCTCCTGCAATCAAAGCAATTTTGCTTCATGGCTATTGTTTAACTAGCATCAGAGTCCCTCAGTTAAACCGTTGATGTTGTACAGGCTTTCAGTACATATTTGCAAAAGGCAATGCAATGATTGGCTGGTTGGAGTAGGCTTTTATTTCAATGACTGCATATACCCGTGTATAAACCGAGGAGGGCTTTTTCAGTGTGAAAAAAGGTGCTGAAAAAACTAGGCTTATACGCGGGTATATAGGGTATATGTATTTTAAACAAAATAAACCCAACAAACACTGTATGAGTGCTTGCCTAAGAAAAAAGGCAGTGAAAATATTTTAAATAAATAACCATGACCATCATCTTTCATTAGAATGGCTTAGCGGCTCTTGGAAATCCGTCAGCTCATGTTCATCTCACCTATCTTTTTCTCTGACTGGTGTGCATATGCGCTCAGGAAACAAGAATGGTCATAAGGCTTGAAAAGATTTTCCCATGATATAAGGCTCTGCAAAATGCCACCAGTCAGTAAATGGTTGAACAATTGGGTTGAACCTTTAGTTGTGATGTGGCATACAGTGACCATGGTAATGGTGTCATGCCTCAGCCACAAACTTTGAGCTTGCATCACTCCATTATCCCATTACTCAAGAATGAGGGAACACTGCTACATTCAGAACATCAGTAAATGCAAAAAAAAAAAAAGGATGCAGAAGAGATAGTAAAATCTCATCCCACGTTATGTTCAAAACTCCCCACCCAATAAATTAAAGTAAAATTTCAACTGACACCCAGTGACAGGTTGCTGTTGCCTCATAAAAGAAGCCACTGTGGTCACATTGGTGTACAATGCTCTCTGTACCATGCACAGCTGCCTATATAAAAACATAAGTGTCCTGCTGGATCAGACCAGAGTCCATCTAGTCCAGCATCCTGTCTCACGCAGTGGCCAACCAATTCCTCTAGAGGTCCAACTGCAGGGCATAGAGGCTGAGGTCTTTCCCTGATGTTGCCTCCAGGTACTGGGATTTAGAGATTTACTGCCTCTGAACATGGAGCTTCCCTGTATTCACCTTGACTAGCAGCCACTGATAGAATCAGTAAACAGACAAAGCTGTAGCCACTTGCCAAGATTCAGGGCAAGACAGATAGAATAAATGTGAGAGACAGTTTGAAAACTCGGAGCTTTTTCTTACTTCAAGTTCTAATATCCTAAATTCCAAGAGCTCGTTTTGATCTTTTGCATCTTGAACGTCATGCTTTAATCGAGCCTCTTCTGCCTCCATTTGTTTTATCTAGAAAAGCAAAGAAAGAAAAGCAATCACTCCCTTTTCATTGTTTTGTGCTACTTCCATCAGCTTCTCTCATTAGGACTGTTTACACACTGGAGGTTTCATGTTGGGCTGCAGGCTGGAGTTTCAGTTGTGGCAGGTTGCCCCACCTCTTCCTGCACCCACACGGGGGAGCATTTGGCCCGGTGCACCTCATCTGCTCCTAATTTATGCTTATGCACGGGAGCTGGGGCAGTGAAGTGCCCAGTGTATAAACAGTCTGACTGAACCACAGTTAAAGAGCTTGTATAGCAGCTGTGAGGAAACTGCAAACTCTCCTGTAGAAATCATGCTTCAGCCAGCTGGTCTCTCAATATGCAACCCAAGCTAAGAGACATTCAGAAGTAAATCACAAAAGTATGTTGGTTCAAACTTAGCTTATGTGTTTTTATGTGTTTTATTGACTAGGAGCCTCCAAACTTTTTGAGTCTGGAATTCTGACACTGGGTAGTGAGCACAGCCACAAAATGGCTGCCACAGGATGTGAAGCCAATGTGAAGCGAATCACATTTCAGAATTTCTGTTTAGCAGGATGCCTTTGAAAATGAACATATTGCTGAAAAATATTTTCTTGCATGCACACAGCTTACCTTCAGTGTTGCAGTAAATATTCTTGTGCTGTGGTGGTAGCTTCTTCTGAAGGAACTTTAACAATAGTTTTTTCACGGCCAATCAGAACTCCAGTATAAGCCTGGCTGGGCAAGAAACCCACCTACCTCTCTTCACTTTCTAAAACGATGTGGTGGGTGTTAGGAAAGGTGGCAGATTCCACAGGCCCCACAAGTACCATTTTGGAGACCCCGGTACAGACATTTAAAAAATGAGATACCTTGTCAACAAGCTCCTGGTTTCTTCTGTACAATGCTTGCTTTTCTTCAATCCACTTCATGTCCTTGAAAAATAATATACTGTTGTTACAGAGCGAGTTGGTAGGAGGATCTATAATTAAAAAATGCCATACAAGGCACAAGAGTTCACAGGTAGAACACAGTGTGGGGGCTCTTCTTGCTGACTAAGCTATAGCAATGTTCAGTGCTAAAAAGACAAAATACTTTAAAAACTATATGAGACTTGTCTCTTCAGCAGTGGGAACAGTGGCAATGAAAACAGAACAATTGCAATGAAATAAAACAACAATGGAAAAATGCAATGAAAGTTTTGAGATGAGGCATGAATTCCTTTGGAGTCTTTCTTCAGTTAGCAATATCTCCACCAAAAATAGATGGAAACTCCAATGTAAATTGTCCCCTGGAGTTGCTATTGCCATATCAAGGAAACTGAGGCAAATCACAGCTGTAGAAGTAAAGGGAGGATTTTAACGCAAAAACATCAAGGGGGAAAGGGCTACCTACATCCCATGACATGATCCACATCTGAGTGCATCCTAGGGTTGCCAGATCCCGGCAGGGAGTGGGGTGGGGGGACTTACCAGGAATGGGAGGAAGGCACAGGCGTCCTTGCCCAGCAATGCAGCAACATCACTTCTGGCATTCTTGTGTTTGGCAAAAACTGCTTCTACCATAAAGTTTTTGCCCCCAAAACCAGAGTATCACCAGGTCATCACCCACATAATGATGCCACTCCAACACACACTGCAAGTGTCATTTCTTTGTCATTGGTGTCATCATCTGAGCTTGCCTCCTGCTCTTGGCAGGTCCCCCTGCTGGCCAGCTGACTGGCAGGTGGGGGGCTGGCAACTCTAATGTCCCCCCCCCCAAGTTTGCTGTGGCTTTAAGCTAACACAACAAACACTTAAATATCTTATATATTATGTCCCTTTTAATGATCATCTAATTTTTTTGATAAATTTATTGCAGTGAGGACTGCATTTCTATGATGTTTTTATCTCACAGTTCAGTACCTGTCCTTGCTCAGCAAGTGCTTTTTCTAGATCCTCTATTTGAGCTTGGGATCGGTGGATTTCTGCTTGAAGCTGCTCACGAGTCTGTAGGATGGGATTGAAGAAACGTCAAACTTTCTCTGATAGCTATAATAAATACAGTACAGGGTTATTCATCTGAATGGCCTGAAGGACACTGTAAGCATCTCCCATATCTGGGATTATGGAATAGCATAGGAGATAAACTGATTCTACCAATTTTATGGAATTTCATGTGATCTCAAAGAATGCTGATGGGGTTGCAGAATTTCAAATATTTAAGCTATTCTATTAAGAAAATACATGTAAACTTAAAAAAAATTGGGGGGGAGAGAGAGAAGACTTCCATTGTATAAGCTTAATATTACAGTTTTTCCATATCTCCACTCTGGATGAGGTATATGAAAAGATAAATGCACCAGATATGATTTTCTTCCCAGTAATAATCTGCCACTTCAATGCTAGAGTGGACAATAAACATAGACCATAAAGTTGAGCCTCACATCTCAGCTGGTTCAGATTGTGCATAATGAATGCAGAGCAGTAACATCATAGAAAGTTCAAGAGGCATATTCAACTTCTCTACCGCTCTGGCCAGAAAGCTAAGGTGAAAGAAGAGGAACTGACAGATGGGCTCCTTACCACATAAACATCACCCTCCCTAGGCATAAACACCACCAAACCCCCTAGGATAGGCAAGAGTTCATTGGACTCTGCTCAGTCTCCTGAAAATCACTGAGAACAAATCCAGGAGACTTTAATAGGATATTTTAAATAAATCTGCCCTGCTTCATTCCAATACTTCCCATTTCACTCTGCCTCTTCCCTGGAAGATCCAGAGCTCCTTACCTCTTCATTCCTAGGGCTGAGGCAGGAAGGTATATTTGCTTATTTATTTACCTTTTACATCCTGCTTTTCTCCCACATGGGGACCCAAAGCAGCTACATCACATTGTTTTCCTTTCCTCTACCTTATCTAACTTCCATGCCACACCAGCTCACAAAATAGCTAGGTGGGTCGTAGGGTTGAAGGTATTCCTCTGGAACATCTTCATTTAGAGTTTATAGCCCAATTTCCAATCCCTGTGTGTCACAAGGAACTGGGGCCTAGATACCTCCCAGGTAATTCTGGTCTGTTGATATTATCAGGGCAGTTCCCATGTTCATCAGAAGAAGCCCTGTGATATACCAAAATATGTACATAGGTCCTTCACGAAGATAAACCTAAGAGGTCAGTTTCAAGAATATTTTGGTGTTCTACACCATTGAGGAACTATGGAACTATAAAAAGTGAGCTGTATGGGTAAAATTGGAGAAGACATTACACAGATACAAGCCTTTATTGTCATGTAATATAAGCCATGTAGACCTTAACTTCTCGTTCTGCATCCAACGTTCCTCCAACCTGTTCTTGCAACAGAGCATATGCCCTTTGTAAGGCTTGATATTCCATGGTCAACTGTCGGAATCTCAGTTCTGTTTCTTCTTTTGCCATGCCCTGGAGTGGGACGAGAAACATTTTACAGTGAACTGTATATTACAATCCAGATTATTATGATGTATATCATGATGGTACATATTATGATGCACACAATGATCTGTATATTATGATCCAGACAAATCAAAGGCATTTGTAAAATTAACATTTTGGCAAATTTACACAAACTAGTTCTGATTGCAATGGGGTTAACATGATTTCATGAAGCATCTGTCCTAGCACACCCAATGCATGTAGCTAAAATAAAGGGGGGGGGAAGAATAATTTTAAAAAATCTTTGATTCATGAATGAAAAATAATACTTCCCCCTTATAATGGAATGTTCCCCAGACTGATTAAAGATGGGTTTTTATTACCTCTTCCAAGTCATCATCAGGTGTACAGGGGGTTTGATCCGTTCGATCAGTTTGATATGAGATAGAAGAGCCATCGGATTCAAGGGAAGCTTCTTCATCATACCCGAAAAATGTCTCCACCACCGGCTTCTGACCGAATAGCAATGTGTAAGTGCAAGTAACAGAAATAAGCAAATGCCTTCCCCACAACCTTTCTAGGCAGGTCTCATCATGTCATCAAACTCTCACAACACTACTTTAAAATCCCACCGGCTGGGAGAAGCACTAATGCTTAAGAAACTTTGCCATATAAAAGATACATCATAGTAAGCATTGCTGATCCATCAGACAGACTCTATGGTGAACTCTGTCTCCTGATCATCAACACATTTCAGTACTGGATCTGATGAAAAGGACACTGGTCTGCAAACTGGGTGGAATATTAATCCCAAAATAAATAAATGTATAATAAATAAGTACATTCTGCTGGTAAATCTGGTTTTGTTGCAACAGATTAATACACCTATCCCCTCTCCAACATTTCATGCATGCTGGTAAACCAACTGAAGATGCAGCCTTCCTTAATATATAAATATAATCAATGAAAATTAATGTCATCCTTCTACCATTGCTAAAAAAGGAGCTTTCTCTACATAGCAACACTACATAGTTTGTGGATGATTGTGTGTTTTGGGTTTGCTTCTTTCAGTAGAACCTATGTACACTGGAAAGTGAGCTCTAAAATTCACTAAAAGTAGTGCTTTGTGATAGAGATTTTAGGTCTTTTGCGTTAACACCTTGCATGCAATAGTGCTGTCAGTCTTTTGCTCCCTTATATATTTAAGAAACAGCCTCCTGGGAGGAGACTGTCCAGGCCCACCCTGATTGGCCCTCCCCCTCCAGCTCCCACCTTCCCTCCTTGCCTGCTAGAAGTCTTGTGGCTGCAGCCTCCATTGTTGCCCACAAGGAAAGAGGCAGAGACAGGGCTTTGTGGCCCGCAGCTACGCTCCTGCTAGGAGGGAGCTGGAGGGGAGTTTGCGGCCTCCCTGCGGGCTGCAAAGCCCTGTCGTCGCTGGGGGGGGGGGCTTTCCACTCCTTTAGCCCACTTTGCAGGTCAAAGGGAGCTGCGGCCACCCTTTCACGCCCTCCTGCCTGCTGCCCCTTGTTAAAATGGGCTCCGATGCTAGTCTTTATATAAGGTATCAACTGGCTACATTTAGAAAATGTTTGTTTGTCTACTGACAGCAACTAGACATGACAGCTAAATGAAAGTTCCTTGGTGCCAGGGCTGATTATTCTCAATGTCAGGAGCTCAATGCAAAGGACGGGGAGGTTTGTTGTTTGATGTTGTTTCTGAGCTCTCTGGAAACACCTGGCTGATTGCTATTGGAAACAGGATGCTGGACTAGGTGGAGGCTGGGTGTGTTCAGATAGGTCTCTTGTGACATTCTTAGGGATGTATTAACCATTCAGCTTATTCTTTTACCTTGGGAAATTTGGCAAATTTCTTCTTTTGTTTCCTGTATCTTAATAGCTTATCACGTTCCTGCAAAAAAGAAGCCATACACATTTGCTTGACCTCAGCAAAGGATGCCAAAATGAAAAAAAGAGAACAAAATTCAGCAGTTTACTGAAGTAATTATCATGTAGTGTCAAAATATATATTTTCAGGAAGAGCCAAATTGGAATTGAATTTAGCATTCTGGTTGGATAAATAATTTGTCATGCAAATAATCATAGATCATTAGCACAAAAAAGATTCTTTTGAAATTTTGTGTTATCTTTACTCTGACGCTTCTGCTTTGTGGAGAGATAAGGAATGGGAATTCTGATGCTGTTGCCTGTGATTAAAAGCCTTGCACAAAAATTGCTCCCTGAATATTAAACAAAACAGACGGGGAAAAATCCCTCTTCTCTCATGATATAGCTGCTAACTAGAATCACTTTGCTATTAATACACAGAATCATTACACATTACAGCTGTGCTATAGGAACACAGGGAGATGTAAATTATTCCAGACAACAAGAAACTTTCAATTCATTTGGTACTCACTATTACGCTCTTCACATAGCCAGCAGTTTCTAGGGTCTGTTTGAAAAGAATGAAAACAGCATGTGAGATGTGAGTGTACTTCATTTTGTTTTCTCCTGCAGCACATCTTCTGCAATAGATATTACAGCTTTTTATTGTTGTGTTCTTCCAGTGGTTTGGATCCAAGCTCCCCTGTCCTTGCCTAAGCATAAGGCACAATGCCTGCACCAGAGATCTGTTATTTCTGTGGATTTCTCCCTATGGCTGCAGCCTACCCCTATGATATACCAAAATTAGGTATTTCTCATGCCCAATGTATATATTTATTTGGAAATCTGATTTGCTGTCTCTCCACAGCCCTGCTTCAGGCAGCTAATGCTTAAAACAACACAACAAAAACATGAGATCACAACTATCAAAAATTAGCCATGGAAAAACAAGAAGCCACTATATAAAATCAGAACTAAGATTGGCAGCATGCCTTCTATGGGAGGAGAAAGAAAAGAAAAATGGCATTCTCCTTTAGTGGCAAGAAGGTGGCAGTTAACCAAGTGCCTCTCATTGCTAAATGAAACACACAGACCCCTAGCATTGTCAGATCCAATTTGAGACACTCCTGGAAATTTGGGGGTAGAGTCTGGAGGAGGAGGGATCTCAATAGGGTACAAAGATTCCTGCTTTTACACCCAGCAGCCAAAGTGTGCTCAGGCTTAAGCATCACCATCATTATCGTTAAACATTATAAAGCTCAAATTGACAACTTATTCCCTGACTGATTGGCACTCCCTGGGTGTGTGTGACCAATATAGAGAGAACACTCTGTCAATAAGGGCCAACCAGTTCAAATTGCACTCTACCAATTAGGGGTAATCAGGTCAAATTGCATGCACACAACTCATACCCTGCCTGATTGGACCTTCCTGGGGGCATGCTGCTAACAGGGAGAAAACGCTCTGCCAATGAGGGCCAATCAGTTCAAATTGCACTCTGCTAATGAGGACCAATCAGCTCAAATTGCATTCAGGCAATGTACTCTATACCTGATTGGTCCTCTCATAAATATTCCCCCAATAAGAGATACCATCAGCCAGGAATTACCTCTTCCCTGGCAATCAGGAGAGAAGTCACATACAGGAAAGGCTGATAAAGGATCAGCTTTCCACCTCCAAATTCTTGCTAGTTTCAGAAGTTTGATGGGTGGAAGAGGAGCTGGCTTCAGAACATGCCCTGCTGCCAGTAGGTTGCTCTGGTCTCCTGGCCTTTTTCAACTCGGTGGGCATGAAGGGTAGAGTGAGCTGCTTCCTGGCACAGCCCTTGCATGCCTTTTGGAGGTGGTGCTGTGGGAGGCCCAGAAACAGCCCTCTGGGACCCAAGGCAGCCAAGAAATGCCTCTGCCCTGGGAATGTTTACTCATGAGTAAGTCATGTGAAGTTTGCAATCTGAGAAGGGAGGAATACTTTGGAGGTAACCATCAAAGGCAATTGTAGCAGGGAAAATAATGCTGATGTGGGTGGGACTTGGAAGATGTAGACTTTTCTTTTCCACATGGATACTGTCTTGGTCTTGCTGCAATCTTTCCAAGACCCTCACAACAAAGCAAATCTGATCTTTGCAGTCTGGAAAGGAGCTTTCATTCTGGGGTCCCACTTACAGGCTTGCATCCCTGAACAGTGGCAGGGATGCCAGCCTGTAGCTGGGGCCTGGAGATCCCACCTCTGGGGTTTCTCAAACCCTGAAGAATATTTCAGAGGTTTGCCAGTGGTAAAAAAGTTGAGAAAACCTGACATAGAGGCAATAATTGAGAAACCTTCTTTAAGGTTTTTGCCAACCAATGTTTTCATGTTTGATTGTAACAACTGTTTTTTTATTTACTTTGATATTGATGGGAACTCAAGAACATACAGACTGAAAGGTTTACGAATTACTGGATGTTTATTGTTATGAGCAATTACTGCCACACAGCATTTCTCTTTGTTTCCCACCTGGAGCCTGGCATCCCTGCACCTCCATGGGATCCAAAGCTCCCTTTCCCAAGTGACCCCTTTCTCCAGGCTGACTGATCTCTGTTGCCTGGCAATGACCTGCAATTCTAGCAACCCCCTCCCAGGTCCTAACTGGAGATTGGCATCCTGCAACCTCCCTGGGGCACAGTGCCACAGAGTTCTGCACTCCCAAGCAAAGCCTTTCACCTCCAGGAGCCTGGAGATGAGTTGTCATTACAGAGTCCCCTGGGGAACTGGTCTGTATAGTCTGCAGATGACCTCCAATTCCAGATTTTCAGGCAACAGCTGGAGGTCGGTGACCCATGCATCAGGAATGTTCCTAGAGGTTTGGAGGCAGGGCCACAAGAGTCCAGGGGTGGGCAAGAGCTTTTGCCATGTAGCCAACCCCCAGGAAGGCCACAGTGTAGGTGTGCATCCTAGAACCCATTGTTTCCTTGGATGCAACAGGCTTTGCCTCTAGTCAAACACATAACATGCGAACTACAGAGAATGAAGGACATTCTGCATTTCCTGGCAAAAGGTGACTAGTGGGCCGGTTGGTTTCAGTTCATGGTACGGAGTGGGGCATGACAAGACAGCGAGCCCCATAAACAAGGTCCCTCCTATTTGAAGCACTCTTACTTTTAATCATCTTTTCCCATTCCCCTTTAGCCTGCAGCTATTATTTTCCCCTCTCCTCTATCTGTGTCCCTAAGAGCTTGTTGAGGGCTATTTTCCTTTACCCACAAACCCAGTTCAATCAGTGTTTGTCCTCCCAGAAATGAAGCAAGGCTCTAAGGCCTCAAAGGTTGCCCCACCCACTGTGGGAGAGACTTTCCTTACCTTTGAAAGTTCATCTATGATGTTTTGCTGCTCCATAATTTGTAGCCTAAGAAAGTCAACCTCTCTCTCATCTTGACTGTGATCGAGGTCATTCAAAGAGCTTGGCCTTCGTATTATCCTCACCCTTTGCCTCTGAAGGGAAGTTACAGAACAAATGCCAAGAGACTGGTCAGAGGGGTATTTCTACACATATCATATTATGTTCTATTTAGGCTGATGAGCAGGGGGTTGGACTTGATGGTGTTCCTACTCTATGATTCTAGATGTCTGCTCAGATATTGGTAAGTCACTCCATGTTTTTCATGAATAAACTCATTTTGAAAATTAGATTGTGATTTCTTTCTTGACCAACAGGATGCTGGTGGCTGAGTCACAGGGTGAAAGGATTAGATGCAAATGGCAGAATTCATAACACATTTATCAGCAAGTTCATGTATGCTACCCTTCCAGTTTGAATAGAAATGTGTTTCTCTATCCATATGAATGGGGAACACGGCTGCCAAATCAAGTCTCAGAAAATTCTGCAGATTTGGGCATGATGCCTGTGTACGGAGGAGTCTGGGGAGAAATTCAATCTAGAAATTATGATATACCATAGAGTCTAGCCTTTGAAGTTGTCATTTTCTCCAAGGAGACTCCTTTGTCACTTTTAATCCTGGGAGGACTTCAGGCCTTAGCAATACTTTGCACAATCAGATAGAAGCAAGTCAGAATAAACCTTCAACACCCTTCTGAATGAGCACTCACCATTTCTAAATTCTCCTGTGTAACAAATTTTAATTTATTCTCCATACGACGCAAGGTATGGGACAAATCCTCATTCTTCCTACTTAGTCGCCTGTTTTTGTCTAGCAGCGGTTTGTACTGACTTTCGGCTTCTCTTAAACGTTTCAGCTGGAAAAAGAACAAAAATAGTATTAGGCGCAGAAGTAGCTATTCTGTTTGCTCTCCAAATTCACAGGCATTCAGGGGGGCTATTGCTGGCATTAGGGAAAGCAAATCTATGCTTACCCTGCAAGATTCTATAAGGTCTCAGGGACCTAAACAGGCTGATTTGCACACAAAGTCTTTAACCTGGATGCTGTTGACACTCTATGTTCCTGGAGAAACCTTGGTCTTTATTGGCCTAATTTGGATTCTTCTCCCTTTTGGTTAATTTACAGGTATATTTTTGTGGATATATGTAGAGCCCCCTGCCTCATACATGGGTGACCTAGTTTTGTTGCTTTTCTTATCATGATATCTTATCAGCTATCTATCTAGCTCAGGCAAGCCTGGTACCGTCAGAACTTGAAAGTTAAGCAAGGCTGGCCTTGACTAGTATTTAGATGGGCAGACCTCCAAGGATTTGGGTGACAGTTCCTCCAATTGAACACTATAGGTCATGATCTTGAGGCAGGACATGGCAAACCACCTACAAACATCCTTTGCCTGGCTGCCAGACAATCCTCGTATATCCTGGCTACACTGCATACATCATATAGTAAATCTAACTTGTAGACATGATGGCAGACTGGGGACCTGGAGGGAGGGGGGAGAAGAAATAACCTTCCCCCTTCCCCCTCCAGGATTATCTAAGCAACTTGACCAGTCTCAGGCTTGCCATGCACATGTCACTGGTGAGGCGTAGCACTTCCACACATGACTTTCCATGAATCTTGTTTAGACTCTGCTGTAGACCTTATAAAGTTCAGCATTTGTTCCCACTCCATTTCTGACTCCACCCCCTTCAGGTCACTATTACATGTGCTCTATTATGATGCATAGCTTGGTCTTGTGAGTGTATGTTTTGACAGACCCAGGAGTAACTCATGAATTGATGAATTACTCCTTGGGCATTAAAATATTGGGTCTGTGACAAACCTCTTATGGTTCTGGTGATCAGCATCATGTATGCTTGAGCTTTCCTGTTTAATCTTTATTCAAGACATGAGCTTTTGTGTGCATGGACACTTTGTCAGTTCATGTTTTATGTTCCACCTAGTAAGAATGATAAAAATTCGTTCACAAATAATACAACAGTTTTTGCAATAATCCTGAGAGTTTTAAATATATGTATTTGCATTCAAGTGACTGTCTCTTGCTGTCAGAAGGACATATCTGCTGGTAAGGAAAGGCCTTCCACTATCTGCCTGACATAGAGAATAACCTTCCCCCAGGCACAATTTCCTACACTGAGGAACTGAGGGGTACTAGGAATAAAAGGGCCTCTGCATGGTGATGCTTTAGAAATTTTCCCTAATCTCAGTTATAAAAACTATAGAAACCTGGGGAGGCAGCCTAGAGTGTCAGATGAAAGTGATATTGTATCATCTCCAAACCTCCCCCTTCTCAGGTATTCGCCAAGCGTTTCCAAGGCAGTGTTGGGAACCCTAGACAAGGTGGAGGAACAAGCCCTATACTGTTGCAGATGCTCATGCAATACCCAACACTGTTCTTGAGATGTGCTCTGCACCTCAGTGACAGTGTGCTTTCTGGATTGCATGAGATGCTACAGTGGGAGATGGAGGCAGGGAAGTCCTGCTTTTTGATGCCTAGTCCACTTATTTAATAACAGGTAGCATCTTTTATTTCAGGTGGTTTAAAGTGTATGGACAGTGAGCATACTTCCACAATTTACGTTATGGATGAGGAGTTGGATTACTTCCATAGAGGACATACAACTTGACTGTAGCCAAAACATGGTTCGCATTTTGATCTTAAGAAACAACCATGTTTTGTGATTCGCTTTAAGATAAACCTCTATTTTTAAAGGAGTGAAATTTGTATCATGGAGAACATTCAATTGCAGCCCTGGAATATTATGAAAGAAAAAGGAAAGGGTGGCTTTCCTCCTAGCATTTGCCTCATTTCATATGCAAACCTCATAAGCAATCTTAGATTATCTTGCAGGCCCGTTGCTCTAATGTCCTCTATAAATTCAGTATATATGGATTTTTCCAACATGCCATCGTGCTTTATTGCACTGGCTCTGTAAAATATATGCTTTGCCCCAGTAAATGCCATTAACTATCCTTTAAATAGGATTTTATATGGATGTGGTAGCACTTTAAAGAACTAAAGGGAGGAAATACTACACTAGTATAACTCGAATAGAATTACATCAGGGAAGTCTAGCCTGCAGCAGTTTCATTGGAGGCCCGAGTCCAGCCAAAGGGAAGCACTGCTCAGGTCCATTGATTTAACTGGGAGAGAGTCAAGCTGAACAATCACACTGAGATCAGTGAGGTGTACTAGTGGCTGGAATCCACGGCCAAAGTAGAAAAAGGCATGGCCCCACAGATCTGAGGCAAGCTAACTTTGGGAATACCACAACAACACACTTCCTTTTTTAAAAAAAGTTCTTTCCTGTTTTCTTTTAAAATTATTAGTGACCCCCCCTCGTGTCTTTCAAATAGAAATGCCCTAAATTATTTAGTATGTGGGTATTTCTGTGCCATCAGTTAAAAGTGTTATAAGCATTTCAGTATTTAATCTATATGTTACTGTCACACTTCAACTGATTAAAGATAGATCTTTAATACTGCAGGTGGCCTTGCCTGGAAAGCCCAAGCTAGTCCATTGTTGTCAGATCTCAGAAACTTAGCAAGGTAGCCCTGAGAAACCAACTAAAGCCAAGGTCATTGCACAGAGGCAGGCAATGCCAAACAGGGTTGTCAGCTTCCTGGTGGGACCTCATCTCCAGACTTCAGAAAAAAATGTATGCTTTGGAGAGTGGACTCAATGACACCGTACTTCACTGAGTTCCCCATCTGCCCCAAGCTTCATCCCCAAGTCTTGAGGAGTTTCCCAACCTGGCTCTGGTAACCTCCTCCCCTCATTCCCCTCCAGTGGCCGGGAAGACCTGGCAATCCTAATGGAAAACCATCTCTGTACATAAGGTGGCTGTGACCTGATTTTTTTTTTTTTGGGGGGGGGGGATTCTGTATGTAATTGTAATGGCACATTACAGCCAACTTTCTTTGAAATAAGGCAGACCTTTCTTATGCTCCATCTGTTTATATCACTGGACAGAGCTCTGTCTGGTGCTCATATTTTTATGGAACAAGGCAGTGGAGAAAATGATAACAACATTGCTTCCTAAAATGATCCTGAGAAATCTATGAACTCTTTATTGCTGCAACTATTTTCTGACTGAATCATTTAAGCTTTAAGCACAACTGTTTAAACACAACACAATTGAAGCATTATCTTAAAGCCCTGCCAAGTGCTCAGAACAGGTGATTTTTTGGATATACTACAAAGGAGAAAATCACTTGAGCAAAATAAGAACCCCTTTTCACCTAAAAGAGATGGATGGGGGATGCTGGGGTGGGCCCAACATATACACTGACTGGTTAAATTTGATTAGCAAATATAAAAAGTCATTTTACAGCCGTTCTGAGTACTTCAGTGGACTTAGGAAGGAGTAGGATTGTAATATAAGTGTATGAACAAAATTCCTCTGCAATTGCAAATCCTGGTGAAAATTTACTTTATGAAAGGATGCAAATTGCGGGCTTTCGTACCAGCTCATTCCGTTCCTCCGACAATAAAGCATTTCGGTCCTCCAGTTTCCTGATGATTGCACTTAGTTCAGCTATTTTCAATTGGAAACGCCGGGCATCCCTTTCATCTAACTGCTGTTCCTAAAACAAAGAACAACTGCAAATAACTGTGCATGGAGAAAACATGTGTCAGAGTTCTTTACAATCCCCCATCTTCTTTCCTTTTTTTTGGAATCTATCCCTTTCTGACTCAGTACAAAAAAGGATGTAATCTATGCCTTAATAGTGAAAGATGAGACCAACAGAAATTTCAGAAAGGAGATGTGGAAGGGAGTAGGTGAATGCAAAAAAAAAAAAAAAGAAGAGAAACGAATGCATATACAAATACAAAGTCACAAATGTTGTATTTGGAAATGTGAAAGAAAACATTGGAAATTAACTGCAATGTTTCCTAAGCACGCCACTCTTGAACCTGAATGTTTTAGGCAGGTGAGTTGTTGTCAATCCTTTATGGTAATGTGGTGTTTATAAATACAGAAATACACAATGTAGTCTGTGTACGCCCATATTTTTTCACATGGATTTAACTGAACATCTAAGTGGTTCACTTGAACGATCATGGGATTGTTTTAATCAATCCACAATTGAAAATGCTTGACGCAAACAGAAAATGAATACAGATAGAAGGTGTCTTCATGTTTAGAGTGAAAGAACAGTTTCATTATATTAACATCTCCTCTTAGGGTTTTTCCCCTTCATTATTTTAGTCTTTATGGAGACACAGGGAAACAAATCAATAATCTTTTGGCCCTAAGGAAACTCAATTGTGCTGGGCTTCTTCATTCAACAGGTGCAGGAGAGGCTTGGAAGAAAGGATAAAAGAGAATTTTATGTTAATGTTTTTGGGAAAGTCTACACCTTAAATTAAGCAGCACTACGACCCATTATGCACGGGGGTTTTAGCGCACATTCGGGGTGGAATGGCGGCGACTAAAATCACGGATAACGCACGGAGCCGGCTGCAACCGGCTGCAGCTTCGGTGCATGCCGCCGAAAAAGCCGCGTCAGTGAAACGCGGAAGAAAGCGCAGCTTCCGGGTGACCGGGGCGCAACCAGAAGCGGCGCCCGGATCGGCGCGTGCATAATCGGTTACTCTGGGTTTTGCCGCCGTCGCGCCCCGCCCCGTGTATAACCAGTATGCGTCGCGTCTTCCCCCTCCGCGTTTTCCATGTGACCCGAAATCGCCGTTTCGGCGGCCGTGCATAATGGGCCTACTACAAAGAAATCTTGATGAGGATCAACAATGAAAAGAAGTTGAACGAATGTCACAGGCACAAAAAATCTCTGTCTTTAGCAAATTAATACAGAAGCTGGAAGAGCGGCATAGTTACATAGAAACCCAGTAAAAATGGAGAATTTAGATTTAAAGGACTAAGAAACAGCATAGTATGGAGGAAATAGCAAACAGACTGTTAGGTTCATCTCTCATTCACTTTTTTAGAACAAAGTTTGAGTCTAGTAGCACCTTTGAGGCCACCAAAGTTTTATTCAAGGTATAAGCCTTTGTGTTCTGCTGCTTCAGACCAACATGGCTACCCACCTGAACTGCTTTTCTAGAGCACTGACCATTACTCTGTGGGTATCAGTCATGATGCCGGAGCACAGACTGTGCTGACATGAACATGTTACTCCTTTACTCCACCAGTAAAATCTGTTTTACACTTGCTCATGACAAATGAGGGGGGGGGGGATCACATCCACCCATTAATCAGTTAGACATACATTTGCAAAGAGAGCCTGCAGAGAGAAGATTTCAAGCTGTCAAAATAAGGCAAGTGTTTGAGAGAAGTCAGGTTTACAAAAAGGTGGGGGAGCTGACATTTACTAGCAAAAAAATAATGGAATCAAAAAACAAAGGTAAAATGTGCCTGGCAAAATTAAACCCCACTGTTTTTCTCTGTACAATGATTGGGGGGGGGGCCTTGCCAAAATGTGCACTCACTCATCAAGATTTTTGGCATATTTGTTTTAGGCAAAACCACTAGAAAGTGCTTACAGGACTTCCTGATTGTTCTGAAGTGTCTCCTGCACCACTTGCATGAGGAAGTTCCCGCTTGGGGCTGCTCAGATGCCGGTCAGCCTCTCTGAGCTGGGAAAGTTGTTCATCTAAAGCCTCCTTTTGAAGCTGAAGTCTCTGAGCATGCCCGGCTTGAACCCCTAACTCTCTTTCCAGCACGTAGACTGCTCTGTCTTTAAATTTGATCTCCTCCATCTACAAGGAGAACAAAGTACAATCACATACACGCATGCATGTTACAGTTCTGCTGTTGCCATAGAAACTGGCAGCATCCCTGCTAGCTGAGCATCTTAGAAGGTACCCCAAGGTAAAATGCATCATTTTCAGTTCTGTAGATTCATACCCTTGGAACACTAAAAAGCAGAGCCAGCTTTGGAAAATCAAAACATTCAAAAGATTTTGACAATTAGGAGTTGAATTTCTATATCCTGCTTATTCTCCCGTACATTAGCCAAAGATAGAACATTTTTTAACTAAAGCACTGTTCTGATAGCACTGTACATTTTTCAGAAGTGAAAGCCCCCCTCCCCAATAAGGAAAATTCCATAGCTCCTGAAAGAAATCCAAACTTTAAGCATCAATGAGTTTTAATACGGAAAGGGTGACTTGTGCATATCTCATTGTTCAGAAGTCTCGACTCTGTAGTTCAGGGTAGAAAAGATTTTGTTTGCTTAGTGAAAGAGTTTCAAGTTGCTGATTCACACCCAAAAATTAATCATGAAAAAAACACTGATGTGACTTTTTAAATAAAATACACAATATTGATATGATCTCAAGTAAAGATTGCCACTTCAATTCCATAGAAACATTAGGTCCTTCTTTCCTGTATATGATAATATACAAATGTTATTATAGCCATATATTGCGTAAGGGGCCCTGACCTGGATGGTCCAAGAAACCTTGATCTCATCAGATTTTGGAAACTGAGGAGCATGGTCCTGGCTAGTACTTGGGTGGGAAACCACAGAGGAAGTCCAGGATTGCTTTGCAGAAATGGGCAATGGCAAATCCCCTCTGAAGGTCTCTTGCCTTGAAAACCCTACAGGGTTGGCATAAGTCAACTGTGGCTTGACAACATTTTACACCACCATTGCAGAAGCGGGCTAAAGCTAAGAGAGCGGTTGTCCTACAGTCTACCAGGGAGTGCAAAAAAGAAGTAAAATTCAAACAAGACTTTCCTGATTGACAATTCAGGCCAGGCTCATATCCATTATGAGGAGGTCAACAATAACAACTAAAAACATTTTTTTCAGTTAAATGCAAGAAAAAAACAACATCCCCTCAATCTCTTTCACCTCCCCTCCTTAAAAGATGCCTACCATTCAAACACCTTTGAAACCCTGGCAAGAAGGCAGGCCTTGCAACACTTCTTGAAGATCTCCAGGGAGGAAGCATCTCACCTCTTCAGGGAGACCATACCACAGAGCCATTGGCCATGAAGGGCTTTAAGGGCCATAACCAGCACTTTGAACTGAGCTTGGAAGCAGAATGACAAGGTAGCCATTTCAAAATAGGCAAGATGTTCCTGGCATAAGGTCGCCAGCTCCGGGTAACTGGTAACTCTAGTTAAAATCCAAGCTAAAAGCTGAATATTCACTAAAAAAACAGTGACAACTTTGAAGCTGAGTTCAGTTCTTAGGCTGTGCAGACCTTTGGCTATCTCCAAATAATGATATGAAGTCTGAAAACTGACCCTATGTGAGAAGGCATATGGTGAAAAGAATCCTTTCGTTCATAAAGTGATGCTTTCTTTTTTTATTTGCATCTTGTGTATTATGAAAAAACTTACTTTGTAAGTACATGGGTGGAAACTGTTATCAGGAACACAAGCAGGTAACCAAAATATAGAGCACCAGCCATTTTTTAAAAATTATCAATAGTTATCAAAAATTATCAAAACATTATCAATAGTTTCAATACAGATAAAAAAGAGGAAAGTAGAATCTAAAAAAAAGCATACAGAGAACAAAAATTTCCAGTTGTTCATATGTTGACTGGGCAGCAGCCATCTGTAACCAGTAGCTGTATGTATGTATGTATGTATGTATGTATGTATATATGTATATATGTATATATGTGTATATATATATATATATACACACACACATACATACATACATACATACTCTGGTGAACTTGCCACCATTGTGTTCCTGGCCACCGCTGGAGAGCTGGTTAATGCAAGGGGGAGGGCTGGCTGCACTCTCCTCTGGGCTGGATGCAGGAGGGCTTTCCGGCCCACCGGGGGGTGCAGGGGGGGAAGAGCTGTCTCCACTCCCCCCTCTATCTCTGTCTTTTTCTCTCTCTTTCTTACCCTCTCTTCATTTACTTCTCTCCTTCTCTTAATTTCTATCTCTTTCATTCTCTTTCTCTCTGTAGTCCTCTCTCTGTCTTTCCCCCCTCTCTTACTCTCTATATTTGTCTCTCTGTTTTTCTTTCTAACTTTCTAACTTTCTTTCATTCTACCTATATTTCTTCCTATCACTCTTTCCCCCTCTTTCTTATCTCTCTCTTTATCTTTTTCTATCCTTTCTCTCTCTCTCTCTCTGCTGTTTTTTCCTGTCCGCTCATGCTAGTGCCCATTGTATCTGCTACAGTGGGCTTTAATTGTAGCTCTTAGATAAACTGACCAACTTTAAGTTGTTCTGATCATTGTTATCACACAGAATCCATGTTTCAGAATTTATAATAAGAAATTCTACATTGCACAGAATAAACTAAATGTAAAGCAGGAAAGAAGGAGAAATTACCCTTCTGGGAATCTGTTGTTTAAACAGAATGCAGCAAGAATTGGATAATGTAGAAACAACAAACTGAGTTTGCTGTATTGCAAGTGGAAAAGAGAAGACAGGCAGGGATTTCAGCTGCCATATTTTCTTCCTATGGCAACAGAAGAAGCAAGGGAGGTGCTGATGGCACTGCAGATGAAAACAATACAAGCTGAGATAAAATGTAAAGCATCAAATCAGTGGGATGCAGCTATGGATTACTAAAATTGTTTCAAGGCATAGGGTGTTTACCAGGATAGAAAGATAAATTCACAGGTTCGACCTGTAATTCATTCACCTCAGAAAGATTCACCTCAGAAAGTAATCCTAAAGATCCTGCTCAGATTTATTCTGCAGTACTTCCTCCCAGAAGAGTGTTCTTAGGGGTGCACTGTCAGTGGCATTAAAGGATAAAGTTGAAAGGGAACTAAGCTATGTGTGAAAATCAAGCATAATAGTCAAGGTAGAAGAGTCTACAGATTGGGTTGATCCAACAGATGCTGGGGAAAGCCTTGCAGTGTCCAGATAAAATTAGGAACAAAGCAATTGCAATATTTTGAGTTTCCTATTGTAGAAGAAGTCATGATATAATGTTTTTAAAAAGAACAATATGATGCTAAGTATTTGGAGTCAGTACTGGATTTTGCCAAGTTCAGCCAGATGACACAAAAACAGTTCTGCCTGTGTATACCTCTTCAGCTCCAAGATGTAACAAAGGATGACAGGGGGGAGGGGCTTGTCTTGATGGTGGCATGTGTTCAATGGATGGAATTCTGGTATGGAGAAAGACCAGCAAAAATGATGAAATGCTAGGAAATTACTTCTTCGACCCTAAAGGGAACTTGTATTTTCTTCTGGTTAATTACTATTTAAAATAAACTGAAATATGTTTCCTTGAGGACACCCTAAGCTAATCAGTAAAAGTACATTGCAGTAGTGCAAAACATGGTACACCAGAAGAGACAAGAATGAGAATGCCCCACAATTTTGTCCCAGAGACAACAGTATAGTATTTTAAAGAATGGGAAATTCATATTACATTGTCTATTACTTCCATAATCCAATTACATGGGGAGAAAAGTTCAATTCAAACAGTTAAGAAGTTTCTGAAGAATTCTGATTTGGACTTCAAATAACAGTTTCTTTGTCTACAAGATTGTGGAATAGCACCTACAGAAAGGACAGCATCATCTGAGCAACTTTGTTATGACCTATTCTGGAAAAAGAGACAAAAGAAAAAACCATTACTTTGACAGACAAGCAAAATTTTCACTTTTTTATCATGTGAAAGTCCTATAGTGTGACTGTAAACAGAGTTACATGGGCTTTGAAGGAGGCAACTCTGTTTAAGACTGCACTGTAGTTTGCAATCTAATGAACTTGGGAGTGAGCTCAACTGAATGCACATGGTGTAGTCTTTAAGAGCAGCAGACTCCAATCTGAAGAACTGGATTTGATTTCCCCACTGTTCCACATGCAGCCAGCTGGGTGACCTTGAGCTAGTCTCAGTTCTCTTAGAGTTGTTCTCAAAGACCAGCTCTCATATTGCTCTCTCAGCCCCACCTACCTTACATGGTATGGAGACACGAAGGGAAAGGTGTTTAGAAGAAGAGTTGTTTTTATACCTCGCTTTTCATTACCCAAAGGAGTCTCAAATCAGCTTATCTTTTGCCTTCCCTTCTTCTCCCTGCAACAGACACTCTGTGAGGTAGGTGGGGCTGAGAGAGCTCTGACTAGACTGCTCTGTAAGAACAGCACTATCAAGACTGTGAGGAGCTCAGGGTCACCCAGCTGGCTGCATGTGGAGGAACAGGAAATCAAAGCCACCTCTCCCAATTAGAAGCTGCCACTATTAACCACTACATCAAGCTGTCTGTCTGTAAGCTACTTTGAGTCTCCTTTGAGTAAGAAAAGTGGGAAGTAAAACAACCTATCTCTTCTTCTTCTCGTCCTACTTCTGAGTAAAGATGTACAGAATTGGGCTGTCAGATAGCATTTCTCAAAATGGAATTTGGAAACTTTCAAAAGTGACAGGATGATGGAGCTTTCAACAAGAAAACATGACGGTATATTTTATTTCCTCTGATACACAGACACATTGGCTTGTGTTCCCATTGCAACATGGACTACGCCATTAAAATAGTTTTTTGCAATCTGGAAATGGAAAGGGGAGAGGGCAGGTGCGAGGGTGTGCAAAACGCTACTGAGACTGTCACATGTTTCTTCTTTAAGACAGGCTTGCCACAACAAGAAACGGGAAGCGGATTCTCCCACTTTCTGTTATCCTGGGGAAATGGGGATAAAAACTCGCACCAACCCATGGAGAACCACAGGTTGTTTCCAACGTCATGAGGAAACAGCATTAAAACCCACAAACAATGAGAGGTTGGGTAGGGTCAAATTTCTTGTGCAGAAATGGTGCCTGCCAGTGTTAGGGGGGAGAGACCTGCAGTGAATCAGAAGCAGTATCTTTGAATTGGCCTTTAGGATCCATAGAGCAGTGGGACATGATGCTTAGAATGGTGAGGTCTCTTTCTCTACAAGATGTCCCTAACAAACATTTCTGCTAATTTCCCCTATGTGAATGGTGCCTAGTATACTGCATAGGCACAAGAAAAAGTGGAGGATTAGGCCCCCATTCCTTTTCAAGAGCCAGTTTATAATCTGGCAAAATGGGTTTAATTTCCTGCTTCTTCATATGCAGCCAGCTGGGTAACCTTGGGCTTGTCAAAGCTCTGATAGTGCTGTTCTGACCAAGCAGTCATGTCAGAATATCTCTCAGCCTCACCTACCTCACAGGGTGTCTGTTATGGGGAGAGGAAAGGGAAGGTAATTGCAAGCTGCTTTGAGACTCCTTCTGGTAGAGAAAAGCAGCACATAAAAAACAACTTTCTTCATTTATGGAAAAGGGCCTTCAGCAATTCCCCGTTTTCCTTGGAGCTGCCACTGAAAGGAGCAGGGGTGCCGAAGCCTCTTCTACAAGCACAAACCATAGTCATAGTTTGAATTTGGCACCAGGCATATGGGAAAAGAAAAATAAACCCTGCGACTCACATGTCACTGTTGGGTGGCAAGTTAAGACCCCATCTGTGCCCTTTGTTAGTTCCTGTTTCCAGTATACAGAGCACAGCAGATGGCCCTACTCTCAGATCCCATTTTTGTCATCACAACCTTTTGATTCCATGGATAGTTCTGAAGCAACTTTCTTTATATTAATTCATCTTTAGAGTGATAATTCTGTCTGAACATTGGACAAGGATGGTAGCATCTCCTTTCATTTTTATACGAAGATTATTTCCTAGAAGGGGAGAAGTTTGTGCCATACTTTGCCCCTTTCCACTGCCTTCTCCCTGGTCAAAATTTGTCACTGCATTACAGAATCTCTCAAAGTATATGACAAGTACATAACAGGGTCCCTTGGTGTACTTTTAATACCTAAACTGCAATATTCCATTTACTTCTTACAAAAACTCTTTTATTGAGGTATGGAGGAAATTAACTCAGCATAACTGAGAAGAAACCACTACTCAATAATTGTCTTTTAAAATATATGCAGCAGGCAGACTCCCTCTCCTGTTGTTATTCCCCACCCCTGATAATTTGAGAAAAACTGGGGTGGGGGTGGTGTCAATGGTGATAGTCTATGGATTTGCCTCAGTCACTATGGCAATGGCTACAGAGACCAGGTGGAATCCTAGAGTATCACTTGGAAGTCATGGCATGTCCATTAACCCTCCATTCAGAAGTGACATCACATCCTCCATACCACTCTAGCAATATTCTCAATCTATGTTTTTTTTTAAAGGCCATAGACCTTGGGGAAATTCCAATTGTGTCACTCACAAGTGATGCCAACTTCCCCTGAAATCCACCCTCCCCATATCCCAGTGCCCAAATCTCCCATCTTTTGAACTGGGTATGTTGACTGATGTGTTTGTCAGAGGATCTGCCAATACTTTCAACAATGTGAAAAGATGCAGATTAAGGCCCATTGCAAGCATATTGGTTAATGCACTTTCAATGTACTTTCGAAGTAGATTTTCCTGTTCTGCACACTGAAAGTGTATTACCCTACATGTGCAGAATAAGCCTAACAGTGTTAATTTTCCAGAAGGAACCATTTAAAAACACCTGCTCCTCTGGACCTGAAAAAAGAGAGGGCACTTTATAGAAAACACAGATTGAGGAAACTTTATAAAATTTGAGATTGTTTTGACATGCACAGAGCCAGTTTGGTACCTTAAGGGACAACTTAATCAACCCAGTAATTTTACACTAATATTGATCTTATCATTATTCTTCCCAGAAGACAATTTAAAAACCACAGTATTACACTGTTGTGGGAGGCAGGGAAGTAAACACAGAAATACAAAGTCACCTTTCAACCAATACTATAGCTTCCCCTGTGACAAAATTGTCACTAATGCATGACATACTGTAAAGGTGATCAGTGGGTAAGAAAATCTGGGGGCAGGAGCATAATTTCCTCCACAAAGTTTTGTGTTAACATGGCCCAGAGAAAATACCAAACATGGTATTTCAAAAACAGCTTTCACAAACAGACAACATACAAAAACATACCAGCAAGAACTGGAGGGCTGGGAAATCTTCTCTGAAATAGCAATGACATTTATTTATATACTGCATTATAATAAGAGTGGTAGAACAGACAGTTGCTATTAAATGCATTCACGCACACACACAAAGCATACAAACATATTTATTTTTTTAATGTCATGTCAACTTGGGGGGTCTGCCTAATATAGGACATAACAAAGAACAGCCTGGTATGCATTTTCCATGAATTGTATAATAAAACCGCAGGCAAGGGGGGGGGAGAGATAGAGGAAAAATCTGTTAAGCTAAATTCCTACTAATAAAACAACAAAGAAATTCTATCAACAAACAGCATTTAATTTAGGGAAGAAACACAAAAGAAAAGAAAGCTCCATATTACCTTTTCCTTACATTTTATACCTGGGAAGAGAAATAACTGTGACTCTTTTGCCCTAATACACCCACACACACAATCTTTCCCCATCTGTTTTTTAAGTCAATGAATGAACAACATTAACCTATTTCTAGGGTAGCAGTAAAATCAATAAAACACACACACACGTCTACACACTTACTTTTACAGCCTTTTTGCTCCATACCATCCACACAAAGGAGAGGTTAGAGTAAAAAAGGGGGCTGCAACTCGCTGGGAGTGCTGTGTCAGTATCCAGATGTGTATCCCAAAAAGACTAGTTTGCACGTTTATTTCAATCCTGCAGAAAGCCAGGCTAGCAATGTATCACATTTGCATAGCGCCTGTCTTAGAATTTTATCCAGTTACTTTTGATAACAGAAGGCCGACTTGTGAAACACGGTCTATGAATATACATGAGCAGAGTATTGTTTAACAGCATGGATGTTCCCCACTTTCTATTTAGCAGGTTGTCTCCACCATGAATGCATTTTAATTAATAAACAGCTTGTGAGCAACGTGGCTGCCAATTATTCAAGCTTAGAGCCATGAAATATGGGGATTTCTTTACTTTCCATCCCTCCTTGTCCAACCGTCTGCTATAAAATACAATTTCTAATATTGCTTTTAGCAAACCAGTGGCTGAACCTGCAGTTGTTATTTCTCATACTGACTAAAAAACAATATGTAATTTTTAATATGGAATAAGCCACTTACAAGGATTGCAAAGAAAATATTGTAGCAGAAGGTGTGGGAAAGGGATAAAATGTATGCTGAATTTTACATTTACATCTGGATCCAAAAAGAAAAAAAACCCTCCCTGAAAGAGGTTTTAATTGCAAATAAGGAAATCCATGCCTATCATTGGCTAATAGATGACCTCCAGGGTTCCTTGCAGGCAAGCTGTCCTGGACGTCCGTTTTATGTAAGGCCAGCAATAAATGACCTGTCAATCACTTACAAAAGCAAAGGTATCTACAGACCCTAAAATTAAAAAAAAAAAACAGGAAGCTTTCTCCAGCCAATATTTATTTATGTTTTGATTTATATACTGCCCCCTCTCAGCAGGGTGTACTATTGTCCACTTGATCTAATCCATGAGGCTCATCTTGAGATGGAGAAGGAACGAAGGAAGGTGACTAAAGATATGTACATACATTTTTGCTGGTCATTGATCGTATTAATAAACAAAACATAATTAAAGAAAGGCAGCGCAGAATAAACTGGAACCGCTGTTGACAAAGCGGGGGAGCGGGTGGGAAAGAGATTATTATTATTATTATTATTATTATTATTATTATTAGATTTCTAGTCCGCCGCTCCCCTGAGGCTCGCGGCGGGTAACAACATATAAAACCCCCATAAAAACCCTAGTACATAAAACACCTAAAACAATCCCCAACCCACCTGACCCACCCTACCTGATGGCGGCAGAACTATCCGCAAAAACCAGGGGTCACTGCTGATGTAGATGTAAAGGGGGGGCGATCTAAAAAGGGGGGGCACCGACCTCAACCATAGGCCTGGCGGAAGACCTCCGTTTCGCAGGCTCTGCGGAAGGATGGCACGGTCCTTGGGTGTGCATGTCAGGCATGTCTCAGAGATGTGCAGGGCAGCATAAGGGTGGTGCAGCATGAGCGGGTAAGCTTATAAACCAGCCAGAGAAGAAGTGATATCTTTGAATGGCAAATACATTTATTTATTTATTTATTTATTTATTTATTTATTTATTTATTTATTTATTTATTTATTTATTTATTTATTTATTTATTTATTTTTTTATACCACCCTTCCCTACGGCTCTGAGCGGTTTACATAAAACATTTTTGAACATTCACATAGAACACTATCAGAATCAAATATAACAATATAACAATAACAACAACATATCAACTGGAACAATTAGAACAGCACTTCAACAATAACTTGAAAATCCCTTAGTAGGTTTGGTCCTAAATAAAAGGATTGCTAAAAGAAAATGGGGAAATGGCAGAGAGGTTCAATGACTTTTTGGCTTCTGTATTCACTGTGGGATGTGTAGGGCACATACCCATGCTACAGCCCCTATTTTCAGGAAGGAAGTCTGAAAAACTGAGGGGCTTTACGCACCGGGATCTTTGTTGCAAATTGGTCACTGAATGAAAAATCGCCATTTAAAATAGTGGAATTCGTCGTTATGCATACCTGCCTTTGTAGTGGAATCCAGTTGCGTTTTGTAGCGTTTCCCACAGCTTCCGGTCTCGGCAGAAAAGGAAGCGCTATTGCCAAGCTCGTCCCGCCCCTGGCCGTCAAGCAGCCAATGGGCAGCCGCTAGCATGCTCCCAAACAGCCCCTTTCCCTTTAAGAAAGGTTTAAAAAAAAAAACAGACCCATAGCAACGAATCTGGGTGGATTCGTTGCAACGGAGAGACCCATCCAGCTGCCTAATGTGAGCTGTCGTTTGATCGTATGATCGTTGCCACGCTGCCTCGAGTCATAAAAAAAAAATCCCCCCCCCTCTCACGGGCCCGATTTTCGGCTGAATTAATGTGTAAAAAATAAAGGGACTTTATTTCAGCAAACGGGCTTTTATGTGGTTTGTGCTTAGTGACTAAAGGTGAAGGACTGAAGCCAGGGAAGCCTCTAAACAGAAAGAGGCTCACTGGGGCGTTTATCCCCGCTCGCTCGGAGAAAAAAAAATGGCGATCGCTTCGCCGGAAGTTTGGAGGACAGGCTCAGGAGGAGGGACTTTGAAGAAACCGCAACAATGTTAACGCACAGGTCTTTATCGCTAGTGTTGCAGATTGTTTGCAAGAGTGTAGCGCTTTCCGGAGGGTGAATCCACTTTTTGGGATTCCCCTGAAAGCGCTACAACAAAGCGCTTTTTGCTGATCGGTTTCAGGAGTGTTGCAGATTGTCTACGACGTCGTGCGTTATGGCAAATCAATAGCGTTTCCAATTGGCAACCACTGTGCGATTTTGAAGCCGTGCAAAAAGCCCCTGAGTCAAATTGAGGTGACCAGAGATTAAGTTCTAGACATACTGAGGAAATTACAAACCAATAAGTCTCCAAATCCTAATAGCACACACCCAAGAGTTCTTAAGGAATTTAGATGTGAGATCATTGATCTACTAACCCATATATGTAATCTATCAATAAATTCAGGTGGTGTACCAGAAAACTGGAGAGTGGCAAATGTGGCATCAGTTTTTAAAAAGGGATTCAGAGAGGATCGAGGAAATCACAAGCCATTCCCAGGCAAATTAGCAGAAACTATCAGCAAAAATAGAGAGACAAAGTTAGCTAAGGGAAAATCAGCATGGTTTCTGCAAAGGGAAGTCCTGCCTCACCAGTCTTGTGGAGTTCTTTGAGAAAGACAACAGTAACCCAGGAGACTTTATATACCTGAAGTTTCAAAGGTACCTCACCAAAGACCCTTGAGTAAATTTAGCAGTCCTAGGATAAACACTTGGGATTAAACACTGGTTAAATGACAAGAAGGAAACAGTAGAAATCAATGGTCAGTTCTCACAATGGAAGGAAGTAATCAGTGGTGTCCCATAAGGAATGGAATCGGGGCTGGTACTATTTAATTAGGAGTGGAATTAGGGGTGAATAGTGTAGTGGGCAAGTTTGCAGATCACAAAAATATTCAAGATGATGAAAATTAAGGCTGACTGCAAAGAGCTCCAAGAGGATCTCCTCAAACTGTGTGCGTGGGTGACAATATGGCAAATGAAGTTTGGTGCTAGTAAATGTATTCACACTGGTACAAAAAACTCCTCATCTTCAAGTATAGGCTAATGGGGTCTGAACTTGCTGAGATTGATACCATTTCCGCATGAGGAATTTGCCCTGCCCGGCCTCTCATCATTCACGGGTTTTAATGCTGCTTCCTCATGATGTCAGCAGCAACCCGCAGCTCACCAGTGGTTGGCGCAAGCTTTCATCCCCCTTGCCCCATAAGGAGAGAAAGCAGTAGAATCTACCTCCCCTTTCTTGTTGTGGCGCATAACGAGGCACAAACAGGGGCAAGCCTGTCTAAAAAAAAGAAATGCACGATAGTCTCGCTAGGGTTTTGCCCACCCTCATACCTGCCCTCTCCTCTCCATTTCCAGATCACTATTTTTTTTTAAATGGTGCTGTCCACATTGCTACAGGACCACAAAGTGATGTATCTG
This sequence comes from Paroedura picta, assembly GCF_049243985.1. Taxonomy (NCBI): domain Eukaryota; kingdom Metazoa; phylum Chordata; class Lepidosauria; order Squamata; family Gekkonidae; genus Paroedura; species Paroedura picta. The sequence goes on along the minus strand of NC_135376.1, from coordinate 66,354,601 downwards.
TGTATCAGTGGAAATAAAATGTACTGTCGTATTCTCTTCAGTGTGCACAGTAATATTGGGAGAAGGCAGCAACCCTATCTAAAACACATTCATGATTTTGTTTTCTGGTGGCAGGGCATGAATGGGGAAAGGGGGCGTATGTGATGAAGCAGACCTCTCCCTATTAGCATAGTGTCTGTATTCTTTATTTTTAATGTTTATTGTGAACACACAATCATTGGGGTCCAGTTACCATGGCCAGCGTACCAGAAATCTACCCAAACATAAATCAAGACCTTTATTTAAAAATCCTGAAAAGAAATCTTGAAAAATGTTTTACAGTTGTGGCATAATCCTGTAGCAATGTGGAACTGTTGTGGGGGTTTTTTAAATTAATTTTGGGACTCAGAGAGGAGGAAGTTTGAGTCCCCAAAACCACTGCTGTGAAGTGGCCAAACACACGGTTTATAATTGCACATTTGCGAGCAGTAGGTGCCATGCATTTTCCACCTCCATGTGGAAATGGTCTGAGAGAGAGATCTTGGGGTCATAGCAGATAGCTCATTGAATGTGTCAACATAATGTGCTGCAAGAGTGAAAAAGGCAAATTCTACATTAGGGATTCTTAGGAACAGGATAATGAATAAAGCAACCAATATCCTTACAAATCTATCAATGGCTATTAGCTATTGTGGTGACTGAGGGGAATCTCCACATTGAGAGGCATTAAACCTCTGAATCCCAGAGCCAATGTTAGGTGAAAGCCTTGATCTCTATGCTCTGCTGTTGGCTATCCAGAAGAACTGGTTAGCCACTGTGTGTGAAAGGATGCTGGGCTAGATGGACTGCTGGTCTGATCTAGCAGGTCGTCTTATATGTTCTACTGTTGTTATGAAATAGCATGTGCATTTAATACAGTTTTCTTCTATTTATGGCTTTTTGTATTGGGTTTTAAAATATAGGTATGGATTCAAAGATCCCTGAATGGAATGAATTCACAGAATGGACCATTTCCCTCTCTGCAGCTTCCTATACTCTCCTCTGAAAAACTGCTTCAGGGAATTGGAAGATCCTTCATAACAGTACCAAGGACTGCAGCAAGAAAGCGAAATTGGCAGAATATTTTTGTGCAAGCTCTTGCTCTGGCCACAAAGCACTTCTTCAGCTATTTTCTCTTCTGATTATCACATTCTTATCTGCTCTCTATCATTTTTATTTTCACAACAACCCTATCAGGTGACTGGCCCAATGAATGTCATGGCCAAAATGGAATTTGAACACTGTCTCCCAAAACCAAATCTAACATGCTATTATATTACACTATGGCACCAATCAACCAGGAAGTATTTTTCTCTGTTCCTGAGGGCTGTCTTGGCCTTTGAGCAGCTTCTCAAGGGCTTGTGGTCCCCTGCAGTGAAGTTGTAAGCAATCTAGAACCCCAAGGGCCAGTCAAAGCATAGATATGATAGAAGTAAAAGAGAAAGAGGTGAGATGTGTTCCACAAGCTCCTTTTGTTTACTTTTCCTTGGATCCAATACACCATCGTAAAGCCAAAAAATAGAAATAAAAAAGTAAGGAAAAGAGCCACTAGCTCTACTATTACAAGTAAATTATATGGCAATTTTTATTCTTACATAATAAATTTGATTTGACATATTCTATAAAATTGCCTTTCTGTGAGCTGAGGGCATTGTCAAATGCAAGAGTACCTTTCGATCAATGGCAAAACTATGGACTATCTCTTCCTCTTTTTCTTACAAATTTTACAGCAAATGAATCTGAGCACATTATCACAAAACCTTATGTTGTTAGGGGAATCCTGTCCACACCTTTCACTAACTCTAAGGTGCCATTTGCACATCTGTGCACACAGACATGCACACATGTTCATGGGTATATGGGATCAAGAACCCTCTATTTTCTATAGGATTGAATCCAATCTGGGTTTCTTTTTTTTGGGGGGGGGGTGCTGGTGAGAATGGAGAGAGGAGGCCCTTCGACCACAAAAAAAGGCTATGCTGCAGATCATGGGTTCTGCAGTAAGGAGGGAAATTTGATAAAATAGGCCAAAATACACATTATGTTGAGACACACAACCTGACTTATAGTCAAATGTTAGAACAGGGAATAACCTTTAAAAAGGTCTAGGCTGCCTCTGGCAGTTCCAAACCCTGCAATGGCAAAGGAGGGTCTTCAGACTTCCTTCCGCTACTACTTTTGCTAGTAGGCTACAAAGAGGGTCTGTTTGCTCTCTTTCTCTTTCAGAGAGCCCCTCATGGCGTTTTCCACAGGTGAAATCAGTGTGAGGGGAGAGAAGGCTGAAGTTCATCCTTTCCCCTAATCAGGTTCATGACCATTTGCATTGTACCATCTGCATAAAGCAATCTTTACAAGCATTGTTTACAACACTCCTCCTATATTCTTATGGGGATATAATGACTCAAACTTGGATCTGTAGTCCTACTCATGCCTGACAAAGAGGGCTATGACTCTGGAAAGGGTGTTACCCTGGAAATGGTGTTAGTATTTAAGGTGTTATTGAATTTGAATCTAACTACCACAGACCAACTTGACTACCTTCTAAAATTCTCCTTTCCCCTAAGAGTGTGTGGAGTTATGTAAGGCAACAAGGATGTTTCTAAACTTTTACAGAAGTTAGTCCCCTTTCTAATGTTTTGCTTCAGACTGGGCTGGGCACCTGACACATGTCATACATAGCATGTATTTTACCCCTAAATGAAAAAGTTGGTTGTATCCAACTAGGGTTGCAAGCTCTGAATTGGGAAATCCCTGAAGACTTTGGAAGTGGAGCCAGGAGTAGACAGAATTTGGGGCAGGGAGGGACTTGAGTGGAGTATAATGCTATGGTATCCACCATCCAAAGCAACCAGTTTCTACAGGGGATTTGATGTTGTTAGTCTGGAGATGAGCTATCACTCCAGGAGATTCCCATGTTCCACTGGGGACTGGCATCCATATATTCAACCCATAGCCTTTCTGCAAATTATATGCTTGATTATGTGATAATCAAGGCAAGGCAAATACGGCTCTGATCACTCCATCTATGCAATGAATTGTACACAAATGAACACCTAGAGAAAAGGTGGACATCTTGTTTCGTCTTAGTGGTTTAGGAGCCTTTGTTGGTGAAGTTCTAATCAAACTACTATAGCTTCTCAGTCGTAGCATGCTCTGCATCAACATTCATATTTATATTCACAATAAAATAAGTTCCAGCAGTTTCTGTTGTTCATTTTTGTTGTTTGCAGTAATGATGTATCTAGTCTCTAGTCTTTTGCAGCTCCACGTTATTTCTTACAACCTCAGCAGTACTCCAATTAAAGTCCCTGCTTTGCTTTTGTCCTTTGTTCATTCCTTCTTTTTCATGCAGATTTATTTCAGAGAAGCTAGTGGCTTCACACTTGCACAGGATTTTTTCCACATTTGCTTGGCATTATTGATGACTTGCAGCAGAATTTGCAAAGTGACTCCAATAATCAACAGTGTTTTAAAGTAATAAATACAGTATTTGCTGGCGTATAAGACTGTAAAACATGCTCCAAGTGGGGGGGGGGGGTTGTCCTATACGCCGAGTGCACTTCAGTTGGGATAGACATAGCTGCCCATAGTGGCCCATAGTGCTGTAATGTAATGTAACAAACTCTATATTTTGAGTGGAAATGTTGGGGGGTCGTCTTATACACCCAGTCGTCTTATACGCCGGCAAATTTTGCATGTGTTAGATTCTGGCTATTTAACACAGGAAAGCCATCATGGTATTTCATGAGGTTATTTATTTATGTATGTATGTATGTATGTATGTATGTATGTATGTATGTATGTATGTATGTATGTATTTATTTATTTATTTATTTATTTATTTATTTATTTATTTATTTATTTATAATATGGAATATTTGTAGTGTGGCCAGACATTCCTAGAATTGTCTGGCAGCCAGGAAATATGTTTGGAGGTGGTTAATTATTGCCTACCTTCATATCATGACCCTAGTGTTGAAAGATTTCCATCCAAATATTAGCCAGGGTCCACTCTGCTTAGCTTTAGAGATGTGATCAGGAGCATTAGAATAAGGACCTGGGCTCCAATCTCCAGTTTGACATGAAGTTCAATGGGTCACTGTATCTGTCCCCATAATCTTTACAGGGTTGCTATGAGGATAAAATGATACCCTGAACTCTTGGGAATGGAATAAAAATTGAATAGCTGATGGATACATATGTGAATTAGTCCTTAAGAAGTAAAAAAAAAAAATCTTGTAAGTTTGGCAACTACTGAGTGTTATTCCTCAAAATTTGGGCAATGGCAACACCTTTAGTTATCAAGCGTATGGTGAATGAAAGGCACACTTCCAGGAAGGATTCAGAACAGCATTCAAGATCTTACAATCAGAGTAAATAGAATGGGGCTCATGGGCCTAGTATAAATACAGTCTAGTCTATTTTGAAATAAAAGTGCCCCATTTCCTTTTTCCCCCTTCCACTTGAATCGCTGATTCTGAAATGCTAACCTTTATTTAGACATACTTTGTATGTCAGTGCATACATGCTTTTAAACTAGTAAGCCTATTCATCAAAGGCATGCATTCTTTTGTTTTTCAAGTACAATATTCAAACTTGCAGAAATTTCTCTGAAGAAGAGATATGATCAAGACCAAAAGACCTCAAGGAATGCATTAGCATAGAACTGACAATTGCAGAACCAGAAGTGTGATCAAAGATTTTATGTGCAGAGGCAGTGGGGGAAGGGTCAAAAGCAGCTGTCCTGAATGCTGCTGCGTCTAGCAGAAGAAAGAAATGTCGGCCATGGATGGGGGGGGGGGGAATTAACAAATATAAACCTTTAGAGAGCTACAGCTCCAATATTTTGCCTAATCATAATTTTTACCTTTTCCAGCTACAGAACATATTTTTAGAGTAGGATGTGTCCAACATACAGAAACAGTGGTCTCCTGATTTACACAGACCTTTACTTCAGAAATGCTTTTGTTTTCTTTCAAAAAGGACTAATAAGAAGCAGGTATAAAGAATTTTGCTTTTCCAACCTGTTTTTGTTCAGTACTGAGTATTATACAGTCTCACAATGAACTGTCTGCTCATGGCCTAAGACATTTATCGTGGCATGATTTTTCATGAGCATTGCCAAGGCTTTGGATTCTGAAAGCTATAATAAATGTTTTAGATGTTAAGGTGCCACAGGTTCTGTTGCTCTTTTGTAACAGCATCTATGTTTGACATTTGTACTAATGTCCTGAAGTCAGCTACAGGGCAATCCTAAACAGAGTTATGCATTTCTAAGAGCACTGACTTCAATGGATTTAAGAGTGCATAACTGTTAGTTTTGATGTTTAGTTACTAATCATCTCATGAAAACATGCCTTGAGAAATCAAATAGATCTCCAGTTTGTCTGTCTATAAAATGGCAAATATAAAGCATAAAGATAAAGATGAATTATGGCTTTGGGGTTATGATGCATGCTCAGAAAACAGTCTGGCATTAAGTATTTGTTGAGGATTATTTTGCCTTAGCAGCAGACCATTATTAATATGTGTTCTAATTAAAATTGCTCAACATGAGAAACAGAAGAGATTGTAAGCATTGGCTGGCTTACTAAAATAGATTATGCATGGAGCGGAAAGGCTGGGCTGGCGGCAACAGGGCTGTGAGGCTAATCCACAATTATGCATGACATTGCTGCCATCCCGGCCATCTCCCAGCTCTGGCCCAAATCAGGGCCTTGGATGGCCCACAGTAAGGGGACACAGATATTTCTGCATTCCCTGTGATGCCGTGGTTGCCAAATGCGGCTCTGCTAGGTCAGCCCCATACATAATGGAAGACACTAGCCTACGGTGTCCCTGCAAGGACACCAAATACCCCATTCAGCTTTGCGGTGCTACAGAGCTGAATGGGATGGTTTCCCACCCCCATGATGGTGGGTTGCAGCAGGCCACTCTCCTGCCATTATGTGGTGGGGCTCCCATGCCCCCTGCTCCCCTCTCTGCCACCGCTACATGACACAATGGGCTCTTCCAACCCCAGTGTTGGGCATGTGCACACACAACATTGGGGCAGTCCACTTGCACTGGGGGATTCCTTCCCCCGTGTGTCCTCGGGGAAGTGCGGGGCATGCTACCCTACTGCAAGGAACCGGCAGTGACCCAGCACAGCTGTTGCTGTGCATTATTGGTCTAAGTGATACAGCACTTTTTCAGTGAGAAATTATTTCCTTTTCAGAATATATTGGCAACTCAGTGGTTTTTTCCTCAAAAAGATTGAAATCAATAAACACATAAGTGAGCTGAAGGTTAAAGATTTTATTTGCAGAAGAAGATATAAATCCTTACATCCCTTTTGTTGTCGGAAACCCTCTGCAAAGAACAACAATGGCCAGACCCCCATGGAACTGTTCCATGGGCCATACTTTCCACAGGCTATGCCAAGATTAAATTGACTAAACAATCATACAGATTAGGGGTCTCAATGGATGGATGAGGAAGTGCTGACAGAAGGAATGGTTTAGAAATGCTAGACACTGAGAAACTTTCTGGGACAGGCTGGATTTGTACAAAAAAAGATGGGCTTTATTCAAACCAAAAGGGAACCACTGAAGGAAGGCAATCAATTGCATGGGCATTCAAATATAACATACAGAAGATCAGGGGCCTTACTATTGCAATTGCTATTATTGCTAACATACACTCAAGAAAATCAGTGAGATTGCCTGGTGAATGGAAAATTTCAATGAACATAAAGCAAACCATCAAATGTTCCACATGTTATGTGTGATCTTTTTTGAACCAAGATATTCAGTGTAAATGAAACAGCAGACATCATGTTTTTATTGCATCTTTGTACAAGATGATCTATTTACCTCATAACCTATGAAAACTATATTCCTATATTGGCCATATAATTAAGATTATCTCACTACATTCCTAAATTTTAGATATAATGATGTACTTGTTATCTCCCTGTAATGTGTTTAATGCAGAAAAGGATAATCAGATCTGCTGGAATATTGAAGAAGAAGAAGAAGAAGAAGAAGAAGAAGAAGAAGAAGAAGAAGAAGGAGGAGGAAGAAAGAAAGAAAGAAAGAAAGAAAGAAAGAAAGAAAGAAAGAAAGAAAGAAAGAAAGAAAGAAAGAAAGAAAGAAAGAAAGAAAGAAAGAAAGAAAGATTATAAGGAAGAATCAGACATGTGGCACTGACCTCATTTCTTCTTTGTAACTTGGGGCAATAAATTTGGATGTTCTTCAAGTGAGCAAGTGTGATGAAATGAAATTTAACTCAAGTGGATTAACTCTCATCAAAATCATATCTTTTCCTTTGGAAAGGAATCTCTAATATTAATTCTGAATATGACATAGATTAAAGTTCATAATTTCTCACACAACTGAAGATATGTTTCTCACTATCATCTTTGTCATAGAAAACATCAAAGAGCTCAATCAACATAATAAATTAGCCCATATAAAAAAGCTGGCTAAAGCTGAATGTCGTGAAGACAAAAGTAATGACAGTGGGGGAATTGCATGACTTTAAGGTTGACAATGAAGAAATTGAAATTGCTTAAGATTTTCTATTCCTTGGCTCAATGATCAACCAAAGGGGGGACTGCAACAAAAAAATCAGGAGACTGAGATTCAGAAGGGCAGACATGAAGATGCTTGAAAAGATTCTTAAATGTAAATATGTTGCTAGCGAGCAAGATTAAGATAATGTATGCTATAGTATGAAAGTTGGACAATGAAAAAAGCTGAAAGGAAGTTGATTAATTTGAAATGTGTTGGAAGAGAGTTTTATACATACCATGGACCATGAAAAAGACAAATAAGTGGGTTCTAGATCATAGAATAATAGAGTTGGAAGGGACCTCCCAGGTCATCAAGTCCAACCCCCTGCGTTATGCAGGACAGTCACAACCCTATCACTCATCCATTTTAACCTGCCACCCCCTTGAACCTTCACAGAATCAGCATCTCCGTCAGATGGCTATCCAGCCTCTGCTTAAAAATTTCCAAAGATGGAGAACCCACCAGCTCCCGAGGAAGCCTGTTCCACTGAGAAACTGCTCTACCTGTCAGGAACTTCTTCTGGATGTTTAGACGGAATTTCTTTTGAATTAATTTCATCTAGTGGGCTCTGGTCTGTTTTTCCAGGGCAAGAGAGAACAACTCTGCTCCATCCTCTACATGGCAGCCTTTTAAATACTTGAAGATGGTTATCAGATCCCCTCTCAGTTGTCTCCTTTCCAGGCTAAACAGACCTTTCTTCATACGCCTTGGTCTCCAAACCCCTCACCATCTTTATTGTTCTCCTCTGGACACACTCCAGTTTGTCAACATCTCTTTTCAACTGGGGTGCCCAAAACTGTACTCCAAGTGAGGCCAAACTAGAGCAGAGTAAAGTGGTACCATCACCTCCTGCGATCTGGACACAATACTCTGTTTGATACGGCCCAAAATCCCATTTGCCTTTTTATCCACCGAGTCACACTGCTGACTCATGTTCAATGTATGGTCTATTAAGACTCCTAGATCCTTTTCGCACATACTACTGCCAAGTCTCCCCCATCCTATATTGGTGTAGGTGGTTTTCCCTACCTAAATGCAAAACTTTACATTTGTCCCTACTGAATTTCATTTTATTCAGTTTAGCCCACCTCTTGAGCCTATCAAGATCATCCTATATTCTGATTCTGTCTTCTGATATATCAAGTCTGAACTCTCCTTAGAAGCTAAAATGACCAATAGAAAACCTAAAAATGCCAGGGAAATTGAAGACTCCAGGAAAAGAAAACCAACCATGAGATATATTGACTTGACTGAGGAAGCTGTGGCCCCCAGTTTGCAAAATCTGACCAAGGTTGTTAATGATAGGACATTTTGGAGGACATTAATTCATAATGTCACCATAAGTTGGAAGTGACTTGAAAGCATTTCACCCACAAATCTATCCCATCTTAATTAACTGCAGACTATTTAATTACAAATACCATCCCAAAATATTGTTTAAAAGCCTGCATATCAACTTCACCGTAATCATAGCACCGTAATCACAACTGCTGGTTACATGGTAAAATAAAAAAAATAGTTATGGGATATATGAAACTGACAACTTTTAAAATATCAGGTACAAATTATATACATTCAAAAACTACCTAGGAGATGTATAAAACAGAAGACAGTCTGACTGAATTTGTATGCAAAATATAATCTGTGTGGCACGAAGACATTATCCTGGAAGTAAAAAGTGTGAGAGGGTAATCCTGTGTAGCATCACTTCCATATACTACACTCACATATGTATATGGTGTGTCACCACAGCATGCTAAAAAGTTGCAGTATGTCACAGGTTACATGTTATTTCTTACACAAAATCTCTTCAGTTATTAAAGAAAACTTATATAGAAAGCTAGAATCTTGCATCCAGTAAATACAATCCAACAGAAAATTAAGGCTTTTTTAAGCCTCTTCAGATCAATGGGCTGTACTGGACCGTGGCTGGTATGCCATATTTGCAGATCAGAAACATATAAACATTCTAATTGTTTAACCAGAAAACTGTGGGGGAAAGAGAGTAATAATTACAAGGTTGGGAATTATACTGCTCTAGCCTTTCAATTTAGTCATCAAAAAGTCTCTTTTCTTTCACTAACCATTCTGCAAGTGGCTGGATGAACAATAGACACAATAATTTAGAATGCTGCAGTAGAAATCTTCACATAAGGAGAGCTGGAAAAGAAACCTGCCTCTCTCTCAATTGACTCTTTACCATCTCTGCAATCATGGTCTTCAGAATATATTATGTATCTTCCTGTAACAAAAATTCAAAACTTGTACTGTATACTAACCAGTGGTGATGCGGAGCTTATTTCTTGAGGAACTGAAATGATCATTTAAGTAGACTAAACAGAGAAAAAGATAACCTGGATCATAATCTTGCAGCCTGTTGCTTACAGTGGAGCATATGTTATATGTTTTAGAGACAAACTCATTGCCAACATTTTCATTAATGATGAATGAACCTCAGAAGGATCAGAAATGCTGCCCAGATTAAGTAGTCTCAAAGCAGTATGCTTTGTCAAGTATATTTTCAACTGTTTTCAGCATATGCACGGGTATGACATCCCCCCCCCCATACACACACAAACCACCAAACCCAAAGATAGCCTCACATACCAGCCTGCGAATTTCCCGTTCACATTCTCGCTTTATTCGGGTGATTTCTTCCTGGTGTAGGTGATAGACACTCCGTATCTCTGCTGCTTTCATTTTGTCAGCTTGAATGACCACTGATAAAGCTTCTTCTGCTTGTTTTTTAGCTCCCTTGAGCTCTGAAATTTCCTGTTGCATTTTGGTTTTCTCCACTTCAAACCCTTTCTTGGCCTCCTCCTTTGCTTCAGAGAAAAGCACTGTCTTAACCTTATCGGGCGTCCCATCCCGCACAGTCGTTAGTAAGGCCTGTAGTCTCTGGATTTCGTTATCTTTAATTTTTATAACTCTAAGGAGCTCAGCTTCATGCTGTCTTAAAAGTCCTTCTCTAACAGCTTGGAGCTCCTTCATTTTTTCTTCATGAAGTTTAGCCTTGAGTTCTGTGACAATCACTATGTTTTTATGCTGTTCGTGTTCTTTGATCTGTTTAACTTCCTGATTTTTCTCCCTCTCCAACTTGCTGACCTAATAGAAGAAAGAAAGGCCAAAAGAATCACACAGTATATTTTAGAAGTATTTCATCACCAAGGTGGTCCATGATATTAAGAATCAACCGATGTTTATTCAGCATGGCCAAATAAGGAATCTTTTAAAGTCCCTCCCTTGGGCCAACCTCCTCTTGTTCTGTTTCAAGACAATATTGAAAACCCATCCTTCCTTTCTTGCATTTTTCTTAATTGTTTATAATTCCCACACACACATTCACAGGTAGGGATGCTAGTCCCCAGGTAGGACCTGGGGACCCCCCAGTTTTACAGCTCCTCTTGAGATTACAGAGTTCCCCTGGAAAAAAATGGCTGCTTTAGAGTAGTGGTCCCCAACCTTTTTCAGGCTGGGGACCGGCGGCAGCAGGGAGGGCGATTGCCTGGCTGCACATGCCATGCATGCGTAGCCAAAAATGTGCAATGTGCACGTGTGGCTGGGCTGCACATGCGTGCATGCGTGGCCGAAAATGTGCATGCATGGCACTTTCGCGCATGCACGAAAGTGCCACGCATGTGTGTTTTTGGCCGTGCATGTGCATTGCACGTGCGCGGCCCTGCTTCCTTCTTCCCCCCTCCCACAGTAAGAAGCTTGCCGGGCCGCAAGCTTGCAGCCTGGGAAATTTTTTACTGCTGGGGGGGTGGGGAGAGGGAGCCGCGGCCCGGTGCCAGGGCCTTCGTGGCCTGGCACTGGGCCGCGGCCCAATGGTTGGGGACCACCGCTTTAGAGGATGGACTCCATAGTATTATACTCCACTGAGGTCCCTCCTTACTCTGAAGCCTCCCTACTCCTGGCTCCACCCCCAAAGTCTCCAGGTATTTCCCCACCCAGTGCTGGCAGCCCTATGCACAGGACAGTTACTGTATATTTTAAAAGACAAACAAAACCTTAACTCTTTTTTGCCTCCTTTTTAAGTCTCATCCACCATGTGTAAAAATTTTCCTTCCCCTCCGTGACCCATTTCTTTTTCTTCAATCTATTTTTATGTTGGGATCCTGAAAGCAGAGATCTGCTCATTTTATTCCTGCACAGTACTTAATATTTTTATTGATAATGAATATCGATAACAGGGCTGTGAGTTCCAGTTTGGGAAATTCCTGGAGAAGCCTGTCTGGGAAGGGAGGAGCTTGTGAAGGGAAGGGAAATTAATGGGGATGTGATGCCATATATTCTGCCTTGTGAAACTGCTGTTTTCCATACAGAAAATGATTGGTGTAGCCTGAAGATAACTTGCAATTCTGGGAAAGCACACACATACCCTTAAGATTTCTACTTTGATCATGATGTCTGAGGAGGGGAAATGAAGAGAGAGAATGCAAGTCCCCATCAGGGTTAAGAATCCTGGACTACTTTTGTGGTCTAGTGAATGATATACAAATGGAACAGTCAGTCCTTGCAGTTCTGTTCACAAGTATGCTTTTTTGTTGTAGTAGATAGGGCAGTGATTACAAATACAGTGGGCGAGTACGTATGTGTCAAAATCTTGAAAGTTTGGAATGAAATGTTGGCAGTCAATGTCAAAACTCTTACCAGTTTGAACAGACTGAATAGACTGGATGAATAAAACAAAATTGAAGAAATTATTTAGAATATGGAGGGATATTGATACAGCCCATTATCTGCTGTTTCCCAACAGAAGAACTTATTCAAGGACTGTGGTAAAATGGGCCTGTGCTGACCTGCAGGCCGTATTCCATCCTGCCTGTTCCAAGGGGTTTCCAGCTTTTGGAAAGGTTTCTCTCCCTCTCCCCTTCCCTCCCTCTCTCTCTCTCTTTCTCTCAGGTGATGTTGCCATGACCATTTGACCAGGGTATGGAATTGTCTGCTGAGAGGATCAGGACTCCCAGCTTACCTTCTCAGTTTATTTTTCCTGGAGCTCCCCTTTTCAGTCGAATATCTGTGAAGGTCTATGATACAGAGAACCACTACCAGCACTCAATGTTAAAAGATATTTAGTAAAAAGAAAACATTCTTTTAGCAGAGCACCCGATTAGGCAAGGAACTGAGTGAAATGCAAATCCTTCTGTGCCTCTTGCTATACATGCCCTATCAGGTGTTTCAATTGGATCTGTTAGTTTAAGACTCTGTTAGTTTAAGAAATTACAGACTTTGACCAAGTTTCCATTACTTTAAAACTTTCTCCAGCTCTCCATGTGAGAATATGGTCAAAATGGTTGCCTTCCCTAGACCTCAGTTCCGTCTGTCTGATGTACTCCATACTTTGCTAACCTTCACTATTATCATTTGTATGAAGGTGAATTAAGGTATGTCTGGAGAGCAATTGTCAGCCCCCTCCCTAACTGGTCTGCTCAATGGGGGGAAAACTGTTAAAATATTCAACTTCCACAGAGGAAAAATGCTTTTCTTCATAAGACAAAACAAAACTATGTAGAAAGACTACTGGAACCCAATAGGGGTCTTGTGTCCAAATGTGAATCAGGGACAAGAATAGGGGCATTTTCAGAGAAGTGGCAGGCAGAAAGGTGCCTGTTTTCTCTCACCTGACAGGGCTTCCTAGAATTTCCTTCCCCAGTCATTTCTTCCCCTGTGTCCTCCTCCCCACAAATAGTTCAAGGGCCTTTTTGCACGGGGATCTTTGTTGCAAATTGTTTGCGGAATGAAAAATCGCCATTTAAAATAGTGGAATTCGTCATTATGCATACCTGCCTTTGTAGTGGAATCAGTAGCATTTTTTAGCGTTTCCCACAGGCTTCCGGTCTCGGCAGAAATTGCTAGAAAGGAAGCGCTATTGCCAAGCTCGTCCCACCCCTGGCCATCAAGCAGCCAATGGGCAGCCGTTAGCATGCTCCCAAACAGCCCCTTTCCCTTTAAGGAAGGTTAAAAAAAAAAAAAAAACAGACCCATTGTAACGAATCTGGGTAGATTCGTTGCAACGGAGAGACCCATCCAGCTGCCTGGGGTGTTTGAGCTGTCGTTTGATCATTTGATCGTTAACACGCTGCCTCAGAGTGAAAAAAAAAATCCCCCCCCCCTCTCACGGGCCCGATTTTCGGCTGAATGGAATGTGTGAAATGTGTGTGCTTAGTGACTGAAGGGGAGGGACTGAAGCCGGGAAGCCTCTGTTTGAGCTGTCATTTGATCGTGGCCACGCTGCCTCCGAGTGGGAAAAAAAAATCCCCCCTCCCCCCCCCTCACGGGCGCGATTTTCAGCCGAAACAGTGTGAAAAATAAAGGGAAAATACATCAGCAAACGGGCTTCTGCGGGCTTCTTGTGCTTAGTGACTGTAAACAGCTCTGAGGAGGGACTGCAGCCTGGGAAGCCTCACTGGCTAAACGGAGGCTCGCCGGTGCGTTGATCTCCACTCGCTCGGGGGAAAAAAAATGGCGATCGCTTCGCCAGAAGTTTGGAGGACAGGCTCAGGAGGAGGGACTTTGAAGAAACCACAACAATGTTAACGCACAGGTCTTTATCGCTATTGTTGCAGATTGGTTGCAGGAGTGTATCGCTTTCCGGAGGGTGAATCCACTTTTTGGGATTCCCCTGAAAGCGCTACAACGAAGTGCTTTTTGCGGGTCGGTTTCAGGAGTGTTGCAGATTGTCTACGACGTCGTGGGTTATTCCAAATTAGTAGCGTTTTCAATTAGCAACCATTGTGCTATTTTGAAGCCGTGCGAAATGGCCCCAAAAGTTGGAAATCCACCTTGAAGTGGTGGTGCTGGGGACACTGGGAGCAAGGCTGTGAGGGAGAAGTTGTGATTAGTGGCAGGTTTAATCACGCTGCTCTTGCCTGCAAGTTCCTGGCTACAAATTCTCCTCCCAGCTTTTCATTTAAGATATGTTTAATGGCACGCAATGAAGGTAGGCTCAGCCCGTAAGAAGCTGCTTCTCTTTTCCACTTAGAAAGAAAACCACTTGTTAAAACTAGAACTAATGGGGGAGGGGTGTTGCTTTTTATTCTTGTCACATTTAGCTCTGTTCAGTTGATCAAGCAAGCTGTTTCAGTTTGGAAGCTTTGCTTTTGGGCTTGCCCAGAGAATTCATGATTTCCCTGAGCCTTTAAAATCAGCATTTGGGGGCTATGGAACATGTCTCAGTTTTGTTGAGAATCTAGGGCATGGGATAATCCAGGAGCACATTGGTTTTTCGTGTAATTCACTTTGCTATTCAACTGAAACGTTCTCTGACATTGAACGTGCAAAGTTCAATGGGAAAATAAAAATTCACCTCAGCCCTTATTAAAGCAGGCTAATTGGTATGGGTCTGTTTAATATTCCAGCAGCCTAAATGTTCTTCCTGGATGATAAAAAAATGCAATGTCTAAAACAGACATGTATTGGGGTAGGGGAAGGGAGTAGGCGGAATATTTTTGAAGCAGCCTAGTTCATATATAAGCCCTGATCAGACTGGATAAAATAAGGCAGATCATAACAAATTAATATGGTGGAAACTCAGTGCTTCCCATATGCTAATTAAATTATTTATTAATTAATTACTATTATTAGCTCTGTTTGTATTATTTAATATTTTCATTTATAGAGTTCTCCTTGCTCACCGGGACCCAAGGGGGATTAAAAGTATGGTCAAACATTAATCAGTAAGCAGATCACAAGCTATGATAACTTTTGAATTTAACATATTATGGGCAATTCTGCATCAGTGGCACCACTCTGTGGTGCTGCTGGTGCATTGTGGTGGAGCAGCATGCTTTGCCACTTCCTGTGTCCCTATGTGTGACACATTTAGGTGGGGGGTCTGGCCCACTGCTTTCTGTGTCCCCACAAAGGGTATATTTTGGTGATGGACCTGGTCCAGTACTGAAATGTGTCCCTGTGGGGGATGCAGACATGGAGGAAAGGTTCTGCCATGCAGGGGGGCAGTGGGGGGAGTTGCAAGAAGTTGGGATTGCGTTCTCATGCAATCCCACCTTCCTGTAAAAAAACCTTTTCCATTTGGCCTCATTAAGGCTGAGTGAGGCATTTTTTGTCCCCTCTGAGCCTTCAGCCCAGCTCTTCCCATCCACGTGGGCCTCCGCTAGGCTAGGTCCTGTTGGCCCCCATAGTGCTTAAGGAAATGTGGAAACTCTCTGTGTTCCCTTAAAGCAGGGAAATGGCAACCTAACATATGCCAGGCCCAGGAGGGGGCCAGTCCGACAGCAACATTATGTGGATGCAGGAATTAGCCCCACTTCCATATGAGCATCATCTTGGCCATTTTTGCCTGTGCGAAATCGAAATCAACAGAAATCTTATGCAGAAAAGAAAAGGCAACTCAAAATTGGCTTTCAGAAAAAGATCAGGGTAATAATGGTCTCAAAAGACTAGGAAATAATTCAGGGATAAACATAACAACAACTAAAGGCACACAAATGTGTGTGGGAAATAGGGTACAAACTAAAGCAGTATGGGTCAAGACCCTGACCAATAAAAAGCCCAACAACCACTTGCTGAACAACTCATAATAGTGATCCAAAAGAAATTTCTGTGGTAACAAATATAAAGATTACACAGTTTTTTAGCAAGTTTCCTAAACATTTCCAGTTCCAAATAAGAAATGGCACATCAGATTAATAACCCCCGAAACAACCTTACCCTTGCCTAGAACAATTAATACTAATTAATCAGTGTTGGAAGTTAAATCTCTCACTGACACTACATGCACATATTATAACAACATGCAAATAGCTTGCTTTTAACAATGTCTTCATAGGTATGAATCTACTGCACAAACAATTCAATACTGCAATACTGCTGAACTGGCTTTTCAATGTGTAACAGACATCAGAGTTTTGGAATAGCATTCTCCAGCTCATAATTAAAACTGAGTTACAAGAGACGATCCATTCAGAACTCTTTGCTATAATTGCTTGTCTACAGCTAAAATCAGTAACATGCTAGGTATGTTAATCTCAACACATTGATTTAAAAAAATAAAGTGAAGGTTTGCAAAGTTGCCCATGGCTTACATTGCCAGGGATGGCAACATGGATAATTACAATGGAAAAATCAATACAGTAGTCTGGAGAGCTTGCAATTATGGGCTATCATACCTGGACAGAATGAAGCTAAACCTTATAGGCCAATCTTACATGTAATATGTATGAATATGAGCTGCAAAAGTCAGCTCCCAATATTCAGCAATGGATATGGGATATTAAATCCATTCTTGAAAGTTCAAGATAGCTGCCAATTTGTACTGTCTAGAATCCAACAAGCTACTTTGGAGATGATGAAGGCCTCTCTGTTTTAAAAGGGGATTTTTCTAGGGAATTACTCCTTAAGACACAGAAGCTCCAGGCCTCCTTACATGTGGAAAATCATTACCATGCCGAAGTGGTTAGGACGCATCTAGGGTGCCAACACTTACTTAGAAAATTCCAAGAAATTTGGGAACAATCCCTGGGAATGGCAGAGTGCTCCATGGGGATGTGATACCAGGAGAAACAGCTGCCCTGGGTGAATATGAGAAGTCCTATGGTTGCGTAACCCTGAGCTAGGTATGGAATGAGCCAGGAAGGAGTGGAGCCTGTCGATGCAGAAGGGTACAGAATGTGTGAGAAGCAGAAAAGGGAAGCAAGATCTTGAACCTTAACCATAGTCTCTGAACTCCTTGTTTAAGGAAACAATGATTTGTGTATGGAAACTGTTAGGGAAGGAGACTTTTGTTCTAAATTGTACATTTTAGAATGATTTTTTTCTGGGCTGTGTTATCTAATGGGGTGTTCATTTGGGACTTTAATCTTCGAAGCCAGTGCACAGAGTGTTCAGCTGGAGTCTTCCTTGGTCATCTTGTGCTAATGAAATGGAATGCAAGTGCAAGACTCCCAAGGTCTCAGCCCTGAAGCTCCCATGACCTCATTTGTACCTGTGTCAATCTCAGCTCCCCCCCCCCCTTAAATGACATCAGTTCTAGGGTTGCCAGCTCTGGGTTGGGAAATTCCTGAAAACTTTGAGGGTAGAGCCAGGAGTGAGTGGGATTTGGGGCGGGTAGAGACCTCAGTAGAGTATAATGCTATGGAGTAGACCCGCCTTTGCAGGCATTTTCTCCAGGGGAACTGGTCTCTTTAGTCTGGATATGAGCTATAATTCCAGGGGATCCCCAAGTCCCACCTGCAAACCGGCATCCAGGGACCTTCTCTAACATACTAGGCCCAAAGGCCTGAGCCGAGGTCTTGAAAAGGCCAAGAAACAGCTGGGACAAGGCCAGTTTTGTGTCAGTTATCTCTTTAAAAGACTCTTAACTTAAGGATTGTTTGATGCCCACTTAGACATCATCCAGTGGTAGATCATGTATAATGGGAACAGGATGCATATCTAAGTAGTATCGGGATTCAAGAAACACTTAAGGAATAAACAGTAAAACTTAGACAAAGAGTTCAATGAAATCTGAACGCAACTCTGGCTAAAACTCCAACTTGTTTCCTTTCAGTGAATGGTAGCTGAAGTAAAATGCATACATTAGAATCCATTATTGTCTCCTCTTTCTCTCAGCAGAAACATTCAATCAAAACTTTTCATGTGAAAACAACAGCATCATCACTTATCTTGACAATGCTTGTGAAGCTCCAGAGAAAATTATCAGTAGTGCTTAGACAAACACTCTAGTGATTCATTGCACATATAAACAGGCCTACTCTTTGACATTTACAGGGCTATTTAGAAGCTATGTTTGGTGGGGTATGCGTTTTGGAAATGCATATGTAAGGCTTAGAATCCAATACTCACCCAGTGGTGAAAATGATTACATGCATCAATTATATAGCCATAGCTTTCTCCAGGCTGTGTCAACACTATATACCAGCTCTGGCCATCTGCCATGTTTTGTGCTATAACAGCTAACTGGACATTCCATGCCTAGACTGCATGACAAAGTCATCCAAGATAGATCCAGTTGATTCCCATAACTGTTATACTATAGGTCTGTGAACACATGTTCCAACTCATGATTACCATACATGCATAAACATATAGACATCAGAGGTACTTGGTGAAACTGGTGGAAATTCAACCCTGTGCCTGACTACCTCTGTTTTCTATTAATATTCTTTTCTAATTCTTCTACTTCATCTCCATTGCCTCCTTCTGGCATTTTGCCTCCAACTCTTTAGACATGGTTTATTTTATTTGTTTAAAAACATGTATTGATATTCTGCCTCTCCTTATGTTCAAAGTGATATGCAACAACATCAAGATAAAATAGTTTAACACTATAGCTATACCCATGGACACCAGAAACTGCCTTAGAGCATTGGTCCATCATAGTCAGCATTGTCAAATCAGATGGGCACCAGCTCTTAAGCAGAGGTCTTTCACGCCACCTGCACTTCAGATAGTGTTATTTGGAGATGACAAGGATTGAACCTGAAACCTTCTGCATTCCAGTGATTCCTTCCTCCTCTCCTTTGTTCATCTGTTAAAGCCATGTTTTGATACTTTGAAGACTAACAAAAAAAGTATTATTCAAATATAAGCCTTGATGGACTAGTTCACACTTCTAAGTTTATTTTATCACAAAAACTTTTAAAATGAATAACTCAACAATAATTACAGTGTTATGTTAGTAATTATTGAAAGATATAAAGACAACAAACCATTAACCTGAAGATATTAAAGAGGAGTCTTCGCATCATAAATATATCTTATAGTGAACATGGCCCCATCTGTAGATACTTAAATCCATGGACCACCTTGAAAGAAGAGAGACTTTTCTTCAAAGTTTGGGGGATCTCTCCAGGCTTGCAGAAAAATCTCAAAAAGAGGGCAAGGGTGTGTTAAAAAACACCCAACTGAAAGCAGTTGAAAGGAGAGAAGGAAGCAGGATAAAGGAAACGTTTATGAGGACTTTCAGAAAAGTGAAAGAGGAAAGCATGGGGAAGGGGAAGTTCTTGTGCTCCGCTGCAAGTTCTTGTGCTCCGCTGCTTGCTTCTTTCTAAAAGCCAGGAGAGAAGCAGCCAGGTGAAAATCATCTGGGTGAGCATGGCCATATCAAATATTGTTACTAGGGAGAAACATTCTAGGGAGAGAGCCAGTTTGGTGTAGTAGTTAGGAGCGTGGACTTCTAATCTAGCATGCCAGGTTTGATTCTGCGCTCCCCCACATGCAACCAGCTGGGTGACCTTGGGCTCGCCATGGCACTGATAAAACTGTTCTGACCGAGCAGTGATATCAGGGCTCTCTCAGCCTCACCCACCCAACAGGGTGTCTGTTGTGGGGAGAGGAATGGGAAGGAGACTGTAAGCCACTTTGAGCCTCCTTCGGGTAGGGAAAAGCGGCATTTCTTCTTCCTCTTCCTCTTCCTCTTCTTCTTCTTCCTCTTCCTCAGACCTGGCAGTAAAGGGCTTTCAAAGTCAAAACTAGCACATCTTGATACATTTAACACAAATGAGCTATCCCTTAACAATGACAAGATCCTGGGTAAGTTCCTTCTAAACTTAAAACACACAGTTGAATCATGGGGAATCTAGACAGAAGTAAGCTGTTTCTATAATTTGGAGAACAAATTATTTAGAAATTTCACTTAGGACAAAATTTGATGACAGTTCCAGATGGATCATAACCAGGTAAAAGAGTTCTTTGTATATACAAGTTTCTCAGTGCTACCTTGAGAATACTTTCCTGTGTGTAAGACCAAGGGATAAATTCCAGTTGGATTTTGAGTAGGGCTGCCCTTGTTGAATACAGTCAACTGCATCTCTAGTTAAATGCTCATAGAAAACAGCCATCTAGACCAGCTTTATCATGAAATAGTAATTTCCACCAGGATTCTAATTTCCAGCCATCTTTTATCATCATCAAAACCTTGAATTTTCATGCAAAACAAAGCTTGAACAAATTTGATTTTGTGATGATGATGATGTTATCCGTTCAGTCGTGTCTGACCCTCGGCGATTCTATAGGAAAGTCCCCCTATAAAAGCAAATACAAGCTCTAGGCTGTCAACCACAGAGAATCATTTGTTTGTTTAATTTTAGAATTAAAATCTTGATTGTTCTCTATAGGAATTGCCAAATCAGCTTGTTTAATGTTTATGGTATATATATTTATATTGTCCTCCCATCCTGGCAGTTTTGCTTTTTTTGAATATGGAGTGTGCTGACAATACAGCTGATTTTGCCTCCATAGGGGACCAATTAGAGAAGCCACTAAATAATTCATCAAAATGCACATTCATGTAAGGAATGGATCTCAAACAACCTTCAGGCTTCATTCCGCAAGAGCAATATTAAGCGGAGGATCCCTCGTTAATGTTTACTGAATATTCTTATGAAAAATACTTTGATTGCAGATTGTGTATTGCTCTGTCGAAAAGAAGACGAAATGAATATGTGTTGTATCTTCTGACAAGTGTTGTTTTTCATTCAGATAAACAATTCTGTTCAGGTGTTCTAAATTTGTATAATGAATGCATCTGGGAGAGAAGCAGGGGTGTGGTTGCAAGACTGTGCCCCCAGTCAGTGCAGTCATTGGAATGCACCCTTATAGCTTATGCATATTTTACAAAGCTATCTCTCCACAACCATGAAACCCAAACTCATGAAGAGATGCATACATGTGAACACTTGTACATATGTAGGCTTTGTGCATATGTTCCAGTGAATGTGTAGCAATCATAGTGAAGGGTGCTGCTGCAATTATAATACTGTGCTAAGCATGATCATTGTAAGGCTACAGCAATGAGGTATATTGAACTTGGGGATTTATGCACCGGAAGAGAGTGATGGAATGGCTTTGTGAGCATGGTCAGGTTCACCCATCATGCTGAAGCGGGCATGCTTTGGAAACAAGAGGTCACTGGAAACCTTTCATTTTGATTGATGGGGAGGAAAGATGCACACCTTACTCTTTTCTTGCTGGAGCTCTATTTGAATGTCTGTGAGTTTTGCCCTGAGCTCTTCATTGGCAGCTTGCAAGGCAGCTAGGGCGTCAGGTCTTTCTCCTTTTGCTCGAAAGCTGGCACCCTTCTTTGACATCGTGAGATAGCGTCAGATTCCAAAGCGGAGAGAACCTTCCGTTCTCCTCAGTTCCTCCAGTCTGTTCCACTACATTTTCTCACTCACCTGCAAAGAAGGTAAATAACAACCATGTGAGTACTGGAAGGTTCGTAGCTAGCTTACAGGAATGCAACCCAATGAAGAAGTATGAAAGACTGAAAGGCAGCACTGCGGAAGTTAAGTATGTTTTTCTGGGAATCCAAAACTGGAAATGCTATGATCTCTCAGAGTGACTTTGTGGCTTCAAAATCAACATAGTTGAGAATTAGGGTTGCTGGGTCCCCTCTGACCACTGGTGGGGGATGGTAGGGTAGGATTGCCAGATTCAGTTTGGGAAACTGCAGGAGCCTGGGGAGGACAGGGACCCCAATGCAGTACAATACCTCCAAAGCACCCATTTTCTTCAGGGGAATTTATCTATGTGGTTTGGAGATGAGCTGTAATTGAGGGATTCCCATTTCTCACCTGGAGGCAAATCTACAAATTTATTGCATTGTGGGGCATGTGTGGCCACTGGCCAGTAAGCTTTTGTTAACCTGAAAACATTTTTCTTCCCCAGCGTTTGAATCTATTGGCACTCAGGATACAGTAGGACACTTTCAACGTACCTAGTATGAGGTTCTACATGTCTATTGCTAATGCATTTTTATATACAAGTGAAGATATAGCCAAGCGTCAACACAAATATGCTCCTGCAAACTTGTGCAAAAGAATTAGGTAGGCTGTGTTCTATGTTTAATTACAGCATCTGCACTGCATGTCACACAATAGTCATTTGTTATGTAATAATTAAAATACAGGACCCCCAGTCTAATTATACTTGACTCTAACATTTCTGCTTGATATACCTTATCAGCCAACTGTGATTTTCTTCTGTGTTTTCTGATTCTGTTGTGTGTATGTCTTTTATACGTGAACCCTGACTGAGTGGAAAGGTGGCATAAAAATATGTTCAATTAAACAAATAAATAAAATATATACCACTGCTGCAAATGTTCCTGTGGTTTCAAGAAGATACAGAAATGGAATGAATGACTGGGAGTGATAAACTTTGGAAACAGACTACGATGAGCTGGATCCAAAGATGCCTTTGTGCTCCTGGAAGAAGGCTTCTGCTCCCAGAAGGATCATTTTATACTTCATGTTAAAACACGGCACAACAAAAACCAAAGACAGGTCATCTACTTGCAAACTGGTCACCCAACAAATTTCACAATCTCTTGCACAGAGGCACATAAGCAACAATAAAATATTCAAGTCCTGCCTAAACTCCTGCACAAAGTCTCCAGAAAACGGAGAGTTTGTTGTTTCCAGCTCTTCATATCTGCTGGAACATGGGTACGAGAAATGGAGCAGGAGGTTGATTATCAGACATTAATATTTTTGCATATTTAATTTTTGCATATTCTTTTGGTGGCAAATTCAATGAAATAAAAACAATAAAATAAAAATTTTTAAAGGAATTTCCTATTTAGAGAATTGTTATTATTTCTAGTATCAAAGCCTATTTTAAAAATGGGCTTTGTAAGGGGCAGCAGGCAAGAGGGCATGAGAGGGTGGCTGTGGCTGCTTTTGGGCCAGCAAGCGCTCTTGCCATGGTGAGAGCTCTTCCCGGGCTAAAGGGAGTGGGAAGCTCCCCCTCCACCAGCAGTGACAGGGCTTTGTGGCCCGCAGGGAGGCTGCAAACTCCCCCCCCCCCACACCCCGGCTCCCTCCCAGCAGGAGTGTACCTGTGGGCCACAGAGCCCTGTTGCTGCCTCTCTCCTCATGGGCGACAATGTAATTGGCATTCTAGGATGTAATTCAGTGGCTGCTCCAAACTTTCCTCACATTATATAAATGAGTGACACAGATGAAGGGAAGGGCAGCCCTGCAATCAATTTCAAAGGAACTGATAGTTTGACCAAAGCCAAGAAAGAATACAACCATGTCATGTAAAGAGAGAGCTAACTCACAGTTCACAGTATGTGATTCCTGGACCTTAATCCGCCTGACCTGATTCTCTTGATTAAATCCACATGTGAGATTTTCAAGGGATTTCATTTACTGTGACTAAAGCACCCCCTGCATTTTGTGTACAGAATGCTTCATCTTTTAGTAAGACTGATAACAGCCTAAGTGTTTTTGCTGATAGAACCTGAACAGCATTGGTACACATTCATTAAAATATACTGGGTTGAATCCTACGCACTGTCCCTGGTAGTGGCAGGTCTTTCCTCCCTTTCTCTAGAAGCCACCTGTGAGCACCAAAACAGTGATGCCGGGGTTTGGAGAACCTGTGTAGACTAAAAGCCACACACAATGGGGCAACTGTAAATGGGGAAGACGTCAAAATCACCCCTTAAAATAGGTCCACTACTGAAATCTATTTTCCCTGGGAGCAAAAGGCAATCACAGAATTTATGAGGCACCAGTCTTTAGGCTTTGACTTGTGGGATAGCAAAGTTCTCCTTTGTCACAATTCTATCCAAGAAGAGCGACTCTAATGGTTTTACTACTATTGATTTGATCCGATTACCCACAAACTGCATCTAAGGGCTTCCAAAGCAAGTTGCTGTTTACTTTGTCCTCTGATGGGAACAAAATCCCCGAGCTACACAAAGCTGTCTGCCAAACACCAACATGTGACCTG
Source organism: Paroedura picta (assembly GCF_049243985.1). Taxonomy (NCBI): domain Eukaryota; kingdom Metazoa; phylum Chordata; class Lepidosauria; order Squamata; family Gekkonidae; genus Paroedura; species Paroedura picta. The sequence goes on along the minus strand of NC_135376.1, from coordinate 66,330,323 downwards.
ATTTCTTGTTCATGATCACTAATTACAGATCCACTTGCAACCGGCCAGAGTACTCTTCAATTCATAACAACATGAGGATGCCAGGAAAGGCTGGCACAGATGGCTCATCAGTCTAGGCAAATCACTTTGAGCTTCAGATACCCTCAAATATATCCCAGCCAGCTGACCAGCCCAATAGATTGAGATCATCATCTGTCCACCAGCTCAGGTCTGTCATAAATTTCTGAATACCAGCCCCAAACCCTGACTTTTGAAAATCATTTTTATAGTAAAAATATAGGTACCATGCATGAGTCCCTTGGATTTCAAAACTCTCTACTTAAGAATTTACAAAACCTAGTTTTTTTTGCTCTAGTTTCACTCCCCTAATTACAACATTAAACTGGTAGTTACATTTACACGGGCATTTACACAGAGGGCTGGATTCAGAGTATAGGTTTTAGAATAGATCCAGATACTGATCTGTAAGTAGGAAGAGTCCCATCTATAAGGGAAAGACTCATTTGGATTCAACTGATGGGACTGGTCCAACCAGTTGCCCATGGAATTTGCCCATGGAATTACGGTCTGAGTAATGGAATTACGGTCTGAGTAATGGTAACACGCCTATGCAACCCATTGGTAAACATGAACTTCCATTTTTAGTATGGTATAATTTGACTAATGTTGATGGTGATTGGTATAGTGGCTGAGTGAAGCCTTTGATTATTAAAAGCAGCTGCCTTGGACAAGTAAGATGGGTGAAAAGTTACTCTAAGACCGATTATGCATGGGGCAGAAAGGCCAGGCTAGCAGTGACAGGGTGGTGGGGCTAATCCCCAAATATGTACAATGTCACCGCCATCCCAGCCCCCTTCCAGCCCTAGCCCGAATCGGAGCCTCGGATGGCCCGCAGCAAGGGAAAATGTTCCTTGTCTTGATGTGGTGGCCTCCACAACTACGGTGTTCCTGAAATGCCCTTTTCAGCTTCACAGTGCTGCAGAGCCAAACAGGGCATGTCTGCTATCCCAACATCCTGCGGTGGGATCCCTGTGTCCCCCCATCCCCTACTACCGCTGCCACCATGAGGCACGGTGGACCTTTCCCACCCCAGAATTTTGTGTGTGCACATGCAGCTCCGGGGCAGACCATGTACGCTGGGGGATTTCGCCCCCCGTGCGTACTTGGGAAGCATCGGCAGCCTGGTGCAGCTGCCCCCATGCAAAATCAGTCTAATACATGCAAAAGTTCACAAATATAACCATGATTAGGATAATGTGAAAAGGAACGGGGGCTGCACCAAATGAAGAGCCAGAAATAAATGGTGCTAAAAGAAAAGAATCCGTGATGGTTGAATAACCCCTATGTGTTTCGCGTTCAGCTTCATCAGAGAGAATTTACTTTTAGGTAGTTTTTCAATCCCTTCCCCCTGATGAGGCTGAACGGGAAACACGTAGGGGTTATTCAGCCTTTACGGGTTCTATTCCTTTTGCACTGTTTCATTTTCCTCACCATTAGGATTAACCAGAAGTAAAGGAGAAGAGATCGGCCGGCGGCATGTGTGTGTGTTCATTCTGCATGTCAATCTGTGCTCTTATAAAATTAGGCCACCACAATAAATCTGAATGTTTGAAGGAAGCCAGCCAGTGTGAGATTTTTCTTTTTTTGGTAGTTTCTCTTGCTGCCTGGGGGATCTTGCTATACTGCAGCTCATGGAATCATGCCGCATGAAGGTACCATTGGCAAGGGAAAGGCCATAGCTGGTGTCTTTCACCATCACAAACTGAGCAGTTTGCTTCCTTTTTGCCTCAGCTGCAGCATAAACATGCCAGCCAAAGGCATGCACAGAGTGAGCCAGTTCTGAGCATGAATCAGAGGCCTCTCTGATTGGTTGACTCCATGTGTAGTCCACCTTTCTCACTGAGACTCCAGGTAGATGGCAGTATTAGAATACAATACAATAAAGACCCAGAAGGGTTTCCAGTGGTAAATCCGTGGGTTCAGAGATCCGTGGGTTCAATGTGCTTTGGCAGCTGGATTTGCCTGTGCGGAACAGGAAAATCTACTTCTAAAGTCCATTGAAAGTGCATTATCTATTGTGTGCAGAATAGGCCTAGGATGCTGGGAGTTCATTTCAGCTCTTTATTGTGACCTCAGCATGATGGTACAAAGAGGCAAAAACTGAACCAAAGAACCCCACCAAAACACCCAACTTCTATATGTGCACAAACAAAGGGAAATTCCCATCCGTGCACGCTATAAGTCAGTTTCAATTTAAACTGACTGGATCCTGTGCTCAGGGTTTAGCTGCACACTGTCTGACACAATTGCAGAGTTCTGATCCTTCCTCGGACCTCAAGCTTGGTCCTCGGCAGATCTACAGACACAATGGCCAGCTTCCAGAAAGGTTATAGAGAAAACACCCTGTCAATGATTGTGACAGGCAAGTGAATGGAGAAACTGGCAGATTGGTTATGAAGAAACTTGAATAATAAATGTCTTTAATGATGGTTAGTGCAGAACACCAAAACGTGGTCCAGTTAAAAGACACGTTTTCACAGCTTTCTACAGGGGCTTTACTGCATAATAATGAAATGCACATGCAACCTCAATGGTGGTTTTGCCAAATGTCTCTAGACAATGTATCTTTAATCACAAAATTATACACAGAAAATTGCTTGCAAAGGATCACATTTACGGGGAACTGAATATGGGTGGCAGAGCCTACAAAGCTGTTTTCTCTGACTACATTATCCTCAGAGTAGTTGTTACAGAGCTATCAGAAGGGTTGTTTTGTCTCCTCCAGTTGATAGTAGAATGAGATCGTCCAATACAAAACTGACTATAATTCCCCAAGTAACAAATCTGCTTAGGAAAAGGGAGAAAATTCTACTGAACGACTAACACAGAACACTTTAATTACGCCTTTAAGAAAGGGAAGCAATATAATATGAATACACAGATCTCACCAATAACTGTAGCTGAGGACTAGAAGGATTCGTATAATATAAAAAGAATTGATCAGACCCAGTATGGATTTTCATCTTTTCTTTAAAATCTATCTGGTAATACCCGGAAAATCCACCATACTCCTCCAGAGGCTCAGGTTGTAACATTTGTCAACCAAATATTGAGCAGTGACCACAGACAGCAATCATGGACTCATTGAAGTTATTTCTGAGAAATTGTTCGCAAGTCAACATTTATTCAAGCAATGCTGAAACCAGACAGAGATTGACTCATAAATTTTGTTTAACCAAATCCCTGCAACAGCCCTGTTCTTTGCTGGTTCTGCTGCAGGCCAGATGGACAACATTAACTATTGCTACTCTAAGGAAATATTATTTCCAGTGGCCAGCTTTGGGCAGGAGAGCCAGGCAGTGAAAACTATGGGGAACAAGAAGAGGTTAAACAGTTAATATCACATTAACAAGAAAATTGCAAGAGATGATTTGTATCTAGACAGAAGAGCAAGCAAGTCCCTGTGTCTGTATGAATTAAGCAGATATACAGCGACAAACCACAAATTTTGAATTTTGTAATACTGGTAAATCCTAATTTTTAAAAAGGTACCCGCCTATCTTCAGTGGTAGTACAGTAATGAGGAATGACTGCCTGGTGATTTTTTTAAGAACAGAGTGCTGAAAGCAGGGAAGAACCTGGATGTGCAGGAAAGTCCCACAATAGTGTGTGGAAATGGGAAAAGCTCACTTTCTGTCAGCAGCAATGCTGGACCAAAAACCCAACGTGGAAGTGACTAAAGAGACAACTTTGAACAGGTTTAAACAGGTTGAACAGTTAGAGAATATAGCCTGTGGGTTTTTGGTGAGTCAGGGAGCATATGTTCTGCCATGGAGCCTGAACTCCTCCACTTCTTAATTCATAGTCACCTCTTTATTTTTCACAAGTTTTCTATTTTAATTAATTCATTTATATGCATTATAAGCACACGTGTTTAAATCTATGTATTGTAAAACCGTCTTGAGAGTTGAGGCTTGAAGGCCTGCACAGTTGCTGCTGCATGGCAAAACTTAACACAAACAGGTCCATCACAAATGGCTTCCGAATTTTCTAGAATAGTTTTTCCCACTCTATAAATAATTCAGCAGCAGATAAGGAGCACAAGAAATGCCAAATAAACTTGTTTTAGGTGTTGAGACAAGAACTGCAGCAAAATTTGTCACCAGAGTTTTGGAGAGAGACATCAGCAGAAGTCCACTGCTGTCTGCCACAAAATATACGGAGAGAGAACAATAGTAAATTATTCTGTAGGCCACTTTCTGATGTATACGTAGTCTTTAAGTGTGCATATATTGCGATGAATTGTTGGGAGCCATAAAAGAGTCTGTGTTTGTTGTGTTTTGTATAAATGTGTTTTCTGCTTTTAAAGCCTCAGCTTTTGTTATATGTGAAGAAAGAGAGTGGTGTTTGTTTGTGCTTATAGATGATTAATTTGAGCCATCTGGGCCTTGATGGACATGTGCCAGCATCAAAAGAACATTGCTGCCAAATATCACACAATAAGTCTTGCCACGTCAAGACTCGAGCTATGCATTAGTTAGGCCAATAGGAGAGGACTTTGCTATGGTCTTTATATCTCCTGTTCAGAAGCAAACTTGTTTGTTTCAAACGCCTTTTAAAAATAGCAACATGCACAGCTGAAATAAAACATAGTGCAATGGTTAGGACAGGGATCCCAGTACGGTACCTGTCATCACCTTCCCTGGCACCTGCCATGGGATTTTAGAAAGTGGGTGGGGCCCGATGGAGCTTTTGCCAAGCAAAGCATCTGACTGGCCACTGGAGATCTGATTGGCTCTGCAGATTATTTTTAAGAAGTTGCTTTGACTATAGCGGCCATTAAAGCACAGCGATGCATGACTGAAGGTATATGCAAGGAAATATTTTAAAACAATATGTTATTTTTAAAAGGCATCTTATTACACAGAGTTTCTTCCTGAAATGTTGACATTACCAAAGGCATAACCTCTCTGACATTTTGCAGCTTGTTCCTCCTCCTTTGGCAGCTGTCTTGTAGCAGTGCCCAACACCCTGTGTCCAAATTCCAACAGTGCCCTCAGGTTCACAAATTCTGAGGAGTTCTAGATTAGGGTGGTGGAGTAGAATCTGGGAGGCCCAACTTAAAAGCTTCACCAGGACTGTTTCCACACTGGGAATTTTGCTGCCCCGGCTCCCACGCGGGAGCATAAATCCAGAGTGAATGAGATGCACCAGGCCAAATGCTGCCCCATGTGGGAGCAGGAAGAGGCAGGGAAACCTGCCCTAGCTCAAACTCTAGCCTGCAGCCTGGCGCAAAGCCTCCAATGCAGGAAAGCTTGGCATAGTCTTTCTCTCCACCTAACCTACTTAACTGGGGAAGAGAACAATGAATGTTACTCAGAGCTCATTGAAGGAAGGACAAGATAAACAAACATCTGGCTGACACTCTGGTCCAAATTTACCAGTTTTTAACCCCTTTACTCCAGCAGCTTAGTCAATAGGATTAGCACAACCAAAAGCAAGGTCTCAAGATGGTAAATACATACCGATTATTATATGTTTATATGTAGACTGTAACTAGAAAGGGACCATCTATAAATCAATAAAACAAATAAATAAAATGTCCAAGTAATTCAGTTGGACTTCTGGGTAGGTGTGTGTCATGCCATCTCCCGTTTTCCCTGGGAGCTTGAGTTCTACATAGTAATTTGCTCCTCCTTCCCTGCTTGGCTGTTTAATTCCTGTTTTCTGTCAGTACCCCCCAGACATTCCCTCGCTTTACAGCTCATCTCCAGATGACAGAGATCATTTCCTTTGGAAAACACGGCTGCTTTGCAGTGTGGACTAAGATTCCTCCCTGCCCCAAATCACACCCGCTCCTGGCTTCCCAACCCAGTGCAAGCAACCCTATCCCCACCGCTGAACACAGCTTGTAAAGAGATATGTGCCACAAAGCTGAGTCGGTAAAAGGCCTTTCCTGAAGCAGCGCATAAGGTGACAAGCACCATACAAAATGCTTAAAAGGAAACATTTTCTCAGACATTCTGGGCTTTGTTCCTCCATTTGATTTCTAGCTGAGACAGATGGCCTAGGACTTTAAAGTCCCATTCCTGAAGCAACTGGAAGTTTGCCGTTATTAGCCACAGCAGGGGAGAAACCGCCTAGGTGCTCTCTTCTCCTAGGACCCCGTCTGTCATAGCCTGCAGTGAAAACACCATATGTATATGCATACTGGATCGTCACAATGTTTTACTACTGGGGAATCAAGATGTCTGCTGAGGAAGTACATTGACAAAGAAGACATTAGGACAGTCGGGAGTCATTATCAGTCAACCCAAATTCAGTGAAATAGTAGAGAAATGAAACTGGACAGTTTGCCAAAATGAGTTGTGCAGGGGAGAGAGCCATCAGCTCTACCCTATAGGACATTCAAGCACCGTAAACTTTTCCATACTGGAAATAATGCATTATGTATAAGATGATGCCCAGAGCATCATGTTGAAGACAGTACCATGAATAATGCATCATAGCTGCCTTTAGTCGCTCAAGATTTTTTTTTTTTTTGCCACCTGGTTTGTCATTGGTGAGCCATATGCTTTAACTAAATAGGCCCAGATCCCCAGTTGCATTCCTGCTTTTAAAAAACCTCTTCCCCCAACAATGGTAACAATGGTATGTTCTGTCTGTATACCATAAACACTAGAGCAGAAATTGCAGTTCTTTTTGTCCACTTAAAAATGGCAAGATCCAAGTCAGTGGACTGTTCAATGAAAAAAAAGAGGTTTTGTAGGTGCAAGTGAAGCAAGAGGCATGAGTGCAAGAGAAGCAAGTGGCAAAGTATTGGAAAGACCCCCCCCCTGGTCAAAATAAGAAAAATGTGCTCAAGCCTCTGTAGAATAAAATATGTTGTAAAATTAAATATTAATATTTATTAAATTAAAAACCCAAGGCTTAAAATATAGCCTCATTAAAATCCAAGTAGACATTCATACTAATGCCACCATGGACTAGACACGTTTTGGCATTGTTGTCTTTATCAATGGTCAGGCATAAATAAAGCAGCAGACATAAAATACAGGAACAGCTATGTTAAATGTACAGTTGGCTCCTTTACATGCAGTGATATAATATGTAGAACACTAAGAACCTTAATCGATTCTATGGACCAGAAGGCCAGATGAAATTCTTGGAGGCCTCTTATGTTTCTAAAGCAGGCCCTGGTCCCGATGAGCACTCCCAGTGTCCAGTGAGAGTCCTATAGGAGCCAGCCTCCCTCCAAAGTATGCTGAGATCCAATTGGTTGGACAAAATTGGAGAGCTGTGCAAAATGGCTAAACTTACTGATTTAGTAAATCGAAGGCTAGTTGAAGAATGTCAAGAACATTGGCATTTTTATTTGGATTATATTAAAAAGTAGCTTTATTCTTTTCTTTCTATTTTATATGTTCTCTTTTTCCTTTTTTCCCCTTTCTTCTTTTTTCCTGAATTGTTTCAGATAAGACAACGTTTTGGCTCACAGATGGGTATAGTTGGTAAAGATTGTATTATGTATTTCTATTTGTATTTTCTTCTTTTTTGTATCAGAAATAAATAAAAATATTTTTTTAAAAGAAAACAAGGCTTCATTTTGGTTCTTGTGATTATTGCAGAAAGAAGTCATGACCCAAGGTTAAATAATTTTTGTATGAAATGTATATGTGCATGTTTGTAGGGCATTTGTGATGAATGACCAGGAAGACTGTTCTTTATAAAATCTTCTTTTGACCACGATGCACTCAGGATGATTTTGACTAGTCATCAAATGTGATAATCTCATAGTTTTCACCCAATGTTTCTTGGGAGAAAAGATGACTGAGATTAAAAAAAAATCATTAAATACCTCTTCCCGTTTTGTAAATATCTTCTTCACAGGACATCCACTGGCAATCTAAAAGTGTATTCTGGACTCTACACAACATCATAATACAATAATATTTCCTTGCAGAATGCATTTTGAACCACAATCTGCCAAGAATGAAATCTTGTTATGTGTTTTCCTGTGGCATATACTTATTTCAAAAATCACTCTACAACTCTGTCAGCATTTGAATTGTAAATTAGATTTATCTGGCTCCAACCCAGTGGGGGGAAAAAATCAATACACATTTGATTAACGGGCTTTGACATTAGGAAGCTATCCTGGAAGAGCAGTGTGAATGCTGAGAAGTTGTGGACTGGCTGTTGGAATAAGTGGGTGTCTCTCTGGTAGCTTTTAGGTGTCTCTCTGGTAGCTGTGTTTGAGCCAGGCACAATCTTGATCTGTAGCTAACATCTCTTGGTACATAATGGTACATGTCACTATCTGATAATGCACGTTTTAGTGAACAGCCACGCATGCATAGGAAATGGCCAGATACCTTTTGTAAAAATATGACAAAATACAATTAATTGCCTCCCCCAACCCAGCATGGAGATACCAAACTCAATCAATGCCATCACATTATGTTTTCATTCCAACTAAAACAAACACCACCCCCCCAAAATACACACACACGCACACACAAAACATGAAACTATATAAACCAAAAACGAGGGGTGGGAGAGATCTGCCATTCAAATTTGCTGTAATTTTATATACATTCATTAAATCCATTTCTAAAAGGTAATATCCTCTAATATAACTATCCAATGCCTTGGTCAAATGTTCAGATAAAGATCTCCACCCAATTAAAGAAACGTTTTTAAATAAGCTATATTTTGGAAATTCCATTGCAATAATTATAAAATTACTCCAAATTGACAAAATCATTATTTTTCTCCCCTGAATTAATCTTATTTGTTAACTTTTTATGTGCTGCTATAGTCCTTAATTTAGTGCACCACCTACCCAAAGAAATCCCTTTAGCATACTTCCAACACTGGGCAATGGGCATCCTAGCTGTGGCTAAAAGAAAACTACAAAGTGTTTTTTGTTTACATTGCAAATTTTAATTGGCTGAAAGCTCAGCACAGCACTGGCATCATGCCTTACTTCTCGCTATCTGAACTGAGCAATCTGTGTCATGCTGAGCCTGCTCTCCTCCTCCTCTTTGCTGGTCAGATCAATGCTGCCGCTGCCCAGTCCTAACAGAGGTCCTACCACCCAACTCTTGCATGCTGCTTAGTTAAGAAAGCCTCGGTCAGGTGCACCTTCTTTCATCCCTGAATTCTCACCTGTTTACATGTCCCTTAATGAGGCATTTTAAGAGGCAAAACAAATATATAAAGGAAAGAATTTGGCATCCCTCACCACCTCTGCTCAAGTTACAACTTCTTGATGCTTCTCATTAAAAAAAAACCCACATGAAGTTTTGCATAACTTGAACATGCAGCTCCTTGTGTCACGTAACACCTTTTCTGATTAGGAAAACTGCAGGGGAAGGCTGAAGCCCTTCCTTCCCTTGTGCTATGATCCTCTCCTAACCAGAATCAGGCTCTTGCTGCTGTTCAGAATTGAGTTCCCATGGGGAACTGGCAGTTGGCATCCTGCTTCAAGTCCCTGTGCCAGTCATGTTAAACATAATGCAAAGTTTGGGCCCCAGGGTTTTAGGAGAAGCAGACTGCCCCACAATATTTTCATTGGCTGTCAACACTGGCTTTCATTGGCTTTCATTTTTCAATCCTAAATGACTGCCTGATTCCCTTCCTGACCTACCTGCCTATCAGCATCTTTGTCCCAGGCCTTTCTTCACACCTCTTCCTATTAGAAATATGGTGGGTAGATACAGAGAACCAGGCCTACTCAATGGGGGCACACACAGACTCTGGAACTCCCTCCCAAATCTATTTTTCCAATACATATCTAAAAGTAGCTGCATGCATTTTTTTTTTAAGTCAGAGATTCAGTCTGGGATTTTCCTATGCCAAGTTTAGTTTGCCCTCAGGGGAAAAGTGAATGTGATAACAATTTGTAAAGGTAAAGGTAAAGGTATCCCCTGTGCAAGCACCGGGTCATGTCTGACTCATGGGGTGACGCCCTCTAGCGTTTTCACGGCAGACTCAATACGGGGTGGTTTGCCAGTGCCTTCCCCAGTTATTACCGTTTACCCCCCAGCAACCTAGGTACTCATTTTACCGACCTCAGAAGGATGGAAGGCTGAGTCAACCTTGAGCCGGCTGCTGGGATTGAACTCCCAGCCTCATGGACAGAGATTCAGACTGCATGTCTGCTGCCTTACCACTCTGAGTGACAAGAGGCCAAACAATTTGTAGAACTTTGCAATTATAAATGAGTTGGGAACAACAGGCAATAGGAAATGTTCTTTTCTCCTAATATGGGGGGGAGGGGGATTCAGGCTTGACAAAGAAAAGATCTGCTTGTTAAAACATGCAGTGTTCATGAACAATTGTCTTTCATGCTGTTGGTTTAATGTGAAATGTATAGACATCATTGACTCAGGCTTCCATGTTATTTTTCCATCTGTTCCCTACAGAGGTGGGGAATCTTCAGCTGCTCTTTTCAGTCAAACCAATTGTTCACTTTTAATTTTTTGTATATAATCACAATTAAATGTGGAAAATTAAAATATATATTAAAACAATTGCTGTGGCTGCAAATAAACCTCCCTTCTCAGACCCAAATAATATGAAAATAATAGTCATTTTGGGTCTTAAGTTACTAATTTGTTCCTGTAGTTTCTGATGCCTCAGCACTTTCGAGGTGATATTTCATCCTTGAGCTGATATTTAAATATGGGCATACTGCAGAAACAAGCATTATAGTCACAAATTGCTTGGAAAGTATTCACTTGTTCATTATTGCAAATGTAAAGCACTCAACCCCTTGACCTCAGACTTTTTTTTTTAACACAAGGGCTACTGCTGCAAATATGGATCTATTGCCTACTGTGACTTGTGTCTGTATGTATGTGTTGATCTAGTGAGATGGATGATGCAGCAGGCCCAGGGTCTCCATGTGAGCACAAAAGCGCACATGGAGTGCTGGAGTGTTATGACTGTATGTAAATACTGTCATGGTGTTATCTGTTACTAAATTAGAAGAGCTAGAATTTTGTACCTCAGAGCCAGTTTGTACCTGAGAGCCAGTTTGGTGTAGTGGTTAGGAGTGCGGACTTCTAATCTGGCATGCTGGGTTCGATTCTGCACTCCCCCACATGCAGCCAGCTGGGTGACCTTGAGCTTGCCATGGCACTGATAAAACTGTTCTGACGATGAGTGATATTAGGGCTCTCTCAGCCTCACCCACCTCACAGGGTGTCTGTTGTGGGGAGAGGAAAGGGAAGGTGACTTTGAGCCTCCTTCGGGTAGAGAAAAGCGGCATATAAGAACCAATTCTTCTTCTTCTCCTCAATTTTCACTACCCCAAGGAATCTCAAAATGATTTACAACTGCCTACCCTTCCTCTCGCCAACAGAGACACCCTGTGAGGTAGGTGAGGCTGAGAGAGTCCTGCAAAAACTGTGACAAGTCCCTGAATGCATTCTGTGAATCACAGAAGTGCTCTGAAGCATTTTTCCAGCACTTTGTGTCCCATTAACCTGTCATCTGTAATAGGCAGTTACTGTACATTCAGCAATGTCAAACTTATCAATTAGTAAAAGCATTTAACATATTTGCTCAGTACATTTTATACATTTACGTAGTGCCTATGATTAATCCTGCTGGTCGCTTAGATGGATTCTACAGTTCACAGAAAGCCAAATATTGGCTTAGCATCTTTTCCTTATTAGTTAAATGGTAAGTATTCATTTCCTGTGCAAAATATATGTAATTAAGATTTCCATTCACCGTTTAAACCAACAAATCCAGATACTGAGGTTTTTATACAGGAAATGCAGGAAATGTACTTAGTTGATTTAAATGCTCTTAGCTTATTTTGCTATGGGAGCATCATAGGTCCAGGAATTTTAATGAAGCACAAAATAAAACATAAAAATATCAGTAGATATGTAAATTGCATTAAAATTGTTTCTTTGTACTTGGACCTATTGGAATATGCAAGATCTGCAGTGTACATAATTGAGCAGAATATAAAGAGTATTTTCCAGGGGGGGTTGGAGGAGATGTATATTTAGCGTAGGAATTTCCTGACTATTTTCAAATTGAGTGCACTTCCCCCTGCTTGCCTCCAGAACAGTAGAACAGAAGATTAACTACAGCTAAAACAGCTGGCTAAGTCTCATATTTCTCTTTGTCTAGACATAGTCGTTTCTCTTCCAAATAAAACTATTTTATTATTTTATTCTAGTGCTCTGCTCTCTGCCAATGGGATCTAGTCCACAAAAGCAGGGACTGTGGCTCAGGGACAAAGCATCTGCTTTGCATGCAGGTTCTGTACTTGAAATCTCCAGGTAAAACGACCCAGTGCTGTGGAATTTATGTATTTACTTCATTTATAATCTACCTCTCTCCCAAAGTGGCTTCTAAAATTCTCCTTTCCTCTACCATATTATCACAACAACGATCCAAATCTGGTTTTCCAAGATACTTAGACCAATGCTCCAACCCAGTCTTTCTCAACCTTTTGACCATGGAGGAGCCCCTGAAATAATTTTTCAGGCTACGAGGAGCCCCAGAACTGATGTCAGCAGGTCATGCCTCCCTTTCACACCCCCGGAAGTACCATGTCCCCAAAGTGGCATAGCCACCTGTATCAACAGGTAGGCTTGAGGAGGGCTGAGGGGCAGGGAGAAACAGAAGGCAGTTTAAGCTGGGTATAAGCATTCAGGCTCCGCTCCCCTCCTAGGCACAGAAACCACCAGAGATGCTGGGGGGGGGGGGTGAGAAATGGAATTGGCCATTTCCCTAGCTTCTGGCAGAGTCCATTAAGGCAGGAGGGGAAAGGTCATGGACCCCCTCCAGTGCTCCTACGGACTTCCGGGGATCCAAGGACTCCTGGTTGCAAATCCCTGGGCTAGGTTAGGTATGTTTACAATTGGGGAGTGTTTAGTTGTAGAGGGAGCATTAGGGCTATCAAAGAGTTATAGTTAGGAAAGGCCATGAGATGTATAGATATATATTTTACATTATTTTAACTGTAGAATAACATGTCAAATTATGGAGTCCTATTGAGGTTAATTTTAGGGTTAGGGTTAAGGTTAGCTTAGGTATGGTGTGCATTGGGGAGTGCTTAGTTTTAGAGGGAGCATTAGGACTAGAATAGAATTAAAGTCATTATTACGAAAGACCAAGGTATGTATAAAAATGTTTACATTATTTTAAACATAAGAAATATGTCAAAATTAAAGATTCCTATTGAGGTTAATGTTAGGATTATCTTAGGTATGGCTCCCTGCTGCTGGAAGGAGCTCATGGGAATTGTAGCCCACGGACATCTGGAGCTCATGGGAATTGTAGTCCATGGACCTTTGGAGAGCCACAGTTTGACTGTCCTGCACCTCTCCCCCACTTCAGAACTCACAAAATGTATTGCTGCTTCTGCTTTGTTCTGTGCTACAAGTATATCCAGCCCTTTGCAAAGGATAGCCCAGGCTAGCATGATTTCACCAGGTCCCAGGAGCTAAGCAGAGTTAGCCCTGATTAGTATTTGAATAGGAGACCACCAAGGAATTATAGAGTTGCAGGCAATGGAAAGCCACCTCTCTTTGTCTCTTGCCCTGAAAACCTTATGGAGTTGCAAGGACTGATTATGCACTGGGAACTTCACTGCCCCAGCTCCTGTGCAGGAGCAGAAATTGGGGGTGGATGAGGTGCACCAGGCCAAATTCTCCCCCATGTGGGTGCAGGAAGAGGTGGGGTAAAACTCTAGCCTGCAGCCTGGCATGAAACCTCCAGTGCATAAATGGTCCATGTAGCACTTTACACACACAACAAAAATGAGCAAAATCTTAACCCAAACAAGAGCCCAGGAGCCAGAAAGGGTTAACAAAAAGAGAAATGTCTGTTGGCCTAATGGGGGTGCACCATAAAGTTTCTAAAATATAATGCAGTTATAAAAATGCCAGTATTTACTAATAATGCAATTTAAATTAAAATCACCCAAAGGCCGATGCATAGCCTCAGATAATCTGAGCCTATAAACATACTAATGTCTCAATGTCTCTGATGTATTTCAGCACTGCTGCCCTTATCAGTAGTCTGGCATATATATAAGTTCAGCATCCAACAAATGTACAATGAATTTTGTAATATATGAGTTCCTTTACATAGACAGAACCTTAACAGACATAGATAATGGACTCTCTGTGGACTCTTATGGATTAGCAGGCTAGATAAAATGAGTGGAGGCCTCTACATTTTCAAAAACAGGCTCTGGTCAAGGCAAACATTAATTGTCTCCCAGCTTTCTGCATCCATGACAGTGTCCTCCAATCAAGTAGGAAGCCAAAGACATGGAAAGGATGTTGAAAATGGTATGCAGTAACAAAAGCAAGCATTGCGGTGTGCTAGTTCTCTCTCAACATTCACCTTCATCCAAAATATCCACAGATGTTTAGCTGATTGTTTTGTTATTTAATGTTAGTACAGCAAACATACCCCCAGCCTGCCCTTTCATTTATTTAGCATGCATAATAATCTGTAATCAATATAAATAAAGATGATACTATAGACACAAATTTATGTTAAGCAAGTGTAGGCCTAAATTACTACTTCCTCTTCGACAGAAACATAAAACACAGCTGGATGTTAGAAAATACTATTCAACGATTAGCTAAAATGCTGTCTACACACATTCAGTATTTTAAATTTATTTGTTTGTATGAATGAGCTTATAAGCATGGGTTGTAGAACACTGATTTCAGTTACAGAAAAACTGCATTTCTGGCCCAGTCCTGTGGAAGCTTCCAAAGAGGGAAACAGAGTGGGCAGCTGGAGACCACCCAGTGACAGCAGAGAGCCAAGCACCATGCTAACATGCTGTCCTTTTACCTAGCTGTGATTTAGCAAGAATTTAAAATGGCGGCGTTAGCATGGTACCTAGTGTTCCCTAGCTACCACCTATTTGTTCCTGGTAAATTTTCCACAGCCCAACCTGGGCAGCTTCAGAAGACCATTTGAAAACTGCTTGGGCCACTGTTAAAGATCAACCCCTCTGAAAAGTGGCAAACAAATCTGGGAAGAGAATCCCATAATTTGGTGCCATAACTAAAAAGGACCTTTCTCAGGTTGCTACCCATCTAGCCACAGATGGCAAGGAAAGAAGAACCTCTGAAAATGTCTACAATGATTGGGTAGGTTCATATGGGATGCTTGTTTGTCTCAAAATGTCTAGGGATTTAAAGGTCAATGCCAGCACCTTGGCTTGGGCCCAGAAGCTTATTTGGAACCAATTTAGGTGAGTGACCCCAGCCAACCAGCATTCTGCAGTATCGTGTACCAGCTGAAGCTTCTGAACACAATTCAAAGGCATTTCCATGTGAAATGCAATGCAGCAGTCTAAGCTAAATGCGTACAGAGCATGCATCATAGTGACAAGATTTCCCCCCCAGAAAGGACTAGAGTTGGTTCACTCACTGAAGCTGGTGAGTCACACCTCTGGCCACCACTGCCACCGGCTTATCCAACAAGAACTTATGGGTCGACCAATGCTCTCAAGCTTTGAACCTGCTCCTTTAGGGTGTGTGCAACTTCCAGCCATCCCAATCTCATCAGACCTTGTAAGGTAAGCTGGGCTGGCCCTGGCTAGAACTTGGAGACCACCAAGAATATACCAAGGTTGTGATGTGGAGCCAGGCAAATGACCTCTGAATGTCTCTTTCCTTGAAAACACTATGAGTTTTCCATAGGTTAGCTGTGGCTTGACAGGAAACATCAACAACAAACCTCCTCCAGAACAGGGGACATCTCAACTCCTAAATCACCCCTTTTGCCCTTCAGTAACTCCTCTATTTTATCAGGATTAAGTTTCTGCTTATTGGCCCTCATCCTTTCTAAAACTATTTCCACTCACTGATTCATGATTGCAGTGGCCTCCTTGAGACCCACTGGAAGTGTGTGATAGAACAGAATGTCATCTACTTACTAGTGACAACCCAAGCTAAATATCTGTATGTCCTTTCCCAGCTATTCTAGGTACATGTGAAAAAGCATGGGGGGACAAGATGGAAATTTGCAGGACCCTATAGGCTAAGGGGCTGAGCAGCTGCCTCCCATCACCACAGTCTGAAACCTAGTTTTCAAGTAGGACTGAAATTACTGGAGAAAGTAGGAGAGGAGAACAGAGGTTCCCAGTCTCAACCCTGAAAGGCTGTCCAAAAGGATTCTGTCAATGCTATCAAAAGCTACTGAGAGGTCCAGGAGGTTCCACCACAGTGACAAAGTCCATTTCAGTCTTATAGCCCAGGTATGAGACCAGGTTGGAAAGGATGCAAACATCCAGGAATGTCCAGAATTGTCTTGTCATTATCCGTTCAATTACATTATATTACATTACTCAAGGAATCTATTCAAAGGTATTTGCTATCTCCTGGATCCAGTCAGGCAGCCCCCTAAGTCTTCCAGCTGTAGGTTGGGAAATACCTAGATAATTTGGAGGCGGAGCCAGGAGTGGGTAGGATTTGGTTTGGGGAGGGACAGTGGAATATTATGCTATGGAGTCTACCCTCCAAAGCAGCCATTTTCTCCAGGGCAATTGATCTGTTTAGCCTGGAGATGAGCCATGATTCCAGGGGATCCCCAGCTCCCACCTGAAGACTGGCATCCCTAAGCCCCTCTCCTGCTGATTTAAAACAGCCTGTCCACATCCTCAGATAGATTACCTTTAAAAAGATTCCCTAGAACTGGCTATACATTTCCCTCATCTCAATAAAGACACTCATTGAATGGAGGTCCATGCTAGACCGTCCATGACACATGTGGACTTTCTAGAGCACATTAATTATTTGATTTATTTAAGCCATGAAGCCAATCACTTTTTATATCTTCATAAATATCTAATGGTATGAAATCAAAGCAATACATTCATGTTTGAGATAGTTACCAACAAGTACCCTTGGTAAGTCTCTGCTAACTCTACCTTCAGTCCCATTTATAACAATTAAGGGAGATCATTTATCAGCCAAAAGGAAGGCAACCATCAACTCACACAAAACAAAGACTGGGAGATCCATAAATCATTATGACCGCATTCCAGCAAAATACTTTGATGATGTATATCCCCAGTGTGGATAATTTCACTATACAATGTGATAAAGTAGGAGGAGAAGCACAGATCCTGGGAGGCATTTTCAATGCAGTGACGGAAAGAAAGAGGGGCTCATAAGCACATCTAGTTTCAGATCAATGGTAACTTCTTTCATCAGTAGTTAAGATGGTGAATGATGTCCAGTAAGACTCAAAGAGGATCAATATTTTGCACATGCACAAATCCCTCACAAATCATTCCAATAAATCACAATCCCATTGTAGTAGTCTGCAAAAGCACCCATCGGTAACATAATGTTTGACATAAACTCTGATTACTCAGACTGACTGGGTAGTTCCACACCATATTAATAAGCAAGATTATTCCTACATGAGATCAGGCAGACCATTTGGAATACTTATTACAGGATGCTGGAAAAACTGGTACATAGTTGTTGTTTTAAAGTGAATTAATTGATATACCATCTGGATACTCTGATGCTGCTCATCTATGTCATGTGGCGGGACAGAGCGTCTCATGGATAAAATAAATGATACTCACATCATTCTAAGCTATTCTTCTTGTACAAAAACTTGCACAAACTCTCAGGCAAACAGAAGCTTGAGAACTGCTATATCCTAATCTTGCACAGAGCATTGTAAAGTTTATTGGGGAGTATTCTCCTTCTGTTTATTCCTGGCTCCTTGGAGCCAACTAGGAATGCCAGCCTCAGAAGGGACCTGGGGATGCTCCAGTATCGTAGCTCATCTCCAGACTACAGAGATCAGTTCCCCTGGCATTGGAGGGTGGAGTCTATGTCATTGTGCCCCACTGAGGTCCCTGTCTTTCCCAGCCTCCACCCCCAAATTTCCAGAAGTTTCCCAACCTGAATCTGGCAACCCTATCCCCTAACCTCCACTAGTGGCTGGACGGGGGGGGGGGGACCTGGCAACCCTAGAGCCAACCCAAGCTTTGAGTAATGTGCTAAGAGAAGGGCTCATGCCCTTGAATAGAGTGGAATTCTTGCAAGGCTTGATTGTGTGATGGATTCTAATAGCTCCCCTTTCACTGAGCTGGATCTTTGCAGTGTGTTTAAAGTTGAAAGCAAAGTTGCATTCACCATGAGGATGAACCCCCATCAGATGACTCATTTCATGAGCCATATGCAACATATTTGAATATACTTTCTCCGTTGCACATTATAAGCATTTCAGTGTCCCAATGTTTTTCTGGCTGAGACATTCATTTGCAAAAATAAAGTATAGTTTACAGGAAAGGGGCAGGAACAACTTGGTCCCTGCATTCCACAAAAGTACATCTGCCATGCCTTTTATCTCATCAGGCATCCCAATATGCATTTATACCCATGGACATCAGGAAGCAGATAAAAGCTTTTCTACCTCCAAATGTCGAAGACTGACAAGACTTGTCGAGATGGAGCTGATATTGCTAAAAGTAAGACAGGACTCCTCATGATGCCAGCTAGAAAAGAAAAATGCTGCCAGTTTATACGGGGGGAAAATCTGAAAGGAAAAATGACCAGTGTAATCCAGAACAAAGCTTTCTTCTGTTAAAGCACATCAATGGAGCAGTGGTGAACTGTGGCTTGGTTGCACTGTCACCAGTGAATGACCTTGTCAAGGTGTTCTTTTTTTCATTCTCTCTGGGTAAGATTTAGACTTGTAAGGTCAATAACGGTAAAGCTATAATATGATATTAAGAAACAATATACCTCTGATCTGATTTTTAGATTATTCATCTATTTTACTGAGAGTCAGCAAGGCACTGGCTGGTATTAAAATACTCACCCTTCTGAGATGAATGTATTATTCATTTCCACAGTAGTTTAGTATGAAAGACTTCCACTAAAATGCAAATGCCGATTGACGGTACTCAGAGTTCCACGAGAAGAGTGCCTGTGGCTTATGAGAGAGCTGGCATACCTTTTCCAAAATCACAATGTACAAGTCTCCATTATCCAATTCATACAATGCCAGAGCAGCATTTGTACTACTTCTTCCTGATCAGTTCCTTCCTATAAGAATCACTGTGTGATTCCAAATCTCCAGGAATTTCACAACATGGAGCTGGAAACTCTAAAGCACATGTGTGAAATATTGTAGGATCACTTGGACGTAGGGTTGCCAGCTCTGGGTTGGGAAATGCTTAGAGACTTTGGGGGTGGAACTGAGTGTGGGTGGGATTTAGGGTGGGGAGGGACTTCAGTGGAGTATCATGCTATGGAGTCCACCCTCCAAAGCAGCCATTTTCTCCAGGAGGACTGATCTATGTTGTCTGGAGATGAGGTGTAATTCCAGGGGATCCTCAGGGGAAAATATACATCTACTTGCTTATTTATGGAACCGTTATTATTTGGATAACAGGATGCCAAACATTGGATATTTGCTAGGGATGCTAGTCCCCAGGTGGGACCTTGGAATTATAATTCATCTCCAGACTAAAGAGATCAGTTCCCTGGGAGAAAATGGCTGCTTTGGAGGGTACACCCCATAGCAGTATACCCCACCCCAAATTCCACTTACTCCCAGCTCCACCCCCAAAGACTTCAGGTATTTCTCAACCCAGAATTGGGAATGCTTTGGAAGACAGAATCAATAGGTGGCTTCCAAATGAAAATTAGAAATGCAGCCCAGGTCCCGCTAAAATTAAGAAAACAGGGGGAAATGGACTATAGTAGTGGTGATAGGAGTGCCAGACTAGGATCTCGGAGACACAGTGTCAAAACCCCACTTAGCCATGGAAGGTTGATGATCTTGGACCTCATCCTTACTTCCCTCACAAGGTTGTTGTGAGAATAAAATGGAGAAGAGAAGATTTATAAAATTAAAATTATAAAAATGAGAGTTTCCTGTATGCCCATTAAAGTGTACTTGAGATCAAAAGGACAGAGAACAATTTTTGGTTCTGCCAGAGGTAACAAAAACTTATCACTGCAGTCTCTAAATTGTGTGTGTTCTCTGAACTTGAGACCATGAATGAATGGTCAGTTGTTTCAATATTCATGGCAAAAATTAATATGTTCAGCTTTAGCAACAAGCACATTCCAGAAAAATAGAAATGTCAGGCCCCTGCGGTTTGAGGCAGATCTCATTGATCAATGTGGTGATATTGTCCAATAGCCAGTATTGCTACCATCTTATCTATTATTAATCATCAGCCAAATGACTGATTACACAAAGATCTCTAACACCATAGGAAACAATGCATTAGGAAAGCAGGAAGCAACATGCTCCAAGTTTAATGAGAAACAAATGTTGCTATCAAGGATATGCAATAGCAGCTCAGGGCAACTGGCTCATTATTTCACCCTGAGCTCCTGAATCCATAGACCCACAGAGGCTATGAAAGAAATAGAATCTCAGTAGAATCCTTCTAGGAGAGGAGTCACTGACCCATCATCAACTCACTAATATATTACTGCTCACTCTAATCCAAATAAATTCCTTTTAGAGAGACATAAATATCATGCAAGGGAACAAAACATCATGGCTAAGGCACTATGACTGTTTATGCACTGGGAACATCACTGCCCAAGCTCTTGTGCAGGAGCACAAACTGGGGGCGGATGAGGTGCACTGGGCCAAATGCTCCCCCGTGTGGGTGCAGGAAGAGGTGGGGCAACCTGCCACGACTAAAACTCCAGCCTGCAGCCTGTCATGAAACCTTCAGTGCGTAAACGGTCTATGTGATTTCCCATGCAGACAAGAGTCATAAACACCAAATCTTCCCAAAGAGCAAGAGAACCACTTTGGTATTATCACTTGGTACCCACAATTTTAACAGTCTTTTCAATGTGATTTTTTTTAACTAGCTTGCATCTAGTGGCACCTTGAAGGCCAACAAAGCTTAATTGCTTTAGGATGCTTAGGGCTAATCCTGCGTTGAGCAGGGGGTTGGACTAGATGGCCTGTATGGCCCCTTCCAACTCTATGATTCTATGATTCTATGATTCTAATTCTGTGTATCCGTTTTTGGGATGCATACAGAACTTTTTATCTGAAAAGGTGTGCATATACACAAAAGCTCAGAATTAAACTTTGTTGGTCTTCAAGATGCCAAGAGTCTCAAACTTTGTTCTATAGCTTCACACCAACAATTTATTATGAAGCTGTATATCAGTACTCAATAACAAGAATATCTGCTTAAGAATCAGCCCAATCTTCATTCTGCACTCAACATTGCAACTTTATAGTGTGAGCCTATTCATGCTTAGAAGAAACTACCTTTATGTTTATTAGAACTTACTTTCAGGTAACTGTACAAAGAACTGCAGCCTAAGTCAACACCCAGTTATGCTCTTTGAGAGCAGTTAAGTGTCTGAAAACACAGGTATTTACAATATAAAGTGCCAAAGCATGTAGAAAGTAATGAGATACAATGTGATTCTAAGCATTTTACTTGGAATCACATCTCTGAGTTTAATGGGGTTTGCTCCTTAGTATTCATATGTCAAATGTAAGATCCAGTTATTCATTATTTATTTGGCATAGATGTATGATGTTTCTACAGAGTCCTGCTCGAGACAGTTTATAAGCAGTTTATAAGCAATACCTTAAAATCATTAAAAGGCATGTGTTATAAATATAAAAACAAAATGGGCCATTAAAGACAAACTAGAAACATAAAAACAGGATGAAGCAATCACTGAGGACACTAAAGCATATCCATAAAATGCTCAGACTGGAAGCAGACCATTAAACAGCTAAAAATATCATCAACCCAAAATGTCCCTCAGATTCTCCAGTGTGGTTCATCTGAATCAGCACTTGGCTCTTGGCCAAAGAAAGACTCCTGCTAGTACTACTGCATTTACATATCACAGCATCATCCCCTCCAAGGATCAACATCATCCCCTCCAAACTCAACATTTGGTTTCCTGTGCCTCCTGATGCCTAGCGACCCATGATTCCCCTTTTTTTGCTACTCTAATGTCTTCTGAAAACATTCCCTATTCCACAAAGAGTAAAATTTCATAATGAAGACTCTCCAGGAAAATGGCCAAATCCATATATGTTTGCAACATTCTGATTGCAGAAGGTTGATATTTCAATGCAGAAACTAATAGCAGATTATGTCTGTGAGCCACCATAATTTGGCTAGCGGGACTGTGCTCCTGCAAGGGAATGGTAGGATCAAAATATCTGTAAAACCTTAAATGCAACAGCTAGTTTTTAATTAAGTCAGATTAATGGGAACTCCCTGGTCAGATGGATTGACCGAAACAATGATGGGGGCATAGACTTTTCCCATTTCCCTCCAATTTCAGATTGAGAAAGGAATTTCGGACTGCGTTTATTTCTGTGTTGTTGTTGTTGTTCTTGTTTTAAAAAACAGTGCCCTGAAGATAGAACTTTAAAAAAACCCCTCTCTGTCCTAATTACCCATCCTTCATATTTGCATTGTGGACAGATTTTTATATTAACAAACCTCCCAACTGTTCCATCTGGGAGGTAAATGGATGAAAATATAAAATAGAAGACAGGTTTACTTTAAGAGGAGAACAGCATTTGGTGTTTCACTGAATCTATGTAGCAGCAGCAAAATGCCTGATGTTTCCTCATTGGCTCCCCTCCTCCCCCCGCCAGGATCCCGGGGTCTGCCCAGCAGGATTCCAATATTCCCCCAAGCCTTTACTTCAAAACATCATACATTGCTTTTGCCACTGAACAGTAAGAAATGGAAGATCAGACACACTGAATTAATATTTGACACTCATTTTAAGGAAAGGTGAATGCTAAGAACACTCAGTTATTACCATCACAATAAATTCAGAATGCACCTTCCTCACCTTAGCTTCTACTTAAGGCATTAGCCATTTCTTGCCTGCCTTTTTAAACTCCAGCTATTGCAGCTCAGCTCCGAAGGTCCTATGACTCAGCAGAGGTCTGCTTTTATTTTTCTGATGGAACTTACCAATGTGTCTGCACACTAAGGGGAGGCTGGGCGGCTAGCCTCCATCCCTGAACTGTCTGCCCGAGGTAGCATCGCTGGCCTCTTCCCCCATCAACATGGCTTCTTTGAAAGCTGGGAAGGGTTTCATCCAGCAAATGGAAAGCAGGGGGGGAATGCTTTTGGAGAAATATTATTTCATTGAAGCCTCATCTCGATCTGGAGCCCCAGCATGGCAAGGAAAATGACGCTTGTGGAGAAAACAGACTGCTTCAGGATCCAAGACAGTGCTAAGCATATAAATTAGCTGGGGAAAACAACCATTTGGGGAGGGAGGATTCTCTTCCAACATGCTCCAGTGAGATCAATGAGAGCCAATTGCTGTCCAGATCCGGTTCAAGGTTTTGGCTTTAACCTTTAGCCTTATGTGGGTTGGGATCCACATACCCGAGAGACTGCCTATCTCCCTAAGCCCTCCGCACGGCCTTACGCTCTATGGATGAAAATTTATTGGTCGTTCCTGGTCCCAGGGAAGCATGCCTAGCCTCAACCAGGGCCAGAGCCTTTTGCAAAACAGAGCTCTTCCACCAGGTCTATGGTTGAGGCTGGGGTCAGAGAGGTAGAGCAACGCCCCCCCTCCGGGTATGAGTAGTACATCGCTTTGACCTCCTTCTCTACCTCTCTAGTAGTGGGGGTTGGGAGCAGATTTTTCTACCATGTTGGGCTTTTTATGTCTTTTAATGGGGGTTTTAATGGGGATTTTATAAGACTCTAACCCACCACAAGCCGGTTTCAGAAGTGGCGGGGAATAAATCAATAACAACAACAACAACAACAACAATAACAATAAATGATATAAATGGGTTACAGAAAACCAGAGAACCAGTTAGAGCATTTCTACACATGACCCTAAAGTGCCTTAGAGCTTCTCTCTCACGAAGACTGATTCCACAGTTATGACTTGCCAGCATGTATTCACCACATTGGATTCTAAATGTAAACTCTGATTTTTTAACTGGTATTCTGCATCTGTGATTTTCTCCCGTCACTGGTCAGGAGTCCAATTGTGGCATGTGTTTTGCATTTTCTTGCAAAATGCAAGGCCTTTTAAAGTGGTCCTGTTTCCCATCATGCCTCCCCCCATTTTTTTTATAGTCTCAGTATGTGCAATAATGCACTAGCATTGTAATGCAATCAAAAAAATTTTTTTAAATCACACACACCCATCCCTCAAGTCCTGTGGCATTTGAATCACCCAAGCAAGAAGGGAGGTGTGTTCATGTGTTGATGTGCACTCAATCACCATGCATGCATGAAGACAAAGCACGTTGGCTGCCATTACAAAACTGTTTTTCTGCATGACAGTTACAAGGTGCCCCATTGCACCTTAAATCATAACGTGTGTTTAGATGCTGAAGAGAGAGACGGGTGTATGTGGATTTCTTGTTTTTTGACTTTTAACTTTCTGGAGTGTCTCCAGAAAACAGGCAATATTGTGCAATCCAGCAAATCAATCTAACCTACAACTACCAATGACTTAAATTCAGGCACACCCAATGTTGGGAATTCCATCAGTACAAAACTGGGGAAGAGGTAATTTCTTCATTGCATGTTCAAGTTGTAGCCTTCATTTTATCCACAAGTTCATAACACACATACAATGTGGCTCTCAACTACTGCACTGAATGCAACTTTTGGCAGCAGTTTTCAGTGCTATTTTGTGAGTCTTCAGTGTACAGATCACAAATGAAATTTTGATTCCCCTCTCCCCCAGTGGGGAAAAAAATGTTAGCAGAGTTTGAATGTACAATGAAAGCAGGGCACCAGACTTTTTAAAGAATAAAATTTTGATTAATGAAGACAAGTATGTAAGAAAGAGAGAGAGAGAGAGACCTAGCTATCTATCTAGCTATTGTCTACAGTCATTCTGTTGTTCAACAACTGTTCTGCAGGCAAGCAGGGAGGCAGTGTGTTCAAAAAGCAGGAGGTCTGCTGTTGAGCCAGTCAGGACACTGGAGGAGATAATTTGAAAATCACCAGGAAGTTCCTATCTTATCTAATTTAAATTTACATCTCCTCTGATGCTGCCTGCAGGACAGCCTTTATATTCTGCTCAGTTGTACACTGCAGATCTTGCATATTGCAACCAAAATATCCCAAACTGCAAGGCTCTTTCCCTTGTGTTACAGATGTAATAGCAATTTGATTCAATCTGATCCAAGGATTTCATATCTCCTTGTGCCCTGAGGCTGCCTGTCTCTCTTGCTGTGGGGCATTAGCATTTCTCTAACTCAGTACTTTATCTTGGTGACCCATGACATCAGTGACTAGCAGAGATGAGAGCTGATTGCTGCAGGGCAATAAGAAAGTGGACAGTGAAGAAAGATCCTTTGACTGTAAGGAAAGCCGGACTTAGATTCCCAGTTCATTATTCCCATTTTCTAGTTCCTTGTTAGTAAATATTAGTAAGTATTAGTAAATAAACTTGAACAGTTCCACAGTTACTATTTTGGGGGTTTTATCTAGTAATACTTGGATCTGGTTAATTCATGGAAAGGTGTCTGGAGCTGTATGACAAAGTAAACTTTGAACAAATATTTTCTTTCTGCTTCACCCAGTTTGCTTCTGAGTGTAATGGTATTGCACTCAGAAACAAACTGGGTGAAGCAGTAATGCTAAGTGCCTCTTACTGTATATTGGCTTTGATCTGTGCAGGATTTGATGGTTTTCCCATCACACATCAGTGGAAAAATAGTTCTTGGCAATTAATAATAACTAATGGCATCACTATACCATCTCAGGTTCGTTCCCTTGTTCACCTTGCAACATTATATATGCCACAAAATGTCAGCAATGCCTTCCTATGCTCTACATGGGACAAAAACGTTGGTCCCTCTGTCAAAGAATAAACCAATATAAATCCAACATTAAAAAAAATAACATTCACGAACCAATGGGAGAACATTTTAATCTTCCAAGTCACTACACTGCTGACCTAAGAGCGATGTTCTTCAGAGAAGATTCCATGGGAGATTATAACCTGCAATTGCTGGATTTAACTCCATTCAGAAGTTGAGAACAGTGTGGACCTCCCTCCACTAGTGCTGAACAGGGACAACGCCTTCTAATCTCACTACGGATACTGGTTTTCTGCCCCCAAGCATCTCTCCTTCTGTTCTAATGGAGCTGAATAGAATGTGCTCTGTACCGCTGCACCCTGAGTCGATGCTGTCTCTCTGTGTGAAATTGGGGTGTTGTCCCCATGTGATTTGTGGAAGTGCCCACAAAATACTTTGTGTCTCATACAGCTTAGTTAACATGACTGAAGGAGGCTGTTTGTACCAAGATTACCCTTTCAAAGCCATGTCCAAAATATTAGCAAACCAAGTAGCAATTCCCACTTTTCTCCCCTGGTCACTGGGGGGGGGGGGTGCTGGGATGCCAACCAGTTGGGAAACTCCTGGAGATTTAGGGGTAGAGCCTAGGAAGGATGGAAGCCTCAGTGGGGTACAACGCTATACAATCTACCCTTTTTCTCCAGGGGAGGTGATGTTGATAGTCTGCTGTAATTCCAGGGCATCCCCAGGTCCCACCTGGAGGATGGCATCCCTCTTTAATCTATGTTTGTCTGCAGTCCAAGATGAATACGTAGCGCAGACTGCAGCTGGGCAAAATGCCTGCATATCTTACAGGGCTGTTGTTTAAATGAGTGCAGAGTTAAAGTTTAAGGAGTATATCATGCATTTGCAGAGTACTCCCCGCCTCCTGGATCACAACGGGATTTTTCATACACCAGATTTTTACATTATTGTAGTTATTATTATTCAAGTAGGGAGGAGCAGCCCTATGTTGCTTGTGGTGTTCTAGTTAAAAAAGCAACTGTTTAAAAATAATGAATCCAAGATATATCTGCAAGATTCCTTAAGCGACATTGTCACAAGTCACAATCCAACACAGAGGTAGGCACACAAGTAAGCCTGTTGAAATCAGCTTCCTTAAATGCCATTTAGGCCTCTGCTGCTTTGTGGCAAAGTGTGGAAGCAGAATGATTTCCCGCCCACCTCAATTTTTCTTTGAAGTAATTTATTCCATGGCATGTTTTAGACAGTAGTATCAATGCCTAAATATGGTATTTTCAGGGTATTTTCATTGACAGAGCTCTTATTTCTGACAGAATGTCAGGTTTGTTTGTTTTTTACTATGTTCAGCATATTAATTTCCCCCTCAGTGCCATAAATTAATCTCTCTCTCTCTCTTTCTTTGCCTTTACAAGAACTGGAACAATAGCTTTTGAAAGCAAACACAGAGACCATTTTGCCATTGCAATGACAGGAAAAATAACATTACTGAATATTTAAAGCTTTCTCTGTCTAAATGGCTGCTGTTGCTAGGAAACATGGAGCACATATGCGGAAGTGCCCTATTACTATGTTCTGCTATGCCTTAAATGAAAATATCCTTGTTGGTATTTTTTAATAGACGCCTGGGCTGAATAGCAACAGTTTGGTTCAGCATCTATATGAGCAATGCAACAATTTCGTCAGGAAGACCTGGATTCAGGCATGCTTTCAGTGCTAATATCTCCTGGGCACAAGATCTAATAATAACATAACAGTATTATAAATTTTGTTTCAGATTCTATTCTGCCTCTAGCATGGAACATGGGGCAGGCAGCAACCTTTTAAAAGTGCAACACTAAAAATAGCAGAGTAAAATCTCTATTAAATTTAGTAGCTAGGAAGCTTTTATCATAAAGTCAGGAGAAAAATGGGTTATTGGGGGGGGGGGGACTCTGCCACTCTGCCACATACACATCCTGATGAAAGGCAGATCCCCCCCACACACAAACACACATACACTGCAAAAGGACACACAAAAAACCCTGATCTGGTTAAAACTGACTTTTGCAGGAGTATGAAGTGGGCCAAACATGTCAAGATGGAAAGTCTCTGTTGCACAAAGAAGTAGGTAAGATACATGTTGATTCTCCCCTCTCTAGATATCAATAAGGGCTATAGGTGACATAACCTAGGGTTGGGAGGAGGAACAACAATGCTCTTCCCTTCTTGGCTGCAGAGGGCTAATACCTCCTTGTAGTTTAAATTAACCAGCTGGGAGGGTGGGTTTGGCAGAGGTGGACCTGATGATGTGCATCCCTTGAACTCCATCCTTTAAGCTCAGGAGAATAGTAGGGAGCATTTTAACCTTCTGAATGAACAGAAGCAAGTAGCCAGTTGACATCTGCCATGTGTGGTAGAGGGGGGATGCCTGCATGCTCTGCTCATGTTGCCTGCATGTGCTCATCTCTCATGCATCTAAGGTTTAAGGGATTTTGAGAGGAGAAAGGTGATTGCCCAGCCAAACATTTCATTTTATAGTTGGTCTTTCTCGCTGGAACTCAAGGCAGATTGTAGGCAGAGTGTGCTGTCAAGTGGCATTTGACTTCTGGTAACCCCAATGGATTTTCAAGGCAAAATGTTAGGGCCCGGACCCCTCCATGGACAGAGGGGGAGTTTGCAAGGAAAACAAACCTTAGGACAAAATTGCCTGCATTGTGTTAAGCATAGTTTGATCAGAAATATCACGGATCATGTCAGTTGCACCCAGGGAGTTGACCCAGCCATGTTTGTGCTCAAGCAACAAGACTAATGTACATTCTCTAGCTGGATACCACATCCCTTTGGGACAAATCTAGAGTATGTAGAGCAACATTATTGTTTCCATGAGGGGCCTCTTTAAGAACATTTATGCACTGGGAACTTCACTGCCCCAGCTCCTGTACAGGAGCACAAATCGGGGGCAGATGAGTCGCACCAAGCCAAATACTCTCCCATGTGGGTGCAGGAAGAGGTGGGGCAACCTGCCACGACTAAATCTCCAGCCTGCAGCCCAGCATGAAACTTCCAGTGCATAAACAGTCTGAGCTTTTACTCACCTATGTTAATGAGCCTTATTGTTGGGACAATGACAATGGCACACCTGCTCTTTTCCTTGATACTCTTCTCACACGTGTGATCATTCTTTCCTTTAATTAATTCTTCCCCAGCCATTTCCCTTCTTTCATGACCAGAGAGTCAAACAAGTTTACTAGTCATTGTTTTGTCTTCACTGGAGAAACCCATTACGATTACTCCTAAAGTAATCATGGGTGTCCTCCCTGACCTGGGAGCAACTGTAACTCCGTCAAGGATGTTTGCTTCAAAAACAATAAAGCCATTCCCTGGTCTACATTTCTTTATCCTACTCCAGTAGACACATTAACCTCTTTGTTCTAGGGCAGGGGTAGTCAAACTGTGGCTCTCCAGATGTCCATGGACTACAATTCCCATGAGCCCCTACCAGCAGTTGCTGACAGGGGCTCATGGGAATTGTAGTCCATGGACATCTGGAGGGCCGTAGTTTGACTACCCCTGTTCTAGGGGCTAACTGCCAGGCCCTAGCCTTCAAACATAAAATATGATATTTAAACAGAGACACTACAGCTTTGTAGATATCATCCTTGGATCCAGACCATGCACCCAGCATCACACAGGTAATATTTCAGACTTCTGCCTGTCAGAAGTAGCAATTAATCATTCTCTGATCCAAAAGATATACCCCTTATAATGTGAACTAATAAAAGATCATTCCAATAAAAGATCATTTTTATTTCACATTTGGCCTCTGCCTAGTGGCTTGGACAGGGATGATCCCCCCTATACATAGGCAGAGATCTCGCTTACACCTCTCACTTAACAGTCTCCCAGAATTCACAAATTTCCCTATTCGGTATTCATGAGAGAAGTCTATTTTTGGTAACACAGAGCTGAACAAAAGTAGTTTGCTATTGGCTGCCTCTGTGTAACAATTCTGGCATTCCCTAATGGTCCAAGTACTAACTAAATATTAGTTCTTGAGCTCTGATGAGCCTGAGCTATCCAGTTCAAGGCCAGGGCAGATTACAATTTGATAGAAGCTATTAAGTCAAAACCCAGCAAGCTTGTCAGTGGTCTGTGCACAAGAACTGCACATCATCCCCTCCTCACAAACAAGAACTGACTTGGTGCCTGATGCCAGAGCCATTCTTTTTACAGCTTCACAATTCTTTATAATACACGCCCAGCCCAGTTGGCTCACAGTTCTGTCCAAAGTCTCAATTCTCTCTTCTCTAAACAGCAGCAACTTCTACAAGGTAAGTCACAGCACAGTCCTGAAGGGCTTGACTGGCTGTTCCTCATCTGGCCCTGGTAAAAATTCCCACATGATTGGTCAGTCAGGGATGTCAGCTACAAGTCTAATGCATGAAACTGATCCGTAAGATTTACTACTACTACTACTACTACTACTACTACTACTACTACTACTACTACTAGCAGCAGCAGCAGCAGCAGCAGCAGCAGCAGCAGCAGCAGCAGCAGTGCTGCTGGATTTCTAATGGCTGAATTGGGTCTCAGGTTCAGTAATCATAGAGTTCCTTCAAAGAAAGAAAAGAGCTGGGTTTTTTTTTTGTTTACTGCTTTTTACTACTATCTCAAAGACCATTTACGCACTGGAGGGTTCATGCCTGGCTGCAGGCTGGAGTTTTAGTCATGGCAGGTCGCCCCACCTCTTCCTGGACCCACACGGGGAAATATTTGGCCCAGTGTGCCTCATCCACCCTCTATTTGTGCTCCTGCACAGGAGCTGGGGCAATGACGTGCCCAGTGTGTAAATGGTCATTGTGGCTAAAATGGCCTACCCTTCCTTTCCTCACAACTGACATCCTGAGAGGTAGGTGAGGCTGAGTGAGCTCTGAAAGAACTGTAACTGCCCCAAGGTCACCAAGATGGCTGCATTGGGGAATCAAACCCATGGGGAATCAAACCTGGCTTTCCAGATTAGGGGATGTTGAAGTCATACTGAAAATGCATCTTCTACATTATATAGTCTGAATAACACGTCTTCTCATTTTTCAACTTATCGTCAGGTCAAGGAATTAGGAGGTGGACATCTTACATCTATGATACCCTCTACTGTGTATCATTGCTATGCCATGCATGGACAGTTATGGCAAATGTCTGAGGATGGTAGTCTGAACTGCCGATAAGATAACCCAAGACTTCAGCACTACCCAGAAGTCTGTGGCAGCAACCCAACAAACTTACTATTACATCTTCTGCAAGTCCTAATAAAGCCAGAAAAATAAGAATGGAACAGAGTTCTACTGAAACATGTTATTTAAAAGGTAAAGGTATCCCCTGTGCAAGCACCGAGTCATGTCTGACCCTTGGGGTGACGCCTTCTAGTGTTTTCATGGCAGACTCAATACGGGGTGGTTTGCCAGTGCCTTTCCCAGTCATTACCGTTTACCCCCAGCAAGCTGGGTACTCATTTTACCGACCTCGGAAGGATGGAAGGCTGAGTCAACCTTGAGCCGGCTGCTGGGATTGAACTCCCAGCCTTATGGGCTGCCTTACCACTCTGCGCCACAAGAGGCTCTTATTCCCACCCCCACCCCCCTCACAGAACCTTGGCACAGGAGAGACTGTGAAAGAGTTGACAGTTGAAGACTGGCAGTTGAGAAGGCATTTGACAGGCTAGGGCTGAAGAGCATAGCCTTGGAAGTACCAGAACAGGAGGTTGTTTTTTTTTCTTTTTAGAGGCAACTGGAAAGAAATGGCTACAAGTAACAGGAAATTTTAGCATGTTGAGGCATGACACAGTTAAAGGTGGCTGAGATAGAAGAAATATGTTGATTTCTGAATCAATCAGTTTGCTAAAACTGATTCTACTAGTAATATACCTTTGAGTATTCTACAAATTTTTCTTCATAATGAAAGCACTGATTGGCAATGGTTTTTGATCTGGACAGAGGGCAGGAGCAAACCAGTTTCCTGTGCCCAAGGTTCTTTTCCTGCCCTGGCAGGAACAATAGATAAGTTTGAGGAGTCCTGTTTCACAGTGCTCATGAAAGGTGGGTTTTGCCTTCACATCAGAGCTTTCTTCCTTTTCTATTGCTCTCATTCTCCCCCACCCTGTTCACTATAAAAGACAGTTCTCCTGAGTATGCCATTTGCATCTCAGGTGAGGTGACAGTGGAGAGAGAAACTCATTAGCAGAGAAGCTTCAGGAAATTATGTGGAGCCATGAAAGCCTTGCAGGCCCGTATGAAAGCCTCAAACAAGCAGCCGTGTCCCAGGGCAGGCCTTCTAGCTGCTCGGTTCTTGCCTTCGACTATGAGACTGAGGAGCATTCCTAAGGCATGTCAACAGCCAATTGTGACACAAAATCAGTGGGGGAGCTGAAGTATCTCAGGCAGAGCTAAAATCAGCTTAATTCAGTGCATGGAAAATGGTATTATATTGGGGTAAGTTGCTTTCCTCAGCTATATATGTTTTTCAGTATTGCTGTATTTAAAAAAACAAAACAACATCCTGGATGGGAGGGATGGTTGCTTGTGGTGTTTTTTAACATAAACAGTGACACATCAATGAGAGGTGAAATGAGCCAGCAACATTATACATGGCTCAGTTGTTGGCACATGGGGCCAATTCCTGCTTTCCCATGGTATTGGGCCCCGTCCAGGACGGTTCCAGGCCAGGCCCAACTCAGTCCCTTTTAAGCCTCTGTTATCTCACTCTCATGCTCTCTTAGCTGATTTATGACTGCAGTGCTAATGAGAGTTTGAAGAATCAGCATGGCTTTACAAAATGTAAGCCAATAATTTGACTTCCATAAAGAAGGGGGTAACCGCTGGTAAGGCTAGACCACAAAAAGTGCTAAGTAGCATTATCTCCCCAAACTCCTCTCTGTTCCACTTTCAAAGCTGTTTTTATCAAAGAAGATGTTAGGATTACATTATCTTGAGTCATGGACTCCATGGTTAGGTCTCCCTCTCCCCAGTGCCCATGCTGGCAGTTTGTCTTTACAAACATTTCCATAAGGACATGACTAAAGGCAGTATCTGTTTTTCTCCAAGAGAGAAGTTTCTGAAATTCTCAACAGCAAACTGAACTAATTTCTTACCCCTACTGATCTTATATAGATCTCAGAAAGGGAAAGAAATATTAGATGCCCAGTAGGATTGCCAACTTCCAGGTGGTAGCTGGAGATCCCCCATGATTACAACGGATTTCCAGGTGATAGAGAGCAGTTCACCTGGAGAAACTGGCTGCTCTGGAAGGTGGACTTTATGGCACCGAAGTTCCTCCTCTCCTTAAAACTCAACCTCACCAGTCTCCACCACCAAAATCTCCAGGTATTTCCTAACCTGGACTTGGCAACCCTACCAATCAGTCTCCTTCACTCAGGGCGTAAAAGGAGCCGCTAATGCAGTGTTCTGCTGCATACTCAAAACCAATTGGAACAATTTGTGTATATGTATCTTTTGGTTCTGTTTGGTTTGCATTTCTATTTCCTCTTCCATATGCCATAAGAAAAATACAGGAAACCAGATTATGAAGACCAAATAAAGGAAATCTGAGCCTCAGATACTAAACCAGTATCTGGATTGTACCACTTC
Source organism: Paroedura picta (assembly GCF_049243985.1). Classification (NCBI taxonomy): domain Eukaryota; kingdom Metazoa; phylum Chordata; class Lepidosauria; order Squamata; family Gekkonidae; genus Paroedura; species Paroedura picta. Next base: position 66,296,892 of record NC_135376.1, on the reverse strand, counting down.
AAATGATAGGTGGGGCTTACATGAATTCCTCCATGCCCTCAGAGTCCAAATAGAAAACTAGCATGCCAAGTAGAAGAGTTCTAGGTTTACAATACCAGCTTCTCCTGAAGGATTCATTTATACAAAGTACTTCTACACAGGAAACATGTTGCAGCCCAGGTACAGAAACATTGTTGTTTTTTTTTCAAACCAAGTGCCTGAGGATTGGGACTGCAGCAGGGGGGACGGATTTAACACACACCCCAATGCTACCGGCTTTGTCCATAGCCCAAACATATAAATGCTGATAAAGACGATTGGTTGGAAAATACCTGGAGACTTGGAACGTAGAGCTAGGAGTGGACAGATTTTGTAGTTGGGAGGGACCTCAGTGGAATATACTGTGGAACTGATCTATGTCACCATTCTACATACATTGGATAATGCAGTTTCAGTGCACTTTTGCAGCTGGATTTTCCTGTGCAGAACAGGATAATCCACTTCTAAAGTGCACTGAAAGTGCATTATCCGATGTGTGCAGAATGGGACCTGGAACTGGCATCCCTATGACTGTTTATGCACTGGAGGTTTCATGCTGGGCTGAAGGCTGGAGTTTTAGACATGGCAGGTTGACCTTCCTCTTCCTGCACCCACACAGGGGAGCATTTGGTCTGGTGTGCCTCATCTGCCCCCCGATTTGTGCTCCTGCATGGGTGCTGGGGCAGTGAAGTTCCCAGTGCGTAAACGGTCTATAATAGAATTGCCAACCATCAGCCACAATCCCTGAAGATAGCTGTGTCACCAAAACAAATGTCATGCTGTTGTAGGGTTGTTATCTGATCCACAGTACAGAAAGATCAGTTCCCCTTGAGAAACAATCTGCTTTGGAGGGTGTACTATACTATGTATTATACTGTTCTGAAGTCTCTTCTCTCCCTAAATCTCACCCTCAAATCTCCAAGAATCTCTCAACCAGATGCTACAATACCTCCACAACACAGTGAAGCCACTTCCACTTATACAGCTGAAAATGACTTTGATATGTTGTAGGGATGGCCACACCCCAAATTTTCTGTTATGTGTTCACTGAGTACCAGCTTGGAAAAGCCAAATAGCAGCCCTAACTGTATATTTACCCCCAATGAAGGCCACACAATAGTAAACTGTAAGTCAATGTCAAGACTATCTAAATAACTATTCATACATTCAGAAGAAGAGTTGGTTCTTATATGCCACTTTTCTCTACCCAAAGGAGTCTCAAAGGCCTATTATGCATGGCCGCTGAAACAGCGGCATGGAGAATGCGGAGGAGGAAGAAGCGAAGCAAACCACAAACGCACGGGATGGAACGCAATGGCAGCAAAACCCAGAGCAGCCGATTATGCACGCTGCCAATCCAGAGCCACTTCTGGTTGTGCCCTGGTAGCCCGGGAAGCTCCACTTTCTTCTGCATTTCACTAATACAGCTTTTTCGGCGGCATATGTTGACTCTGCGCCCGGTTGCCGCCTGCGACGTGCATAATTGGTAATTTTAGCCGCCGCCATTACACCCCGAATGCAGACCTTCCACTCCGTACATAATAGGCCAAAGTGGCTTACAGTCGCCATTCCCTTTCCTCTCCCCACAACGGACACCCTGGGAGGGAGGGTGAGGCTGAGAGAGCCCTGATATTACTGCTCGGTCAGAACAGCTTTATCGGTGCTGTGGAGAACCCAAGGTCATCCAGCTGGCTGCATGTGGGGGAGTGCAGAATTGAACCCAATTTGCCAGATTAGAAGTCCACACTCCTAACCACTACACCAAGCTGGCTCTCCACTGCAAACCACTGCAGAATCAAATGTGATATCCCTTTGTCAAATCACCCGGGTTGAATACTGCTATTTCTGCCAAATGAAAAATTCTGCAAAAGCCACTTTATGGGCTAAATACTTAAGTATAATATTCTCAGAAGTATTTTCTCCTCCAGAGGTAACAGCTATATTGCCATGTCAAAATAATGATCCATCTGTCCTCTATGCTATCTACGGGAAGAGATTGGGAAAGAAGCTGAATAACAATAATGATATAAAAGTAAATTTCCATGCAAACTCCATTATCTCTTTATGCATCTGTTAGATATAAAATCTGGTTTTGTTAATGGTGAAGAATATCCCAGATTTGTACTTAATATTGTAGTTTATTTTTCAAATGTAGCTGAAGAATAGAAACTAACAACTTCGAGCTGTGAAAAGTCTAACAAGAAGTTTAGAAATGTAAATAATTTTATGTTTTATGGAATCTCTCTCTCATAATTTTGTAAGCTGTACAGGGCATTGTGCCTTCACCTGGATAACTCAGGTAAGGCTGATCTTGTCAGATCTTGGATGCTAAAGCAGGAGTGGCCCTGGTTAGTATTTGAATGAGAGACCTCCAAGGAATACCAGGGACATGATGTGGAGGCAGGGAATGGCAAAGAACCCTCAAGGTCTCTTTCTTTTAAAACCCTAGGGCATTACCATAAGTCAACTGTGACTTGACAGCACTTTCCACCATCACAGTGGGCATTTTCAAGACAAGTTTTCCAAAATTCATGAATAGGATATTATGACAGGTGGGTAGGGAACCTGCACCTTCCTGCCAGTCACAAGTCCCTTATATGCCTCGTTGGGGTGTGTAGAGAGCATCTAGCAACCAATCAGGACCCACAGAGAGATGAAGAAGTATGGCCAGGGTTGGGGGACAACAGAAAAACCTGTCATACTGTCAGGCCGGTTGAGCTTTGTATAATCAGAGTGTTAGTAGGGAGAGAATCTCTTGGGAGTCTGCCTTGTGTGCAAGTAGTATAACCAATATGTTTGGAGATAAAGTTTAGGCTTACAGAGGGCTGAAATGCCATTCTCAAATTCTGCCTTTGGTGGAAAAAGCAGGCCGTATTGTTGATATCTGAGGAAGAGGCTTTAGTTGTCTCAAAACCCAATGTCTGAGGGAAACTGCCTAATGAATTGTAACTTCTGGGAGGAGATTCCACTTATACCATGAGGTTGCTGAAGCTGAGAGAAGGCTACTCTTTACCACAAGAATAAAAGCTTGGCTGAACTGTTCTGTGCATGCAGAAGTTGACCCTGAAACCTAATTACCTGACAGGCTCAACAAAATCTGTGTGTTACTTATGAATGGTTTTAAAATTTGTTACCGAACCTCCTTCTTTCTCCTCTTCCTGGCAATGAATAAAAGTTATTGTTTTGATATTTTTTTTGATAAATTATATGTAATAACTGTATTTAGAAAGCCACTTGGATTGTCTGCCAGCAAAAGGCTGAGGTACAGATGACTCTGGTCAAATTATAAAAAACTTTGCTTCTTCCTAAATGACCTTTAAAACATTGACCTTCACAGATATGTCACTTGCCATACTTCTTGCAAGCATTTGGTGTTAGTCTTAACTCACTGTATAAGCAGAGACGACCCATCAGCCACAGATGTATAGACAGGAAAAAGGTAGTTTTCAAACTGGCGATGGCAAACCTTTATTCAAACAATATAAACTGTTATAAACAGAATGAGTTCCTAGGTACAACAGCCTCATTTTCATTTTTACTTCATCAGTGAACTTATCAATATGGCGTAGTATTTCTTTAAATTGGTTTTTACAGGGAAACTAACAAAGTTAGTCTTCAGCAAGCAACCTTATATTTTAAGACATATATCTTGGGTCTACTAATATCAAAGGTCCAACAACGTAACCATCCTCTAGGGAATCTTATAAGTGAAATAAGTGGGGTTTAAACATACAACTGCATCTTGGCCTATGAATATCTAGCAATATTGCTAAGGTCCATTCATAGCCGTGGTTTTAAACTACTGTACCTTCCATTGTTATGAAGAGAGACTGTGCAACAGCAGACTTGGATGGACTGCACAGTAGTATTAGTATTAGTATTGGTATTGGTATTGGTATTGGCATTGGCATTGGCATTGGCATTGGTATTAGTATATTAATTTGCTTCCTGTACTGCCCTTCCAGTGGACTGGTTCAGGGCAATAGACAACATGTAACAATAGCAATGCTAATTAGGGATAGCAAGTTGGTGCAACTGTTGGTATTAAAATTTGTGGTCAACTCTGAAACATCCTAGGAAAGAAATGAACTTGAAAGCAGTGGTATATACAGATCACTTGATATAAATAGAAGGTTACAGCACTCAATAAACCTTAAACAATCATATAAATCCCATTTTAATATGCCTACAGTTACTCATAAAGTTCAGTGCTAATGAACAAGTCTGATGTTGTTTGCACAGTAATCAAAACGGCTGAGCTGAATAAAGCTTATTTAATGATCCCCTTTTTTTAAAAAAAGGTTGATACTTTTATGAGTGATAAAAGATAAACAAGCTATAAAGTGTCCAGATTTACAAGAACCAAGTTATAAAAGGTTTTTTTTTTTTTTTACATAAAACAATTTAGGCTTTTTAGGCCATTTCCACATGGAGGGGTAAAACACAAGTCACACTGTGGCCCAATGGTGATTTTTAAAAACCTATTCTCCCACTGGCCACAGGATCAGCAGTGGGAGCTGAGACCTAGGGGTGAGCTCTGTGGGAAAGTGGCAAGCCTGCTCCAACCCTGTGGGATATGTTAGGCTCAGAAATTCACCAGGGAGATTCACAACCAAGTGGGAAATTGAATTTGTCTGTTTCTAGTACTAGTCCAACAGTGCACAGTACTGCATTTTGGGTCTTGAGAGACATTGGTCTTGCATTAGCTCCAAGTGGGAAGATACTGGCAATTTCCTGTTGAGCACTAATGCTGTTGCCTATCCATAGGTTCAGTGCCTGAGGTAGACTGTATCGTCCACTCAGTACTTGCACACTTTCAGGCACTATTCCAATCTTTATTAAAAGTTCCTTTGGAATTGGTGGGTTTAACTCTCAAACTTTCATGAAGAAGAAGAGTTCTTATATGCCACTTTTCTCTACCCAAAGGTGTCTCAAATTGGTTTACAATCCCCTTCCCTTTCCTCTCCCCACAACAGATGCCCTGTGAGGGAGGTGAGGCTGAGAGAGCCCTGATATCACTGCTCTGCCAGAACAGCTTTATCAGTGCTGTGGCGAGGCGAAGGACACCCAGCTGGTTGCGTGTGGGGGAGCGTGGAATCAAACCCAGCTCACCAGATTAGAAGTCTGCACTCCTAACAACTACACCAAGCGGGCTGATGATTTGGTCCTACATACCTTGAGGGACCACATCTCCAAGTATGTTTTCCAAAGAGCTCTCTGTTAAGCTAATGCCAGCCAGTTAGTGGTCCCAAGAAAGTGTGGCTGGCCTTGGCCAGAGCTTTTTTGGCCCTGGCTCCAGCTGGTGAAATGAGCTGTCAACAGAGATCTGGGTCCTTTCAGAGCTGTCAGTGATCAAAGGCTCCCACTCCAACTTTGGGACAAATGGGAACAGATTGGGCAAACAGTAAATGGTGGGGTGGGAGCCTTTTATTTCTCCTATGTTTTTGTGACTACAACTGAATTCCAGGGGATTGATTGGCTGTTTTGGCAAAGAATAAATCATATGGTTGAATTTGGATGTGTGACACAGTTTACTCATTTAACAGAATTAATTTTGCTATATATTCCCACTGTCATGTAGGGAGTTCTTAGTCTGAGGAACAGTGCTTGCGCTCGAAAGCTCACACCTTGAATAAATCTTTGTTGGTCTTAAAGGTGCTACTAGACTCAAATTTTATTATGAATATGACACTCAGAAGGCTTAAGATAGCAGCAAGTAAAAGTTGCCCTAAGAGTCCATGAAGGTTACGTGATTAAATAAGTTCCAGCTATGGAGGTAAAGAGGCATATCTGAATTTTTGTAGGTAAGAATTCAACTTTGAGAGTCTGGAACAGTTTTGGGTTCATTGCAAAGGATGTTTGGTATGTACATTTATTTTCTAAGCCAGTTCCACAAGATGTTTTCCTGAATGGTAGAACGAGAACATTTAAAAAGTGATCTTTAGATATTTCAGTAAATGGCAGGGCTTTCTTCTTATTGAAACTACTTAGTATTCCATGATATTGTATCTGGGGAAGTGTGCCTGCACCCAAAAGCTCATACCTTGTATAAAACTTTGTTGGTCTTAAAGGTGCCACTGGACTCTCAATTTGTTCTACTTGGTATACACATAAGATTAGTTTAGATAATTGGCACAATTAAGACTTAGACAATGGGGTTTAGTCAAGATAGTCCATGCAGTTATGCGTCTTGCACATTGTACTTAGCTCCATGACCTTTGGAATGAATATACTCTAGTTGCTTTTGTACTTACACATAATTTATGTTGCAGTGGTTCTAATATAATATAGACTGCCAAGGATCTATGTATTCAGTTACTGGTATGAGGCACACATGTTGTATTTTCTTGTAAGAGAAAAAACAACCATTAGAGTTGTTCAACGCCATGCTAAAAAGAGCTATGATCAGCTAAATAAAATTTAAATATCCTTTGATTTTTATATCTTGGAAATCTTATGAGAATTGCCTTCAATATGTAATTGCAGCAAAGTTACTTACATAGTAGTTATAAATCAAGTGAGATAAAGTGCCAAAGCTTTCCCCAGGGTTTAGACATACGTGCATGAACCTGAAGCGTTCAAATGCTAGCATGATTGCACACTCTGTGCCTCTGGACATAGTAATGCTGTTCAGGGTCTCTGATTTTAAGGCTGCCGTCAGGAAGTCCCCTGCCCCTTTTCAGTGGTCTGCTGCATCAAATAGCTAGAATGAGGGGGTACTTCAGCCCAATAGTCCTTTTGAAATTAGACACTGAAGACTGAAGTTGCTCCACCTTCTGGATCTTTCTTCTAATTTTCCATATATGATGGTAATGACAGTGAGGGATTGCTCCAAGAGTTGCCTTTGCTGTTCTATTAGAACTATTAGGAAAATAATACACTTCAAAAGTGACAAATCCGCTTCCGAAATCTCCCTTTCCCACACAATTACAAGGAAGCACTGGCCAATATATATATATGTGTGTGTGTGTGTGTGTGTGTGTGTGTGTGCATATATATGTGTATGTGTATATATATATATGTGTGTGTGTGTGTGTATGTATATATATATATATATATATATATATATATATGTGTGTGTGTGTGTGTGTGTGTGTGTGTGTGTGTGTGTGTGTGTGTGTAATAAAAAAGCCATGTTTAAAGCCAAGCATGATGTTGTCAAAGTCAACAGCATGCAAATTTGGGTAGGCCAACAACAACAACAACAGCTCAAAATGTTAAGACTACGGTACTCGTGAATCGTTGCTATACAACAGCCCCCCCCCCCCGCCTTTTGTATTCTGAGGTGAAAAGTAGTAACATCTCGATCAGCTATACATTGAGTACTTTTGCATTCCAAACTCCATCATAAAAAAGCCGTACTTCAGACTGTCTGCATCGTTAAGCATCTCCAAATGAAAGGTATAGCAGCTTAATGAGTTCAAATGACATTTACATTGAACAAGGGAATAGGCGGTTGTGAAATGAGAAATCCCCTTTTAATTTTCTGTTCCGCCCCAGAGGTTTCTCATGTCATAAAACCTAAGAGGGGGAGAGGGCAGAATGACCCAGGGCATGTCCACAGCAAACCGAATTAATTGTAACTTGCAAGGCCCAGACAATCAAGTTAATGCTAAATATACAAAACTACAGTCTGAATCGGTGTTGGTAGCTAGCCGCCGCTCAGCTCCACGCCACCCTTTCGGAAGTATCTGAATCAAGATGGGTGTATCTCTCTGTGCAACAGAATGTAATGCAATGAAATTAGCAAGGCCTGCCTCTGGTAAACTGTCTCAGCATCAGGAATAATATCTAGATTTCATTAACCAGCTGCAGCTGCTTGCTACAGAGTAGAATTCTGCAAGGCGCAGCATGCAAGACCAGAGACTTTGCAATGGCATACTCCAGAAGCACAGGCAGGCTGTTATATAACTGTATGTGTTAAGACACCAACATGGTTTCAAGAGAGAAAGAAGTACAAGTATGCACAGAACTGACCTTACAGGCATGCTCCATCATGATGGACACATTGCATGTCTCCTTTACCTGATGAAAGTACCGTTCGGTGTATTGCAGAGCACTACATTCTAAAACCTGTCGGCTGTTCCTAGCAGACAGATTTTAAAAGGGCATGTTTTTGCTATGTTTTGCCATTCACACTGCACAAAGCTACCTTTTTTTAATGAAAAAAAGAGAAAAATTCAAAAGAGTGCATCCCATCCCTGCTGCTGGAGATGCTATTTTTCTAACCTCCCAACAGAGGGGACCAGAGGAGACCAGGATTCATCAAGCAAGTCCAGGGAAGCAGTTATAGAGGAGAAGGAGAAGGGAGAGGGAAGAGAGAAGGTTGGAATCAACTGTAGGGTTTAAAAAAAAAATCTGCTCACCATGCACACTCTTAAAGTGAAGGATCAGGCCGGCCTAAGTGAGGCAAGAGCAAGAGAGGAATTTCACGGGCAGGTTGCAGTTGCTGGGTGATGCACTGGATGCTCTTCTCCCTCCTGGGAGCCTGAGCTCATTGCGAGACTCCAACAGCCGCCCTTCAGCCATTGCAGTGACACTGCAGCTAGCAGCTGAGCATCAGCACGTCATCACAGGAGCTCACTTCGAAAACGGAAGCCCCCCCTTTTCAGGAACAGAAACTACAGGGACTTAGGAGAGCCCCTCGGCATGGAGGACAGCAGCCACGAGCCTTCCGCACCCGCCCGGTTGGGGGTTTAAGCATCAATTCCACTCCAGCATCCTGGGCAGGGTGTGGATTCTTGGTATCGCTCAGCCCGTTGCCAAGGTTACAGAGCTTTCCCCCCCTCCCTGTTGCCGAGTGGCATGTGCAGCGCCGAAACAGTACTGACATTTAAAAGCTGGGAAGCTGCTGTTGCATTTTTTTAAGTGGCAAAGGAGACACAATGGAGAGTATTCAGCAGCAAGCCTCACTTGTGGCCTGCCCAGGACAAGTTATTAGCAGGTGGCCTTTAAAAGAACTTGTACTTCCATGCTATTTGTGAACCCCACAATTCTGTCAAAAGGGGGATTTGCTTGCCAAATGGTTTGTCTTTGCAAGTTTCGTTGAAGTGAGACTTGCTGCCGAGTGCCCTCCATTGTTTCTTTAAAACTTGCAGGGATGGCAGATACAAAGGCCTATTAACCCCTGGTGTGAATGCCCTCTGCTTTCTCTTATGGCTGAAATGGAACGTGACCGCCCACCTCAGTGGTAATTAAATAGCAAACACACAAACCCTACAGGTAGTGCTGTAAACAGCATGCTACTACAGGCATCTTGTATGCTTAAACCAATCTGAACAGATCTTCCAAAATATGATTTTTCAAGCAGATTATTTATTTATTTTTCTTTATTTAAAATATTTATTAGCTTTTTTTCCATCTTCAAAATCTCAGCCAATTTGTGGCAACCTCTCACAGAGATTTCAAAGCAGGAGATTTCAGAGGGGATTTGCCATTGCCTGCCTCTACATAGCAACCCTCAATTTTCTTGGGGGTCTCCCATCCAAGTGCTAATCATGGCTGATCTCATTTAATTTCTGAGAGCTGGCCCATCCAGATAAGGGGAAAATCACAATTTACAACCATAATAATGGCATTCAGCTGTCTCTGGCAAATGAAAGAGTCAAGCTTACTTCCTTCCATAACAGGGGCTGTCACCAAAAAGGCCATCTCTTCTCATGGACTCATGAGATTTATTGCCAGATATCACATTAATGTGGAGCAAGCTTTCTCAACCAGAGTTTCATGGAACCCTGGGGTTCTTGACAGCCCTGGATGGGTTTCCTGAATGGGTCGGAGTTAATTTTTTAATATATTTTAAAATTTTGTTAAATATTTATTGGGTGATATGACCATATATGGTCAGGTTGAACCCCCTCCCCCCTCATGGCCAATGATGGGCCTGGAGGGGTTGGGAAGGGGAGGGACCATGGGTGGGCATATACACAGCTATGTTTCCCAACCATATGCTGCCCTACCACACCACTTCAGGGGTTTCTTGAAACCTGAAGAATGTTTTAGGGGTTTCTCACTGAAAGTGGTTGAGAAAGGCTGGTTTGGAGGACCGATAGGTGAGTGGGCAACTGTTTACATTTGTTTAAATGTTATAATTTAATATATGTATTCAAATTTATATTTTATACTAATTTTATGTTTTATTTTATTGGAAACTGCTCTGAGTTTCACAAGGAACAGCTTTTAATAATAATAATAATAATAATAATAATAATTATTATTATTATTATTATTATTATTATTATTATTATTATTATTATTATTATTATTATTATTATTATTATTATTATTATTATTATTATTATTATTATGTGTTTGCTGAACAGAAACATTTATTTTGGCCAGCTAAGGAATAGCATAGTAATATAAATATATATTTAGAATAAAATTACAATGATCATTTCTCTAGTTGTTTCTAGTCAACAGTTTCTAGTCAACATATATTCTTAAAATGCAGCTTTGACACTCTGAAGTTTACTGCTGATTCATGAATATATTGTCTATCTGATAAAAGTCTATCTGATAAATCATTCATATACAAACCAAGGCTGTCCTTGCTTCACTGAACACTTAGTTCTTAAAGGCACTTCTTCAATTCACTGTTGTCGCAGTAAACTCTTGAGGCTCACAGATGGGTTAACAGGTGGCTGGTGGATATGACTTTTTGTTTCTTATGTCGCTTGGAGTTTAGATACAACATAATTTAGGGTGCATGCTTAATAGAGGAGGTAATTCTATATGTGTGTAAAGTTCCATTAAATTGCAGCTTTCTTATGGTGATCTTACAGGGTTTTCAAGGCAAGAGGCTAACAGGTGGCTGGCCATTGCCTACCTATGCAGAGTGACCCTGGAATTCCTTGGTGGTCTCCTATCAAAATACTAGCCAGGCCTGACCCTGTTTAGCTTCTGAGATCTGATGGGATTGGCTAGCCTGGGCCATCCAGGGCAGGATGAGACGATCATACAGAACATAAATTAATAGCTATTTTCCATAGATGGCAATGACTTGGTCCCTCCTCAGATTTTTCTCTGCATGCTCAGGAAATGCACATTGAGTGGAATGGTAAAAGTCCTTTGAAAAACCACTTTCGGTTCTCATTGTGGAGAAATACACACACACACACACTGAGAGAGAGAGAGAGAGAGAGAGAGAGAGAGAGAGGCAGGTAATGGAAAATCTCATGACCAGGAGCAAGCAGGAGAAGGCTTTTCCAGCCTCTTAAAGATGGAGACTTCTGTTGAAGGGTTGCCAACCCTGAGTTAAGAAATTCCTGCAGATCTGGGGTGGAGCCTGGGAAGGACAGAGGCTGGGAAGGGGTATGGAATATGACCCCATCCTGCCCATCTTCTGAAGCTCCTGTTTCTTCAAGAAATTAAGTAGGGTTGACCCTGGTCAGCACTGGGATGGGAGGCCACCAAGGAAGTCCAGGGTCACTACTGCTCAGAGGCAGGCAATTACAAGCCACCTTGGAACCTCTCTCTTTAGGAAAATGCAGCTTCAGGAGGGATCAGAATGCTGCTTCCCCTAGTGCCCGAAAATTTTACAGTGCCCCCCCAGATCCTTCCACCCCATCAAAGGGGGGCATACTGTCCACTTTGGGAACCCTTATGGTAATGCTTTTGCAGACTCAGAGCTGTAATTATACAGATATGATTTATGCATCTGATAAGGACAGGAGGTGTGCAAGGAATGAATACATTCATTCAAGGAATGAATGCAAGGAATACATTCTGAGATTATTTGTATGCTGCTGTAAAAGCCAAGGGCTGCATAACATCAATCAAAGTATAAATAAAGTGCTCCATTTGGCTCAACTACCTGAAATTCTTGGTCATTCTTAGAGGCTACATTTTGTGAGCTTGTTCATACATGTGAATGTGGGCTACAATTCTAAATTTTTCATAGCAGCTGTTTTTGCCTGATTTCTGTTGTTGGGGTTACCAGTTGCCCAGAGGAAAAAAATGTCCCTGTAATTGAGGTTTTATTGAATGTTATTGATCAGGTGGTATTATTTACCTCAATGCAATGGAAAGCTTCCACACATTGCCTAATCCAGCCATCCATTTAGTAAGCAAAAGTAACATTCAATACTTTATTTATTTTATTATTTATTATTTATTTATTATTAAACTTTTATACCGCCGGTTTACAAGATAAAAATTACTATAAAACCCATAGTTAAGACCATTTAAACCAATCCACACTATCAACGTTAGGCAACAGGCAAGCACTAACTAACCCCACTAACCCCCCCCCCCCAAACCACCCCACGTTAGCCGAGGGACATCAGGTTGCTAATATAGGAGTGAGGCAATCAGATCATTCAGGTGAACCCATTCAATAAAAATAGTATGGAAGAAGTACCAACTCTAAGAGAAGCTTTTGTTAAATAAATTGTAGGAAGTGTTTCAGACTGCAAAGGAAATGCAGACTATGTGAGTTTTGTGTGACTTGCAGATTGCCGAATTCCATAGAGAGACATTCTGAAGCAAAGTGCCAGTCTACCAAATCAATAGACCTCTAAACTATTTAGACAGGGAAGATGTATGTTCCGGTAGATAGCCATGTTTGTCTGAAGCGGCAGAACAAAGTTTAAATTCGGTGGCACCTTTAGGACCCGCAACATTTTATCCCGGGGATAATCTTTCTTGTGCAGGCATACTTCTTCAGATACAGTGAAGCAGAACTTCTGTTTTAATGTATTTGAGGAAGTATGTCTGCACAGGAAAGCTTATCCCCGGGATAAAACATTGCAGGTCCTAAAGGTGCCACAGAACTCAAACTTAGTTCTAGCCTTTGCACTGGCATTCATTACATCATTTAGAAGTATACAGTTCATAGAAGGTCCACACCTCAATGAACCTTAGACAAATCTTTTTGTGTCATACTTTGCACCAAATACACAAGGGAAGTTAACAAGGATGTTATTTGCTCATTTAAACTAGTAGTCTTCCTTCATAAGCATACCACTGAAAACATTTCCCTTTTCCTGGATTTTCTTGATTTTCCCTAACTCAAACTGCCAAATCTGAAGAGAAATCAGAATATAACTGTCAAATCCATTACAGCTCACCTTATCCATCCATATTGAAGGGATAGGTGGAAGAAGGTAGATTGGTATCCATATATGAATCTGACCGCATTTCTCATGCTGAATCGTTACGAGGAGATTCTTTGGACACCAAAAGAGGTCTCAATGTGGTTTAACATTCTATACAGTTTTAAAACTGATGTATCTTTAGCTTCTTATAAAGGTACTAGGGGCCAAGCCCGTTGCATTCAGGAATACAACGGGCGCTAGATTGGGGTGGTGGTGGAAGAACTCTGCAGACAGCCTACCCCTCCCCCAAGGACCTGAAAAGGCTGCAGGCAGTTGTTAGAGAACTCACCGGCAGGGGCAGCTCTCACACAGCACAGATCTACAGCCTCTGAGCCTCAGAGGGAAGTGGAAGGAGGATGGTGGTGATCAGGGGTTGGTGATGGAAGGCAATTGGCTGGCCGCTGGACAGATAGTCATGCCAGTTGGAGGAGGAGGCACTAAGGGGTGGGACAGCACTGAGTGGCACTTAAGCCATGAAACATGCTCCTCCTCCAAGGCCTTTCCAGAAATATATTATGTGGAACAGATATGTTTTAGTGTTTATTAACATCCAGCTTAATAGCTAAGCTAGTCGGTGCCCAATCTCTGTGGTGCTCACAAGATGTGATGTGGGCATTCCACAGGGTGCCTTTGTTACTGAAGCCAGATCATACAATTCTTTTGCCTCAAAAGAGAGGACCAAATGGCGTTGGTTAGCTCTTTCCACCCATGAATGTACAAATGGAACACCCACACCACACATTATGTTATCAGCATAGTGGGAAGAGAGCACATGTATGTTTGCTTCTCAGCAAAGAACAAGAGTTTCAAACCCAAGGTGATCTGGGGACTAAATGCGATGCTGGAGTTACATGAATGGAATTCCAGACTCGTCATTTGACCCTTAGGCTGCACCACAATGTGTGTGTGTATGTGTGTGTGCCACAAAGTCGAAAGGGCTTGCTTTTCAGTGTTGTCATACTATTGGCATGTTATCAATGATGACATAAATGACATACTTAATTGCACACCTCTGTATTTTCCGGCAGCAAAATCATCCTTTCACTGGCATTTGACATGGTTTGTGAACATACCAATCTAGCCTTGTACAGCGTCTTTTCAAGTCTCACCATCTAGGAGTCTGTGTGGTTAATAGGCAGCAGAGGGTGATAGAGAGCTATTGTGGAAAAACAGTCCGCAGGCTCTGTATTCTGCTACACAGGATGAAGGGCTAACATTTGGTTTGTTTAAGATGAGATCTGTGTGGAGAAGAAATCTCTTTAGCAGATATGCCACCCGGAAAATTTCATACTGGTAAGAAGGCTAAAACAGAAAATCTGAGGAGCGACTAAGCTAGTTTCACCCTCCAATGTAGACTTTCTCAACCAAGGTTTCATGAAACCACGGGATGTCATGACAGCCTTGGAAGAGTTTCCTGAATGGCTGGCAATTATTTGTAATATATTTTTAAAATTTGTCAAACATTATCAAGAGATATGATGACCATATATGGTCATGACGAGCCACCTCATTCCAAAATGGCCAGTGATGAGCCTGGAGTGGGTGGGAAGAGGAGGGACCTCATGTGGGCATGTACACAGTCATGCTTCCATTGCAGTGCTTATTGGGTTTCATGAAGCCCAAAGAATGTTTCATGGGTTTCTCAATGGTAAGAATCTGAGAAAGGCTGCTCCAAAGAGAGAGTGGAGGAAATGAGAAGCAGAAGGTGAATGATCCACAAATTAATTAGAAGAGGAAGCTAGCCCACAGCCATGGGAAGAACTGAAGGTTTTCTGGCTGTTAAAGAAGTCTTCACAACAGATATGAGACATTAGAAGGAAAATGCTTAGAGCTATAAGGGGGCTGTGAGAATCTGCAGGGGTGCAGAAATCCCATGTTCTCCCTAGGTGTGTCTATAGCTGCTATGGCTCTCCTATCTCTGGTATCCTCCTTTCCTCATGGGTTCTCCTTTTGCCAGCACTGGATCATTTAGGTTAGAACTTTGTCCATTCCATAGACAAACTCTTTAAGAACTCTGTATCCCCCCTCCCAGTTTAGTGACTATCTTAAAGTTCCTCATAAAGAGGTGGCAGCCATAGGATGTACCAACCAGTTTAGTTATTAATTAAAATAATTTAAAAATGTAAAGACCTAAGTTAATGTTTAATGTTATTATGCATTTTAAGCCTTCTGTAGGCTGCCCCCAGCCTTCAGGGAAGGGCAGGGTAAATTTATTAGTTCAGCTAATAAATACACTGTCTAGTTAAGTAGCAGCACTGGATCAATTGTAGGGATGGGCATGAATTGGCTAATAAATCGAAGTATTTGCCTGGCTTCACAAGGACTAGCCCTAATATGGTGGGAATTATAAGTCACTGATATTTTGCATGTTAGATAAGAGTCACAAGACATTTAGCAGTGTTGTGCCAAACAAGGTCATATGACATACTGTTATCAACCAGGCATGGGGCTGAGACAGAAGATTCATGTTCTCCAAAAAGTTCATGTCCATTGGTTAACGTTGATCAGACTGTATTCAGGCACCTTGGGAAAACCTCAGTCTCTTCCTAATTAGAACAAACCTGGTGTAGTCTTTGTCTTTTGACATCTCTCCATGTGCACAGAATCAAGCATGGAGAATGTCCAGCTTAGGATGTCTTTGATCTAACCACAATTGGTTGTATCATCCAAATAGATGCATTTTAGCACACTGGGGGTCCTTTCTTGTTCACAAACCAGAACTCTATACCACATTTTTGTCCAGCATTATCCAAGAGAGAAAGAGGGTACAGGCAGAATGGAAGATTGCTGGGGGTCATTCCGCACGACTTAAATGTAGCCGAAGTCTTACCTTATGTAAACACTACTAATTTAACATTCTGCATGTCGTTGCAAACAAGCCGCAAAACTCCCGTGAAACTCCAGCAACAATTGGAATTTTATAGCGCTTAGGGGGAAATCCAGAAAAGTGGATTCCCCCTGAAAAAACCGCTACACTTCTGAGAACAAGCCGCAACACATCAGCGAAATACATGTGCGTTCTCAAAATAGCGGTAGAAAGAATGTCCCTTCCTAGCTCTCGCCCCCGAGCTTCCAGAGATGCGATCGCCATTTCCCCCCTTATACTGGCGAAAGCAACGAATAAGCGAGGCTTCTCTAGCTGAAGTCCCTCCACAGAAGTGCTTAACAGTAAAACAAAGCTCCCTTCTACAATTGTCTTTAAAGTTTCCAAGCACAATAAAGCCCACTGCTTGACACTGCCCATAATTTCGGCCACAAATCGCACACATTGGGAGGGAGGGATTTTTTTTTTACTTGAAGAATGTGTAAATGATTAAGCACCAGCTCCTACGCCAGTGAAAAAGGTCTTTCTGAGACAATAAATGAACAAATATTAGTTGCTGCTGGGGTTTTGGGACTTTTAAAAAACAGTTTTTAAAAGTTTTAAACAGTTTTAAAGGGAAAGGGGCTTTCTGGGAGCATGAACACAACAGTTCATTGGCTGTTCTGTTTGATTGATGGCCAAGGGCGGGAAGAAGCGCGGAAAAATATCGCCTCATTTGTTGCGATTTCAGCAAGACTTGAAAACCTGTGGGGAATGAATAGACCGCTACTGGGACTTCAATATTACACTAGAATTGAAGGTATGCGGAATGACAAAATTCCACTATTAAATATAGCGTTTCTGCATACTGCAAACATTTAGCAACATTGGTCATTGTGTGGAATGGCCCTAGGAAACAAAAAGTTATTGCCAGGACTTTGTTAAAATCCAGTCTCCAGCCATCATCCTTCTTCTGTTGGTTGGGTTGACTCAGTCTCTTCTTAGAGTGGATAAAGCAGGAGAATGTTTGCCTTCTGAGGCCCATCACAAACGACCAATGAGGTCCAGGACACAGCTCTTTTTCTTACTGCTGAGGCTGGCTGGCTTCTTACAATTGAGAATCCATCAAGATTACTAAGCATATGTTGCACGACCTCTTTGCTTTCTGAGTGTAAATTGATGGGAGCCATTTTTCCAAACTCTAATCCCCCCCCATGATTTACAGTGGGAAAATTAAATAGTAGTTCATTAACCTTAACATGACAGTAGCATAGGGTACATCTGCACAACTTATCAGAAGAATGTTCAAAAGTCTAAAACCAGGTGCATTTCAATAATCATAATATTCCAGATATAGTCTGTATAACTAAAGTAAAAGAATTGTGTGCCACTGTGGAAAAAGTTGCACTAGAAATCTGTAGATTACTAGCATGGGCCAGTGAGAATATAGCAAAGACACTAATTATCTTTTAAAATGAGTGATCTTCAAAACATGCTTATCTTCAAGAGGAATATTTCAGAAATATTATATAAGGAATATAATATTATTTGATTCTTTTGAACCTTTGCAAAGGCAAACCAACCTTTTCATGATTTCTGGGGACTAGGGTTAAAGGAATTTGTTGCTTGCTGGTATAATTAAATGTAAAATTTTAGTAATTGGGTTTTTTAAATTGTTTTAGTTTTTATCTTGTGGGGGTTTTATGAGCTGTTTGTAACCCACTGAGAGACGATCTCGAGTGGCAGGGTATAAATCTAAATAATGATAATAATATTAATAATTCATCTGAGTATTTATGCTGCTTTACTATCTGTCCTCTCTTTGGAATTAGAACTGTGTTTAGGACTCAGAGCGGTAGGTGGGCCATCCTAGATTTCTCGAGTATGTCCTTGTCTATGAGTACTTACAGCTCCCTAGGAGTTCTCAGTTAAGTATTGAACAGGTTCAACATATTGGTTAGGAGGGTTGCTTGCAGTGCAATCCTACACAGAGTTATACTCTTTTTATCCTACTGATTTCAATCGATTTTGGAAGGTGTAGCTCTCCTTAGGTTTGCCCTGACAACAGGGAATATACCAATACAACTTTATGATGGTAATATATTTTAACTGCACTTGGTTTATAGTATGATTAATTTTCAAAGCAGTGAACATTAAAAAACATTATTTTGTCATGTATGCTTTAGGCATTTTGTTAAAGATGTAGCACAAATAGATATCCCCTTGTATTACCTTATTTTTTCGGCAGTGATTTTTAAATCTAATCCAATGTTATTTTTGAAAATAAAAATACATTTGATAGCCATGGCATATACCAGAAGACCTGATATGGCATCTTTAATTTTGCCAATGATAGAAACCATTGCTGACAAGATACTTTTGAAGTCATGCTTTGAGGGAGTGAAATCATCAGGCTATTGTGACATAACTGTGAAATTGTAGTCCATTGTGTGTTTTTCCCGTGAAGCAGAATTACGACTCCCCGGTTTCTTCTGTATGTTATCACCTAAGCCAGGGTTGGCCAAACTGTGGCTCTACAGATGTCCATGGACTAGAGTTACCCTGAACCACTGCCATCATGACCAATTGGCAGGGGCTCATAAATATCGAGCCATAATTTGGCCAACCCTGGGTCTTTTTCCATGTAGTACCAGAGCATTATTTCATTTTTAACGATATTTGTATGAACTACTTTGAAAAGTCTGATTAAACCATTATGTTTACCTGAGGTAGAATTTCTGGTCGGGAATCTTTGAGAAACCACAGTCTGTTTTCATGTAAAAAGATCAAATTGTTGCTGAAATTCACACCCTCCCCCATCCCCCATTGGCAAAAGTTGGTAAAGTAATCAGGCCAGTCAGAAAAGTAATTGCAGCTTCACATTTAATGACAGGTTGCTCCTCTTTGGAGGACTTCAGCATCTTGGGATGTCAGTCCATCTGGCTTTGCTGGAGTGGTGGTTCATTTATTCGGCAGAACTCAGCCTGTTGGTGATGGCTTACATTGTCAGAACTGCTGTACATTAGAAAAGGAGGCTAGTAGCGATCATTTTTTCGCCTTCCTGTAGTAACATACGGTATTGGCTATAGTTCCTGTGGAGACAAGAATACAAAATATGTTAAGTATTTCCCCCCATAAAGAGCAATGTTGTTGCCCACTTGTATGAGAGCTCAAAGAAAGGCATAGCTCCTACTGAACAAGCTTCTTCCAATCATTTGTCTTATCACCAAATGCAGGGCTGCCTGATTGGCAAAGGGTTGCTTTTTACCTCTCCTCTTTCTCCTCTTCCTCCCTCTCCTCGGAATCCTAGAAAGTGTCCTCCTCCTGTTTCGTCTGGGACAAGTCTTGGTGTGACAGCGTGACATTTTCTTGGGGACAAGATGTTAAAATCCTAGGTAGAGGAGCATGTCATTTGGTCAAAGCCAGTGCAGTCTGCCTTCTGCGTTGGTATCTGAGTTTATGAAGATACTAAATGCGTTATGCTTTTACTTAAAGGGTCTGGCAACTATGAGCTCACGTAGTTGATATGGTAACCTTTGTTGCTTAAAAACGATGACATATAGGGCAGAAAGTGTCCAGGACTTAAATCACACAACTTTTAGTGGCCTAGGTAGGCCTTGCAGGCTTGCATTACAATCTGAAATGTCTTTTTGGAAAAGAATATGAAATGGAAATGGTCCATCGATCAGCAGATTGAAGATGAAATAAGCACCCAAGAAGAACAGGCAACACTCTCTGATTCAAAAGTGCTAAAGGCACTAGCCACGAACAGGAAAGAGACTGGTTAAATGTGACCAGAATGTGATCCTCAGAATTGGAAAGAGATATCACACTTGCCTGACCAGAGAAAGATCTCTGCTAGCAGGGAGGAAGGAATCCTCCATTAAGCTCTCAGCTCTCTCCATCTTCTGATATATGGGCATGTAGTCCTGCTTGCAAAGCCAGCTATAGGGCTTGCAATGTGTTTTATTTGTAACTATACTTTTAAGTTTTGGTGCAGTGAGTCAGGAGACTGAAACAGACGAGTATTGTATATATTCATGTGTAATCTTTCTAGTAAAGATTATTCCTTTTAAACCTCAAAGCACTGGATCTGTGCCTATTCCATAAAAGGTAACCAATAACTGCAAGCAGTTTCTCTGCAGTTTTATTTTTCTGGAGGGACCTAGGGCCAAGCTTAGTCCAAAAGTCCCAGCAATAATTTAACTCATATACCACCCATCCCTGCCAAAGGGGGCTCAGGCCAATTCACAACTGTTGTTAAAACATTACATAATTAAATGCAACAACATACTATAAAACACAATCAAGTACAAATAAAATTCCAGTAGTGTTCCACTTCCTGCCAACCATCACAGTCCAGCCAGCCGATAAAATATGTAAAGAGTGCTGTTTTACAGGCCCTACAGAAATTTGACAGTGCTATCAGGACCCAGATCTCAACTGGCAGCTCATCCCCCCAGTCTGGAGTCATGTCTGAAAAGGCCCTGGCTCAGGTCGAGGCCAGAACAAGTCAGTTCATTTAATGACCTTGCTTATTCCGGTCATCCTTTCTCAAAACATACATTGTAAGAGAACCATGTCTAATGTCAGCAACCCAGACTCTCTCTCACCCATTTTTAAACTCAAAACAGTCATATTTATTCTGCCTATTGTTATGTTCTGTGAAAGGGGACACATTTCATGATTTACTAGAGGCTTTGTTGGCATATCAGTGGAGGTCCACTTATAGGGCTCCTGGAACTGTCAATGTTTCCATGAGTGGCATGCTTTTGTCCTCTAGAGAAAAAACAGTCTTCCTATTTGTGGAACATGTTTATTAGGAGGATTGCTTTCCCAAGATAAAGCATTCCAAATGTCTTGCTGACCTTGTCCATTCCTGCTGCCAGCTTTTTGTCCCTCAGGAGAATCTTTATCAACTCAGGGTTCTCCATTCAAGATGGATTCCGTCTGTACCTTGGCCCTTCATGGTTTCATTTGGCAGGAAATAGTTCATTGTCTGGATGACATTAATTCAGCAAATACCAGATTACGTTATTTAACACAAAACTATGCAAAAAATTCACCATTCATTTCTTTTGGATTGATTTCCAAGCAAAAAAAATTATTTTGATTTCCCCTCGGAAATGTTGCCATGTGAAGTCCACACATATTCAATATTAACAATATTTATCTAACAACAAACTAACCACCGATGGAAATATTATTTCTTTCAGTTAGGCTATCTTTCGCTAGATGGTCCATCATACAGACTGAGTCACTGGTCTGCCATTGGCTTGCCATTGTATTAAGTCACAATTGAGAAGGCATCATCAGCCTTTGCTGAACTTGACACTCAGGTATAAAAAGGACTGAGCTGGCCACAGCGCGCCTTAAGCTCTGAAAAGCCCACCCAGGACAGGTGGAGCTCCAGCTGCCAAGAGCTCGAAGGGACCTAAGCACCACCCCAAATGGCAAGATTCAGACGCAGCCGGAGCCGCAGCCTCAGCCGTCGCCGACGCAGGAGGCGAGGCGGAGGGAAAGGCGGGAAGAGAAAAGGAAGACGGCGTGGTGGCAGGAGGAAAGGAAAAGGTAGATTTTTTTTAACAAGCACCTGTCATTTGTGACTTGCCTTTCCTTAGACTGCTCCTTCCTAACATACCTCAGGCCTGAGAAGTAACCATTAATTTTTTTTCTGTCTTGTTTAGGGAGACGTGGACACAAGAAAGGAGGGAGAAGAAGAAAACACTAAATCACCATCCCCCTCATCCCAAGATGTGCCAGCCTCTCTAGAGCTTCTGCCAAACAGAAATGAA
Organism: Paroedura picta; assembly: GCF_049243985.1. Classification (NCBI taxonomy): domain Eukaryota; kingdom Metazoa; phylum Chordata; class Lepidosauria; order Squamata; family Gekkonidae; genus Paroedura; species Paroedura picta. The sequence goes on along the minus strand of NC_135376.1, from coordinate 66,275,179 downwards.
TCAAACCTTACCAACAGAGCCACCAGGATGACATCCTCATAATCAGAGGCTGAAACCATTGATCATTGCCACCTGTCAATAAAGCACTGAAATTTTAATTTGTCTGTCATTCAATTTTAATGTTAACTGAAGTTATCTTCACAGTTTGTCCATGTTTCCCAAATCACTGGGCATTTAAGAATGTTACATACAGTCCTAAAAACAGCCCACTTGCCTTGTGAACCAGGTGTACTATCAGAGGATTAGAAAACATAGTCGTTGGATGTATGACAAAGTGATAAGAAAAGTGACTCCACTGGGCAGAAAATAGATCTTTGAAGAAATATATCAGGGCATTCAGCTGGGTTTTTATTTAGAATTGTATTTTCCATCCCATCTTAGACAAAATACATATATAAAATATATGGATAAAATATGGGAAAGTCAATACAGTTAAACAGTTAAAATCTAAAACACAATTCTGACATCAGCTGCCCAGTTCTTATACTTGCTGGAAAAGGAATGGAGTAGAGACACAAATTGGGTCTTGGCAGGGAAGCCAGCATAATTTTGATGTTTTGGGTCTCCACCATAGGCCTAATGGAACAGCTGGGTTGTACAAGCCCTGTGGAACTGTGCAGGGTACTGCAGGGCTCTGATCTCATTTTTTCCATATGTATGATCAAACATAAGAAAAAACACCATGGCACAGCTGGCAAAACCAACCAACCAACCAACCAAACAAACAAAAAAAGGCACATATAAAAGTTGTCTTTTTTATTCCAGTTGGATGTATTATTCTTTAGGTTCCGGTATTGAATAACTTGTAATCATTTCCTGTGGTTGCCTGTAATTATTTCCTATATAATCCAAACAATGTTAACCACAAAGTCTGATCTGAAGCCTACTTGTTACTCAGAAGTCCCGTTGAGTTCAATGTGATTAGGTTTGAACTTTGATTTGAATACAGTGAATTATGAATGATATGTTTTCTTATGGAACTAGTGTTCCCCTTTACCTTGTACTAACTCATGCTCCCCAAATCCATTCGTTGAATTTGGAGGACCTCAGGACATAGTGGAATATAGCACAGAAGCAAGAGTCCCCGGAATCTAACATTAGTGCTTCAAGATGTACTCAAGCAAGTAATTTGGCTGTTTTTAGCATCTCAGTCCAAAGATCTACTTCTTAATTTCAAATGATTGTGCCATTGTAATTTGTTGCCACTGCAGAATTCCCAGTTAGATCTCTGGGGTTGAGCTGCGATTCACAAAAGCCATCTAAATATAAATGTTGGTAGTCTTCAAAGTGCCCCTGAAAATATATTTTGCATTAACCGACTGACACAATGGCTCCTTTTACAATCTACATCCGTTTGCAATATAAAAGGTCAAAGGTCAGGATACTGGCTTGATCAAATATTTCAAATCACTGAGTGAGGCCCAAAAATGTTACACTTTGTATTTCTCACACCACAACACATATTAGCAATAAATTTTAAGAGAAGAAATGGTTCAAAGTGAGAACTCCTTGCTTTTAGCCTCCCATCCCACTTAAGGCTCATTTAGCAACTTACTTTTCTCTTGTTGGCAGACAAACACCATCATTATTTTTATGCAGACTTTTAATTAAGGTGTTTCATCCCTTTTAGTTATTTCATGATCTGCCTCTGTCAAGGTCTTGTTTTTAGAAATGTCATCTTTGGCTGCTCAACAGCATTTTATGTAGTTTTTATTTTCAATAGCTTGTTTTATTGTTTTAGTTGGAAGCCACCTAGAGCCTCTCTCCGAAGAGGTAGCATACACATTTCCAAAACTTGTAAAAAAAAGGAAAGAATATATATTTCCCCCCCAGGAGACAGAATGTTTCTTTAAAGTTTTGATCTCCTGAAGTTTCGTGATGTTAAGTTCACATATTCCTAAATTATCAATATTTATTTAATCAAGTGGTCAGTTAGGAATCAATATAGTATTTCTTTCAACTGGGGTATATATTGCTAGATGAATTGGCTATAGGCTGTTCATCATATAGCCTGACTCACTGGTTTGCCAAACAGAACACCCATTGTATTGAGTCATAATTGAGAAAGCATCATCAATGGTTGCAGGGCTGGACACTTGGATATAAAAAGGGCAGAGCTGGCCCCAGCGAGCCTTAAGCTCTGAAAAGCCCACCCAGGACAGGTGGAGCTCCAGCTGCCAAGAGCTCAAAGGGATCTAAGCACCATCCCAAATGGCAAGATTCAGACGCAGCCGGAGCCGCAGCCTCAGCCGCCGTCGACGCCGGAGGCGAGGCGGAGGGAAAGGCGGGAAGAGAAAAGGAAGGCGCCGTGGTGGCAGGAGGAAAGGTAAACGTTTTGAACATAGATCTGGAGTCTGTGGCTCTCCTTAGCTTACAGTGTTCCTTCCTGACATCTACCATGCCTCAGGGCTAAGAAGTAACCACCATTTTTCACTTTCTGTCTTGTTTAGGGAAACGTGGCCACAAGAGAAGAGTGAAAAGAGGAAGAAAACATTAAATCTTCATCGCCCCTCTTCCTCATCCCAAGCCTTTTCAGCCTCTCTGAACTTCTGCCAAACACAAATGAACCAGACCTTAGCAACAGAGAAACCAGGATGACTTTCCTCGGAATTGAGGAGGCTGAAACACTTTGATCATTGCCACCTGTCAATAAAAAACCTGAAATTTTACATATGTGTCTTCTGAATTATTTGAACCTGCATATGAGAACAGTTTCCCTAAATTGTTTACGTTTTTATCGGAGAATGTAACACAGTTACACAGCCCCCATATCAGTGACTAAACAGTGATATGGAAATCATGGTGTTGGAACAGTACATGACATTTGGAAGCTATGGTGATAACTGTTGACATAATAATCCAGTTTGGTGTAGTGGTTAGAAGCCTGAACTTCTAATCTAGCGAGCCTGGCAAGCTCCCCCACATGTAGCCAGCTGGGTGACCTTGGACTTGCCACAGCACTGATAAAACTGTTCTGAGCAATATCAGGGCTCTCTCAGCCTCACCTCTCTCAAAGGGGAGAGGAAAGGGAAGGCGAATATAAGCTTCTTTGAGGGTTGTGTTCATGGTTCAGTGTTAATGGTTCATCATTAGTCCCATGCCTGGACACCATTCCTCCCTCTCAAGCATTTGTGAAATGTACCTCGTTCTTGGAGACACTGCAAGAAATATATACTTCAAATACACACAATCCCGTTACATGGAATTCCAGCATTCTTCCTGGAATATACAGACTTAATCTCAGTTCTTGTACCAACATTTGACCACTGACTTTTCCAAAGTTGATAATACAAATTTAGAGATAGAGTAAAGACAGTTTGTTTATATCACAGTCTTCATCTTGGTTATTCTGGCAAATATATTGTGTCCAGTTGTTTGCCAGCATGTGATTAATTTCAGTAAATTCCTTTGGACTAAAACAGAGGAAGCCTGTAGCTATGGGAGCCAAAGAAGTGCAGGCCTTGTATATCACTTACATTCCTTCAGTGGGTATACCCTGGATTTCTTTTGCAATGTTAAATAGGCTTTAAATATAAATAGGCTTTAGACCAGTGGTTCTCAATCTGGGGGTCGAGACCACTTTGGGGGTCGAATGACCCTTTCACAGGGGTTGTGGCAGGGCAAGCAGCTTGGCCGTGGGAGTGCCATCAACACAACAGCCTTGCAGGGTAGATCGAGATAGAGCGTTCGTCTGTCTGGAACAGTGGAAAAAAGCGAGATCGGCATGGTGGCATAAGAGGCAGAACTGAACTGAGAAACCCTGGCGAAAAAACAATTTATATACAACCGTGAACAATGGATCTTCACACTATTGGTCAGTTTTGGTTTAATTTCTGTGAAAGAACACTTGTATAATTTTATGGTTGGGGGTCATCACAACATGAGGAACTGTATTAAAGGGTCGCGGCATTAGGAAGGTTGAGAACCACTGCTTTAGACCATCAAAATGTTCATTTTTTATATGTATGCATTATTTAAAAAAGAAGAAATATATAACCAAATAACAAATCTCTTCCTTGAATAAAGAACAAAGAAGGCACATAAATATAAATGAGAGTATGCTTTAGGCTAGGAATAAATACTTTCCCCCTTAAATTGTTATGAATATATCCTGCTTATTATGCCAACCTCACTTGTCTGACCAGATCTCCACAGATAGAGAAAGAGCCTGTCTTCTGTATGCTTCATGCTCTGCTCATCAGAGTTTTTATATCTTTTTCTGTCTCCTCTGTCAGAATCTAAAACTTTCCACCTTTCTTTGCCCATAGCCTCATTTTCTCCCCACCCCCTCTATAGGCACATGGCTAGAGCCATTTCTCAACACTTGCAGCCCATTGTAGAAATATCCACAGCATAAGAGGGTAGGCTGAACCACAGTGATCAGAAGTGATCAGAAGTCATGGTAGAGCAATGTATATATATGCTATGTAAATTGCAATTGTAAATGATTATTTTGGATTGTAAGTTGTCTCAAACCAGCCTCTGAAGAGGGATAGCTAGCTAGCTAGCTAGCTAGCTAGGTAGGTAGGTAGGTAGGTAGGTAGGTAGGTAGGTAGGTAGGTAGGTAGGTAGATAGATAGATAGATAGATAGATAGATAGATAGATAGATGATAGATAGATGATAGATAGATAGATAGATAGATAGATAGATAGATAGATAGATAGATAGATAGATAGATAGATAGATAGATAGATAGATAGATAGATAGATAGATAGATAGATAGATAGATAGATAGATAGATAGATAGATAGATAGATAGATAGATAGATAGATGGATGATAGGCAGGCAGGCAGGGAGGCAAGCAGGCAAGCAGATATCAGGATGCTTTCATTGAATTTATTAACTAGTGCAAATTACTAAAATATCTTTTATACACATCAGTTATGAACTAAATATGAACTAAAGTTAAAAGTTTTATGACTGGTGTTTCTTTCCAGCTGATTTCCAAAACAAACAAATAGAAACAAAGTAAAACAAAATCCTGCTGTTTCTAAATTTTAATTTAATTGTATTCTATGAAACAATAAGGAATAAAACTATTGTTTCTATCCATTAGGCTATCTTTCACTAGCCTAGTCCATCATATGGGTTGAGTCACTGGCCTGCTATTGGCTTGCCATTATATTGAGTCACAATTGAGGAAGCGTCATTGGCTTTTACTGGGCTTGTCCCTCAGTTATAAAAAGGGCAGGGCTGGTCCCGGCAGGCCTTAAGCTCTGAAAAGCCCACCCAGGACAGGTGGAGCTCCAGCTGCCAAGAGCTCAAAGGGATCTAAGCACCATCCCAAATGGCAAGATTCAGACGCAGCCGGAGCCGCAGCCTCAGCCGTCGCCGACGCATGAGGCGAGGCGGAGGGAAAGGCGGGAAGAGAAAAGGAAGACGCAGTGGTGGCAGAAGGAAAGGTAAAGACTTTAAACATTGATCTGGAGCCTGTGGCTTCCTTTGACTTAGTGTTCCTTCCGGACATCTACCATGCCTCAGGGCTAAGAAGTAACCCTGCTTTTCCTCCTGTCATTTCTAGGGAGACGTGGTCGCAAGAGAGGAGGGAGGAGAGGAAGAAAACGCTAGATCTTCAGCACCCCCTCATCCCAAGCCTTGACAGCCATTCTAGAGCTTCTGCCAAAACAGAAATGAATAAGACCTTACCAACAAAGCAACCGCAGGATCATTTCCTCAGAATCAGAGGCTGAAACAATTTGATCATTGCCACCTGTCAATAAAGCACTGAAATTTTGGTTTTTTGTCCTTTCATTCAGTGGTCATGAGGGCATCAGAGTCATTTAAATGTGACATGGACTGTCATATAGATAAATGAAATATGATTTTAGAATGCTTTAGTTTGTCTGTTTGAAGCAGGCAAGAAGCCCCCTTCTCCCAAGCTAAATTCCAAGAACATGAACAGTTTTATTTTGATGGATGGAGCAAAGAGATAAAATCAGAAGGGCCATGATTTAGCCAGCCTGTCAGCCATGGCTCCACACCCCACCACACCTTTTCACCTTACCCAGTTAGAATACAGGTATTATTTTGGTGCAGAGTGCAAGACTTCTTGAACTCTGCTATTGAAGTGGTTGGCAAAAAGTCTTTGAAGGGAAATTTTACCTTAATGCATAGTTTTTCTCCCCTCTAGGGACCTAAAGCAGCTTCCACTTTTCTCTTTGCTATTTTTCCCACATGACAACCCAATGTGGTAGTTTAGATTGGCTCAGGAAGGTGACTCCCAAATAAGAGGGAAGGCCCACCAATAGGCAAACTTGAGGTATAGTTTTGTGTCCAGTCTCCAGCAACTTTGGAGAAGCCTGAGAGCATGCACCTGCATCTATGGGGTATGAGTAAGATTAGGCAGCATTGATTAGTATTCTAATCTAATCAGAATTTTACTTGTTTGCAGATTGTTCCCACGTTTTTTATCTATTTCATTAAAATTCTAGTAGTAAAGCCCATTGCGTGCTGTAGTGCAACAGGCACTGGTCATGGTTTGGTGTGGGTTTTGTGCCTCTCCTGGAAGTTGGCAACTCTAAGAGGAGGGGTCTCTGTGCACAACAGTCCTGACCTGTCAGGTTTATGCGCACCTAGGAAGTATGGAATTCCAGAACATGAACCTACATCTATCTGGCAATCTCACTTCCTCTCTGCAATGTTTTCTTGACCTGAAATAGGCCAGGGGGCACTATATGGCTGCAGAGGCATTATACACTTTTGGTGCCCCACCTCCAAACCTCAAGGAATATTTCCAACCCAGGAGTAGCCAACTTCCAAGTGGTGCCAGGAGATCTCCTGGTATTATTGCTTATCTCCAGACTATAAAGATCAGCTCCTCAAGCAAAAATGGCTGCTTTGGAGGAGGGACTCGGTAGCTTTGTATCTCACTGAGGTTTATGGATGCCAGCTACCAGGTGGGTTCTGAAGATCCCCCAGAAGTATAGCTCACCTCCACGCAGTTAGGCTGAAGGGGAAGCTCTCCCCCTTAATGTCTGCCCCTTCAAAAGGAATGCACATGGCCACAGACATCCCTGAATTATTCTTAGAAGAGTGGCAGTGAAGACTGACCCTCAGTGTGACACACATACACAGAACAACAGAGAGACAGTGGACCCTTTTGAGGTCCTACTTCCAAATCACAAGGAATCTTTACAACTCTAGAGTTGCCAAACTCCAGGTAGGACCTGGAGATTTACTGGAGTGACAGCTCATCTCTATACTATAAAGATCAGCAGAAACAGTGCTTTGGATGGTGGACTCTGAGGCACTATACCCCTTTGAGACCCCACTTGAGGCCCCAATTTCACTTTCACTGGGCTTGGGGGGCACAGTCTGTTGCTTGGCTGGTGATGAAGCTTGAGACCTATTGCTGGCAACTGCAGTTCCTGTTGTCTACAAAGCCAAATCGTTGACTAATAAGAGTGGAAAATCTAGCTCCCCGCAAAGTCTCACAGTCTACATTCCTGTAAAGCCTTAACATGTAAACTCCCAAGCTAATTCTTACTTGAAATTCTGGGGCACTTATGCCTTTGATTTTATAGGACTTTCCTGGAAAATACAGATTTATATCAGGCCAGGCTTGAGCAAAGTCACTTCAACCCCTCTGTCTCTCCAGAGGGGAGACTTGTTCACAATTTACAGGTTCTAAATCAGTGGTTCTCAACCTTCCTAATGCCACGACCCTTTAATACCATTCCTCATTTTGGGGTAACCCCCAATCATAAAAATTTGGAAGTGTTCTTTCACAGAAATTTAACCCAAACTGACCAATGGCATGAAGATCCATTGCTCATGGTTGTATATAAATTGGTTTTTTTCTGGGGTTTCTAAGTTTTGCCTCTTGTCTAAGGTGACCAGATTTTTACAAAGATAAAGTGGGACACCATCCCGGAAGGGGGCCAGCCCGGACTGAAGGTCATGGGGGCAGAGGCAGCGGCCCGGGCCCAGCTGAGTTCCCTCCCTCCTTCCCTCCGGTTGGGCTCCCCTGGCTGCCGATGAGGAAGCACACTTCTTTGTGCCCTCCTTGCAACACCCTTAAGCCCAGCAGGGAAGAGTAGGGGACAGGCCAAGAGAGAGACAGAGGGAGCAGTGCCTCAACAACCAGCCCACTGGCCCAGTGAGTGAGTGCCTTATGCGGCTCCTGTCGCAGTGCCACCACCTGCAGGGGAAGGAGAGGTACTGGACGGCAGTGCGGGCCAGGTCCGGAGGCACATCCGACTGCCCCAACCCAACCGCCGGCCCTCCCATCTGTCCATCTATCCACTAGCACCTGGGCCTCGCCCGCCCGCCCATCTTGCTCGTGGCCTCAGAGGCGGTGCGCCGGTGGAGGCAGCCATCGAAGGGGCTAGACCACGTCTTGCTTGAGCGGGCGGGTGGGCAGCCGTCAGGGCACAGCCCAGAAGGAAGGAAAGCAGGCAGGCCGGAGGGAGACAGGAGGGCAGGTGATGAGCGCCGTCAGTCTGAGCCGGGCTCACTTTCTCGCGCAGCTTCTTCCCCTAGTTGTGCTGATGCTGCAGGACTTGGGAGCACTTCTCGGCCTCGTCAGCCTCCTACTGCAGCGCCTGGATCTTGCACTTCACTGCCTTCAACGGGGCAGGGTGGGGGCGGCAGGGTGAAGGGTTTGGGTAGGGACGGAGGAGCTGGCTTGAGAGGAGCCTGGGGCCTGCATGGCAGAGGCCACCCTCGCCGGATCCCACTGCCAGCCAGCAGATTTTTAAAAATCAGGATTTTCGTAAAAGGCCATGGGACGTGGGACAAGTTGCTGAAAGTCGTGACGGTCCCACCAAAATTGTTATGTCTGGTCACCTTACTCTTGTCCCACAATGCTGATCTTGTTCTTTTCTGCTGCTCCAGACAAATGCTCTATCTTGATCTACCCCTCAAGGCTGTTATGTGGATGAAATGGAAGAGAAGCCACGTTGGCCACTTTGGGACCCCCTTTGAGAGAAGGCTGCTCGCCCTGCTGCAACCCCTGTGAAAAGGTCATTCAACCTCAAAAGGATTCCCAACCCCCAGGTTGACAACCACTGCTCTAAATGGTCTTTATTTAGCCCTTCCTGGACTTTCCAGCCTTGCATGATCCTTGCTGGTCTGTGTGTCTGTCTGTGCCAAAAAATACAAAGTGTTGCTAGTAAGGGCTGTCCAGAGCCCACAGTACAGGTGGGACAAACCTGCACCCCACCCTAACCTCAGCCTGCAAGCCTCTACGTGTCTGCTATAAAGATCAGCTCCCCAGGCCAAAATGGCTGCTCTGGAAGGTTGACTCTGAGGCATTGTACCATTTTGAGGTCCCACCTCTGAACCTCAAGGAAAATCAAGGATCAACTCATGGGTAGCCAACCTCCCAGTGGGGCCTGGAGATTTCCTGGAATCACTGCTCATCTTCAGACTATAAAGATCTGCTACCCAGGCAAAAATGGGTGCTTGGGTGGGCTGCGCAATGTGACGGAGCTTCCTTGGGCATTTCTTTTTATTTTTAGGAATGCTGTCCTATGGGTGATGGGGAGAGAGAACCCAGGCCAGGATTGCCTGGTTTTCCCCCTTCCAGAAACGCCAGCCCTGACATATGCTCCAATGAGGCCTGTGGCAAAAAAGGGAACGTGGATTCATCAGCTGATGGTCTGAGTCAAGCCAGGACCAGGCTGAATTTGGGGTATGGAAATGGTCACCGAGAGACCGAGAAGGAAACATGTCCTTTGCCTCCGTCAGTGGGTGTGACAGGCTTCCTTCATAGCAGGTCTGAAAAGGGAGGGGGGAAGGTTACAGAATCCTGAGCAAGAGGAAAAATACAATGGGCTCTCGGCAGCTAGTAGTAAAACAGTTGCACAAAAAGTACAACAGAGGCCGCCTGGGCTCCTTTTCAAAACTCCCCCTCCCCCAGCCTGAAGAATTCTGTGCAATTATGAAGTTTCACACAAACAAATTGCTTCAGAAACATGCTAAGAACTGCATAGATCCCAAAATTATACAATCATGTGTTTGCAGTTACCACATAAAACAGGGATCATAGGATTTGGATGGATGAAACTGAAAGTGGAATTGGAAACTGATATCTAAAAGAGCAGGCAGGCAGTTTAATCTGAGCTACAAAAAAAAGCTGCAAACATTTGAATGGAATAAACATTACTTTGAACAAGCTTCACTATATCTTGGAAGAGTGACAAAAATAGTATGGCAATTTTGCAGATTTGAGTCCTGGTTAGAAGCTAACCAGAAATATTTTTGTTATTATTAATATTATTACACTGCAACGGGATAGCATCAAACACATAACAACCCGGAACAGGCATTAAACAAATAAGAGTACCACAAAAAACAGTGGAATGCATTATATACTCTCAAGAACAATATTTTAGAAATTAATAAGTGTAACTCTCACACCTTTATTAACCTGTTCAGGACCAAAATGCCTCTAGAACACTGTCTCTACTTTGGAGCTCCTTGGAGGAGTCTCCTATACTGAAGATAAAAACCCAATTATCTGTAACTAGCATCTCCTGACCTTTTGGCTTGGATTACTGGCTGCCTGCTGTATTTGCAGTTTGTTTTGCTTTGTTATATCCTTATGATTAAGAAGATAGGAGGATGGAAAACGACATGAAATTTTTATTGCCCTCTGAATTTTATCTGTTTACTTGCTCACCCTGTCCGAGTGACAGTCCCTTCTATTGTTTATTTGTGACTATGACAGTCCTTTACTTGGGAATTTTTAACAGCTTAGTAAACTTGAAGACTAATTGCTCAGACTTTGCAATAGAAGGCTTCAAAAGAACAAGTAACAGGGTGAGTGATGGTGAAGATGTTACTACGCCCCCTCTTTCCAAGCAGACAAAGATAGATGATTTTATTACATCAAAGTATGCTGTCTCAATCTCAAATCGATTTGCTTCACTGGATAAATATATCTTTGAGAGTTAAAAGAGGAGAGAAATGAGGGAGATGCTTCAACTGCTTGGCTGCAAGAAGGATGGATAAAAGATAGAAGATAAATGCAGGATGCAAGATAAAGAAGGATGGATAGAAGATAAATGCAGAGCTTCTGACAACATCCTTAATGAACTCTCACACCTGACTGCCATGCTCTTTGTTTCAGTCCTCGCCCCTTTCCGGTCCTGGCCCCAACCTGGTGGAATGAGCTCCCAGAAGAGCTGAGGGTCCTGCAGGAGCTCCCTGCATTCCACAGGGCCTGTAAAAAGGAGCTGTTCTGCTGGGTTTATGGTTGAGGCCATGGCATTGAAGATCATGGGGTCCCCCAGGAAAGAGACTGCATCAGGTCAGACCATCACCTGTGGCAGCATCCATAGACTCCCTCCATGGTGCACTGAGAGGGGGTTAGTTATTGCAGTGGTAAGTATTTTCACTGCCCGGGTTTATATTTTAATGGGGTTATGATTGTTTTATGTGGGGTTTTATTCTGTAACCCACTGTGAAACGGTTTGCTGATAGCGGTGGGTTAATAATGATAATGATAATGATAATGATAATGATAATGATAATGATAATGATAATGATGTATTTATCATCAGGGTTCAGTTACCATGGCCAGCCTATCACAAATCTACACAAACATAAAAAGAGACCATTATATAAAGCAGTGGTCCCCAACCTTTTTATCACCGGGGACCACTCAACGCTGGGGACCACTCACCGGGGACCACTCAACGCCTTTTACTGAGGCCCGGTGGGGGGGGCAGTTTACTCCTCTACTCTCAACCACTGCCCTAGCGCTCTCTGATCGCTATGGTAATGTTTAAATATCCCTTCAAAATAAGATACAGACACGCCACAACAATGAAGTGTGTTGTAAAGGGCTGGGGGGGGATGAAGTAAAGGGCCGGGGGGTGGGTGGAAGAAGGCGTCCTTCGGGGCCCACCTCCAATTAATTGAAGGACCACATGTGGTCTGCGGCCCACAGATTGGGGATCGCTAATATAAAGAATCCCGAAAAGGGATTTAAGGAAATGTTTTATTGCTAAGCGTTAATGCGAAAAGGCAAGTTTAAAACAAAAAATCTTTTACTGCTGTGGCGTTTCCCCATAGCAATGTGGAAGCGAAACATCCACTGTGAAGGGAATGGTGGCTTTAGTTGATTGATAACCCAAGGAGCTGTGGGAAAACTTTGGGTTGTCCATGTTTCCTGCTTCTCTGCCGCCTCATTGGCCCATTATGCACGGCCACCGAAACGGCGATTTCGGGTCACATGGAAAACGTGGAGGGGGAAGAAGCGAAGCAAACTGCTTATGCACGGGACGGGACGCAACGGCGGCAAAACCCAGAGTAACCGATTATACACGCGGCAACCCCGGCGCCGCTTCTGGTTGCGCCCCGGTCACCCGGAAGCTCCGCTTTCTTCCGCATTTTGCTAACATGGCTTTTTCGGCGGCATGCACCAAATCTGTGGCCAGTTGCAGCCGGCTCTGTGCGATATCGGTGATTTTAGTCGCCGTCATTCCACCCCGAATGCGCGCTATCCCCCCCCCCCCGTGCATAATGGGCCATTGGAATGCAAAAAGCCACAATTAGACTGCAGGATAAAATGGGAGGGGTCTCCCATCAGGAAGTGTGAAAACTTCCTTTACGCACCGGGATCTTTGTTGCAAACTGGTCACTGAATGAAAAATCGCCATTTAAAATAGTGGAATTCATCGTTATGCATACCTGCCTTTGTAGTGGTATCCAGTTGCGTTTTGTAGCGTTTCCCACAGGCTTCCGGTCTCGGCAGAAATCGCTAGAAAGGAAGCGCTATTGCCGAGCTCATCCCGCCCCTGGCCGTCAAGCAGCCAATGGGCAGCCGTTAGCATGCTCCCAAACAGCCCCTTTCCCTTTAAGAAAGGTTTTTTTAAAAAAAACACACACCCATTGTAACGAATCTGTGTAGATTCGTTGCAACGGAGAGACCCATCCAGCTGCCTGGGGTGTTTGAGCTGTCATTTGATCGTGGCCACGCTGCCTCCGAGTGGGAAAAAAAATCCCCCCTCCCCCCCCTCTCACGGGCCCGATTTTCGGCTGAATGACTGTGTTAAATGTGTGTTCTTAGTGACTGAAGGGGAGGGACTGAAGCCGGGGAAGCCTCTGTTTGAGCTGTCATTTGATCGTGGCCACGCTGCCTCCGAGTGGAAAAAAAAATCCCCCCCTCCCCCCCCTATCATGGGCCCGATTTTCGGCTGAATGACTGTGTTAAATGTGTGTGCTTAGTGACTGAAGGGGAGGGACTGAAGCCAGGGAAGCCTCTAAACAGAAAGAGGCTTGCTGGTGCGTTTATCCCCGCTCGCTCTGAGAAAAAAAAATGGCGATCGCTTCGCCGGAAGTTTGGAGGACAGGCTCAGGAGGAGGGACTTTGAAGAAACCGCAACAATGTTAACGCACAGGTCTTTTTCGCTAGTGTTGCAGATTGGTTGCAAGAGTGTATCGCTTTCCGGAGGGTGAATCCACTTTTTGGGATTCCCCTGAAAGCGCTACAAGGAAGCGCTTTTTGCAGATTGGTTTCAGGTGTGTGGCAGATTGTCTACGACGTCGTGTGTTAAGGCAAATCAATAGCGTTTCCAATTGGCAACCATTGTGCGATTTTGAAGGCGTGCAAAAAGCCCCACGCAGTTTCCTATCACACATTTGCAAGCAGGAGGTGGCGTGCATTTTACACCTCTGTGTGGAATTGCTCATAATGTTGCATGTGGCAAGGTTTTAAGCTGTATTTGTTTTGAAATAAACTGCAACTAAACTCTTTGAGCTCTGGATGCCAAGCTCCATTCTGTTCTTTTTCTCCAGATCCTGTTATCTTGATAAGCTTGGGGTGATGCTGCAGAAGAAGAAAGGAAAAAGAGATCTGTTTCATGAGCTTATTTTATTCATGGTTTATTGGGTCCCATCTATCATTTTCAACAAAAGAGGTCTAAGTACCTATTTAAACATCTCTTTGAAATCAATGGGGCTTAGAGCTCCATCATTGTAATCAGACTGGGCACATGGTTGAATACTAGGATCCTGATTTTCTTGGGGGAAACAGGGAACTATGATAGCTAAAAATGTATCTTTTCAAACTGAATTTAATTAGGAATCTGATGGCCACCTTAAAGTCACATGATCTGACCATGCTAAGAATGACAGCCTCCAGGTGGGGTTTTGGGAACAGGAATTACAGCTCATTTCCAGAATACAAAGATCAGTTCTCCTTTAGAAAATGATTGCTATGCACAGTAGACTCTATGGCACTGTATTCCACTGAGGTCTCTGCGCTCCCTAGGAGCCAGCTTGTTGTAGTGGTTAAGAGTGTTGGCCTCTAACTTAGAGAGCCAGGTTTGATTCCCCATTCTTCTACACTCAGTCAGCTGGGTGACCTTGGGATAGTCACAGTCCTGATAGAGCTGTTCTCACAGAGCAATTTTATCAGAGCTCTCTCAGCCCCATCTGCCTCACAGGGTGACTGATCCGGCGAGAGGAAGGGAAGGCAATTGTAAGCCACTTTGAGACTCCTTTGGGTACTGAAAAGCAGAGTATAAAAACCAGCTCTTCTTCTAGGCTCCACCCACAGTTCTCCAGATATTTCCCAACCTGGAGCTTGTAACCAGGGGGGACCAGGCAAACCTATGTTAGTCTCTGTTTTCATTCCAGTACAGTCCACATTCCTACTTTTTCAACTATGTATGTAAACTGGTGCCTATGTGGGGTGTGTTGAGATATGATGTTAAACAGTATCTAATTCATATGAAAGGAGAGAACATGGTTGAGCATACATGGGCAAAACCACCTAAAACTCCCAGGATCAGTATTCAGATTTTCAAAAATGAAAGTGAGTTGCCCAAAAACACAACACGGGTACCTGTCTTTCCCCTTTGCTGGGTTTTATAGGAGCCTTGGAATGCATTTCTGACTCCAGAGTTGCCGAGCTGATCCATTTTGGGTCCCAGACCTTTCCCCCGGGCCTTTATATATAGTTGAGTTCTTAAACAGATAACTGAAAAGGAGTAAGAATATTTAATGACAGCATGTAATTGTCAGAATCTTGGTGGTCTTTGCAAACATTTCTCCATTAACCTATCCCAGCAATTTTTGTATATTTTTTTTAATTTATTATTATATTAATATTATGCCCTTCTCTGTAGGCTCAAGGCGGATTACATCCATGCGTAATATCCCATGCACAATACCCCTTACACATATGGCTATGTTTCAATAAATAAAAGGTCATTGTTAGCAGTATGTCACAATGCTCAGGAGATTATTAAAGTAGGAGATCAGCAACATTTTTTTCAGAAACTCACAAAACATCAGAGTAGACAGGTTGGCAGTCAAGACAAAGTGATAACATTTCCGATACTGAATTCCTGAAGCATTAAAGATGTCAAAAAGAAGAGCTAGTATGGGTAGTTCATGTGGCAGAGGGTATGATCGCAAAGTTCCTCCAAGCAGGAGGAACAAGAAGTGCCGGAAATTATACGATGCGCCTTTAAAAAAGAGGAAAGGTACATTTTCTTTTTTCTATGTGTTATATTATTTCAATGGGCATGTTATGCTCGGTCAATAATTTGATCAGAAGCCATAACCAAATTAGAATGTCATTTGTGAAGTAAGCTTCGAATGGGCTTTGTTCATCTATTATTTTGTTTTGGGTAGGGTACGTCCGTGTCTGTGCCACATACTACTACTGGAAAGGAAGAAAATAGTGCTCAGTGACTACTTTGCTGCTGCTTAGAAATTCCATCTCGAGGACCACTGAGTCATCTCCTGGCATCTTCCATGACAAGGAAACCCATCGGATAAGTCACCAGTGACTTTGAGGGGTAAACTGCAAGATGGAACTCTCCTGCTATAGGATCAAGACTATAGCATCTGCCTGTCAATAAACTCATGAACGTGCAGTGTAGTCTTTGGTAACACAACTCCCGCCCCCACCGGCCGTATTTCATTCTCCTGATGAATGTTTGTTTTAAGTGATGCATCTACAATGAAGAGCATGATTGTGCTGGAGACTAGAATGGCATCACATCTCCATGAAATTGTTTCCCCTTCCCAACCCTGATTCCCTAAATCTCCAGGAATTTCCCCGGAAGGAGTTGGCAGTCTTATACAAAAGTGGGGTGTTTGAAGAACTGCATTTTGGTGGCAGTCTGAACAAGGAATGCTACTTATATCAGGTTCACCCATCTGTGAACACATGATGTGATCACTAATAGATTTAAAAGGAAAAAGAGAACACTACCAGCAACAAAACTTTAAGCGCATACCCAATTCTCTCACATTAATGGGATCTGACGGTCCAGTATTGTGAACATGGTTCAGTGTTAGTTAACATATTCACTCTGACTGGTTTGCAGTTTCTTTTCTCTTAAATGAAGTATAATAGAAACATACTTTCCTTTTTAGGAAAATGGGTGGAATATATATAAAAGAGTAAAAACCACTGTCTTTTGAAATGGTTGTCATTTCCTCTGGAATGTACAGCCTTTAATCCCATTTTGTAATACTGTATTTGCATTTGGTATCACACAATAGAACAAATTGAAGTGTTAGTGATGTCACAATACCCATTTGTGACTTGATTGGTTCACCAATGTTACCATAGTGTTACGAAGATCTACAGGTGGATCCAGACTAAATGTCTATCTACACAGCAAAACACTTTTGCCAATGCAACACAATGTTCTTGGTTCCCCACAACTACCTCCAACTGCAGTCCACTGATCTCCCCACAATACTGCTCTTGGGGGGACGGGATTGTTATGAATGGCATGAGGGGCATATCAGGGTCTGCAGCAAAGAGGGGGTTGGTGGATATTATTCCAACCCTTCTGTTTGTGGGAGAATTTATCTGAATGCAACCCCTTCATTTGTAGGATAATTTTTAAAAAGCACTATTAAATCATGAAAACAAGTTGGAGATTGACTAAAAGGTTGTTCCATAGGTTAGGAAACCTCTGAAGGAGGTAAAAGGAATTTGATTTCATTATAAATCAGTTTCTTTCTTGGCTTTCCCTGGCAAATAAATAGTATTTGCCAAAGGTGAACAATTATAGTGGAAATAGAATGGAACAGTCCAGTGTCTGAAGGAGGCAAAGGAGTTCCAGGTGTCTACCGTATTTTGACTCTTTTAGGAATGTCAGAGCCCCCTTGTAGTGTTAATATGAACATTAAGGAATCAGAAATGTTATGCTTCTGCTTCTATGACTTTTCAATCTTTAATAAAAAATATTTAATCAAGTACATGATTACAGAGAAAGTTGTCTACAAAAATAGGGATAATGGTTAGGCACAGGGAAAGACAGTGTGTCCAAATAAAACCTTTACAACTTTGAATCATAATAATAATGAAAATGTTTTGCTTTATTAAATATAGAACATATCACATTTTATTTATATATAGTTCTCCAAATTCCACTTTGATATGAGTCTCCCTTGTGGTTTGAAGACAGTTGCCGTTCTTGGTTTGGGGATGCAGTCTGGGGAAGGCAGAGTTTGGGGTGGGGAGGGACCTCAGCAGGGTATAATGCCATATAGACTACCTTCCAAGGCAGCCATTTTATCTTGGGGAACTGATATCTGTAGATGAAGTGAAGTTTTGGAGTTCACCAGGCCCTACCTGGAGGTTTTCAACCCCACAAGGATATCCAGGCAACACTCTCTCTCCAGGTTTACTGAAGCATGCTGTTGTCTACTGTTGTAACAGTTCTCAGTGTTCTCCTGTTGTAGCTTCTCTATTATGTCTACCTTCCTTTGGTAAACAGATCCTTGAAGTCTAGTGGGGTTATGCCAGGTGGGTGAGGAGATCATGGGACTGGACCTCCCCTACTGATCCAATGACATGGAAGTGTTGCATTAAGATAATTACAAGCCTTTCTTCCCTGATGTGTTGGAGCACCATCTTGCTGGAACATTTCATTGAGGTTAGGCAACTGGGCAACAACGTGTTTTTGAAACGTTTTTTTTTCATAATTAGGGTTTTTTTTTAAATGATTGGTTCATTGAAGAAAAATGGTCCCAGTACACAGTCAAGCATTAATCCACAAGGGTATTTTTGAGCAGTCTCTCCCCATCTTTTGCACATGGGGTGGCTTCCCATATGCAAAAACCAGGAATTATGCCATGTGACCCTATTCAGGTGTATTCATTCAAACTTGTAAAGGTTTCAAAATGGATTTGAATATTGCTTCTAAATATGTTGATGATAGCTATATAAATGGTGATTTACCTGGATTTATTTATGGTTGTACTGTGAACATGTTTATGGTTGTACTGTGAACATCTTTAATGTTATCAATGATAAAATATTATTTTTGCCAATTACAGTATCCTTTGGGCATATATGGACATCATCAGGGCCATGTCATTGGCTTGTCAGATGAACACATAATTCATTGTGTTTTGTCACAATGAGGAAGCATCACTAGCCATCACTGGCCCTCACACTCAGTTATAAAAAGGGCGGGGCTGGCTCCAGTGAGCCTTAAGCTCTGAAAAGCCCACCCAGGACAGGTGGAGCTCCAGCTGCCAAGAGCTCAAAGGGATCTAAGCACCATCCCAAATGGCAAGATTCAGACGCAGCCGGAGCCGCAGCCTCAGCCGCCGTCGACGCCGGAGGCGAGGCGGAGGGAAAGGTGGACGAAGGAGGAGGAGAAGAAAACGCCATGGTGGCAAAAGGAGAGGTAAATTAGTTCTAATATAATATGAATCTGTGATTTTTCTTACCTGTAGAGCTCCTTCCTTACATGGCTCGATCCTGAGCTGTAACCATGTTTTGTGTTCTATCTAGGGAGACGTGGCCACAGGAAAGGAGGGAGAAGAAAGAGAAGAAAGAGTGACTAAAAATCTTGCTGAACTCCTGCTCCTCTTCCCAAGCTTTGTCAGCCTTTCTAGAGCTTCCACCAAACAGGAATGAATCAAACCTTACCACAAAGCTTCCGGAATGACTTCTTCAAAATCCAAGGAGGCTGAAACAATTTGAACATTACCACCTGTCAAATAAAAAATGCTGACATTTATTTTGTGTCTTTATTTCATTCATTGATCAGGAGCAAATTGGTGAATGAAAACTAAATGGTGGCCTTGGGTTGTCTGACTCTTGATGCTAGCTGAGTGATCTTTTACAGCTCAGTTTATCTAATTGAACTGTATCTCATAGACAAGTTGCATGGAGGCTTAGGGCCTGTGGTAGTCTCTGTGAATGTATGCAGTGAACCCTGCAGGAAATGAGAAGTGTATGGAACTGCAGTAAAAAAAAAGCACTATGGAAACATAACCTCTTAGGAAAATGGGGGTTGAGATATCAAGTCAACATGTGGTTCTCAACCAATGATGCACTGACCACTGGAAGAATGTAAAAGTAGTCTGGGTGGGATGTTGGATTTTCATAACAATTCACTCCCTCAATGCCCTTCTCCATCTGCTGCCCCTACCTGACAAAGATTCTCTGTCTGTGACCTTTTGGCATGAGAGTAATCTTGGACACTTAAGCAGTCTATTTCCCACCTGTCAGGGGGGTTTTGTGCCCCTGCAGGGTTATTTTTGTCATTGAATACTATAATAGAATACCTGTGAATAAGTAAATGTCCTTTAGGAAATTGGGCATTAAGTTTTTATCATGTGAGCCAGGTTCTTTCAGTGATCAGTGGAAATGGCATAAGATTAATAAAATGGTTTGTGGTAAAAACCGGAAAGGTTGAGAACTTCAGAATTAAAGCTTACTTTGAGGACAATTCTTGAAATAATTTGTCATTCTGCCTGAAGTGTACAGCCCTCTGATTTTATTGTGCTACTTCAGACCAACATGGCTACCCATTTGAATCAGCCCTCGTATCAGTTTTTAATTTTGTATCAGCGCTTAACTGTTTCCAAACTTGAGAGTACAGTGTTTAAAAGTACATGCACTTGAAGCCTGGCTCATAACATCATCCCCTTCTGTGACCTGAGTGATTCACTAATTCTTACAATAATAGGATCTAGTTGGTACAGGACAAAACGGTTTCTGTTCAAGCACCCAAGCCGCTAAACATTGTATTCAGTTGTGGAGATCAAAGTTATGAATTGACTTTCCTTTTGGTTCTCCATGGTAAATAGTGTCAAATCATTGGCCGAAAAGTGAGCAACTATAGTGAGTTCCTTGTGGCTAAAATCTATGCAGTCTACTCAGAAGAAGGTCCCATTTTATTCACTGTTGTTTATTTCCAGTTAAGTCTTGAATCCATACATTTCCATTGCAGTATCAGTGGCAATGATTCTTACATAATCCAAAACTGTGCATTTCTGCAATTGCGTGTCTTAATTTTAAATATAGCAGATATTTAAACAAGTACACAAATGTCTTTTCAATAAGCGAAGCATAATGCTGTGGCGTAAATGATGACATACTGGGATTTAATTACTGAATTTATTAAATCCAAAAAATGTACACACATGAAGCTGCTATCTACTGAATCAGCAAGTCAAATAATCCTGTACCACGGGCAATCTGCCAAAAATTATTGTTGAAGTCTGCAGTATGTAATCAGTCATTATTCAGGCAAAACCTTCAGCACTTCAGTATTGCAAAAGACTGGTCTTCTCTACTGTGAGTAATAGCAGAACAGCCACCAGTTTGAGCCTTATCTTTGATAGTTACAGCTCAACAAGATCTGATTCAAAAAGGTTTCCTAAAAGATAACACAACTGTTACTACAAAAAGAACCTAAACACTCAAACATAATCCATTTTAAAATAAAGTGCTTACTAAGGCTGGAGTAATAAGTAAGGCATAAGCTCAATTGCATTCAGAATACCTGATCAGATTGGCCTCATTTATACAATGTTGGCCAGAGTATATATTAAGAATTCTTTTGCATTATTAAGGTTTATACATTCCTATTTGGAATTACTTATACTGATCTAATATTGAGGAAAAGTTTAAAAATGGGATACAGACCATTTTGGTTGGAACCTTTGGAGTAAATGAAAAGAATTTGTATATCTTCATTTATTGCAAAGATATATTTTGTAAAATAATGATATTGTTACGTTATTGTAACCCTAAGGGACGGGTTTACTTTTCTGCTCAGTGTATAACCGTTATAACGACAAACCATCCCACTTTTCTTTGGGTTTGCCAAACAGAGCATCCATTGTATTGAGTCACAACTGAGAAAGCCTCATCAATGGCTGCTGGACTGGACACTTGGATATAAAAACGGCAGAGCTGGCCCCAGCGAGCCTTAAGCTCTGAAAGGCCCACCAGGGACAGGTGGAGCTCCAGCTGCCAAGAGCTCAAAGGGATCTAAGCACCATCCCAAATGGCAAGATTCAGACGCAGCCGGAGCCGCAGCCTCAGCCGCCGTCGACGTCGGAGGCGAGGCGGAGGGAAAGGTGGACGGAGGAAAAGAAGACGCCGAGGTGGCAAAAGGAGAGGGAGAGGTGAGGAATCTTAATATGCCTCTGAAATAGTAACTTTCCTTACATGTAGGAAATATTCCTTCCTTACATGGTTTGGGCCTGAGTTGTAAGCAAGTTTATTTTGTTTCCTGTCTAGGGAGACGTGGCCGTAGAAGAGGAGGGAAAAAAAGAAGAAAGAGTGACTATTAATCTGGCTGAACGCCTGCTCTCCTCATCCCAAAATTTGTCAGTCTCTCTGAAGCATCTCCCAACAGAAATGAATCAATCCTTACCAACAGCAGCCAGGATAACTTCCTCAGAATTGAGGCTGAAACAATCTGAACATTACCACCTGTCAATAAAGCACTGACATTTTATTTGTGTCTTCTGTCATTTCAATGTGGTCTGAGAACAATTGAGAGCAAACTGGTAGAAGGTATTGACTTAAGGTAGCTTCCCAGTTTTCATCTTATTTTCCTAAACTGCTGGGCTTTTCAGAGAAGGCAAAAAAAATATGTTAATAAAAATAGTTTTGGACCCTTTATCTGTGAGTCTGTGATTAAGCTGTTGTGTGTAGAAAAATCAGTGCAATTGGTCAGACTATCTGACCAATACAAGACATTTTAAATTGTTATGAGCATCAGTGTATAATAAATTTAATCTAACCTATTGGTTTAAATTTGAAAATGGAAACTTGCACCTAAATTGTTACGAAACCAATGTGCCACATAGGTGTGTATTCAGTGACATTCAGTGTCTACACTGTCTCAACCACACCCCGGAACAAAGATACAAGTAGCTTGGGGATTATATACCCGGTGTGTTTCAAAACCAACCCATTGTTGATGGTACAGAAAGGCACAATATAAGTGTTTGAAATTACCCAATGAACTGATGCTATGTGTAGCAGAGAACCAAGTGAAGTTAATTTCAAATTAAACTTCTGTAATGCAGCTCTAAGCAGCTATACCTTTTGATATCAACAGGCTTACAAGGGGATACCTCTCCTGAGAATTGCACACTGTATTTTATTTAGATGCCCTTCTCACTTATGAAACAACCTGTCAAAGTCCAAATGGTGTTTAATAAGATGTAATAGTTTAAGCGCTTGAACTTACCTCTTTTTGGTCACAAACCATTACTGTGACTTAGTGAATCATGAAAATCTTAGATGGTGATTGTGACATGAGCAAAACTTCAGTTTGAGGCATCTGTTAATTTGGGGGTGATTCAGGCCACTATTCAATCTAGAATTCATCTGCATTCATCAACAAACATATGTATTTACCTATTTGTTGAGTTATATCTCTCCAAGAAAGCTTTCCATTTGGCCTTGTAAGGAAAATATTTTGGGGAAAATAACATAAGGACCCCAACAGAAGGCACTGCAAGAAGATATGCAATATTCAGCATATGTATATAAAACACAAAATGCATGTGTACACTTTTTCATTTCTTCAGATTACTTGTTTCAGCCACACTGCCAGATATTTAAGCAAAGTATTTTATGGGAAAGTAATTTAACTGATGGTGAAATCTGCAAAACCTATTAGGATGTGTTCTGACAAATACTGTGCATCTGTAGGAATCCCAGTTGTGATGGGGAGATCACAAAACAAGTATAACACAACTAGACAAGGTTCAACACATTTGATTTCTAGTGTGTGTCAGTTTCCTATAAGGTTTTCATCATTGTGATAGAACATAATAATAAATGCAGACCTTTTATTTCTCAAGTCATAAAAATCTGGTCTGTAATATACATTTAGCCAAAATCACAAATACTTTAAAAATATGTAACAAAACTAAATGCAAAAATGGATGCAAGAATAGAGATAATGTTCTAGCATAAGAATATATACTGAAAAGGCATTCATCTTGATTGGAACTGTATCTTGCCTACAATTTATTAAATGTTTCAAAAATGACATGAATATTCACATATCCCTAATATTACTTTAAAAATAGGTCCGTGGCAGTGCAGTCCTAAGAACACTTTCCTGGGAGTATGCCCCACTGAATAGGATTCTGAGTAGATCTGGTGAGGATTGCACTGCCCTTCAAAGAAGGAAAGAAATATTTTTTTCCATGCAATAGTTATATCTGTCATAGCGAAAAACAGGGAATCAGCAAGTGAATACTCACAATGTCCATCTTATTCCTATATTTTAAAACTGTACTTCAATTATCCATATTTATTTAGCCAAATGAATAAGGGATGAAAATAAAATTTATATCAGTTAGGGTATGTATTGCTACATTAATCAGCTATATACTGTTCATCATATAGCCTGACTCGCTGGTTTGCCAAACAGAGCATCCATTGTATTAAGTCACAATTCAGAAAGCCTCATCAATGGTTGCTGGGCTGGACGCTTGGATATAAAAAGGGCAGGGCTGGCCCTGGCAGGCTTTAAGCTCTGAAAAGCCCACCCAAGACAGGTGGAGCTCCAGCTGCCAAGAGCTCAAAGGGATCTAAGCACCATCCCAAATGGCAAGATTCAGACGCAGCCGGAGCCGCAGCCTCAGCCGCCGTCGACGCCGGAAGCGAGGTGGAGGGAAAGGTGGACGGAGGAGGAAGAGAAAAGGAAGACGCCATGGTGGCAAACGGAGAGGTGAATTAGTTCTAATATAATATGAATCTGTGATTTTTCTTACCTGTAGAACTCCTTCCTTACATGGCTTGGGCTTGAACTATAACCATGTTTTTTTTTTATTCCTGTCTAGGGAGACGTCGCAGGAGAGGAGGGAAAAAGAGAAGAAAGAGTGACTATTAAATCTTGCTGAACTCCTGCTCTCCTCATCCCAAGCTTTTTATCAGTCTCTCTAAAGCTTCTGCCAACAGAAATGAAACCTTACCAACAGCAGCCAGGATAACTTCCTCAAAATCAAGGAGGCTGATACAATTTGAACAATACCACCTGTCAATAAAGCACTGACATTTTATTTGTGTCTCTTTGTTTAATTCACTGGATATTAGGATATTAGGAGACTACTGGGAACCAACTGCTAGAGGGCAACAATCCAAATATGGGCCAATGTTAGTTATCTTTGTCATTTGAACCCCATTAGATTTTGTCTATGTAATGTCCAGTGAACCTGAGATATGGTGTGTGTTGATACATGATTTGTGAGGCACATGTGGCTCTTCAGAGCACTGTTCCCCAATACAGCATTCATCTTTTAAAAAAATGGGAATGACCATCACACACAAATTAAGCTGCCTTCTAGTGAATCAGACCATTGGTCCCTCAAGGTCAGTATTTAAGACTGGCATTGGCTCTCCAGGCTCCAGGGAGACAGAGTCCACATCCTATGGTATTTGTCACTATTTGCAGCTGATCTAATACATGCAGTGAATATTTTAGATTTTACAGGATTGGTGCCTGTGACTCAGGAATGTTTAACATTGAAGTGTGATGACTCCAAGCTAGCAATTTTTTTTCTAGAACTATAAATCCTATAACAAAAGCATCTAAAGGAAAAAGTGCTAAATGAAGAACAGTTTATTGCCATATGACAAGAGACAAAGTGACAGGAGTGGGAATTCTCCCGCAGGTGGGTGCTCACTGATGAGCTCCGTCTGGGCGGCCACTTCAGCACCATAACCCCTGGACAGCTCCCTGCCGGGCGGGCGGATGAACTGAGAACGGAGGAGACCAATGGTGCCACCTGCCTAGCGACTCCGGGCCCTGCCTTATTATTATTAATAATAATAGTAGTAGTAGTAGTAGTAGTAGTATAAACAAAAGTACATAACTAAAACTGATAGCTGTGAATTCCCTAAATTATTAGGTGAGTATAATCGTACTTCCCAGGGAATATTTTCAATGGGTCCTATACCCCTGCCCAGATTGTATCATAAGTCACTGAGGAAACGCCGGTCTCTCAGAGTTGCGCTTCCATGCGCACTTACCGAGAAATGCAAAACAGAACGCCGGCCTAAATAGGTGTGGGAGCTGGCAGCAGAGCCCGCAGAACCCCCTTGGTTACAAATGATCTTGTCGATCTCTGAGCCAGGTTCTGAGAGGTAAGTCCCACTGAAGAACTCACCAGGGCGATTTACTTTCCAGAGGAGATCAAGGTCAGGCTCAAAGTGCCATGACGGTTTACCTTTGGCTCTGAGCGGAGAGCAGAAGCGCCCCCATTCCCCAAATCCCCGCGGGCGGGAGCAGCCCAGCTGGGGCGCAAAGGGAGCCGCCGAGCGGCCGGGACTCCGCCTGCCCCGCAGCTCACCCCTGCCCCGCGGAGAGGCCCGGTCACGGGCCCTCTGTCGGCCGGCGCAGGCTCCTGCGGGGCGTTTGGTTGGCTGGAGGCCCCGCCAGACCCCCCTGCCCGCCCGCCCCGCCCGGCTGGAGCCGTCGCACGCCAGCCGCATGCTAATCAGGCTGCGGGGCGGCCAGGGGGAGCCACCGAGCCTCTGCCTCCGCTCCCTCCATCCGCCGGGCGGGGAAGCGAAAGCTCGGGAAGGGACGGGAGGCGCGCACGCACAGGCGGTGCCGCGCCAGCCAGCTGCTGCTGCTGCTGCTCCCCGGGATTGCCGGAGCCCCAGGCAGGCAGGCAGGGAGGCCGGCCGCCACTCGCCGCGATCCTTCCCGGGTTGGGCTCGGCCTGCGGGGAAGATGTCGTACCAGGGCAAGAAGAACATCCCTCGGATCACGGTGAGAGAGGGCTCGCCGGGGCCAAGGAGGCGGCCGAGCAGGAGGACGGGGGGCAGGGTGGGGGGCGCGGCGGGAAGGGCCGCGGGAAGACGGGCACGGGGGCAACCGGGGGGGGGGGGGCTGGAGTTGGTCCGATCGACCGGGCTGCGACTCCTAAGGTTGCCAATTCTAAATTGAGAAACTCCAGATTTGGAGGTGGAGCCTTAGGGGGGCAGATTTTGGTGAGGAGCAAGAAAAACATATTGAGCTTAGAGCTACAGTAACACCAATGTGACCCCTTTGGCTCAGTGGTCTGAAATTCAGAATTGTCTTAATGGAAGCTGCTGATGCTACATTTTGTGAGTTTGTTTATATATGCTGATGCATTTTCTGTGGTGACCTTTAAAATAAAAATCTCTCATGCCTGTTAAGAGTTTTCCTTTCCATTTTAGGCCATGCAGGCAAAGTTTCAGTACATTCAGCCAGCATTTTAAGCCATCCTATGCTGTACCAGCAGCATGTTGGACAAGGCGTCACCCTTGGCTACAGCAGCACAGCACAAGCTGTGGCTCAAGCTTTGTTGTAATGGTGCTGTGGTTTTGCAGCTGGATGTGTTAGTGCCATTAGGTTAGACCAGCCTTCCTCAACCTTTTTAGTGCTGAAAAAAACCCGGAAACATTCTTCACGCTTTGAGAAACCCCGCAAGTGATGTCAGCCCCCAGAAGTCACATGTCACCAGAAGTGACATTACCCATCCCCCCTACCAGATGTGATATCACCAGGCCACTCCCATAGCACAGGAAGTGAGAGCACAGAAATATTTCAGAAGATTTATGTCTATACCTGCACTTGGGGCTGGCTATCAGTTTTCTCTTCTTCACCAAAGAGAGCCTGCAGAAACAGGGCCAGGACAGGCCTATGTCACTCCATTGTCCCCCATCCCCCCCCCCCCCATGCCGATGCGTTCAGGTTAGCTTGGGCTATCCCTTATCAATAGGTCCATGTTTATGAGGAAGTGTAGAATCAGTGGCTTGTATCTAGCCATACATTTCTTCTGACAGCATGGCATTTCCTTGTGTACAAGAGGGGCAGCCGTTCCCACCATCCGGGCTGCTTTTCAGTGCCAGGTGACTCTTGGTATATTATCAAGAATGATGTCAGTCACACACCTCTGTATTTTGCTAGCTTGGCATTGGCATCGGCCAGGGCATCTGAACATAAAGATCCAATCAGGTGCAGCATCTTTTTTTCAGTTTCTGATCTCAGCGTCAATGTTGCTGATGGACAGCAGAGGGCAGTGCAGAACTACTGTGGAAGAATAGTTGACTCCACCCCACGAGGGATGTTGTTGTTGTTATGTGCGAAGTCGTGTCCGACCCATTGCGACCCCATGGACAATGATCCTCCAGGCCTTCCTGTCCTCTACCATTCCCCGGAGTCCATTTAAGTTTGCACCTACTGCTTCAGTGACTCCATCCAGCCACCTCATTCTCTGTCGTCCCCTTCTTCTTTTGCCCTCAATCGCTCCCAGCATTAGGCTCTTCTCCAGGGAGTCCTTCCTTCTCATGAGGTGGCCAAAGTATTTGAGTTTCATCTTCAGGATCTGGCCTTCTAAAGAGCAGTCAGGGTTGATCTCCTCTAGGACTGACCGGTTTGTTCGCCTTGCAGTCCAAGGGACTCGCAAGAGTCTTCTCCAGCACCAGAGTTCAAAAGCCTCAATTATTTGACGCTCGGCCTTCCTTATGGTCCAACTTTCGCAGCCACTAGGGATGAGTGATTAGCAATTAGTTGGTTTAAAATGAGAAGAGATCTGTTCTGTGTGGCCAAGTGAGATGACAGGAAACTCTTCCGCCAAGAGGGAAAACAACCACTCAACAATTGTATACCTGAGCTGATGGGAGTGGTGCTCCAGCATCCAATCTCCTTTCAGAGGGGAGATGGAGGGGGGGCAACAGGGACTGGAAGCTGGAGGTGGCCTGAGGGAGAGGTCAGAAAGCTGAAGTGGAGAGTAAGGGAGTAGATAATTTTGCCTGGAGATTTGCCTGGTACTGTGGCAGAATGGTTTTCTTCTATATCATGGAAAAGATAAGAGTTATGAGGCCTGTTTCTGGTGATGATTGGAGCTTTTAACCTACAGACTTTACGAGAATTCAGCATGCAACCACACATGGTTCACCTGGCCTCGACCAGCCTGGTGGAATGAGCTCCCAGAAGAGCTGAGGGCCCTGCAGGAGCTGAATCAGTTCCACAGGGCCTGCAAGATGGAGCTCTTCCGCCAGGCATCTGGTTGAGGCCAAGTACAGGAGGGGGCTTGAAGATCTGCCCTCTTCCTTCCTTTCTCTTCCCCCTCCCCTCTTATTAACTGTTTTATTGTTTGGCTTTTTGATATAAGCTGTTGCAAACCAGCTTGCATGGGAGCAACAGCCTATAAAACTAACAAACCAACAAATGAAGGAACTAATAAATAAATATTGGTTGTTTTATTGCACCTCCTGCTTCAGTGATCTCTGTCTTTTCCAGGCCGAAAGCTTGACTGCAGTGACCCAAAGTTGTACCCTTGCTCTGCCAAGAACATCTTGTAACTGAGGGGAAGGCTTATATCACCAAAACAGTTCCCCAACTCCATCAGGGAGGCAGTATGCATCCCCTCTGTTTCAAGACAGAGCTTGTCACAGGAAGGAATGCTACCTGTAGCAGATATGCCACCCTGAAGATTTCTACCTGGAAGGAATGCTAAAGCAGAAGATCTGGAGGAAGAATGAAACATGAGGCACACACCACTTTCTGGCACTGAGAAGACAGTGAAGGAAATGACAAGAGGCAGAAGAGGGCAAAATGATGCACAAATTCATTGGGAGGAGAAGAGGAAGGTCACCCACTGCCAGGGTACTAAGGCTTTCGGGATATTAAAGAAGCACTAACAGCAATAGAAATGAGACAGATCAGAATACCTAGAGCCACAAAGGGAGTGGGCAGGACTAATACTTTTCATTCACAGCTTTGAGAAGCAAGGTTTTACAGTGGTTTCCAAAGCTGCTCTGCTCTGAGCTTGTTGCTGCTGGGTGACAGGTACCTGGTTGTGTGACTGTGTGTAGACTAATGGAAGCATGTGGGATGGCGCTAAAGCATTCTCTCAGGATCAAAGGTCCTTCACATTCATTCTCAAATGTCAAGTACGCTTATGCTTATAACACTATGAAATGATCTGATTTCCAGACCTTCAAAACTGTTCTACTTTGATTTTTTGTGTGAGTGTGTTTTGAGGAAACTGCCAATTTCCCTCCCCCTTGCTTCAGGTATTGGTTGGAAAGTTTACAGTCAAAAGGCCTCAAGACGGTCAAAAGGCCTGAAGACGATGGAGTCTAATCTCAGGCTCTTGTGTTAATGACCTGAAAACTATCCAGATTACAAATGAGCAGTGTTTTTGTACAGCTCTCCAAAAAGGACAGTTGACTTCTTTTTTGGAAAGAGCCAGCTAGCAAAGATTAAGGGATTGTGTTGAACAGTCAACCAATAACATCAGAGTCCAGTGGCTCCTTTAAGACCAACAAAGATTTATTCAAGGCGTGAGCTTTCGAGCACTCTTCCTCAGACCAGGCAGCTTTTAGAGCCTGGTTTCTAGTGTATGCACAGCAAGGATTATACCTTGAATAAAACATTGTTAGTCGGCCAGAGGACTCAGACTTGGTTCTGCTGCATCAGACCAACAGGGCTTGCCACCTGAATCTATGCTCATGGAAGGCACCACATTTAACGCCTGGCATGGCACTGGCATCAGCCTTACCAAGAACCTTGCACAAGCACCGGCAGATAGTTCCTTTCTGACCACATGCAAACACCCGGACATTATCCCTGGGTATCTGAGGAATCCTGCTTGCACAGGAATAAAATTTGGTGAGTCTGAAAGGGGCCGCTGCTGCTGCTGCTGCTGCTGCTGCTTCAGGCCAACCCGGCCACCCGCCTAGATCGATCTCTTAAGGACAGCAGGGGGTGGGGGGAAGGGGTTAACACCTCAGCCACTCGAGGCGATCAACAAGCTCCCTAGCATGCGCGAGAAGTGCGCGAGGCAACGCCAGGACACGAGGTTCTAATTGCACTTAAAGATTAACCGAGTGGGGCGGCCCCGCCAATGGGCGTCCCCCGCCCACCCGTTCCTCGCCCAATCAGGGGGGAAGCTCCGCTACCCCCAGCCTCCCACGCCAACCAAGTTTTGACAGGCCGTCCTCTCCAGCCAACCAGGAGCTTGCAGTCCAGCACCTGGCTCGAGCGGGCGGGGGTTCCATCGCCGTGTCCAACTCTACGCAAAACGGCTGGTCAGCATTGGTGGCGTCGAGCCTCGGCTCGCTCTAGGGTCGCGCCTCTTGCTTGTGAGGCCGGCCAAAGAGCCCAGTTGCAGTCGCCTCTTCCTTTGTCAATCTGCCCGAGGTGGCCAGGGGAAGAGGAGGGGCGTGGCGCCGACCGAATTAGCAGCCAGTCGGGGCGCTCCGTTCTCGGCTGACGTCACACAGCTCCGCGTTCCTTAGAACCTGCGGCAGCCGCCACAATAACAATAACAGAAGGCTCGCTCAGCTGGCCAAAAGTGGACGGAGCCGCCAGGAGGAGGAGGAGGAGGAGGAGGAGGAGGAGGAACAGGCGGCAGCAGCAGCAGCAGCAGCTACTGTCAGGCGCGGCGGAGGGCGAGGGAAGCAGCCGAGCGACCCCGGAGGGACTCGCAACCAGCAACGCTTCTTGGCCGAAGCCATGGCCTCGAGCGAGGCAGGCGGGGCGCCAGAGGAGAATTTGCAGGGTAAGGGCTCAGCGTCGGTTTGGTGGGGAGAAAGGGGCTCTTTCTCTCCCGGCTTGTGGGAGCTACCCGCAACGGGGGCGCTGGAGCGCCCGAGGTCTTCCCAACCACGCTTCTGTTGTGCTATGCCTCTGTAGCTGTTCTCATTGAGGTTCACGGGGAGAACATTTCTGGGGAGACGGCAGTGGCGGAGCCTGAGTGGCGAGCGGTCAGATTCCTCTGGCTTGGCTCCTCTCCGCTCATCAGCAAGCCTTCTGAGGCCCTCCTCTCGCTCCTGGGCTATTAATAACCTGGATTTTCTAGAAACTGGAGAAACGTGGATTTCTCCTGCCTTCCACTGACGAGGTAGCGTGACTGGCCAGCCAAGTTCCTGAATGGATTTTTTTTAAATATTTTTTTTTTTAAAATGGCGTGGTTTTCAGTAGATCTGGGAGACTGTCGTTGTCGTTCTAACAGGCACTTTACGTTCCCCATCTGTGCTTATTTTACCTTGTGCCTGTGTGAGTCATCGGCACTTGTGCAACAGTTCTGGTGGTAAACAGTAACCCTTGAAACTGTCATGGGATTTATAACTGGCATGTACGGAACGCCTAGAAAGTACAGACAACAACATAAACAAGGGGGCTTTCCTGGGTCACTTGGTGAGAAGAAGACAGGGTCTTCACAACTGGATAAGTCAGGTTTTTACAACGTGCTATTTAATGCTGTGGTTTCGCCCAGTCTTGTCTGTCAACTTCAAGCTGGCTGTGTAGTCAGCAGTTCACATTTGCTCCTGGTATGCTCATGCAAGCAAAATGTTGATTTTTTTGCATTGAATCTGGAAGCAATTTAGTTACCCAAGCTTTTGATGTTGTCAAAACAGGGAGTTGATTTATGCTCAGTGAACATGGGCAGGCTGAAAGACACATAGAGCTGTTGTATGCACACTGAGCTGTTTCATTCCCAGGTGAACCTGTCTGAAGGGGTGATTTAAAATTAAATGTAGACAACACCCCAAACCTTTCAATCGATACTGTTTTGCTTTTGATATTGTACTGCCTAGAGTCCTGTTTGGACTACCATTTCATCCACCTAACAGAGCATAACAGATTCTCCTCAAAAGGTTTAAGGGAAGTTGGTATGGGTGCAATTAGTCTTGTGGTTATGATGCAGAACTTGCGGGAACTGTGAAATCTATTGCATCATTTGCCACACTTGAAAAGTCTCATGTTAGCTGCTTGTTTGTATTTGTTAACCTGGTCTCTTGAATGCATGGTGGGAGGTGTGGCAGAATTCTGTCGGGATGGAAATGCAAAAAAGTTTGTAGTTTATATTGTTTGCTGCGTTCCATCTCACCCAGTCTGACTTCTAGCTGGCCTGCCTTTTCTTTAAGGGAAGGCAATTATCCCTTTAAATATCTCAAAGTATGGAGATATTGTACTGGGGAGCACTGCCTTTGCTGAATTGCGACCTGTGATAGACAAGGGAGTCCTGGGGGGGGGGGAGTTGTAGGGAAACTGACAGCCCTCTCTCCTTCTGCCTGTTTGTGAATAACCTTCCTTTCCATGGTTTTGCAAGAGCTATTTCATAACAATTGTCAGTTTTATTTTTGAAAGTGACACAGTTCTCAGAGCTATCTGTGTATTGTTGGATAACATATGTAATCTGTACACCGTGCATTATCTTGAATTTAGTAATGTAGATGTCGTAGGTCATTTTTAACAACATGTTTCTGGTTTTCAGTCTGTCTGCATTTCCTTTCTTCGCCTGTCTCCTTATCTTCCTCGGTTTTCTTCTGCTGCTAAGCATCCTGGGAATTGTAGTTCCAAGGACTGAGCTATAGAGAAGGGTCAGCCTTATAAAAGCCCATAGTTGGGAATGAAGCAGGCTTGTAAAGGGTGGCCTGCTGTGTTAAGGAAGCTTGTCCTTGATTAAATCATAAAGCAAAAAGTCTCAAGAGATACAAAAAGAAGCATGCTCTCTCTCCTCTCCCTGATGTAATTTCAAACTGTAACAGTTTGTGGTCTGAATGTCTGTTTTGGACTGTAACTGCAGTAGCACTGTTCTTTTCTTCTCCCACAAAAATGAAGACAGTTAATTTGGCTAAACTGTTAAACTTCTCATTGCTCGTTGCTTCCCAGTCAGGTGTGAATAAGGGCTAAACATCAACCTGGTTGCAGAAAGAATCAGATTGCTACCATTTTAGACCTAGATTGAATTTTTGGCTAGAATGAGCAGGGTAAAACTTGCTATCTTTTAATCAGATGATGTGTGCATATATATAACAATGGAAGTGACAAGTGGAGTCTGCACCTTTTTGTCCCTTGCTGGTGACTGTTACACACATAGTTCCTGATCCCAGAGCAAAATTGAAATGTGCTTTGTTCTTTTATTTTATTATATATTTTAATTTATAGGCCACCCCTCCTTGCAAGCAGCTCGAGGTGGCTTACAACCTGTGATTTAATCTACATGGATGTGCTCTGAACTGCTACAGTCATCTCCATCTCACCCTCTCTGAAACGAATAGTAAAAACAGAATGATGGGTCACTAGTGTTTTGGTGCTCTGAGATAGGCTAATTCAAAACTTCCAAATTAGGGGTGGGTGGGTGGTGGAATTCAGAGGTGAGATTGCTATAAGTATTTGTCTATAGAAGCATCTCATGTTGGAAGATAGCCCACATGTATCTTCTTTTCAGGGAATGGTGGGGTAAGAGTCTAAAAAAAATAAATGAAAATCTACAGGAGTTTCTGATACATTATCTGTATGGAAGTGCTTTCCCTATACGAATTTTGTAAGGAGTGAAAGAGCTCTGAATGCCTGGGACTTTGACAGGTTGTCCGTGATGGCTGTAGTCAGTATACATTAGTAGGGAGGTATTAGGAGGGAGGTTGTATTTAGATATCTGCACTTAGATGAATAAGTTTTAACAAGGCTTAAAAAGACACATCATTGCTGTTCCCTATTAGAGCAGAGTTTTATTATTAACTTGCAATAATTGGTGTCCTCTGCCTGTTGCCTTTGTGGAATGCAAGAAGGAAGCTGTTCAGGCTGGCTTGAAAAGAGAATGGCAAGCATATGGTAAAGATGAAAATATTGTAGAAGAGTTGGTTCTTAAAAGTCGCTTTTCTCTACCAGAAGGAGTCTCAAAGCAAGCTTACATTTGTCTTCCCTTTCCTCTCCCCACAACAGACACCTTGTGAGATAGGTGAGGCTGAGAGAGCCCAGATATTACTTCTCTGTGGGAACAACTCTATCAGTGCTGTGTGGTGAGCCCAAGATCACCCAGCTGGCTGCATGTGGAAGGAGGAGTGGGGAATCAAATGTGCTTAGATTAGATTAGAAGTTGGTACTCCTAACCACTACACCAAGCTGGCTCTCTTGCGATAAAATATAGTGGTAAAATAGATTGTGGGTAATAATTGAAGGACTGCTGTAAAGGTTATGATGGGGAGGAGGACCTTTAATATAATGCATTGTGTAAGCACACGTTGAATTTATTTCCTCAACAACAAAAAACCCTTAAAGAGCATATCAAGCGAATGGATGTGTCTGCCTCTTTAAACCCAGTTTTGCTTCTTCTTCTGGTCCTCCTGAAACGCATGCCTGCAGGTTCCTGGGTAGAACTCCACTTCAGCAGCAATGGGAATGGCAATACAGTTCCACCGGCCAGCCAGGAGCAAGTCCCAGCTTCGGTTTCCATTTACAATGGTGACATGGAGAAAATTCTTCTCGATGCCCAGCACGAGTCTGGAAGAAGCAGTTCGCGAGAGAGCTCACGCTGTGACAGGTACCTACCCTGACATACACTGCATTGGGTATTTTCCAGTTCTCTCTAAAATTGTTGATACTGTACCATATTAGAGTTTGACCAAGCTTGAGTCCAGTGGCACCTTTAAGATGGTTGGTCTTAAAGTCGCCACTGGACTCAAGATATAAGCTTTTGGATGCATACCAAACCAGGCAGGTGATGCAATTTTAAAATCAGCATGCCTTCTCTTCACTAAAACCAAACCAAACTCATTACTCTAGAGTGGTGGTCCCCAAACACTGACTGCGGCTCCCTCTCCCCGCCCCCCACCCCCGCAGTAAGAAACTTCCCAGGCCACAAGCTTGCGGCCTGGCAAGCTTCTTATTGTGGGAGGGGGGAAAAGAGGGAAGCAGGGCCATGCATGCGCATTGCACATGCACGGACGCGCACGCACAATGCACGGCCGGGCAATCGCCCTTCCTGCTGCCACCGGTCCCCAGCCTGAAAAAGGTCGGGGACCACTGCTCTAGAGGACACATGCCCACTAGCAGCTTCATTTCTATTTTATTACTAGTGATGATAGAGGTGAGCAAAGCTCATTCTTGGCGCACTTCCCTCAGATCAGAGCTCCTTTACATCTTGTGTTGGTGCCCAGTGATCTGTTGCTGTTGAAATTAAGCCAGTGTGGACTATTAGTCGGGGTATAAAAGGGTGGACCCGGTGTAAGCTCCTCTAAGCCTTCTAAAAGAAGAGCAGAGTTCAAATATAATCTATATTATCTATATTACAATGTCCTTCTATCTGTAAACCTCTCTGCGGGAGCGGTAAGAATCAAAGATTAAGGCCTATGTGGGAGGAGAAAGGGGCGGAGCAAGTCCTAGATAAAAACTCGAAGGGGCCAATCCTCCAAATGTCAGTCCAGGGCCAAGGGGCCAATCGGGAGCCACGCTGCCGGCCCTGCTCAGGGGGGGAGTGGCGGAGGCATCGGCGCGGCCAAAGGAGCAGGCCCAATGTGGTGGGCCTGCTCCTTTGCCCGCCCTGAAGCCGGGGACTCGGCGGGAGGGGGATGGGGGCCCCACAACTGGGGGAGAGGGGGCGCCCAGGCCGGGGGGGGGGTGGACCCTCCCGCACCCAGCTGCCAGCCCGCTAGCGCCTGCTGTATTGGGCCTACAGCGGGCCTTATACTCTAGTAATATTATAATGTCCTAAGTGAAGTTGTGGTGGTGATAGATGCCTGAAGTCATGATCAACTCAGCTGCCACTGTCAGGAGTTGGGTAGTGAGTCAGAACAGAATCTGTCATTGCCTCTGATGCTTATGCAGCCACATGCATCAACTGGGTTCTTGCCCTAATGAAAGTCACATCAAACAGAAGATTCTAGAAAGGAGCATGAAAGTAGGAAAGACAAAAAATTTTCAGGCTGCAGGCAAGAGAAATGGGCACAGACCTAATTTCACATACTGAACAGTAGTTGCCCTGTTGCCTGGCTTTTAAATCCCATTGACTTTACAACATTAACTAGGTGTGGACTGGAACTAATGAACTTTGGTGTCCCAGCAAAAGTAGCTCTGTCTAGTGGAGTGGGGCTGCTTGAGTAACCTACTGATCAGATCCAGTTTTTAAACTGTGTCCCTCCAGTCCTTCCACAGTCAAACTGTGGCCCTCCAGATGTCCATGGACTACAATTCCCATGAGCCCCTGCCAGGGTTCACTGCATTCCATGGACATCTGGAGGGCCGCAGTTTGACTACCCCTGCTTTAAAGTATGGAAATAAAGGCAGTGTTGCAGTTAAAATTGCAGTTGTAGCTTCAGCTCATTGAGGGCTTTTGACCCTTCGCTGCCCTTCACTGAGGAAATAATTCTCCCAAATTTTGCCTGTTTGCCTGTTACAGCAATACATCATCACAGATAATTTTCCATCACATTTTTTGGTTAACTCCTTCTATATTTCTTTACAAAGCCCTCCTCGTTCCCAAACGCCTCAGGACATTCTCAGAGCTTCTGAGGTAGAGAGCCGTGGCAGTGGAGAAAAGAATAGTTCTCAGGTAAAAGTTACCGCTATTGATTAATCCAGCACAAAACGCATGTTTGTATCTCCAGATGCCTTCCCCTAAGGAAGCATTTCTGTTAACAGGAATTGCACAAGATGTTGAATTTATACTAGTTTAGACCGTCGGCCTGTTTAGCTCAGCAGGTTACCGGGTTTTTTGCCTTCCCCTAATGTAATTTGAGCCTGGGGAGTGTAGTACCCCCTCCCCCGGCTTCCCCTTCTTGGTGGCTTTGGATCAATAAACTGGGATAAGGATATTCCACTCTGGCACAGTTTATGCTTGTTGCCCTGTGACTTGGGTAACGACCCCATGACTCCTTGGAGAGCAGTTTCTCGATACTGTTTGATCAGTATTTCTTATCTAGTAATAGTTTTGGTGGCAACTGGATATATCTGCCCTTCTCTTAGTCTGAAGAAGATTTCCTGGAAAGAAGGAAAGAAGTGGAACGGCTTTTGAAGAAGAATTCTGACTGGATGTGGGATTGGTCCAGCAGGCCTGAAAACATTCCACCCAAGTGAGTCTCCTTCCTGGGAATGATGCAGATTGGCTAGGTAATTGAATGGGTTTACACACATTTGCTGACATAGTTCTCTTTTTCTTCTGATGCACTAGGGAATTTCTGTTCAAGCACCCTAAGCGCACAGCTACCCTCAGCATGAGAAACACAAGTGTGATGAAGAAAGGAGGTATATTTTCTGCAGAATTTTTGAAGGTCTTCCTACCATCTCTGCTGCTTTCCCATCTGCTTGCCATTGGACTAGGGTAAGAACTGATTCAGAGAACAGATTGATTGTAGAGTTGTCAGACTGGAAGCCCAACTGTGGTGTGTTAAGGCAGGATTCCTTATATTTCTAATAATGCCATTTACTCATACCAGCTGTCTTACAGTTGCACCGCAAGAGAGTAATATGACAGAATACGGTGTACATTGTAAGAAAACAAATATGTTGACTGTGTATCTGACATTACAAACAGGGAGCAGCCGGTGTTACAAGCCTTCAAAAAGTGGATATTCATAAATCTGAAATATCTGTAACGCTAAGACTGCTTTTGCTTCCATCGGCTTTCTGGACTTTCAGCATTCCTGTCCCATATATGGCAGGCCTGGAGAACGTCTCCCAGGAGCTTTAAGGGTTGAGAGAGAGGAAGGGAGTAGAAAATCTAGGATCACATAAATGATTTGACCTCCAATTCCAATATAATAAAATCGCATTTGTAGAAAAAACTTGGGGTTATTCTGGTGAAAAATTGCTTGTCAGGATCCCTTATGCAGTTTGCTCAAACATGGTTCCATTAACTTGCCCTTGAAACTCAAGAAACAGTTACAAAAATAATTCCAATGATGTATCAGGGATTCATTTTTTTAAATGAATTAAAGTAGAGCACATTACTGCCCTAAGTGACAACAACAAAGCAAGGAAAGGAACTATCATCCCATAGGGACATTGAAAGGTAGTCTTGAAATATCAGAATAAGCAGAAACACAGCAGCTTCTGAGCAGAGTAGCTGCAATTTAATCTGAAAATGGGTGTGTCCCCCCATGGTTGTTCCATTGGAACTCCATAATTAAGGAAAGTTCTAGACACAAGAAATCCCATTGACATGTAGTTCTGGATAATTAAGTCTTTTTAATGAACTGTAGGCTGTGTACGTAAGACGTGCAGTGCTCCATTAGTAGCATCCATTCTACTTTTTCTCTTATTTTTGTCAAGAGATCACTGGATTTATTTATCATAGGGCATGTGTGTAGTGTAGCCAGGAGAACCTAGGACTATGGGATTGCCTGGCAACCAGGCAAGAGATGTTCAGAGGTAATTTGCCATTGCCTGCCTCTGCTTCATGTGCCTCGTTTTCCTTGGTGGTCCCCCCATCCAAATACTAGTCGAGGTTGGTCCTGGTTAGCTTCTGAGAACTGATGCAGGAGGGAAAAAAGAGGTACTGTAGCATCTGATAGGGGGGGGAGGGTCCTATGAAGAACAGCACTTATTGTTTGTTGTTTGTGTGCCTAAAGGATTTATATTGGAAGACGATTGACAACCACACCTTCCAGCAGCTCGTTATAAGAGGGAGAAGAATTCCTGTCTCCTGTAGCACCGTGACGACACCTGAATGGGCGTGCAAACTGGTGAAGAAAAGGAACTCCTGAGTGTTCAGTAGCTTATCTGGTTCTGTAGTCTTTAGTTCTGTAATTGTTCTTCTCATGGTTTAATGGCAGACTGGGAGGATGGAAATCAAAGCCAAACTCCGTGATCCCCTCCTCCTTTTTTTGCTTGATTCAACGACATGTGTTTTAGATTCAACCAACTTCTGAAGAGATGCTGGGGAAATGAATTAATCTTTTTATAAGTGATAGTACGAGTGTGTTTCAGGAGCAAAAGCTGGTAGCTTGCCTATACTCAAGGTAATAGAGCAAGCAAGGATGTGTTTGCCTGTTCCTGTCTGCTGCGCAAAGACTTCGTAAGGATTGCTCTTGGTCGCACTCCCAGAGAAGGCTGGGACAGAAGCAGATGTGACTTTGCCTTACTTTTTTTTTTTTTTAAGATCTTTTTACTTGATTCGAAGCAGTTTAACAATTGGCTTTAAGATGCAACCGTGAATTCTAAATGTTTTTAATACAGGCCTGTATGCTTGCGATGAAATACTTCGCTGTGCTCTTCAGCTATTCATAACAGTGCACATAGGTGTGACTTTAG
Organism: Paroedura picta; assembly: GCF_049243985.1. NCBI lineage: Eukaryota > Metazoa > Chordata > Lepidosauria > Squamata > Gekkonidae > Paroedura > Paroedura picta. The sequence continues at coordinate 66,235,963 of NC_135376.1, read as the reverse complement.
TGTGGTCCAGTAGCTTATACTAATGGCGAAACAAAGAGGGAAAAGCATGGCATGGAGTTGAGACAGTGGAAGGGAGTGATGTTAGATGAGGCCACTTTCTGCTCCCTTTCTCCCATTGCAGTTTAAACTGTTGCAATTTCAATGATTTTGTCTTCTTCTCGCGTACCGGGGTCTGAAATTTTCAGGAAATAACTTTTTTTTTTTTTTGGTCCATTAGACTTGAACTGAAAAACACTGTTTTCTTTACCTGCACACCCCTATAAATAACTGCTTCCTGGTTAGAAAGAACAGCACAGTAGTGCCTGCCATCCACCCACGTCAGCATTGTATACTGATCATAGCCATCTAAAACCACGCTTGCCTTTCTCATTGGCTTTAGCCTTATTGTTGGCAAACACGGATTTTTAAATGTTTTTGTCCTTCTGGGAACAGAACTGAAATTAATATAACTGTGGTACTGTGTACACTGGCATCTTGTATCATCTAGCAGTCTGCATAACAGAGCTCCACATGCTTAAGATTTTTCCTCTTAGGGTAATGTTTGTAGGAGTAGGCTGGGAGGTAGACCTTGGGTTTTTATATCAAAATGTTCGGTTTGCATGCAGAAGGTCCCAGGCTCATTTCTCAATTCAAGTCGAAGGGCATAGATAGGAACATGGAAATCCTGTCGGAGAACCTGGAAAGTTGCTGCCAGAATAGGCCTTGGTGACCCTGATGACAGCTTCATGGGAGGGAAGAGGCTTCCATTTGCATAAAGAATTTTGGCTGCAAAGAATTTCCCCATCTAATTTATGTGAAAGGAGAGCTGCATTAATGCAAAAGGTTACACACACAACTTTCCTCTGCAGGGAAGGGTGTGTGCAGTGCCACTTAGGTAGAGCTTCAGAAATGCATGGATTTCTAGCACAGTTTTTGCTGAGATCCAAATACATTTGTCACTAATTCATGGGGTTGGATCTAGTGCTAATTTCTGCTGGCCATAACCTGAATGATTTCTACCTCCCCACCCCACAAAATGCTGCAGCTGAGGGAACAGGCCAGTCACAAGGAATAGTTTGAAGGATATATAGGGGGCTTAAGTTTTCAGTGAATGCAATGGAGGAAGATGGGCAAAATCCGTTAGATATCTACTGCAAATGCAGTTTTATTAACTACAATCTTTGAGTGCATGGGTGGCTGAAGAGAAAACACTGTGTTTAGTTGTTCTTACTGATAGTTGTATGCACTTCTGAAATGATAATTTGATCTGCTCTGAACTACCTGTAGCCCATAAGACTATCCTTGAAGCTGGTTTTCCTCCATCAGCTGGAGTTGTAAATATGTACTGCATTTTAATGTAACGGTTTGTATCATCACCTTTTTAAAAGTTGTGTTTGAATAGTATTAAAGGAAGTGGCAAAACATCAGCAATTTCTTCCAGCTCCTCATAAAATCAACAAGCTGTGAAAATTACTTTCTTACACATTGAATGTATATGGCAAGTGCATTATATGAAGATAATAAAATGAGTGAAAACTTCCTGCTCCTTTTATGTTTAACAGAAGTGGAGAAATATATGAATCACTTTTTAAAGAATGCTGTAAAAAGATCATACACCAGTTGGAGATGGTGGAATATAGTTGAAGGTCAAGTACTATGACTGGGTCAGAGGCAAGTCTGGGTGACCCCCTGACTGAGGGAATGCCTTAAATTATGCCATTCAACTGGTATTATAAGGCATCAGTATCAATGTTCATAAGCAATGGGTTAAAAGATTTGTATGCATTTATGCTATACCCTGTTCGAACTTGTTTTAAAATGGCCAGAACACCATCAAGAAAACTTGTTCTAGTTTGAATAATATATGAAAAACACCAGTTTATACAATTTCCCACTGCTGTATATAAATCACAAAGTACAGGTAAACCTTGTTAGTCTGGCATAAAGTAACATTCTCAAGGTGTGATCCTAGAAACATGCAATGCTAGCAGTGAGACCTCATGCGAAGGGCCCATATTGACACCTCAGAGGCCTAGGATAAGATCCACCAGCAGGGAGGAGAAGAATCGGGATGATTGTCCTTTGGGTCTCCTGTAGTGTAGCCACTACCCCCCACTCCAATAGAAGCCAATTAGGGCCATGGAAACAAGATGTACTGAAAAGGTAAAATACAAATAAACCAGCCTAGCAGAAGAGTCCTAGCAGCATACATAAAAGCTTAGTTTCTCATTTTTTCCTCTCTGCCCATGCCTAACTAAGTTGAAACATTCCAAGTGTAGTGAATGTGATTTTGATTTGTGGTCAAACAGGAAAAATCACATATTCAAGAACATGGTCACAGCTATTTGTACAACATATAAACCAATTCTAGACAATGCAAGTTATCTTCTACATAAGTCTAAGCCAGTCTTTCTCAACTTCTATACTGTTGAGAAACCCTTGAGGTGGTGTGGAGGTGCAGAATATAGCTGAAGAGCATAGCTGTGCATAACCCTACCCAGAGCCCCTCCCCTTCCTGCCCCAGCCAGGCTCATCACTGGCTGTTTGGGGAAGGGGGGGGGCAGGTCAGCATGACCATATATTTTCATATCACTCACTGTTTAACAAATGTTATATTAAAAATTAACTCCCACTGATTTGCAAAACCCTTCCAGGGCTATCAAGAAAATCCAGATTTTTGTGAAACCCTGGCCTAGGCTATCTTGTGTCATCTTCATCCTCACTACATAATCTCAAGTATCACTGAAGGAAAGAAACACTGCCTGAAGGTTAAGGAATTCAAAGACCAAGTTAGTTTTCAATAATTGCTACGTATTAATATGGAGACACTGTCAACTTTGTCCTGCATACAATCCCACCTATTTTCCCCATAAACTTTTAAAATATATGCTGAAAACCAAAACTTAAAACATTTTAGAACCACAAACTGCCATAGACATACTATAGTAACATTACATGCAAAAACATACAAGAAAGTGACAACAGTAGCCTCTATTAAATCTGTAGCAGGAACAAAAAACCTTTATAGCCATTGCACACACTGAGCAATAATTTGCTGAGTTTCAGGGACCTATTCAGGGTCCTGGGATTTACTTTTAAAACCCATGACAACTTAAATCCCCAAGTACTTGGAGGACTTACTGTCCTGTCTGGCTACTGAGATGAACGATGAGTTGTCTCTTACAGCAGTGGTCCCCAGCCTTTTTATCACTGGGGACCACTCAGTGCCAGGGACCACTCACCGGGGACCACTCAATGCTTTTTACTGAGGCACGGTGTGTGTGGGGGTAGTTTACTCCTCTACTCTCAACCACTGCCCTAATGCTCTCTGATCGCTATGGTATTGTTAAAACATCCCTTCAAAATATGATACAGACATGCCATAACAATGAACATAAGGAACATTTTATTTTCATGGAAATTTGAACTCATGACAATGACAAATCAATGGGAACCCTGAGCTTGTTTCTCTGCAACGAGATAGTCCCATCTGGGAGTGATGGGAGACAATGACACCCGAAGTGTGTTGTAAAGGGCTGGGGGGGATGAAGTAAAGGGCCGGGACGGGGGGGGGGGAGAAGACCTTCAATTACTCAACGGACCACATGTGGTCCGCAACCCAGTTTGGGGATCGCTATCTTACAGGAACAAGTAAATCACTGAGTGTAAAATGGCTTCTCTAGCCACTACTCTGTAAAGTTTCCTTTACTGAAGGTGAGTATGACGCCATCCTTTCCAAAGGTGATGAGCCATTCCTTTCCTGGCAGGCATTTGACCTAGATGAAGCTCAGCAGAGTTTATCCTGTGCTGTATGGGTGGTTTTGAATGATGGAGACAGTATGTCTGGTAATGCCTGAAGTCTTACGTTAACTCAAGATTATTCAATGCCACCCACCAAAGCCGCACTACACTAATGGCTTCAAATGGACTATGGGTAAGACTTCGAAAAATACAGTATTACACACTTGTTCCACTAAGGAAACTCATTACATGGGTAGCCTAGCATTAAACATTTTAATTTGTGATCCCTTTAAGACCAATAAATGCTGCACTGGAGGATTGACAGCTGAAAACTACTTTGTCAGATGTTTAAGAGATTTCTAACTCAGTATGGTTGCATAACATGTACAGAGGTTTTTGTTTTTAAAATGGAGACCAAACAGAAGCTGCAGAGATACAGAGCATAAAGGAATACAAGGTCAGAGTAGGAGTGACGTGTTGCCACAGATTGGTTTTGGAGAATGAACAGCATAAGCAGACAGGAGTGCTTTTAGACAACTTAAGATTAAATTTTACAGGGGAAATGAAGAAGTTGTCAAAGTACACAGAGCAAGTTCAGGTAAACATTTAAAATTTATTAAACTTTTTGGTCAAAATAATTGAACAATTATGTACAATCCCATTGTATTAGCTTTCGTGTATTTTTTTTAGGAACAAAGTCAATGTAATGGTTAAATGACCTATCCGTTCCACATTTCAAGATTTGCAAATAGTGTCACAACTGATATACAGTATATGATTTTTATTTAAACTTTATCTTTAGAACCCCCAAATTAGTATTTATTAGCTTATCGCAAACAAGAGTGGCACTCTATGGACGTTAATTGACAGGATAAGAACAGAGGCATTGCGCTTGCATATTCACAGCCAACTTTTAGTAATCATATTAAACCTTCATTTCATTAAAAATGGAGTGTGAACCATACACCTGTACTTTATCCAGGAAGCTCAAAGGGGCTGAATTTCATGGGAGAGTATATAGGCACATTTAATAGGAAGTACAGACCAAGTGGTAGTACCTAGATACTGCTAGTAAAGTGGTGCCCACAGTCTCTGTGAATAGTTGTTTGTATCCAGAGAAGTTTACAATGAAACACTGGGAGCTGATCATGTGCCCTTTAGGAGAGAGAAATCCCAAAATTCAAATAACCTTTTCCTTAGCCCCCTGTTGCCAGTTGAAACCCAGAATCCGACAAATGTATTTTCACATCAGCATTCAGCCTGCCTGACCTCCTTGTAGTCAGACCCACCTTAAGAGCTAAAACACATTTTTAAGTTGTGCTCCTGTTCGGCATAATCAAGTTTAAAAGCATGCAAGCTTTTAACTGCATTGGGAAACTTTATATGCTTATGCCCAGTTGAAGTAAGAATACGCTTTGAAACAAAGAACTTAAAGGTAAAAAAAAATAATGCACATTAAGGTATGTGGTCTCTCATGTGAGGCATGTTTACTGTTAACCAGAGCAGCGACTCCACTGAAGGTTCTGATGTCTGAGACAATCTTGCTCCTTTAAGGCTGTATATGAACTTTAAACCAATCTTTTCTGTTTCTTCTTTTGTGCACAGAGTACAGAAAACCAATACAAGTTGAGGTAATGAGGAAAAATGAAGTTTAGAGTTTGAAGAAGGTATACTGCCTGATACTGTCAAAAATCGATATTTCCGGGACAAACTATTTTCAAATCTTTCCATTGGAGATATTTTGCACAATCTCAATACATGCAATAAAAAAAGACTGAATACATACGTTCAGATTTTAAAAACACTTTTTATAGTTTGTTATTTTTATTAAGTGGTTTACACCAGAAGGTGTGGTTATAGATACAGTTGGTGAGTAATATACATGAAAAACCTGTCTATGCACCCAACTCCAGACTTACCTATATTGCTCAAAGGTAGAAACACCTAAAGCTTAGATGAAGGCCAGAGAAAGAATGTTTACAGGCATAAAGCACAAATATATGTTCTCAAAGGCCCAAATATTACAGCAGATAAAGAGCACGTGAGATAGAAATTACAATTTATGACAATTTGTTTCTTGGGTGTTAGATTTTCTTTTTTTGGTCTATCAACTGGAAAGGAAGGCTCAGACTTAAATAAATACATTTGTTTTGAATATGGGCCTTTATTGAGTATTGTCCATCAATTCTGCTTCTAGTGGGCTTATTTCGTTTACAAAAATTAAATTCCACGTTCTCCCTCACTGAAGGCAGAAATACACCATGAACTCAAATCCAGGCCAGCTTCTCTCCTTTACCTATAAAGGGAAATAAGTGCATCAATGTTCTTTACTGGGAGGACAACAAGGCCATCTCTCTGACAGATAAACAACCGAGCTCAACTATGCAAGACGACAACTTTGTCCTCGAATCAGCCGTCTTTAATTAATTTTGTCCTGGAATATATACAAGTTATTGGTGGCAGCTACAGCAATGATGTTTTCTGCAGGGTGCCATGCTGTATGAAGGATCTTCTTGTTGAAGTCCAGACTGTCAACACTTATTTCGTCTTTCTTTCTCTTGCCACCCGCACACACCTTCCGAGGCTTTAAGATGGCACGAGGCTTGCTACTCTCTCTTGATGCCTCCAGTGTAATGTCTCGCCGTGTGTTTCGATCAAACATCCTAAAGAAGTTGTTGTAGGAGCCGGTCATAATAGCACTGCATTAAAACAAGCAAGAGGAAATGTTACGTTCATTTTTTGCCTTATCAGGTAATTGGCTCAGATCGAGCCTGCAGGCACCCTTGTAATTATGAGGGGGTGATGAGCACTAAATGGCTGCCTCAGAAGGTGGAGCAAAACCAAAAATGGCTGTTGAAGAAGGCACAGCCAAACAGGACACCTCCCTCTTCATACCCAGGGATGGAAGAAGGGAAGCCTGATAGGGGAATGGAATCACACACTAAGGAAAGCCCACGTGCTTACTAATCCCCTCTTGAATCTCCAGTAGGAAACCCTTTAAATGGTCCCATACACCTTCTGAAAAACTTGCTGTTGCCAAGGGATGTACCAGCAAGTGCCCAGGAGTTCCTGGGCACAATATTGGGGAACTCTGGATGATGTTGATGATGATGATGAGAAGAAGAAGAAGCTACAAGGAACGTGGTACTTTAAAGCATCAAGTAGTAGGTATCTGAGATCAATCAGTTCCCTCAGTGTCTGTTGCTTCTCCCTGCTTGCTAAATAATATATACTGATCACCTAGATTAGCACAGCACACTTCTGACTGGCAACAGTGTTTCAGGATTTCAAATGAGAGGGTTTTCCTAGGAAAGTACTGCAAGATTTTATACACAATTGGTGCATGTACAGAACTTCAGTCAGTGGATCCACATTCTCTCCCTCCCCATTAAACCAGAGATGTCAGCTTCACTATTTTTTATGTGCAGAACATGTGTTCTATATCTCAGCTATGACTGCTCCTGCAGCAGTATATACCAATACTGAGAGGGAAAACAGGACTAAACTGTCCTTTTTTGTTTGTTAAAAGAGCTAGCAGATATTAAACAATCTGATTATGGCCGCCTTAACTATATTAAAATTAACTGCAGAGTGTTTATATTAATTTTCTATTGCAATAATTCATTGATACCTCCATATGTTATGCCTGAAGCAGTGAATTCTGGGCCACAGAATGAACTTATCCCTTTTCTTCAAGCTGACAGCGTAAGCGTTTCTAGAATTCAGGCAAGTCTTTAATGTGAGCACCAGAGCACAAGCCAGTCTTACCTATCAGAACCGTTCCAGCAGCATTCAAATTTGTCGAAGATGCAGTCATTCTCATACAGGGAACAAAGTTTGCTTCGGAGATACTCATGAACCTTTAAAACACAAAAGTTGAGCGACATGAGAACATTCGCCACTTTAGAAAAAGCTTGATTTTGTGGCGAAGTACAAATACCGTACCTGATATGTCTCTACAGGCCTATTTTCCATGTTGAGATCCCATACTTTAACTGAAAGGTAGTCCCTGGTCATCATGTATCGACCACTGTGGCTGAACTTTACATCCGATATTGAGGAAATTATTTCTGAAAAGAATGATCTGCTGCTGGGATCTTCTGGCTCCTCAAAGACTGAAAATACAGATGTCAGAAAAGAAAAAAGGTTGGGAAGCAAAGACATTTTTAGTTTCAGTGATTAGCTTATGCTCATCTGCAGTCCAGTAGTACCGTAGAGCAGTGGTCCCCAACCTTTTTATCACTGGGGACCACTCAACGCTTGACAATTTTACTGAGGCCCGGTGTGTGTGTGTGTGTGTGGGGGGGGGTAGTTTACTCTCAACCACTGCCCTAACGCTCTCTGATCGCTATGGTAATGTTTAAACATCCCTTCAAAATAAGATACAGACACACCACAACAATGAACATGAACATTTTATTTTCATGGAAATTTTAACTCATGACAATGACAAATCAATGGGAACCCTGAGCTTGTTTTCTCTGCAACGAGATAGTCCCATCTGGGAGTGATGGGAGACAATGACACCCGAAGTGTGTTGTAAAGGGCCGTGGGGGGGGGGGGAGAGAAGGTGTCCTTCACGGCCCACCTCCAATTAATCGATGGACCACATGTGGTCCACGGCCCACAGGTTGGGGATCGCTACCGTAGAGTTCAACAAGAGTTTTGGGGTATAAGCTTTCAAGGGTCAAAGCTCTGAAAAGCTTATAGCCCAAAACTTTCGTGGGTCTCTAAGGTGATAATGGACTCAATCTAGCTCTTGAAAAATTTTAGAGTACTGTTCTGTGTGTATTCACTGCTCTATACCCCTTGGAATGGCCAAGACCCCATATCTCAAACTATACACCCTCAATGCCAATATATGAAGGAAGAGGAAATACTCTAAGGGAAAGAATAATGCACAAATTCAGTAACTCAACTTACAGATGTGTTGAGAGCGCCTGAAGTATCATTGCCAAGTGGACAGGTAGTACCTTGAATGACTGGGCAAAGGAGGGGGGCAAGCAAAAATGGCAGAAGGCAACACTGAACCAACTGCTGCAGCCAACAGGATATCCATTAATACATTCTCTTTCTGAATACAGAATGATGTATCTAATTATATGCTGGAATTCAGAGAACCCACTGTGCATGAACAGAAAGCATGTTTTGTGTGTGTGTGTGTGGGGTGAGGGGCTGTTAACTCTTCCTTCCAGTTGTATACCCTTGTACCAAGTTAACACATTCTCTGAAGGCTACCCAGCCTTCGTCCTCTGGTTTTCTGAAAGGAAAGGAATTTCAAAGCAGCTTACAATCACCTATCCTTCATCTCCTAACAACAGTCTCCTTGTGAGATATTTGAGGCTCTGAGAGAAGTGCAACTAACTCAAGGTCACCTAGCTGGTTTCATGTGAAGGAAGAATGGCTAATCAAACCCACTACTCCAGATTAGAGGCCCCTGCTCTTTACTATGCCAAGCCCCCCAAAAGTCCAGCATGTTTATACATGGCTTTCTAGATCCTTCATCTAGGAAAGCGCTCTTCTTAGACAAGCTCACCCACAGGGAATCTCTGATTTTCTCCAGACTACTCCATGTATATGTAGTGGCCACTGATTCTAAACAAAAGAGCAAGCACCTCCTTACCAATCAACTATGTAAGCAACAGCTGCACAGCTGCTTTACTATATGATTTAACTCAGAGGTAGTCAAACTGCGGCCTTCTAGCTTTCCATGGACTACAATTCCCATGAGCATCTGCCAGTGAACGCTGGCAGGGGCTCATGGGAATTGTAGTCCATGGACAGCTGGAGGGCCGCAGTTTGACTACCCCTGATCTAACTAAAGGAATACACTGAATCTCTATCTATTATAATCTCACTAATTCACGCAAGAACCACCTCTATATGTTGCTAGTTTGCAATGTAATCTCCATTTGGGTATAACAAATAAAATGGAACCATTATAACCAGAATATTATACACCCTTAAGCATCATGTTTCTCTGTGGCCTTACAGTTATTCTGAATGTTTAGCATAAACCAAATTAAGGATTTTTTTTTAATGTGCATCTGCTAGACGCACCTCCATTAAAAAATACACTAAGGTTCTATTAAGAATTCTCAGTATGGAAGATATCACAGAGTAATATTTTATTTATGGCAGCCTACGCTATCCCACCTGCAGAGAGCATGATTAAAACTGTAGGTTTTTATCTGCATTTTAATTATGAATGCAGCTTTTACAGACATTTATAAACAGAATTATCTAATTAGTAGCTTAAGATGCTTCAGGATATTATCCCACATCTAAAGGTAGGGAAGTGGAGTACAGTTTTTACGGCACACTAGCAATTAGGACTTACTTTGCCACACACTCATGTATGCTTTAAGCAGCTGTTTCCTGCTTTCTATTCTAGTGAGTCATAAGTTTCTTCGAAGGCTTACATTTGGAATCTGAGGCCTATGCTGCTGGCACACATATGAAAATAATTGAATAAACTGGCAGTCAAAACCCAGTTAGTTACTTGCTTGATGGCGGACAAGGGGATAAATGTGCAGCATGGATGGCACAACTCAAGTGAAAGAAAAGCACACAAACACCAGAACGAACAAATTAAAAAAAGGAAACAGTCACTATAATGTCTTATTTAATACTATCAGCATAACCTGACTCAGTTCCAAATCATTAAGACAAACCAACAGAATTACAGAAACAAAGATGTCTAATTCTATAAAGACATGATAAAAACCTTTATGAGAAGACGCTCCTTACCTATAAAGGAGCCTTTTTATGGCTCAGTATTTTAACACATTTACCTTTCAGTACTGGGAACCAGTACAGCTAGTTCTGCTACAGCATAGTTGTCAAACTCCTGAAGAGTGATGTATTACTGAAAACTATTTTGGTGCTTTGTAGCTGTCCCATAAGAAATACAGGAATAGCAGCAGAAAGCATATTTGCCAAACTGTATGCTCACAGTACAATTTCTGTATGAAGCACTATAAGGTGCACACAAAGTGCAGGACTTGCCACTGTTGGGTTCTCCAAAACAACTTGTATTCTCCACAGTGCTACAGCAACTATTTCTTTAGAATTTTTAGTTGTGCTCTAACGCTTCTAAAACCTCACATTCAAGGAGGACTGACTGCATCAAATCTAGCACACACCGTTGTAGAAAGGTGAACATGAGAAAAGTGCATACTACGATTATTCTTGAAAATGGTCTTCAAGGCAATTTTGATTTGCTATTCTGGCAACTGCACACTTCTTTATTTATTGTTTAAATATAGATATATATAGGCTTGCCTTTCTTCCAGGTACCTGGGGCACAAGGCAATTAGCAGAGAATTTAACACAATAAAACGTAATTAAAACTTCACAGAACTAGCACAGTAATACACAAGATCCAAATCCCATCAGAATCCCAATTGCAATCTTCCAGTTCTCTTATTAAGTCCTAAACCAAAGCCAAACTCAACACACCCTGCTTGACCAGGTTATGCAAGCAAAACGAGACAAAAACTAGAACATGTTGAACAATGGCAGACACAATATCTTGCAAAGAACTGCTACGGAATCTATTATAGTGGAGAATGCATTCTTGAACCAAGGATTTGTGGAACAGAGGAAGAGATTATCTGCCTTTTCTTCTTAGATCCATTTCTTTAAGCATTCCTTCCTCTTCAATAAGGCGGTACATCTCTCTTAGAATTATGCCTACTGAACCAAATGTATACTTATCCTTGAAAGTGTGTTTTTGCATTAAAGAAAGCACAAGCAAATTTAGTCACTATTGTTCTTTGTTGCCATATTGGAAGCGTACCTATGTTATTTCTGACAACAGTTCATAAAACCCAGAAGCTACTTACATTTAGAATGTCTATCGCAGAGGGCTGAAGAACGCATGTCACAGAGCCGTATAGTTCCTTTGCTACTGCTGTAGACAAACACATTACAATGATGGGGGTGGAACTCTGCTGCAGTTATCACCTCTGTCAATTCCTCCATGTTAGCAGGCTTTATATCTACAATGTCTGAAATTTGCTTGTAAAGGTCAGAAACGTTCTGGAAATATGTGTCTGGGCATTTCTTGATGAGTCCTTCTAAAGTAGTGGCAATCACTAGCGCCAAATTTGCAATTACCATCAACCAAAGAGTCACATGACTACTACAGAACCTCCCCATGAGTCTTAACTATTTTAACTTTAATATTAGTATTAACTATTAAATTCACAGCTATAAATTACCAGATTCTTCTGAGCATGTACAATGTCTTTCTACACCCCTGTCGAACCTGAGCCAGCCCTTGTGTATCTATAATACGGGCAGGGTGGGGAGGGATGTCCTCTCTGCATCCTCTGTCTCCACAGAACGAGAGAAAGTCTTCCAGAGGAGAGGAAACTGGCTGTGGAGGAAAGGGAATAACTCCCCCCTCCCACACCCAAACACACACTATGGCAGCTTGCTCTTTTCCTGGGTGGTCACTGCAGTGGTTGATGCACTTTGTCTTCTCTGTGACCAGCTTGCTCTCTTTTTGGAGGCTGTCCAGGTGATGGGAGGAGAGTGTAGGAGCTGTGGAGAAGTGTGAGTGGGTTGCTGAAAATGATTGGCCCTATATAACTCCATCCCTGGCATGAGATTTGCAGTTCAGGGAGGCTTAGTCACTCTACAGCAAAAGCTATTTCATAGTGGGAACAACCTGCCAACCACAATGACCTTCCTCATCTTCCTGGAACATGGGGCGATTGCAACATTGAGGGACTGTGCACAGAAGAGCCAAAAAGAAACATGTCAAAGAGCCAACGAATATCACTATCCTAAACTGTGCTCAGAACTGATATTTGTAGCATAGCTTTTCCAAAAGCCGAATGTCTTATTTATTTACATTTTGATATCTAGGCCTCCTTTCCCCGCAAACGGGCTTAGGCTGGCTCACAACATAAAAATCACATTTAAAACATAATAAAACAACTAAAAAGTTAACATCTACTACTTCTATTATCTTTCCAAAGCAGCATTTCAAAATCAAAGCTGACAATTTATCAAACTGCTAAGAAATCCATACATACAGTATACAAAAGCGAGCACAGGTTTGTGGCCTGGTTTACACATGCAACACAGTGTGGTGGGTGAATGGGCTCTCTCTTTAGTCTTCTGGTCAAAGAGGCAATTAGCAGTAAAAGTCACATTCCCCCTGGTTAAAAGAAACAAAACTCTTTGCAACCATAAAGTCAGCACATTAGAGAGAGAGGTTCTAGCCTAGCTTTTTATAGGCTGTGTTAGTTGTTCAATTACAAGCAATTATTAATACAGGAGAACTCTGAAAAAGTGTAACCCCACACCTCCAGTCTGAAGAATTCCATCACCTCAGCCTTCTGCTAGCCTCTTAACTAGTTCATTGTGCTTTATTATGTAGCCCAGGCCTAAAACAATATACCAGCTGATATCTCCAACTTTCATGTGTTATTAAATTGCAAGAACTGTGGATATGAAGCTACCTCTTTCAGCAAGAAGCTTGTAGGAACTTCAGGGGTTAAGTTGTTCAGCGTGGAGTAGGGCAGGTATATGTGAGTATATACTCACATATACAGCTGGCCATCCAAATGCTCAGTAAATCACTGTACTGTCAGCCAAGAGTTACCAAATATAGCATTGGATATGGCAGGACATTTAAAAGAAAAATTTTAAAACTTGAAACTACAGCATGGGTCAAAAGGCATGAAATAAGTTTCCTAAGGAAGATAGGAAGAAAACAGCAGTCCCCATTACTCTTGTTATTCTGACAGAGCTGTGAACTTTGCATTCCCTTGTTTCAGGAAATACCCCTTGCTTTTCTTATAATGCATGCTTTGCATCTTGAAAAATCATTATACTAGAAGCCTAACAAATATTATTATTATTATTATTATTATTATTATTATTATTATTATTATTATTATTTTAATTACCCACCACTCCCAGACTAGCTGGCTCATGGCAGGTTACAAGGTAAAACCCCACAATAAAACACATTCATCCTACATTATTAACCTCTGGAGGTAACAGTACATTCCAAACCCAGTTCCCTCCACCCCTTTCCTCCCACTCAACGACAGCAATCTATGCCCTGCTGGGAGGGATAATAGGGGAGTAGCCTGATGAACAGATAACCCATATAGAGTAATATAGGTGTTTTGCAACCTACAAAACTGACCGATGATAGCCATTATAGAGGCAATTAGCAGTAAACATTTCTAGTAATCACAATGTTTTAAATATATTGCAACAGAAGAATAACAGCAAAAAGGATACTAAAACTTCTATCTGTGATTTCTAAATGCCACAGGTTGATTCTTAGGTCATCTGCGGAAAGGTACGTTTCATGATCACTATTAACTGAAATAGAGTTTATGTGATACGTGTGTGCATTTGCAAATATCCTTCGGGGACTTGCTTCTACCATTAGGTCCATGGGTTTCAAGATTGGCACCTAAAATGGAGAACATAATAAGTTTGTTTCTGAAGTTTGCAGTATTTAATAAAATAATAATATACTAATTGAAGAGTTACAACAGTGGTTGGTAATGTACTTACTCCTGCAATACATTTTAAATTTAGTGTCAAATTGTATTATAGGCATTCCAGGTTTGTAGGATTCCAAAATTACTAATCCATCAGTATACAATAAAATTGTATTTTTCAGTTTAGCCTTAATTTGTTCATCAAACATATAGGTATCAAGGGCCTCAGCAGTGAATTAAGATTTCTACCACAAGAAAGCCAAATTCTCTCATTAGTCATTTACAAATTCTGCCACATCTTTCTCATCAAAAGTCAACTAGCATTCACATCAACATTCGAAAAGACTGAATGTATTTCAGCTACCACAGAGATGCCTCCTCCCTTTATAAGACATCCTTGCACTGGTCATAAAAGTGTCACCAACTATACAACGCACTTCAACGTTCTTTGAGAAGAGGATAGAGACTCTGTACATGATAGTACCAATTCACACTTGTGAGCACTTGCAGACTTCATGTCTGCAATGGGGATCACTGGAAATCTAAATTCAATAGTATTTCAACCATAATGAATGCTCCTATCTTCTGCACTTTAAAGTAAAAAGTAATTTATAAAATAATGTTCAACATACGCCAAGCAAAGAGAGATGGCTGAATACTTTTCAAATGCTGCTACCATACTGTGTGCTAGTTGTTTTAATCTGGAGGACCACAGGTTGACTACCCCTGCTCTAGCACATCTAACAAAGAAAACTAAACACAACAAATAACCTATTTGTTCTGAAATTTTTCTTTTAGACTTTTATAAGTGACAATTATTTGAAGGAGAAGTTTATAGCCTGCTTTTCACTACCCTAAGGAGTCTCAAAGCAGCTTACAATTGTCTTGCCTTACTCTCCCCACGACAGCAACCCTGTGAAATAGATGGGGCTGAGAGAGTTTATAAAGAACTGTGACTGCCCCAAGGTCACCCCAGCTGGCTGCATGTGGAGGAAGAGAGGGGAATCAAACCCGGTTCTCTAGATTAGAGTCCAACATTCTCATATCACTAAAACACTCTGGTGTTCTTTTAAGAAGATAATTGAGAACTTTTTAACATTTAAACATCTAGTACATTTTCCCCAACAACAGAATACCAGGTTACTTAGATTTCATTGGTTCTAGATAGCAAGATACCCTTAATGCGGTGATTCTAAACGGATCCCGAAGTCTTCCATCTTCATCTTTCAAGTTATAACCTTCAGCTCTCTTATCCCTTTCACTGATTTTCCATAATTTAATAGTTTTATCTAAAAGGGAAAAGACATTTTGAAATTGTTCAAGTTATTTATAGTTATATTTGATTATCTGCTGATATAGGAAAGGCTGTGAGGAACATTCACTTTTTTACCTTCTGCAAATGCCTACATGTGGAATGAAGCAGGATTCAGCCTCCCCCCCCCCCCAGTCTTTTGACAAACACAGAGCATTTTTGCAGAGAAAAAGATACAGGCTTTCCCCTCACCTCTTGGGGATCCTTCAATAAGGGAAGAAAGAGAGCAAGCCCCTCCCTGCTTCTTTTCTAGTACCTGACTGACAAGGTAAGTCTTGTTTAATCTCCAGCAGCTCTTTTCTGTCACTGCTTCAGACTACTATGAAGCCTGGGAGATGCAAGAAAGACTGTTTTGCTTCTGTGCATTTTGTGTAATTCATAGAAATCTCCAGGGAAAATTATTCACTACCAGCAAACTGGCCAAAGGACTCGGGGAGCTCGGAGCACAGTTTGCTCTGGTTTTGCTCGTAATGGTAAGAAATTAACTATGCAATTCACTGAAGCTGCTCAGCATGACTGGAAATCTAAACCAGTGAGCACTCTGAGTGCTGAGATTTCAATAGGCATTCTTCTTATACCTGAAAACACTGCAGCCATAAGGCTTGCAAGGTTCTGTTTTGTTTCAAATGAAAGCTTAAATTTTGTGGCCAATAACACATTCTATTCTCCAGCAGAATCATAACACACATGCAACACAAGGCACAGGTTATTCTTGAAGTAAAAAAGAAAAATTAGGATGCCTTTTTGGGTACATGTGAACCACCCCGAGATTGCAGGGCTGAAAGGCGCGGCCTAGAAATAAATATGATTAATAATAAAATAAATGATTTGCAAATAAGGTTTACAGTATAAAGAACCATCCTGTTATTTTCTAAAAAGCCTAAGCTTCTGTGCAACTAAACTTGCAAATGTATCCACCCACTAAAAATCATAAAGGAAAAACCTCTAAAAGCTTCAATAGTAAGCTTACATTTCAATATTTCAAAATGCACACTTTTTATGACTAAGAGATTTTTCATATGAACTAGAAGACACTTTTAATGCAAACATATCTTTAACAAAAATTATATATATAAAGCTGGCATATAAATTCTGGAAAATACACTAAATTAAAGGCAAGGAACATAAAAACTTTGAACATCTGTTTGTATTTTTAACTTTAAGAAAATTATACTTTACCATATTTCTTCAGCTATTCTACCCTATTAAGACCAAAAATGTGCTCTCCAAATTATGAGCCACTTATACTCAAAATACGGTTTTATTATAAGGTTTTCTACCTTTGTTTTTCTTTTAGTACATTAAAAAACATAATTTGCATAGACCGATAGATTCAAAATAGCAAAAGGAAAACTAGTTTTGCTAGGTAAATATGCTCACTGCCCTTGTTGTTTGATAAACTTCTGGGGGATTTCTTACATTAACCAGGAAACTAACAGGATTACTTAAAAACCTCTAACAATAATAATGAGTGAAACTGAGAAACTCAAGGAATAATCTTAGGAAGGTCTTAGGAAGAAATAAATCCAGTTTTATACAGTAAGTCTTATTCCCAAAAATGGATTGCAGGCAAAGTAAACCTTCAGTTTCTCTAGTACTATTATCTTCTTAGGGTGAAACTGTCAATCAGCAAAATACATTATCAGTCCTTAAATAATTAATGCTAGCTTATATACTACTCAAGACAAGACTATAGTAAACTGGCATCATCAAATACATGGGCCTTATTTGAATACAACTATTTTGTGTATAACTCTGTAAATATTTAAAAATCCATTTACAACTGTCCAATTTTAATGAGATTGGGATGTGATTACAGGATAAATATAATTCCTGAACAAGCAACAGCACTTTTCATGCACGTAATCATGGCACTAAACAAGCTGTAGAAAGACAACAAAACCCTCTGACTTCCTTTACTTCCCTGCCACTCTCACATACAGAACCTGTTCTTCCATGAATAGGAGAACAGAGATCATAGTGGACAGCTTCATTAAGGTAAGAGGGCATGTGAAGAGAGGACTAGGGACCTTTCAAGAAGTACTCCGCAACAGTGTGGCCACAGATTGTTATGGGTATTTTAGAAAGAGCCCCCCTCCCCCCCATTTGCCTGTATGTAAGATGATAGGAGCCAGCAAACAGAACAGGACAGCCATACAAGTTGCTTGAGTGGAAGTACCTCTGCCTGGTAAGCAGAAGGTCCCAGGTTCAATTCCTGGCATCTCCAGTTAAATGGGATCAGGCAGTAGATTTTGTGAAAGACCCCAGACTGAGACCCTGGAGAGTTGCTGCCAGTCTGACTAGATAACACTGACTGTGATGAACTGAGAGTCTGATTCAGTATAAGGTAGGTTCATGTGTGATTATATTAGAAATTATGTAATCATTGTAATTATAAAGTACCAAGAAACCTAGATGTATTTAATCACTTCATTTCTAGAGAGCCTATAACAAAATATATATTTTATAAAATTCCTTACCATTGGTAGATAATAAGAAGTGAGCAGCATTCTGTTGTGGTAACCACCTAATTTTATTAATCTTTTCCTCAATTTCTAGACTTTTCAAGTAGTCAAACTCAGGTTCATGACTTTGAAAGGTACTGTAAACATTATACTCTCCCCTTGAATGAGGACGACTTTTATTCTGCAAGGAAGCAAAAACAGTATAAAGGAGTTCTAATGTAATTCGCATATACCAAGAGGATTTTTTAAGAAGTTACCAATAAAAAATGTCATGTAATTTTCAAAGGTATCGTGTTCATGACAAATGTAACATTTTAACTGGGGACCTCTGAGATCACAGCTCATTCTCTTAGCCACTACAGTATACCAGTGTAAAAAAGGACAACATTCTCTCAGAAGAACTCACTAGACACTCCAAGCACATGGAATTATTTAAAATGTTTACATTGCACCTTTCAACCATACAGAGTAAACACTTAAAATAACTGTATAGTTTTCAAGAACATTTAAACAGTTCTTTTGGCTTTGGTTGATATGTTCTCTAGAGATTTTTTCAATAAATCAGAGGAGAAACTTACTATATTTATACTCTGCTTTTACTAAAGAAATTTCATCTGTGGCTTCCTGTAAATCCATATTTCTCTTCCTTTATAAAGGTTATTTCACATTATATATTCACTACACAAATAACCACCTATGAACAGTAAAGAAGTACATACACGGTTGCATGTTACATCTGTTCTCACAGCACGTTTATTTGCCTACTTCTTACAGTGGCATAAGTAGTTGCACTTCTATCCATGCCGTAAAAAAGGGTGAAGCAGTCTCCTTGCCCCACCATGCAAAACTAAGGATTAATAGTAAAGAATCCCTGTGAATATTATTCTTTAACATCTCTTAATCATTACTTACACAATTTATAAGAAAGGTTGAATGGAATGGTTTCTCTACAATGGAAAGATTTCTCTACATATTTTAAGCTTACTTATGAATGAAGTAGGCATCTTCATTTCCCCCCACAAATGTCTAAATTCAAAGGTAAAATGCTTAATGTATCCTGGAAGATGATTGTGGCATAATGGCTTCTGGAGAAAAAACAATCATTCCCTAACCTGCCAAGTGCTTCAACTATGGATCAAATTCAATAAAACAGAATAGACTAAAAGCTATTCACGAACACACCATGGATTCAAGTCAACTTGGTGACGTGATTGTGCAATGTCACTTTCTTTAAACAAACACTTAGTAAAGCTGTGTTAATAACCCACTTTCATTATTTCAAATTGCACTGACCTCTGGTTCCCTTTGAAATATAACCACTCTACCACCTTTGTCTCCTGTTGCAAGAAGATCTCCAGAGTAATTAAATTCAACTGTTGAGATAATGTCAGCTGTAAACATAAAACACAGACAATCAGTATTAGCATCATAATGTGTAAAGTGAACTCAAGACATTTAACAAACAACTATGTCACATTAATGGTCAAGCTGATTCTTAAAACTGCAGCCATTATCTTCAGCAATGACTGCTATTTTTAAAACAAAAGGACAGTTGTGAAATAATATACTAGAACACCACAATAATTGTAGTACTGAGTCTCCAATGTTCAGAAACATTTGTTGGGTGGTAATCCTGATGTAGTTGCTTTACACAAACTGAGAAGCCACTGTATGGACACCATTTGGTGTCACTGACTGGTTCAAAATTGAGAAAGGTTGTATTCTTTCCCCCTTCCTGTTTAACTTGTGTACTGAGATCATTATAAGAAAGACTGAACTCAAAGAATCAAGCAATCAAGTAATCAAATAATCTTCAGACCCTCCTATCAGAAACTAAGGAAGGCCTAGAACAGCTGATTACAAAGGTCAATGAAGTAAGTAAGAAATATGGCCTTTTCTTAAACACTTAAAAGACAAAAATAAAGACCACTGCAAAAACAGACATGTCACAATAAAAATGGATGGCGAGGAGATAGAATGAATTCAATCATTAATTTTTCTTGGATCACTAATTGACATGAGTAGTGATTGCAGCATAGAAATAAAACACTGAATGGCTCTGGGTTGCTCAGCAATGATGAACTTGAACCGAACATGGAAAAGCAAGGACTTAAGCCTAACTACCAAATGTAGATTAGTTAGATATATCATATTTCCAATAGCCATTTATGGTTGTGAAAGTTGGACAATGCAAAAATCAGACAAGAGAATAATCAATCAATTTGAACTCTGGTGTTGGAGAAGGCTTCTGTGGGTTCCATGGATAGCAAGTCACAAACAAGGAAATACTACAGTGCATAAAGCCTGCTGTATCACTGGTAGGGAAAATCATGAAACTCCAGCTTACTTTCTTTGCCCATATCATGCAAACCAACTCAATGAAGAAAGCAATTATACTAGGATTTGTTAGTGGTAAAAGGAAACCAGGCTGACAGAGTGGTGGTTGGATGTGATTGGGGTGGACACTGACCAGAACACTGCATGGCTGAGGGAGGTGGTGTGAGATTGGGGACTGTGGTGACAGTCATGCCATGGGATCACCAAGAGTTAGACACGACTGAATATCTGACAACAGCAACAACAATCCTATGGCTGCTTTCTTAGGAGTAAGCTCCATTAAACAAACTGGTACTTACAGCAAAGCAAATGTGCACAGGATTGCACTGTTAATTTATGTGCTGATATGAAATGCAGAATTAATAAGAAAAAATATCCTACAGAAATTTCTTTCCTGGCCAAAAATACCACATCAACCATTGGATACATACCGTGAAGGGTCCTTCTCCCTGGGGTATAAGAGGACATGTTGTTGGGTGAGTTTCCACCGCTGGGTAATGGGAGATAGGAACTTCAAAGTTCTTCTGGCCACTAGATGGAACTCACCCCCTCCCTTCCTTAGTTTGGCCACTCCCATAGCAAATTATGTACTATATATAAACGCAACTCAAATTCCATGGGAAAGGGGCCCTTCACAATACGTATCCAATGGTTGTTCTCCCCCTGGGGTGAGGGCATCTTCTTGGGACCTCCCAAAGCTGCATCCCACTTAGGGTGGGCCATCATCTTCCTTCCTGATTACCTGTTGCAAAACTATCTGGCTGAAAGTTGCCTCTGCTGAGCTGTAGACATCAATCTTGTATTGCTGGAAGGGTTGATGGATTTGCCCACGTGGCTGCCCTGAAAATTTCCTGTACAGAGGCTCTGCTGAATAAAGCTGCTGATGTAGCTGTACTTCTCACTGAATGAGCTGTTATCCTCGCAGGAAGAATTAGTTTCTGTGCCTATATGCTTCCTGCTCTTAGGCACCACCCTATCGCTACGCTGGACATCTTTGAACCTTCACTTGGCTTCGGTATGGACACAAATAACGCTTCTGATTTTCTGATACTTTCCGTCCTTATCAGTAATGCCTTTAGAGTTTGTCTTACATCCAGAGTATGCCATAAGATTTCCGTTGAAATGTACTGGTTTTGGACAAAAGGATGGTAGAATGATGTCCTGGTGACATCATCATGAAAGGATGACAACACCTTTGGCTTCAAGGTTGGATCCACCCACAGGATTACCTTATCCTTATGGAACACACAAATTTCTTTCTTGATGGATAGAGCTGCAAGTTCCGAAATTCTTCTGGCTGATGTCACAGCTATTAAGAATATGATTTTCATCCTTAAGTGTTTTAAGGAAGACTCCATTATCAGCTCTAATGGTGATTAAATCAGACCTGTCAGAATTTTATTTAGGCTCCAGGTGGGGAACCTATGCTGTGGTTCCTTCTCCTGAGCTGCCCCTTTCAGAAATCTGGTAGCATGTGGATGCTTTGACACAGGTCTCCCCTTAAAGTTGGGATATACTGATACCAGTGTCGCCACCTGTCTTCTCAGGGTGGCTACCTTCATCTTCTGTGCTAGTCTGCCTTGTAGAAATTGCAGGATGTCTCTAAGTTTTAGAGACATGTGATATACTTTCTTCTGCCTACAGCACCTAACAAAGGATTTGCAAGTCGTGTTCTATATTCTGTTTGTTGATTGCTGCTGAGAAGACATCAAAGTGTGAAGCACCTCACTGCTGTAGCCCTTTATAATTTGTTGCTTCCGCTCAATATCCAGGTGATCAGTTTCAGCCATTATGGATACGGGTACCACATTGTGGGCCTGAACTGGAATCCTGATTGCGGGTTGCAATGACAACCTGACTAGTATTGAAAACTACGGCCATCTTGGCCATGCTGGGGCTATTAGTACTGCCTCTGCTTTTCAGCTTCTTATTCTTGTAAACACTCAAACAAGAAGCAGCGGAAAAGTGCACACAAAGACTTTCACCCATGGTGCCATTAGTGCATCCATGTTGAATGCTGCTGGATGAAAGTATCTTGACATGAATCTCTGGGTCTGCCTGTTGAACAAAGCTGCGATCAGATCTATCTCTGGTCTTCAGAAGTGACATGCCACCCGATCAAAAAGCTCTGGTTTCAGTTGCCACTCTGAGGTCTAAATCATTGTCCTGCTTAGCCAATCTGCCCAGATATTTTTCTGTCCAAGAATGTGTTTTGCCCTTAGTGACAGCAGGTACCTCTCTTCCCAGTGAAGTACCCTCAGTGCCTTCTTGTGCATGCTGGATGACTTACAGGCTCCTTGGTTGTTTATATATGCCTTGGTGGCAGTATTGTCAGTTGAAATTAATATATGTTTTACCTCTTGCTTTAAGTGGATCAGGGCCAGAAACACCACCCACATCTCCAGAACATTTATTGGCAGTTGAGACTCTTGGAGCAACTCCTTTCCCTGCATTGTTTTTCCTTCTAGGGTGGCTACCCAGTCTGACAGGCTGGCATCTGTGAATACCTTCAGGCGAATGAACATCTTCCCTTGTCTTAGGTTCTCTTTTCTTGTCCACCAAGTGAGGTTTCACTTTATTTCCAGGGGAACTACAAGATTCTAATCCCTCGTGTGTGTGATGTCGTTTTTGAAGGCTTTCAGAAAGTTCTGTAAAAGTTGAGAGTGAGCCCGACCCCACTCTACTGTGTTAGGTTTGAAATCAATGTGCCCATCTTGCTCTTGATCACCTGATTAGCCAAGGTCTTGATTTTCTGTATCTTTTTGTCTGTCATGTAAAAACAGGTCTTTCGTGTATCTATCTCTACCCCAAGATGTTATAGTGACTGAGATGGTGTCAGTGACCTGTTCTGAATGTTGAGTAGAAACCAGCAACCTTGTAAGGTTTCCATGGCCTTCTTGGTGTGACTCATGGCTTGTTCTTTGGATTCCACCTGCAGTAACAAGTCGTTGAGATACGGACTAATGCGTACCCCCTGACCTCTGAGCAGAGCTACTGGTGTAATAAGCATCTTTGATAACACCCTAGGTACTGTTGTGAATCCGAAAGTAATGCTCTGAACTGATAGTGACTTGTTCGTACACAGAAGCGTAGGTATTTCTTGTGTTCCTCCAGAATCAGGACATGGAGATATACCTCCATAAGGTCCATGGACATCAGATATTTTCCTTTGAGTAGGGCTTGAGTAGAGATCGATTTTAACATTTCCATAAGAAATCTGTACGTACATGTTGGGAAATTTTAGGTCCATGGCTGCTCTCCAATCTCTGTTTGCCTTGGGTACTGTAAAGAAGTCTGAGTAGACCCCCATCTTTTCTGTTGGTGATACATGTTCCAGGTTGGGCAGACATGCTTCCTCACATGACCCTTCCTGCCCAGCCACAGGACCTCCATCTTTTACGGACTGAGCTTCAGACAACTCTGCTTGAGCCACCTCATCACTTCTTCCAGGCAGCTGGCTAATGTTTCTGGGAGAGAATCAGGGCAGTCATCCATCAAGAGGAAGAGCTGGGTGTTGTCCATATATCGGTGACAACTCAGCCTGAACTTCCATACCAGCTGGGCAAGAGGGCGCATGAAGATGTTAAATAGGAGGACCGCTCCTTGCAGGACTCTGCATGTGAATTGGTGGCGGCTTGAAGATTTCTCTTCTAGTGCTAACCTCTGTCCACGACTCTGGAGAAAGGAGATCAGTCATTGAAGTGCTGTCCTCCAAATTCTGGTGTCAGCGAGATGAGCTAGAAGTCTTTTAGTCCCTCATTTGTCTCAGCTATAACACCACAGAAAGGAGAGGAGAGACAATAGGGACTGAGATAAAAATATAAGAGAAAAAAGTGGAACTACTTGCAGCTGTAGTACTCTAGTTCTGCATCTCCTACAAAAAGCCTGCTCTCGATAAGGCAGGAAATGAATTGTAGGGTGCTGGACACCAGAAGTCTGAAATTAAGATCTGTTTCATTGACTGCTTGATAAGAATCACCTGTGCTAAGATGCCACCTCCCCAGTAAGAAGCACCCCTTCCAAACAGAAAAAGCTCAACCTTCTATTTACATAGATCATTTATTACAATTATTCATTTTTATTTGACTCTTATGCATTTCTATGCAAAAGGTGCCCAATATGTCTCACTCCCAAATAATACAATCCACTAAAAAATTATAACTTTGGGACATGCTATTAGATGGATCTGGAGTGATAAGTGGCATGAATTATTAAAGGTTTTATAGAAGGAAGGTGACAAACTTCAAAACTGGCTGTCCAGGGTATTGTGACTCCTTGCAAGGAAGTTAAGCATCAGCTTTACAAGCCTATCTTCTCTTGAACAAATGGATTTCCAACATTGGCTAAAACCTTTTAAAATACTTACCGTATTTGCCGGCGTATAAGACGGCTTTTTTCCTCTGAAAAACATGCCTCCAAGTGGGGGGGCCGTCTTATACGCCGGGTGCTCTTCTGGCGAGCCGCAAGCGGCGGCAAGCGGCGAGCGGCGGTGGGCGGCGGCGAGCGGCTCCCCCCCACTGGGTGAGCTGCGCCGGCGGGCGGCGAGCGGCGAGCGGTGGCGGGTGGCGGGGAGCAGCGAGCGGCTCCCCCCCACTGGGTGAGCAGCGCCGCGGGCGGCGGGCGGCGAGCGGCAGGCGGCGAGCGGCTCCCCCCCCCACTGGGCTCACTCAATATTTTGAGTTGAAATGTTGGGGGGTCGTCTTATACGCCCAGTCGCCTTGTACGCCGACAAATACGGTAGTTACCTTAAACAGTTTATGACTAAAATGTAGCAAACACCACACATGGGGACATTCAAAACACTGCCCAAGAAGAAAATATTTTTGCAACAGATTTTGGTTGTTTGTTTTCACTGACCCTATGTTTGTTTGTTTTCTTGGTAATTTATCTATCAAATGTTACTGCATTTGTTTCCTCCCTTGGTCCTCACACGATTATGCATTTCATGTGAACAGCCACAGCCACACTATCAGAGATTGAACATAATCATCAGACCGATTCAAATCACTTAGCATTTTGAAAGCAGTAGCATTCTTGAACTCTACTGAGAAAACACAATGGAGAAAATTTGAACGCACCTGTAGTGCTTTATATGAGATACCGAATTACTAGACACCAGTGAGGTAAAAGTCATTTGCAGGGGTGGGAAGAAATAAGATATTATAAAACGAGTCCAATAAGGCAGTGGTCCCCAACCTGCGGCCGGCGGCCCAGTGCCGGGCCGCTAAGGCCATGGCGCCGGGCCACAGCTCTCTCTCCCCGCCCCCCCGTAAAAAACTTCCCAGGCCGCAAGCTTGCGGCCTGGGAAGCTTCTTACTGCGGGAGGGCGGGGAGAGGGAATCAGGGCTGGGCCGCGCATTTGCGCGGCCCGATGCGGGGCATGGCCCGTGCGGGTGCGGCCCGATGCGGGCGTGGTCCGCGTGGGCGCGGCCCGATGCCCTGCCGGTCCCCAGCCTCAGAAAGGTTGGGGACCACTGCAATAAGGCCTTTAAGACCAACAAAGATTTATTCAAGGTGTGAGAGCTTTCAAGTGAAGGCACTCTTCCTCAGACTTTAAATTTAAATTTGAAGTTAAGGATGGGCACAAATCAGCTCATAACCCAAAATTTGGCATGAACCTGGGAAGCTTTGGAGCCCCTGAACCAATGTTTGGGAAAGTAAGAACATTTATTGAACTTTTGTCATATTTGGGGCCAACTGAGCGAAGCACAGTCTGCAGCTGAGCTGTTAGGTTTAAATGGCTACAAGCCATTTCAGCAGTCAATTTCAGTCATCCCCCTGGTTTCAAGCTACTAGCCATTTAACCCTTCCCAGGTAAACCCCCCCCCCCACATGGCTGGGAGAAAGGGAAAACTCACTGGACTGGCTCAGATGGGGGCCTTCTGTCTTTGTTCAGGGACTGCCAGAACTGAGCCAGACTTTTTGGGTTTATGCCCATCCCTATTTAAAGTGATGGAAGAAGATCAAGAATGTAAAGGCTAATTTGTCGCAATAAATAATCTTAGAACAAAAAGGACTTTCTCAGATTTCACTTGTCCATGTGGCTCATCTGTTGCAAACACATCAAGACTTTCCCACATTTAGCCTGCTATCGCAAACTATGTACTAATCAGTCTCATCACTACTGAAACAATATTCTCATATTACCCATCTTTCTCCAATGCCTGTCAACCCTAGTGTTCAGTGGTCCTTGCAGGTGTGTTCAGAATAAAAGCATGCTAATAGCATGCAAAATAGTCAGTGCAAATGCATAAGTATTTATAATTATAAAATTATATAACAATAAAAGGCAAATACAGCCAAACAGGGTAGATGATAGGGTAAAATAGGTTAATATTATAAACTAAAATAGGGTATAGTATTTATAATTATTTTACCATGAAACAATAATTGTACTTTCCACAGGAAAACAGATATTCAGCTTAGTAGCATCATTTGAGAGAAAGAGAATATACAATACATCTGTAGGTTATCAGGAAGGAACAAGAACATCTCTGCACTAGGAATTTTAAATATATAGAGGAGTCTGGGGACAGTGTAGTTTTTAGTACTCTCAATGGTTAAAGTACCTATCTGAAATTCTGGTCCAAATTGTGGAATGATGTTCTGTGTAAAAAGTTACAACTTTATCTTGTTAATGCCAGATAGTACATGTTTTAAGTTGCACACTCTGAATGCTGAGAGGTTAAACTAAAGCTACCTGTCCAAGAAGTTGAAAGGTTGCACATCAAGTTTTTAGCCTCCTGTCTGCCAGACTAGCAAGATGCCAATTTGTATATAAGAGCCAACAGAACAAAAGGGATTTTCCTATGGCACCAGGACCTGCACATGAACAATTAAAATGCAGAGAACTTTCTGGAGTCTGGCTTATAATGTAATCAGGTAAGATGGGAAGGAACCATTTGTTAAAGAGAAGTCTGAGAAATTTTGAGTTTGACGGGGCAGGGGGTAGAAAGCATCTTCTAAGAAAGATTGTGAAATATGCAGGGCTAAACCTGGACTGGAACAGACGTCGCATAACTCTCAGGCTTATTCTGTCTACTTAATTTACCACCACAGAGTATAAACTTTAGACCTATGGAGACAATTTTTGGTCAATTATATACTTTTCCTGTTTTGTAACCAAGGTCTAAAAGAAAAACTAAAGCTTTTCTGAAATTGGTGTTCTGGTGACCTACCTGCATCTACATGATCAGTGCCTACCAAGTACAAAGAAAAGGTGGGAAGATATCTACGTGTTTCTTAATTAATCCAGTAAGTGGAATCTTAAAAGGCCTCTCCTATACCCTTACTTGAAAGAGTATTCTATAAGGCGGTGGTCCCCAGTTACTGGGCCGCGCCCCGGTGCCGGGCTTTGAAGGCCCCGGCACCAGGTCACGGCTCCCTCTCCCCGCCACCCCAGGCCGCAAGCTTCTTTTTGCGGCAGGAGGGGGGAGAGGGAAGTGTGGCTGCATGCAGGCTTGCGTCATGCATGGCCCGGCCACACATGCGCATTTGCGGCCATGCATGCGTGAAACTGTCACGCATGCACGCATGTGGTCACACATGGCACAAATGCACACGTGCGGCCGCCGGATCGCCCTCCCACACCCACTGTCCACAGCCTAAAAAAGGTTGTGGACCACTGCTATAAGGCACATATAGAGTGTCTAAGTACTTCATCTGGTTGAGGCAATAAAAAGCATTCTCATACCTACTGGAAGCGGTAATGGAATAAAACAGGGGAGGTGAACTTATCATTATGACATACGGCAAATGAATAATTCTACCCTGCCTGTGGTAGAATGAAACTCAAAAACTGCCTGAAATGGTCACAGACCCATAAAATTAGTACCTTAAGGTCATAACAATAAAGCCACATGCTTCACCATTTGTAATCAATTATCAAGAATGTGATAACAAAAACAAAGAATCTGCTAAGCTAAGGAACCAAATTCTCATTTTATAGATCTTTGCCATCAAGCCAATCAAAATCCTTGTGACAGTAGTCACAGCAGTATATGCAGGTGACTGTGGTTTGTGTTTTTGAACTATTAAGTTCAAGATGCTGCAGTACTTGTATTTGTATTATGTTTCCATACCTTCCATAATTGTAATAAGAAGACTTTTCAACTGGGCCTTACAACTGGGCAATGAAGGTGTCAGGTAGGGTTGGGCGCTTCGGCACCCGAAGTGGCTGGTCTCTCCCGGCGGAGCGAGCGCCGCGGGGGGAGGGGAGGCACGGGCGTTAGGCATGGTCGTCAGCGGGTGCACACACGCAGGCGCAGAGCTCCGCGCCTACGTGTGTGTGCCCGCCAGTGCACTGACTCCCGTGCCTCCCCCTCCCCCGCAACACGGTGCTCGCTGCGCTGCAAGACACTGGCTGCTTCGGGCGCCCAAACACCCAACTCTAGTGTCAGGTGTAGAAGAGCAGCCAACAAAGAATATGTTGGGGTTTTTTTAGGCACCCACCCGACTTCCAAGTTGCACGGGGACGTGCAGAGCACAACCTCTCATCTAAATAACTGATCATGATTATCAATGAGGCTGATAGGATTCCAAATGTGAATTATTTTTATAGTACCTATAAGAAAGGGGTCACAATGCATGTTTGTTCATTACTGAAAGAATTATTAATCATTTCAATAAGCCGCAAAGTGGTCGAGTGCCTTTAAGTTTATATTTGCACAGAAGTATAGTTACAAATTATTCTCTGCTCAATGAGATTGTAAAATCCCTTGATGGAGCTCTTGAACTAGCAACTGCTTTCTGCTACACTGAAAAGTTTCCTCCTCAATTACAGCAATAACATGAAAAAACATCACAATCAATTTCAGGAAAAGAACAGAAAACTACTATTCATTAAAAGAAAAGCTTCAGAGAGTAAGAATAAATAAGCAACCCAGAAAACCTTCTACATGAATGGATGAAGATTTGCAAGCTACAGGCATGCATAGCTACACCACAGCACATGGACCATGTGATAAAGTTACAGAGCCAAGATAGAATCATAGGAATTCCTCATGTGCCATGTAATAGCAAAGATTATGAAACTACCTTTTACATGGAGAAGGCTGCACTTATGGTTGATACAGTCTCTTCTGCTAACTCCTAGAATTTCATGCCATCAAGCTATAGATTTCAGAATACTTTGGGGAGGGGGGGAGTTAGGTTGTGTCTGTGATACCAGAGAAGAGAGCTTGTTCTTCCACAATGCCGTTTCCATAATGAAGCGCTCAGTCTACCACCAACTCTTTCAACAGAACTACCTTTTTTATTACTAAGAATTAAAGCAATGTGGGGTGGGAGAAGGGCTTGGTGAGGAAAAGGATATGCATGTGTGCAACACAGAAAAGGTAAATTACCCTTCCCCAGCACTCTAGCCCAGGCATACTCCCTTGTGGCTGCTTATTAATCTTAAATTACATGTCAGAAACACTAGTAATGATACTCCCAACGCCATGCAAACTTTTAGATCAGAAAAGTGCAACACACAAAAATACAACTTGACCAAAAAATAGATGCAGGAAATTATAGAATACGTTTATCCCAAGCACACTGGGTCCAATGACTGTCGAGCAGTGGAGCCCTAAACAGAGTTACAGCTTTCTGAGCTCAATTACTTATATAGATTTAGATGTGTATAACCATTTAGGCTACAATGCATATTTACTGAAAACAGTACCTAACAGTGATGAGGGAAAACCCCTACTCTGAGCACATTCTTCCTGTTCACCCAAGTAGTCATTTGAATTCTTACCCAGATGACCTGTTTTATTAATGCCTGAAAAGCATAAACCTCTGCTGGTGGAAAGGATTTCTATCAGGGGAAAATTACTATTTCACCCCCACAGCCTACATCCCCAAACAATCTCCAGTGCTGCTCATAGGAGAGAGGAGATTCTTAGGGAAAATATGAGGGGAGAATGACTGAAAATTACAGTCTTCCCATTAGGAGAAATTTACTGCAGGATTCAGGTTAAAAGATTATTAATTAGACTGTATGCATTCTTTCATTGCACTTTGATGATTCTGGAAAGGAAAGGTGAATTGCACACCTTACCTTGCTAATTTAGATTAAATGATGCCCTGATTTTGCTAACATTTCAAATCTTTTTTCAATTAATTGCTTGTCTAACAACTTCAGCAACAGGATTTCAGTCTTATAAGATCTACGTGAAGAACAGTGACCATCTTCCCAGATAAACTGTAAGAAGTTGTGGAAGTGGCCTTAAATGCCCCTGCCTATAGTTTGGTACATGAGGGAGGCTCAGTAGAAATAATTAAATTTCTCATATAAAAATACTTGATCTTGTTTCAAAATAAGTTCCTAATGTATGGTGCACTGGTGAGAATTCCTCTGTCACCATGGGAATACATCCTTCTACTAGTTTTTGTTTACTTGGGAAGTACAATGGGCCTAGTCAACACTATATGCTTCAGACACAAAAACTTACATACATCTTAAAAGGAGAGGAGAGCGACAAGGATGATCTGGGGCCAAGGCACCAAGCCCTATGAAGATAGGTTGTGGGACTTGGGAATGTTCAGCCTGGAGAAAAGGAGGTTGAGAGGGGACATGATAGCCCTCTTTAAGTATTTGAAAGGTTGTCACTTGGAGGAGGGCAGGATGCTGTTTCTGTTGGCTGCAGAGGAAAGGACGCGCAGTAATGGGTATAAACTACAAGTACAATGATATAGGCTAGATATCAGGAAAAAGAATTTCACAGTCAGAGTAGTTCAGCAGTGGAATAGGCTGCCTAAGGAGGTGGTGAGCTCTCCCTCACTGGCAGTCTTCAAGCAAAGGTTGCATCCACACTTTTCTTGGATGCTTTAGGATGCTTTGGCCTGATCCTGTGTTGAGCAGGGGGTTGGACTAGATGGCCTGTATGGCCCCTTCCAACTCTATGATTCTGTGATTCTAAAAGTGTGCTGCACTTTTGGTATTATACTTACAACTATCATCAGAGAACATTTCCTGTATTCAAAAAATCCCCTGGAATATTTTAATCAGCATTCAATTAACCTGTTTTGATATACAGATTGTGTTGCGGAAAAACATGGTGATACAGAATTATTAAGACATTTCCCTATGAACAGCTCTCAAATTGCTTTTTGAATGCTTGGTTTTTAGAAAGCAATTGGTTTGTCATGAGAGCTGCTAAAAGATCAAGGGGTGGGGAGAACAGCATGAGCCTACTGAGAAGCCATTTCCTTTTCATTAAGGATTATGTCTCTAAACTACACCTACAAAGCACAAGTCAGGGCACCACAAGTACAACACCTACACAGACAGGAGGAATTTCCTTAAGATGAGCAGACCTCTACTCTACCTATTTGAGCAATGGCAACACCAACTTCACATTCACCTTTACAACTCTTATTGCTGCCTCTGTGTACACAGACCAGCAGGAAGGAAAAGCCTGGACTCTACAGACCTTATGGGAATCCTTGGTACTGAGCCCACAGTAGACAGGATAGAGTAGATCCAATACCACTTTAAAGGGAAGTAAACGTAATTGTTCTCAGTAGATAGGGTGGTGAAAACACTTCAGATAAATTTCATGACTAGTTTCCAGTGTGCCTTCAAGAAAAGAGTATTTATTGCAGGCCAAACAAGAGGCTAGCTTACATAAGCAACACTCCTATCAACAACTATGGCAGCACCTAAGAAGTACAGAAGAAGAGTTGGTTTTTATACCCCACTTTTTACTAACCACAAGAGTCTCAAAGTGGCTTACAATCACCTTCCCTTCCTCTTCCCACGATGGATACCCTGTGAAGTAGGTGGGGCTGAGAGCTCTGACAGACCCAGCTGGCTGCATGCAGCAGAGTAGGGAATCAAATCTGGTGCTCGTTACATTTAACCATCACACCAAGCTAGCTCTCCTTAGTTGTCAACTGTGCTCATTTAGTTGGAGATAAGTCACTCTGAAAGTATTTTAATGTTCTTCATTAACAAAGAACTCTCAGTGCTAGATCATATTTTTAAAACGACTACTTGTATTTCAAGTAGATTGTAAGCCTGCAATAAGACCCTATTTTTCTATTTTATAAGCCATACTTCACTTTTTTTTTTAAGAAGTAGGTGAACTAAAGCCATTGAACACATTATTCAAATCTTGGACATTCACCAGCCAACCACAGATCTACTTGCCGTGCTTCTAGGAATAAAGGCCTCAGGTCTTCTGGAGAGCAGGATTCTTAGTAATATACTGACCTCTTCCTCCAATATATCATGATTTAGAATAATGAACAGCCATTATCTTTTTCTGAAATTGGACAGACTCCCACTTGTTTCATACCTTTTCCACTTCCAGAACAAAACCAACTGCCTCTTCCCAGCATACCTTTCCAAGCCCTCCAGCATGTACTAAAGAAGGAAGTTAGAGAGGACTACAAATAATGGCTAAAGAGCATGCTGCAATCTGCAGACACTTGATGTCACCAAAATCAAAAGAATTGAGCAGCCAAGTGGTTTATCAGGAGATTAAAATTCATGTTTAACACTTACTCAACTGTAAATGAATACCTTACTGATTTGCTGAAAATCCTAAGGCTTTCTCATAAGGATTACCTAGACCCTTGGGATGGCAAATCATAATCTATCACCAGGGGAGAGATGGCTTGGACTGACTGCATTAGTTACCATGAAGAGTTATGCCTGGTAAAGCATATTTATTTATTTATTTATTATTCATTTATATATTATTGTAGTTATAGACTACCTCTCTCAGCCCAGCCAGCTTGTGGCAGTTTACATGAGAACATAGACCTAAAGGCATATTCTGTGAACCTGAATATTTTTTATACAGCTCAGAGAGTTTTATGCATCAACTTCTCCTGGTTGAGTAAATATGCAGTAACAACTTCATTCACACCGCTTCCCCCCTTCTACCATCACCACGAAGTATTGATGTCTTCCAAAGGCAAGGATAGACTGCATGAATAAGAATATTGATGCAGTCCTTTCCTGGTAGACTGGGAGGCGGAGAGAAAATGTCCCCCTCCCCACCAGCTGCTTTGGCTAATTTTGAAGGGCCAAGAAAAGGCAGTCCTGTCATACTCTTTAAAGCAAGAGGAAATGGCAAAGACAAAGTAAGTATCTTACAGAAAAGGAGATGTCCACATTAATAGCAAGACCATGGGAATGTGAATCACACAAGTGGCAGTCCTGACCAACAGGAAGATTTTGTAAAGCTCTCACAAGTGCTTTGTGGTGGCACAATACAGGATTCAAACCCCTGCATTTGCTAGATGACCCTAGGCCAGAGGTGGCCAAGCTGTGGCTGTCCAGGTATCTATAGACTACAATTACCATGAGCCCCTCATAATAATTGTAGTCCATGGGCATCCGGACAGCCACAGTTTGTCCACCCTTATCTTAGGTCATCTACTGGCTTTCAACCTAATCTGCCTCACGTGGTTGCCGAGAGAAGGGAAGGGGGAGAGAGACAACTATGTATCCACCCTGCTTGCTGTATGTACACTAGAGGACTATAAGCCAGTCCTCTAATGCATGTAAAACTGTAAACTTCATGGCAGAAAACTGTCTTTAAAACACACATGGTAAATCTTTGTATACGCATTTAGCCATAAAACTGTGTAGGAAGGTGCTAATCAAAACAAACAGCACTGCTTTCAAGCCTCATGTCAACAAATCAGAAAGGAATCAAGACTTGTGTTAAGGACCTTCTCAGTCATGGCACCAATTCCTGCAATTGTTCATGTATTTTGTTTTTTAATATAATGAGAGTTTTAAATTTTGCTTTAATGTTTTTGTTGTTAAGCACTGTGGGGACCTTACATTGTGAGGAAAGGCAGCTTAGAGATGTTTTAAATAATTTATGTCAGAGAAATGGAGGTCTCATCACTGCAGTCACAATTCCCCCATTTCCCCCCAGAAGTTTCTACCAGCCTAAGGCCTGGGATAGCATATAACCACATCCTGAAGCAATGCAACATACATAAGATATGAAATGGTGTTAAGTGGAGCATAACGAACTATGCCTTCCACAGGAGTGGGCAAGCTTCACCAAAGAAGACTGCTGACTACTTTGAATATAACTATGTAATAATCTAGCAATAATTCAACTGATTGACTTGTTAAAACAACAACAACAAAGATGTCTGGTCATTCTGCATACATATACTCCTACCTACTGAGGACAATTTTATCTTTTCCTTCCTCCACGGAACTCAGGGCAGCATGAATGGTTTCCCCATTTGTGTTCTAATCTCACACATACATTAGGGTCAATCACATTAGGTGATTGCTCAATATGTATACAGATATGTGGTGTCACAGATGCTATTACTCTAACAACTATACAAAGCTTGGATACTTTGATGGCTGGAGAAAGACCTATAACTGGAAAGCTGGCAATTCTCATCCGAAGCCAGAATTAAGTCAAAGATGTGGCAATGGATATTCAAACGAATGAAAAACCTAAACCTCATGTTCAAGAAATTTCATAAATACTAACCAAGAGTACTCAGATGTAAGTGCTATTGCAGCCTAAGGCACACATTTACTTGGAAGCAAGTTCCATTAAAACCCACAGGACTTGTGTCTGAATAAACTTACTTAGAATAGGGCACACAGCAAAAAGGCAAATACAAAAGGCCTAATCATTAATGCTCCATTGGGTATTCAATCACCCTATTGAATAATGACACAAAATACTCATGCTTGCTTGCAGCAGTTTGATCAACAGCATTTTAATTTTGATACTTAAAAACTGCTTTTCCAACTTAAAACATTAAAGTGTCAATTTGGCTTTCTTAGTACGGGTTGCTTTTTTAGCTCCATGTTTATATTAATTGCAAGGTTATATACATAATCTCTTAAATCCAAGAACTAGGGAAACCTTCGAGCTCTTAACAACCTGAATTTGGATGCTCAACTAAGCCTTAAAAAGTGTTTTGGAAAAATTAGGATAAAATTAGTAATCAAGTGATACTATTTGGGGGGGAATATTTATAAATAAATTTTACAATTGAGATGCTGGGTCAAATACTGTCAAATGACCACATACTATTTCTGCAAAGCCAAATATTCATGCAATCAAGTATGCCATTCTGGAAGTTACAATCTAACAACTGCATCTTGGTTTATCAGGCAGAAAGGCAAGAGTGACAGCTTCCTCACATCCTAGGCCTTCAGGAGTTAGGGTAACCCATGTACACAACCATAAAACAGAAGCAAGCACACCCAAAATTGCAATTCTCTCCAGGGACCTTCTAAATACTCCCTTCCCAATTAAAGCAAGTCGCTTTAGCTTCTACTGGTCGAAACAGCAGGCATTTCTAAACAGGAACAGAAGTTTCAGAAGGTGCAAACATAGATAGGCAGTTATTACATAGGTGATGCTCTCATGAATGAGGAGTGGCAGAAATCCAAAAGTGGTGGGAAAAGGCACTGCACTTCTACAATTTCTAAAACTAGACGCTGTGGTCTTCTATAAGACAGCATTTTTAGTTAGCACAATTATCTGCTCTTTGGCACTGTTCAGAAAAAGTACAGCAGACAATATTTGGCAAGTCATCTGCCCATTTTTTTTTAGAGCCTCTTGTGGCGCAGAGTGGTAAGGCAGCCGTCTGAAAGCTTTGCCCATGAGGCTGGGAGTTCAATCCCAGCAGCCGGCTCAAGGTTGACTCAGCCTTCCATCCTTCCGAGGTTGGTAAAATGAGTACCCAGCTTGCTGGGGGGTAAACGGTAATGACTGGGGAAGGCACTGGCAAACCACCCCGTATTGAGTCTGCCATGAAAACGCTGGAGGGCGTCACCCCAAGGGTCAGACATGACTCAGTGTTTGCACAGGGGATACCTTTACCTTTACCTGCCCATTTTTAAACAAAATGCCGGTCTTAACAGTTCATCGGGAAACAGTTCGTAATTTGTTTACATCAACTTGTTCATAACAAAATTTCAAACAGATTATACAAACTGTTTCCAAACAACAAACTCATACATATCAACAGCACCTTGTTGGTAAAAAAAAGTACTACATTTACACTTTCACATTCAACAAAATAAATAACAAAACACAGAATTGTTGGTGCACATTCATGCATGGCTGTTACAGCTTGTAGAATAAGAAGACCAAACAATTATCCTTTCAACATCCATCCCTTAAACAACATAGCTCAAGTTAAACTGTGGGTGTGGCTGTTATATCATAAACACAACTCCAAATATTATCTCCACATAACGGTTGGACATCAATGTTAACCACCTTGGATAATAAAGCATGTAGACATCTTGTTATCAGTTTTGTGTGGCTGTCACAAAGATACAGATATGAAAAAAGAATCATTACCAAGGCTGAAAAAAATATACAAGTTTTGTTATTTGTTATTTCTATTTACCGTAATAACAGTTTACTTATCTTACCAGGAATACTTGGAGAAATCTTCTACCTTCGTAGTATTTTGCAATTTCACATCAGAAACACACACAATTCAGAAAGCAGGTATTTTTGGTTTTGAGTACACCTCTGACTATGCTTGTGACAAGAAAGCAATTTAACCTAAGTAAGCATTTTTCTCAAACTGTGTTGCTTGTTGGAATACATCCAGTTTCCCAGGGAAAGCAGAGAAGCTCCAATAAGTGTGGAAACCCCTCACCTACGCATGTGTAAATGATACAAGCCAATTCAAGTAAATCTGAATCATCAGATGGGTTCACACTGAAAAGGATGCGTATTTTCACGCTTAAGTTTCTGGAAATAAAAGACTTTCAGAAGACCACACCACATCTTTCCAGACCACCCATTCTTGCAGAGTAAAATTGTTAAAATTTGGTCTTCAGTGTTCTTATTTCACTTACAAAATAAGTGAAAAAAGAAATAGCACTAGTGTACTAGTGTACACTAGTGTACACACGAGAGCCATAAACATAAAACTGAAGTATTAGAAAAACCACCAATAAATATTATTGAACTGAGGTGTGGATTAAATCCATCTGCCCAAGCAGAATCCCAAGAAAGGGTCACAAGAAGGCGAACTAGAGCAGGCTGATGAGTACTATCTACTTATGAAGTTAACGGTGTTTGTGCACATAAAAGTCATTTTGCTCTATTATTATTTAACAAGAACAAAACTTGGTGGCACTATCACCTAGCACTGTAAAGAGAATGACCACAACATTTTGACTTTTAAACTTATGCCAGATGTGGGAACCTCCCTCCTTATATTTACCAGCATTGAAACTGATATTTTTTGACAAGGCTACTCCCTTTTATTGTCACCCTGTTTCACTGTCATTCCTCCAAGACACGACTACAAATAAAGAACAAGAGAAAGCTGTTTCTGCTTTGTGTGACTGGCAGAGTGGCAGCCGCTTAGTCAGACACTGCAACTCCCCCCACACACACACACATTTGCAGAGAAGGTGGGAGAAAAGGAGATAAAGAGGGAAGCCTCGTCAGATTGAATTGCCAGACTGCAATGGCAGCACCAGGAGGCAGAGCAAGGGCACCGTCCCTTAACTTGCAGCAGGGCCGAGGGATGCCGCCACCCCCCCACTGCATGCCTGGGCCCCGGAAGCATCCCAGAGGGAGGAAACGGGGCTCGACACCTCCGGCCTCGAGGGAAAGGGCGAAGAGAGAGGGAAGGGGCTCCCAGGCACGGACATGCCCGCCGCGGGAGGCGGAGAGCCACGCAGGAGGCCTCGAGCGGCACCGTCGCCGGCAGGGTCCTCCCGCCCCGCCAACTTTATTTACCTTCCGCCACGTCTTCGTCGATCGCTCCCTTCACCTGGGAGAAGCACCACTGGAAATCGTTGCTGCCGCCTCCACCGCCGGCCACCCCTGCTGGAAACGGGAAAGCCCCGTGAGCCGGACCCCGCAGCGCCAGACCCCCGGCCCCCGCCGCCCGCCTCCCAGGCGCCCGCCCCAGCCCCGAGAGCCCCGGAGCCGCGCCGCCCGCCCGGGCGCCCTCCGCCGTCCTAGGCCACCCGCGGGCCCAGGCCTGCCTGCCCCCGCCCGCCAAGCCCTGCCTGCCTGCCTGCCCGCCCGCTCGCCGCCGCCTCCCTCCCTCGCTCTCTCTCTCTCGCTGCCGGGCCGCCGCGCGTGCCGCTGACCTGCCATGTCGCGAAGCGGGTGCCGGGCGGAGCGCAGGGGCTGCGGGGCCCGCGAGGGACGGGAGCCTGGCGGGAACGGGCGGGATCCGCTACGAGCGCCGCTGCTCCTCCTGTGGCGGCCGCCACCGCCAGCGCCGACGCCGCCGGAGGCTTGGGGGTTTCAAAATGGCGCCCATTGCCGGTCAGCCTGATCCGGTGACGTCATCCCCCTGCCAGCCTCCGCCGGGCGGAGGGAAGCGCCGAGCGAGGGCAAGGAGCGGCCGGGCCCGCGGAAGGAAGGCCGGGAAGGCGGCCCGGTGAGGGGCCGAGCGAGCGGCTGGCAGGAGAGAGGGAGGGGACGAAGGAAGGAAGGAAGGAAGGAATGAGCGGGCGGGCGGGCGAGCCCCGGGAGGCCGAAGATGCCCCGGCCGCGGCGCGGGCCCTCCCGAGCCGCCTGTCTGGGGCTGGCGGAGGAGGCAGGCTCCCGCTCTCCCTAGTGGCGGGTCGCGGCTGGAAGAGGAAATGGGGCTTTGGGAGCGGCCGGATTGACGACGCTTAGCCGCGCATGGCATGCCGCCCCGCTATCCAGGAGGACGCGGGTAATGAGCGTCCCTTACCCGGTTTCATATGAGAGAGGGAATATATATAATGAGTAATTTGGACTACTCACCAGCCGCCATAAAATATATATACAGCGGTGAAAAGCCAACCAAGGCCGTGAACTGGCTTCGAGTTCACCCAACTGAAGTTTGGTTCCTCCAGGTTTTCCAAATTATAACGCAAAGAAACAGGAGGCTTCTAGCACTTTAAAGGCTAAACGATAAGGGCTTGTGAGTTAGAGCCCACTTTGTCAGTAGGTTGTCGCTCAACAAATCCACACCACAAAGGTACAGAAGGGAAAAAGTAAACAGTAAAATGAAAGGGCCATGAAATGCCAGGTGAGAGGCAAGTCAACTTTGTCTTCCTCAGTTGCAGCTCAGGGACTACAGGTAGGTCTCGCAATTGTCCTGGCCTACATTTTATTTTTACAACAACCCTGTGCGGTGGGTTAGACAGACTGTCTGGCCAAAGGTCACTAGCTGTGTAGCCTCATTCCCTTCGCCAGCCTTATGAGACAGGATTGACTGATCCTGGAAGTCCTAAATAAATAAAAGTCCACCCTCCAAAGCAGCATTATTCTCCAGAACTGGTGCCTGTAAGCTGGAGACTAGTGGCAATTCTGGAAAACCTCCACACCCATCTGGAGGTTGGCAACTCAACTCAGAAATCAATTTCAAAGTGAAGTTACTGTCTATTGAGGCAGTATTACTATTGTGCCATTATTATTTACTTTGACTGGAAGCTGCTCGCTATGTTTCAAGTATGAAAGGGTTTTCCTTGAGATCCCGGACATGAATTTCGCAACTTCTGCTTATAACACACATGCTCTGCAGTTGATTCGTGGACCTTTTGAGTTATC
The DNA here is from genome assembly GCF_049243985.1 of Paroedura picta. NCBI lineage: Eukaryota > Metazoa > Chordata > Lepidosauria > Squamata > Gekkonidae > Paroedura > Paroedura picta. The sequence continues at coordinate 66,196,149 of NC_135376.1, read as the reverse complement.
ACCCCCAAGTATCAGATGTTAAATGTGGCCTAGTAATAAAAGGGAGTGCCTCTGAACATGTACAGAAGATATGTCCTTAGTGAATGAGCATGTTTAGAATTAATGTGTCTCTAGTGCCTTGGATATGAGTAACTACTAACACCCTAAGAACTGACTTTCATGCAACTATGTATTCACCACCAAAGTGTTTCAATAGCTGGTGAGTATGGTATTTGGGATGATCTACATTGTGAACTTCAGAACTCAGAACAAATGCCCGTCTTTTCATATGCCACTATGCCTACAGTGGGTAATGGAATTCTCCAACATCCCGAATACTCCTTTACAGGTAGTTGTGAGTAGTTCTGAGAAGCTGATGAGTAAGTCTATTTCATAGAGTTGTTTTTCAGGTGCCGAAAGGCAATGGCTAGATTTTTCCAACTGAAATGCAAATTAGGGACTTGCTTTCCTTTCTTCAACACTTTGGTCCAGAATTTCTTCATTTAACTTAAACTTCAATTTTCCACATTGTGAGATTGGTTCCCACAGGGAAGCCTTGCTGCTTGTACTCGACACGATTTCACCCTGATTGTATGGACCAGGGATAGTCAAACTGCGGCCCTCCGCATGTCCATGGAACACAAATCCCATGAGCCCTTGCTAGCGAATGCTGGCAGGGGCTCATGGGAATTGTAGTCCATAGACATCTGGAGGGCTGCAGTTTGACTACCCGTGGTATGGACGTTCTTGCATCAGCAATACAGACAGCAAATGCATGAACAACTTCATTTGAGCAAAGTACCCAGTGGAGTCCACATGGGAAGATTTTTGGTATGTGTTTCTTTTTAAAGAATGTAATATCTTTTCCCTACTAACGGTATTTAACTTCCTTTAAAGTGGTCTTTTAACTTTGCTGGGTTGCACACTTTCTGTGCTGAGGACTGTATTGCAAAGAATACACTGAGGTTTTCCAGTGGGCTTATTAGCAAAGCCTGTTGTAAAAAGCCTTCTTTGTATGACTGTTGCTTTCCTGAAGGCATTATTGTTAAGTCTAGGTGTTTGTTGCTATGATAGTTCCAACTGCCCATCTCAGTTTAAGGCTTATGCACCCAAACCCAGAGATTAAATTCAGAGCTCTCAAAGGGAACTGAAGCAAAGGAATCAACAGGTAATGAATTTGAGTTCTTTTGCTGAGGTCTTACTGACTTTGTTAGCACACTTCTGCAACTGCTGCCCTCTATATTAATTCTACTTGGCCCTAAAACTCCTTTTTTGCTTCCTAGCTCTTGAACAAGCATATAACTAAGAGTAGTACTATCTCCACAATCCAATGTAACAACCCTTGGCTGGCTATGTTTCTTTTTAGGATACATAGTGAATGCTTTATAGACTGCATATTTATTTTTTTTAATCTGCTAAATCTCTACCCATTCTTCACCAGGATCAGTCATTAGGCAAGTGGCCCTGCTTTCTCTATACAACTGTGGCATGGGCTGTTAGATGCATACCAAGATCCAAAGGTTGCTGTTGCTTTAAAAAATCCCTCGCAAATATCTGTGATTCTTTCACTGCAAGCAACTGGAGATGCCTATGTATTTCTTAGGCATTCTTAAGTGTGCTCCTCAGTCTCATGTGATAGGGCGCTTAATAAATAGTTATTAAATAAATAAATAAATAAAACATTTCAGAAGTGGAAGTATGACACTATTGTCACAAATATGGCCAGAAATATAGGAGAATCATTGCTGGATTGACCAAAAAGATAATAGAAGTAACCTAGCCTCTCAGGGAAGCATTACAAAACCAAAAAGGGAAATATAACCCAGCCTAACTAGACAAGTTAGGAACCTAAAGGTTGAGCTAAAAGGAAAGTTAAAAATGCAAATATTTATTACAATGAAGTGCACAAGTTAAAAATTAACATCGATAAACCACGGTTAGATACTGTATATACATTTCTCAGTAACACGTGGAACTGAGACCAAACACATTTCGACACTAGGAGTCTTCCTCAGTGGTCAAGTTACTTTGAAATGCACTAATACAGTAAATTTTAGGGCTGGCTAGGTGGTAAATGAAGTCTGCATGGTGCTGCTTCAACTAATCTATGTAATGTATAAAAAATTGTTTGGTATGGAGCCCAGAATTCCAAAGACCAACACTCTGCATTTGCTCAGCTCTCATTTAAACGTGCATGAAAAAGTGGGACTTCCCTCAGTCTGACTCTTCCCGTAATGGTTAGGCCTTTAGTTTATTCTTCATATTGATACCCGCCTTTCCTCCAAGGAGCTCGAGATAGCATATATGACTGGAGTTGCCCTTTTTTCCTCCCTCCTTATAACAGTCCCCCTGAGGTTGGTTAGACAGAAAGGATATGACTGGTCCATAATCATCCAGCAATCTCATAACCCCAATGGAGATTCTAAACTTGCTTTCTGCAGTCTAAGCCACCCATTTGAATGGTGAATGTGCCTTAAGCTGCAGCTGATTGCTCATCGCAGTTGCCCAGTTCAGAGCAAAACTGGTAGGAGTGACAGACAGCCTTTAAAAAAATATGTCATTTTTATCTTGTTGCCAAGGAATCCCATATATGCTCGTACATAGCATGCTGGATTTGAGAAATAGGGCTTGTGTTCGCTTGGGCTGGACTGCCTTAAGATAAAGACCACATGAAGCTTGTTGCTTTGATACATCCACACTTTGATGGACAAAATGAGGTATTTATTTAAAATACTTCTATGCCACCTTTGCAATCAACTCAAGGTTCCCAAGGTGGTGAACTTTTCAAACATTAAAATAACATTTAAAATACATTTTTTTAAAAAATGTTAAAAACAACTAAATAAAACATTGTTAAAAACAACTAAAAAAAACAACTAAATAAGACACACATGTACAGGGGTGGGCTAATAGGAGATGATGAGAAATGCCAGACCAAAGACAGAGGGAGCCAGATAAATGTTGAATGTTGGAGGGAGGGAGAGCAAAAAGATGGCAGGAAGGAAAGGAGTCTACACAATAAAGGGATGTTAGCAGGACAGAGCAGAGAAAAGCATACAGAAGGACTTGATTTGCCCACCTTGCTGTTTCTACTGCTTCCCCCCCCCCCAATTGCAGCACAGGTGTGCTTGCTGCAAAGTTTATGTTGCATCTATGTTCACTTCCAGTAGCTTGAATTGCTTGAATGGGGATGACAGCGTGGATGCCAGCATCATAGCTCAGAACTCTCCTGGGAATTAAGTGGTTGCAGAGAGAGAATCCTGTACCTAAGCATGCTACGAAACTCCAACATTTGGTACACTCAGTCAGAGGGATTTGCAGAAGAAAACCTGTTGCTAAACCATGGGTGTGATTCCCTGCTGTTCATTCACAGAGCCAGCTACTCTCTCATTCACACCTCACATATTTCACAGTTATTGTGAGATTGAAAACCTCCTGTTTGCTACCTTAACTTCAAGGAAAGCAGGATACAAATGTGATAAGGAAAATTTAAAATATAAATTTAGATGATGCCCAAGTAAAACACAGGCCAGTTTCTGATGCTATGAGTAATGGAAGGGGTTATGAAGTGTCAGGAAATGGAGCAAGTCTGAACAGATCTACTTGGAAATACATCCTGTTTCATTCAGTGGATTGCAATCTAGATTACTGTCTTTTTCTGGTGGGGCATTGTCATTTTTGGACAGTTATTCAATGGGTAGAAATACAACAAATGTGGCTTGTCCATGTGGATATTTGTGATGGAAGGCAGCTTCATTTCTTGCACTATGTAACTATTAGCATGGGGAAAATGTGGGAAGCTGGAGATTAACCCTTGATTAAGTTGTTTATTTATTATTACTATATATTTATAGATCACTACTCTCAGCCTAGCCAGCTTGCGGCGGTTTACATAAAAACAAAATCAGCATAAAAACGGCAATACAACCAATGGCAGCAACAATCAGCAATCTAAATTTCCCATGCGGACCCTCAACCCTCCTGATAGCAGTTGTTGCTATGATTCTTTGTGTATAGCTCCTGCCTTCCTTTAAGTACATAGTTGAAAATAACTACTAATTCAGAAAATCAAAAGTGCCTCTAGTCAAGGCTATGGTCTTCCCAGTTGCAATGTATGGCTGTGAATGTTGGACCATAAGGAAGGCTGAGCATCAAAGAATTGAGGCTTTTGAACTCTGGTGCTGGAGAAGACTCTTGCGAGTCCCTTGGACTGCAAGGCGAACAAACTGGTCAGTCCTAGAGGAGATCAGCCCTGACTGCTCCTTAGAAGGCCAGATCCTGAAGATGAAACTCAAATACTTTGGCCACCTCATGAGAAGGAAGGACTCCCTGGAGAAGAGCCTAATGCTGGGAGCAATTGAGGGCAAAAGAAGAAGGGGACGACAGAGAATGAGGTGGCTGGATGGAGTGACTGAAGCAGTTGGTGCAAACTTAAATGGACTCCGGGGAATGGTAGAGGACATGAAGGCCTGGAGTATCATTGTCCATGGGGTCGCGATGGGTCAGACACGACTTCACAACTAACAACAGCTCATTCAGAACAGAGGAATAGTTAACAGGTCTCTGAACTAAGCTGAGTTCTCTGAACACCTCAGTCATTATGGCATCCTAATGAGTAGCGCTTGGTGACAAATTCACAGTCTTCCTCTTTAGCAATGGTGGTGGTGGTGGGGAACAGCAATTGCATGTTCTGTGAGGTGTTACTGAGGGAAGATATGCATAAACAAGGGACATTGCTTTAAAAATAGAACATCCAGCAATTCTAGTGGCACACCTGCTCGAAAAATGGCAAAACGTCTGATGAACTTTAAAAAACCAGTTATATCACAGTTCAATCCTCCTTCCTTCTATCTTTATAGATATCAAATTACTCTGAGCATGCTACATGTTTTTCACACATGCATACACTTAAACATGTAGAATATATGCAGCCTTATATGAGTGGGTATGCTACTGATGCTTTGAGACTTGATTTCCTGGTGCGCTAAATAGTGTTCAGAAAGATTAAAGCAGTGTTGCTAAACTCCTTGCTCCTAAAGAATCACAGTAGTCCATAAAATTTTCAAGGGCTACTTTAAGCACATAACATATACAAGACCCTTTAGTATACTGTTTCTTGCCGTGCCAACTACATGCCACAGAAAGATTACAAGCCAGTGATAATCCTCCTTTGTCACCAGCTTTTGGAAATCAGTGGCATACTTCTTCTGAACATGGAAGCTCCATTTTTAACTAATATGGCAAATTCATACAGAAGAGAAAAGGAAAATTCTGTACTGATTTGAATATTAGCAGGAAACCATCAGTAACTGGTTATCAAATGCTTTTAATAAAAGTATCAAGTGACTAAATCATATAGATCCATTCTTCAATTGGAAACACTATCCTTGAGCACAAGAAGTCTTTTGCTGATTCAAGAGGGTCTTCTGCCAATCTTGGTACTATTTATTTATTTATTCTACTGAGTTTCCTGTCTTTTTTAGCTACGTTAGGAATATTTTACAGTTGATAGACATCTGACCTCTGAATGTGGCTCGTCCTTTTGCAAACACATTCCTGCTAAAGGCTGGAAATATTCTTTGGGATTTTTAAAAAGTTGGTCCTACTGTCCACGTTGCTACTGCGTAGCAAAGCTGGGCACGTCCGGATTGGGCCAGCCCCTGGAGCGCCCGCCTCTCTGCGGCCAGAGAGCTTTGCATCGGAAAGGGACACTGGCATGACTGCGCTGCCTCTTTCCCTGCCCATTTTTAAAATAGGCTTTCCTCCTAGTAGTTGGAATAAGTCTCATGAGTTCATCAGCAGTGTAATCCTGCACTCAGATACACTATTCAAAGTCCATTTAAGTCATTGGTTTCTGAAGAGAGTAACTCTTCTTGGGTTGGTTCTGTAAGTCTTCATAAATTTGCACATGAATAAGCAATGGTTCTGTAGGGGGGGGAGTCTTTCTTTGGCAAGTCATAGCAAGTATCATCTTGTTAGAGGCATCACCTCCTGTGGAAGACGAATGTCTCTGCTAAGAAGGTGCCTGCCACCCAGGGAATTGTACTTCCCTTCAATCTGATCAAAAATTTGTCAACAGATTAATTTAGTTGAAGTTTAATGGGTAGAAATGAGCGCTTAATATAGGGGTAGTCAAACTGCGGCCCTCCAGATGTCCATGGACTACAATTCCCAGAAGCCCCTGCCAGCGAATGCTGGCAGGGGCTTCTGGGAATTGTAGTCCATGGACATCTGGAGGGCCGCAGTTTGACTACCCCTTATATAGAATGAACTAGCCCTTTAGTCCTTTGACTAAGATCTCTCTGCTTGTAACTTGACAATCATTACATACTTCTATGGGATGTTACAAACTCGGTGACTCAGCTTTCACAGATCCAGCTTTGAGTAAACGAGTGTTTAGAAATATTGCTTTGTCAGGGCCTATTCTTGGATGTGATTTAGCAGCCAGTAACTGTGGTTGCCTGCTGCCCATGGGGAACCCACGCAAATGGACACTTCTTGTTTTAGTCAGATGAATCAACAATATTTTGTGATTGCTTTGTACTGCAACTATCTCAGCAACTTCTTTCCGGTGTGTTATTGGATACTGAATGCCCCTCCATGAGTTCACCTGCAAGAAAGGAGCACTTGTGACCTACTGGTAGGCTAGCCTGTTCATGGGATTAGAATCCTCACTGAAATGAGGATTGTTATTGAGTGCTTAGTGATTAGCGATCAAAATCAAATATTCAGGAGGCATTTCAAACAAAAACAGCTAACTTGCCAGGTCCATTATAATTTTTTTAATTTGGAGCTTCAGTATTTCCAAAATGCTCTGGCCCTGCCTAAAGGTTTTGGTGGTCAGTATAGGTGAACTAATTTCCTAGTAGTCTGCGGTAGACAGTAATAACAAAAGCTTGGGCTGATGATTTGGGGCGTGAATGTTCCCCTGTGTTTTGAAAGGAAAAGTTGGTCTACCAAGGTCCTGTCATTTGTACGATGGCACAGATGGCAAACACCAGATTAGCTGGCTCTTCCAAGGAGAGTCAAAATGACATTTAACATGAATGTGTCATCTATTCAGTTAATTGATAGTGATTTTTTTAAACACGCATAATGACGTAGGGGACTACACCTTCTCTGAGGCTGCCAACATTCTTGCCTCATCTTGCTTTTCCGCTGATGACCCAGTTCCAGCCTTGGCACTGATCAAGTTTCCTTTCCATTCCCATAAATTTGCTTTGAAATTGTTTCTGTGCATTACATGTGCTGTATTTCCTTTTGTTCATATATAGTGTTTCTTCATTTGCAGCTGAGAATGAACCAGGCCCACCAGTGATGTCTCACTAGCGCAGTCCTTTCCTAGCAAGGAGAAGAGACCATTATTGGTGTCTGTGTCTCTTTGACCCATTATGCACGGGCCAGAATGCCCGAAGTGGTGGTGACAGGGCTTCGGGGGAAATCCCCGATTATGCCCGACGTCGCCGCCATCCAGGGCCCAGCCTGGCCCAGGGCCACGGAACGCCCACTTTATAGAAACGTGGGAATTTCTGCAGCTTCCTGGATGCTGTGGGTGCCTGCAGGGGCTGTGGCAGGCTGGCGCTGTGCATAATTGCCAGCGCGGGCCTTTCGGCTCACCCGGCCCCAACCTATGGTGTCCCTGTAGGGACACTGCACGCCCCTTCAGGCTCTGCAGAGCCACGGAGCCAGCAGGGGCATACCCCTGCCCCTGCCAAAGCATGTGGAAGGGGCCCGCCCCCCACTTCCCCAGCCCCTCCCCATCTCCCCCCCACTGGCCTCTGCCACTTACCCTGCTGGCCCCGGCACAAAGCTGGGGCAGCCCTGCATGCCCCGCCCCTGTGCGTTCACAGGGAACGGCAGGGCATCCTGCGCCACCGCAATCGCACGGAGTAGCTGCCACCGTGCATAAAGGATATTTAAGAAGAAAATTCCCTGAATTTCTCATTTAGTTATGCTTTGCATTGGGAAGCGTGAGAAGTTGTCATTTTGAGACCTGCTCTTGAGGTAGTGGAAAATGTTAATGATGTAGATATATATTTAGGAACACTTTATAGACAGATGTTCTGCTTACTTAGTTGAATTATATGTCTCATTCCCAAAATGAACTAGCTCCAGATTGATTCCACCAGCTCCTGGAAAAGATGGAAAGGAGACATATCAGTAGGGCTGCCAGCTCCGGGTTGGGAAATACCTGAAGGCTTTTGGGCTGGAGCCTCAGGAGGGCGGTGTTTGAGGCATAATGCCATGCAGTCCGACTTCCAAAGGGGCCATTTTCTCTAGGCGAACTGATCTCTGTTGCCTGGAGAGCAATTGTAAAAGCAGGAGATCACCAGCTACCACCTGGAGGTTGGCAACCCTGCATATAGGAACACACTACTGAAAAAAGATGAAATGCTCATACTGTAATAGGTGTCTAAATGCCACCCATGTTTAACTGCTGCATTCTGTGGCACTCTAAATAAGGCCCCAGCATGTCTACATTTTTAAGGTTTACTTGACGTCTTTGCTTGTACCCAATTGCCATGTATGAGTTTTCTAAAAAGGAAAATAAACCTGTTACAGCTGTCTTTTGACTGAGTCATTTTTTTTACAGCTAGGTGTGATTTTGGATGCTCTCCACCTTTTAAATAAGAGGCTTGGGATTTTAAATGCGAGACACTTTTTGTATGTGCCTCTGTCTTTTACTGTCTTTCCCCTTTTGAGTGATAACTGTTAAAGGTGATCCTTTGAATGCAAGCTAAAGATAAGCAGCACACGTGTCTTCCTTGGAGATGGAAGAATTGCAGTGCAATGTTAAGCAAAGTCCACCGTTCGAAGTTGACTTCAATGGATTTAGAACAGTATCTGTTTAGGACTGGACTGCTCATAAACGTCAAGCCTTTGAAAATGACTGCACATGAATATGAAGCATGTTTCTTTCCTTTAAACGTGCCATAGAATTCTGCTCTAATTATAGTACAGATTCTTGTGACTTTCCTCCCAAAGGCTGTTATAAATAAACAGGTGGAAAAACCAGCAGAAGGCCTTTGGAAAGGGAAGAGCCAGCGGAATGTAAACAACTTGGAAGCAGCCACCCCACTGTTCCTCTTTGTCGCTTGTAGGCTTCTGTTTTGGCTGCTGCTAATAGAAGCTTGTAATTTCTCCTTTGCTCCTCATCAAAGCAGATACCCATGCCTCCCCTGTTCCTGCCTTACAGGAAACCCATCTCACTGTTTCGTTAAGAGAAGAAACAGTTTTGGCACGCTTTCTAAAACAATCATGACATAAAGTCAGCATTCTTTTGTTAATCCCAGGATTGGATGTCACCCATCCCTCTTTTTTTCTTTTTTCCCTTTCCAGTCCAAATGACACCTTTATGAACTCTAGGTTCATTTTCCTAAGAGAGTGAAGTAACTTGAATGATCTTGAAGAGTAGTTAAAAGTGTTTGAATATGCAAGATGTATATATTGTGCATGACTGAACAGAATATGGGAAGTGTCCTGCAGGGGACATCAGAAGAGATGTGTAGTTTGCACAATTAGGTTAGGAACTTCCTGGAATTTTTCAATACTCTTCTCCAGTGTCCTAAACCTGGCATTTTTAAAGATTTCTTGCTCCTTTGAACATACTTCCTCCCTGAGGACAACTTATATTAGAATGAGGACAACTTAGATTGTTAGAAGAAGAGTTGGTTCTTATATGCCGCTTTTTTCTACCAGAAGAAGTCTCAAAACGGCTTACAGTCGCCTTCCCTTCCCTTTGCCCACAACAGACACCTTGTGATGTAGATGAAGCTGAGAGACCTGATATTTCTGCTCAGTCAGAACAGCGTTATCAGTGCTGTGGCGAGGTCAAGGTCACCCAACTGGCTGCATGTGGAGGAGGAGCAGGAAATCAAATCCGACTCAGCAGATTAGAAATCAATGCTCCTAACTACTACACCAAGTTGTGTCTCTCCTACTCTTTCTACACAAAGTTTGTTTCTATTCTTAATAAAACTGTTTTATTCTTATAAGCAGATAATGTTCTGCTCAACTCTTGCATATTTAAGCTCTGTCAGCAGAAAGAAGTTCTTTGTACCCGCTGTTTCTCTGTTGTTGATCGTATTAGACATACGGACCTCAATACTCTGTGTCTTATGCAAGATAATGGCACATAGAGCTAATCCCCCACACCTGGACAATTTCAGCTTCAGCATCCTCCTATGGGAAATTGGGATTGGGAAATACCTGGAGACCTTGGGGGAGGAGCCAGGAGGGAGCAGTATTTGTGGCAGGGGTGCTGATCTCCTTAGTCTGGAGATGAGCTATAATTCCACTGGATCCCCAGGTCCCACCTGGAGGCTGGTATCCCTAGCATCCCCACTATTTTAAATGTATTGGGTAGGGTCATTTTAGAAAGTCCTGCCTCAGCAGCAGCTCCTCTCCTTCAAAAGAAAGATCACTTATAAAGGAGAGGCATAAGAATGTCACAATTCTAAAGAAAAAATTACTGAGGTGAGACTTTAAAGAAGCAAGAGGAAGCTGCCGGCTTGGATTGACACAGCAACAGTGGAAGAGCCTGTTCAGAAAGTTGGGCTAGTGAGAGAGTTCAGCAGTAAAAGAAACAGGAAGTTATTCTGCTTATATATTTTAGTGTTGGCAGAGTGAATTTGTAGAGAGAGCAGAGCACTGGGCTGCTTAAAGGATAAAGTAGTTTTTATTCAGAGGAGAAACAACTATGTACAGAAAGAGAGAGAGAGAGACCCAGCTAACTATTCTAACCATTGTCTGCAGTCATTCTTCTGTTCAGCAGCTCCTCTGGAGGCAAGCAAGTGCAGGTTTGAGCCAAACAGGTCATCCGAATTTCCTATCCTATCTATGTGAAAGATAACATCTCCGACACTCCCTGCAGGGTTCCCTTTGTATTCTCAGTTATGCACACTGCAGATTTTGCACATTCCGACATTTAGAAGGCGAGAAGTGCAGCTTACAGAACAGAGTAGAATGAAGACCAAAGGTAGGAACAATCAAATGGTTTTTACAGTGTCACGTGTATAATCCGATGCCTGCTGGGCAGAAACTGGGCGTGGTGCTCAGTGCAGTGAGCATCTGGTTCTGAGGAAATCAGCCCCTTTCCTGCAAGGCCACAGGGCTGGCCTAGAGAAGCTCAGTGGGTTTTGGGAGAAAAGCGTTTCAGGGATGCCTGAAGAAAGGGCCCCCAGCTCAAGAGCAATGCCCCCAGATTCCATGCTTGGGGGGACCATGGCCCCACCCCTTGGAAGGAGGTGGGTTTTGCTTCTTGCGCCTGTCCTGGCTAGAGGCTTGGGCAGCTGGCTTCTGTGGGCAGTGGTGGCTGCTGCCCACCTGACGCTGGGTGTGGGCTACAAATCCTTTGATCCTGGCAAAGCAGCTGGGGGGTGGGAAGGCAGTGATTCTGGACTTTCACTCAGAGCCATAGAATCAGTAAGACTGCCTCTGGAGCCCCCACATCCATGCTGCGTTGATGGTCCTCAGCGCTCTTAAGAGAAACAAGGCTTGAAAGCAGGGCTTGAATTATGGGGAAGAAGAAGAACTGTTTTTTTGTACCTTTTTTCTATCTGAAGGAGTCTCAGAGGGGCTTACAATCACCTTTCCTTCCTCTCCCCAGAACAGATGGATACTCTGTGTGGTAGATGAGGTTGAGAGATCTCTGAGAGAATTATGGGTGGTCCGAGGTCACCTAGCTGGTGGAATGTGGGGAGAAAATTAGGATGCTTTTCATAAGATGCCACCAGTTTGCTGTCCTGTAATGCTCTCTAATCCCCTTCAAGGATAGCTGCCTTGCTGTGACAAGGGGGCTTGCGTAGCTCAGTGAAGCTATGAGCTATGCCGTGCAGGGCCACCCAAGATGGACAGGTCATAGCTGAGAGCTCTGACAAAAGGTGATCCACTGGAGAAGGAAATGGCAAACCACTCCAGTATCTTTGCCATGAAAACCCAATGGACAATGTTCAAAAGGCAAAGCGATATGACGCCGGAAGATGAGCCCCTCAGGTCGGAAGGTGTCCAATATGCTACTGGGGATGAGCAGACGGCTAGTACGAGTAGCGCCAGGATGAATGAAGCGCCTGGGCCAAAGCCAAAAGGACGCTCAGTTGTGGAAGTAACTGGTGGCAAAAAGACTGTTCGATGCTGTAAAGATTTTTATTCCATAGGAACCTGGAACGTCAGATCAATGAATCAAGGTAAGCTGGACGTGGTTAAACAAGAAATGACAAGACTGAACATCAACATTTTAGGAATCAGTGAACTAAAATGGATAGGAATGGGTGAATTTAATTCAGGTGACCATCAGGTATACTACTGTGGACAAGAATCTTGCAGAAGAAATGGAGTAGCCTTCATAATCAATAAGGGAGTAAGAAAAGCAGTCTTGGGATACAATCCCCAAAATGACAGAATGATCTCAGTTCGAATCCAAGGCAAACCATTCAACATCACAGTAATCCAAGTCTATGCCCCAACCACTGCTGCTGAAGAGGTTGGAGTTGATCAGTTCTATGAAGCCCTACAACACCTTCTAGAAGCAACACCAAAAAATGATGTGCTTATCATCATGGGGGATTGGAATGCTAAAGTAGGAAGCCAAAAGATAACCGGGATAACAGGCAAGTTTGGCCTTGGAGTACAAAATGAAGCAGGGCACAGGCTGGTAGAATTTTGTCAAGAGAATACAATGGTCATAGCAAACACTCTTTTCCAACAACCCAAGAGACGACTACACATGGACATCACCAGACTGTCAATACAGCCAAAGATGGAGAAGTTCTATACCGTCAGTAAAAACAAGACCAGGAGCTGATTGTGGTTCAGATCATCAGCTTCTTGCTGCAAAATTTAGGCTTAAATTGAAGAAAGTAGGGAAAAGCACTAGGCCACTCAGATATGAACTAAATCATATCCCTGACGAATATACAGTAGAGGTGTCAAATACATTTAAGGAATTAGATCTGATAGACAGAGTGCCTGAAGAACTATGGACGGAGGTTCGCAACATTGTACAAGAGGTAGCAACTAAAACCATCCCAAAGAAAAAGAAATGCAAGAAATCAAAATGGCTGTCTGAGGAAGCTTTACAAATAGCTAAGGAGAGAAGAGAAGGGAAGTGAAAGGCAAAGGAGAAAGAGAAAGGTACACCCAATTGAATGCAGAATGCCAAAGAAAAGCTAGAAGAGATAAGAATGCCTTCTTAAATGAACAGTGCAAACAAATAGAAGAAAACAATAGAATGGGGAGGACCAGAGATCTTTTCAAGAAAATTGGAGCTATGAAGAGAACGTTTCATGCAAAGATGGGTATGATAAGGGACCAAAATGGTAGGGACCTCACAGAAGCAGAAGAGATTTTAAAAAGGTGGCAAAATTATACAGGAGAACTATACAAGAGCGAGCTTAATATCCCTGATAGCCACAATGTTGTAGATATTGACCTGCAGCCAGACATCCTGGAATGTGAAGAAAAATGGGCCTTAGGAAGTCTGAGCAACAATAAAGCTAGTGGTGGTGACAGAATTCCAGTTGAACTATTCAAAATCTTAAAAGATAGTGCAGTAAAAGTGCTACATTCAATATGCCAGTAAATTTGGAAAACTCAACAATGGCCACAGGATTGGAAAAGGTCAGTTTACATTCCAATCCCAAAGAAGGGCAATGCCAAAGAATGTTCAAACTACCGCACCATTGCACTCATTTCTCATGCTAGCAAAGTTATGCTCAAAATTTTACAAGCTAGGCTCCAGCAATATGTGGACTGAGAACTTCCAGAAGTACAGGCAGGATTTCAAAGAGGCAGAGGAAATAGAGATCAAATTGCCAACATACGCTGGATCATGGAGAAAGCTAGGGAGTACCAGAAGAACGTCTACTTCTGCTTCATTGACTATGCCTTTGATTGTGTGGAGCACAACCAATTGTGGCAAGTTCTTAAAGAGATGGGAATACCAGAGCATCTTATTTGTCTCTTGAGAAACTTATATGCAGGTCAAGAAGCAACAGTGAGAACCGAACATGGAATCACTGATTGGTTCAAAATAGAGAAAGGAGTTCGGCAAGGCTGTATACTGTCGCCTTGCCTATTTAACTTGTATGCGGAGCACATCATGAGAAAGGTGGGATTAGAGGAGTCACAAATTGAGATCAAGATTGCAGGCAGAAATATCAACAACCTCAGATATGCAGATGATACCACTCTAATGGGAGAAAGTCAAGAGGAACTAAAGAGCCTGTTAATGCAGGTGAAGGAGGAGAGTGCAAAAGTTGGCTTGAAACTCAACATCAAGAAAACAAAGATCATAGCATCCGGCCCTCTCAATTCCTGGCAAATAGATGGGGAAGAAATGGAAATAGTGACAGATTTTATTTTCCTGGGCTCCAAGATCACTGCAGATGGGGACTGCAGCAAAGAAATTAAAAGATGCTTGCTCCTGGGGAGGAAAGCTATGGCAAATCTAGACAGCATCCTAAAAAGCAGAGACATCACCCTGCCAACAAAAGTGTGTCTAGTCAAGGCTACGGTATTTCCAGTTGAAATATATGGCTGCGAAAGTTGGACCATAAGGAAGGCCGATCGTCAAATTATTGAGGCTTTTGAACTCTGGTGCTGGAGAAGACTCTTGCGAGTCCCTTGGACTGCAAGGCGAACAAACCGGTCAGTCCTAGAGGCGATCAGCCCTGACTGCTCCTTAGAAGGCCAGATCCTGAAGATGAAACTCAAATACTTTGGCCACCTCATGAGAAGGAAGGACTCCCTGGAGAAGAGCCTAATGCTGGGAGCGATCAAGGGCAAAAGAAGAAGGGGACGACAGAGAATGAGGTGGATGGATGGAGTCACTGAAGCAGTGGATGTGAACTTAAATGGACTCCGGGGAATGGTAGAGGACAGGAAGGACTGGAGGATCGTTGTCCATGGGGTCGCGATGGGTCGGACACGACTTTGCACCTAATAACAACAATGCTCTCTAAATCATGGGGGGGGGGTCTTCAGTAAAGATAAGACAATTGTCCCTTGGGCCTCCGTTAATCAGAGGGGTAGTTTGAGCTTAGAGGACATCTGACTGAGAAAGTAAGAGATAGTCATTTAGAAAGTATGAGCTGGTACCTTTCTTCACAGTCGTGACACCTTATGACTGTCCTTTTAAAGTGGTCTCTCTTTGAAGAAAGTCAGTGTGATGTGGTTAAGAGCAGTGGACTCTAACCTGGAGAACTGGGTTTGATTCCCCACTCCACATGCAGCCAGCTGGGTGACCTTGGGCCAGTCACATTTCTCTCATATCAGTTGTCTCAGAGTCGTTCTGTTAGAGCTCTCTCAGTTTCACCTCCCTCACAGGGTGTCTGTTGTGGGAAGAAGAAGGGAAAGGCATTTGTAAGCCTCTCTGGGACTCCTTTGGGTAGTGAAAAGCAGATTATAAAACCCCAGTTTTTCTCCTTCTCCGCTGTTGAGGATGTACACAAAATAAATGCATTGAGGACAGAGAAGAAGAATGGGTTTTTAGAGCCCGCTTTTTACTACCTGAAGTAGTCTCCAAGTGGCTTACAATCGCCTTCCCTTTCTCTACTGAGAGACAGACACCTTGTGACGTACATGGGGCTACAAGAGTTCTGCTCTAAAAGACTACCCAGCAATAGATCTGCATATTGACAGTATCATGAGATACATGATGCAGTCATCACATTTATACTTTCTGGAGTGCTGAAGAAGAAATCTGTTATTACTAGAGGCAAAGCCAGTTGCACCCAGGAATGCCATAGGTACTAGCACATACACTTTCACTGTGACCTTCCTGTGGTCTGCCCCCCCCCCCACTCCCTGCTCAGTCTTGAGATCCAGAGTGGTGAAATGGTTGAAGAGTAGCAGACTTTAATTTCAAGAGCTGGATTTGATTCCTGACTCTTCCTCCATATGTAGCCAGCTAGGTTGGCAACTTACATGTGGGGGCCTGTAGGTTCCGAGTCTTTGGAAAGTGATAAGATAACAACAACAACAACACAAAATATTATTAATAAAAGACCCATGAAACCAAAGTCAGGAGTTTGAAATGACAGCAGATTTTACAAATAAGGGATTGTTTCCCCTCTCCTGTTTTAGTCTATTTTTTTCTTTCTTTGTGCTTTATTATTTCTCTGGTCTAAGACTGTTTAAATAAACTAAACTGTTTCAAATGCAAATGATAGCAATTTTAGGATCCAGAACCACTCTGCAAAATTCAGGGCACAAATGGATCTCTTCTACCATCTAAGTGGTAGAAAACCAGGATTTCCCTCCCATACCTTCTTTTCGCATCAGTGGAGCCTGCACAAGAGAGTTCCCTCCACCCACCCCTGTGCCCTACGCTGGATTGTCCCTTAGCATATGTCTTGTGTATCTCTTTAGGATAAGCTCTGCATTAAGACTTGGGAAGACGGACAGAAAAAGAAATGTGTGTTATGAGGGTTTTTAGTTTGGGGAAAAAACGTTTTTGGGACTGTTTTTGGCATTCTTCTGTGGCTTCTAATATATCCTAATAAATTTTTCAAATGGACGTGTTTCAGTAGTTTTAAACAATGTATAATGTGGCCCAGGTTAAAGATACTGGGCTAGCAGCTTCACATTGTGAGAGTTATATTTAATTTTGATTTTGATATTCTGTATAAACAGCTTTCAATTGTTTGTCCTTGCATTTTAGATCATTGCATTTTTATATATCAAAGCTTTTGTAAGCCACAGTAAATCTTTAAAGCTTATTTTCATTCTTCTGAGCATTTGTGGGAAAAAGTCCATAAATGCTGAAATCCACACTGTATTGAGGGAACAACTTTAGTTATTTGAAGGGTACAATGGTGCCACCTGCTGGCCAGCACATGTAAGAATTCCCAAACATACTGTAAATATCCTAAATATAACAGTTTTCAAACTCTTTGAAGAGGGAACCGAAGGCAGCAATCCCACATAAATCTACTCAGAAATAAATCCCATGTTATTTGATAGACTTTATTCCCAGAAAAGTGTCCTTAGGATTGGAATCTTACTGTACCTCTCAGATCCCACTTTTGGAGTAGCTTCATACATAATACCTGGCAGGTAAGTATTAACTGCAGCCATAATTGAAGCCTTCAAGTGACAAAGAGGAATGGTGGGATGGCTGCTTCCAAGTTGTTTACATTCCGTTGGAGCGTCCCCTTCCAAAGACCTCTTTGAGAGCAAGCTTGGTGTAGCGTTTAAGAACAGCAACCTCAAATCTGAAGAACTGGGTTTGATTCCCAGTCTTCTTCTACATGCAGCCCGCTGGGTGACCTTGGGCCTGTCACAGTTCTCTTAGGGCTCTTTTAGACTCAGCTACCTCAAAGGTGCCTCTTGTGGGAAGAGGAAGGGAAGGCAATTGTCAGCTGCTTACGCTGATTCCGCAAATGCAGAAAAGGACAGGAGAGTGCTCTTATGGAAGTGGGGCTAATCCCTGTTTCCACATGACATCACCACTGGGCCAGCCTCCTCCTGGGCCTGGTGCATGTTAGGCTACCATCACCCCACTTTAAGGGAATGCAGATATTTTCCTCGTTTCCTTAAGTGCTCTGGGGGCCAGTGGGACCTAGCCTAGCAGAGACCTGTGTGAATGGGAAGACCTGTGTGGATGGGCCTCCTCCCCATCCTACAGAGGCCCAGAGGGGACAAAAAGTCCCCACTTGGCTCTGTGGCATGCTGTGGCACCACAGAGCTGAATGAAGCTTTTTTGGGGTAGGAAGATAGGGTTACATTTTCCGAATCCCACCTTCCTGCAAACCAACCCCCCCCCCCTACCGCTGCCCCCTGTGTGGTGGAACCTTCCCACAGTGGCTGCATCTCCATGGCTACAGACTGGTTCCACCACCAAAATGTATCCGCCATGGGGATGCAGAAAGCAGTGGACCAGCTCCACCACCAAAATGTGTCCCCCTAGTATTTTGATGGGAGACTTCAACTGAATTCCAGAATTGTGGTGCGGAGGCAGACAGTGGCAAACCACCTCTGAATGTCTTTTCCCCTGAATAGCCTTCAAGGTCTCGGTCAATAGACTGTGACTTAACAGCCCATTTCCCACTAAGATTATGAACAGTAGACCAAAAAAATCCCAACTGTGCTAATAGGTCCTGAAATCAAGAGGGTCAGTACGAATCTCAATGTGCAGCCATGTTGAAAAAGGACAAAGTCCATGCTGGGG
This sequence comes from Paroedura picta, assembly GCF_049243985.1. Lineage (NCBI taxonomy): Eukaryota > Metazoa > Chordata > Lepidosauria > Squamata > Gekkonidae > Paroedura > Paroedura picta. The sequence continues at coordinate 66,178,001 of NC_135376.1, read as the reverse complement.
ATTATTAGGAAAGGGATTGTAAGCGGTGGCCAAACTGTGGCTCTCCAGATGTCTGTGGACTACAATTCACATGAGCCCTTGGAAGCATGGGCTCATGGGAATTGGAGTCCACGGACATCTGGAGAGCCACAGTTTGGCCATCCCTGTGTATCAGTGCTAGGAGGCAACACTAAGAGAAGGCCTTGGCCTCTATGACCCATTGTTGTCCCTCCAGAATAACTGGGTGACCCCTCTGTAGGACAGGATGCCGGACTAGATGGATTATTGTAGTGGTTAAGAAAAGCGGTCTCTAATCCAGAGGACTGGGTTTGATTCCCCATCCCTCCACATGCAGCTAGCTGGGTGACCTTGAGGCTGAGTTTCTATCAGCCTCAGCTGTCTCAAAGGGAGATGAAGGGTAGGCGATTGTAAGCCACTTTGAGAGGGTAGCAAAAAGCAGGATACAAAACACACACATACAGTTCTTCAGACCACTGCAGCTACCTGGTAGGATTTATACTAGTTTCTTTAGTTTTCTAAATAGCCACTGGGTGGTACTATTGCTCCTTATTCATGAATTTTACTTTCCCAAAGCCGTCTTTGACATTAGGAGTAGCTAGATAAGAACTAAGTGAACTTTGAGGGCCTTTTAGAAATAGACTGTACACATGAATCAAAACAGACACATGGAATAACTTAAAGACTTCAAATATTGGGGGAGTTTTATCATGCTGCTCAAGATTTCTTTGGCAGGAATTTGTCTGCTTTCTTTAACACAGCAGCACAGCGTAAAACAGAAGGGAAATATCTCCACATCCATTTTCTCCTAGCTCTAGCTCTAGCTGAGGAACAGAATACTAACCTTGCAGATCTTTGCTTTGAATGGAAAGACTCCACTCATGTGTTAAAGGTTAAGGATTCATTTTTTCACTGTGTGAGAAAACAGGGATAATTGCTGCTTGCTAATTCAGAAACAACAACAACTTCTCAGTAATGGATTCCATTCAGGTAGGTAGCTTTGTTGGTCTGGGGCAAGAGATTCCAGCAGCACCTTTAAGAACAATGAAGCTTAATTCTGGGAATAAGCTTTCATGTGGATGGATTAGTAATGATAGCCAAACAGCCTAATTAGGGTTCTTTTGCCAAGCCTCAATTAATCACACACAGAGAAAAACCTTTTTTATATTTTTAGTGCAGAAGAAATATAGACACAGGGGAGTTCCCAAATCTGCGCAGAGAACAAAAGAATCACATCATGTTAAACACCCTGTTCTTGGAGGATGGGAAAGATGATGCCCTTGCAAGATGAGCCAATAGCCTGGGGTCTCTACCTCCTCACTCCACTGCCTGGGAACACCCTACAGCTCTTATGCCAGCCTTCCAGAAACTGCTGGCAAGGATCCAGGTTTTTGCCTGGCACCAATCCCAGCCCCCAAGGTTTACACATTGTAATGCCTTACTCATGCCTTCTGGCCTTGGCACACAAGATAAGACTGGCTTGACCCTGCTCAAAACATTTCCTCCTGCAACTCATGGGAAGCTATATGCTGGAGAGGAACACACTGCTCTCTTGATAAGAACCAAGAGTCAAAACAGTCAAACCAATATGCAGAACTATAGTCCATTTCTAATAACTGTATGATCAATCAGATAGTTGCAATCATTTTACTTAAAGTGTGGAAGTGGACAGCTGAATATTTCCTTGAATTGGAGACAAATATTGATTTGTTGTATGGTGTGTGTAGCATAGCCAGGAGGTCTGAAGATTGTCTGTCAGCGTTTGGATGTGTTTTGCCATTGCCTGCCTTTGCGTCATGACCCCTGGTGTTCCTTGGAAGAACTACCACCCAAATCCTTGGAGGTCTCCCATCCAAATACTAGCCAGGGTCAGCCCCATTTAGCTTTTGAGCTCTGATGGGATCAGGCTTGCCTGGGCTATCCAGGTCAGGGCAGAGAGAAATAGCATCATTTAATAAATAAAATCCTAATAAACCTGTTATAGGGCCCATTTTTTATTAGGGACTGCTGACACTCCTGGAGGTTTCTTATTTGAAAATATTGTGTGAATGAGAAACACTGTAATCCATTACAGAGTAGATGTTAAAGCATATTAAATACAGTATATGCTAAAATACAGTATATCACAACTGTACAATGAATTTTAAAAGTGTCTAAACTGTTTCCAGTTATAAACACAATATAGAATTCCCACTCACCTCTGAGGCTACTCATCTCTGACGTCCTGTTAGTCAACATCTTCTTATCTTCCATCAGCTACCACAAAACTCTATTTGAAAGAGAGAATCCCAGGTCTGGGAATTCATGGAGAGGGCCTGGCTCAAGCCTTAAGTCTTGACTGTGGTGCATTGCAGGGAGGCATGACATGCAAAGGTCCTCGCTTGTATCCACCAAACAAGCTGCCTTGATTGATGGGACAGTCCAGACAGCCTCTCTCTGTGATCTTAATTCCTAGGCAAGAAAGTATGGAAGAAGATAGTCCTTCAAATACCCCAGTTCCAAGCTGTGTAGGGCTTCAAAGATCAAAGCCAACACCTTGAATTGAGCTCAGGAGTTGATCAGTAGCCAGTGTGATTGCTATGAAATTAGGGTCACATGCTTCTGATGTCTGGCCCCAGCTTTCTGCACTAACTGCAGCCTCCAAACTATCTTCAGTGGTAGCCCCAAGTAGAGCACACTGTCTATATGACAATAAGACTTTTATGGCTACCCACTCAATGCACCTTAATGACTCTGGTCCTGCAGCCCTCAAGGGCTAGAGGAGATGATGCCTCCTGGTTGAAGTGACAGGGGCGGCCAAGCAGGTTCCAATTAGGCACAATTTGTCAGTTCTTTTTTCTCCAAACAGTGCTCTTTGTGAAACTCCTAGCCTCTCTCTGAAGTGATGAGGTGCACATAACACAATTAGTGAGAATCTAATAATCACAGGTTATATAGATGCATATACCTGCCCCAGGGCTCCCATTTCTTTCTTCCACTCCTTCATCCTGGCCAGAAGTCTTCTCCACTTCCTTCTTGCTCCCTCCTGCCTACCAGCTGTCTCTCTGTCAGACACACAAACACACTCACATGCACACACATACAGACTGCTCCCTCCCCCTTCCCCCTTCCCTTGTCCTTCTTTCCCTCTTGCTTTAGGAGGACTGTGAGGAGGAATGGGCATGGTGGATGGCCAAGTGTAGTGCTGAGCCCTGCTTATACCACCACTGTCTGTCTTCTGTGGTCCACCTTCTGTGCTGCCACCTCAGCTGCCTGCCCTGTAGCTGCCTCCTTCAGGGCCATTGGCCTTGGGCAGAGCCTGGCGCAGGAGCAGCAGTGGTGGAGTGAGTGGGGCCAGCAATGGGTCTAGCCAGCTGCCCCCTCCCCCACCCATATTCCTTTGCATCTTCTTGCACACTCCCTGTTTCCCCATCACCGGCCTGTCTGCCATGTGTTGGGGTGGGACAAACAGACATCATGTCCGTAGTAATTTCCATTTCAGGGAGCGTGCCAGTAGATGTGTTTCCATATCAGTAAGTGTATGTATTTGGCACGAAGGGGTATGTGTGATTGGCAATAGGCTACTGAACAGCAGTGCAACAGGACAAAGTGAAATGACCATGTGGAGAAGAGGTTGTAGTATTTTGGGAAGTCTTGCTTTCCCTAGTTTTTTCAGATTCTGCTTCTCATTCTATCTGCATGGACGTATCAGACTAAGAACTGGAGGAAACTTTTGGCAGAGGCCTGACAATTCACCCTGGAGAGGCTGGAGCACTTGACCTGCAGACCTAAGAATACTTTCCCCGTTGAAGAAAATGAGATTTCCTTTGGAACAGACCGATTTAGGATTGCTTCGTGTCAGATATGTTTCAAAGTTACTAAAGAGCCATCAAATGATTTTCTGACTGGGTGCTAAGAAATCAGGGATGCCAGAGTGCTCTCTGTTATGTGAATTCTCTCAAGGTCACAGCAGCAGGTTTAATAAACAGATACATCATTTAAAAGAGCCAAGTGATACAACTGGCCCCATGATCTTGTACGATAGGGACAAAATCTCTCAAACTTCCACTAAGAGTCTTTATTTCAATTATTTTTCTAATAATTTTTCCTAGCCCAGGAAGCTCAATCCCATCAGATCCTGAAAGCTAAGTAGGGCCAGTCCTGGCTAGTATCTGGATGGGAGGCCTCCAAGAATTTGGGTGGTAGTTGCTTCAAGGAGCACCAGAGGTCGTGGCGTGGGAGCAGGTAATGGCAAACAACTTCCAAACGTCTCTTGCCTGACTGCCAGACAGTCCTCGTATCTCCTGGCTACACTACGCACACCATATGATAAATAAAGAAATAAATAATTTCACAATAACTGTAGTACATGAAGCGAACTTGTGTCTGTTCTGAAGTAAGACAGCTGTATTAACAGGTCTGACATGAAATGTAGTCGATGAAGAGGAACCGAGGGGTTTTCCTTCTGGGATACGAGAGTTCCTGGTAACTCTAACGTCTAGGACTAATATTTCCTCATAATTCTACACCACAGTCTTTAGCAATCTCTTTTCAGGGCACATTGTCAGTGAAGGATGTGCGGAGAATTAAATGCGGTCTGATTGCAGGGCGAGATTCCCTCTGCATCCTAACGGCTGCTTCTCCTCCCCTTCTGATGCTCTGAATCAAACTGACTTGCTTCCAGCTGCTCAGGCAATGCTGGACGATTTTCTATTCTGAGCCGACGAGTAAAAGAGTATTGTAGCACTCTGCCCTCTGCGCTGGCTTGTGCAGCTTCTCAGCATGAGGACGCCTAAGAAGAGACAGTGGCTGTAAACAATTACAAACACTCATTTTATTAAAATTATTATTATGAAATGCCGGTCTCCCATGTTACTAAGCTACAAGGGATCAAATGCTCCCCATAACAATGCCTTTGTTGTGCTGAGCTGCATTTAAATCCAATTCTAGCAAGAGAGGCTGCACAACTAGTAATCATAGGAGGCCTGTGTAAGAGCCATTCCGCATGATCAGTTTGGGTGCAAACGGTTTCTAATTGTGTCAGTGCTTGTTTCTCATTTGTACCATTGTTTTGTTCCATTGTGGTTCTGTGGTAAAACCATAGAGTTTCTCATGATTTCAAGAGCTAACCTATGTCACTTCCCTTAAAAAAAATTAGAAGAGATGGGATTCTGAGTCATGCTTCTTCAATATCCATGACCACATGAACAGATCTCTGTAGTCTGGAGTGAATGGTTATTCCAGGAAAACTTCAGACCCCACCTGGAGGTTAGAAGCCTATTAAGTCAGCGGGTTCAGTGATCATAGACTCCAAGTCTTCAGAACAGCTCTTCTTATTTAGCAGCTCCAGCAACAAACTACAACTAGGGAAACAGCAACAAACTACTGAACAGGGAAACACAGGCAAACTCATGCACTTTTATAACTTTCAGGCAACCAGCTGCTGCCTCTGATTGGCTCTAAGCAGAGCAATCCGATTGGTCCTTGCGGAGCAATCTGAGCAATCCAATTGGCCCTTAAGCAGAGCAATCCGATTGGCCCTACCAGAACAATCTGATTGACCCCTAAGTAGAGCAATCTGATTGGCCCTAAGCAGAGCAATCCATTTGGCTCTAGCAGAGCGATCAGGTTCCTTTGATTGGTTAGTTCCTTGGCTGGCTGGAGCCCTTATTGCATCAGTGGCCAAATGCCCACATACATAACAAAGCTTATATCCAATACAACAGCAGCCTGCTACATAAAACAGGAGTAGATTGGAAAGTGAAAAGTCCTGGTACAAGCCGAGTGGCCTCTTGGATGCTCCAAGTGAGCACTTCAGTGACTGCTCAGCTGCATTGACCATAGACATGACCTGGTGTATTGCCTCCTCCCACAAAGGGGTAGCATTATCACTATGCTATGATTATTGCCACAAAGAAATCTTCATTTATAAAGTGTGAAAGTACTTCCCTACATTTGTCTCCCAAATGTTTGGGAGATTTTATAATTCATTGTGGTACCAAACAATTTAGAGATCTCTAAAATATGTATCAGTAACCAAGTCCTTTTCATTCAGGGAGGGGAATAGTAAATGCATCCACTGCAACTAGCTGCTAGAACAAAGTCTGAGTCCAGTGGCACCTTTAAGACCAACAAAATTGTATTCAGGTATAAGTTTTCATGTTCATGCACATTTCTTCAGATACAATGAAACAAAATTTCCTCAACCATTACATATTGGTAGAGACAGGGTAGGATGTTTAATTACCATGAAGGGCCAGTTGCATGCATAAAAACTGGATGATTATAGCTGAGATTGGATTAAGACAGTTAAGATATGTGAATGGCAATAAATTAGCATAGAGATACAAGGTAATGGCAGTAAATTAGCATACCTGCTCAGAATGTGAGAACGATTAAGTGGCACTCCTAAGACCAGCATACTTTAATTCTTGGTATAAGCAGGGGCAGAGAGACTCAGCATGGGTAGATGCATGCTCTTTCCATTACACTGAAACTGATTTCTTTATATGTTACTTATACATAGTGGGGGTTCACTTTCCAGGAAGGCTTACTTAGAGTCAGGTTGCATAAGTAACCAAGCAATAAATACAGCTAAGATTAGAATAACACATTTTGGTAAGACATGTAAATAGTGCCAAATTGACATTCGGATAAGCAGATGTGATAACTGAGTTTGAGTCCAGAGTTGAGTATCTGGGTATAAATGAGAACTGTGTGATTTAGCATGTGTAGTGAAATAAGAAGCTAATATCACTGTTAAGCCCAGGGGGTTCCATTGTTCTGAGTGTTGTAATAACTTGTAATTCAGCAACCTCCCATTCCAGTCTCCTTCTGAAATTCCTTTGAAGTACAACAGCTACTTTGAGGTCCTCGACTGAGTGCCCTGGGAGGTTGAAATGTTCTACACATTTCCTAGCTTTGTGATTCATGATGTCAGATTTGTATACATTTATCCTTTGGCATAAGGTTAGATCTGTTTGCCATATGTAGAGAATGGAAGGACATTGTTAACATCAAATGGCATATGCGATGTTAGAAGATGAACAAATGAATGAATCTGAGATGGCGCAGTTAATGTTGATAGGTCTGTACTACTGCCAGTTGCTTTGCTTTCATATAATGCCAATAAAAGTCTTATATATGTATGATGTTGTTAGGTCCAGTGATTTTGCTATCTGGGTGTCTGTGGCAGCAAAGCTGGTATCTGGGTTTGTTCTGGTACCAGTGTCCACGCTTATGCCTGTTCATGGTACACGCTGCAGGGATGCAGTGTGTACAATGTCAAAGGGGCAGTCAGGAGCCTGAGTCTCCTTGGTCACAGTCCAGCACTCTAACCATCACAACAGACTCCAGTTAATCCTAAAAAAACTTACATCCTTCAAATCCCATTGGCTTCAATGGACTGAGAAAGATTGCAAGGACTAATGAATACTGGAGGATAGTGACTCTTTAAAATATGTTGGAGCACGGTAGTGCTAAATGAAAGCAAAATGTGGAACAGCAGGCTGATTACTGCTGCCTTTTCCATTTAGTGGAAAAATTATTGAGCCATTTTCTATAACTCTAGATCAGAACAGCAGAGTTTGTTAATGGTTCTAGTTGTCATAACCACACCATCTTTTGTTTGGGCTTTTCCGCCATTTGCATACTTCTTTTTCACTTTCAGTGAGTCACAACTATTTTGTAACTGATTAGGTCCCTTGATTCTAAACATCACAAACCAAACTTAGTGTTATTCTTGTTTTGGCCCCTGTCTTTAACACTGAATTAAATGTAGCCTTAATTTTAGTGGCTAGCCTGTTTTCATGGTCCAGAATCTAGACTGTATACTTCCATGCCCATAGCACATTTTGCACAAAATTGCCTGTAATAAATCACTTTCTTTGCAAGTGCATTGACTTTACTATGTGCTGACTTATTAAAAGTGAGCAATTCACTGAAATCCTCACTATTTATACATAATTAGGCTGGGATTTAATCTTGCCTGCTGTAAAAGGAAAAGGATGTCTCTCATTTAATGTTATTGTTCGTTTTAATTAACTGCTTCACAAAGCTAAGCTTGTTAACAGCCATGGTGGTCAATATATAACATAGCTGGCCAGTTATAACAGCAGTGCATTTCGTAAGCAAAAGCACAGGACTCAACCCATTCCTGATATAAAGTCATTCCTTTTGTTTCCTGTTCATTCATTTTCTTGCATTCTGACCTTTTGACTTGAAAAGAGGCCACTGAGCAACCGCCTGATCCATATCCATATCCGTAGTCCTTCCTTATTTGACACAATTGATGGTTTCTGTATTCACATTCCCAGACAGATATTGATTGAAATACTGCTACTCAATTGGTAGAGTTATGTACAGTGTCCTCTCCTACTCACAAACCAACGTGGTACAATAAAGGCAATGTTTGATTTGGCCACAGGAGGCCCAGGGAAGCACAATTACAACTGAGTCAAACCCTTCTACACAAAGATGTCACTTGTCATAGGGATGGATTGTTAGTGATTGTTAATGTTAGAATGGATACTCAAGTTCAATGAACATAGCTTAATACCTATTAATCGCAATGAGGGTTTCAATCAAGATAAGGAAGGAGATATAACATTTCTACACATTTACCATAATCCTCCCAGACCTGGTTGGCCTAATCTACCCTAATCTAGCCCAGTCAGATCCAAGAAGCTAAGCAGGGTTAGCTCTGGTTAGTCTTTGGATGGGAGACCTCCAGGGAAATCCAGGATCATTACACGGAGGTAGGCAATGGCAAATTACCTCTGTTCATCTCTTGCCTTGTAAACTTTGGAGATGACCTAAGTTGGCAGTTGATGGCACTTCCCATCCATGGATGCATAAATACATGGAGTTGGTGGAAGGAATTGGTCAATAGCGTTTCGTTGTATTAGTATTCAGACATTCTTTTGATAGTATGGTAATATTATGGCAGCTTGACTCTGAAGCCTGTTCTTCCATAGTCTAGATTTCTAAAACATGTTCCAGAATTCTTGAGATAGAATTATTCTCAGGAGGGAAGGTGGCATATTATAGCCCAATCTTGCCTGATCTTGAAAGCTAAGCAGGGTTGGTACTTAGAATAGAGACTACCAAGCAAGACTTTCCAGAGGAAGGCAATGGCAAACCAGCTCTGCCTCTCATTTGTCATGAAAGTTCCTTGCAGCGGTTGCCATAACTCGGCTGCAACTTGATGGCGCTTTGCAGAACTACACCTATTCTCAGGGAGATCAGTGAGTTATTTAGAGAATGTGCCTGAATCTATTGCAACTAATTGTATCGGCTGGTCCACTACAAGCTAATGGGTAGGAAAGGGAACAAACTCACTGAAACTCCTGCAATTGTTAATGTTTGCCATTGCTCATGAAAGGGTCATCCATGTTAACGAAAACAGGGACATCTTTGAAAATGCAAATATGGAGAAGTTCATTCTTAGGAAGGTCACTGGAAAAGTTGATTATGAGACTTCACAGGGAAAAAAAACCTCACACATAATAAACACCTATATTGCCTTGTCCTGGGCACAGGTGTGGTTGAAATTATGTTCTCTACTGTTCAACAAGGAAATCATCTATTTTCAGAATTGCTTGTAACAGATATTGTGCACAGCTTTATCTCCAAGATGCCAATGGGACATACAGATTCAATGTAACTGCACCATCCAATTTCAGTCCTGAAGGATCTCTCGTAATGATATATGGAAAATGCAAGGTAGTTTCACATTCAAAATAGCTCCTATAAAGAGACTGTGCAGGCCATTATACCGCCAAAAGTGACAGAAGCGGCAACAGAGAAGTTCAGGAAAAAAGCATTAATAGAGTAGGCTCAGATGACTGTGAAAACTCCTAGTCTCGGTAATGCAGAGGATTTTACCTTAATGTTTATTGGACTATTTGACAGCACGAGCAGTGGTTACTGCCAGGCTAGAGGCTTTTTTCATACAAAGAGAATGGCACACATAATGCTTGTTTACTGCAATGTGAATTATGCCACTGAAATAAGGTAAGTAAATCAATTTGTAACACCAGCAAGAAAACTTGTCTTGGGATATATCCAACTAACAGTTTTTGAGTACCTGTGTGGCAGTGAAAAACATGTTCATAAAATCCAAAAGACCATTTATCAATATATCTTATTTCTGAATCATGCCATAGAGGATATGATTGACAGAGCTGCAAAATGGAGCTGGTGATGGACTTGGGAAGATTTCTCTACAAACCTGAAGGTAGTCCCAGGTTTTCAGGAGGAAAAAAAAAATCGGGATGAAAATTCCCCAAAGTAACAGAAACAGTGCCTGTAGCTTTAAGAAAAGAATGCCCACTGAACTCTCTGTGGAAGTTGGATGGTGCTAGGCAACCATAATAATACTGGGAAGACTTCCAAGCCTTTTTCTATAAAGCATAGCTAGGGGTAGGGGGATTGAAATGCTCTGAGTCTTTTTGCATTTTTGAAGTCAGATAACTGACATGACAATCATTTTGTCTGTTTGGGTCATACGTAAACATGTATGACCTCATAGAGCCAATGAGGGAAATCTGTGCATTCTATACAAAACAAGGAGGTGTGACAGCAATATCTCTGAAAGGGCTCTATTGGATAATGTTTGCAACACAGGGAATGGAAAGCCAACAGCTGCTACTGAGACAGGTGCATTGCAGCCACATCTTTGATTCATCTTTTTAACATGGCATTTCTCTGGGAGGTTTCAGTGAAGCCAGGTCTGTTACTCCATCTGCAACCGAATTTGGTTGGCAGGAGAATGAAGGTCAGCAGATGCTGCTAGAGAGCAAATTACCTCCAGCTCCAGATGTCGTCTGGAAACTCAAGAAGGGAGGGTGGAAACAGGACGCAAGGGGAAGGCTTGCACATGTAAACACAACAGTCTGCCCTGTATGGATCAAAGCAAATGTGGAGCCTACTGCAAAAATGCCAGCAGGGGATGGCCCAGTTGAGTGAGATGCATATATCGAGTGAAAATGTGCTACTGAAATGAATACCTCTGGCACAGATCTACTCCATTGAAATGTTAAGATGAATGCTTTAATGAGTTTTCTTCCATTTCCAAATGTATCTTCACAACTATGCAATAAACAGAATCATCATGCTGAATGCAATTTGTTCCCCAGCTTATTTGACAATTAGGAGTGTGCACTGTACTTCAATAACATTTTTTAAAAAACTGCTTGCACATTTTAACAAGTATAAAAATTCTCCATGTGCATTCATCAAAAGAAGGGAAAAACCACCCCCAAGTACAGTACAATGACCTCCTGGCCAAAATAGTTACATTAAAGCAAGGGGTGCTGGTGGTGGTCCCTTCTCCACCTGGAGGATTGAAGCTGATTGCCTATGTTGTTTCATTTGCTAGACTTCCTAAGTTCCACAGTGAATGCAAGTCAAGCTCACAACACGTTCCCTCTTTGAAAGAAGGCAATTTTGAACACAAATGATCGCGGCAATCAATGGCTGAACACCGCCTCATGAAAGAAACATATTAGTGGGCCAGCCAGTATAAAAAACAAAAATTACAAAGTGTTCTGTTCTGTCGTGTGATCACAGCAGCCCACATCTGGCACTCTGTGTGAGAACAAATTTGTCTGTGTATTGTTTGTTATTTTAGGAAAATAAAAAGTTTGGTTCTCTCTCAAGCCTTTTACGACTCCCCCATCAGCTCATAAAAGTGGAGAGAGTTCGAGTGTGACTTCATTCCAGGGCCACCAGGGAACTCCCCCCTCCCAAGGATTTGCTTAACCTTTGATAAGTAAAACTCACTGGGACAGTGCCTGGTGACTCCAGGGATGCTGAGAACTTTGCTAGAAGTCTGGTCAGCACTTCCCCTGGTTTGAAACACTGGTGCTATGGAGCCAAATCCCTCTCTTGGTCACCTTAAAGACATGTTCACAAGCCGCAAAGCAAGCACTTCTGCCTCTGTGGAGTGACAGTGTTCTGCATAGCAGCCAGGTAAATACTCATTGTGCATGTCTGATAACGATAGATAGTTAGATAGATAGATGGATAGATGGATAGATAGATAGATAGATAGATAGATAGATAGATAGATAGATAGATAGATAGATAGACAGACAGACAGACAGACAGACAGACAGACAGACAGACAGACTTCAATCCCTCAGTAGGGATATACAATGTTATTCGGGCTAAAGCTCTAGATTCACTCTTAGTTGTTGTTGACTTCATTCCAGAGTATTCTACCAACCTGTTCTTAAGTTTGCATGCCAGCACAATATCCACAAGGGCTATGAATTTGGTGTACAAACCAAGCCTGCTTGTGTTGCAGCACAGTTTTATTTTTTTCTTTCTTTTTTTCATTTAATATCTTCATGCAGAAATTTACCACTAAGAAATAAGACTTAGAATACTCCAGTGACATAATCTACAATACAAGAATGATTAAGTCAAAATCTCAGGTTACAAGCTAACACCAAGACAAAAAAGAAAAGAAAGGAAGTAAAAATAGTTATACCTGCACTTAAAACCAGTATACTAACCAGTACATTCATTTAACTGTCTGATTATTGGCATCTAAGCAACTAAATATATTGTATATCATTTTGATTTTTAAATGCAGTTAATTTTACCAATTTCTCAGTTTCTTTGACATTCCCTACCCATTCTTGTAATTGAGGAGCCTTCGCTTGTTTCCAGTGTCTTGCTAAAGTGATCCTGGCAGCTGTAATTGCATGAAGAATAAAGCTTTGAAGATGTTGTTGTTGTTGTTGTTGTTGTTGTTGTTGTTGTTGTTATTATTATTATTATTATTAGATTTGTTTCCCGCCACTCCCTTGCGGCTCATGGCGGGTTACAGTATCCTAAAATCTCCATTAAAACCCCATTAAAAGACAAAACATTAAACATTACCAACATTACCAAGATGGCGAAGATCGGCAACTCAACTTCCCCCCCTCCCTCTGTTTTGGGGACGGAGGTACTTGAGTCCTCTGGGAAATGGCAGGGTAAAAATCTAAAAATAAATAAATAAAAATGAATAACTTAGAAGGAAATCTGACTACAAAACATAATTCAAAATGTCTACTACAGAGTTCTACAACTTTTCAGCTCGATTAAACTTACAGCATATGCATAAAAAAAACAGATGTAGGAAGTTTACAATATCAGTATTTATCAATTTCTTTTCTATAAATCTTGACAAGTTTATAAGAAGAAAGATGCCACTGATATATCTTTTTTAATGTTTTCCTTAAACTGAGATGCAACTGTAAAGGGAAAGCCAGACCCCCTCAGATATCATATACCCTCTTTCTATTTCATATGAAAATTGTTCCTAGAATTTAAAAAAAACAATATAATTTTGAGAATTTTCATCAGTAAATGAACACCAACTCCCATGAAAACATTTTTCGAGCACATAAAATGACTTACAGGATTACCTCAAATTCCCTCCCCTCCCAGAAACTCTTAACTTGTAAGTCCTCAAAAGGTAATATCAACTGGTTAGTTAATTGTAGAGCCTCTTGTGGCGCAGAGTGGTAAGGCAGCAGACATGCAGTCTGTAAGCTTTGCCCATGTGGCTGGGAGTTCAATCACAGCAGCCAGCTGTTGACTCAGCCTTCCATCCTTCCGAGGTAGGTAAAATGAGTACCCAACTTGCTGGGGGGTAAACGGTAATGACTGGGGAATACCTAGTTAATTGTGCTATGACTTTAAAGGTAAAGGTAAAGGTATCCCCTGTGCAAGCACCGAGTCATGTCTGACCCTTGGGGTGATGCCTTCTAGCGTTTTCATGGCAGACTCAATACGGGGTGGTTTGCCAGTGCCTTCCCCAGTCATTACCGTTTTTTTTTTAAGTGAGTCAAACTGAAATTTCTGTAGAGCACTCAGATCCCTCACAGCAGATGAAAGAGGAGGGAAAACTGGGGATAATTTCATTTTATATGAGTCCCCAAAAGATGGCAGTCTGCTAGTTTCTAATTATCACATACAGGCTCCCTGGAGGGTTTATTTATTCACCCAAATAAATATTTTTAGGGACATTTAAATACATGTTGGCTGGCTGGCTGGCTATTTTTGAATGCTTATGATTATTAAAGTGCACATACAAAGTCAGCAATTAAAGAGAAGTTAACCGCTAAAACCTTTGGTCCATTTCAACTTCAACATACTAGTTGAGCAATCTGAGTGTGTTAGCTTGGAGGAGAACAGTTCTAAGCCTAGGGACTTGAAATGAAATGGACAGATACTTTTTGAAGCCAGGGAAGTGTGCAGCTTCAGGATAAGGACATACTTCTTAATTCAACAAATCACTGAACATTGGCATTCACTGCCAGGGGATATAGGGATGGCCATGAATATAGATGCCTTTCCAAGGAGGTTATCCAGATGCATGGAGGAGTGGTCCATAAATGGCTTCTAGCCATGATGACTAAAGGGAACATCCATATTTAGAAACAGTAAACCCAGTGATAGGAGGCAACTCCAGAAGGTGGCTTGGGTTTTTTTGCCCTGTTTTATCTTCCAGATGCTGGTCAGGATAGACCACTGGTCTGATGCAGCAAGGCACTTATGTTCTGTTGAGAAACAGCAGCTTCTAATCTGGAGAACTGGGTTTGAGTCGGGGGTGATCTTGAGCCAGTTGCAGTTTTCTCAGAGCCCTGTCAACCTCACCTACTTCATTTCCATTGCGGGGAAGGGAGGGGAAGGCTATTATAAGCTGCTTTGAGACTACATCAGGAGATAAAAAGTAGGGTACAAAAATGTGGCTCTTCTTCTTTGAACTTGAATTCAGAGAAAACACTGAGTAAGAAGAATTAATTTTTAAAGATTAATTATTTCTCTTTCCAGAATCTAATATGCGGGACAAAGATTCTTTATGTAGTCTGACCATCTTGTTCTCCTTGTTCTCTTGTACCAGCACTGATTCAAGCAATTCCTTGTTACATTATTTATATACTCTTTCAGTCCAGTTCTGTGTAGGAAATTGTACCAAATGTGTACTGCAGTAATCAAAAACTATTGCTTTTCAGTTTTTTTATATTATATACTATTTGCAAAACCCATTTGTAAGAATGGGCTTTGAAAGGGGAGAAAGGGTAAGGGTAAGAAAATGGGGAAGCCCTCCCCCCACACAGCTTACCTTGTTGCCAGCTTCTCCTCCTGGAGCGCTGCCTTGACAGAGAGTAGCCTTTGAGTGGGAGGGGCAGTGGAGAGGCCCCCCCCCACCAGGAGGGCTGGCAGAGAGGCACCCCTTGGCCCAGGAAGGCATTTTGCTACATCTCCCGGGGCAAGGGGCAGTGGAGAGCTCCCCCCTCTGGGTGCACCGGTGGAGAGTTGCCCCTAGGGCCATGAAGGCCTTTTGCCTCATATGCGATGTGACGAAAGGCCCTCCTGGCTCAAGGGACAGTGGAGAGGCCCCTCCCCGCTGGGTGCGCCGGCGGAGAACTGCCCCTTGGGCCAGGAAGGCCTCTTGCCATGTCTGCAATGTTGCAAAAGGCTCTCCTGGGCCACGGGGCAGGGGAGAGGCCCCCCCGTTGGCCGCAGCGGGGGAGAGCTGGCGGGGGACAGCTTGGGCAGTCAGAAGTGCTTCTGAGGTGAGTGGCAGTCGAGGGAGGGTGGGCGTTGGCCCTATTCCATCTCAGGCAGCTGGACTTGCTCCACCCCAGGGCCAGCTTCAGAAATATTAAGAGGAACCATGTATGATTAAATGGGTGCAAAATTCTGAGATCCATGTGACCTTAGAACAATATATATAGATATGGACTAGAATATATATGGTCTAGAATTCCAAAGCTTACCAACAGTCAAATTCTTAGAGAAAACTGGTATAAATGTTTTATAGGTGGTATGTATCACCAAAAGTGATTGCTGCAATTGCAAAAAGTTGTGATAATAAATGTTGAAAATGTATAGATAAAGTTGGTGCTTTCTATCACATGTGGTGGAAATGTGAAAAAATGTATAAGTACTGGGCTAAGGTTCATACAATAATGCAGAAAATGTGGGACCTGAATTTTCCTATGAAGCCTGAATATATGCTATTAAGTCTACCACCGCAGTGCCTCCCAACACACACAAGAAGTCTATTATTTTATGCGACGACGGCAGCAAGACTAGTGCTGGCTAGAAAATGGAAAACGCAGGAGCTACCATCATTAGAAGACTGGTTGAACAAATTGGCGGATCTTGCCAAGTTGGCTAAATTGACATTGACTGTTAATGGGAAATCAGAAGAAGCCTTTCAAGAACAATGGGGTCCTTACTTGAACTATTTAAGAAAGTAAAACATACGGGGAAAGGAGGGGGTTCTAATATGCTTAGATTCTAAATAAGTGCTTCACAAATGTTTATTATACGTATCTATTCTGTTTATATCTTTTCTGGAGAAATAAAAATTTATACAAAGAGAAATAAATAAAAAGGAACCACGGAGAAGGATATGTTAACATCGCAAAACTTCTGTAAGAGCTTCTTACAAATCTGCTTTTCTGACATGCTCTTGCCAAGGTGAATGACAGTTGTCATGATAGTTCTCACCTCACACATTATACAATTTTTACTGGAAACAATAACAACAACATGGCACATCCTTTGCACCTTCTTCCAATATATCTTCCTCGACATGACAAAAATGGAGCTCTCATTAAAATACAACAGGTACCTGTATGGGTGAATACATACTGACTGTTAATGAACACATGGGATGTCTCTACATTTAGTAGAACTTTTTTGCTCCTCCTAGACATCCAATTTCAACTGAAGAAGCAATGGTCTTCTTCTGTACTTCATCTGAAGATACTGTTTTGTTTGAAATAAAGCAATGGTATACAGGTATCCTGTATAGTCCAGGATAGCTCAGTCTCCTGATATTGAAAGCTAAGCTGGGCCAGTTTTGGGTGGGACAGTTCTAAGGAATACCAGGGTTGTGATGCATAGACTGGCAATGGTAATCTATCTGAATGACTCCGGCCTTGAATACCCTACTTTGTGCTCATAACTAAGTCATGAATTGCTTAATGCCACTTTCCTCTACCACCAGTGGTATACTTCTAGACCTGACCTGGATAGCCCATGGTAGCTTTGTCTCATCAGATTTCAAGAGCTAAGCAGGGTCAGCCCCAGTTGGTATTTGGATGGGAGACCACCAAGGAATACCAGAGTCACTATGTAGGGCAACAAATTGAACTTCTTTTGTGTTGAAAGCCCTACTAAAGGGTTGCCATAAGTCAGCTGCAACTTGACAGCCAAAATAAACACACACACACACACACACACACACACACACACACAGAGCCCTGGAGGATTTATGGATTAAGGGTACAATCTCACATACTAGACTGAGAAAAAGCTGTATTCTTTGTGAGATCTCTGTCTCTCTGTCTCTGTCTCTCTCTCTCTCTGTCTCTCTCTGCTGAAGACTTTTGAGAGCTAATCAGGCTAGACAATAGATTGCCCAGGAAAAGCCTGACTCAGCATGGAGGTGGCTTCATATGTTGTAACCAAATACCATGCTCAGGGCTGTTCAATTCAAATAACCAAGGGAAAACAAAGGCCTGTGTAAATAATTGATTTAAATCAAAATTTCCCATTTATTATTTAGATACCACCTAAATAAAAAGTGCCTATCAGTTGGTTGCTATAACCATAAAACATATTGATTTGAAGACTGAAAAGAGCCTTTTTAACAATGACAAAAGGGTGGACTCTGACAGCGTAATCCTAAACAGAGTTATACTCTTCTAAGCTTGTTGACTTCAATGAATTCAGAATGGTGTAACTCTGTTGAGCATTGCACTTTGGGTCACTTAAATATCTTGCAGAGCGGTTTTGCTGTTCTTGAAAAGGATACACACTAAATTCCTTGCTTCTAGCTAGTGATCTCATCCATAGTGTTTTTTAGTACTTGCAACTGTGACGGGGCTTCATAGATGTTAGACAAGGGCTGGCTGGAATCAACACAAGAAAGTGTTTCTTTTCTTCTACTTCAGATCCCCTTCTGCTTCAGTCTGCTTCCCCTTTGTTATAGAGCTACCCTGTCCCTCTTCACAAAACAATAAATAATCTCAGCCAGAAGGCTACGGCAGGTAGAACTTACTGTCAGATCATTGTTCTTCATGACACAGAAGGTAAATATCCACATGGTTTCATTGGTAGGCAATGATAAATATTTACCTTGACCTGGATAGGCAGCATTGCCCAATCTGAGACATTTCTGCACTGGGAACTTCACTGTCCCGGCTCCTGTGCGGAAGTACAAATCCAGGGCCGCACTAGGACAAATGCTCCCCCTTACAGGAGCAGGAAGAGGCAGGGCAACCTGCCCTGACTCAGGCTCCAGTTTGCAGCCAGGCAAAAAGCCTCCAGAACTTGGAAGTTAAACAGGAAGTTAGGCACACTGGGATAAAAAATTCCCATTTTCATGTATAGGATAATAGGGTCTAAACACCGTTAGTGCATACATATCTGTTATGAAACGTGTATTAGTAGCAATGGGGAATTGCTGAACGAGAGGTTGGTAACATAGCATTTAAGGTGTGTTTGCCAATGTTTATGAGGTAATTACCACCTTAAGAACTCAAGGCAGACAACAGATAGTTATAGTAAAATAATAACAATCCTTATTGGAAGGAAAATAATAAAAAGAAATATAGGAGATCAAAGGGTGGGGAAGGGTTACAGTCTGTATATTTACCAGTCCTGGAGAGTGTGGAGGCACAGATATGACACAGTCAGCCATTGACGTGAAGGGTGATCTGGATAGGTCCTGATCAGATGTTCACTTTGGCTTGGCGAAGCCACTGTTTATATATGTTTTTGGGAGTGGGGGTACATGACTGAGACCAGGTGAACACAGGATGGAATTTCCCACAGGGCAGGATATTAGAAAAATGTCTAAAAGGTTAGGAGATAGGTGTTTAATGGGTAACCCATCCATTCTCATTGTATCTAGATCTTGGGAAGTTATTTCTCTTGACAGACTGGCGCAGAGTGGATTATAGATGAGAGATTGAGATTCTTGCCCAAGAAGCTTTTAGGCAAGCAGAACTCTGCTGAACCCCTTCCTCAGCAAATATTATGGGATAGGGGGTGAGTGGCTTCTTAGAAGGCCAGATCCTGAAGATGAAACTCAAATACTTTGGCCACCTCATGAGAAGGAAGGACTCCCTGGAGAAGAGCCTAATGCTGGGAGCAATTGAGGGCAAAAGAAGAAGGGGACTACAGTGAATGAGGTGGCTGGATGGAGTCATTGAAACAGTTGGTGCAAACTTAAATGGACTCCGGGGAATGGTAGAGGACAGGAAGGCCTGGGGGATCATTGTCCATGGGGTCCCGATGGGTCAGACACAACTTCGCACCTAACAACAACAACAACAACAACAACAACAAGTGGGTCAGTGAGAGGTGAGTGGGATGTGTCTTGGAATGAAGCAGCTATGTTGAACCTGTGACAGAGAAGATGGAGTCTAGTTGTTGCAGATTTTAACACTGCTTAGTTTGACATAAGTCTAGACTATTGACGAATGCTGCTGGTTGTTCATGACAGCATGCTAACTGTAGGGCAGGGTTCTGCAGTCCTTAACAATTTGTAGAGACTGAATAAACTGGGATTTAGTTCTAAATAGACTTTGCTCAGCCAAACTCAGATTGACTTGCATGGGATTTTTGTCACGCATCTCGGAGCAGATCTGCCTTTATGTCAAGAGACTTTATTCTACTGGAGGAAATCACACATATACTCCCCTACTTCCAGCAGCAGTGCCTTATAAGGTTTACTATGATTTTGCTGGTTATATAAACTGGAGCTACAAATAGGAAGAAATCCCTATTGAAAGTAACCAACACATACAAAATGTACCTTAATTCATGTTTTCCTGTTCCTGAGCAATAGAGGGCAATGTTCAGACACCAACAGAAGTATGTATAGACTATTCTCTCATTGAGAATTGATTATCAAATATATATTTGTAAGATTTTTTCATAAACAAACATTTCCGATTTCTTAGCTGCTCAATGATCAGAGACAGTCTGCCCTTTAAAAATTGTAGCACCAGTTACTATATTTCCAAGAATCCAGTAAGTTTAATAGCTGTCCCTTTTACTGTAAAAGGTGATTCAAAAAGCAATTGAGAAAAATAATTCCAAGAAATGACTTTTCTAATTGCTAATTTACAGAAACGTTCCATGTTAAACAATACTTTTAAATGTCTCAACTTCTAAAGCTGAACAATCCTAATAAACTGCATTATCATGACTACTTGATAGGAAATGTTGATTAAATTATATTTTGTACTGTTGTTTTTTAAAAAGTGATGCTTTTCCGAGAGGTTAGCAAGTGATAGTAAAGCTTTTCTTTTATTCAATTACTTCTTTGTTCAATGCCCATTTCAAGAATCAACAGATCAGGACATAAATGAGGTTAACAGAGAATCTGGCTCAGTACATTTCATTGTAAGCTATTTCCATATAGGGGCAGCAAACTGTATGTGAATGGACAGAAGAAGAGTTAGTTTTTATACTCTGCTTTTTACTACCTGAAGAAGTCTCAGTTGCCTTTTCTTCCTCTCCCCACAGCAGACATCCTGTGATGTAGGTGGGGCCGAGTGAGCTCTGTGAGAACTGGCCAAGGTCACCCAGCAGGCTTCATGTAGTGGAGGAATGAGGACTCAAATCTGGTTATCCAGATTAGAAGCCACTGCTCTTTAACCAGTACACCAAACTGGCTCTGTATACATTCCTGTGCTTCTCAGTCCTGCTGCCACTTCCTGCTCCACTCTTCTTTCCCTGTAGTGGCAATGAAGGCAAGTTTCTTAGTATATGTGCTGCCGAAGCGAGCACATGAAGGCAAATTTCTTGATTGCATCTCAGGGCTTGCAGATTTCCCCAACAGAGACATTTCTTGTGGTTGGAGATGCCTGGGGTGAAATTTCTCATTTCTTTTTTTCATCCTGTGAGCTTGTGTGCAAATGATTATATTTCTCAGTTGTGTCCCAGGGTTAGCAAGCAGAAGTCCCTGGAATGCAATAGGGAAATGTCCCTTGTGTGTCTGCAGGACACTCAAAATGCTGCTGACTGGTTGGCATCTTGCATCCCTCTTCCAAAGGTCTTGCTGCAGCAGTGGAATGCAAAAGGGGTGGGTGGGTCAGAATACCCCTTCCCAGCATTCTGATCTTTGTCCAGTTTACCCCATTCCAAGGGCTATACAAAGAGGTGATTTTGGGAGGAGGGGAAAGGAGAATGAATCAGAATGCCAAATGGAAGACGGTGTTCTGAGCCCACTCCTCTTGGAACCCTCTTGTCATATTCTAAAAGTGTATGGAGGGAGGATGGTGTTAGTTGAAGGAGGATCCAACCATGGACCCCACCATGCAGTATAGGGTCGCCAGCTCTGGGTTGGGGAATATCTGGAGACTGTTGGGGTGGAGCTGGGAGTGGATAGGATTCGGGCTGGAGAGGGACTTCAATGAAGTATAATGCTATGGAGCCCACCCTCCAAAGCAGCCATTTTCTCCAGAGGAACTGATCTCTTTAGCCTGAACATGCTATATTTCCAGGGGATCCCCATCTCTCACCTAAGGACTGGCATATCTAATTCAGTTCCCCATGCCATCCCAGTATTATAGTTTAAAAAAAAACACCCTAAAAAAAGTAAGATTGAATCTATTAAAATATAGCTTTCTCAAAATTCAAGGGTATCAAAACAAATCTACTCCCACAGCTGCTAAAATGCATATATGAAGACTGCCCTTTTAAAAGGAATGGCAGTTGTGGCTGGTATATTTGGGCAAGTTCATAGACCTGAATCTGTTACAACTTTCTCATGTGTTCCACATCTAAAAGCTAATCTGGAGCATGTCTCGTTTTGAGCCCAGCCTTTGTATTTGCTAGGAGACGCATGCCTCGTACACTGGAATGTGCAGTGCATAGTCTTTTCCAAACAACTTGTTTTCTCTGATTGCTTTGAATGTAGAGCTAGAAAAAATGCACAGGTGCAGATAAGGAGCAACGGAATATGTCCATAAAGCATCCATCAAATAATCATCAGTTTTCCCCCTGCTCATGTGGTGTGCAGCTGGGTTTTGTCTTCAACACAACTGGTTAGAGTATAGCTATTATGAAATTGATTGTGAACTCCGGAGGTTCCTGCATAGCAAATCAAGGAGGCTGCCAAGAAGTCCCAGGTAAGAAGGTGTGTGGGCAACACTGAATGTTATTGAGAGTCGTGGCAATAAAATCGTATACATCTGTTAAACACAACAGTCCTTTTAACTGCAATGCAACTGTGGAACTCTTGGTTATCTGCATCTGGAGTCATGCATCATGATCCAGAAAAAAATCAAGCACATTTAAGTCCCATTTATTTAAACTGGAGACTTGACTCTGTCCCAGATAGTGAGTTGGGTCCAAGGCCTCCCTCCTACTAGGAATCTTCATCTCTGATAGCTTCTGTTGGATCATGCCATAGTTTACAACTGCAGTATTGTTATTTTCCCCTCCAGCAACCCAGAAATGTATTGACCTGGATATTTTGCAAAGAAAATTCATAGCCATAAAATTTGGCTGACCCCAATAGACCATATCCAAGTATTTAACACCTGAATACTGAAACAGTGCGGTTGTCTTATCAGCATGCTCTGCTCTGAGTGTCAGTGGTTCTCCCAGGCAGAGAATGTCACATTACGACCGTTTACGCACTGGGGGTTTCATGCCGGGCTGTAGGCTGGAGTTTTAGTCATGGCAGGTTGCCCTACCTCTTCCTGCACCCACACAGGGGAGCATTTGGCCTGGTGCACCTCATCCGCCCCTGAATTGTATTCTTGCATAGGAGCCGGGGCAGTGAAGTTCCCAGTGCATTAACGGTCTACCTCTTTCCGGATCCTTTAAACTAGAGTTGCCAGGGATTGCAACTGGGATGCTCCATCACTGAGCCCTTCCATGACCCTTCTTTTGCAGAATTCTAAGCAAAGTTCTCCTGATCTGTTTCTTGGTACCATTCAAAAAAAAAAGATAAAACCATTAGAATGAACACATCATCATCATCAGTATTATATAATATCAAGCGCATGCAGCCCCAACAAGATGCTGAATGTTCCAAAGGAGTTTCCAGTGGGAGGGAAGGGCCAGGAGGGAGCTGGGCAGGAGCACCAGGATATTTCTGCTGCCCACGAAAGAGAGAGGCAAAACCTGGAACACTGTCAGGGAGCTGGGCAGGAGCCTGCGGATCCAAGACAGAAAAGACCTGGAACACTTCCCCACTCCCCAAATAAAACTTCCCAACCAACACTTTGCTTTGGAAGGTGGGGGTGGGTAGAGCCCCAGCCTTTTAGACCAGATCAGGAGAGCCGGGACTGTCATGATCCCACTCTCTTTATCTGGTGGCAAGCCCTGACAGTCCCCTTGGCTCCACAAAGCCTAGCCGAGGCACAAGCTGCAGGGAGGGGCAAGGAGGGAGCTGGGCAGTTGTTTGGGGCTCTGTTTGTTGTTAGCTGGGAAAGAGAAAGCAAAGACAGGGTGTGCTGCCCCTCCTGTTGATATTTGCATAATGACTTTTCTTGTGCTCTTGAGGTACAGACACTTAAGATGCATGTCCCACACTCGTGCCTTGCGTTGCTGCTGAGGGAGAGGTGCTTGGTTCCAATCCTCTTCTTGGCTCGCATGGTATTACTTCCTCAGATTGAGGGCTTTGAGAGGTGGCATGGCTAGCCTGTGCCAGCACTGATCCCAGACTGCTTCTCTTCAAAAGCTTCACTTGCCTCACTGCCCCTTGGGATCAATAACTCTGCAGTGATATACTTACCTTATGTAGTTGTTATATTCCGGCCCCTCCATATGACGTCAGCAACAACCAGCATCTCGGCAGTAACCGGACAGCTACATTCTCCATTTTGAACTGCTAGTTGGGGAATTGTATAAAGAGGATTCCCCAACCTATTTAGCACGAGCTACAGGAGAGCAACTAACAGGCAACCAGCAGAGGGAAGGTATGGAGGCTAAAACATACTAAAGGTGCCTGCCTTGTCCCGCCCTCACACCCACCTCCCTCTCCCTTGTTCCCAGGGTCAGAAATGTCTTTTTAAAAATGGCTAACATCCTGGATCAATGAATAGGTGGACAAGCAGGCAGACAATGAGAGAAATAATTTTTTCCAAAGTTGTAACAGAAAGCATGCCTTTCTAAAGCCCCGCCCCAAATGAATTAGATTAATTTTTAAAAGTATAAGGACTTGTGATTCCATAGGGGGTGGCGTTTAAAAAGCACTATGCATCTATGATTCAATACATAGGCGTTTCAATGGAGAGGTATGAATTTAAAAAATTAGAGGGTGTTGCAGGATCTTTAAAACATGGAGAAAGGGGATTGGTTGCCTTGACTGACTGACGGGCAGAAGAGAGTCATGTATAAAGTGCATTGTTCTCTTCTACTATTTCCATCAGCAGTTGCGGAGGGTGAGAAATGTGAAAAAGCAGCAGACAAGAGCAAAACAGAATAAAGGTGAGGAGGGGCTGGGAGGTGCGATAATATTTAGCACTATGCCATTCAGGTGGTGTAACGCTATTTTTACTGATGTGCAGAAATGCCCAGACAATCTTCATACAATATAATACATTCCAAGGGGTGCCTTCCCCACAAGGGGACATCAGGATGCTGGCATCAAACACACACTAAAGGTGGGTGAAAGAGTTCATGTGCATCCTCCCTCATAAAGTCAGATAATGCTGGGGATGGGAGGAATGAGTGGAAACATGAAGCCATTTCAAAAGACCACTACACGAAAACACCCATTCTAAGCAATGATTGCAGCCCACCCCAAAAAGAAAACAAAACACACACAAATGTCCATTTACATACATGTTTCAAAGAGTCCTATTTGGCAACAACAAAGGAATGGGAAGAGGAAGGGTGTTATATCCATCTTCACAAACCAAGAAAAATTCTACCCTCATGCATGGAAAACACAACAACCTCACGGCACTCCTATGCCACAAAGTCCACTGTTAAAACAGTATCCATTTCCTCATTGGGAACTGTTCTCTGTCCTCATCAGATGAAATCCCACTACAGGCAACTCAAAAGTCCTATATGGACACTGGCACTGGAATCCACCAGCCAGCAATGAAAGACAAACTCACAAACAGTGGCCCACTAAATATCACACACAGGACAGTGCAGTCACATAACAACACTCACAAATCATAGAATCATAGAATTATAGAATCATAGAATCATAGAGTTGGAAGGGGCCATACAGGCCATCTAGTCCAACCCCCTGCTCAATGCAGGATCAGCCCTAAGCATCCTAAAGCATCCAAGAAAAGTGTGTATCCAACCTTTGCTTGAAGACTGCCAGTGAGGGGAAGTTCACCACCTCCTTAGGCAGCCTATTCCACTGCTGAACTACTCTGACTGTGAAAATGTTTTTCTTGATATCTAGCCTATATCGTTGTACTTGTAGTTTAAACCCATTACTGCGTGTCCTCTCCTCTGCAGCCAACGGAAACAGCATCTTGCCCTCTTCCAAGTGACAACCTTTCCAATACTTAAAGAGAGCTATCATGTCCCCTCTCAACCTCCTTTTCTCCAGGCTGAACATTCCCAAGTCTCTCAACCTATCTTCATAGGGCTTGGTCCCTTGGCTCCAGATCATCTTCGTCGCTCTCCTCTGTACCCTTTCAATTTTATCTACATCCTTCTTGAAGTGAGGCCTCCAGAACTGCACACAGTACTCCAGGTGTGGTCTGACCAGTGCCGTATACAATGGGACTATGACATCTTGTGATTTTGATGTGATGCCCCTGTTGATACAGCCCAAAATGGCATTCGCCTTTTTTACCGCTGCATCACACTGCCTGCTCATGTTTAGTTTACAATCCACAAGTACCCCAAGGTCTCGTTCATACACAGTGTTACCTAGAAGCGTATCCCCCATCCAGTAGGCATGCTTTTCATTTTTCTGACCCAGATGCAGAACTTTACACTTATCTTTATTAAATTGCATCTTGTTCTCATTTGCCCGTTTTTCCATTGTGTTCAGATCTCATTGAACTCTGTTTCTATCTTCCGGAGTATTTGCCAGTCCTCCCAATTTGGTGTCGTCTGCAAACTTGATGAGTAGTCCCTCCACCCCCTCATCTAGATCATTAATAAATATGTTAAAAAGTACCGGACCGAGCCCTGAGGTACCCCGCTACTCACCTCTCTCCAGTCTGATGAAACACCGTTGACAACAACTCTTTGAGTGCGGTTCTCTAACCAATTCCCTATCCACCTAACTATCTGAAAATCCAGATTGCAGTCCTTCAACTTATCCATCAGAACATCATGGGGAACCTTATCAAAAGCTTTACTAAAATCCAAGTAAACGACATCAACCGAATTTCCACGATCCAGCAAACCTGTTACTTGGTCAAAAAAGGAAACCAGGTTGGTCTGACAGGACCTGTTGGAGACAAATCCATCCTGACTTCCTTGGATCAAAGTTTCAACCACACACATCACATGATAGACAATGCATTAATTACTCAACAACATAATGCAGCCAGCCTCACTTGGGGCATTTTAGCATATCAGTAAAAATTGCGTTATGCCAGCTGAATGGCGTAGTGCTAAATATTATCACACCTTCTGACCCCTCCTCACCTTTTTGCTGTCTCGCTTTCATCTGCTACTTTTTTGAGCATCTCACCTTCCACAAGTGCTGCTGGAAATGGTGGAAGAGAGCAACATGCTTAACACATGACTTTCCTCCACCTGTCAATCAATCAAGGCAGCCAATCCCCTTTCTCTATGTTTTAAAGATCCCACGATGCCCATTATTATTTTTTACAATCCATAGTTCTCTGTTTAAACACCTATGCATCTAATCATAGATGCATCTAATCATAGATGCATCTAATCATAGATGCATAGTGCTTTCTGAATGCTACCCCTTATGGAATCACTAGTATTGATCTCATTCCTGCTTTTTTGTGTGTGTGTGTATGGGGGGGACTTAAGAGGCATGCTTTGTGTTACACCTTTTGGGGAATAAATATTTCTGGCATCACCTACATGCTTGTCTGCCTACTTGTTGCTCCAGGATGTTAGCCATTTTTAAAAAGACATTCCCATCCCCAGGAACAAGAGATAGGGAGGCGGGGCGAGGATAAGATGAGACAGGCACTTTTAGTGCTTTTGAGCCTCTTTACCTTCCCTCTGCTGTTTGGTCTCCATAAGCTCACGCTAAATAGGTTGGGGAATCCACTGTATGCGATTCCCCAACTAGCTCTTTAAAATGGAGGATGTAGCCGGCTGGTTACTGCCCAGATGCTGGATGTTGGCAACGTCATATGGAGGGGCCAGATTATAACAACGGCATAAGGCAAGCATTTCACTACATTTAAAGGGTGCAGAAATGCCCTTACTTTCAATAATCACAACATTCATTGTGGCACCCTATCCGCTCTTCTGCTTCTCCCAGCCAACCTTATACATGCAATCACAAAACAGAACTCACAAATCTTGACCTCAAATGACATCACTTTCTAAACATGAACACAATGCATTACTTGAAGCCGGAGCTTCAAGATATGGTGCTCCATGACAACAATGAATGCCACAGGACCATATCCACGTACACTGGGGTGGGGGGAGAAACATAATTCACCTATATGCAAGGCAGCCTTCCAAGGTGAGATAAGTCCTAAGCACTGGAACACAGAAAAAATACAACCACCCCACAGCGTACACAACTCACAGGCACACACAGACACTTCCACTCATGTCTGCATTTCTGTATTGAAAAGTAATGGCCCAAACCACAAGATAACATTCTACTATACAAGAACAATCCAACACCACAAATTCAAAAATACAGCATTCACAACCATGACATGAACCATAACATACCCGTGCTGGACACCCTCTCCATACCTAACAAAAAATATCATGTTCACAGCTTGGAAAGGAGTCCACATCTCTTGCCCTGGGAGGATTACCATCCTGGTAACGCTTCTTCAAACAATACACATAACAACTGCATCACAACATGACATAACATACAATCCAAACCCACACCTAGCACCCGTTGCTTCCTGGACACAATAGGCTTTACTGCTAGTAAGAAATATAAAACAATGTACATGGGGGGGGGGATTTTTCCATTAGTTGGGTTGTGTCAGACCAAAATTATCAGGGAAATTACTGCAGCAAGAGAGACAAAGCAGATCAGCAATCAAGAATCTCCATGTCCTTTTAGTTTCAAAAGATGTTGAGTTTTCAGTTGGTGATTTGCTTGCCCTTTAAAGAAATAAATAGGGGGGGGGGGTGGTCACTCCCACACAGTATTCACAAGCCTCCTGTGTCGAGCAGGATTCTTTGTATGCCAGAGGGAAGTTTTAATAGTTGGCTGAGGTCTACTCAGCATGATTTCTGGTCTCCAATATATCCTAATTATGGCTGAGCAATTGAAGTGCTCCCCTGAAGGATACAGTTTTAAATGGTGCCTAGTACAAGATGATAAAGTGTGGCTGGATAAATGATTGATCTGAAGCAGAGTAGATGGTGTGAAGATAAAGGCAGGAAAACTAATGAGATGGGAGTGAAGTCCCTTTGCAAAAATTCTTTTGTGAGCTGCAACTTGTGTCACCTTTTCCCCTTCCACTCAGCTGCTCATTTCTTCGCAAGCTTACAGCCCTTGCATGTAAAATCAGGATCATTATTCATTCAAGCAATACTGTGGAAACATGCCTAACATGACAGCATGTAAGCTTGCCCAAAGCAACCTCATCTCAGGCAAGATTGTGCTTGGCCTCTTTCTCCCCAACGTTTGTGTTCCATCTCTAAACAGAAAATCTTAATTTTCGGTCTGGGTGAAAGGAAGGAGAAATCCCTTGAATGGCTGAAGCTGCATTTTCTCCAGGTGCCCTGAGCAACTAATGAGCTGTACTTTAACAGGCAAATAAGATATTAGGGAATCTACTGGATCAATGTTTGGTTTGTGGAACGGTCTTGCACATCTTGGCATGTTCATGGATGCGATAGAAAAACCCATGCAAATGACCTGTTAAATGCTAAATTGTTACTTTAATTTCATTTGCAATCCTGGAAGGTAAAAGGCCGCAGCGAGACTAAAGCCAGTGTAGGGTCACTATGTTTGTAGTCTTGCTGATGGCCTCACCAGTTGCCTGACCTGCATGAGATTCATTTGTGAAATCTTGTTACCTAACTCTTGGACTACTTGCAGATGCTGCTGTTGGAACACGAGCTTTGACCCTGGAATGAGACTTTGGGCTACCCTCTGACCTTGCATTTAGATTATATTAGTGGACTCTGGTCTTTGACACTGAATCAGTATGACCTGCTGTGACACTATGTGGTTGCTAGATTTGCCTCCTACTTGAGGACAAGGAGAGATGCAAAACCCTCTTATATTACTATACATAACCTTCAGACTTTTTAAACACGGAGCCCACTAAGCTACAAGAATGTGACATTAGAATCACATGACAGCAAGAGGAGAATTGAAAGTTATGTCTTTTCAGTGTCAAGCTAGGGCCTAGTCTGCACACATAGGATAATGCACTTTCAATGTGCTCTGGCAGCTGGATTTTCCTGTGCAGAACAGGATAAAGTGCATTCTAAAGTGCATTGAAAGTGCATTATCTATTGTGTGCAGACTAGGCCTAGGACTTCAGGCAGTATCTCAGAGTAGGAAACACAATCTGAACAGCAAGAGGTGTCATTGTTATGAGGAACAAACCAAGTGTCTTTCCACCATTGAAAGACTATGATTTGTCTTCTGGCTGCTCTTCTCAGTATGCATACATACCAATAACAGTTTCTTGTCCAAAGCAGTCAAAATGGTCCTAGAAGGGCTGATATAGGGGTGGTAGGGGAATGCTCTTTTCTACCTGAGTATCCTGACCTATGGGTTGAAAATTTGGGTTTTAAATTAAATTTGGGGCGGGAGTTTGTTTTTTAAAAAAGGTATCGTGCTCTAATTGTCATAGCCACTCCTTAGAAGGCTACTTTCATCACAAGGTTAGATGAAATAATATATTTGTACAGACATTGGTAAGAAATTGCTTCCTCTGACTTCTTTAAGAAGGTAATCCAAGAGACATTGTCTGCAAGAAAAGGTCCCAGCCATGAATGTCACTCTTATGGAGGTTCCTGATACTGGCAGAGCCCAGCTCGCAGCACAGGCTCCACCCTAAAGGATCCACCCCCATGAATACCATCACTAGCCGTGACAAAAATGTCATAGTGATAGAACAAGTATAACCAATACAACCAAAAGGCCAAATCATGGAACATAGAGTACATTCAGGGAGGGTGCGTGGGAAGCTGCTCAGGCAGAAGAGAGTGGAAGGAAAGAGGCTGTGTCCAGTGAGCCTTGTCTTAAATGGGCATCCTGGGCCAGTTTCCTCATGCCTCCTTGCTCCAGGAAGACTGGGATTTGTAGAGGACCACATGGCCCAGTGGACCCATAGTCAGCTGCAGCTGGGCCTCCCTTCTCTTCTGGGCCAAAGGCCCCCATGCTGCAACCAGCAGTCCCCTGGTAATAGCAGCAGCTGCATTTCTCTGTCACAATTTTTGCTTCATGGATACTGCATTTATATTGATCGATGCACACATTTACATGAGAAATTGAGGATGAGGAAGCAGAAATGGGTGTAAAAACCCTCATAAATTAATTTCTTTCACGGGAAAACTAGAATTGGAATAGGACTATTTTAATCAGACTGTTGTTTGTCATATTTCATCTCATCCCTAGGCAGTATGCTGAGAAAGTCACTTTCACAGGAGAGCTTTCACTTGACTGATCTGTCTTTGAAGCAAGACTCCCCAGCTGTGTTGAACCAGTGGGGACTTATGGAAGTTTGAAAACACCACCACCAAATGGCTGCCATCTCCGTACATGTGTGGCTAACCACAGAATGGCTCCCATAACTGGGCTGGATGTGATACATCTAATATATTGGGAAGTTCAAAGGCAAGCATTATCCAGTGACAGAGACAGCTATTTCTAAATGGGTGCTTCCTGTAAACAAAAATATTAGCCTTCCTGGATTTTTCTGAAGTACCTCCTGACCCAATGAATGGAGGAAAACCTAAGCAGGCTGTTTGCTTTGGTGTAGGGAAAAAAATGGTTGCCAGAAAATACACTGGTGATAACAACCTTAGAGGAGGTAAAAATCCGTGTGATACAAATCCATATGCGATCCCTACGTACAGATATTATAGTTAAATTCTTTTTTAAATATATGGGGGATGTGTACAGGAAAACTGTTACTGTGGAACGAAGAAATATGTTTTATATTCATGTTGTCTAGCATCAAAATGATCTATCTATAGCAATATGATGCTTTTAAAATAAATGGTTTGAGGACAATGTATACTGGAAACTATTTTCCTCTTTGTTGCAAATCATTCCTTTTCTTCATATGTGGTAGTTGTAATTTTTTTCCAGGACTCCTCTAAAGATGACAAAAGAAGTCCATAAATATCATACTTACTTTAAAGGAACCGTGAAAATTTTTACTGTTTCCTGTACAATGAACCATAAAGATCTGAACAAATAAAGACTTTAATACAGTGCATTTTCAGTGAATCTGGTCTTACAAATGTATTTTGAAGATTGTTCTAGTGAATATTATCATTAGGAGGTCCCTTTTTATTTCAAGGGCACAGCTGTGTCATTAACAAGGGTATGCAGCTTTCAGTATGGCGTTGCTGAACCACATCTTAGTTTTATTTTTTTTTGAAAAAGAACGTATTCCTAATGCTCATGTTCATAGGGATAGGTTTGGATAGGTATGGTCTTTGGGGTTTGGAAGCGAATTTCCTCCAGGGCCCATTCCACATGGTGGTGGCTACACTGGGCCGCCACCAATGCATTGCTGCGGAGCTGCATGATCCACAGCATTCTGCGTCCCCATGGGGGACACATTTCAGCACCAGAGCTGCTCCAGTGCTGAAATGTGTCTCCCTAGGATACACCATGAGGGGGGGGATGTTTTTATTTAATGTTGCATGAAGGTGGGATTATGTGGAACGCAATCCCACCTTCTGGCAACATAAAAGTAACCTCCCCCCGTCTACCTCTCAGCAAATCTGACCAGGGCATTTTTTGCCACCTCTGGGCCACCATAGGGTAGGGAGGAGCCAGGCCTGGAAGACCCATCTCTTCCCTATCCACACGGGCCTGCTGCGTGATATGCCCTGTTGGCCCCTGCAGCGGCTAAGGGAACATGGATTCTCCCATGTTCCCCTAGCCCAGGGCAACTGTGATCCCAGTCCATGGCAGGTCTGTGAAGGGGCCTGCCCAGTTGCTGAATCATGTAGAAGTGGGGATGAGTCCTGCTTCCATATGACCACCCACTTGGCCTTTTCTGCTTGTGTGGAATTGGCCCAGGCCAGATTGGCCAAGAATTCTGAGGGTTTTTTTTTGGGGGGGGGGCGTCATCTGGGCATGGAATCGGGATCATTGTGGATGGCCAGGTAGTTGTGAATTCCCTGCATTCTGTAGGGGGTTGGACTAGATGACCCCGGAAGACCCTTTGAACTCCATGATTCTATGATTCTAAATCCTTGCCCCACCCTGGATTCTTGCTGGGTGACCTTGGCCAGTCACTTTCTGTCAGAATAAGCTACCTCACAGTGCTGATGTGAGGATAAAATGATGTAAGCCACTGTTAACACCCAATAGGCAGGCAGGCAGGCAGGCAGAAAGTTCTGGAGGAGTAGCGATGGCTTATCCTGCTGCATCAAGAAAATAAAAAAGTGTGATGGTGCCTTCAAGAGTAGCTGTTTAGCTCTGCAATGAGCTCTTAGAGGCAGCTTTAAGAGGATTTTTTTTTTTAAGTTCTCAGAAGGATTTCTTCTGCCAGACACTTTTGTGGACTAATGCCCACATTGTTAAAGGAAAGCAAATTACAGGCCACTGATAGATTTAGCTTCATATGGCTACAACTTGCACTTTCCTTAGTGATAAATTCCAAGGGGCTTGGTTGCAATCTTAAGCACACTTCCTACAAGTGTCATTGATCTCAGAGAGATTTAATTAGGGTCAACTTGTTAGTTGTAACAGAAATAGCAGAGTTTCTCTTATGGGGGTACTTCTGAATTTCTCTTTTTTGCTTATTTGACTTGGAAAAACATGCCCATTGTGCTTCTCCAGTTCAAACTAGACAGTACAGTGTATAATGAGTCAAGCATTTGCAGCTCCAGAATGGGACAAATAATTGCTCAGGGATGTATCAGCTTGAGAAAATGGCAGGTGGCGGGGGGAGAGGGGAGTCCCTCTGCCCTCCTACTGCAGTCCTGAGCAGATTTGGTCCCCTGTGGCTTTTTAAATGGTTGTTCCCCACATTTCCTGGGTGACTGCAGGGAATACAAGATGGATCCAGGAGGTCTGGGCTAACTTGGAGCTTTTGTGCACCCTTGACTTACTCCTGATTCTCTTGGCACCTGATTCACAGGCATCGGAATTGGTTTGGGCAGAGTTCCTCTGCAAGTCTACCTTTTCTCTGCATCTTTGTAGTTGTGGAGTCAGTTTATTGTCTTCCTCATATCTTTAAAAATGAGGATTTTCAAGGAAGAGTGCCTTTATCATCAGTGATATCAGCAGTGCTCTCACCAGAAAGGCACTAAAATATTGATATATCACAAGAAGAATAGAAAAAGAAATCTCTTGTCTTCAGGAAGCAGGTGGGGTAAAGAGAGGGAGTGGTTTGACCAGTCCCATCCAATCATTGAAAAGCAGGCTGCAGATTGGTGGGAGTGGGCAGGACAATGAAAACTGGCAGAAACATGACACAAAGGCTACCTCAAAATGGGCTTTTGGAAAAATATTGGGGTAAAAAGTGGTTTTAAAAGAATAGGAAGCAAAATCTAAAGTTACAAAATGTGGGCAGAACTGTCAAAAAAAAGTCCTTGTGAAAAAGCCCTAGTTCAATGTCATTTGGATCACCTGATCCAAAAAATATGCCAAGAAAATAGCTTAATGGTGATTTTTTGGCATTTTCTAAGCCAAATACACATTCTCTGATCTGTTTGGGCTACTGGTATAGCTGATGGGAATAAAAGCTGAATTTTCTGGCTTTTATTCGGGCATATTCAGCTATACCAATCAGCTGCCCATTTTGCTCCCCCTCTTTCAAGTAAGGGGAAGCAAAATGGACAACTGAAATGGCTCGCAGTCATTACAGAAGGGCACCCATCCTGCTGTAAGGCTGAAACAGTGATCCATTTTGCTTCCATCTGTTTGAAAGGGTGGGGAGTAAAATGGATCACTGAAATAGCTGTGAATTATCTAAACCTAGCAGCTTGGTGGTTGAAATGGCTGGCAAACATTTAAACCCTCTGTCCTCCCACTTCCAGAGAGGCAGACCCTTCAACTGCTAGGCCAAAGTGGCTGCCAGCCACTTAAACCAGCCCAGGATAAGCCAGCCCAGGACACCTTACTGCTGCACAGCTTGGGGCTGGTTACTTTTACAGCTCAGTTTAAACTGCGGTTTATCAAGCTGCTAGTTACAGTAGGAGGCAGCCCAGGATTGTCTGAGACCCAACAGTTAAAGGGAGCAATCCCTTTAAGTGCCTTAGAGCCAGTTCACTCCAAGTCATGTGACTTCTTGGCTTGGAATGAACTCTGAACAGTTATTTTGTCATAAGAAAAGTATACTTTATATATTCCAGACTAAACAAAATATTTTAACAATACATTTCACTAAACAAGATCACCTTGCCTCCTCTGAATTCTTTCAGGGGTGGAAAATGCTATTTGTATGCATCCTCTGATGAGTGAAATATACTGTTGAACCTAGCTGTTTTAATTCTCAAGTTTTTTTTATCATCCCCCTCTCATGATAGGGGGAACCAAATTTGTGGTATCAGTATAAAACAGCTGCAAGCAGCTATATCAGTAAAGGAA
This sequence comes from Paroedura picta, assembly GCF_049243985.1. Classification (NCBI taxonomy): domain Eukaryota; kingdom Metazoa; phylum Chordata; class Lepidosauria; order Squamata; family Gekkonidae; genus Paroedura; species Paroedura picta. Next base: position 66,143,131 of record NC_135376.1, on the reverse strand, counting down.
CAGAAAACATCAGTTAAACAATGCTTGTGAGAAAGTCTTTGTCACTTAAAGTAGCCCTTACCATAATCAAAATGCATAATAGTCCTTTATTGAGCATTGTAAACCAAATCCATTCAATGAGAGTTATTGTCAGTGATGGAAAGCAGACAGTAAAAATACTGCATGATGAATGATATTAGCAATACTGTAGGAAGAAGTCAAACTACACAAAACTTTTAATTTCCTGAAAATGTGCACAGACTTGAAAGTCATGTAGATTAGCTAAGATGGAACAAAACAAGTCTCTTTCAACTTATAAGAGGGCTTAGGAGCTGCCCAAATAGGCTTTTGTAGCATAGCAGATGTTTGTCAATTAGCACAAAACATAGGGCATTTCTGCATCCAGGAAAAATAGTGACCTGCCTGAGGCTTTGTGCGTCCCAACGGGTAGAGCTCTGTCCTGTCTTGATGAGGACCCAATCGGAAGGCGCTTTGTGCCTTCCGATTGGACCCTCACCCAACTGAGTAGAACTCTAGTCTGTCCGGGTGAGGGCCCAATCGGAAGGCGCTTTGCACCTTCTGATTGGGCCATCACCTGGACCGGCCCCACCCACTCTCCACCCACTTAACTCTTAATCAATTATGTATACTGCTCCCCGAGCGGTTTAAAGATATGCATGCATGCATGCATGCATGCATGCATGTATGTATGTGTATATATTTGGCTCCAACTTGCCTCCTCCTTCCTATAGATGTCTTGTTTGCATGTCCTGTTTTCTATGATCCAACACCTTTCCGAACTCCAAATTATAGCTGAAGCTGGAGTTTCATAATTTAAGTGCCAGTAAACAGTAAAACCATTATTGGGCTTTAAAGCAGCCATAGGACCATTTTTGATTGGAGACACAGCATGAGCGGATGTTGAATTGGTGACAACTATACATGTTTGTGTGTATGTGTGTGAGGAGGGGTTATCAAATAATTCTGCTTTCCCTGTTCTTTATGGAAAGACTGGAGGAAAAATCAGTATAACTCTTATTCCTACTGGGGAAAGAACCTGGACTGATTCAGTCTGTCTTTAGCCCTACCTGAGAAAAGGTGACAGCTGAGAGTTCTGGAATTTAGCCCTGGCTGAGATCAGTTTAACACAGACAGGAGAACTGGGGGGGGGGTGGCCAAGAATGAGTGAGTAGTTAGATCGAGATGCCCATCTGGGCCAAAGAAATGGGATAGATCTCCTAGTGAAAGGAGACTTTCTCTACTCTATCAAACAGAGTTAGTTCTGAAGAGTGCTGAGATCCCTGATCAGGTATGGTTAGAAACTGTTAGAGGCCTTAAGGGTGCTGGTGCTTCAAGACAAGGGGTTTGGGTACTGGAAAGTGAAAACACTGGAACAAAAGTGTCCCAAGATAAAGTAATTGTGAATAGCTTAAGAAATTCTCATTAGTCTGAAACCTAAGAACTAAAGTCTGTGCATGTACTGCTGATTTCACCTGACCTTTCTGCTCTATGATAAATAAACTATTTTATCAATTTTGAATTTCAAAATGCCTGGAGTGTCATTTAAATTGAAGTGGGCTCCTGATCTTTCTCTCAGGTTCCTGGGGTGCACCAACAGCCAAAATATCATACTGTGACAGGGTGGAGACTGCCAGAGTTCTTCATCAAAGAAGAAAACATTACCAGGGCACTTAAAGGGAAAGACGAACAGTCGGAAAACCTTGCCTCTGAGGGAGGGGGTGGTCAGGACCATCATAATTGCATGAGAACTATTGGCGGCGGGACTTACCCCAGCCGCCCGTTGGCCGGGAAGGGGCCGGCGTGAATGGAGCGGCTTGCTCCTGCGGCGCCAGCGGCGCGCTCGCGCTGCGTGCGGCAGCACGAGCGGCTTGACGGGGAAGGGCGGCTCAACCTAGCCAGGCTCTGCCCTCCTGCTTCCCGCCACTCGTGGCTGGGGCAGGCAAGCGTCCCACCCTCCCTCCCTATTTTATGTGTTTATGTTGGCTTGATGTTTCGTCACGGCAGGTAGGCATTCAGGAATGAGCCTGTATGGGGAGCCGGTGTGCGATCGGCCTCCCCAAGGGGTCGGGGCCCCCATAAATAGGGGCGGTCAGTAACAAGCTAGGGCATGCCCAGTGGGGTATGCCTCCATAGCTTGTTTGATGACCAGATGGTCCTGGGGGTAACCAAGGAGGTTCGCGCCCTTTGGGCCCCCCACAAGGACCATCTCCCTAGTAGGAGTCCAATAGACGGAGTTACGTAATCCCCAGCGGGGGTGTGTTGATGAACTCTGATGGGTGTGGACTCTGGGGAGGCAGTGCATTCACTGCTTAGGTCAGGCTCATCCTGGATGCTGCGCCAACCCTCCAGCGGGAGTTGTTTCAATAAACACCATGGCCAGTTATTTGCCAAAGATGCTGAGTCGCGTATTATTCACGCCAAAGTGGCCCTATACTGGCCAATGGCACCTTTCAGACCAACAAAGTTTTATCCAAGGGTTTTGTGTGCATGGACACTTCTTCAGAAACATTGAAACAGAATGTTCCTTTTAAATTATACTCTGCAGAAGGCCAACTGGGAGAAGCTGAAGTTCATTCTGTCAGCACTTCACTTAGTATTCTGGTTTCCTAGCTAGCCACCTTCACTTGCTGTGCTGTGCCTGATTGGGGTAGGTTGCTCACGAAAGTTGGGTTCCTGCCTATCTTGCATTGCAGCAATTATTTTTTCCAGCTGGGCTTTCTGTTACCGCAGACTCCATACAATGAACAGAAAGTGCAGTGTTTAAACTTCCCATTGCAAAGTCAGCCCATTAATCCAGTGTCAGGCAGTACAGCTTTCCCCCCACTGTTTCAGCCATTGATGAGGTTTAATTGTGCCAGCTTCCCTTTCGTTAGATACAATAGTGCTTCAACTTGATATAAATCTTTCCTTCCGTATTATCCGTGGCAAAGTTGACTATGTGTATAGATCAATGCGTAGCAATTGGCTGTAATGATTCATGGCTTCCTCACCAAAGAAAAGAATACTGAAAAGAGGGGGGGGGAAGGGTGAGCGATGGGAACTCAAGCAATGAAGAAGGAAGAGCATAAATTAAAACATGCTCCATTCCATAATAGGCAGTAAGACAAAAAAATATTATTAATGGAAGAAGAGGGGGAATAACAAGTTATAATTTCAGAAACAGAGAATCAAATGCTAGATCAACAGTTCAGAAGCAAGCATTGTTTGTATCCAGTGAATGCAGCATTGATTGTTCCTCATTCCTTTCTGCCTTTTCAGTCCCTTCCCAGTCCCAGAAATACTATTTGAATAGGATGAGCGGTAGAGTCATGGTAAGAGAGGAACATGGTGAAATTGCCCCTTCCACTTAGGGAAGCCATTGGATTTCACTTCTCTTGGAAAATGTGACCTTTTCTGCACCTCTGTGCTGCCACGGTTTCCCAGCTAGTCGAATCTCCACTAATGCTCTGACTTTGTAACACTCCTTCTGCAAAAGGACATTTATTTAGGGGATGGCCATAAAGGTTGAAACCAAGGTATAGTCTGCACAGGGCTTTTTACCCAGTCCCAGTTCAAATGAATCTCTCCTGTCTACACTGCCCCATTTACGCTGCAGGAAGCAACATGAGAATAAAGATGAGTGAGTTGGGCCGTGTGAAGGTTTAATATCTGGCTGCTGGCTGGCCTTTTAAAAAAAGAACTTGATCACTATTGCCAAGGCTTCATGGGTGCTCTGTTCTTGCAGCATAGGTCATGATCCGTAGACTGGAAAATATGGAGTAAGACAGGTGTCCCTATTCATCCACTGTCTCTTTGCAAAAAAGCTTGTAAACACCTTCTTTACACCTCCCCTGAAGCAGAGTCTTGTGGCTTTTTTTTTAATGCACTGTCGACTCATTTGTAACATCTCTGAGAACAGCATGTAGCTGTTACTGGATACTGGCATTAAGGTTCTTTGTTTCAGTAATTGCCTTTCTTCACAGTTTGCTAGGGGAAGAATGGCATCGTCTTAGATCTCAGATACTATTCTTTACAAGTTAAAAGCTTGGTGGAAATCCATCCCCTCACATTCACTTGGAGGCTCTGAGTATTTGCAGTGATTATGGTGATTTTCATATCAGACTTAATGAACTGTGCTCCGCAAATACCACAGTTTTCTACTTGCAAACATTATCAAACCAATGCAGGGTTTCCAGATTTCATGCAAAACAAAACAAAGCCAAAAAAAGTTTGGCTCCTAAAGAAAGGGCTATGTTGTTGAAGTATGTGTGATGGCAGAGATTCTGAATTCAAGACCCCACATTAAAAAGCCGTTTGGGCAAATGCAGTTAAAGAAGAAGAAGAAAGAAAGAAAGGAACTCTCTCTTAAGAAACGATGATTGTCATTATTTGTATTCACTTTTGAGCATACCCTACCACAACTATGTAACTGTATGTAATCAGCACTCTGTTTTTTCTGAATGTCTCATTATTCAGTGTCCTGGATGTTCTGCCTGTCCATTGGGATGATGGTGTTGTGTTTTGTTATTGGTCACATCCCTGTGAAGAAAAGAGATGAAATGTCCCTGTGTTCTTTCACCTTTATTTTTAGAACAGCCTTTCTCAACCTTTTTACCATTAAAAATGCCCTAAAACATTCTTCAGAATTTGAGAAACCTCAGAAGTGGCACGATTGTGCAGAACATAGTTGGGAAGCATAGCTTTGTACATGCCAACCCAAGGGCCCTCCTTTCCTCACCCCCTCCAGGCCCATCAGTGGCCATTTTGGGAGGGGTGGGTCAACATGACCATATATAGTAATACCACCCAATAAAACTTAATTAATTAAGTTTTAATTAAACTTAATTAACTTCCACCTATTAGGGAAGCCCTTCTAGGGCTCCCAAGAAACCCCTGGGTTCCATGAAACCCTGGTTGAGAAAACCTGTCCTAGAGGAAATGATCCAAAGTGGGGGGAAATGGATATTTATTGTAAAAACCTTAATGATTATTGTTGGGATGTACAAATTGTCTAGGAAAGTAACTAAAATGGATGGACGGAAGAAAACTCTTTCTCTGTAATTACCAACCATGAATTTTCATTTAGGTCCACAATCCTAAAATTAATTAATCTATTTATTTATGTATCTATCTGTAAACCACTGGAAGCGGTATAAATAATTGGTTAAGGCCTAAATGGGAGAAGAAAGGAGTGAGACCAGTTCAGGATAGTGGAAGGCATTGATTGGCCCCTCACCTGGACTGACAAGAATTCTAGCAAGCCACGTTAGGGGCCAATCGAAAGACACGAAGCGCCTTCTGATTGGGCCCTCACCAGGACAGACTAGAGTTATATCTAGTCCACCCAACCAAGCCAGTGGCAATCTGGAGACATCACTGCCAGTCTGCTCCTGACCACCACAGGGAGAGGAGGTCAGTAGGGCTGCCAAGGGGGATGACAACAGAGGCTTGGACAGGCTGCACCAGCCCTTTTCCTAACTGTCATGTCCAACTGTAAATTGCCTCAGAACACTGACAGAGCTGGCATGAGGCTGGTGAGTGCTTCCCCTCCCCCCCTTTCAGGCCTGCTGGGAAGGAGCCTTTAACAGCCCCTGACTGAGGGAAGGGAGGCATTTCCGAAAGCAACGCAGGGGAACCTCAGGGCATCGGGGTGGGCATTCCTTTGGGGGGGGGGATTTCTCCTTCTGCCAAATGGCAGACAGGGAGGCCACAGAAAAGCCCCTTCTCACTTAAAATACTGCTCTGGCCAGGGATTAGACACAGCCAAGCTATGTGTATTCCTTCTTTGCAACTCTCTGCAGATTTGAGGCCACTGCGCAGTGTTATTCTGCAGACGAAACTGGATGCTGTTGTGGAGGTTCTTTTGTTTCCTGTTTCATCTGCACAACAATCCTGTGCAGTAGGCCTCAAGTCTTTCAATTCAACAACACCCTGTGCGGGAGGCCTTAAATGTTTCTTTTCTACCATAGCCATGACCAAAGTAGTCCTTTCTGCCAGGGGGGCTGGACTTTATACTATGAGAATGAGCTGTAATTCCAGGAGCTCTCCAGTTCCCACCTGGAGGTTGGCTACCCCTGGGCTGGAAATATTCCTGAGGTTTTGGAGGTGAGGCTTGAAAATTGTACAATGCCTCAGTCCAGCCTTTGAGGAGGACGTGGGTGCACTTCCGGGCCCAGGGGGAAGGCTGCACCACTGCCAATGGGGGTGAGGAAACCTTCCCCCCGGCCCCAAAGGCACACCTAGTGCGCGTTGTATTTACAAATACAACAGGCTTGGTCCCTAGTCTGTCATATTGCAACATTACATGCACAATATAAAATATGTACCTGAGTTGATACAATGAAGATACGGATTGAATTATTGTACTGAATGCTAATATCTAAATTTTTAATCTACTCAGTCACTGCTGTGGAAAGTTCAAAGGACTCTAACACATCTCCTCGAAAAGCACATGGCTTGCATTCCTTTATCAGATGAAAAACAGTTTGGCAGACTGTACCACAATCATATTCAGGCCTTGAACAACATTTGAACAACAGGTGTGCATACATGCCAAAACCTGTTTTATTTTTTAAGCCATCTTCCATACTTTATGCGGCAAGTCAAATCCTGTGGACCTCTTGGGTTGATTCCACACCAGTTGTGCCACTGGTGCATTGGGGCAGAGCAGCATGCTCTGTCATTTCTTGTGTCTCCACAGGGGATACATTTTGGTGGTGGAGCTGGTCTGCCACTTTATGCGTCCACACGGGGAACACATTTCAGCAAGGCACCTGATCCATTCCTGAAATATGCCCCTTCCAGGGAACAAAGCTGCAGCAGAATGGGTCTTCCATGTGTGTGTGTGTGTGTGTGAGGATTGGGGGGAGGGGTTGCAGGAAGGTGGGATTGCATGAGAACACAATTCCACCTTCCTGCAAACCTGTCCCCCAATTGCCCCATTCGGCGATGCCGCACTGCAAAGGTCCACAGTGCTGATTGGGGCATTTTGTGCCTCTCTGGGCCTCTTCTTGTCCACATGTACCTCTGCTGGGCTAGGCCCTGTGGCCCCCAGAACACTTACGGGAACACGGAGAATTTTTACAGGGTTTCTCCCAAATGCTTCAAAACACTTTGAGTATTCTCTGACTCTTTTGGTTTCCAGAAGGCTGGTACAGTCTTTCAAGGACCCAAACCCCTTCTCTTGAAGTACCAGTACTAGTCTTGAGTTTTTAATTGACTCTCAAGTTTTCTACAGGCAATTTTTTACCACACCAGACCAGGGATCTCTCCATTCTTCAGAGCTAACTCCCTGTTTGACTGGATAGGGAATTTTCTTCTCTAGAAGATTATCTTGCATTGGCTTAAATGGGAGACTCCATCTAACTACTCACTTGTCCTTGCCAACTTTCCCCAGTTCTCCTGTCTGTTTTAAACCATTCTCAATTTTTGAATTCCAAAATTGTCAGTACTTGACTCTTCTCAGCTAGGGCCAAAATCAGACTGAGTTCTCCTCAGTATCCCGTTCAGAAATCTTTCTCTGCTCAGCTGATGCTAACCAATCAGTCTCTTAGAATAGCCTACCACTCAAAGCTCTCTGGTTCTAGGAAGAAATATCCCTTCACAGTCCTTTATCTGTTTGTACAGCACCTGTAAGCTTTTAAAAAGTGCACTCCATCACAAAAGTGTATTCAGAAAAAGACAAAATGATACGGGAAATATTAACAGTATTTGTGGGATGTTAGTTTTATATAGTACGTGTCCAAAGAAAACCACTTTTTCAGGAAGACTTAATACATAAAACTACAGCACTCAGCACTATGCAACAACTAAGTTGCATACGAGATCTAACATTCCAAGCATTCTTTGTAAACTTAGTTCTCCCTACATGGAAATATAACCAAATTTCTCCACAGTTCAACCCATACTTCTCTTAGAATAACCCTTCTCTCTTTATTCTCAAAACCCAACTTTTGTATATATTTTCCCCATCAGATCTTAGCTTTTCCAGTACATCGCTCCTATTGGCTGATAAAGAGCACTGTTCTCATTGGATTCTCATAAGTTTTTGCTACGATAGGTAGAGTGCTCTAAACAAAAGAGAAATAAATCCTTCCATTTATGGAGAAGATTTGGTGGGTTCAAGCCCATAACATTTGTGTACAGGCTACCTTTAAAGAAATATTCTTGGGTGAGGAAAGCAAACGGAGTATGTACATTCTTCTGTTTGCAACCAAAGCCATTCTGAGCTGCTCTGTTTTGGGTTTCTCTTGGTATTCATCAACAGATATTTTAATCCACAACTTTCCTTATAGCACACCTATTGGCTGAGACAGTAATTGAATCCTTTCTTCTTGTATACTGATGGGAGAAAATGCCTCATGTTGCAAAAGAATAAATGGAACCCGACAACTTTGATTGTAATAATCACCTTTGTTAATGTACTCGCAAGAGGTTTGACAGTTTTCAGTAAAAAGCAACCCTGCCTGATGTCATTACCATAAATGAAAGCTGAGAAATTAAAATCTATAATCTAGGCTGATTGGATGAGGCCTCCTGTGACTCCTGTAAAGTTTCACTTGGCCCATGCTGCAGTGTTAAATTAATGTCTCTGATGTCAACTAATAAATTATACCTCATTGTTCTGAGATTATTTGGGGAGTTATTTAGAGCTGTTTTTTTTAATGTTAACACACCTCTGCTGGAGTTTTGCAAAGACATGTAGACAGGCTACCCACAAAATGTCTGAAGGTACAACAACCAGTGCTTGAAAGGTCAGGCATGCTTATGAGATGCATGGATCCGAGAGAAGGACCTGCCAACGCAACCAGGTAACAGCTTTGTAGTCAATTGTGACCTTTACAATCTTACAAAGATCTGTATGTGTGGCCATTTGACGACTCTGGTTAGGCACACATTTGTTTTTTAAAAAGAATTCGGGAGCTGTAACAGCTGAAAAGCACCACTCATTCATTCTGAATTGTGAAAATGGGTGGTCATGGTCTAAGTGTGGCTGTTTATGACCATGCTTGTCAATACAGTTGTGCAAGCACAGATATCTTTCGATCTGTCATTCCAAATGATCCTGCTCTCAATCCTAAACCAGCTCCAGGGTGAGAAAAGGAAATTTTGCATACCTTTCCACCTTGATGTATTTGTTTCACTTTTTTTGTAGCCAAATATCTATGGAACTCCCTGACAAACTCCCCCACCCCCCCAGTAATATCCGACCTGGGATGCTTTCTATAACATCCAAGTGACCTTCCACTTCTCTTATTTTAAAGGGTACTAGTACATTGTGATGCAACACCAATTGTTCCAAAGCATTTTTAAACATTTTAGTCTGCCTGTTCGTTTAGAAATTTGAGTTATTCTCAGGGCCCTAAACAGAGTTCCACCCTTCTGTGTCCACTGGAACCCAAGCATTTAGACTGGTTATAATTCTGTTTCAGATTTTGATAAAGGCTGTCTTAATACTGTTGATGTTAAAGGTTAGACATGAAGATTGTGTTGCCCTGCAAACAGTGATATTTGAACGTGGATTTTTAAAATGTAATTTAGCATTCAGCAACTTGGATTGTAATATAAATTGTGCAGATTACAATTAAAGCCATGCTTTTTAAACTGTCAGTGTCTTCCCTATTAAGTCTGCATGTATCAATAATTAAACCTAATTGTGGGGCTTTTCCTGGCCCCTCCGCGAGGTTCACCCTTCTCAGCCGTGGCGTCCCCTCTTCTTCCGCCCAAGAATCACAAAGTCTGCTGGATTTTCCAAACACCGTCTTTTATTCTCTCCTCCCCGTACACTCGCAACGACCTTTTCTCTCATCCACACCAACCCCCACCCCGGTGTATTCCCCACCTTATATTTCCCGCCTTGGACCCCGCCCCCCTACATAACCCGTCTTGTCGCCGCCGCCCTTCCGTCCTAGTCGCTCGTCGGCGTCCGGAAGTTACTTTCGACTTTCAGGTAAGCGTTTCTTTCTAGGTTCCAGCGCCGGCGACTTCTCGGGCGGGCCCTTCCTCGGGGTGAGCGAGTAGGGAGGTGCCACTGATCACAACTCCCTTTTCCCCCGCCCCCTTCCCAGGCTGGCCGGGCACTCAACGCGAGGACCGGTTTGGCTGCTATAAGTCCCTTGCGCTTAGCATCCTCATTCCAGGTTTGAAGTCCGGGCGTCTCTCTACAGCCTCCCTCCCCGCGTTCGTATCCGTTGGTCCCTAACTCTCCATCCTCGCCCGGACATACTTCCCCCCTTAAGTCCATCCTCGTCTCTGGGGGCTCTTCGAATAATCGAGACAAAAAATCAGCATTGGTCCCCAAGCGGCCTGGGCGATGGACTACCTGAAAGGAAAAAGGGGAGAGGGCCATATACCACCTCAAGACCCGCGTGTTATTGTCTTTGGCCTTATCCATCCACTTGAGGGGTTCGTGATCCGTCACCAGGATAAAGGGATGATCTGTCAGATAGAACTTCAATGACCCAACGGCCCAGAATATCGCTAAAGCCTCTCTCTCAATGGTAGAGTATCGGGCTTCCGCAGGGGTGAGCTTACGGCTTAGAAACCATATAGGTTTCTCTACCCCATCCTGTTCTTGAGCCAGCACAGCCCCTATACCTGAGCCGGATGCATCCGTTTGCACGACAAACGGCTTGTGAAAATCGGGATTGTGGAGTACTGGACCTTTTGATAAACATCCACACAAATCTCGGAAAGCCCGTTCTCGGTCTGTATTCCACACGACCCTATTAGGTTGAGTCTTAGCCAGGGTATCTGTTAAGGGTGCCGCTCTACTAGAGAACCGGGGAATAAACCTCTGATAATACCCCACAAACCCTAGAAATTGTCGCATCTGTCGTTTGGTTTTTGGCTGTTCATACTGTTCTAACCTGGCTATTTTCTCCGGTAGGGGTTTTACCTGCCCATTCCCGACTATAAAACCTAAATACTTGAGCTGTCTGAATCCAAGCTTGCTTTTACTTGGATTTACTACCAGTCCCGCCTGACTCAATGCTTGAAAAACGGCTTCCAAATGTTTTATATGACTTGCCCAATCAACACTACATATTATTATATCATCTATGTACGCAAAAGCAAACGCAGCACACTCTCTTAAAGCTACATCTACCAATCTCTGAAACGTGGCAGCCGCTCCGTGCAAACCAAAAGGCATTACGGTGAATTGATATAATCCCCGGGGAGTGGCAAATGCCGTTTTTTCTCTATCCTCCCGGCGGAGAGGCACCTGCCAGTAACCCTTAGTTAGGTCGAGTGCCGATATAATCCGGGCCCCTCCCAATTGATTTACTAAATGCTCAGCACGGGGCATGGGATAAGCGTCAAACTGCGCTTTTAAATTAACGGCCCTGAAGTCCACGCAGAAGCGGGTTGACCCATCCGGTTTTGGGACTAACACAATAGGACTCCTCCAGGCACTACTAGAAGGCTCTATCACCCCGAGAGATAACATTTCCTCGACTTCTTTCTGAACTGTGGGCCACTTTTTGAAAGGAATAGGCCTCCACGGTACCCGTACTACCGCTCCCGGGTCGGTTCTGATGGCATGTTCTAACAGTGATGTTTTCCCTGGTTTTTTAGCGAACAATTTTGGAAACCGTCGCACCAGACTTAACACCTCTTCCCTCTGAGGGGGGGATAATGAGTCATCTACCGGCGGGGTCTCAGCCCCTTCTGCCTTATCTCTCCACGGAGGGCTTCCGTCGGACAATAACTCCTCACTTATTTCTAATGCACATTCTCCCGCGGCTCTGGTATGCCATGTCTTCAAATGATTGACATGCATTCTACGGGATAGCCCGCTTCCCGTTCCCGAAGTTATTTCATAGGTTACAGGACCCAATACGCGTGATATCTTGAAGGGTCCTCGCCACCTATCCCCGGTGTTACTGCCTAAACCACGCCGATTTATTAAAACCAAATCCCCTACAGCAAAATGCCTCTCTTGTGCGTGTCTGTCATAGTACTCTTTTTGATACTGCTGAGCAGCCATTAGATTCCCTTTTGCCTCCTCCCTTACTCTCGACAGGTGTTCTTGTAGCTCTTGTACATACGTCTGGGGGCTTACTTTGTTTTTGGGCTGATCTTGCACCCACTTTTCTCCCACTAAGTCTAGGACCCCTCTGGGCTGGCGGCCATACAGTAACTCAAAGGGGGAGTACCCTGTCGACGCTTGCTTCGATTCCCTCAGCGCAAACAAAATGGGATCTATAAACAGGTCCCACGTAGTGGGTTTGCCATACGCTAAGGCTCGCAATTTACTTTTTAGTGTCTGATTCATTCTCTCCGTGAGACCATCCGTCTGCGGGTGATAGACTGTTGTAAACACTTGCGCAATACCTAAAGTTTGGCATACCCTCTTCATGCATGAAGACGTAAATGGGGTTCCCTGATCAGTCAAAATTTCTTTGGGTAAACCTACCTGCGCAAAGAAGCGCATCAATGCCCTGGCTACCCCTTCACTCCGCATGCTCCGCATAGGAATGGCTTCCGGGTACCGTGTAGAATAATCCATTACCACTAACAAATATCTAGAACCTCGGGGTGTTCTGGGTAACGGCCCCACAAAGTCCATTCCAATCCTTTCGAATGGGGTGTCAATGACGGGCAAGGGTTGTAAGGGAGCCTTTGAGGGTCCCCGTCCTGTCGTGCGTTGACAGGCTTCACAAGATTTACAGTATTCTAATACATCCTGGGCCACATTAGGCCAGAAAAACTTCCTCAAAATTCGGGTTAGGGTAGCTTTACTTCCCTGGTGCCCCGCCCACGGGTGATCATGCGCAGTTTCCAGTACCTCTCTACGATAACCGGATGGTACCAACACCTGCTTTATGATAACCCCCTTATCCTTCTGACACCTGAACCAAACCCCGCCTTCTTTAACCACCTGTGGCCATCGCCCACTCCTTCGGGTATCTCTTACCTCTCCTTCCTCTATGGCTACTCGGGCTCGTAAAACCTGCAAGGTCTCGTCCTCTTCCTGCAAGTTCAGCAAGTCCGGGTCATTTTGCAGGTTTTCTTGAAGGGCGACTTCCGGCTCTTTTAGGTCGCCCTGGTCTGCTGCTTCCTCCCTTTCAGCTGCAAGACACCTTATACCCTCCGGCTGCCTGGTTGTCCAGGATAATGCCTGTTTGAACTCGGGTGCGTCTCTTCCTAGAAGCACGGCATAGGGTAGCCGAGGAACTAAAGCTACCTCTAAGTTCCACTGTCTACCCAGGTACTCCGCCCGTACTCGCACCATCGGGAACTGCTCCATATGTCCATGGCAACAAGTGACTCCTACCCACCGAACCACCTTTCCCTGGGATGGTACCTGATCGGACCTCACCATGGACACCGAGCTTCCGCTATCTACTAATGCGCGTCGAGGTTGACCTTCTATAAATATGGGCAGCAACCGGGGGGGGTTGACGGAGCCGCTTGCCTGACTGTGCAGGGATACGTCCCATCCCATGTCACACTCCATTAACGGACAATCCCGCCGGTAATGCCCCCACTGGCCACATGTAAAACAAGGACCTTTTTCCCCACCCTCTTTTGGTTTGCCTTCGATTAACCCTTTCCCTGCACTCTCAGGTTGACCCCCGGGAACTGGCCTTACTTCCTTCGACCCTTTGTTCGCCCACAGCGGTCGTGGAGAAGGGTGAGCGGGAACCCGAGCTCTGCCTACTTTCCCAGGTGTCCCACCCGATTGTCCAGCGCCTCCCAGACTCCCCCTGGACCCTTGGGCGTTGGCCCCTGCGCGAAACCCTTCTTTCAAAGTCTCTCTTTGGTCTGCCGATAGATACGTCTCCAAATCTTCTGCAGCCTGAGTCAAAGTTGAGGGCTTCTGACAGGACAGCCAATGCCGCATACGTCCGGGTAAAATCTGGAAAAGTTGCTCTAATACCACCTTCTCCATAATTAGTCTCTCTCCATCTGTCTTGGGCAGTAGCCATCTCTTTGCAGCATCTCTCAGCTTGTTAATAATGACTCTGGGTCTAACCCCTGTCGTGAAGGTTATGGCTCGGAACTTTTGCCGGTAAGTCTCAGGGGAAATAGCGTATCTGTCCAAAACTGCCTTCTTCAATACCTCATAATCTGCCGACTCTTCCTTGTCTAAATCCTTTAAAGCGGCCTGGGCTTCTCCCGTAAGATAGGGCCCAATTATAAATGACCATTGAGTCCTGGGCCACTGTGCCGCCTCTGCGGTCCGCTCAAAAGCATCTAGGTAAGCTTCTACATCATCTTCCGCTCCCAGACGGGCTAAAGACGGCCAGGGCACCTTACCTAACGGGTTGGCTGAAGGGTTTCCTTCCTCCCCACCAATGCCGCTTCTCCTATCCTCCCACGTTCTCCTCATTTCCTGCATCATGCGTTCCTGGGCAACCGTTTGCCTCTCCATGATATCTTGCCACGCCCTGGTTTGGTGCTCCACCAGCCATTTACCAAACTGTGCGAAATCCATGGGGTTAGCTTCAGGCTTTCTCTCCATCACGGACCCGGTGGACGACGCGTCTGAGCTCTCGTCCTCTGAGCTGCTCGGCGCTCCGGTCAGTGGGATAGTTTTCTCGGTGCGATACCTCTCGGGGGGGTTCCACCCTGCAGGGATTGGGAGCGTCGGAAGGGGTTTCGTATGGGTCCGGGCAGTGCCCGCATTCTCCACCACTGTGGGGCTTTTCCTGGCCCCTCCGCGAGGTTCACCCTTCTCAGCCGTGGCGTCCCCTCTTCTTCCGCCCAAGAATCACAAAGTCTGCTGGATTTTCCAAACACCGTCTTTTATTCTCTCCTCCCCGTACACTCGCAACGACCTTTTCTCTCATCCACACCAACCCCCACCCCGGTGTATTCCCCACCTTATATTTCCCGCCTTGGACCCCGCCCCCCTACATAACCCGTCTTGTCGCCGCCGCCCTTCCGTCCTAGTCGCTCGTCGGCGTCCGGAAGTTACTTTCGACTTTCAGGTAAGCGTTTCTTTCTAGGTTCCAGCGCCGGCGACTTCTCGGGCGGGCCCTTCCTCGGGGTGAGCGAGTAGGGAGGTGCCACTGATCACAACTCCCTTTTCCCCCGCCCCCTTCCCAGGCTGGCCGGGCACTCAACGCGAGGACCGGTTTGGCTGCTATAAGTCCCTTGCGCTTAGCATCCTCATTCCAGGTTTGAAGTCCGGGCGTCTCTCTACAGCCTCCCTCCCCGCGTTCGTATCCGTTGGTCCCTAACTCTCCATCCTCGCCCGGACACTAATGCATCTCAAGCTAGCTGAGTCCAGATGAAGTACTATGTTTGGTTCCTGCCCACACCAGGACACTAAATTGATGGCAATTTCACTTATTAAAGAAATGCAAATTTGTTTCTCAGACAAAGGAAAAGCAAATTTATTGGCAGATGAGATGCAGAGCATATCAGGGTCTATTTGTATTTTGATATGCATGCATAACTGCTACTGATTGTAATAAAAGCAACATGCTGGTAGATTCATCTGTCTCATGGCTCATAATGAGGAAGTGAGAAAAAGAGTTAGTGGAGAGAAAGATCTGCCAGGGTCACATGGCTTTTGAGGAACCAGTATAATCCTGGGAAACATCTATTCCTACAATGCTCAAAAGGCAACTATGAACATATGGCATGCCATGGCAAGTCGGCAGCGTGACTAATGTTATGACCAGAAAGACATTATTTGCTTGCAATGCAACCAGACAGAAAAATGATGTCTTCATGTAGATTGGTATGGCATTTATAATAGTGCAACCCTATGTGGAGTTACTCCAGTCTAAGGCTACTGAATCCCTGGATTTAGACTGGAGTTGTCTCTGCAATTCATCCACCAGTTAAGAATAAACCATGGGTTACTGAAAATATTTCTTTCCACTTCGTTGTTGTTACTAGTTCCCCATAAACTGCAGCAACCTAGTTTTAAAACACAATCTAACACTTATGCTTTTCCAAATGAAAACAGTCTCAAGATGGCTTAACTATTTTGGATCTTTTAGAAGGAAGTACATACGGCAATGGTCAGACCACACTTGGAGTACTGTGTGCAGTTCTGGAGGCCTCACTTCAAGAAGGACGTGGATAAAATTGAAAGGGTACAGAGGAGAGTGACGAAGATGATCTGGGGCCAAGGCACCAAGCCTGATGAAGATAGGTTGAGGGACTTGGTAATGTTCAGCCTGGAGAAAAGGAGGTTGAGAGAGGACATGATAGCCCTCTTTAAGTATTGTCACTTGGAGGAGGGCAGGATGCTGTTTCCGTTGGCTGCAGAAGAAAGGACGCGCAGTAATGGGTTTAAACTATAAGTACAACGATATAGGCTAGGTATCAGGGGGAAAAATTTCACAGTCAGAGTAGTTCAGCAGTAGGATTTTGCTGCCTAAGAAGGTGGTGAGCTCCCCCTCACTGGCAGTCTTCAAGCAAAGGTTGGATACACACTTTTCTTGGATGCTTTAGGATGCTTGGGGCTGATCCTGCGTTGAGCAGGGGGTTGGACTAGATGGCCTGTGTGGCCCCTTCCAACTCTATGATTCCATGATTCTATGAAAAAGGTGTCTGTGACTGTTGCAGGTCCCTGTTTGCAGTTATATAATGAACTCAGTATTAAATAATTCTTCTAAGCAGCTAACCAGACATGAATTTCAAGGAACACTTTTCTAATGCAGAGCAGTGTTGGAGAATGCAGAAGAGCAATATTCAGTGGAAGAAAAAAGATCTTAAATATGCACGTCTCTATTAGATCTCCTGCAGAGTTATCAGGGAAAGGGGTGGGCTTGGAACTCCCATAAGATCAAGAGACACATGGGGTAAAGTGCTTTTTTCACAGATAACAGGCCTTCAGCCTCCTGTGCACCTGACAATATGAGTTAATGGTTTATTCATATTCTTAGTCTTCCTATCTCTAATAGTCTCTGTTACAGATATCATCAGCTACATTCTAATGTTCTGTTCACCTGACAGAATTTGTGGCAGAGGTTGTTGCAATGATACTGCAAAAATATCTTCTGATAACTTAAAGAATTAGCTCCTTTTAATTTATATTTTCTGTAGGCAACTCTTGAACCTTTGTAGGGCTGGATTGGCCATTTAACTGACTGGGAAATGTCCTGGCAAGCTACGGTCAACTAGAAGAAGTCAAGCTGAGTCCCAGCACTACTGGTGGCCTGTCCCAGGTTGCTCAGTGTGGATCCAGCAGTAGCGGCAACAGTGGGTTGTCATTTTCACTGCCTCGGTCTGAACGCAGCATCCCCCTGAAGAGCTGCTGGCAGTTCAAGGACTGCACGGTTCAGCCAGCTCACGGGTTGTTTTAATGTCTCAGCCTGCCCCTGACTCGTTCCAGTGATAAAATGGATCAACCTTTGCTGTGCTGCCATGAAAGTTTCATATTGTTCAAGGTTATGCTCATCTCTCTGCATCTCTGGCTGCTAAATCACGAAAGGCACTGATCGGCAGAGTATAAGGGAAGATATATTTTACAGAAGGTTTTCATTTACAGTATCTAAAGAGAGATCAATATTTTCTATTTGCTCTCCTGCTAAACTTGTTTTTCTCCATCATCTTCAGAGGGCTCGCTGGTGCTTACTACTATAACATCAAATGGTTTTGACTTAATAAATTGTATGGCAGCAAGTCAGAAGATTACACCATTTTGGAACCTTGGTGTCATTCAGAAGTGCATTGTTTTTTAATTGGTAAAAAAGGCTGTGAAAAGCAGCATCTTGAAACCGTATGCTGGAATTCACTGACTTTTAAAAATGGATAGAAATGGATGGAAATAGAATGTCTTCAAGTGAATCTTCATGACGAAAAGGACTTTTCAAAAAATAGTTACGATGGGTTAGTTTTAGTGTGCTATATGACTGAGTCAATATTCATTGCATTAACCAAAATAAAGGCAGATTCATTTCCACGGTCATTAACTTATTTTAGACATATACCGCATAGCGGCAGCTACACAAAGCCACCACCGGGAGTTTGCAATGGGACTGTGAAGCACCACAGAGCTGACTGGGGTATTTTTTGTCCCTTTCAGGAACGCAGGGGAGTCAGGGGAGGAGCCAGGCTTTGAAGGCTTGACTCTTCCCCATCCACATGGGCCTGTGCTGGGACAGGCCCTGTTGGCACCCAGAAGTATCCATGTTCCCTTGCCACAGGGCAAGGGAGGCCCTAAAGCACACTAGGCCCTGGCCAGTGATGGGCCAGCATTAAGATCGTGTGGAAGTGGGGATTATCCCAGCTGCCATACGAACACTAGCCTGGCCTTTTCCCCTCATGTGGAAAAGGTCTTGGAGACTCAAATGCTGCCTTTCAACCAGGTACCCAGGATAGTGAAAAATAAGTATTAAGAACAGTTAAATGCAAGCAATGACAAAACACAGCCATTTGAAAAAACAACAGCTGTATACCCAGTAAAAATGGATAAGAATGTTAAAAAAACTTTATTCAAGGGGGAACAAAATGGTGGAAGAATCCAACAGCAAAAAATAAGCAGACACATTCAGTCAAAATGGCTGTGTAAATAAGAGCAGTTCAGTGCAGCTTTTCAGGGTCATTTGGAGCTACTGGCAGAGGAGGAGAAATCCTGTCAACCACAGAAAAATCACAGTAGATCCAAGGCAATGACTGGATCCAAATCACTCAGTAAGCTGCACCCTAGGTGAGCTTTGCAGTTTTCTGGGTTCTAGTCCAAGGCTCCAACCACTCCACTCCACTGTTTCCTTTTTAGTATATATTATTCATGTCAGTATTAGAAATTAGGTTTAAGAGAAAGCAACTTGACCACATTAGCCACTGAGACAGAATGGCCCATCTCTTAAGTCCAACAGTCTATTTACTGCCGCAGACTGTTTCTGGATTTATTAACACTTCATCAATAAACATAATGATTGGGAATAAGTGTCATTGATTGTGCAGATATTGTTTCCACAGTCCAGCCAAAGTTCATGAATACATTTCAGAACTTAATTAAAATGTCTTATTCATGGATAATTTTTGCTATTGTGTGACCAGCATCTAGAGATACAACCCTACATGAGGTAAAGGTGTTAGCAGTTAAAACTCTGGACATTTCTGATTGAGATCAGTTACCTTTTTAAAAGTTATTTAAAATACCTGGGGGGGGGGAGGATTACAATACAAAAGGAAAACCATTCTAGCTGGAAAGTCTTGGGAAAGGGTTATTTTAATGGCGTGTACATTTCTGAGGCCAACATTACAAAATTCCATTTGATTTAATATCCAAATAATTTAGTTCAAATTAAGTTGCTAAAATGTATTTCACAACGTGAAATGTTTTATGGTGACTAATTTACTCCTGTGAAGTGTTGATCAGCTGAGGAGAATGCTCATATATAATAGTAATAACAACTTTATTTTTGTAGCCTTCCCTTCCCAGACCAATTCTGCACAAAGAATTTGTCCCCAAGAGAGGTTCTTGTTGCTCGCAGGTTTTAGTGCTGCATCCACATGATTTTGGCAGCAACTTGGCAGGTGTGAGTTTTCCCCAGACTTGCTCTGTGATGCGCCCCTGCCGGACGCAAACGCGCACGTGCGGCAAGTCTGCGTGTACGCGTTTGCGCTGCCAGCATGCCGGCGGCCGCGGCTCCCTCTCCCCGCCCCTCCAGGCCACAAGGAAATCGGCCACCGAAGCAGCCGATTAGCTTGCGGCCCAGCAAGCTTCTCTCCCCGCCCCCTCCCAAAGCAAGAAGCTTGCCGGGCCGCAAGCTGATCGGCCACTTTGGCGGCCGATTTGCTCGCAGCCTGGCGAGCTTCTCGCTGTGGGGGGGGGCGGGAAGAGGGAGCCGCGGCCCAGCGCCGAGGCCTTTGCGGCCCGGCACCAGGCCACAGCCTGGGGGTTGGGGACCACTGGACTACCGCATGTATGGTTCTAATTATTTTACTGTTTTTATATCAACTGATATGATATTGATTGCATTGTAATGGCCTATGGCTGGAAACAATAGAGTCTTATACTATAAGCAGGAGGTGGTACAAGTTTTACGCCTCCATGCAGAATCGGACCCAATTGGTTCAGGGTAGGTGACAACAAAAATGCACAAAATAATATGCTTTACATAATTAAAATAATATATGAGTTTAAGTTAAAATTATATTTTATCACTACTCTTTTTTTCTCTTTTACTTGGGCTGAGTCAGCAAAATAGTTTAAATTATCTTGGTGTCTATGCATTTAGGGTGGGCACTCAACCACTAGGTAGCAAATAGGGTGGAGAAAATGTTGGCTTTCTTCTTTTCTATAAAATGTGAATACAGTGAGCAATATATGAACATAAAAAGGACAATGGAATCTTTATTTTCACAGTGGCCCTTGAAGTCAGACTCTAGAAAATCAGGCCAAAGCCTCCCCTTATTGTTACCCACTTCACTCCACCCCAAACTGGCATTCAAAGGTATACTATCTTCAAACCCTGTTTGGCCACCATGGCTAAATGCCTCGGATAGATTTATCCAGGAGTATGTTTAATTCCTTTTAAAGCCATCTAAGCTAGTGGCCATCAATACAACCAGGGATGAGATGCAGTTCTTTTTGTTTTAAGAGTCTGCATAAAGGTGGATTGGATAGATCTTTCACACCAAGAAGCCATAACAAGGAACCAAGAACATATGCCTGACTTGTTGCTATCCTTTGAATGTTTGAATTGGCTTGGTAGACTTTGCTTTCTCTCTTTACTACCTTTGCTATGATCATTTGCAAAAGGTTGCATTCAGCCTTCACAGGGTGAGCTGAAGGAAATGAGTCCCCTATGCTAAACTATATTCTAGAGTCCCAAGATTTTTAAAGGATGATTTTTCTCCCATAGGATTGGAAAACCTCAGTTTACATTCCAATCCCAATAAATGCTTTTACTAGCATTTATTTAACAGTCCTCTTCAATTGTTTTTATTTGCCAGTATAAATATGCCGGTTAGTTTGGACCATTGTATTTTATTTTAAAAGGACAGAAAATGGAATACTTGTTTTTTCAGTCTGTGTGTACAATTATTTATGTAGTGATTGGTAATATATATTTTCTTTTTGGAACTTTTATTTTAGGAAATTAATGTTAATAGAGACATTGTAGCAAAAGTGAAGGCCACATTTCAATGTCCTTGTTAAAATAGTTGAATGCAAATGAAACCCCATTTCCAGTTAGCATATTGAAGAAGGAGGTTGTTATCTGTCTGCACCCAGTGGGCATTTTCCCACTGAGCCATTTGCCTGCTGGCACTGATCATTATGGTAAGTGAAATGGGGGGGGGGTGCATACAACCCCAAAAGTGACAGGTGGGATTCTAGAAATCTCCACAAATCCATGGGGATTACAACCTAAAGCACTGAATGGAGCACGGGGATCTAGAGATTCCAAGAGCCTTGCTTGACAGCAGTGTCACTTCCAGTTCTGGATGCCATCTCTCTGTCTACTTTCTTCTGCTGCAGTGATCGGCAGGCCTGGCAGCAAATTAGGATGTTCAGATTCTGGTGTGCTACTACATCATACTTTTAAAACCATGAATGCATTTGAAAATTGCAAGTAGGGTAGATGAGAGACTTGGAACGATTGCCACTCCTGTAGCATCTGCTGTCTGAAAGTGTATTTGTGATTGTTGATTCTACATGTTTGCTCAGTTTAATACTTTCATTATTTTTATGAATTGAACATATGAGGATGCCTTGAATCAGGTCAGAACATTAGTCCATCTATCTCAGTTGGATTAGGTAGCAATCATTCTTCAGGGTCTTGGAGAGAGAATGATCTTTCTTAATAACATGGTTTCAGGTAGATAGCTATGATGGTCTGCAGTAGAAGACCAATACTCAAGTCTAGGTATCTGAGGATGGGAGCTTTGACTCACAAAAGCTTATACTCTGGAAATGTTGTTGGTCTTTAAGGTAGTACTGACTCTAATCTTGCTTTCCTAATACCTGTTATCCAAGATCCTTTGACTCAATCATATAAAGGGTTGAAACTGTTCCCTTCTCTAGGTTTAGAAACCAGTCAGCCACATATGGTAAGATTTTCCCATGTTTAAAAAACATGTTTAATGGCTCATTCGTATGGTAGTAAATGGTTCTCAAGCAATGTACATGTTAAGCTGTGAATCAGCAATGACATGTTTGTCATTTATAAGCACTCACAAACATCTAATTACAAATCAATTCATCAAATTTATCACCATCATAAGTCTCTTTCTGTCTACTGCACAAGCAATGCATATATGGTAATGGAGGCAATCCAGATAATGAGCAAACAAATAAAATTTATACTGTATTTAAAAATATGGACCAATTGGGCATAGTCCATATTTATTGATGCAATAAACTCCACACTTCAACCTCATTGATGTAAATGAGAAAACTGAGGTAACATTTGCTATTGTCGCTTTTGGATGCAATGCCAAGGGGTAATATTTGATAATGTAGCTTTTGGATGCACTGCTAGCAGGAGAATGGCATGAGTGGCCAAGGAAACATACTGAAACTGTGCAGCTGACAACAACGTCAGATGGATAGTGCTCTAGGTTTCGGATGCTTATTTGGTTTCTCAGAACTGCTTTCTAAGCACAGCCATTTCTGGAACATTTTCTTTGGTTCTAGTGTCAGTCAGTAGCATGTTACATTTGCCACATGAATCTTCGCCTCAGAGTTACTTACCTCAGTGTGGTGCTTGGAGCTCTCTCAGAATAACAACTGCTCTGCAGACTACAGAGATCAGTTCTTCTGACAGAAATGGCAGCTTCAGAGGTGGAATGTTATAGCATCACATCTCCATTGAGATAAATCTTGTCCTCCCCAAGTACTACCTCTCAAACTCCAGGAATTTCCCAAACTTAGGCTCTGGATTGGGAGATACCTAGAGACTTTGGGGATAGAGCTAGGAGTGGGATTTGGGGTGAGGAGAGACCACAGTGGAGTATAATGCTATCGGATCCACCCTCCAGAGCAGTCATTTTCTCCAAGGGAACTGATCTTTTTAGTCTGGATGTGAACTATAATTCCAGGGGATCCCCCAGGTCCCATTTGGGGATAGGCATCCCTATCCAAACCAGAGTTGAGAACCATATATTTAGTATCCCTCACTGCTTCTGTCATATTGTGCTTAGTTAGGGATGTTGAGGGTTACATGGTGATCCAAGTCAGCAGCTCCCAAATCTGGAGCCTTAAAATATGCACAGTAAGGTCTAAAAAAGGGTCTAGCACAGCCTGTAGATGTCTTTAGGCTGTACTAGGCCTTGCTGTATAATCACTGAAGCTCTTGCATATAGAGGGGTGAAAACTGTGGAAAACATAGCAACATGCTGGATGTTCCCTGCTTATCTGAGGGCCGAGCCTGACATCAGAATATGTGAAACCATCCAGAATGCTGTCACATTCCATTCTAGACTTCACACAAAATGGAGTCTTTGAATTCATGGTAATAGACATCACATCATTAGTGACCTCTAGCTATTTTCGGTTGTTCTTCTCCCACTCCTGCATTCACAAGCCATGTACCTTCTCTGGAGCAAGGCTGGCCCCACTAATTATGTTGAATTGGGATATTGTTTTACTGGAATCAGCTAACAGCCAGCCATGATACGGTGCAAAGAGTAACATCCATTTGTTGAAGTCTCATAAGACCATAATTGAATGAAGTGGTTTTATTGAGTACCAGGCTGTATTATACCAGTCATTATCAGGGGGTTATTTGATCATCTTTGCAAATCTCCTTTTTTTTAGCCCTCTAAGATGATAATATAACAAGCAGGCAACTGCTTTGATAGTAACATTTGCGGATGATGTGCATTAACAATATGGTTCCTGTTTATCCTTAGGGCAAATAAACTTGTTCATGGTTCTTTCTTATCCATAGTTCTGCTCCCTACACTGCCATTTTATTTGATGAACTTTTCCTTTACTGTCTTCTCAGCTCACTTAAGAGTTTACATGCTCTGAATAATCCAGCCAGCAGCTCAGACCTCCATAACAGACTTTAAACAGGTTACTTTCTACAGCTTGATTTCCATCCTGATTGGTTTGCTGAAACCAAAGATTTGATTACACAGCAACTGAAGAATCCATCGCTATTTAAAATGTTTTAGTGTGTCTCTGCAGAACAGATGAACTGATCATGTTGCGGTTTGACTCAACCAAAAAAGAAAAATTGACATGGAAATATTTTCCCTCCATTTCCTTTCATCCAAGACTGGTAATATCTGATTGTGGGCTTTGGCAAGATACATGCA
Organism: Paroedura picta; assembly: GCF_049243985.1. Classification (NCBI taxonomy): domain Eukaryota; kingdom Metazoa; phylum Chordata; class Lepidosauria; order Squamata; family Gekkonidae; genus Paroedura; species Paroedura picta. The sequence continues at coordinate 66,118,966 of NC_135376.1, read as the reverse complement.
AAAAATCCTGTGCTGATAGAAATGAAAGCTAGAAGGATGGCTGTGAAAATCACAAGGAATCCTGTAAGAGATGGAAGAAGTTACGAGTTTGACTTCACACATTGGTTGAAAGAATTAACACAGATGCAGAAGTACATTTGTGCACCTTCTTTTCACACTTATACAATGGACAAAAGAGGAACCTTCACATTTTCTTGTGCAAAAGAATATTGACATGGGTTGCAATCTGTCTAAATTACATGCACAAAAGTACAAAATCCAACTGCCCCCTTTCCTGCTTTAGCCCAAAACAGCTCCTGAAATACAGTTTTGGGGATAGGGGCAGCATGAGGGGAGAGTTGGGGTGGGAAGGGGCAGTCAAAATCACACTCTGTCTTGCTCAAGCAGATCCTTTTGATGGGATTTAACCTCCCCCTTCTGATTTCAATGCAATTTTAACTCAGGCATTTTTTGTCCATGAGGCAGGCATGTCTATCTATTATCCTGCTGAGAGATCTCTTTGCATACAGAAACACCAGAGATCTCTGTGTAGCATACTGGGTTCTTCTTTCATATATTATCCTTATAACAACCCCCGGGAGCTAGGTTAGGCTGAAAGAGAAGGTCTAGTCCAAGGTCATCCAATGAACTATATGGCAGAGAAATGATCTGAACCCATATCTCCCAGATCCTAGTCATCAGGCACTCATAAATGCTATGACAGACTGGCTCTCAAAAGGAATATATATGTTGCTTCTTCACACAGTAGTAGTTCCAAAGAGTGTGGAAAGTGAATGCATGATTCACGTAACTTAAGGAGAAATTTTTCAACGTTTTGACCTGGGTCAAGTTTGCGCTGGGCTTCTTATTCTCTCTCAGCCCAGATACCGCCCCCTGCTCGGCACTTCATTTGATTTTGATTTTGGGTGCTTTAAATTTTCTTTCTGCAATGTCTATGATCAAGTTCTGTGATGACACTACCTTTTCTCCTAGATATCCAGGAGTAGATATAACTCACTATATCTGAGAAAAGTGTTCTGAAAGCCCCAATATTGCAAGTGTAGATGTTGGCATTTTGCCAAATTAACTTCCTCCCCCTTCTCCGTGCCTCCAATGTCTCAGTAGTCTGTTGCTGATTGGTCAAGGTGTCAATTGAAAGACTGAAGGAAAACTGGGGTCCCCAGTTGCCATTCCCTCACAAGTTTATTTTTTGCCCTCATTTCTGGGATCATTTTTAAGTGACTGTACTCCAAAAGCCAACTCTTCTATGAGTAGAGATTTGCCTTTGGGAGATTCTCTACCTCCTCCTTTCTCTCCTGATGCTGACACTCCACCCCACCCCACTCACTCAGGCTGCAGGAAAAGAAAAATAAACAAGCAGCCTCATGCTCCACTTGCCCCTCCCCCAGCTTGCTTGACAAAAGGCAGGAAATAAATCACTCCCTAGCCTTGTGCTCCTTCAATGCTGGCTAGAGCTTCACACAACCACCACTTTCCCCCCACCCCCAATCAAGTGGGAAGGAGGAAGGGACTGGCAACTGGGATATAATACAGTGCAGTAGGCTTAGTAGAACCTTTTTTGGTTTTGGAAAAGGAAGGCTGCAGATCTGTTGGAAAATCTGGCTTCAGAATGATCAGAATTCGGCAGGATTGAGAACAGGGAAAAAAATGTAAGTGCAGGTAATACAGTAGCGGGGATATATACCTGAGATATTTTTCAAGCTTTGAGATACCATGGAAGTGATGTCAGCTGGCCATGCCCCCTGCCACACCCCCATGTGCAAATAAAAATTAAAATATGCAAATAAACATAAAATCCAGCCCTCCATCTCCTCACCCCACCACACATTGTCTGCAATGCCCTTATGCAAATAAAAAAATATGCCTCCCCCCCACTCAAAACAGCCCTGCACCCAACTGAATACCCACCGGGCCAACTTACTCCAGCTACAGGAGAAGCAGCAGCACTACTGTGGTAGTGGCTGCTGGCTCTGTGTGCCTGCCATCCTGGAATCCCACATGCTGTGGTACATCTGAGGGGCTCTCAAGGTACACTACCTTACTATAGTGGCTGGGAAACCCTAAGTAACACAGTAGCCTGCCTTGGAGGGTTCTGTTCTGTTTTGCTTTTCACTGCCACCATCAAGCAATGTAACTGAACAATTCACTGAATCTAATTTATTTATTTATATGTTTGTTTATTTATTTATTTGGATTTTTATCCTGCCACTCTCCAAAGACTCGTGGTGTGTTACATGAAGACGGAATTAAAATCCCATTAAAATAAATCATAATCCCCGGTACCATTAAACTCATATCATTCACCATGGAAGTAGCACATCACTATAGAAATAAAGAAAGCTTGAGTATGAAGGGATGGAATGGGAAAGACAAAAATAGATTAAAATGGAAAAAAAATTATATAAGAAGAAAACTATTGGGAAATTGAAAGAGGTAACAGCTTCAGTTGGGCAGATTTGCATGTTGGCTATTAGTGAAGGCTATTTTTTTAAAATTGTAATGATGGTTGTGCAATGAAGCAGGGAAGTTGTGGTAATGGCCTTCCTTGATGGATTTTCAAGGGACAGCTCTTCAGGGCTAGTTGAACAGTACAAAATCCTGCTAGTAATGGGAGAAGAGCTGTGATCTTGCTATTCTTGGGTCACATAGAAAAGAAAAACAGTCAAATCTTGTTAGTGATCATACTTCTGATTCAGCTCATGTATCCTGAAAAGGAAAACAAGCGCTGATTTAGAGTAATCAAATAATTTCCCCCTGCTTAGTCCCAATGTTAAGCCATTTATGTTGTTGAGTGAATATTATCTTTATGTGCACATAAAGTTAGCCCCCAATTTTAAATGTATTCTCATTGCCCATATTTTTCTGCTTCTCAGAACTTGCTTTCAGTATTAAGGGTTTCCCTGGCTGTTGCTTTCATCTTCTCCAGTTATAGCTATCTGACATTATCTTGACAGAGTAGGTGGAGTGCTTGACATGGGCTGTGGAACATGGCCATGAATTTCATGAGGTGGTCTTGGGCTTGCTGTCTCATAGGAGGTGGTCTTGAACTAGCTTTCTCGCAACACGTGTATCCTGTTCTAAATGCCATTGACTTGGTCATAAATGAGGGCTAATTTTCCCCACGCTGTAAGTGAGCAACCACTCGAAAACTGTAATGGCTGAGAGATTCTGTGCTACATAATGTAGGAGGGTGCAAGGACAGGGAGAACCTGATCCAAATTCCCAGGCAACTATAAATTGTATCAGCTTATGTTTTCATCTCAATTTACCTCTCTGGGTTGTTACAATGTTAAAATTGGAGAGGGAAGAATATCTTCCCTGCTCCCTACGCTCTAACTCCAGAAAAGTTTAAAGTTTATATGTTGGGTTTCAGTACTAACATGAACAAATTACCATGGAGTTTAGCAGGTTGCCGTTAGGAAGGGGAATAGGTAGAAGTTACCCCACATGCCTTTTCCATCAGTGGAGTTCATGGGTAAACAGTGAAGACAGACAGAAATGCTAAAGCAATAAATCTCAAAAACCTGGAACTTTTAATCCCTTTTATTTGGAAAATGGGGAGGGGGGGTGGCCGATGACCAGAGTGGGGGGGGGGGGGCTGTTGCTACATGAAAGCTATTAAAACGGGTGAGAAAACAGTTTGATTGCACAAAGCAGACTCTTCTGAATTGGTTTAGAACAGCTCACCAAAGGTTTGGTTTGCTGCTTGTAATCAAAGAAAAATATGTAGCAGAACAAGGAGGTTGTGGGCAATTATATGTTATCAGGAAGAACTGCGAAATAAATATGGAGAAGAGGCTGCTCTGGGTTTCTTCGAATGCCTAGTACTACCCTGACCTATTGGATGTGATGCTATTCAAAGACTTAAGAAACATATAATATCAATACTACCATTCTTTCAAAGACTTTTTCAAGTATATAATGGCTGTTTAAGAATGATTTTTCCCCTCTACTTTGAAAGTTTTTTGTCAGCCTAAAATAGAGATGATCACACAGTGCATTTCTGCAGTTTCTTATTATAGACAAGGTTATAGTATTTGCATACATATAAATATTTGCATTTTAAAAACATAAATGAATGATGAAGCCTAAAAAAAGAATCAAATCACAACCAGTAATGATGGGATATTTTTATGCATGAGAATCCTTGATTGCACTAGCAATTGCTTCGAGGCTGTTATTATTATTATTTTTTCACTGTGGCCTGTTATGCACGGGTGTTTTCCCTTGCTTTCACCGTTTATGTCCATCAGATTTTCTTTGTCATTCTGCATTGATTTTGTTCCCTTCAATGCTCAGTTTGCTTTTTTGTTGCTGTTTCCCTGGGTTTTCTGAAAGTGCTTTTGTACTGATTTTCCCCTTGTTTCACTTCCAAGCTGAAGATAATTCAAAATCATACCGATTCTCCCCACCCCCCACGCTTTTGCTGACCTTGAAAGGCACTCTCCCATCCACATTGAGGTCATTCAGCCAACTCTGCACCTTCCACCACCCTCCCCCTTCACTGGTATACAAGCTCCATTTCCCTCTAATTTTTTTTCAAGCGACATGAGTCTTGCAATATGAGACTATTGCTAGTCTTCTGGTACAAAAACAAAAAGGATTTCAGTGCTGCATGCAAACAAAATAAAAGGGTGGGGGAGATATAAAGAGAGACAAACACTGGGATGGGAAGCCTAAAGCTTTGAAAACATTTTCCTTTTCATGCATTAGTGAACAAAGTTGGGGGGGGGAGCAATTTTGGCAGTCCCTGCAAACCAAACATTAAAATAACCAAACTGCCAAATTTAAGAATCTATTGGGATCAATCCATTTGGAGGACAGAGTGCAATCTGCACAGAATAGGCTCTAAAAAACTGCCAAGGTCATGACCAGTGGGTAGGATCAAGTTAGAGAATCAAAAAGAGAACACCATGCACATCTGCAAGGAAGAGCAGGAAATTAGCATCACTATGCAGCTGCAATAGGGGATTGGTGAAAATACCCCTGCCCCCATTTTTAATCTGGTGGCACAAGACTAAAATAGTTCTCCATATTTTCTACCAGAGGACTCTTTCCCCATACAAATTGCAGCCCTGTGCAAAACACGGTGGTGTTGCAGCTGGCTTTGCACAGGTGTGTTGCAGCTGACATTGCACACACATGGTCAATGATCACAGCTTACAATGCCCAAGTCACTGGGTTCTACCATACATTCCCCCATATTATGAGATAATGTGATTATTTCCCATTTATCACAGTGGCCTATAACACCACACAGATTTCCCTAGTGTACAAGGTGGGCACAAAATCTGAAATCATTAAAGGTTTACTGGTCTGAAAATCTGCAATAAGATGTGCATGTGTAATGGGCCTGCATTTAGTTGTATTAAAAAGTTGTATATACTGTAAACAATTGTTGCAATTCCTCATCACCTTTCTATAATGGTCTTCTAAAATATGAATGGAGTACTCAAGTGCAGATTGAGCAAAGGAACTGTGGAGAAAATCAAATCCCATTTTTTTACATTGCACTTTATCTTACAAACAGTGCATAACTGATTGTTGGGTTTAAGAAAAAGCAGTGTGAAGGAAATTGGTTGGTTAGATGAAGCATGTTTTACTTTGGCACTTGGGATACAAGTGGTATATCTCCCTTTAATCCCTTCTGATGTGCTTTTTATGGTGGTGCTTAGTGTGGTTTTCTACATCTGTCAAAGGAACCTCAAAGACACATGCCAGGAAAGAAAGATTAGAATACAAATCTGTTAATTTCCCCAAAGAACCAATGGTCTTAGAGTGTAGGAACAAGATAGGAAAAGGCAAAAACAAAAGGCATGTCTTGAACTGAGATGCAGGTGTGGTACATCATTCCCACTGTCCTTAGTAGGACTATTCCAAACTGATAGTGATTGCTGGTAGAAAAGAGAGAGGCCAACTTAAGGGCTCTGTTTCGGAAGGATTCCTCATTGTGATAATGAATCGAAACTGATGGAATCTGACTACTGAGCGGAACAAGTTGTATGAGCTTGGCAATAAATGGACCCTAGAGAAGTAAAAGATTGTTACTTCTGTACTGAGACTTTTTTGAGATATCACTGTACGATCTGATACAATCCCTGAGTGTCGTGTATCCAACTCTCCATAGCACTTCACTGCAGTTTACATCTGATACTTCTTTTTCTCCTGTGCTCGCTGAAAATCTGACTCCTTCTATGTGTCATTTGTCAACATGGAGCAACATGACTTTGCCAGGTTGGTTAGTCTCATTCATTCCGTACACTCTCGATTCGAAACTCTGAATACATTTCATGAAAGCACTAAAGCAGTTTTGAGTTCATTTTGTGTGAAGATGTCTTTCTGATCGTCCATCCCCCATTATAGGAGTGAAATTCACAAGACCATTTTCAAATAAGTTGTAGTCTACAGTGTCCATATTTTCATTCCATTAGGAACGAGGAAAACAGCCACAGACTGATCTTTTCATAGTTTAAAAGAGCTACAGAATTCAGACTCAACTGAAGTTCTCTAATTCTAAACAATTAATTGTAAATGAAATTGGTAATGAGAACACACACAAATAAAGTAGATAAAAAACAGAAGTATGCAAATTAGTATATTTCAGTTAAAATCAGTGAAGTAGTATTTTACAGGGAGAAACATGGCTAATTTATTTAAACAGTTTTGGACCTCAAAAGAGGGAATTGGAAATAGAAATGGTCAATTTGACAACTGGAAATAATTTGTTCATCTCAATAGACAAAGGTCTATGTATTAACTGACATGAAGTATGATTTTGAGTTTGGAAAGTCTTTTTGTTTTTTTTTGGGGGGGGGACATTTTAATACCCTATTGCAAAATGGAATGAAGCATTTTGCTTAGATCACCTCTGCCATGCAGTCTGCAGTGCTGCTAAGGTACAACAGGGTGCAGCATAAGGCAACTAAAACATTCATGTCCCGATTCAGGAGATATGTGCAGTTGCTGGGTAAGAAGAATGCAAGATGACCTCAGTGACGTTTTCTTGATGGCTGGGAAAATTGCCAAAGTAGATAGGTTTTGTAATGGATTGGTTTCAAAGCTGGTTGAGCTACTGACTATGCACAATGGAATAACAATTGTACAGATGGAAATGAGATCCTCAAGATATTCCAGACTGTAGAGAAGTAAACTCCTGAAGGGCTGTTGCTAGCCTTCTGTACTAAACAGGATAGTAATATATACTTCCAAGGGTCTTCAAAGAAATGAGTGGAGAATCAGTGATTCAATTAACCTACAGAAATCTCACTGTTCTCAAACTCAAGTGTTTTTGAATATTTGAGTCAGATGCAGATATGTTCAATATTAACCATTTAAAAAATAACAATGAACCCATTACTCACGTCGATCACCTTGCTAAAAACAGAATCATTATAGCAAAAGTGGCATTTGTTTCAAGAATGCTTAGGCATTTGGGCATGGAGAGCAGCTGGCACTGATTTTGAAAACTAGACGTTTTCCTGCCTAAATAAAGCTCCCATGCTTTAAACAGAAACAGTCATGTTACAAATCTAAAAGGCTCTTCCCCCCCCCCCCCAAGAAATTTCTTAGGTGATTAACTTTCCAATGATTTAATAGATGTCACACACAATTACTAGTGGATTTTCTGAAATTAATGTACAACATATAATTTTGCTGTCCATTCTATAATCTAAATGACTTTGTTGTCAAATTTATACTTTTGTCATCGTTCAAGTCTATACTTCTAGGGCCATCATATTCTAACTAGGGGCCAAGCCCATTGCATTCAGGAATACAATGGGTGCTAGATTGGGGTGGTGGTGGAAGAACTCTGCAGATGGCCTCTCCCTCCCCCCCAGGACCTGGAAAGGCTGCAGGCTGGAGGCCCCCCCCCCCCCCCGGGAATGGAATGCGGGACAGACACGCAAACCAGTTGGAGGAGGGGCACTCAGGGGTGAGACAGCTGCCTTGAGTGGTTGTTAAGCGCTGAGTGGCCCTTAAGCCATGAGACATGCTCTTCCTCCAAGGCCTTACCAGAAATATTAAGTGGAACAGATTTTGTGTCACCATAAAAGTTGATAGTGACTAAAGTTGTCAACTCTCAATGGGGAATTCTTGGAGATTTGAGAGAATAGCCTGGGGAGGGGAAGAGCTGAACTTCCAAACTTGCAATTTCTTCCATGGGAACTGACCTTTGTAGCCTGGAAAGCAGTTGTAATTCTGAGAGAACTCAGGGTCCTGTCTGAAGGATGACAGTCCTGTGATTAATATTTATGTCCTGGAAAATACTATGAAAATGATGAACTTCAGCTTCAAGTATCTAACAACATGTTATATGGGAGATCCAAGCCTGCATTTGCTGGCAGGGGCTCATTGGAATTGTAGTCCATGGACATCTGGAGGGCCACAGTTTGACCACCCCTACCATTTAGCTTACAGAACTCTCCCCCCCCACACAAGTTGGTATGAGCCTGGAATGCTTTCTAAAGGGGCAATAGCAAGTAGGAAGGGTGTGGCTTTGCAACAATTAATTTCTTTCTTTCTTTTCCTGTAGCACTTTTTAACATTTTAAAGCTCCAACTTTGGGATATCTAATCCCAAGTCTCCTGTATAGCTTGTTGTTTGGTCTTTAATAATGTGTGCTGTGCAATATTCTCTGTATCCGTGTTTCTGGTAGATCCATTTACAGCTAAAGATTTCTCTTCCCCATTTGTCTTTTAGATGGGGTAGTAGTTCAGGGCAGAATTAAAAAAGGTAAATTATCTCAATGAATCTATCTTTAGTCAGATGGACTCCCAATGATGGCCTGCTGTTTCCCGATTATTCAGAAGGAAACAGGCAAAGGAGGATCAATCACTGGAAACAAATGCCCTTTCATGCACCTGTGTTTAATTAGTCGAAAGACAAATCAAGGGAGCTGCCTGGAAGCAAGGAAGGCTGCTGTTTTGATCTTTGCCTGGGTAGGTGGCTGTTTTGAAGATCTGTCACTTTCTAGAAATCTTTCACAGCTGTAGTAGCCTATTAATGAAGGAGAAAAGTGACTGCTCAGTGACCCCCCCCCCTTCACTCCCCCAACCATCCTTATCTTTTCCTTTTTAGGGCTTCAAGCCATACATTACACCTCTGAAAGGACTTTTTTACTAGCAACAAATGATTTGTCTCAATATTATACTGCAAAACGAATGAGACTTTCTTCCAAGCAAATACATGGATATAATTTTAGACTGTAATTTGCTATCTGAGTATAGACAGATCTCACAGGAACTTCCTGATTCACCAACCTTATTGCTGAAGAAGAAGACAGCTGATGCAAGCAATTACAAACTAGAGGATCATTTCACACATTGCTCTAGTTTGGTTAAGATTTGCATCAAGGTTCTTGGTTTAGTACATATTTATACTTGTAATACCCTCCTAAGCTATAGACTAGAAGACCATTTTCTCTGTGTTGAGAGGGGGCACTTTACCGTACATATATATAAAAAACATTCACAGTCTAAAAATACTAATCTGTAAAAATATGCTCTTCAAATTTGTGCATATAATTTATATAGTTTAAAATAATGTATATAGAGCCTGAAAGGACAAATATAATAATTTAATTCCTTACATGGTCCAGTATTCCATCTCCAGTGGCCAAACTGATGTAGTGGTTAAAGTGTGTCTTCAACTGTCTTTAGAGAGAGTGTGATCTTACCTGTTTATTGTTGGCAGAATTTGAATATGCAGAAAGAGTAGAGCTCCAAGCTGCTTAAAGCAATAGTTTTGATTTAGAAGAGAAACATCTATGGAGAGAGAGAGAGCCCTAAAAATATAGCTAGCTGCAGACACTGTAGCTCTTGCATATTCCAAAATTTACATGAAGGGACAAACATCAACCCCTGATCAGAGGAACTTTGTTGCCACATGGGAAGTGGCGGTCCTTCAAACATGTAGGTCCCAGGCCAAGAATGGCTCTAAAAGTAAGCACTAGCACCTCAAATTCACCTTTGAAACAGATCGACAACTAGTGCAATGTTCTTAGCATGGTCATAAATATGTGCATTATAACAACCACCAACCCGAAAGCAGTCTGCCATATTTTATATCAGCTGCAGTTTCTGGAATATTTCCCAGGGCACTTTCAACATAGAGCAGATTATAATAATCTAGTCTCAAGGTTAGCATTACATGGATCAACATAGACAGATCAAATGTGTCCCCCTGCAAAAAAGGGAGAGAATTTTTTGTGCACAATAACACTGTGAAAAAGCACTTCCATCAATGTTCCTTTTCTTTGTCTAACAGATGGAGCAAGATCTAATAGAACGTTCAAATTCTCCACTGATTCTTGTAATCAGACTTGCCAAGGCACCACCTCCATGTTGTCTGAATTTCATTTGACTACTTCAGTCAGACTCGGGACTAAGAGAGAGACTGCTCCTTCTGGAGGCTTAAATAAATGGGTGGCTATGTGCAACCCAGCCTACTGATGTCTTCCAACTCCAGAGCCACAGATGATATCAACAAGATGTTGCAAACAAGGGTAAGACCACTAATCCAGTTGCACCATATATACAACTCTCCAGATTCCATGCCATTATCTTCTGCTCATAATCAAGCAGAAAAGGGTTAATCCACTCAAATGCTCTCCTTCTAGTATCAGCACCAGCTTCCAATAGTACTGAGTGGTCTACTGTGTCGAAGAGGTCTGACAGATCAAGCAATATTAACAGTGAAGCCTGACCTTGCTAGCAGACAGGAAGTCCACAAAGGCAACCCAGGCTTTCCATTCCATAGCTAGGCCTGAAGCCAGACTGAAAAGGATCAAGGGACATCACATCATCCAGAAAACTCTGGAGCTGCTCTGACCTCTCAATCACCTTCTCAAGAAATTGTTTACTGAGATTCTCAGTATTGGTGTATAGGCTTCTTTCTGCTATAGATACTGTGCTCCGCGGGGCCTGGGGATGGGGGAGAGTCCACCCGGGGATGAAAGGGGCCGGAGAATGCTTCCACACACCCCCCCCCCAGCACAGCCGTTCCCTCCCTGGGCCACTGGATGTGCTTGGAGCGGGGGGGGGGGGGGGCTTCCAATCCCGTCCTTAGGGACGGGCTTGTCATTTAGTACACTTATAAAATTAGATTTCCAGTGACAACAGTATCAAGTGATTGTTTAATTCATTATTCCCAGATCAAAACAGTACTCGGAAACAAAATTTTATTAGACTTGTTCCCTGATTAAAGGTATTGCAGTCATCATCTAAGCATCGCTGGATCTAGGCTGTATGTGTAGGATTTTTTCTTCTTCAAATCACAACATGTTATTTTAACAAATAAAACTGTTACTGTAATTAAATATCTTCTAACTTCACTTGAGCACTTCAGTTGAGATGCTGAGTATTTATTTTAACCAGCAAATCAACAGATTCATTACAAGCATGACAGTTAAGTATTTATTGTTTTCACCTCTGTGACAGAAGATTTATGTCACATTTTATCAGTAGCTTAATAGGTCAAATTAAGCAGAGAAAGCTCCTAGGGTGCTTACAGCTTTTTAAAAGCAAGCTTCCTATAAATTTCTTGTATTTTTATATCTTATAAATTTTGGTTCAAGTAACTCCAGAAAGTCTCACCAGATCTACCACGAACTCATTTAGCATTCTTGGCAAGACATCAACTCTCTGTTATGCATAAAAAGTCACATTCTGAGGAATAAAATTAACATGAAAGTCCAGGTGATTTCATGAATATTCATAATGTACAGTTTAATCAGCTTCTGTTCATTATCTGAATTTACATGGGAGACAAATTTCCGAAATGTAAATAAAGGTTTAGAAGAAGGTAGTACTGACATTTCTTGTGGTCTGGGGTGTTGTGTTTTCCACTAACCTTCAATATTCTGTCTTGCTGCATGTGTAGATCACTGTTACTTAGTTAAAAACCTGCTGCTTCGGTATTGATATAATGAGTTCCTGGAGTATTCTGTTGTAACTCTCAGGGACATGATGTGCTTTCTTCTCTTTAATTATTGCTGTTTCTAGCCGTGCTCAGTATGGCAACTTTTTGCAATGAACTTTAATGTTGGTTGCTATTAGGAAAAAGAACGTCTTGACATTAATTCCACTACACAGTTTAAAATTGAGTCATCTTTAAAAACGAAAAGTTCCTGCTCCTCTTCAGTGAACTCCTATTTTGGTGTGGTTTTTTTTCCAAGCAATGAAATGCATCTCTAACAAGAACTGGCCTTGTGTGGATGGAGGGAAAACATGATGAGTTCAGACATAGCTACTTCTACAAAATCAAAGGAAGCTCCACGTTTTCAGGGCAGGAGTGTTCCTTTTCAAAACAACCGAATTTGGGAATAAGCTCTAAGATAAAGAGTTAACCGTTAAAGATCAAGCAACTAAAACCTGCTCAGGATTCCTAAACCCAAAGAAATTAGGTTGGCCTCAACCAGGGCCTGGGTTTTTTCAGCCCTGGCCCCAACCTTCTAGAACACTCTGTGGTGTCAGAGCTCTGTAGAACCTTGAGCAGTTCTACAGGGCATGTAAGACAGAGCTGCTCCAACAGGCCTATGGCTGAGGCCTCAGAAAAACGTCAGGATTTTAGCTGGCCTCCCTGCCTAAATCTACCCAATAAATCTCCACCTGAGAAATACTATTTTCTTACATTGTCTTCCTCCTCTTTCTCCAGGCAAGCATCTGGCCCTGGATAAAGCAGCCTTTTGTAATTTTAGAAAATTGTTGGGTTTTTTTAGAAATTTTTAAAATTGAAGATTTATATTTAAATTTGTAGAGTTTTAATCTGCGTGTTGTAACCTGGAGGAAAGGTGAGTAAAAAATACAATAATAAAATAATATAGTATAATAAATAGAGTTAAAAATCCCTTGCAGGAAGTAAAGTAGTTTTTTGGGTTGGCATAGCCACTCAAAATGCTGTAAACCCTGGCAGCTGCCAGCCTAAGGACGTGAGTAGTGGGGAGCCAAAGATGAACTGAACTAAAGCCAGGAGAATAAGAGACAGGATTAGCAGTAGCAGTAATGAGGAGGGAACTTGGAGAACTATGCATTATCTCAACTTTAAAATAGTTGCATACAATGTCGGTTCTCTACCCCAGCATATAAGGAGCACTTCTGAGTTTGTGTTTCTTACCCCTGAGAAAACATGCTGTTAGCCTAGAATCCTAAAGACCACTGGGAACTAATCACCATTGAGCTGAATAACACTTGCTCCCAAGTAAGAGTGAGCCATATTGGCGTGGTTTCAGTTGAACTAAACCACAATCTTTGGACTTGGAACTCAAGTGCTGTGTGGTGTTCTAATGTGCAATGACAAATCCTAACAAG